>NC_137127.1:8984092-10237082 GCF_949319135.1 Squalius cephalus | reverse complement strand
GTTTGAGTTTGCTCATCTTGTGCAACCTTAAAGAACCCGACACGCATGTAGGTTCACGAAGGAAGGACAGGGACACCCCCATTGTAACGCTGCCAAAAAATAGTTTCCTGACTCGCTGCTGTCATTGTTTTGAAAGTAACCGTGTGTGTACTTCGAATGAAATTGGACTTGAGGGAGGGGTAGGGGAGGGGGGTCTTATTTTGAGTATATTCAATGATGTTGATTCAAGATAATATACTGATATTACTCGTATACAGGCAAAGTAATCCATTAGCGTCACGTCACTGCTTATAATACGCTTCACAACGACTGACTACTGCTTTTGTATGAGCTCAATCTTTAAAGCTGTGATGTCGCCCCCTACCGTCATAGACGTTATAATGCAGAAAAACCTCTATACCGAGTACATTCTCAGAGTAAACAGTGCAATCCAAGAGTTCCAAATGCCCTTTTGAAATGCAAAAAATTTGATACTTATGAAAAAAGGACAGAATATAGAGATTCTGATAAACACATATGTGGCCTTTATTAACTGCCTTCCAGAAAAAGCAAAAGGTTTTCAGCAGCCATACTGTGAGATACCCACAGTACCTGCCGAGTCTGTGACGCTTCCGTGGTTTTAAACGTCTATGCATATTCATTCCCAAAATTGAATACCAATTCACAAAACGCAACGCTAAACATATTTCAGTGATGTCTTAACAACGCGTTAACAATAACGGTGAAAATACTGAACTATGATTTAACTTTTGTGGCAATGATATGCTCAAAAAGAAAACTATGATTTTTAACTGTGCATTGCATTTTGTCCATGCCCTCAGTAACCCATTACATAATGAGGTTGGTAAGTGCTGGTAATCCCACAGCGCCCTCTGATGTTCGTAACTGGGACAAAGATTTACTTTGATGATGGCTCTGGTTGACAGTGACTTGCACAACAGGCATAGGAAGAGGTGTGTCAAGTCACGGAGTAATCTGGAAACTTTTTTTTCGCCATTTAACTGTTTCAGTCTCCTGGGTCATACAGGGGGTCTCCGAGGATTCCTAGAAACAACATACCATTTTGTCACCATCACCAAAGTTAACAGAAACTAAAATTAGTGAACAGGAAATGAGCAATTCTATCCTGTAAGCAGATGATAGGGCACTTCAGTAGGGCACTTTGAGTGACTGGAAACTAGTACTCATTTGGCTCAATAATGTCAATATTTACAGAACAGAAGTTACAGAAAGCACAATCATATCAAAAACAGCAAATCAACATTTGTCCTTGAGCAGTAATTTGAGCAAAGCCAGTTCAAAACAACTGTGTAGCTGGAACACCTTTTAGATTAGAGATTTCTGAACAGATAATTACAGGAAAGGAAGATTATTCATCGTAAATATTTACATCAAATTTATGGCATTCGGACTATACACTCTTATATTTAAAGCTTGCGTTTAAACAATTTATAACTTAGGTTTTTTGTGCTTGCAGTCGTATCTTCATCTAAATTAGTTGACAGAACAGAGTCCCTTGAACAAACCTTGAAAAAAAATAAAAATAAAGCTTGTAGCAGCGCAATTCCATCATGGTATTCCTTAAAAATAATTAGGTGAAAACTGTAAATTTGTGTTAAAGTGTGCGTCAGCCCAACAAGAGGCCAGACAGCGCATTCAGGTCCCTCATGTATGGGTTGTCACTGAGGATGCGGTCAATACGCTGCTTTTGGTCAGGAAAGATGTCGTACAGCTTCCTTTTGAGCTCTGTGGTTTCTGAGGGCGACCGCTGCGGGGGTGGAGAAGGGGACGGTCGAGGAAGGTGCCAGTCTGGAGGGCCGGAGTGTGGCCAGTGGGAAGGGGAAGAGGGATGTGCTGTGGTCTGTGCTGCAGGGCCGTAAACTGACGGGGATGCCCGAAGGTCTGTCCTCAGGGGGGGCATTATGGGACTACCTCTGTGAGAGGACAGAACAGTTATGAGGAGTTACAGACAAGACAGCAAATGTGTGATAACCACTGGAGTGTTTTTAAACTCACCGACTGTTTTTAAGCAGAAACTCGTCTAGGTGAGGCCCATGCTTTCCGAGTGGGTCATCTGGGATCATAAAGTGATCTTCAACAAAGGTGAACTGCAAGAGTCTGAAAAATCCATAAAAAGAGCTGTAAATCTAAGCAAACAGGAACTGAGCACACTAAAGGCGCATCCATGTACACTACCGTTGAAAAGTTTAGGCTTTGGGAGATTAAAAAAAAAAAAAAGTTTTTGAATGCTAAGAATGCTTAAGTATCTTATGCTCACCAAGCATGCATTCATCAAAAATACAGTAAAAACATTAAGTTTATTGTAAAATGTTATTACAATTTAAGATAACTGTTTTCTATTTAATATATTTTAAAATGTAATTTATTCCTGTGATGCAAAGCTGAATTTTCAGCATCATTACTCCAGTCTTCAGTCAGTGTCACATGATCCTCCAGAAATCATTCTAATATGTTAGAACATTTCTTATTATAAACAAACATTTTTTTAGGATTCTCTGATGGAACAGTATTTATTTGAGAGAAAAAAAACTAACTTTTTGTAACATTTTATGTCTTCACTGGAAGTTTAGATCAATTTAGTATCTCCTTTCTGAATATAAGTATTATTTCTTTAAAATATATATATATATTACTGACTCCAAAATTTTGAATGGTAAAGTACACTATGTAACTAACATTAGGAATTGAGTGAAGCACTGATGGTCATCTAGACATCTTGCTGTAAAGATGCTGTTCTTACCTTTCCTGAATAATCCTCCTCCACGCATCTGACTGGCTCACAAAGTCCCTCAGGTTGTCATTGGTGACGATGACCCCTGCTGTCTTCTCAGCCAGATGAAGCAGGAACCTGTGAAGACAGTCATAGATCAAGCAGGGCTCAGAGAAAGAACCTGGGGCCTATATAAATTGTGTACAAAGTATGAGTATGCACAAAGGTTTTGATTTTCCAATCCTACCCACTTACTCCTGAAATAACCATAAATGCACACAACACCTGTTTTATTATTCATGACCTCAACTTCATATTTTTTCCATACTGATAATGGCATCTAGAAACACTGATTGCATTTAACAGTGCTAAAAAAATAGGCAAATAGATGATATGCACAGTAAATATCTGTGGCATAATAAATGTAGTGCATTTATTTTTACATTTCTGATGTGTGCATTTTTCTTTTATGTCCCATCACTATCCACATACATTTCTGTGATTTCCTGAAACATCATTGAAAATCTATATGCAAATGTATCTAATTCACAAGCTAAATGCTATTTTGTCTGATAAGGAGTCTAGATGACTCCTTTAACAGTTTACCTGTCATCATGGGAGGAAATTCTCTGTCCACACACTTCTCTAGACGGGGTAAAAGAAAGGAGTCGCAGGTTCTCCAGCTGGATCAGAAAGTGTTGTTCTGTAATAATAAGGACAAGGCATCCTATTTTTAACTGGAGATAAAATCATATGTATGTAAAGAAATAAAACAGATGTTTTGCTGGTCTAATGACAGGAGAAGGCTGAGCTCCTACCAGTGATGTTGGGGTCTTTCTTCTGTCTCCACTGAGGAACAAAGACAGTGATTTCTCTGTGTCCTCTGCGCCAAAAAGCCTCTACAGCGATGGCAATCCCACGGCAAGAAAAGATCCGATGGAGTCCATGCCTGGTGAGAGCAAATAGGGAGGTCAACGGTCATGATCAGTTTGGAATATCATATTTTAGCAGTATGCAGTATGTTGTGCAATGTGTGAACATTTTCTATGTTCATAGTGTATTTGGATGACCAACTGCTTATGCCAAAATGTAGCCCACAGTGCAACACTTTCCACTCTAATCTTCACTTATGGGTGTGCAGCCATAAATATCAACCACAACTTGTTTTTTAATCTCATTCTAGACTCATATTTGACAGAATTGTAATTAAAATTCTACCTTACTAAGATGATAAATGGATGACAGTTGCTAAATTAAACACGCAATATAGTGAGGTCACTTGAAAATAATGTAGGCTAACTGATGTTTGAAACATTTATCACTGCATTCTGCAAACTGAATTTTTAAATAGTATGCAGTATATACAATATATTCCCAAACGCAGCAAGAAGTCTACGTTCACATTCAAACATGCTAAATTCACCTAAAAGGCTGATTAAATAACCAAAGACCAAAGTTCCCTCTTGAATATCAATTTGCTTGATCAGGAAACAGCTCTGCATTCAATTTCACAATGCATCTACCACAGATAGAGAGATAAGTACACATGTAAATGCATTTGAGAACAGTGGTCAACCATTTACTTCCTTTTATCTCGGCAAGTCTCGATTAGATGCAACTGACGCAAAAGGGTGCAAAAATAGACGCACATCTCCATCTATTCAGAACGCTCAGAGAGAATGACACACGTATACAGATGTGCAGCCCGTGTAACACAGACACACATATGAACCACAGAGGGGTCACGGGGAAGTTCCCTCTACGAGAGAAAGTTATTTTAAACAGGAAGTGTTACTAAATCAACGATCGTTGACGTAAAGACTCAGATAACTTTCCCAGTCTGGAAATGTAAATTGCTAAATATGCAAAAATACCTTTCATTTCTCCCTTGTATTTCTGACAAAAAACACCAAATAAAAAACCCATGTGGTTCACCTCTAACTCGTCCATATGAAGATCTTATCCATTGACTGTAGACTCTTACCTGTCCTTTCATTTTAAGATAATCAGGTCAGAGTAAAGGTGGTCCTTCGTCTGAAATCATTCTAGATTGTGTCAGTACAGACTGACACCGTGTCTACACTGGCATAGACCACGGAATGTACCAAAAGAAGGGGAGCCCAAATCATTCAAACCCAATAACCTATTATAAACAGATTTCCTCAAATAACAGTTAGTTCACATAAGTCAGCAAGTTTTTGCTGTCCGTTACCACGGCAACCACTTGGGTGTCCGGGTTTGAACACGCTTCTCGTGTATGAAAAGTATCTGAAGACATGACGGGAGGCAAAAATCGCAGGAAAAGCTTGACGTGCATTGACAATGTTGATATAGCAACTTTTCAAGTGTCAAATAAGTTTCATTCATAATTTTTCTCCTTTAATCCGATTTAAAATTTCATACAGTATTGTCCCTCATAACCGGTAGTATAACAAGCCTACAGTAGTTTGACTAGTTTGACATGACAGAAGAAAATGGAAAAGTTTTGTGTAGGCTTTCAAAACACTCCCTCACCTTGCTCATCTTCAAGTGGACATTTCTCTGAACCCGGCACGTGTGAAAAACAACGCATGCAAAATCTGAGGTTAAATTAAATTATTTAGTTTTCCGGTCCAGATATAGCTACACTTTTCAAAATGATACATTTTAATTTTAAAATGTAACATTAACATGACTAATTTAAATGCAGCCTTTGTAAAAATATAAAGCAAAACATTAAATGTGCAAAATAAAAAAATGAATAACCAGTATTTTCAAGTCAGCCCAATAGTCTCGCACATCCCTAGTCTAGATAGGTGTGAGGAACATTTCCTTCCAAAACAACCATACCACCTGAGAAAACAGAGATATGAGAAATGAAACTACAACAAAATCCTAGATTTGTGCCAAACCACATCCACACATCATTACAGCAGGATCAGGAGCTGTATATATACGTTGCACCAGTTTCAACACATGACCTTTGACCTCTCCTTCACAATGACAGCTTATCTTCAACTGCAAGATATTGAGATCCTTCCTGACCTGCTGTGGCGGCGGTTCTTGGTAACTGCGTATTTGGGCTGCTATGGCAACAAGATTTCACCTGAGGATTCATATCTCAAATATCATGCAAGCATACAAATCAGCCATGAGAAACCGTGTGAGCTGTTGTCTTCAAGACTGGCTGAACATGTGATAGTGTGACTGTTCTGTGCTCTGCATGGATAATATGAGGTAATTAGTTACACATACACCTTTTGTTTCCTGCTATTATTTGAGTGGGAACATTTCTTAAAAACTCAAGAATACTCCATGTTTCAGATCTTTCTAGTATATGCCCACATCTTTTGTTGAAGTAAAGGTCTTAACGTTATAAAAACTCCCGCCTAACACCTTATCCCACGATTTCTATCACCAGTAGGGTCTAAAGAGATATTTTTCCTCTCTTCACCCCTGTATAACACCTCAGTTTCCACACTAGTGTTTCTAAGAAGCGCAGTCACCTCCGGTAAGCCACTTAAAGGGCAAAAATAAGGGGCTGACAATGGGAGAGACCCACTGAGAGGTTGCCTTTTAGGTGGGAAGGAGGAAGAGGGTGTGGGTGAGAACGACAGAAAGAAAAGAAGGGGGTTGCACCTGGTTTTAGGTTTTCAAACACAAACATTTACAGACTACAGTTCAAAAACACTCACAGACCTTACTGGAAGTGACTTTAACCTTTATGGGTACTCAACATTTTCACACTCCCTCAAATTGTCTCCAAAAAAAGCATCAATCACATCTGTCCTTTACAATGGTTTCATAAAGTAAGCATTAATTAAATGCTGAACTTGAAATACTGAATGCATCATTTAGTTTTAGTAAGTTTGGGTCACCTAAAAAGCTGTCATTTACTCACTCTCATGATGTTCTTTCTCCCAAGGAACACAACAGGAGACATTTTAAAGAATGTTCACACTGTTCCTTTCCAAACAATAAAAGCAGCAGTGACCGGGATCTGTCAAGGACAAAAAGCACCATAAAAGTAGCCCATACAATGCTATATTCCGAGTCTTCAAGCCATACAAGAGCACTGTACAAAGTTGTTTATAATGACTAAAATGTCAGTCTTTCCCTCACATAAAACGTATATGCTTTCAGAAGACATGGAATATAGCACATAAATTGCTTAGGGTATATTTATGGTGCTTTTTGGAGGTATAACTAGCTATACATTAACAAAGGCTACTTCTTGTGCTGAAACGTTCATAATAAATGTGCTTAAGAGAGTGTGTGCACTGCAGTAATATATTTTTTGCATTAAGCAACCCTAACTCCTAAGATGGATTTTTGAATAGCTGTAACCTACAAAGTTGGGTGGCTGATGCCCAATGTAATGTCAATATAAGAATAAAATAGCAAATAAGTTTTTCCCTCAAAAATTACCAAAAGAACTGAAAAGAAATGGTTTACTAACCATTGACAAAGCTGCCATTACAATTGGAACTGACAAAGTGTGAAGGACCATTTTTATATTTTGCACAACATAAACTACTAAAAACAAACAACGTACATAATCTAATAAATAAAAACTAATCATGCGCACAAAACAAAGTTAACTAGTAATTTTTTTTGTTTAACCTTGCCATGTCTATATTAATTTTATAAATTATAACATTATTTATTATAAAATGCTCTTAATATGCTGATAAATAATGCTAAATGCATGAAAAAAAAAACATGTAAAGGCGCCACGCGTTAACTTGTCACAAACCTGTTTTAGTTAAACAGTCGGAGTCATCTGTATGACAGTTACAAATAATTATATTTGCAGCATTCTTTTTTCTGCAAGTAGTATATAAATAAAAGTATCTATTTTGCTGCTCAAAGTGTTTCTGCTACTGTTGCTAAAATAACTGTGTCATTGCAGCTCTTAATGTGGAGATGAGAGATGCAACATGCACAGATAGGAAAGGGCTTGAATGAAGCGCATTTGGCTCTAGATAAAAATATTAGAGAATGCAGTGCCGAAAGATCATAACTGTAAACAACCCTGAGCGCTTGTGGTGTGAACCACTCCTTTGTTTTGACGCGCTGCTCACTTTAAAACGACAAAATGGCACAACTATGTCGCCGCTGACCTACATGAAAGAATGAGAATTGTAACTATCCCCAAAAATGATGCAAATTGATGGAGACTTACGCCATTGCCACATTGCTGCCATCAATGATGATGTGTCGCAGATCAGGGCAGCCCGGTTCGTTCTGTAGCACTAGTCGGTAGGGGGTTCTCAGGGACTGCTGAAAACGAGACATGCCGGTGAGGGGTGCTGGTTTAGAGGTGCCATGTGCCTCAGAGTGAGGTAAAGGTGCCCTTCCAGGAAGCGTCTGGTAAGAGCAACCTGGTCGTGTGTCGGTGGTCCGAAGAGGAGGGCCTTGAGAGGAGCTGCGGAGATTGGTCATATTCTCCATTCGCATAGGAACCATTGTTTGAGAGCTACCGCGGGGTAGGTAATCAAACCGGGGCTCTGACTTCAAATCAAGTGCAGCCATTCTGGGCTTCCTCTCCATCTCTTTGAAGTCGTTATCATCGTCGTCAATGATGATCACTTCACACATGTCGTTCTGTACGCCATTGTTTCTTTTAAGAGTGGCTGAGGCCAGTGGCATGCAGCTTGTCTGGTTCTTCTGGCCTATGCCATTAGTACTAGGAGGTCTAATGTTTTCTTTGCACTTGATCTCTGCGAGATCTCGCATCTGCACCCGTTCCTTCTCTTTGAGCCTGTTGGAGGTGAATGTAGACGAGGCGTTTACGCAGGGTGATGGGTCGGGTTTGCAAGAGGTGCTCTGGGCTCCTTGCGTGCTCTGGGTCTTCTGGGTCTCCCCCACAATTCGTTCCAGCAGTAAAAACGTATCCTCCGTCTGCCCCGTCTCCCGTACCACCCGCTCCACCACCTCCTGCTGGTAGCCCATGGTTCGGAAGAAGTTAACAAGACAGCGTAAGTTAGTCTCAGGACTCACAGCCTCATTTTCATTTGTCACTTCACTAGCAGCTAGTGTCCCCTTCGCAGGCGTAACAGCCGGAAGCTGCCGTTCTTCCTTCTGCTGCCGTTCTTCCCTCTGCTCTTCTTCTCTCCTCTCCAGCGAATACTGCCGTTTAGTGTCCCTCTGCTCGCTTTCAGAGGACCGCCGCTTGTTGCAACGACCATTGAAACCGGGCATAATGTCAGGAGTGGTCACAGGACCTGAGGTTTTGTCCTCAAAAGTGGTGTCCAGGATACGGTTGGAGAGGTCAGTTACGGGTGTGCTGGTCTGAGAGCGGTCCTGCTCGAGGTCTATGATAACTACAGGTTGTGTGGGGCTTTGGGCCAAGCCCAAAAGTTCCTCTTTGAGGGCACTGGGCAGCAACAGCAGCTCCATTGCATATTTATCAGCCCGGTCCTCCACGAAAGTCTTAAAAGTGCGCTTAACCAAGGGCTCCCTGTCAGCTGGCAAGCTTCGCTTCTCCTGAAAGAGGGCAACAAACTGTTGAACGCGACTTTGAGCCATGACGACGGCCTCCGCGCACCCGCTTAACTTCAGGCGGCCCGGCTCCAGAACTTGTACCTCAGCACTTGTGTCTCTAAGCAGCCGGTCCAAAAAGAGTCCACGAGCACCAGCGAAAATGCAGTGCATGTCCACTGGGTACCTTTCTTCTTTTTGAAGTTCTGGGTCACACAGGCCTTTCACATACTCCTGAAAAACAATCACAGCAGAACAGGATTACAACACATAAATTGCAAAAGATAGAAAACTTCACTTCTACAAGCCGAAGGGTGACATAACAACACAAGCATAATGCTCTAGAATGAAAGGGATAATTCACCCAAAAATTATGCCATTAATTACTCACCCTCATGTCGTTCCAAACCCGTAAGACCTTCGTTCATCTTCGGAACACAAATGAAGATATTTTTGATGAAATCCGAGAGCTTTCTGACCCTTCAGTAATAACGACTTTATTCAACAACTTTCCTGTCATTCTCCAATGCCTTTTATGTTTTAGACAATGTTAAATAAATTGGTTATTTTTGTTTTGGCACACAAAAAGTATTCTCGTGGCTTCATAAACTTAAGGTTGAACCACTCCACATGGACGATTTTAACAAAGTCTTTACTACCTTTCTGAGCCTTGAAAGTGGTCGTTGCGTTGACGTTTATGGAGGGGATCAGAAAACTCTCAGATTTCATCAAAAACATCTTCATTTGTGTTCCAAAGATGAACGAAGGTCTTACGGGTTTGGAACGACATGACGGAGAGTAATTAATGACAGAATTTTCATTTTGGGGTGAACTAACCCTTTAATACTCTCTCACAAACAAAACAAGTCAAACTGGTTTCTTTCCTTTAAACTAGCATGCGTATATGATTTGCCTTGAGGGACCAAATGACCAAGAGCTACATAATCATTCTAGGGAGATTCCACATGCTCATTATCATATCGATGAAAGTACATATCCAAGTATGCAAGTATGACACTACACCCAAATGTAGACTGATAATGTGCCAACACTGAGCACAAGTTAATGCACTATATGCTAAAATATTAGTATATTGAACTGAACGCTTAGAGCCAAATCTCAAAGGCTGCGATTTATATAAATATATGCATGCTGTGTTTCAGAGTGAAGCATGACACCGCTCATAATAACAGTGTCTCAGATCTCAGTAAATGCTGCTTCACGTGGTCTCCATCTCTCAAGTGCTGTCATACTGCATACAATGTGCATTTGAAAACACAATACCTGCCAAATATTTCACCATGTTTTTAATGAGATAAGCTTATAAACCTGTTGCCAACACACGTGACGCTTTAACCCTGTGGTTTTCCACCGATAAAAGCTCAATGGTTTAACGTTAGAAAATTAGAGATTAAGACACAAATAGTATTGTAATTTTACAGTTGTATATTATTTTTCATTAAATACTGTTTTTATTTTACAGTGAAAGTCATATATTGATTTTTTTTTATTCTTATTACTTTATAATCATATTGATATAATCACAAAATTATTGGCCAAATTGTGTAGCACAGAAGCACAGAAAACCTGGAGCTCTTTAAAAAAAATATTTCAAATCATAAATGCAATTTTTATCAGAAAAAAAAAAATGCAATTTGATTTTTCCCCAAATCGTGCAGCCTTGAAAGTAATATATTCTAAAATGCACTAAAGCGTTTAAAAAGAATGAGTATAAGTGGGCTTCTTTGGTGTTTCTTAACTTCATAGTTCATAGTCATCATATTTACATGATTGAGTGGCTTTGAGGAAGCTATCTTGCCTATGTGGCAAATAACTACCAGTTGAAGATCAGAAGTTGAAAGAAAAAAAAAAACAACAACACAGGAACCCCTTGGGGTGGACCATTCTGCCACATCTCTGGTGAACTTTTAGTTTCTTTGATCTGAGCAAGCAAGTTACGGTAAAAGAAATACTCATATACAGTACCAGTAATGACACTAGGTTAAAAGCCACTACACAGTAGTAACTAAAACCGAAAGTGAAATACACTGGGGGCCTCCCATCTTGTCCTGACTAAGCAAACAGATCTCTGTCAAAGACCCATGAGAAAATTCATGACACAGTTTGGATGAGAAGCAGATACCAAGTTATTGTAATTCAAACGGGAAGAGATTTTTTTTTTTTTTTAAATCGATGAGATTGTAGAGACAAGAGCTTTTTTGCATGTGAATGTGATTTTAGTTTTGTGGTTGGAGTTATTATATTTACACCTGTGAAAAAGTATTACAAATAAATCAAAATGTTTAGGCAAAGAGGAAGTCCACATGGTGGCGAAACACATCCAATGAGTGGTTTCCGTTTCATGGCTTAACAATAAGGATATTCCAGGTTTACTGGCAATGGTGGTTATATTTCCTTATTAGATCGGACTAGAACTGCAAACAATGGCATGTCAGAACTAGGTGATGACACCACATGTGTTCAGTGAAAAACCACGTCTTTTGTTGCTGTCTTGGAAACTCATTTTTTCGACACCACATTAACGGGAAACATCGGTGTGAAAATGTACAGGGTTGGATAATCTATAAATGTGTGTGAAAGCTTATTAATGTGTTTCTGTCTGCTGAGACATTGTGAAATACACTGATCCCATTGCAAAGCTATGTTGGATCTGTGTGGTTTGGCAACAGTTATTCCCAAATTATATAATCATAGTTCAACTGTGATGAGTTATTCAAGCACCTACAAGTGTGCTGTAGTACTGAGTATCAGCACAGCTGGCCCGGGATTTGGCCAGTGTGATTCACAGGTATGAATCACAGCCTTGCTCATGTTCAATCGATTCTAAATCATGACTGAGAATGTGATTTTACTTTTCTACACCAGATCTTTAGTGAAGTAAATAATATCGATTAACTTAAGTTTCCGACCAAAACTGGCCAACTAGTCGCTGTTTATCATCTCTGCAAAAGATAATGGATCCAGTGGAAAGCACCAAGCTTTGCGTCTCACCAAGCAATGTAAAGACTAAATATGACTAAATAGACTAAAGACTAAATATCAGTCCTCTTTGAACTGTTGTATAACTTTATTTAAATGTCAAGTTGTCTGAAAATGAATATTATTTTAGTAGGTTAAATAAAAGTCTAATCAAATAATTTTTAAGGGGTCACACAAGAGATACTATCGGACACATGGGAAAGTATGTAAAATAAAGACAAACATGTTGTCAGACGCAGATGAGTTCAGTCTGACATCAGCTTCCTCCAGATATTACGTTGCAACTTTGGCTCAAAACAAGTTTAAGGTTAAAAAAATGAAAAAATAATAAAGACAAGTAGCAACATTGTTTACTATAAACATCTTCTATTCATTTACCTTCGCTTTAAACACATCTTCCTTTTTCCCCTTCAGCTGGAGCCAGATCTGTCTGGAAGCCTTACTTCCGTGGGCTCCAGTGTGATCCAAGAGCCCTATAATCGTGAACGTCACTTGGAAAACCTGTTCGACCTTCGGTTTGCTGCATCTGAGCTCTGTCTGCTTGTCCTCATGCACCGTGAACTCGTCTACGGTGAGCGGCTCTGCCTGCGTTCTGCTGGTGGTCGGGGACTGCCTGCCTCTCGGCGGCTCCGTACAGGTTACCTCGGTGATTCGCTTCATCCCGAGGAGGGGCCGCGTTGTTGACATCTTATTTTTTAGCTGTATCAAACTATGTTGACCACGGCGACTTCACTTTCAAAACCACTACTAGTAAAATGAATCGTTTACCCCTTTCATGTTAGCTTCCCGCCCGCTGTCTCTTGACGTTTGTCAACAGCGCTGTAGTATCTGTGTTTTGACGTTACTCTCGGTTAGCCTGCTAGCCTAACAGCTCAAGCAAGCCGTCGCAACCGGAAAACCCCGCGCACGTCATCAGCAGACGACGACGTTGCTGATATGTCATTGCACTGATTGCAGATAAGAGTCTGTTGCTAGTAGTAACCATAGTTTACGCCAAAATACATACAAAATTACATGGAAGCCCCGAAAAAAAACATGCTTTGACAAATCCTAATTATTACATAAAAACATATATTTTTTTAGATACTAAATCACAATTATGACTTTTTTAGCAATATGACATATGACAAAATGTCAATTATGACATAAATGGCTTTGTCATAATTATGAGTTAGTATAGCTTCATATTTTTATCTCATAATTATGACTGTCATAAATTTGACCTTGTATCTCATAATCATGATTTCTTTCCTCATAGTTATGATTTACCAAAGCATGACATAAAGCGTCTTATTTATGGTATAAAGTCACAGTTATGAGATACTAAATCAGAATTATGAGATTAAAAAGTCATCAAAATGATATAAAAAGTCACAATTATGAGATAAAATGTCAAAATTATGAGATAAAAAAAGTCTTTTTTGTCATAATTATACATTTTGTCATTATTTAGAATTTTTATTATTATAATTTACCAAAGAATGATTTTTTTTTGGAAATGGGATTCCATACACACTAAACTTGAACACAAAAGAAGATATTTTTTATTGTCCATATAATAAATATGGGGGGTTATATTCATCAGTGGTTGTATATGAAGCAGGTACACGTGTGTGTGCATTCGTGTGCACACGTTGTCTCCGCAATGGATTGAAGCGTGCGTCTGAGTGAAGACTGTGCGCGGGCCACAAGAGAACACTGTATCCGCGCCACTGATAGCAGCGGCAACAAGCACTTCGATCACTTGATTTAAACTTGATTTGATCACTTGATTTTGATTTAACTCTGCTAGTTAACTGGAGATGTTTTAGTTACTTGTATTGCTACATCCGTCCCGCGAGATGTTTTAAAAAGTGGTGGGGACAATATCGACCCTGGCAAAAAGCGGTGGGGACGTGTCCCACCCACAAATTACGCCTATGCTGCTTTTACATAAGTGACAGCACTCTCATTCACAGAACTGTCTAGCATAAAACTTGAACACCTGAGTTTCAGGATACAATTAAAACTTGTGCATCAAAAGAAGTACTTTTTCCTTTCAAGCTCTCAGGGACCGAGAGTGTGTGGGCACTGCATCTGTGCAGAGGAGGGAGGGGCTGAAGAGGAACTAGAACAAAAGTAGACTGTTGTAAAAGAGTGCAAGGCCATGAGGCAGTTTGCTACACACGCAGAGGCAGCTATACAGCTCATTCACAACAGTCTGTTATCCACCGAGGGCCATGAGAGCACTCGCTCTAGACACGAGAGAGAGCAAATATTCAGACAGCACAAAAGAGTGCTCGCATTCAGACACACATGCAGTTATGTGAGTTCGCGTGAGTACACCCACACACCATACTCCTCCTTATCCTGTCTTTCACTTTTCTTTCCATCTTTTCAATAATCACATTATGATGTATATCTACATAAGGTATATTTCCACTGTACAATATTTTTTATCAGCAAAGTAAAATTCTTGCCAAAACCTGCCAACATCACATCCATTTTTGGAAAGGAACATCAGTATTAAAGGAATATTGAATACAAATTAAGCTTAATCAACAGCATTTGTGGCATAATGTTCATTACCATGTGTATACCATATATATATATATATATATATATATATATATATATATATGTGTGTGTGTGTGTGTGTGTGTGTGTGTAATGGTAAGAAGGACATAGTCAAGACCACTGAAGTTCAAGCTGAGCATCATGGGGAAGAAAAGTGATTTAACTGACTGTTTACAGAGAATGGGCCGAAAAAGAGAAAACATCCAGTGAACGGCAGTTCTGTGGGCGAAAATGCCTTGTTGATGCCAGAGGTCAGAGGAGAATGGCCAGACTGGTTCGAGCTGATAGAGAAGCAACAGTAACTCACTTGTTACAACCGAGGTCTACAGAAGAGCATCTCTAAACGCACAACACGAACCTTGAAGCAGATAGGCTACAGCAGCAGAAGAAGATCACACCGGGTGCCAATCCTGTCAGATAAGAACAGGAAACTGAGGCTACAAATCACACCCGCTCACCAATATTGGACAATAGAAGACTGAAAAAACACAGCTTCTGCTGCAACATTCAGATGGTAGGGTCAGAATTTGGCGTAAACAACATGAAAGCATGGATCCATCCTGCCTTGTATCAACGGTTCAGGCTGCTGGTGGTGTAATGGTTAGAAGGATATTTTCTTGGCTCACTTTGGGCCCCCTTAGTATATTGAGCATTGTTTAAATGCCACAGTCTACCTGAGTATTGTTGCTGTCCATGTCCATCCCTTTATGACCACAGTGTACCCATCTTCTGGTGGATACATCAAGCAGAATAACACTCCATGTCACAAACCTCAAATCATCTCAAACTGGTCTATCTATCTATCTATCTATCTATCTATCTATCTATCTATCTATCTATCTATCTATCTATCTATCTATCTATCTATCTATCTATCTATCTATCTATCTTCTTATTTTTCAGTCCTTATTTTTGGTCTGGCAAGCTATCATTTGTCATGAGTGTTTGTTTTATAACCACTAGATGGTGCTCTCTCTCTCTCTCTCTCTGTCTCTCCACCTGAATTGGTCCATGTCTGGCTTGATTCCCTTCCAGCTGCAGTGTGACTATTGAGCTAGATGCAATTCGCAGATCGATATGTTTCATTATTTGGAGTCCAGACGTACAGATCAGGGGAATACAGTTTTTATTAAAGTTCACAGAGAAGAGATGTAGTGTTAAACAGTACAGGAAAGGAAAGTGTGTCCATCCGATGGAAGATGGGAGAGACAGTAATATCTGCAACCATGCAGTCTGTCCGTCACATACACATAAACAGCTGAAATATTGGCAAATTTACTACTCAAGAAGAAGGCGGTGGCATGGATCAGTTTGTGTGCAAATATTACTTAATGCTGCTTTTATGTTTTTGACATTCTGCCAGTCAGTTGGTTCCTGAAGACAGGAACACACTCATGCTCCACTCACACCCCCTCTATGCACATTATGAATCACATCTGTGCGTACACAATAACAAAACAGGACTAATCCATTTGCCAAATCTTCTTTCCAAAATTCTCCTCATTTACATACAGAAAGCAAAACAGTAATTTATAATGAAGAAAAGCAAAAGATTTGTTCAGCAAGATTATAAATTGACTATTGTAAGCTATAGGCATTACCTGTTAGAGCATTCATTAAGGCCACGGCGGCGACGGCGCTGGCTGGCTCTCACGCTGAAGGCAGCTGGTGTCCTCTCAGCTGCCTGGCCCGGTCTGTCTTGACCCTGAACACATGGTCCACTTTAGCTCTGATTGGCTGGGCTCAGGCCACAGCTGTGCACAGCACAGGTCGACGGCTGAATCAGCTGTTAATCACGGGAATCAAGCTCAGGCAAATCTCTGCCTTAACCTGTTAACTGTCAGTGTAATGGTAGCACTATTACCTTTTTCCCTATATGACGTATTTTAGAAATCATCATAAATTAGGTATCATTCATCCCGTGAAAACCGTTTTGGAACTGGACATTGCGTTACTACTGAAACTGTATTTTAAAGGGGACATGTAATGCAAAACTCACTATGACATGGTGTTTGAACATAAATGTGTCGGCAGTGTGTGAACACAACCATAATGGTATAAATCCACCCACTCCTTTTTTTAATCCCCATAAATAATAAGCAGTGACTCAGAATAAGCCGTTTGCTGTTTCTATGCAGTGTGATGTCACACTGCACAGGCCCCGCCCACAACTGCTGATGGACTCCGCCCTATTAGCATAGACCCGCCCTGAGTGAGCTGAACACAGTCCGCCATGTTTATCTCCTCGCCAGAGCATTTAACAGCAGCATTCATGTAAGAAATGTATTCTTATTAAAGCTACCAAAGTTATTCTATCAAAGAGCTGTGAATCATTTTCTGTTTTTCTTTTGTTGTTTGATTCTAGGGATGCACTGATATGAAAATTTTGTTCGATACCGATAACCGATAATTCTTTGTATTTTAAAACCGATAACTGATACATTTGCCGATAAATCTAAATCCAAATGTTAATAATAATTTTTGAGAGCTTGATTGCAAAAACAAGTCTCACCATTAACTCTTTCCCTGCCAGCGTTTTCACAAACATTTCATGGCCCCCAGAATATTTTGTTGTATGAATATCTGAACATGAAATATATCAAAATAAAGAACAGACCCTCTGCTTTTAAACAAAAACCTAATTTTGGGTTTCATAAAAAAAAAAACATTTTGAGCAAAAAACAGAGAAAAAAACCCCAAAATCTAGATCCGATTCAGAACGATGATCAAAACGAGAGTTTATCAATACCCCTGCTTGCACAGTCCTTCCCGGGTTGACATTTCATTCGGTAACGTTAGGCGGTTTTGATTATTTATATGCTGTTTAAATGTTGAAATATGAATAAAATATGCTGTGATCACATTATTTTACATATACATATGATATCACATTTTCTGCTTCTTCTTCGCCTGTGTTTTGATCAGGAGATTCAGTACTCTTTCAGAAGATGCGTCATAGCGCCTCCTACCGTATAACAGTAAAAGCTGGAATATTCCGTCAACGGCAGGGAAGCGTTGTCTCACAAATGACAGAAATCTCCATCCATTTTCCAAAAGCCATGTCCCAAGCACACAATAATAATGTTCTCATTATAATTTTATGTAGCCTACATGACAGATTTGCTCTGCACATGTTGCACTTAACAATATTTTCCTTTTTGAAGTGATTCCTATTATATTTCAAACTATTCAAAAACATCATGGAGAACAGTGCGCATTTGTTCTGTGTCTCAGCTGAAGGAAATAATCCATTATTTATCGGCTTTAATATATTGGCCAAATTTTCTTATCAGGCCAATAACGATAACATTAAAAATGAACATATATTGGTTGATACCGGTATGGTGGCTGATATATATTGTGCATCCCAATGTGATTCATATTAACAGCATATTATGCTGCTGTCACTTTAATACACAGATCTGATATACACATTCGATTTCTTTACTTGCTGTTTACGTTCACAGACATAACCAACTATGTGATCTCTGTGTGTTTTTGACATAACGTTGTGTGTATTTGACAGTTTAAGTGCAAAAAGACATGAAAGAGAACTATTCAGAACTTTCCAGTTTCCTGTGCGCATGATATCTTGATATCGTGATATCTTGGGCATGATAATCAAACCCAAACAGATGTTTTGTTAGTTCTTTTGGCAGAATATCTGAGGCAGGAGCTGTAAAGGCTCCACCCTCTTCTGAAAAGTGGAGAAGCAGCTCATTTGTTAAAGATACATGCACGAAAAAAGCATGTTTTTTTTCTTTCCACTCAAAAATGGGCATTTGCACCAGTTTCAACATTTGTTTGCTAATTGCTCCCTTAAATCTTTTTCAGATTTAATCTCAGAGTTCAAGATTCCAAGACAAATTTGTCATTTGATAATCTGTAGGACATTACGCCTATATACAAAATCTTTTGGAGCCGGACAGGGCACTTGGTCCTATATCTGTAAAAAGAATTGGTATAATATCATATATATCAATAAAATCATCTTGCTTAACTAGAATCAGCAAAGGCCTCCAACATTTCATCTGTTTAATTAAACCTTTTTTGTAGCAAAATGCAAATTGCAGATTTACCATATTTAAAAAAAATTGTTGGAAAGGTCTGAGACTCAAGGTTCTTTGGCAACTTGGCCAGAAGCAGTGTTGCCAAGTCCGCAGTTTTCCCACTGATCCAATCTCCCTACGGAGAGAATCGCATAGGGCTATTTCTTACTGGCCATTTGGGCTAGTTTTGCTGCACAGACCTGGCAGCCTTGGATAGAAGTGATATTGTGACAGAATGCATAAAAAAAAAAAATTCAATGTAGGCTATTTTTAGTATAGGCCCGAAAGAAAATCTCACAACACAGGACCCTTAATGTCATTTGAGATATCAACTTCTAATTTGGAACACAACACATGGCTTTAATTTTCAAGAAATTTTACAATTCAAATTATTTTATAAAATATATATTTTGTATCAAATAAAACATTTGCTTTACAGCACATTTTTTCTACACTTTCAATAATCTGTCTACTTTAAAAATAGTCTGTCTTCCAAAGCATTCATTTATTAAAGCTATAGTTTCACATCTATGCTCAGGTGACAGTTAACAGGTAATAACAGCTACTCCAAGAATAAAGGTGAGTATAAAAAATGAGAGCGCATCAAAATGAGCGGATTTCAATTAGCAGTTTTCTCTTTTCACTCAGAAACTTTTATTCTGATCTTTCACTTTCTTTCTCAGTAACTTGTCCCATTGTGAGTGAGAAAAGGAGGGGGTGGATGGTGACTTCACAGTCTCTCATATAGGAATACATGGCAAAGTCACCTGCTGCTTTTGGTTGAATATAAAAGGAAAGCTGGTGGGGAAGTGATGCCATGTCCAACAGGAGCTGTGTGAATCCTTGAAGCATTTTGAGATCTCGACAACATGAAACAGCAGAAGATAGATTCGATTATTTTAGGAGGTGGCCAAACACACACCCGCACACACTCATTCTATGGCAGAAAAATCTAATTTGCTTCTCCGACATGCTGTGGTGTACAGAAAACTGGTGCACAAGGGTTAGAGCAACAGATACGCGAGTGACCGGAGAAGTGTGTTGTCCCTGTAGGTGTGTGACTGTGACAGCCCAGATGTGTGACAGGTGTGATGGACAGCCCACTAAACCCAGCTCAACGTACCCGTCCGGTGGAGAGGGAAATAAATATAACACCACATAAAAGGCAGATCATGAATAATAAAACAGCCATAAATTCCATAATCTGGCCAAATGATTTATGAATTTACAGTGCGAGATGGCCCCGGCCAAACTGTAAATATTCATGCGACAAGCGCTAAGCTCTATTTAATTGTGATTAATGGTAATGCATGGAAGGATGCCTCATAACTGCCAGCCTTTATTACAGGCAGCTGGCTGAATGCAAATGTTATTTCGAGTAAGATTAGGGAGACAAATAGGGCCTTTCGGGCGGTCCACGGAACAGGACTCATAAGATTCCAGAGAAAATGTACTAGGTTGGTTCCCCCAGCAGGATGCCTGTTGATAAAAAGTAAATTGTCACACTACGCCTGGTAAACACTTATTGGAGAGAAAATATATGTACCTATTGCAGTGGAGGTCACATGATATTTGCAATTCATATCGCACTCGTGGTTCAGCTTCAAGTACTTTTGCTTCTGTTGGTCTTGCTTCAACCCCAGATTTTACAATGGACATCAAGTGGCGACCCAACACGATACCAAAATTACATTCATTAGGCCCAAAAGGCCCGCCAATATGGAAATTTACTAACACAACACGCCGAGTAGGAATACTAACAGTTTTGTAAATGTATTAACAGCAGTAGACATCTGACACCAGCCTGAACAATCTCTATAGTCCAAATATTGTATTAGGTATGCAAGTGACAGATGAATTTGAGCTAAAATACTATCATCAGTAACAAAAGACTTTGAAAATGTTGTGTTCCTCCTTGTAAAAGTTGATAAGACTATTTATTTTGCTTTCCTAAACAACTATGCATGTTTATATGGTGCATTTTATTATTAGCATTTACATTTAGCATTGTTGTTTTTTTAGCAACCCACTTGTTGAGAGCTTTAGAGAAATATTTATTTCATTTTAGATTTGTAATATTTTAGAAATGTCACATCTTTTGTTAAAAAAAACTGAAATTAGATCAAGCTTTGTGAGATAATGCTTATATAGGTTGAAGATGCATGTTTTTCATTGACTTTGATGTTGAGATGTAAAAGGATTTTATGCATATCGCCTATGTTGTATAATGTTTGTTATTTTCTTATTTAACCATATTTTTGTATTTATTGCATTTTCTTGGTTGTACAGCACATTTGTTATTTTCAAATGTGCTTTATAAATAAACTTGAACTTGACTGTGCCTTAATGTAAAAGGGCAGTTTTCATTTTATGGATTGTGAGAAAGAATGCTTGATTCTCAACAACCTGATACTCAATACTGTCATTGGTAACTGGTAATCTCCCCAATCGTATTTCTAATCCTTAACTCCTTTCTTCATACTTTTGGTTGTCATTATGAGATCACTGCAAAATAAGCTGGAAACGTATGTGAGGTTCTCATCACAGAAAGTGACACTGCTACACTGAAGCTGGGGGTAAACATTCTTACACCTCGGTTTTACCTAATGTTACATAAGCCTTGAACACAGCACATTTACACTGTTCTAACATGGGACTAAAGCAAATATAGCAACATACCTCATCCAAAAACATTTGAGGATGAAATAAAATATTACAAAGGAAAAACTGCAAATCCACCATCCACAACATGACTATCTTGATCCAGTCGATATTGACGGAACAGCAAACAGCCTGAGGTGGGTGTAAGAGTGACGTGGGAAGGTTAGGCTTTGGGACGGTATCCTCACTCTTGAGGGAGTCAGACATCCACCGATGGCGGCCCATGCTCAGGGAGTAAAGGCTCTGCAGGGGCTGAATCAGCAGACATGCCTGTTCTCCTCAGACACAGATTTAGACCTGGCAGCTGGGCTGGAAGGTAATTGGTAGCGTTGCTGGGAATGGCACAGCGCTCGCATGTGAGGGAGGGGAGGGGAGGACGGTGTGTGCCTGCTCGCCACTCACGCCAATTGCAGTGGTTAGAGGAAGCTGGCCACGGACGGCAGGGGAGGCGACGATGGAGCGCACTTGTCAATGAGCGTGCAGGGGAGTCGCCGGAATGAGAAGTAAAAGTCCTCATGTTACCCATTTCAACACGCCACCCCACCCTCCCCTTTTTATTTTTCACTCCATCCCTCTTCTCTAAACTCCCACTCACTCATTGTATTTCACATTTATCCACTTGTTTTCGCCATCTGATATGTTAACACTATCCTGTAGCTTTGCATATTGTAGATGCCTTTTTTTTTTTTACTGACAATGTGCCAGTGACACCCCTCTGTGAACTGCAGGTGGACGGAATAAATGAAAATGAATAACCAAGAGGAAATAAAGCATGTTCATTTATGGATATCATACCACTTCACATGACAGGCTTTGTGTTAAGCACTTAAAGAGCGATTGCTTACTGTTAAAAACAGTGTTGGGGATGAACTACAGTAAACGCAGCGATTACAGATCTAGCGGTTATCAAAACAGTAGGTTTTAGTGTCACATGTTACTTTTTCTCTGAGAGTATAATCAAGAATGTTCATCTTTCTATTGTATTGTCAAGTCCGATAGATTCTGTCATCATTTACACCCTCACATTGTTCCAAACATGTATACAGTTCTTTCCTTTGCGGAATACAAGATATTTTGAAGAATTTGGTTTCAATTATATATAAAAATATAGCAAAAATCTAACCTTTCACTGAAGTAAAATAATTAAAAAAAATAAAAAATATATTATCAAATAAATGTTTTTCTCCAAAACACATTGGCCACAATTATTGGCACCCCTAGAATTTTTTACGAGTAATATATCTCTGAATTATATTCCCATTATTATTTAAATCTTTTTAGGACACCATGTGACTAGGAACATGAAATTGTCCAGCTATGACTTCTTGTTTCACAGGAATATAAATATGAGGAAATACAAATCGTCCATCACAATGAGTAAAACCAAACAATGTAGTTCTGATATGCAGCAAAAGATTGTTGCGCTTCACAAAATAGAAAGTGGCTGTAAAAAAATAGCTAAAGCATTGAAAGTTCCCATTTCCACCATCAGGGCAACAATTAAGAAGTTCCAATCAACTAAATATGTCACAAATCTGCCAGAGGACGTGTGTCTATATTGTCTTAATGCACTGTGACGAGGAAATTTGAGTGGCCAAAGACTCTCAGAAGGTCATAGATGGAGAATTGCAGAGATTAGTTGAGTTTTGGGGTCAGAAAGCCCCAAAAAATAAAATACACAAAAAATCAGTCAACCCCTACATAACATGTTGTTTGGGAGGGTTTCAAGAAAAATCCTCGTTGCTCATCCAAAAACAAACTCCAGCATGTTCAAATGTCAAACACGGCTGGAACTTCAAAAGGGACCGGATTCTATGGTCAGATGAAGAAAAAAAAAAAAAAAAAAAGAGCTTTTTGGCAGCAAACCCACCAGATAGGTTTGGGGCAAACAGGGATAAGAAGTACCCCATGCCCACGGTTAAATATACTGCTGGATCTTTAAGTTTGTGGGCCTATTTTTTTTTTTTTTGCTGGAGGTCCTGGACATCTTGTGAAGATACATGGTATTATGGATTCTAGCAAATACCAACATCAAAACCTGACGGCCTCAGCTAGAAATCTTATAATGGGCCGTGGTTGGATCTTCCATCAGGACAACGGTCCAAAACAAACATGAGAATCAACACAAAAATGTGTCACTGTGCACAAAATGAAGCTTCTGCCATGACCATCCCAGTTCCCTGACCTGAACCCTATAGAAAATTAGTGGGCTGAAGTGCACCAACATGGATCTGGGAATCCGAAGAGATTCTGTATGAAGGAATGGTCTCTGATCTCTTGTCAGGTGTTCTCCAAACTCATCAGGCATTATAGGAGAAAGCTCAAAAGGCTAGCAATAGCAAGCTAGCTTTGAAATCCTAAGATCCCACCACATCCCTTCTTAGCCACGCCTACTCCAAAACACATGAACATGCAGACAGAGTCTGCCAAGCGTCACGAGAGACAGCTTCAGTGAAGTGAGTTTCAACCAGTAGAACAAAAAGTGTTTATGAAAAACATTGCCTACCCCTCCTTTAAGTGTCATACTCCACAAGCTGATAAGAGCAGTAGAGTGGTAGGGAAATGTGCATGTGTATTTGTGTCATGAAGACCGTTCCAGACCACTCGACCTGACCGACCCACTCATCTCAGACCCCTTTCCCAAAACAGACCCTCTTGTCCGTTTTTCCTTCTCCTGCTATTTCCTCCTCTTCTCAGGGTCCAGCTCAGCATGGGAGAGCAGCCACTGGAGCCAATTAGCAGAAGCACTACAGTGGAATTTTACTCAAGGGTTGATGGGCTCATTAAGCATTAAGAATTCATGACATTTAACTCCTCAACATGGCGGGCAGAAAGCGTGGAGGGCTTTGATTGGACGGACAAGTCTGTTTTTTTCCCCAGCAATCAACAAAAATAGACCTCTTTCTCAGCTTTGAGAGCTCAAACAGGGGTGCACAGATTATTCTTACCTGGGTGAACAATGTGTGTGTGAGAGAGAGATATTTATGGCACACAGGTGTGCAATTCTGTACTGATGGAAATTAATAATCTATGAAAACAAATATTGCACATCCACGCGCAGTTAACTTAACTGATTATTGACCGACTATTAACAGTTAATGGAAGCTTGCAATAATATGAGGCTATAGAGGCTATATGGTACCCTGGGGAATTCAACATGGAGAAATAGTTTTAGCACTTTATGAGATGGTTATGTACTGCTGATTACATGTGGTGAAAGAGCTGCCACCCAAAGTTTATAAAAGGCACCTAAACATACAGTGAGGTTCAAACGTTTAATTTTGTATACAAAATTCTATATTTCGTATACCTTTTATGTTATGTGTTGTAATGTAAATAGGTAAAAATTCTATTTTTTTTCTTTAGAAAAAAGTCCTATTGGCAACTATAGCAATATTTTTATTTGATTAATTTATTTAGTTTAACTTGATAACACTGCTTCCTGGTTATATGTGGTTTTGATAAAAAAAACAACACAAACAATACATAACTTATTGTAAGTCATCAGCACTGTTTGTTTGTGGGTAAAATTATTATATTCAGCATTTATGCATACGTGTGTTGGTTTTGAGGAGGTGGCAGACTGTGTGGGGGGTACAGCAATAATCTGACAGAGATTAACCACTTCATTTATCTGTTCCATCAGCTCCTACATTAATTATGTTACCCACAACCAGCCAGGGAGTTTTGGGGGAAGGCAGCATTGCTATTATATTATGCATATTCTCATGCCCTCAAGAGATTGATATATTAAGGATACCTAAAGTTTCCAAAGTAGCTGTATTAATGTGTGTGTATGTGTGCTCTAATACCACAATTTAAGTAATAACACATACCAAGGATTTCTTCGGAAATCAATTAGAAAGATTCAGATGAGAGAAATATGATAGAGCTGCTTGCACCTGCATCGGGTGGAGGAGGCTGTGGGATGGAGGGATGGCAAATTATACAGTCTTTTCCAGAGAAGTTTTTCAATGTGCTTGTAGAGAAACAGGTTCTCTGTGCAATGAATCTCCCTTTATGCTTCCCTCAGACGTCTATGATATGAACAGCTTTAAAATATTAAACATATATTATTGAAACAGATGTCAGCAAACAGGATCAAACTCTCTCAAAAGTGTCCGACTGTTCTCTTCGTTATCCCTCAGAGCAGATCTTTTCATCTCATTTAATTTCTCTTCCATGTCTTTCTTTTGATCCCCCCCCCCACTCCCCCCCACTCTCTATCTCTCATACCTCTTTTCCATTATCCTCATTCAATCCCTGTTACCATGTTTGTTTTAAAGATTTTCCTCGGTGCAGCTCAAATGGTTCGGATTTACTTTGCCGCTGCTGTCATTCCACCTGATTCACTCCATCCAAAACTCTCACAAAAGGTGTAAAGATCCTGGTGCTGTTGAGAATGAAATAATAACAGCAATGCCTGAAAATCTTTTTCCACGTGAGAAAACACACAAGGAAATATTCAATAATAATTTTCCACATGAAGAAAACACATTACACCGGGTATATTCAATATTTGGAGAGTGACGTTTTCACCAGTGAACAGCATGTGTAAGTAAAAATTTCCTTTTTAAATATTTCTTTTCATTTGTGATTAATATAACACAGTTTGCGTTAATATAACAGTTCAATAAACAAGAAGAGTTGCCCCCCCCCCAAAAAAAGTTCCATTAAAAAGCCAGAATTAACCGCTGAGCATCTCCGAGCATTTTGAACAAATCAGTTTAGTGAATGATTTAAAGACTTGCTTCTACAGACTTGATTTGTTCATTAATGAATGTTTTAAACAAATCAGTAAAATTTAAAGATGCACTATGTAACTTTTGGCCCTCTAGTGGTTAAAAAACAAAACTGCATGCATTTTGTGGAAGAAAATAGTTTTGGTTGTGCTTCGGCTCTGCGTGACTGTGCGGATGAATATGGTTCTTATACTGCTCACAAAACATTCACTACTAGACTTAAAGGTAGGGCAGGCAATTTAATGAAAATACATATGCTGACAGACAGGTGACATCGTATCATTGGATGACCTGACACAGAAGATATATGTACATGTTTTAATATTTAGACCACTTCTATTATTGTTTGCTATCAGAATGTGAGGAATTTCAACCAGTATAATAAAAAGTTTTTATAAAAAAACTGCCAACCATAACTTTAAGTGATATACAAAGTTTATTAATGGAAAAGATCTCAAGTTGACTGGCACAAGACGTAACTACCGATCCCCATCAAAGGTGCTCTAAGCGATGTTGGGAGCAATACTGCTCCTTTTTAGTCTGGCTATCACCAGACCAAGCTCAATCTTTTAAGATTGAACATTAGTCTGGGGAGTCTGCTCTGTATTTTCTACTGCACAAGAGGCGTGATCAACGGGCATAGATCAAATGACTGTACGCAATTGGATAGTCCTTCAACCAATCAGACC
This sequence comes from Squalius cephalus, assembly GCF_949319135.1. Classification (NCBI taxonomy): domain Eukaryota; kingdom Metazoa; phylum Chordata; class Actinopteri; order Cypriniformes; family Leuciscidae; genus Squalius; species Squalius cephalus. The sequence goes on along the minus strand of NC_137127.1, from coordinate 10,210,192 downwards.
AACGATCCAGGTGACGTACTTTGCAGCGAAAAACTCCAGGCAGGAAAAATGTCAACAAACATGTTGGTTTGGAGCATTGATCAGCGGTTTGCAGACGCAGCAATGGCATTGTGCGATTTTTGCAGGTTGTGCAAAAAAAAAAAAAAAAAACATGAAAGTGAGTGGTATTTACACCCACTCGAGCAATTTGTTTGCTAAACTAAAAAAGCAATTGAGCATTGTCGAGAGGTTAAAAGGAATTGGATTGGATTAAACCTGCCAATAGCACGCCAGGTGGATAAGCCAGTTTGTGATTGGTCCCTGCAAATTTGTAATGGAAGCAGGATAGAAGGAATGTATAGGTTTCCAGCCTGAGCTGCAGGGTGAAATCAAATCGCCGGCAGGTCGGGCTGGGTTTACCCAGTCTAGCTCTTTTTCCCTCTTTTCTGCTATTTGTTCATCGGAACGTCGTCTCTTGTCGGTTATTGGCTGGAACACTGTTTGTTATGTTTCGTGGTCCAGGCTGGGCCAGTTTGTTTTTGTTGTTGTTTGTGGAGCCTGGGCTGTCTACAGAGACCGCGTTTTTTTTACAGTGTGTTCAGGGGACAGGCAGCTAGCGGATAGTGAGGAGATGTGTATGTGACAAAAAATGTTTCAGCCTAAAAAACATGTGACATCGGTTAGAGCACCTTTAAGACACGACACTTCCTTAATGAAACCATAATGAAATGACTCTTTACAATACATAACACTTTCAAATGTACTCTAGAGGGCTATATATGGCAATTTATCTGTTCAATAAAATACCTTACTCACCTGTTGAGTAATAAAACGGCATCTCCATGTTGCTTTTACAACATCTCAAATCCCTCATTTCTCTGGATCTCCGAAAAGCCAAGCCAATGTTGATTCTTGTTTTAACTTTGTTTAACTTAACTTTGAACAAAAAAAAGTTACATAGTGTACCTTTAAGATTAAATTATTTACTGATACACTCTTAGAAGAAAAGGTTCTATGTAGAACCTTAAAGGGTTCTGTCAGGCACGTCACATATACAGAACCTTTTAGGGGTTCCCAACATGTGATCATTGTATAGACTTACAGTAGTTTTAATTTTAATTTGCTTGATTTTGATTCATTATTTTGGGTATATTTTATGACTCGTACACACACTTTATCACAAGAAACATTTGAAATAACTCATTAAACATTAAAGTATGCAATCATTGAAGACATTTCTCTTTATATAGAACCTTTCTGGCATATAGAGTTAATTCAAGACAATAACCCCCGAGTTCTACAAAGAACCAAGTTAAACCTTGTGTGAGGTCACCACCTACAGTCACTGAAAATGCACACATGCACATATAATGTATACAGTAGGACTTTAAGTAACCAATGCATATATAAACGTTTTATGGAAAATTAAATTCAGTTTAACAGTGGAAATACTTTCATACTAAATCTCACCATGCAAAGGCAACAGGACCCCAGGGCAGTGTTTATTTCAGAAGAGATGGCAAGCAATTAAAGGGATGTTCACCTAAGTGTCTCTGTGACAAGAATAGGTACTTGCTACAGACAAACCAAAGACAAATCAATACTGCTGGAAAGACGAAAACAGCATGAGCCAGAGCAGTAGAAAAACAACAACCTTATAGCACAGCACTTTGCATAATTTTGTGAGCGCTTGCATGAACTGAATGAACAGAGAAGATAACATGTGAATGTTATGTGAACTGTGAATGTGTGTTCTGGACAGTTGCAGGCTGGTTAAGCAGTTCCTCTGTTGCTCAGGATTGTAATTGAGCTGTCAGGAGTAGAGAAAAAAAAGTGAGTTCTAATAAGATCTGAAGGAAGACTTTTGTGTGTGTGCGTGTGTGTTTTGTCATAATGCAGTATCACAGTGACTTAGTGAGTGATGTATTTAGTTGTGAAATCAGAGACCTCCCTGTTAAAAAAATCTAAATTGGTTACAGAGATGCGGGTGTAAACAGGGTCTGAAGGACATGTACAAATCAGCAATCTGTTATACTTACAGAAAAAAACACACACACACTCGCATACACACGTCAACCATTTTGTAACATCAAAAGCATATAGACGGTTTAATTGAGAGTTAAATTGGGGGGAGAGGCCGGAGGGAAAAGGCTGTTTTAAACTGAAGGAGCTGTCTGCTCTAGTCTGACCTGTACATGGAGGGGAGTGTATTAATACTTGGCTTGTTAATGCATCTGTGCAGAGCGAGAAAGTGACCTTTTCTCACAGGAACTAAAAGACTCTAATTAGCTGCTGAAAGGTAAATCAAATCAACAGCTGCTGTACACATAGAAGGAAAAATATGAAACCGTGCTCAGAATCCACATACAATATTCTCAGCATGTTCACAACCGTACTCCATTGCCATTTTGAACTTACAATAGAATATAATAACAGTTTACAACTAGCAGCTACATGTTACAATGTAATTATTTGTCAAAAGGCATTAAAGTCGGCATGAAACAAGTTGCGATATTTTTGTGACACATACGAGTGAAATGGCTTCTCGAAAAAAGAAAAAATGTAGGGTGGGACTTGATTTTGTCCTTCAGCAATTGACTGGATCATTGTATCGTTGTGGTTTTCTATTGGTCGATCTCCTGTGAGTGACAGGTTGTCCCACCCACACACCGTTAAACGCATCATCAGAGAACAGATGCCATTATTTTAATTAAAGATTACAACGGCACAATCATTTTTTTAAAATAATGATGTGGACAGATAAATCATTTATAATAAATGCTGCAATATTCCACAATAATAATAAAAAAAAGAATGGCCAATTTTGATTTCATGGTGACAAATAAATAAAAATATACAATCTATTTGACTTTACTGCAAAAATATTGATCTTTTAATTCAGCCATTGAACCAATCTATTGCACAAAAGTTTCTTTATAGTGGAAACGTTTTCTTTAGATTATTAAATTGGCTCTTTTAAGTGCTGTTCACTTAAATGGTTTTGCTACAAATGGCATCGCTACAAATAATACCTTTTGAGACCTTTTTTTTTTCCTCATGAAATGAACAGTTGAAAGGGTGAATGATTACTGAAGTATATATCTATAAAAAAAGATTAAAAAATTCAGTCTCATGAGGCAACAGTTCATTTGAACCAAGAGTGACTCACTCAATCTGTGCCATCCGCCTGTTCCCATAATGACTCGCTCCTTCACAGTGCAGTGCCGCAGAATAGCGAGAGATTGGAGGGAGTTTATAGCTGCAGACTCCCAGAAGTACGGACAGGAGAGCCTGGAGAGCAGAGAGGAGCTCTGTCAGAAACTGGGAAAGTGCCATGCAGATATAAATTAGCCTATGTTGTTGAAGGAGTCCCCAGCTGGCTCCCTTGCATGCAGAGAATAATTACACCGATTTCCTCTTCCTCTCCCAGCCACTGCCACACATCAGAGTCACCAAGTTGGAAATAAAACCCAGTTATCCTTCTCTCACAGCTGTGCACCTTAGCCTGTTGATTTATTATCGCACACACACAAACACAAGTTACTAATTGTCCGTCGCTCTCGTGAAGTAACGGTTCAGACGAGGCTAAGCTACAGGTGTGGAGAGCTAAAACAAAACTGCTATCTCTGAAAATGATTTGAAATTTAGACTGTTTCATATTGCCACCGTCTCGTCGTGCCCACCTGTCAAACATATTCATTATCACACCTCATCGCATCAGAGACGACACACGATCATGAGGTAACAGGTATTCTTCAAGTTTTCACCTGGAAAAGATAGGTGTTGGTTGTCAAGAGTACCTTCACACATTTTACCAAAGCTTTTTACTAAGAATCTTTCACATTTAGAAACAGACATACCGCTGTTAACCGGCAGTCACTCAGATGCACCAGCTGTGTGTTAAAACCTTGGGAGCCTTCAACCATGTCAACTCTCTCTCTCTCTCTCTCTCTCTCTCTCTCTCTCTCAAGAAAAGATAAGTACACTACTTTTTGGAGTCAGTAATATTTTTTAAAATGTTTTTGAAACAAGTCTCTTATGCTTTAATCAAAAGAAAAAAAGAAAAAAAAAAACTATTTTAATATATTTTAAATTGTAATTTATTCCTTTAATGGCAAAGCTGAATTGTCAGCATAATTACTCCAGTCTTCAGTGTCACATGATCCTTCAGAAATGCTGCTGAACATTTTTTGTGTGTGTGTGTGTGTGTGTGGGGAAATGGTAATGATTTTTTCAGGATACTTTGATGATTAGAAAAGTTCAATGAACATTTATTAAGTTCAATGTTCAAGTTCAATGAGCATTTATTGAATGTATTTATTAAATCTATTAAAGCATTTATCAAATAGAAATTTCTTGTAACATTATAAATGCCTTCACTGTCACTTTTGATCAATTTAATGCATCCTTGATGCATAATGTATTAATTCCTCTCTTTTTTAATTTTACCACAAATGTTTGAATATCATTGTTTCCAAAAAATATGTTAAGCAGCAAAAACTGTTTTCAACATTGATAATAATAAATGTTTCTTGAGCAGCAAATCAGTATATTAGAATGATTTCTGAAGGATCACATGACACTGAAGACTGGACAAATGATGCTAAAAATTCAGCTTTGCATCACAGGAATAAATTTAATTTATTTATTAAATAGAAAATAATTATTTTAAATTGTAATAATATTGCAGCCTTGGTGAGCATAAGAGACTTCTTTCAAAAACATAAAAAATGTGAATGTTTCTAAACTTTTGACTGGCACTGTATTTATTTATTACACATTGAAATAGGCTTTTTGTGTTGTATTTCAGAGGCGATATAATTTATTTGACAGTTGATGGTTACATGAGACAAACAATGTTTGAATCATAAAGGTAAATAGTCATATTATGTGACTACACATTTATGTACAGAGATTATGTCCCACTGCCTGAGTCACCATTAAATCAAAATGGACAATTCTTATTTTTTATGGAATATTGATATATTTATTATAAATGTTTTTTTCTGTGAACAACATTATTAATGTGCCCTCCCTTTTGCTGTGACATCTCTTCTCTGATGATACGTTTACTGACGTGAGGGCGGGACAACCTGTCAACGATCCAATCAATTCTCAATGGTCAAAATCAAGTCCCGCCCTACATTTTTTCCTGTATAAGTCGTTTCGCTTGTATATACATCACAATAGAGAAGAAAAGACTATCGCAACTTCCGTTTCATGTCAAATTTAAGAACAAAAAGTGAAAGCAAATTCCGAGCCCCTATTGTGAACTTTACATGGCAAGTCAAGAAACACCTCAGATGGTGTAACCCAACAATGACAACACTTTCTTTCACTCATTTTTGACTGTTCAGTCAGTGCCTTGTCCAGTGGTTCTATGGATGAGTTTGGAGAAAAGGAAAGAGGCCGGACAAAGGGACAGGGCCGCCTACCTCATCCCTTTCCTCCCATCTCCGATTCTTTTCTATTAAAGTTATTTATTCCTTATTTCTATTTTAAGGCTATTTATGCAGCAGGCGACGACTCATTATCCATCCACGGCTCTGCAGGGATGACAGGAAGGATCCCCAAAAAACAGAGCGAGGGATGACCCTGCCCTCCCTCTCATCCCTCTCTTCTCTCCACGCATTGCTAAATTGCCTATTATTTCTCCATTTCAGCCCGTCCCGTGTCCCCTCTGTCGGCACGTTAATGACAGGCGAGCAGAGCGTCGACACGCTTCTCCTCGCTGTGCAGACGCTCATTAAACAGAAAGGATGCTTAATGCTATGGAGCTGAGCAGTTTAAGACAACGCAAAGATGATTTCATCTGCCTGGACTCCTCTCCGACTCGCTCAATGACTTCTCAAGAGCAAAGCAGACGCGGGACACCATCCGAGCCACAGAGGACATCATCTCCCACAATTCCCCGTGAATATGTAGATACAGTTAAAAGCACCGCCAAACTGATGAATAATGAAAAGATTGGTATGTCGGGCATTCCTCTGTCCGCTTGGGTCCCTGCTGACTCAAAGTATAGAATTAAATGCATAAGCGGATTGAACGCTCCTCAGGGTACGAGAGTCTATGAGAGATGTACTGTTGGTGACAAATGGCCTCAGTTTATTTCTTATTTCTTGATTTTGTTGCTCAGAACCCTGTGAAGGGAACACAGCTTATGTTCTTCAGCAGAGGGTGGGACAAGAGCATCACAGAGTAAGTAAAATCATACCTGCTGTGTCAGCCAAGTGCTGCATCAGTTGACCCGCTGTAACGCCACCCTGTGCATCCTGACCTCTGTCAGTCACTGTGTCAGGGCATACAATCTGCAGTGACCCCGCTCGCATGACCTCTGACCCCAGCTGGGTAGTGTACTGCAGTCTGCATCATCACTGTCAGCACTGTAACGTGACAGAAGGTCCTTCAGGGTGGCAATGACGCTCATTTCACTGTCAAGTATTTTCACATTAATATTTCTTTATTTAGTTTTTAATGTTTTCCAAAAAATGTGTATGCATCTGTATGTAAAGTTCCACATTGATCCTAAAAAACATAAATAAATGCAAATTCTCTCGATACATACTCATATGCAGAAAAACATAGGTGTATGGACTAATTTTCAGAAGTGGCAATTGTGCAAATAAGTGCTGGCAACTACCTGTGGTATGATTAAAAACCGCCACTGGGTGAAATTACACAGGAGTCTAATCAGTCAGACCACTGAATATCAGCTGGCAAAAAAAAAACAAAAGTTTTGCTCAGTCCACAAATTATTCTTAATTATTCTGCTTATTCATAACAAAGGAAAAAATATTATAACGAGTCACTGCTGTTCTTTATACTTTGCGAGAAGGTGAATACTCATTTTTCAGCCACACATTTGCATAAATTCACATTTCTTTAAGCTTGCATTCCCAAATGTGATAAAGCACTTGCTGCAAAATAAATAAAACAAAAAAAATAAAAAAATAAAGGAGAGGGTTTGAATACAGGTATAGGAATACAAAAAATAAATAATCACAGAAAAAGGAGGAAGACGTGCATATAGAAAAGAAAAAAGAAAGAAAAAAGCTGTAAAGCTCACCTTGATATAGAATATGGAGGAATAAATTAATATGCTAAGGATATTTATGAAGTGGAAGGGGAGCAAACGCATGAGGATAGCAGATTTACGAGGTATCGAGTGGAGGGATCATATGGAGGGATGAAGTGATAAGTGGAAGAACGAGTGAGGCACTCCGTTTTTACAGCGGCAGTCAAACAATGGCGTTCAACAGCGTTTAGAGTCGAGCGGGGACGGCCCAAGGCATTTAACTTTTACAGCACAGATGATGGAAGGGGTGTGTGAGTGTGTGTGCGAGACATCTTACATCCTGTCTTAAAGCACTATGCTTTCGGTCTTAATCTTTCATTCGATACGCACATGCAAATCTTTAGCATCACTGACATAAATACACATTCAGAAGGTATTCCTACTTACAGACCTCTATATCCATTTCTATTACCAAGACAGACACACACACAGAATCCCTGATGAAAGTCTCCCACACTTCAGGGTAGATGTCATGTTCCAGTGTAGCAGAGATATATGGCACATTAAAAATGAATGGAGAAAGGTGGAATGTCTTGGATGGAACACTGTGTTATACCTAGCAGTGCTTCCTCTTTGGCGTACCTGCTGAATTTTTCACTTCTCTGTATATCTCTCTCTTTTTCATCCTGTATCTTACATTTCAACAGTCTGTTTGTTTTCAGAGGTCACGGTGTGCCATGGCATTATGATCAGCACTAACACGGCGAACTCCCTTTCAGTGCGCTCACAAACACCAGGTGACCTTTATAAAATCTGTAAAGATCACAACAAATATCTCAAAAGGATTTTCATATATAGAGACCTTCCAGGTCACATATTTCATTATGTAAACTGCAGCAGCAATCATCTTCATCATGCCTTTCCCCCCCTCTCTCTTTTCGATTGCTTCCATCTTGTTTTCCTTCAGTTCTTTCTCCTATCCGGCTCAGGAAGTGTCTTTCAGAGCCTGCGTGACCCGGACATTTAAGAGAACAGTGGCAGCAGGGGGCAATTTCAAATCTCTTTTCCTTCATCAAACAGTGAGAGAAGACGAGGAAGGTCACAGAAAGATGGGATAGGGGAAAGCACAGAGGTTGGTCATGATGATTGTTTGATCCAGGAATGAGAAATGGCAACAAGAAAGTAGGAGCCCATCAGAGGAACGAACAGAAGAAGATGGAACAAGGGATGAGGAGGAAGAGAAAGAAAGAAAGAAAGAAAGAAAGAAAGAAAGAAAGAAATGATGGGATACATTTTTAAACTTGCCACATTGTGTTCAATTATGAGACTGTGAGAACTAGGTGGTGTCACTCAGTCCAAATACGATGCATATCTGAAATCCGATCAGATTTAGCAAGTGTGAATGGTTCAAAACTGTTTTCTACAAACACAAACATGTTTTCTCTTATAGTCGTGATGAACTGGAAGTAGCGACAGAACATTTATTCAGTACTATGATGTACATTTAAGTGAAATGTATATTAAAATAGTACAAATGTAGGGTGGGGACTTGGTTCTATCTATTAGTTGTTGATTGGAGGGAGGCAGATCTGAAAGTGAGTGTTACGCTAATATCCACAAAGTTGTAAGAAGATAATAATCCAAGGTTTATTAAATAATAAATAATAAGAGAGCCAACATGCGAGACAGTGGGACCTATTTTACCAATCGGAAAAACAAGTATCAAGCGCGAAACGCAAGTAACTTTGTGGGCGGGTCTTGGGCGCTGTTGCTATTATACCGGTGGGATAAATGACTCTTGCGCCTGACGCAAATCTAAAATGGGTTGGTCTAAAGTAGCTTCATTATTTTTAGTTGTGGTTTAGGTTTAACGTGAAATAAACCAATCAGAACATCATCTCACATTCCCTTTCAGAGCAGGCACGCTTGTTCCATGGTGGATTGCTATTATAACGGCGGATTTGCCAGGCGCACACCAGGAGCGGTTTACAGCCGAGGAGACCGACGTTCTCATCAGGGCCGTGAAACACAGAGAAGTGACATTGTATGGGGATGGGAGAAACCCACCCAAATTAGCTTCGGTTAAACAGGCGTATAAAAATTTGGGTAAATGTGTAAGCTAGATTTTAAGCCTATTTTTTCAGATCTTCATGGACACAACAATGATTTCCCTCGTGTGTTAATATTGTTCCTTGTAATAATGTATGGTTTTCTAAAAATGAGAACTGCTGCGTCTGTGTGTAGATGAGATAGGCAAAGTGCATGTGTGTTGTGCACACGCTACATTGATTATGGCCAAGCATGCGCCCTTAAAATAGCATATGAATAACATGCGCACTGACTTTAGACTATGTTTTTCTTGGTCAGTGGCAGAATTGTTTTCTAAACCTGCAAAATAGCACCAGGGATTTCCTTGTAATAATGTATATTTCCTTGTAATAATGTATGATTTGCAAAAATGAGAACTGCTGCGTCTGTGTGTAGATGAGATAAGCAAAGTGCATGCGCATTGTGCACACGCTACATTGATTATGGCCAAGCATGCGCCCCTAAAATAGCATATGAATAACCTGCGCACTGACTTTAGACTATGTTTTCCCTGGTCAGTGGCGGAATTGTTTTCTAAACCTGCAAAATAGCACCAGGGAACGTTTGCGCCGGAACACGCCTCCTCTTAGCGCTGAACCGCCCCCGGGAGCGCAAATGCATGTCTTAGTTTACCGATGTGCGTCTGTGGAGGGAAAAGTCTGCTGTGCGCAGGTGCAAAATAGGAATGATACATGCGTCGCTGTACAAAGTCAATTGCGCTGGATGCAAGATAGGGCCCAGTGTGTCGAACACAAAATGGAGGGGGTTTTGGAGGGGGACGTGGATGAGGCGAAGGGATAGTCGCAGAACATGGCGAAGGCAGGATATGGTAGAGGGGTGGTGATGGCAGGACGAGGTAAAGGGATGGTGATGGCAGGATGAGGTAAAGGGATGGTGATGGCAGGACGACGATCCCCTGGTGGCAATTGTGGAGAAAGTCCACTAGCACAGGCCCAGAGCTTGCCAGTGCCGACAGCCTATGGTGGAGTAGAGGGAGGGAGGAGCCAAGATGGTATGGAGGCTGACGGCAACTGGAGGATGACCGAGGGAGACTAGGCCGATGGATCCACAGGCCCAGACGGAGAGCCAATGGAATCGAGCGACATCGCTGGCATTGGAGACCAAGGCGATGACTTCAGTGAACAGTGACTTCAGGGTCTCGTCGTCGAAAGGGCAGGTGACAGCGAGACAGTAAATCTCAGAAAAGGATAAAAAATCGTGGCCCTTCTGAGCCACTGCCACAAACTTTGCTGCGTAATCTATGGGTCCGGTATTCTGTTATGCTAATATCCACAGAAGATTTATTACACATTTATTAAATAATAACTAACAAGAGAGCCAACATGCGAGAGTGTGTTGAACACAAACTATACAAAGAACAGAACAAAGGGAGAAACTTAAATACACAATGATGATTAACTAAAAGATGAACAGCTGTGATATTAATGTCCATGGTGACTAATGAGTGGCGGGAACTCGAACAAAAGGAACACGTGATGTATAAAAAAAACCTGAAAGTCCATGAAAACAAGCTAACTAAATAACTGTGACAGTGAGAAAGGGGCAGGGTTTTAGCAGAGTAAATTATTAGTAAATTCCGGCAAGTGGTAAGTCGTTTCATCAGAAGATTGAGTTTGATATTTTAAGGTATAAAAAAAATACAAAAATAAATAAACAAACATGGATGAATCATTCACAATAAGATCAATAACAAACATTTAGAAAACAGAATTAATTTTTTTTTTTCATGCCATCTTGATGTAAAAATGTTCCATCGCAAGTCATTTGCAATTTTGTATTTCAAAATGTCAAAATTCTCATTTTGTGTTGCACCGAAGAAATAGTCATACAGGTTTGGAATGACATTATATTGAGTAAATAATGAAAGAATTATAATTTTAATTTGTTGAAATCGTTGTAGAAAATGGATATCCATCCTAATTTGCATATTATATAGTGAATAACTGCTTCAGGGCACGTTTTAACAATATGTGAGCGATGTTGAGAAAAGATGTCACGCCGGTGAGTGCATAAGGCCAAAGCAAATTACAAACGGTGGCAACTAATAATCGTCTGCATTCACGACCACCTCTCCTCATCTCACTGTCTGAAGGCTTCAGCCTAAAGCAAGTCCCGTGAGAGCGTGTAAAATTATTTCCTTCGGTCCGTAGACATATACGCCACCCTCTCTGATAAAGACTGATGCTCTGAGTTCATCAACGGTGCCGGGACGCATACATAGGTCAAGAGACGCCTCTGTTGTTGCCGACTCATCTTGACAGGCAGGTGACAGAGATTAATAGCCCCTCTATTGACTGACTAACTTGCAGTTCCTTATCGTTGGCTTGGCCCAAGTGCACAGCGCTGTTATTAGAGGTATAATTGCAAAGACATTTAAAGCGTTTTCCCTTCGGGGATGGTGGAATCCAATAAAGCTTTCATAAGAGTCAAGACAAGACGAGGCATTGCGCTCTCTGCACACACACACACACAATGGCAACGGAGGGCGAAAGATGGGAGAGATCCAGTAAAATTGCCAGCATCTAGACAATAAGTGATTTATGGTGCATTGCACAACTCTGGTAAAGCTGATTTATTAAAAACACACGGAGAATCTGTACATATGACAGCTGACATGTCAAATACGCAGTATAAATGTAAGCTCTGTCCCAAATATTGACTACATCAAAAAAACTGATTAGATGGCATTGTTTCAAGGTTGGTAAACATGAATATGTATCTGAAAGAGCGTGTGTGTGTTCACTTTTGTTTTGTGTAGGTGGAAGATGAAACAGGGAGGGCTGCTGAATATGCAGGGATAATCTGGGCTTTAACTCAATTGTGCAGAAATGAAGTTAGCCACCTCAGGGGAGCGAGAGCCAGGGGTCAGAATGGGCCGTGCCCTCACTGTCAGCAAGCAGACAGGACGTAGGGGACACAGGGAGGCGCTGACCCCTCTCTGTCCAGCCCTACGAGGACATCAGTGACACCTGAAAGCCAACAGAAACACTGCATTTTACACTTACCCAGTAGGAAACATCCATCAAAAACAGTGGTCTATTCAGTAGGGAGGGGAATCATTAAGAACGAAACAATACCAATTCCAGTTCCTCATGCTGTATGTAATTTTTTTGACAGTACTATTGCACAAAAATCCCATAATATGCTTGCATAGAATTAGAAAACATGTCAAGTTCACATAACTTGTTTAAAGGAAAAACAATGCTACAGCCAGTCAATTCTACTTTGAAATGTGTTCTGTGCCGGAATGTCTGTTTTTGTTTTGGTCTGTGTGATCCCACCCCGCTGCCAATTTACCCAATAATACCCGACACCTCGGGTTGCCATTTGGCAGAAAACACAGCACATTGTATCCACAGAAGCCAGCAAACAAACTAGGTCAGAGATCGCAGATTCTACCTGACCTAAAAAGCCTCAGCATCCATCTAAAAACCTCTATGTCCAGAGGCATATTAAAATGCAGATAAATCATCTGATGGGCTCGTCGCTTTCCATTGTCAATTGCGCTCGTTCCTGTTGCGTGTCCTCAATTTGGCAACCTGGGTGACAACGAATCTGAGGAGGAGATGGTGGGAGAAACAACCCTCTCCAATACTTTATACAATAAATCTTTTTAAAGCAAGGGTCTTCGACATTTTTCAGGACAAAGACCGCTTAGACGAGAGACATGGAGCAGGGACCACGATATAAAATGTATCAACCAGAGCTACATATTAAACTAAATGGCCTTCGATATTAATAGAAACCAAACACATTAAGATTGGGTGTGTGTTTTTGATTCACTAATAAAAATGGCCTCATAAGACTCATTTATTCTTGAATATAACTACAGTGATTGCATGCTTTTTATTCACCAAAAAGAACCGCCTCAGAGAATTTCGTTCTGTAATTGGACTACACTGTTTGCCATGTCTGTTTTACTCTAACAGAGCTCCCCGCACTATTTATTCAATGAAGCTGAAAGTACTGTTTTGTCTGCAGTGATGGAACAACGCATGAGCGAGAACTGTTATGGTTCCGGTATTCTTTTTGAACATGGAATGGGTTCTGAATAAGAACTGGTTCTTGGTTACCAATCTTACTATACAGTACAGTATGCGGTACAATATAAAAATTAAAAACATGTCCTGTAATGAAGCTCACAAGGGCATACGAGCAGACTCTCATCATCCTGTGGTTTAACACACACTCCACTGAACTGAAAGCACATTTCCCAGGCATCAGTTTAAACGCGCACGCTTGCCTAATTTCCGTGTAATCTGGTTAGACTGTGAGCCCTGCTCCGACCTTGTCACACTCTTCACTGCTGTTGTTCTGCCGCTGACAGGAGGTGAAACGCCCGGCATTAATGTAATAAACTAGACGTGTGTCTGTAAGTGTGTGAGGTAGATGCAGAGGGATACTGAGAGCAGGGACAACCAAAGTGCAGAGTTTGTGTGACTTCAGCCTCATGTTTGAGCCAAGACACACATAATCAATCAATCTCAGGTGTCAGGGCTTGTAGTTTTGGCTGCTCCCTTGGTGCAGTAGCTGTCAGATCTTGTCTTTTCTTCTCACCTTGAACAGGGATCGGTGTTTGAAGGGTAAACTTAGATACTTGAGGTCAAAAGCACATCAGTAATGTCATCATTGAGTCAAAGTGCAGTTTTATTGAAGCCAATCTAGGATGAATTGGTTCAAACAGTTTTATGTTTGATCAATCAAATCAAAGTAATATCATTGTTGTATTATTGCTCATAAAGAACCTGGACCTGAAGAAATCGGAAGAAATCTCTGTCTATTTTCACAGACTTGGAAAAGCTGTCGTTCTTCAGCTCTGCCCCTTGTCCAGCTCTTTTCATTTGCAATGCATTTCATACATACAACTTGAATACACATCCTCTGTGAAGTGCATGCTTTTAAATTCAGATTTTTATGTTTTTTTAAATTCTTGAAAAGAAAATATATAATTTGTCCTTTTTATGACAAAGCAAAGTTGTAAAATGGCATGTAGAGTGACTCCCAAAAAAATAAAAAAATAAATAAAAATAAAAAATAAATACTTTCCCTGGAAAACCTAAAGAAACAAAAAACAAAAGCCAGCAGGAAAGGATTTCATTATATTGTAGAAGTCATAACATAAGCATAATGACACATACATACCAGTATAACAAAACATCTGCTTTATATCCTATAGGCATTGGAGTGAAGGTGAGATCTTCACAGGAATCACTCTCAGCAAAAGAGACGGACAGAATCGCACATTTTCAGAGATGTGAAATAGAGGGCAATTGTCAATGCCAAAGCATTCTGAAAAACAGCCTGTTAAGGAGCTCTGCAAATGTCGACACACTTGCACACTACACACAAGCACCATCACTTTGAGGTGAAACAGATGGACAGGCAGTCTGGTTCAACGTTTCTAGGAGTTTCTCTTCATACATCTTAAGGCAAAAGCCTTGAGACATCAGTGAGAATCATTTACACCCCCAAAGATGAAGGTGATGTTATTTAGTGTGTTCAGTGATGTACTGTAGCTTTCATTATTGCCATGCAATACCAAAAGCTACCTACAGGAGGTGCATTTTCACTGTGCCCATAGCACACATTGTCACATAGGAAGAAAGATTTTCGAATAAGTGAAGTAAAAAATACCAACAGGAGATAATAACAACCCCTCCCAAAAATGTATAGAATCTTAGATTTTTTCTACTTTATTTGAAATAAAAAAATAAAATAAAAACTTTAAAGAAAGTTTTTATTTCTAAAAATACAGAAATTCGACAAAAATTAAAAATAAATTCATTTTTACAAATTTAGGTGGATTGCATGTAATTAAATTCACTTGTGACAAAATATTAAAATGGAGTTGCATTAGAAAATTGATCTGATACAGGTTTTATTAAGTCAAATAAAAATAAAAAAAATGAAAAAGACCCCGCATGCACTTATGCAATGGTCATACTCATACCATTTAAAAGAACTGCATGCTTTCAAAAGGAACTTGGTAACAGACAACATGGTAACAGACAAGGTTCTTCATAGTGGTCACAACATGAAGGAACGCTTTATGAAACACCATTGTGTTCCTTGTTTGCAATAAGGCCTGGCCTTGTGGAGGTGCTACGTCTATTGTTCTCTTCACATTAGTTGCCCCCTGGCTCCAACTGCAATGAGAAAAGTGTAAGAAAATCTCACCTCTACCCATCACATCTAATGAACAGCTGAGCTTCCCCTCCCTACTACTCCTACACAATCATAAACACTCACACACGCACACACACAGATGCCAACAGATGTATGAAGGAAGTGGGAGATATAAGAGAATAAAGCAATTGAGAGCGGAAGCTCAGATAAGGTGAGGAGAGTAAATGAAAAATGGAGGAGGATGGAGAACAAGTGATAGACAATGGTGAGGAAGATGATGAGTTATAGATAGAGGTCTGATAACCAAATAAACTATATGTACAAGAAATTCTTACTTTTACTCAGCAAGGATGCATTAAATTAATCAAAAGTGACAGTAAACACATTTACATATGTTTCCAAAACATATTAAGCAGCACAACGGTTTTCAACATTGATAATGATAAGAGATGTTTCTTGAGCACCAAACATTAGATATTAGAATGATTTCTGAAGGATCATGTAACATTGAAGACTGGAGTAATGGCTGCTGAAAAAGTTTTGCTCATTACATTTTAAAGGGAACCTATTATGTCCCTTTTTACAAGATGTAAAATACACCTCAGATGTCCCCAGTATTTTTATTTTGTCCCTTTAAATGCAAATGAGCTGCTGCTCCCGGCCCCCTTTCAAGAAGAGGGTGTAGCTGCATACCGGCAACAATAAAACAGGACAATCTCACGCACTGAAAATGTCAGAAACTGTCAGCGATGTTCAGCCTTACATGTTCGAACTGGAGTCAGAGTTATGTTAATGTATTAACTAACATGAACTAACAATGAGCAATACATTTGTTACAGTATTTATTAATTTTTGTTAATGTTAGTTAATAAAAATACAGTTGTTCATTGTTTGTTCACAGTGCATTACCCTAATGTTAACAAAAGCAAATTTTGCATTTACATTAACTAAGATTAATAAATGCTGTCAAAGTATTATTCATTCTTAGTTCATGTGAACTAAAGTGGTTAACAAATGAAACTTCATTGTAAAGTGTTACCCAGATATTTTATATTGTAATAATATTTCACAACAATATTTTTGATCAAATGACTGCATCCTTGGTGAGCATAAGACTTCTTTCAAAAACATAAAAAAAACTTATATTCTCAAACTTGTTAACTGAAGTGTATGTACACACACACACACACACACAGGATATTTGTACGATATATAAACAAGTAACGGTGGTGTCACACTTTGGCTGAGCGTGGTGTGGGCTAAAACACAGGCATATACATACAAAATGAAAACAAAGATCTTTGGATTAACACAGGTGATACAAACAAGGGAACTGACGAGTAACCATAGAAACAAACAAGAACACAATGAGTAACCTAGGAGACAAACAAGTGGCGGGAAACTGAGGACAAAGGAGACGTGACTGAAGGTACACAAACTAAGAGTCCATGAGGGCGAAACTAAGAATAATTGTGACATGTGGGTCAGTGTTTACCTTACATAAATGAATCACACAGAGCAGTATCAGCAGTCTTTACGGTTTCTGGCAAGTGTAATGCTGTGTTGACAAAGTATTTGTGATTGGAGAGAATGTGCAGCTGAGATGATGCTGGTCAAATATCCACAGCACTCCACACATACTGTATCCACAGAGTTTGCATTGTTATGAACAGAACAAAACAAAACAAAAAACAAAACACAATAATAAAATAAAGCAATAACAAATTAAAATTAAAGCTGCAAGCAGCGATGAAAAGGGCCCTCGCACCCGTGCCGCCACCACCCGGCGCCTTTAGGAAAACAGAGCACGGTGGGCAGTATGTAAATATAGGAGGACTATGTTAAAGTCATTTGTATTTACCACACTTCCTGCTACCAGTAGGTGGCTATAACCGAATATGAGCACGGTCATGTGTTCAGGACAGGACTCTTATCAAACAAGTGAAGTTAGGGGCAGATTGGACATTGCATGCCTGAGTTACTGCAGGCTGTCTGTGGTTGCCTAGCAACATCGGAACTGCAAGCAATATTGACAGAGAACTTATCTGATGATGCATATATCACCAAAAGGCTGAAATTGGGTGTGCACATCTACATTTGTCAGGCCGCCGAGGACATGCCATTTCGACGAAAACTCAAGATCTTCGCAATTTAACGTTGCAAAGGCCTTAAGATTACACTCACCAAATTTGAAGAGGATCAGATCAAAACTGTAGGAGGAGTTCGTTAAAGTACACCATCAGGAAATGGCAAAAACTGCACAAAATCTGAGAGGAAGTTCAAAATAGCTGACTTCCTGTTGTGTTTAGGGCTATGCTCCAAGAGACTTTTTTGTAGGTATTGGGTCATTACATGTATGTACCGATTTTCATCCCTGTACTTGAAATGTAGAGCCGGGGCAAAATGTAGGGGCAATAATTGAGCCATTTTGCCCCACACAATTCTGAAACCCATATCACACGTAAATTTTCACCACTTTCACTTTGAAGAAGAAGAAGAAGAAGAAGACGAAGAAGAAGAAGAAGAGACGGAGCAAAAACAATAGGGTCCTCTCACCATCGGTGCTCGGGCCCTAATAATCATAGACTGTAAAAAATATGGACAAAGCGCCTGTGATGTCACCCATAGACTTTCTGAAGAACTGTTTTGAGGACGTTTATGGGGGGTATGGGCGGCGCCATCTTGGAAAATCCTAACCCCGCCCACCTTCTGGCCAATCCATATATGGGTAAAAGGGTGGGCTTTGTGTGAGACTGAGCCGGTGTGATGAGTCCGGGCCAGAGCTATAGAGAGAATTTCTCTCTATGGCTCTGGTCCGGGCTAACCTGAGCTGTTTTTGTGTTATTATGTGGTAGCTTTATGTAGAATGCTAAATCCCGCTGCTATAATCTCAAGTTGCGTCAATAGCAGAGGAGAAAGACCATGCAATTTAAAAATTCTACTGTTATTGTGTCACGAAATGTAGTTTTAAGAGTTTTTCAGTCGAGAATGTAGTTGTTTTAATCTCAAATATGTTGTTTGTTTATACAGATAGCGCCTATTTAAAATTTTGATCTGACGTTTTCGGAGTAGTGAGATCCAAGGGATCACCGGGCCCTCAGCGCTATGTATCCCGCCTGGAACAGCCTTACCTCGGCTAGTGCTGCTGACGTTTGCCGCTGGTTGATGTCTCTAGTCTAGTGGAGTGGTTAAACATGGGATATAATTTGTCTTGTGTAGGCTATATCTAACGGACGATCTTTGATCTCATTAATCTATAATTTGTTCCCCTGGCAAATCGTTTTATGGCTTCTTATACCTTTTAGGCTACTTATACTTTCATAATGGCTGTCTAAGCTAACTAAAAAACACACTAACAACGAGAAATGTTTAATTTCACAAACTATAGCTTCGGTTAAATACTAGTATATGAAACGTGTAAGTTAAAATACATGCTACATTAACTGTTGCAGTGCCACTGCCCACAAACATTGATGCTAAATAGTGCTCACTAGTTACGTGAAATAGTAGTGGAATGTCACTTACCGGAAAAACTGGAGCGAAGTCCTCCTACAGTGTCGGTTAGTGCAGTTTATAGCAGAGCAACCCATTTTATGTACGATATTTTAATACAAATGTTCAGAAAGGATACAGAGGTGGTATGATGTGTTGTGTCAGATCATGGCCGAGACGTCAAATTTCAGGAATTCCACTCGGCGCAGCCTATGCTCAGCTGTCAATCAAGCTGTCAATCAAAGTTAACCACGCCCTTATTTGTCATACATTTTATATCTAAATATGATCTAAAAATAAAAAAAACTCACCCCCCTCACAGTTGTCAGGCACTCAGAACCTATCGAAAAATACAATAAAAGTCTATGGGACCAACCTGTAAAAACATGAATTTATGCTGTGAAAACAGACATTTTAACATGGGGTCTATGGACATTTGCTCCCTTTTGGGACCTGCCCCTAGCGGATTTTCAATGTATTGCAGTTTTTCACATTTCCGGGTAAGCTTCATTTTTCAGATTAGAATGTTGCCCCTTGCTAATAATATAATAAAACACAACACAACACAAGTTTCTTTCAGTCTCTTGGGCTGCTTTTACACACCTGATCTTTTAACCATTTCTGATTTTTTTTGTCCCACCTGTTTCCATTCACTTTAGACACGACTGGTATCCCATATCTGTGTTTACATTAATCCCCGCCCAAAATTATTCTGATCGCTTTACTACGCGACTCTTGGGTCGACCCTCGGGGTTTGAATGGCCGTGCTATTAAAATGATTTATATAATTCACGTCAGGTGCTACCATGATTACTTGCCAGCTTGGATAAGATAAAAACGATCATGGATGTTTTTGTGGTGCAAAATTGTACTGAACGGATAAATACCAGAAAAAAAATGGTAATTTTCCATTGTTATTTTATCAACGGTTCGTTAAGATCTAGAATTCTGAAGTGAAATAAAGTAGTGCGTAAGATGCCATTTATTTGAATGGATTCGCATAAATTAATTAACGAGAAAGAGAGAGAGAGAGTGAGAGAGATTGTGAGTGTGAAGCGTCTGTATAGCACCTCTATGTAATAGTGAAGCTGTTAGTTTAATTACAAAAACTGAAGTTATCACCTTGTTGTTGAGAAATATAATGTAGCTTTCAGTAACAAAGCGGTTGTGTTTATACAATTTATGTGGCAGAGGTTGAAAACACGTTTCTAAGCGTGCTCAATCTCTTACCAATTTATAAAGTTTCCAGCTCAATAGTGTGAGCACATACAGGAACGCCTGCTTCATAATACGACATTAAAAAGTCTTTGTGAGCAAACATGTCGCCCTGGCCTTGGGAATCGGATATACATGTTTAGACGTAGGTCAAATGTCCAGATATCATAAAAAGATATGTAAAAAACACATTTGGAAGTGGCTCAGAACGGATGCGAATCTTATGTGGTTTTTTTTGTGTGTTTACATGTGTGCAACAAATTACGATCCAGATGTTCAGATTTTTTGTGACAGGCTAAACTGAGTGTTTTACAAGACTTCTGGCACTCCAAATGCATCTCAGATGTCCAGTATAGAGCAAGGAGCAAATTAAGTCATGTGATCCACAACTAGTCAACACAGACCCAACACAATAGGTGTTTGACTTAATGTGGTGCCACACAGACTGATACCTGACAAACACAATGCATTTTGGTTAGAAATTTTGTCAGGCGCTGCAGTTGCCCCAAATCGGCTGCACGAGCTCTGATGGAGCACTTTATTGGTATTTAAATAGTATAGGCTTATGTTGAATGTTATTCTTGTACATATGGCACTGTAAGCAGTACAAAAAGTATTGAATGAAAAGTGATTCTGTATTGCATCTAATCCACTTCATCTGTTATAAAGTAAGCAAACACCTCGCGAGCAATACTTCGGGAGGCCTTTAGGCCATTACTACTTCCCGCCAGCAACTGGCGGTGGAAGCCTAGCATAGGCTAGTTCAACTCAAACACACCTATTGACTAGTGGCAGAACTAATCAACTAGTCAGTTCAAACTCTAATACATCTTTTTATACAGCTTTCAAGGACACACAAGAACAGAGAAGGAGGGTGAATTCATGGATGTTCTTAAAGGCAGAACAAAGAGCAGTGAAACTTAAAATCCATGTTTAAAAGGCAGTTTTAAAATGTCCACTTTGACTTCTATTTGTGCTGAAGGTGATTTAGATCACTGCCTGCTGACCGAAGACTCAATTAAAGCTCAGTCCTCACTAGTGAAGCACCCAGGCCATCAGACCAGCTAATTAAACTACAGGCACTTACCATGGGAGTTAATGGCCTTCAATTATGAATGAAGGGCTGAAAGCTCAATTAGTGGGTTGAATGAAAACCTTGGTAGTCACAAAAGGCCACAATGTCTTTCCTGATCTTCAAAACCCAAAAAAAGGACCCCATTTTGCTCAAAAAGCGCTGCCCGGCTCTGGAGAGAGAGTGTGGAAGGAAGTTAAAGTGACTCAGCCAATTTGAACAATCATTAAACATTATTGTTGATATAATTGTCCTGTTTTGTTGGATGCTGGTTACTCACAAATCAGTGATGAAGTGTGTTGGTTTGCTTGATTAGGCATTCCTGTTGTGATTTCAAGAGGGAACCACTGGATTAGCAGTCAATGTTTGGCTAATACACCCCTACTGGTAAATGCCATAACTACATCGTTTGGCTCCTAAAAACATCTTTCCCCAATTGACTACCATTCAAAAGCAGCTCAAAAACATATATGATTCCCATACTTCCAGATGCTAATGGATATATTTCTCCAGGTATTATAGACCTCCTTGGACTTTATCATTTGAAAATATGTTGTGGCTGTGCTGGCGCATTTTCAATAGATTGATTGGGTACAAGGGTGTAGATTTGGTTTGAACATATGAATGGGGGTTGAGGGATGAATAGTGAAGTGTTTTAGCAGTCCTGGGGAAATTAAATTTTTTTCCACTACACGTTTTTTGTTGTAACTTATTTATAACCCACACATGCAAAGTTGATTACTGCAATTCATTAGTTATTAACATAATTGATAATTAACATAATTCCTTGATCCCATAGGATACCCGGGTCTGAAGTATTTTATATTATTTAAGCATCCGAAACCTTTTCAGTTCAACTGAATTTTCAATTTTAAAGTGCCATGGGAAGCATTTCTACTGAAAATGCTGATTTCCTAGACTTAACAGATATTGTTTTCATTTCATTAGGCTCTTGATGATTTATGTAATCTTTTTGGATAGCCTATCAGAAAGGCAGTTTTTTCCTAATATAATCATCATTAGAACAGAACACGTTTTACACAGAGAAAATAAAAAAAAACGTATAATGCACATAATACACATAATTTATAATTGTCCAGACTTTAAAGCTCTTGATTCTACTTTGTACTTGCCCTTATAAAAATGTATCAGTTCTTGTGGTATTTGTTAAAACTATAATTACATGCAAGACCACTGATGCCTCCTCATTACCATGCTTATAGGCAAATATGTATCATTTTAAAAAACAATCTACTGCAGTTTCTATGAAAAACAGTAGACTAAAAACTAATATATAATAATTACAACATGTACTGAATTAAATTTGATACAATTCCTGTAAGGGTGGCTATGAGCAGTTTAAAAAGCCTTCTCATTATGTATTTTACTAATCAGTCTTTTTAGATTTTGTGGCTGTTTTAGATAATTGACTTTCTACATAGCCTTGTACTGTATAGTACATTTTATATAGAATTCAAAAGTTTGCACATTTTATCAACAGCCTCGCAATTGGAGTACTTTGCCCAAATCTTATCACAGTTTTGGTGTGTGCTGTTAATTCATGCACCATTTATGCCAAATTAAATAAACAAGTTTAGTCATGCTTGCGTGTTTCAGATGAGAACACTTGATACCATGACATGATATACAGTTAAATAGTAATTCCTCATATGTGTCTATTAAACATGGTAGAAAATTTGAGGGGTGGAGGGAATGTTTTTGATAGTCTTGGTTACTAGGGTGGGACTGACTATGCCCAATGATTGAATAGGAAGCAGGATTGCATATCGCAGCTCACTGTCCTGAACCATTACTTATGAACAGCATGATCCAGAAAGGTGACATACTGAAGAGTGAGAAAGCAGAGGGAAAAAAACTAACCTGGTCTAAGGTTGGTCTCCTCATTAGAGAGGACCACCCACCTCAACCCAAACTGGAGAGTCCTTTAAAGAAGACATCAAATGAAAGGACTCTCCATCATATTTTTGGCTCAAATGCCCCCACGTGGAGTGCCCTCAGTTTGACGATGCCCCATTGTGCCCAGGATGATCCAAACACACTCACACACACAAAACACTTCACTCACATACAGCATTCAATATGCCTGACTTGGCATTAAGCTTTTTAAAGGTCACACGGCATTATGAGCCACATTTATCAAAAACATCTAATGCATGTTAAAATGTTTGGAAGTAAATTTCAGTGTCTTGAAACATTACAAATATCTCAACCAATCACCACTATCCATAGCCAATCTGATCATATTAAGACATGGTATCAATTACACCATTTAGGTAAAAGTAATAGGAGATAAATATGAGAATAATATATCAAAGTTTGTCACAGCACAACCTTGAATGCTTCATAAGTCACTTTTAATTAAAAGTGTCAAAATGTAAATGAAATGCTTGTGCAAAGACATGTTATTATTTCTTGATGTTTAATGTCACATACACCTTCTGTGTTATGTGATCAATAGCACACTTTAATGTAATCATATTTGAGGCATTATAAATGTGCAAAAGATTAATTGAAATCCAACTGGTTAATTGTGAAAGAAAAACAGAAACATTTACACAGCATGAACTGATTGAAAATTCAAATCGAATCGGTGAGAGCGAATGCCTTGATGACAGCACATGCGGCACAGGATGATCAACTTCACTTCAACTCACACAAGGGGAAGTAAAGAGAAAAAAACAGAAAGAAAGGGAGGGAGAGCGAAAGAGTATGCAAATGAGTGGAAGAACCGCTGAGCTAAGCTTTAATGGCAAGCGAACATTTGAATTCACCATGGAAGCCTTTTATATTCATGATAAATGGAAAATAAATGTTATTAAGTTCTGTGTTATATTGGCCATTGTGCAAATGACTGAATATGTGTTTTTCCCATCATTACATAACTCATCAGGAAGTCAGGCGCAAATAAGAACAAGTGGCACTTTCCGCAAATTGGGTAAAAAATAGAGCCTGAAACTCTTCAAAAATGGTCCCTTTTTCAACAAATGGTCATTAAAGTGCCTAACCTTCAGAAAATGTTTGTCAGCCTCAGGGAGTCAAACTAAACATGACATGTTTTAATTTATATTCCTTTTAAATGAACCCTTTTGAGGATATAGTGTAAAACCAATTTGTGTAGCAATAAACAACAGTTAAACCTTGAAATTTACAATGCTTGCATATTTAACACTTTAAATAATCTTTCATTAAGATGTTGATTTATAATTATCAACCAACATATATTTCCCATAAACTAAATGTTTTTACTACAACAAATTGTCATCTTAACTGGACAATACAGATGTTTGATATGTTTGAAACTACTTTTTCTACTTTTTTTTGATATGTTTGAAACTATTTTTTCTTAAAGGAAATTAATACATTTATTTAGCAAGCACGCATTAAACTGATCAAAATTAAAAGTAAAACATTTGCATTGTTACAAATGATATCATAATTACTGTTCTTTTGAAATCCTAATTAAAATGGATGGTTTCCAAAAAATATTTAGCAGTACAACTATTTTCAACATTGATAATAAGAAATGTTTCATAAGCACCAAATCAGAATGAATGATATGTGATCATGTGACACTGAAGATTTAACATTAGGCGTGCATGTGTTGTCTGCTCCCACGGGTGTCTACTTATGTATACATATATATGTGTTAGCATGGCATTTGGTTTCCCATCCATGCTGAGAGTGATACTTCTCTTGTTTAACGTTTTTTTTCTCCTCTTTTGAACTTCACAGGTCTGCCGACTCCAATTTCCTCACAGTCAGGAGCAAGAGGGTTTTTACAGAAGCCCAACACCTGTTGTTTGTTTGGCTTACACAACAGCATGCGGCGTCACAGACAAACCTGTGGCACTTCCTACCTCTCTCCATCACACCCTGATCTCTTTCCCCCTTCATCTCTATTCAATCTCTGCCTCCTTTTCCATCTGATCTATCTATGAGTGCTTCATTTTTCTCTCTTTCTTTTCTCAAATGCTAAGATTATCAACTATAGTATATGTCTTTGTCAACCATATGAGCACATGAAACACATTTAGAGTTATACTGTATATACACACATGCAAACACTCTGACAAATTAGGTGCAGACCACTAACCAAGTGTGTTTCGCAGCCGCCCCCTGCAGCAGACTGTGACTCCCTGTGGCAGGCTGTAGGGTCGTGAAGGTCATGGGGTGGTTGGTCTGGGCCCAGCATCATGGGATAGCAGCACACACACAATTAAATTAGTTTGCACTTGGCACTCATTGCATCTGCCTCAAACCTGTGTATCCTGCTGATTTAATTTCCACTCCTCTTCTGTAGTGAGTCTCTCAACTGCCCCTTGATGACCGCTCCATCCACCTTCTACAGAGAGAAAGAGAGAGGGAGAGATTGCAAATACCTCACATACTACTTACTATACACACACTGTACTCCAAAATACTGCAAGCGCAGTGAAAATTTGGGCACATTTAGCTTTTGCTTCTCTTTCGTTTTGACAAAATGTGTAGTTATAGTATCAGGCCAGAATAAAATAAAAGTACACTTCAACGATAGTAAAATAGTTGAGCAAGAAATCCCTGGATTCATTCTCAACATGGTGAGCATTTACTGCAGATATTATGCTATTCACAGCTGGAATCAGCATCCAGAAATGTCAGATGTGCCCCGATGGTAGCCACGTTCAAACAAAAAAGCACATTTGTTTAGTGCATTCTCTGACTAAGCACTGTGCTGCACTTTACATTAAAGCTACACTGTGTACTTTTTTTAAGTTGATTCTTAGCAAAAAACACTTTGTTCTTTCAAAATTATATGTGCTCATTAATGTGTAATTACTTCTACCAACTAATCAAGTATTCTCGTAAGCGAAGAATCTGCCATTTAGAATACATACGAGCGAGTCGCTCGAATGGCGGCAGCCATGTTTCGCCTCCATCTTGAAAATACATCAGCCAAAGAGGGACATACCTGGAAATTCAAGCTTCGCCTTTTGCGTTTTTACACTCAGTGGCACTGTGACGAATGCGAGGGGGAGATTACTCGCGACTGCCGGCAGATTTGAAATAATACGGCCACCGTAGGAGTTAAAACGCCCTCGGAATGGGAGGGGCTAGAAAGTAATATTCAGTTGGTAGTCATAAACAATTTCAGATGGGAGAAAATCCTACACAGTGTAGCTTTAATGACTGGACTGCATTATTGTATTTTATTTTTTTATTTATAATTTTACTTTTTTCCTAGTTTTAATTGATTTTTATTATTTATTTGTCTTTTTTATTTATTTATTTATTCATTCATTGAATTTTAAATGGACTTTTATATGCCTTCATTTTTCTTTTTCATTATCAGGCCTACGGCATAAAGCAGTTTTTGAAATACTGAATTGAATTTAATAACACAAAATGCTTTACACAGGCTTGATAACAACATAACAAAAAATAAAACCTTCTTTTAAATAAAATAAACTCCCCTAAAATAAATTTGCCTTAAAAAAAGGGTTATTTCCAGTCTTTGAATATGATTGGTAAATTTGACTCTGAGAGACTAAGGGGTTAAAAACAAACATCTTTGTTCTGTAAATAGAAGAAATAGCTGATCAAATATTTATGAGTTGATGAGATATTTTTAGGTAAGTAGGATACAAATATTGGACTTTTACAAACCACAAACAACCATCAGGGTCAAGCAGTCTTCCCACATCCACACACGCTCATTACTAGTACGCAGCATGGAGAAAATGCTCCCTGCAGGCGAAGCTCTCCGTAGAAAAAAACCCTCTTTTGAACGTCTCCACATGCTCCCTGTGCTCTTCAAACTGATGTGTTAATGCAATATTGTCTGCAAATTCAAAACTATCATTATTTCACGGTTTTAAGGCAGCCGGGCAAAGAAAGCACGAGTGATGGAGGAGTAAGGGAGTGATGAGAGCAGGAAGGCGTTCCTGATCAAATGCATGGTGAGGGCGGAGGTGGAGCAGGATGCAGCGTTATGATTCCATTAATTGGGGGCTTTCTTGCAAATGACCTGAAAGCTGCAATTACCTTCCACAGAAGGGCTCCATTATGAACATCTCGCCCGTGACACACACACGCCTGAATTATTTCTTTATATTCCCAGTCATAGACTGCAAATGAGAATTCTTAGTCACATGCATTACTTGCACGGCGGTTTATATGTAATTGTCTGTATATTTACACCTTTAAACAAAACATTCACCCATTACACATATCATTCAATCACGCATTACTTTTTCTCCTGCATTCCCCCTCTATTCCCTCAGCATGCGCACACACTCCCTGGAACAGATGATGACATTAGTTGCGGGAGTTGGCTGGTCTCCAGGTGTCCCGGTGTTCTGTAATATTGTCACTCCCATATTTCACTTCTCCTGTCCCAGCCTCTGTTAAAGCAAACTCAATCAACCCCTCCTCATCCCAGAACCAGCAGTGTGTGCTTTTCCATCTCTACAATGTGAGGCTCATGTTTGCTTTGAATATACAGGGAGCAGGGTACACACACCAAAGTATACTGTCTCTCCTCGGTCGGTGAATGTATATATCACAAGCCGAATGTGACTGTGTTAGTCATCGAGGAGGCAAGAGCACATGTGCTCTTTGTAATCATGAAGATACTGAATTTATTGATATTTATACTCTGGGTTTGGGCCAATTGCCGAGCTCGGAGCCCTCCCCTCGGAGAAGCCAAATATGCATACTATTTACTATATCCAATTGTAAGTGCAAACTCATGAATTAGCATTTGAAGTGTATATAGGGTATCGTGGAGTAAAGGCACTATAGATGGATTATTTAACCAAAGATAAAAAATCTGTCCTCATTTACTCACTCTTATGTCATTTAAAACCCTTATAACGTTCTTTCTTCTCTGGAACACAAAAGAAGATATTTTTGAAGAATTATTTTTTTCATTCAATGAAAGTCAGTGTGGTTTAAAACAACATTAGACCTCAATGACCTTCACTGGATGAACAAACACATTGAAAAAAATAAAAACTTGTTTTGTGCTCAAAAACATGTTTCTTTCTGGTCTCAAGGTGTATGACAAATTTGTCATTTATTAAATACTGACGGAGCAACATGATTTGTTTAGAAATAAAGTATTAAAAGAAATGTATTCAGATTAAAAATCATATGAATGAAAAAGTTGAACTATAGTGATATAATGTAGAAGTACTGTATAAGGGCAATGGTGACAGGGCAAAATATGTTCCCTTATGCATATTTTTTTATATACAAATACTTGTTCAAAATGTACACTTCTATGAGCGGTGTACCATTCAAGTTTATTTTAATCACTTTTAGCACATTTTATAATGTTGCAAGTGTTTTTCTATTTTATTCTTCTGTTAGTAAATAAAGGCGTGCATCTTGGAATTATTATTCTAGTACAATCTCATTTCATAAATACATCTCCAATGTGTGGTCAAAATTGCATTACTTTGTCGGTTTCCGCCTCCTTCCTTAAATCAACGAACTTTGCTACACTCATGAACTAAATAGATTAAATGTTAAAAATCATTCAATTATAAATTTAAATGCATAAAAATGTAACTTTCTTCATGGATCAGGAAAACGTTTCAGTGCATTGTGACAAACAACATTTGCAATAAAATATAGTAACATATTCAAAGGTGAGCATTTTCATTTGAACCATCAATGTTAATCATGAAATGGAACACATCTGCTGTTCAATAGCCAGTGGCGTTTAGAGTGACTGTGCATCATTAATGAAGGTACATGACACACAACTGAACATCAGCTAAAAAATCATACAGATCAAAAGACTGTGGGGTTCTACCTCCGGTCCACTCCTGGGACAGCTTAGTGTGACCCCGTCAATCAAACACACCTGGTCTGACAGTCCAGCTGCTCTCGGTTTCTATGGGAACAGGGGATCTTGGTGAGGAGGGCATGCTCTGAAACAGGTGAGCATAGACACATTCACTGAGGGAAATCAGTCAGTTCATGCAACTGTTAATAAACCAATCAAACAGTCAGTTTCACCTTGGGATCATCACCTTAAGGGGACATATTACAGAAGATATTGATTAGGTGTACAATATTTAACCAGCCAATGGAATAATGAAAGAACTTCAGGTGTATGAAGCAGCCAGACGACCAGATAGTTCAGTCCAATTTGCTTAATAAAGAAGCAGTGTGGTAAGTCTGAATGTCAAGGGCAAAAACCTGACTATGTAGGACTGTGTGTTTGCTTGTACGTGGCATAATAGGAAAAAATGGCTTAGGAGACTTTTAAGCTGCAGGGAAGCCAGTCTGTTAGAGGCTTCCACTTAACCCAAACAGATGTTCAGACAACTGTGTGTGTGTTTTTGTGCATCTACATAATATGACCTCTGACAAAAGCATTTTGTGCTGATGCAGCTCTCTTGAAAGAGAAATTGTTGTTCCAGTAAAACCACGCCCCCATTTACACATTCTCAAACACACACCTCAACAATCTCTTTGGCCCTCTCTCTCTCTCTTTCATCACACACACAAACACTCTTTGTGTTTGCTGAAGAATATGGAAAATAAATGTCAGTGATCCCTCATCCCTTTACTCTATACGCATTGAGCTGTTGTGACAGTCTTTTAGTAGTTCTGCAATGGCAGCAATTCCAAACAGAATGAATAAAAAAAGGTTTAACAGCTTTTTCTCTGTTTTTTTTTTTCCACAACGGGTCACTTGTAGGACATGATAGCACCCAAATTGCTATTCCGCCACAACAACTGCAGCTGCTGAAGAATTTCAAGTTTTTTTTGAAGTTGTGCTGAAATACTCCTCAATCAAAAACTGTTTTAATGCTTTATGGACCACTGATATGCACTGAAATGCACCTTTCTGATACTTATTTTGTGATACTGTGTACCTATCTGATTAATTTTGGATTTAAATGTCAATTAAAATGTAATTTAAAAAAAATCAGCCATTTGTTTTTTTTATTCACTGGCAATCATATTTTATTAATTCAGTAGTTAGATTCAGAAATAGCAAAGTTGGTCAACTAAACTCCAATACATGCCTGTTTAAATTCTACATGGAAAAAAAATTCACAGGTCATCTTTGAGAACTCTTTTTTTTCTCCGTGACAGCACTGAGATTCAATGGAGAGCAAAGTTGGACTTTTGCTCTAGCCTTCTACTTCTCAGAAAGAAAACATCTGAGTAATCGCATGTATCGTATGTGTATTTCCTGTGGAATGGTAACAAAATATATCAGTACTGATGGTCAATAAATAAATTACAGTGCAACCCAGGCTATGCAATAAATATGTATTTCATGACAGGTTCCTGTCATTTATGTGATACACATTTAAATGTAAAAACATTCCAAAACTTGGAATTATTATTATAAAAAAAAATATAATTATCAGAAAAACTTAAGGGAGCACAAATTTACTTTGTGATTCATATACACCAAAATATGCACTTGGATCTTCAAAAAAGCTAACATTGCTTCTGTTTGCTGTCTTGGTAACCAAATAATTATTTTACACTACACAAAATAAGTCTTGAATTGAATAAAACCAATATGACTTATTAAAGGTGAAAAGCTATAGTGTTTTATAAATTATAAAACTGTCTGCTTTGTGTCATTTATAAATGATGTGGGCCCACTGATAATTTCCCCACAGGAACATCAATTTCTGGCAGCTCTGTTGTCTCCAGAGTTAGGGTTAATAATAGCACTTGCACCGTGGAATTCGTAGTTGATGCTAATGATTGTAGAGTTTTGCATGCTCTCTCCATTTGAGGTGAAGCAACATGATTTAGGAAATATCAATATAGCCTAAATGTTTAGCACATCAAATTTGTCCTTAAACAAAAACCGAAATGGTAAAAGGTTCACAATAACTCACAAAGAATCACTGGCAAACATATATGTCCAGATTTCAACAAATCAACTGTGCGTTTGAGAGAAAGGGCAGAGGGTCATCGGGAAGGCGGAGGTGTTACTGGAAGAGATCTATGAATAGCATGTGAAGGTGGGTTGTAAAGTTGGGTCATTTTAGGTCTTTTTCTTTTTTTTTGTGAATTGGTAAAACACAAGAGAGTGAGGTGGTGAGGAGAGAATTGAGGGATTTCAGCTGAGCTACGGTGGGGCACTGGGTCGATTTCATGGCAGGAGGATGCAGTAATTGCTCGCGGGGCCTTAATGAGTCCGGCGGGCCTGAAGCACAGCTCTTCATCCAAGAGCCAGACAGGTGGTCTGCTCAGCCTAATAGGGAAGGGACTGGCCCCCGATGTGACATTAAACCCAGCCTCTCACACCTGCCACCACGGTGTGTGTGTGTAAGCATCAGACAGGACTGAAGCAAGAGGAAGAAAGAGAAAGAAAACATTCAGTTCCTTAGTAATAACTCCCCTTCAAGTACCATTTTTGGCGGCCTGGCAACAGGAAGCATAATCTATATTCTGTCTGAACTGTGAATAGATACAATTTTATAAACTCGACTTACTCGCATAACTCGGCTGATATATCTTGTATCCTTTGTCCCAATAAAATAATTTTAAACACTTGAACAACATCATGCATTGTTCATCAACTTTTTATGGCTCATCATTAATGACTTTGTTCAACATACTGTATTTACAGTCCCTGTGGCTTTGCAGCTTTACGACGCTCTGAAATTTGAGCATAATAACTGATGTTGTTGGTGGTGCTCATTAACGGTGATCATCGTTAAGTAGGCAGGCTTTTCTCCAGTGAAATGTGCACCTCTACAGCTTTGTGGAGCAGTGGAAGTAGGGCATGACGTTAACAAATGTCACTAATGCATGCTGACAGACACCAGAGTATTACTCAGAGCCTGTCATCGCACAACACACACACAACACCAGGGGGACGGCCAATAGCAGAATCAAAAATACACAAACACACACATATTCACATTTGAGTGTAACAGGCGTGCATATGCGCTAGTAAATACAAATAATAGAATTATTACCATCCATTGTATCATTACATAAAAATTAAATAATTACTAGGGCTGTCAAAAGATTAATCGCGATTAATCACATCCAAAATAAAAGTTTGTGTTTACATAATATATGTGTGTGTACTGTGTATAATTATTTTGTATATATAAATACACACACATGCATGTATATATTTAAGAAATATTTGCATACATATACTGTATATATATTTATATAGTTTATATTATATATACATATAATTTTTTTTATATATAAATAACACATTTTTCTTAAATATATACATGCATGTGTGTGTATTTATATATACAAATTTAATTATACACAGTACACACACATATATTATTAAAAACAAACTTTTATTTTGGATGCGATTAATCTTTTGACAGCCCTAATAATTACATATGAAAAATTATATAAAAATGTGTTAAAAATATAAATAAAACAAAAGATATATATAGCAAAAATTAAAAGAATTATTAACTGTAGACTTATTAACTGTAATCTTTATTGAAAAATTGATCGCTGTAGGTCAGTGATGGGCTAGTGTTCAATGATATGGAAATAAAACATTAACAATATACTGACTTCTAAAGTGAAAGTATTTGTAGCTTAATGTCTATTCAATGATTTACTCATCTGCCAAAAATAATTTAATGTCTATGAATGATCTTAATTTGGGATATTTTGTAATTTTGACTAATTAAAATTCATTATGACTAATTTGATTAAAATAAAATAAATAAAACAAAAAATATAATCTAAAAAAATTTAATAAAATAATAAATAAATAAAACTTTTCAGGAGGGTACGTAAATATCTACATACAATTGCTGCTATGCTAATTTAGAATTACACACAAATGGTTTAAAAAGAACAACTATGCTGCTCTATCTATTGTTTTAATGCAGAGCTGCACATGCTTTGTGATCTTTGTAGTATAACAGACTGCCACAGGCTCTGTTATAGCAGACTCAGCCGTGGCACTCCAGCGCAGTGTTCTCGGGCGAGTCTAGGTGTGTGAGAATCTCTCTGCAGGTGTGCCCGGTTCAGCTCCGTCAGACCCAGCCGCCCTGTTTCCTTCGAGAGGCCGATCAACAGATGGCATCGTGAATCTGCCCTACAGGAGTGGCCTTTTCTCTCCCCCGAAAACCCAGCGCTTCACCCCGTCCAAACTCAGCCCCCCCGCTGCACGGCTTAATTACTGCCGCCACTCTCTGCTCTGTTCTCCCAGAGAGCCGACGGGCCGGAAGAGGGTACGACGTTAGGGAGTGACTCAGCTTAGCTTTGAGCAGTTGCTGAAATGGTAGGGGGTTGAGGGGGGAGCTGCAATCTGGAGAGGACTAGGGTGAGACTTTGCTCTTGCTGCGCAGAAGCGTTGCAGTTAGGGCTGAGGTAAACAAACAAAGCCACATGCAGAGAGAGACGTCTGTGAATGCGAATGTGTATGTGCAGAACGCTGCGTGTTTACATAGATTTCAGCCTATCTTTTACTTAACAGTTCATTGGCAACTATTTTCAAACCAACAAACAGACTAAAAAACACAAACATTAACTTGTGTGGGGCATTTTGGTCATGCTAGTTTTGCAGCAGTGGGTGCAGATATGTGTGGTGGGGACTGAGAGGTGCCTAGAGCTCAAGGCAGAACAGATGGAGCGACTGTAGCAGAAACCAGAGGCTCAAAGATGGGCGGAGCGCAGCAGCCTCTGCCAGCCAAATACAGGATGGAGACCCCCATACAGTCTTTGTGCCAGAGTGCATCTGCATTTGATTACAAACGTGAATATTTGTGAGTTTGGAAATAGAATTTGTCCCTAAAAATCACTCGCTTACAGATGGCTTAATAATTTGTGTATGGCGGTGTGAGTGAGCTTGATTCTCTAATGAGCATCTGGATGGGGCGTTTGATTGCTGCAGAGGCTCATATGAGTGTGTGTGTTTTGGACTGGGGAAGGAGGGAGGGTTAAGCTAAATGAGCCACATTAATAACCTGTGTCAGCAGGTCTAAAGAGCAGAAGTGCTCTGGATGACCAGGGAAGGCAGGTGAGGGAGCAAACAGTGGTGAGTGGTTTCACTCTTGCTAATTATGAGCAAGACTTTAGGTGGAAATCTATGCAGAAAAGTGCATATTTAAACAACAAAACATCTAGGATAACAAAATCATATAAAAACATGGGTGTATATTAATATTGATCCTGATCTTGCTCTGTGTCTTTGTATCAACAAACAGATTCTGAAATAAACAATATGGCTATTTAGAGCACAATGGACACAATAGTCTTTTATGCCCATGACTATATCTGAAAATACAACAACACTAACAATACAATCATACAAGATTCAATAATAAAGATGAGGTTTTAAGATAGATGTTATAGTGATGGGTTCATTCCTGTAGAAGCCTGTGATGGTGATAATGATAAAAGACAATGATGTTATTAATAACAATTACTAGTGTGTTTGCGTGTGAGTGATCTTGGCAAATTTAGCACTGATGACTCACTGGACGGATGTAACACCCACCTCAATCTGCAGGGGTCCCCCTGTCCTGTTTAAGAGCCCATCTCAACTATTCTTACATGTGTATGTGTTTGTGCATGAAAATGTGAATGTCAAAAATAAATACAAGTAGAAATAGAGGACTCTTCACTCTTTACAGCTTTAAAGTGTTCTCTACATTACTGTGATTCAGCACTTAATAACACTAGGCGTAGTTCCTCCAATAAAACATACATGTTAAAATAGCAAGTGCGCAGCACTGACAAGAACTACAATGTTACATTTCCATTGCAATATTTCAGCAATCAAACTGTGTCTAGTGATTTGGGTTGGCTAGAGATTCATGAATAAATCACCAAAAAGGTTAGCGAATCAGTCTGAATCATTTTGCCAGCTCAGTAGTAAATAAGCTCAATCATTCATTGAATCATTTAGACAGTAAATTTGCTCCAAACTATTCAGTGAATGATTCACCTTCTACAGTATATATATATATATATATATATATATATATATATATATATATATATATATATATATATATATATATATATATATGTGTATATGTATATGTATATGTATATGTGTATATATGTATATGTATATGTGTATATATGTATATGTATATGTATATGTATATATATATATATATATATATATATATATATATATATATATATATATATATATATATATATATATATATATATATATATATAGGCCTACATATATATACATATATACATTTTTATATACATATTTTGTTCTCCCACTTGGAAATCATGGAGGGGTCTGAAATTGTCATCATAGGTGCATGTCCACTGTGAGACATAATCTAAAAAAAAAAATCCAGAAATCACAATATATGATTTTTTAACTATTTATTTGTATGATACAGCTGCAAATAAGTATTTGAACACCTGTCTATCAGCTAGAATTCTGACCCTCAAAGACCTGTTAGTCTGCCTTTAAAATGTCCACCTCCACTCCATTTATTATCCTAAGTTAGATGCACCTGTTTGAGGTCGTTAGCTGCATAAAGACACCTGTCCACCCCATACAATCAGTAAGAATCCAACTACTAACATGGCCAAGACCAAAGAGCTGTCCAAAGACACTAGAGACAAAATTGTACACCTCCACAAGGCTGGGAAGGGCTACGGGGAAATTGCCAAGCAGCTTGGTGAAAAAAGGTCCACTGTTGGAGCAATCATTAGAAAATGGAAGAAGCTAAACATGACTGTCAATCTCCCTCGGACTGGGGCTCCATGCAAGATCTCACCTCGTGGGGTCTCAATGATCCTAAGAAAGGTGAGAAATCAGCCCAGAACTACACGGGAGGAGCTGGTCAATGACCTGAAAAGAGCTGGGACCACCGTTTCCAAGGTTACTGTTGGTAATACACTAAGACGTCATGGTTTGAAATCATGCATGGCACGGAAGGTTCCCCTGCTTAAACCAGCACATGTCAAGGCCCGTCTTAAGTTTGCCAATGACCATTTGGATGATCCAGAGGAGTCATGGGAGAAAGTCATGTGCTCAGATGAGACCAAAATAGAACTTTTTGGTCATAATTCCACTAGACGTGTTTGGAGGAAGAAGAATGATGAGTACCATCCCAAGAACACCATCCCTACTGTGAAGCATGGGGGTGGTAGCATCATGCTTTGGGGGTGTTTTTCTGCACATGGGACACGGCGACTGCACTGTATTAAGGAGAGGATGACCGGGGCCATGTATTGCGAGATTTTGGGGAACAACCTCCTTCCCTCAGTTAGAGCATTGAAGATGGGTCGAGGCTGGGTCTTCCAACATGACAATGACCCGAAGCACACAGCCAGGATAACCAAGGAGTGGCTCTGTAAGAAGCATATCAAGGTTCTGGCGTGGCCTAGCCAGTCTCCAGACCTAAACCCAATAGAGAATCTTTGGAGGGAGCTCAAACTCCGTGTTTCTCAGCAACAGCCCAGAAACCTGACTGATCTAGAGAAGATCTGTGTAGAAGTGGGCCAAAATCCCTCCTGCAGTGTGTGCAAACCTGGTGAAAAACTACAGGAAACGTTTGACCTCTGTAATTGCAAACAAAGGCTACTGTACCAAATATTAACATTGATTTTCTCATGTGTTCAAATACTTATTTGCAGCTGTATCATACAAATAAATAGTTAAAAAATCATACATTGTGATTTCTGGATTTTTTTTTTTTAGAATATGTCTCTCACAGTGGACATGCACCTACGATGACAATATCAGACCCCTCCATGATTTCTAAGTGGGAGAACTTGCAAAATAGCAGGGTGTTCAAATACTTATTTTCCTCACTGTGTATATATATATATATATATATATATATATATATATATATATATATATATATATATACACAGTGAGGAAAATATATATATATATATATATATATATATATATATATATATATATATATATATATATATATATATATATATATATATATATATATATATATATATACTGTATATATACACACACAGGTGCTGGTCATAAAATTAGAATATCATGAAAAAGTTGATTTATTTCAGTAATTCCGTTAAAAAAGTGAAACTTGTATATTATATAGACTCATTACATGCAAAGTGAGATATCTCAAGCCTTTATTTGTTATAATTTTGATGATTATGGCTTACAGCTTATGAAAACCACAAAATCAAAATCTCAGAAAATTAGAATATTACATGAAATCACACAGTAATTACACAGTAATCCCATGGTCATTGAACCAGGTTTTGGTTCTTTTGGCAGTGTGGGCAGGTGCAAATCCTGCTGGAAAATGAAGGAAGCATGAAGTGCTCTGAACATGTCCTGGTAGACGGCTGCGTTGACTCTGGATTTAATAAAGCACAGTGGACCAAAGTCCTCTTTTCTGATGAGAGCAAATTTTGCATCTCATTTGGAAACCAAGGTCCCAGAGTCTGGAGGAAGAATGGAGAGGCACACAATCCAAGATGCTTGAAGTCCAGTGTGAAGTTTCCACAGTCTGTGTTGGTTTGGGGAGCCATGTCATCGGCTGGTGTTGGTCCACTGTGCTGTCCACTCAACGCAGCCGTCTACCAGGACATGTTCAGAGCACTTCTTGCTTCCTTCAGCAGACAAGCTTTATGGAGATGCTGACATCATTTTCCAGCAGGATTTGCACCTTCCCACACTGCCAAAAGAACCAAAACCTGGTTCAATGACCATGGTATCACTGTGTAATTACTGTGTGATTTCATGTAATATTCTGATTTTCTGAGATTTTGATTTTGTGGTTTTCACAAGCTGTAAGCCATAATCATCAAAATTATAACAAATAAAGGCTTGAGATATCTCACTTTGCATGTAATGAGTCTATATAATGTACAAGTTTCACTTTTTTAACGGAATTACTGAAATAAATCAACTTTTTGATGATATTCTAATTATATGACCAGCACCTGTATGTATTATATATATATATATATATATATATATATATATATATATATATATATATATATAAAAATAGATATGCAAATAATTAATTTAAATATATTTATATGATTGATGTTTAAAATACACTGCAAAGTTTGGGGTCAGTACGATTTTTAAATGTTTTAGATCACCAAGGCTGCATTTATTTGATCAAACATACTGTAAAAAACAGTAAGATTTCTGAAATATGTAACAATTTAAAATAAAGTTTTTCTATTTTAATATATTTTCAAATGTAATTTATTTCTGTGATGGAAAAGCTGAATTTTCAGCAGCCATTACTCTTCAGTGTTACATGATCCTTCAAAAATCATTCTTATTTGCTGATATGGTGCTTAGGTAACATTTCTTATTATTATCGATGTTGAAAATACGTTACTGACACCAAACTTTGCATCAGACACTTGAAGAGATACATTTGTTGACTATAATGGGAGCAATCTACTTTTATTTAGCATTTTTACTCCACAAGTTTTTGTTTTGGAATCCAAACTTGCGAGGACTTCATCAAACATCAATTCAACACAAGCAAGTTTAAGAGGGTGGTGGAGAGCACATTTCCACCCTTTTTGTGGTGGAAACATGAATAAATGGATCCAGGGCACCAGATCCTGCACCAGCACCCTCACAGAGGAAGAGGGGTAGGGTGTGCCCACTTAAGTTACTGTGTCTCAGATCACTACATGAAGGAAAGGCTTTTAGAAATCCAGTGTCAGAGTAAGTGGAGGGGATGGACTCGGAGCCCACCTCGATACCCATCTTTGATGTGCAGTCCACCTGTGCACACACAGCTGCTTAGTAGATGAGGAACATGATGTTGAGCTCTGTGCGGATCAACACCTGTGTTTCTGATACAGGGCAAGAGAAACCTGGGGTATAAATGTAGACACAGTGAAGTGAGCCAGAATATAGATGCATTAAACACGCAAAGAGAAGGCCATTCAAGAATCAGAATTATAAACTAAAGGGCATTCTTTTGAGAAGAGGGTCAAGGTGTTGAGTGGCTCTGGAAGCACATCCCTCAGATGTTTAGAGGCCGAATGAATCTTAGTCACTCTCCTGCATCCATTTTGCTAATTAGCCTGAGGCTATAGCAGCTCACACACTATGTGATCTTCATCTAGAGATGCAGTAGAGGTCAGAAAGGATGCTGTGGATGGGGAATCATTTGCATTCCACTCAAGTGTGTGTGTGTCTGACAGAGCAATGAATAGAGGGATGCTCAATGAAAAAGTGAGTGTTTCTCTCACAAACTCACTTAAAGGAATAGTACACCCAAAAATTGTCATTGTTTATTCACACTTTGTGAATGTCCTTTGAACCATATTACTTTTTACTTCCTTTTCTTCTGCCCAAATCATTTTTGGAGCACCGATGGTGCGATGGTCATTAAATGTATTTTTTTGGCACTGATGACTGATGCTTTCAAGCTTTTAAAAGAATGCAAAAGCACCATAAAATGTTGTGTGCTGTACTTCACAGATGAACCAACACATTATGACCAGCTGCCAAATATGTTGTTGGTCCTCCGCGTCCCGCTAAACAGCACTGACCTGCCAAGGCATGGACTCTACTAGACCCCTGAAGGTGTCCTGTGGTATCTAACATTAGCAGCAGATCTTTCATGTACATGGTGGAACCGTAATAGATTAGACTTGTTTGTCCAGTACATCCCACACTTTAATCAGATTGAGATCTGAGGAATTTGAGGTCAGGGCAACACCTGTAACTCTTCATCATGTTCCTCAAACCATTCCTGAACAATGTGTGGCAGGGCACAACATCCTGCTAAAAAAGGCCACTGCAGGCAATACCATTGTCATGAAGGGGTGTACCTGGTCAGCAACAAACAAATGTTTAAAGGCAGGATAGGCAGGTTTTTTCTAAAAAAAACTTTTTCCCAAATTTGTTTAAACTGTCTTTATATACCAATACATAATTAAAATGTAAGTACTCTGAAAAGAGAGTATAAAAATCAAGTGTCTGTAGTCCTCTCAGGGCTGCAATAAACACAGCTACTTATTCCATTCACTCCCTTCTGGGCTCCTTCCAAAGCCAGAGGGCGCGTTTGCCAGCGCCGAGCGGAGAGGAGCGCAGTGCCTGTAGTGACATCATGTCAGAATCACATGTAATAAAATACCTAACTTTATCATTATGACCCTTGAGGTCCCTCAGTTGTCGCCACCACTGGAAAGCCACGCCGATATTGACTCTCGTCTGACTTCTTGCTTTATCCAAAGACATTTTGGTCATAGACTTTTCGAATACTGTCTTCCTTTTTTTGCCTTGTTTGCCTTCGCTGACTGTATATGCAGGTACTGGGAATTTTGACTGCTCTTTCTCTGCCATAATTGTGATTCTTCCTAGCTTCCGTGCCTCTTCCCCTCCTCGAGTCAAACGGGTGCGCGCATGTGGGCAGCTCCTGTAGCAGCAGGGGTGGTAGCCATGGTAGCGAGGGAGAGTGACAGTCGCCCAGCCAATCATTTCATTCGTTCCGAATGGAAATAAGTAGCTGTGTTTATTGCAGCCCTGAGAGGACTACAAACACTCGATTTTTATACTCTCCTTTTCAGAGTACTTACATTTTAATTATGTATTGGGTATATAAAGACAGTTTAAACAAATTTGGGAAAAAGTTTTTTGGAAAAAACCTGCCTACCCTGCCTTTAAATAAGATGACCAATTAACGTCCACATGAATGGCCGGACCCAGGGTTTCCCAGCAGAACATCGTCCAGTGCATCACACTCTCTCCACCAGCTTGGCGTCATCCAACAGTGCATCCTGGTCCCATCACTTCCCCAGGTAAACAGCGCAAACATACACAGCCATCCACATTATGTACAAGAAAAACAGGACTCATCAGACCAGGCGTCCTTCTTCAACTGCTCCAAATTCCAGATCCAATGTTCATGTACCCATCGCAGGTGCTTTCGGCGGTGGCCATCATAGGGACTTGGTCTGCAGCTACACAGCCCTATATGCATCAGGGTGCAATGCACTGTGTCTTGTGGCCTCATTCCTCCCATTACGATCATTAAAAAAATGTGTGACTTGTGTTTGGTCCAGACTAGCCTTCAGGATAGCCGCCATTGCCCTTGCGCATTGAGAAGCCTTGGGAGCCCAACACCCTGTCACTGGTTTGTGGTTTGTTCCTCCTCAGACCACTGTTGGTAAATTCTCACCACTGCTGACCAGGAGCAACACACAAACCGTACCTTTTTAGAGATACTCTGACCCAGTAGGCTGACAATAAAAATGTGGCTCATCAAAGACGCATGGGCGACAAGTTACTACGATTTCGCTAACTGTTCATTTCTGTCTCATTGAATCAATGATCCGGTTAAAGAAGTGAACAGATTATCAGACAATAACAACCTACATTTCAGTCTTTCTAACACAAAGCTGTCATATGTCCTCAGAAGATTTGGAATATTGTCAAATCAATAAGTCATATGGACACATTTATGATACCTTTGTGGTGCTTTTGCATTGTTTTTGAAATTTGAATGCCTCAGTCCATGTACATTCTAACTGATTGAAAAAGAGCGAACAGCGCAATTCTTCAAAATTTCTCTATTTGTGACCACAATATAAAATTATTCAAGTTTGGGATGACATTAAGGTGAATACATTCATTTTCATCTTTAGAGGAACTATTCCTTTAACCAACCTATTGTCTTTTTTTCTCTATCTGTTCTTGTAAGTTCTCTCTGTACTCTCATAAGTTCTGCCGATCTAAAGAAATTAAATAGAGCCCTCACCAAACATCTCAGCTACCGATAACAATTCTACCACATTACAAAGAGAGAGAAAGGAGGATGAGAACATAAATGAAAGATAAATTAAAGCAGGAACGAGCGTGTGAGAGAGCAATAAAAAGCCTGAAGCAGTCGCGTTCTTGCACTCATGAGCCATGAATGACAGCTATTTGTAGTAGATAATATCCTCAGGCAGGCTAACACCCAGAAG
This sequence comes from Squalius cephalus, assembly GCF_949319135.1. Lineage (NCBI taxonomy): Eukaryota > Metazoa > Chordata > Actinopteri > Cypriniformes > Leuciscidae > Squalius > Squalius cephalus. The sequence continues at coordinate 10,168,268 of NC_137127.1, read as the reverse complement.
TACATAAAACAAACAGCAAAATGATATGCTTATGTCCCTTTCAGCAGCAATATCTATCTGAAAGGCCACTGTATTTCCAGTCTGAAGATAAGATATATATTGAAATGGCAAAAAGCAGAGAATGAATGTGTTTGAACACTGGACTCACTACTTTAAAATGATCTTCCAAGCATGCATTCATTTTAAAGTATTTATACACAGAATCCTGTCTCACCTCACTCACTCACAATAACACGCTAGCTTACACACAAACACACAACGTGATAAGATAATGAAAGCAGCCTCTGGACCATATGGCGTCTGCCACTATTCACTGCATCTTTCTTAACATGTTGAACAGGAGCACTAAAATAACTTGCATACGACAATCACACGCTCATTTTGCTAATAGTTAATGGCGTCGTTCGTGAACAACAGACTGTCTGTTTATTAAAGCAACATTATGAAGTGAGCTATCTTGAGATGGGCAGAGAGGAGAGGTCTGTCACGGTGTACGTGATAGATCCAGTGCCGCAGTCCAGCGCACCTGTTTATGTGAGTGGGGGGCCGAGAGAGGGATGGGGTTTTTCGGGGCTCGGAAGAGTCTGTCTAGTATTTGACATGACGCATTCATCAGGACCTGAAAACTCTAACATACAGTATCACTGGACCAACATTAACCAAAGTTTAATGTTGACCAACAAGTTTACCAAAAAATTTAAATTTTGTCATAATTTACTCACCGTCATGTTGTTCCAAACCTTTTTTGTTTGTGGAACACAAAGAAGATATTTTGGAGATTTTACAATGAAAGGATCCAAACCAACAAACAAAATATTTTAATGTTTGTGTTCTGCAGAAAGTTTTGGAATGACATGAGGGTGAGTAAATGAGAGAATTTTTGATGAAATTATTCCTTTGTCTAACATTTTGTTTTCTTTGGTCTATAGATTGGATATGTTCCATATTTATGAGAAATATTTATTTATAATGTATGCATCATTCCAAAAAAACATCATAAAAATTATTGATGTTTTTTAATGCATAGCTTTTCCATCATTTTCTGTTCCTTTATCCTCATAAGTCCTTTTATCCAGGCAAAAAGGGTGATATACTGACATCAATTCAACAATGAGGGTGATATATTGACACCAGAAGACCCATCCCCCACACCAAACCTTGTCTTTCTTCTCAATATGTTCCTTTCCAGTGGCTATCATGGTCTTTAATAAATGGCTTTAATTTAAAACAGAGACCTTGAAGTGTGTGTGTGTGTGTGTGTGTGTGTGTGTGTGTGTGTGTGTGTGTGTGTGTGTGTGTGTGTGTGTCTATAGCTCACTTTCTTTATATGCTTTATCTCTCTTTAAGGTGCTTTGAGGAATCTATGCACTCCCATCATCGATTAAATACTCTTATACACATACATATAAGAAAACGCATGTTGTTTCCACTCTAAGTGTAAAAAAAATGGAGCTATATGTTTGCAAAATTATATTATATGACAACTATTCACAACACCATATTGATGAATCTAAAAAAAAAAAATAACAGGACACATACAATTAATTCCCCAAAACACTTTTAACAGACTCTGAAAAGCATTACATTTGTATAAAATGTATATAATTAGTAGAAAATGCACAATAGATTGATGGCAAGTCATGATACAGGACCTTTAACTTGGTATAATGTACTGTGGTTGTACTGTATCAACATGTTTTGTCATAGCACAGCAGTTTTATCCTTAAACCCACTTAAATTATAACCACAAACATAAAATAACATAATATATATATGTACATGGAGAGAATATATACTAGAAAGAAATACTCCTGTTTCTGTGTAGTTTCTCATAGACACATGTTCTTTTTCTTGTTTTCGCTTTTTCTTGTTCACTCAACTTTTGTAAATACGTTATACTAACTTAAAATAAGTTGCCTGTGATACAATTTTGTTTTACAAAAAGCAAATTAAAGAAATGTTTTCAAAACGATCTGTATAGCCAATAAGTCAATAAAACGCAATTTTAATTAGCCATCATCATGACAATTAGAATTTCTATTAAAAGATATAGTTTTTGAAAAGTTTCACGTACAGACGACAATTTTGTCAAAACGATTCCATATCTCACATGTGTCTCAATTTGTGTTTCAAATTGTGGTTAGATTTGTCAAGGTACAAAAATTAATAAAAGTCAGGGATTTTAGAACTTAGAATTGCTCAGAATAATTGAATTAGAAATGTTTGAGCAATCCTATCCACATTCATTCACTGTAACTGTATGCCAACAACTGTCTCATTTATTTAAGGGATATTAAGGAGAAAAACCTGAGACTTAGATGAAACGGGTTTCCTGAGCTATGACAGAGCAACCTTTTGTATGAGCAATAAAAATTCATCTGGGGCAGTTATTCTGGTAAGGAAGAAAGTAAATGTAAATGCATTTGCAAATAAAACACTGCAATATTGCCATTCAATATTAATGTCATATAATAGAAATCCTAAATTAAACTAGACCATGTTGTGCATACTATAGCAGACTCTTTGTCAAACACTGACATATATCAAATCCACTTTACAAATGCGTGTATAAGCGAATGCAATGCGTGGCCTTCAGAGGTGGCAGTGTTTTATCTATGTTGGGGTGACAGGGAGTTTTAATTGACAAGGCTGAAGTGTTTCAGCCCCACTGGAGCACAAACAATAACCACAATAAAGACAGAGTGAGCCATAAAGAAAGGCCTTGTTTTCTTTGATCATTCTATTCCCTGGGTGTGTAGGCAACACTGTGCAATAATGCAATAACTTAGATCTCACAAACGCACACCTGTGCCTGTAGCATTGAATGACACATGGAAAAATATTCATGTCTCCTTTAATAAAAAGAAAAAAATAGACAGATACACTGAGGATTTTGAAATAAGTCGACGTGGATATTTTACCTCCTCGTCCATTACCATGCGAATCTTATGCAGAACTGAAATTTCACTCTGAAATACGCACGTGTATTAAGGGCACGGTGGACAAGGTCAAAGCTCTTTTCACGTTGTGTGTGTGTGAGTGGGTTGTGTGTGGGTGTGTGCTATTCTACTGGTCTGGGTGTGAAAAGGCCTGACCATACAAAACTGTGGGCACTCCAAGGACATATAAAGAAAACCTTTTATATAAACTTTCCATTGACATTACAGTTTGATTTCAGGTTCTCTGATGTACAAAATGAGAGGAAAATTTGACGTGGCAACTAAACGGCAAGTTATACTGTACAACACATCTGTAGCTGTAGATCATTGTGAGCTAAATGGTTTCTTAAAACTCTGAGAAGCCATGCATGTAATAATACACTTTTAAAGATTACTCATATAGACATTAAAGTGATAGTTCACCCAAAAATTTTGTCATCACTTACACACCCTCAAGTTGTACCAAACCTGAATGAGTTTCTTTCTTCTGCAAAAGAAGATATTTTAATTTAACTGAATAGCCATTGACTTCCATAATAGGAAAAAATACTATGGAAGTCAATGGTTACTGTCAACTGTCTGGTTACCAACATTCTTTAAAATAATGATTTATTTATACTTATTTTGTGTTCAACAGAAGAAAGAAACTAGAACAGGTTAGGAACAACTTGAGGGTGAGTAAGTGAAGATTTTTGGGTGAACTATCCCTGTAATAGCGGACAAGTGCAATGTTTCTGAAATTTATAAACAGAATATATATGAAATCATTAACTGGGTCATTAGAAACTGTAAATTTATATTGCTGTCTATACTGTAATTGTAATTGCAAACCCCACTATGCAGCTGATATCATTGGTCAACATAACTTCAAATTTAACTGATTCAAACTGAGTTCAGAAAAATGAGGTATGGATCCAATCGCTACAAACAGTGATGCTATCTATCAGGATGTGCAACAAAGTATGGGGTTTCATCATATCTGCAACCTTGTCCATGATTTCGAGTTCTCGCTTATAGATAATATATAAAAGAGTACCACTATGAGAGAGAACTCAAAATCATGGACAAGGTAAATACTAGATTTTCTTAAAAGGGGCATGTCAGTTTTGAACGGGGAGGACAAGACTTTGAGTAAATAATGATTTCTTTAAGATTTTCTAGTCTGATTTTCACAGAAAAGTTATTTGCATACAATTTTTTGGTCAATTTTTAAAAATTGTAGAAGAAAGTAAACACTTAAACACACTTATTATAGATATCTGCTTGTATATTTATATTTCAAGTTCTTATACAGGAAAACCAGAGTACTAAACATTCTAGCAATAGTGTTACAAAATGTTGTCTTTCACTCATACACAATCAAAATGCAAAAAACTGGACTTCAGTGTAAGAGGAAATGAGGGGGGCAGTATTCCTGCTCAATTTATTGTGTAGTCCTCATTGATTGTGCTGTTTTCAAAGAATTAGGAACGACTTGGTGTTCAAGGCTCGACTAAACCTACCCATTTTATACCCACAACATTTGTTACATAAAAAGAAAAAAATGCAGTAGATATGAACAAAAATAATGATAGAGATCAAAATCTGGGTCAAAATCTCCCACAAACGCATACAAAACAACAAAAGAGACACCTCAATACACACATTTCACACTTTAATAACAGCTAACTTTCTCTTTATTTTTTTCACTTTTTGTCCCTTAAAAAAGCTTCCCACACTTTCCAAACACACCTCTTTCTTTAAATGTCTGCCAGCATTTCTTCTATCGAGTCCACCCAAACCTAACAAAACCCACACATTCTCCTTCTGTACCTGCTGTAATCTTCTAAGGGGCCGGGCTGCTTCTCTTCTTCTGATTCGACCCCATTACTTCACACTTTTCTTCAGGTTTAGATGCCAAACTAACGCTTACTGCGCAATAACAACATCGTTTCCTGTATCTGACAACAGAGGAGCCGCAATCACGCAGAAACAGCCAAGGGATCAACAGACAGATCCGCATCATTAATATTTTACTAATATGACAGTATAAAGTGATGTGAAGGCATCACTTTTAATGAGAACAGACAAAAGCATGTGTATAGAACAAAGAGCTGCGAGTGACGGAGACAGAGGTTTTAGCGAGACTTGAGGTACGTGTGCCGATACGTGTGTGTATGAAGGTGGATGATACAAGAATAAAAAGAAAAGACAACTCAAAGCTGGCATAGTAGGGTAATTTGTTAAGATCACAGACCCTTAGGGGTGAATTCACTTAACAGCTGTGCCACTTTTGCGCATGGTTACTAAAAGCACCCGCAAGATTGAAAACCATGCAGGCTCAAACTTGTTTTTGGCCATGTTTGCTCTGTTACTTGATTCTTTTAGGCTGTTTTTTAGATCTAGATCCTTAGGAGCATCCTCTGGATCTGGTTTATTTTCTCCCTTAGTTTAGTTCCTTTAGTATACACACAAAAACATGTTTGATTTTAAGTTAACTCTGGAATGTTGAAACTGAAAAAAATAAACAATAGTGATTAACAGAAAAAAGCCTACTTTTTAGTACTTATATACAACTAATATTAATAATAATAATTTAAAAAATCCAATTTTAGTGTCAAATGATGGGATCATTTAAGTAAAAGATACATTTAAAACAATTCTTGCAAAGGGTTTGTCTTTTTTAAAGGCGACATAAATGCTATCCATTAACTGGCCTTAACTATACATTAAAATGTAATACTAAATAAACAAAATGTGGTAACATATTTCATTAATTAATTTTTCATAAAATACTGACAAAACACAATGGGTCTCATTCATGAAACATTCGTAAATATACGAGTAAATATGTGAGTGATTTGCGCGTAAAGAAACCTTCCCGAAAACTCTTCTCCTGATTCACAAATACTTCGTAAACGTCAGATGTGATAGTGAAATGTGTGTGTGTGTTAATGAATTCCAATCAGTCGTAAATGGGACGCGCGTGCACGCTCATTCTCAATTACCATAAATCCCGCCCATTAAATCCGACTGACAACTATATATGGACATCATATTATGACACCAAACGAAGGATTTCAACATGTCTTCTCAAAAGCGAAAGAAAAAGAGAAATTTCTCAGATACAGAAATTGAAGTTTTATTATCAGAAGTTCATTCAAAACGGCACATTTTATTTTCAAGCGTACATATAGTGGCGTATCAGGTCCTAAAAAAAAAGGAAGCTTGGCAGCATATTACAGATGCAGTTAATGGAGTTTCATCTGTTAATCGAACAGTCCCAGAAGTGAAAAGAGTCCCAGCCCTATTGAAAGCAATAAATTATTTGATTAAAGGGTTCCGTTTGCAGATGCTATTACTGGCTCTCATAATAAAAGTAAAAAGAAAAAACGTATGTAATTACTATATATAATATTGTTTCAAAATGCTGTGTAAATATGTACCCGATTAAGGTGAATTAAAATGCAGCCTTATTAATGAGCAAAACGTTCGGATGTTAAACGCACTATTTACGCGTGGCTGGGAGCAGGAGTAGATTTCTTTCGTACCAACTAACATTTGGAAAATACGAACATTTTAATGAATCCGAAAATTTACGCCAGAGCCACTTTACACACGATTTACACAAAAATTCGTTCTGCTCGTGTTTCATGAATGAGCCCCAATGTGTATCTTTAGCAACACACTGTCAAATGACCAACCAATCACTAACTACACTGATTGAACTCTTACAGTTAGTAAGCTGCATGTGAGCAATTCACTAAAAGTAGGCCTAATTGACTCATACTTGTCATATGTTCCGGATTCAGATCACACTGGTTGTGATGTATGTGATTGATTCACTAAAAAGAACTGACTCAAAGTCATTAGTTCAGGAATTAGACTACACTGGTTGCATTTGAGCAGATTTGCGTTTATGCTAAAAATGCTGCATTTTCGACCCTTACACATCTGGACAAGTGCTCTGTATCTAGCATCATTGCACTTTAAATGGATTGTCCAAAATGAATGTTAATGCCAGAAAAGTGGGCCTCTCTATACTGCACACAGGCATCACACAACTTTTCATCTGCACACACCTCCACTCAGTGGCGATTTCTTTAAGACTGCAAGGGAAGCTCGGCTTCCCCTATAATGTCAAAAAAATAAATGGTCAAATAATATGTACTATTGTATAAACATTTTATTGACTAAAATGCGTTAGAAAACGTTCGTCTCAAAGACGAGTTCGTTCAGAATCAGCTACATACAGCAGGTCGGCTGACTGACTCGATTTCCTTCTCATACATTCCCGTAGCGTCAGTGCATTTCCCTGTTGAAGCCCAACTTCCATTGACTTCAATGGAGCTGCTCCAAACAGTTTTTTTCAGCGCTTCGAAACTAGATGGTCATTGGATAAATGCTGCGATTATGTCCCGCCCATGGAAGCTCAGCTTCTCTGGGGGTGAACGGGGAGTGGGCTGGCCTGGACTCCGGGCTTCCGTGTGATGATTGGAGGGTCTGTCGAAAGGCTGTGTCTCCTTTTGATTGACAGCGATTTCATACAATAAAAAGTCGCTGATGTTGAAGCTGTTCGAGCTCAGTCCCATCGCGGATTTTTCAAAGACAAACTGCTGCAACCTATTTCTTGGTATTTGCTTGTCGAAATTGCTAGCCAATTTTTATAATACATTTTACACAATTATACATTTATACCTTTATTATATTATTACTTATTATATTTTTTATATTATTATTATTAGTAGTAATAATTCAAAAATAATTCAAAAATATCTTATTAGTAGCATTATTATTATACTTTATTATATTATTATTTCTACCTTTATTATATTATTACATTCATTTTTCACAGAGCATTTTCTTGAAAAGGAACATAGAATTTACGTATAAATGAATAATTTTTATGATGTAGGCCAAAAATGAGCTTCCCCTCTTTGAAAGACCAGCAGCCGCCACTGCCTCCACTGCCCCCAAATCACATTGGTGTTCCTTCTGTGCCAGTATGAGGGTGTGAGATGTGTAGATTAGGCTAGTACAGAGAACATTAGCAGAGCAACACAAGACACAAATTAGACTCCATATCTCTCCTAAATGTCAATGTAGAGCATGGCACGAGCTGGCTCATCCATGACTCCACTGGGGCCGTGTGTAGACCGGGCTTGCCTGATTCAGTGGCCTCTCCCCTCCACCACCACCAGCAGCTTAATTGTCAATTGTTGCAGCTTAATAATGTCCCAGCTGTAGCTCTTGCTTTTACTGACAAAACATGCAGCATTAGTTAGTGTGAAGAAATGTGCTCACCCTGGCAAACTCTTCTTTACATATACCCAACTTTCTTTCAGGGTTCTCAAGTCTCACGCATTGGCCGTGAGACACACGCAATTCAACCAGTTCACACGCCACACCGTGTATTTCTCATGCTGAAAAGGCAATGCCAACCAAGTTGTCCTGCAAGCTTTATATATAACGTTGTATACGAGGCACAGGCACACAAAGTGAAGTTTCCTGCCGCCAGCACGTATCTCGGCCAGACTGCGTTCGTTACTAGGCAAAATAACTTAGATGCGCAAACACACGGAAGTTGACGGAACATTCTCAGCCACCATACGTTCGTTACTAGGTAACCAACAACATCGCGCGAACACACGTCGTGATGGAGAAGGTAAGTTGGAAGAAAGCTCGTCTAACATTTTTAGGCTAGAACATTTAACAAAACCAAAACTAGAAACAGGTTGGCTCTGGACGGAACACTGTCATCCATTATGACAGTGAAAATGTCTGGCATCGAGCCACAGTGCTTCAAGTGGGAGCCCCCTATACCCCTGTTATCAAGGCATCAAAATGTGCAACAAACACTTACAACACAAAACACATTTCATAAGCTGGAGTGTGTACTCTTGTGTACATATAAACACGCACACACACCTTAATACTCTAATATGTCATTTGTTCACAATGTCCGACCACACAATAAATCATTATACCATTTCGACTAGACACATTCAAAATGCAAAAATATTTGTTTTTCCAAACTGTTTGGAGCAATTTGTTATATTTTTGTAATTTTTGTATATTTGTAATTTTGAAATATAACATTAAAGAGTATATTTGATGTGATGAATTGCTCTGTCATTTATCAGATTTACCAATTGTTATAATTTCAATTTGTGCTGGTTAATTATGAACAATGGGTAAACTTGGGGGGAGACGGACGGGGGCGGGGCTCCATTAGGGCTCCTCCCCTAACTGCATGTGATCTCACTCCAAGCTTTTGATAAAATTTGAGAACCCCGTTTCTTTATTCTGAGAAAGCATTCAGTAATTTATTTGTAATGAACACTTTAAGAGGATTGTGATCATATTGTGACCGTTGCAGTGACCATAGAAAGAATTTATTCGCTCTACTCCTGAGCGCAAGTCCACCTTCGGTGTTGTGTAAGGTAGGCAGGGTTTTGTGTTTATTTTTATTTTCTGTACAGGCTCTTTTATTGTATATGACAGTGTAGACAGCTCAATAACCCTTTTATTTAAAGGCAAAAACCAGCCCATTGCATTACGACTGCAAGCAGGATCAATAATGTCAAAAATGTGATGTGCATTCAAATATCCCAGTGTGCAAGCTGTTTAAACGAGTGTTCTCACCGATACGCTTGATGTGCTTCATGGAGTTTTGATGCGTTTTATAGACTAAATATTGTTTTTTATTCAAATAAGAACAAATGGTATTTGTTAATCTTTGTTAACGTTAGTTAATAAAAATACAGCTGTTCATTGTTTGTTCATGTTAGTTCAGAGTGTATTAAAATCTTTTTAACATTAAAGTATTAGTAAATGTTAAATTAAAATTAACAAAGATTAATAAATTCTGTATAAGTGCAGTTCAGTATTAGTTCATGCTAACTAATGTATTTAACTAATGTTAACTAATGAACCTTATTGTAAAGTGTTACCAATACTTATATCATATTTTATATGACTGAATCAATATGACTATATTGTTGACTATATTTATGTTAAACATAAACCTGCATTGATACATTCAGACTGATAAAGAAGGACAGGAACAGTGAACACGCATGCACGCACACACGCACCTCATTCAGTGGTGACAGTGGTAAAGTATTAAAGAGTTACACTTGCATTTGTAGAATGTGCCCATCAGTTAATGGGTCACCTGTGATACATCTTCATCTGGGAGCAGTGGGCCATGTGGAGAAAAAAAATCCCCCTAGGACTGGAGATATAGGAGGCCTGTCACGCAGCCAGGGTCACAACATACTGCAAAATAAAGAGGAAAATACCCCTAATCCATCAGAACAACTTTTTCTACTTAGACAGAGAAAAATAAGGAGGGAGAGGGAGAGGGAGAGGGAGGGGTAGAGATTTTAAATATAAAGGAGAAATAGCCATATCACTGCTGACTTTTAAAAATAATATCACAAATATTATGCAATATAAAATAACCACATTTCAGTTCCTTTTTAAGAAAAGAGAGAAAAAAAGTGTAATGCGTGCATGTTTTATAAATTTGTGTGGATGACACTAATTAATATCTGTAATAGTGTTTTTTTCACTCACATTATTATTTAAAAAAAAAATTATATTCTTAATAAGTGGATTAAATTGACTGATATGCTATTTCAGTCTAGTATAAAAACACAAAATCTAAAAATTATTTTGATGAGCTACAGCATATGTAAAAATGGTAAATGCATTTACTAGTATAGATATCAGGATGATATTTACACAAATAGCTAGCATAAAAGAAATCAAAAGCCTACTTATCAAATGAGGTATCTTAGAGATATATATTAATAGTGAGATATCTTCTCATCCAAGTTGAGAGATTTTCTCATTCTCATTTATAGATAACAGAGTAGACAGGATCAGACGCAGCTCAGAATCTTTAATAGCACTGAGCAGCACATGATCCCTAGAATGAAGAATGTGAATGACTCCATTAACAGAGGAACATCTGCATGCACCAATAAAACAGAGAGATAAGAAGGAGGGAAGTATGCTGTATTGTTGTGCTCCACAGCTCAGACAAGGGAGGCTGGCAGAATGTCTTTCACAGAGAACAGAAACCTGGCCTGTATTGACAAAGACGACTGCAGAGTTTCCCCAGCAAATTGAAATTCAATTCTAATCTGGCTCTGAATTATTTGCTTTGCACTGTATTGTCAGAGAACAGGCAGCTTCTGAGGTTGGGCTGAGGGGGGAAATGATCAAGTTCAGCTCAACACATCTCACATAACACCTGAGTAAAAACAGCGTAATGGTAATATTACACATTCAAAACACCCAATATTACGAAAATAAGATGACAGCTTACTTAAATTATTATATTTGATATTAAATATACTTTAATAAGTTCCCATGTTCAGCTAATGTTTAAGAGCCAGGTGGAAATTGGTAGACTGGTTGGACCTGTTGTCCGTAATAGAGAGGCTTAGCCATGAGTCTTGGCTTAAGCTCATAATTCTGCTGTGAGAAAAGTGAAAGCTGGGATGGAGGAGGAATGCGGGAACATTTTTTAAATTAGTGAGGGGAAAAAAGGTGAAAGAGACTAAATTTAAGACAGTCGTTACTTGTTACCTCATTTGCACGCATGCATACTCGAACATGGGTGCTAGGATCCCTTATAACGCATGCAACAACCAAAGCATTTTCATCTATAAATCCAATAATGTTGTCATTAATTATCATATCATTAATATTTATCCATACCTGATACCTGACAATATATATAAAAAAAAACCTACAAAATTAAAATCAGTCATTTAAAATGGTACAGGTGGATTTAGGCATCACAACATCATAATGTACAGTTTTTTTAAATAGATATTAATTTTCATTACATTTAACAGTGTCATTAAATTTCTAGCGTTTTAATGATAAATTGTAAGTGGATGACATCAAAGGTAATCTAAATCTAAAAATACCGAAAATAAGAATGCCCAATTAAATATCCAATATAATCAGAAATACAATTCCGACCAATATGATAAATAAAAAATCTTTAGTATCAGCTGATAACCAATATGGCACTGCTGTTTCATTTGGAACTATTTGAAACTAAATCGGGGTAAATAATGATCGAATTGTATAATAGTCTTTATCAATATTAATGAAGCTATTAAACAGGCATGTTGAATGAACAGATCACACAGTTGATCATCTGGTCAAGGTTACCTCACGAACACACAAGTATGTCACTACCTTTTGCTCCTCTTTACCCCTACACCCCGACAGGTCGTGTTTAATCGACACTGTAATGTCAGAGAGCTTTCCGCTGCGTAGACGGACCACAGAACACAGTGACTCCACACAAGCCCCCATCCAACCCAGAAATCTCCAACTACCACCTCCATTCACCCAGATTCTGCCCCGCAGCTCCATCGGATAGAGCTCAGCCGTGACCAAGCAGCGCGTCAAAACGGAGCCCTCCTCCCCCTTCGTCCGCTGCCTGACCAGGGATGACAGGGTGGCTGACATATGTTGGTTTAGCCTCTCTCTCCTGGAGTGACATTTTGCCCAAGAGGCTGAGATAAAACAGATCAGCTCCAGTGGGCCGCAGCAAAGCTCCACTATCACACACTGTTGCGGTGATGGAGGCCTGGCATTTTGGCCGCATTGATCAATGACACAGCAAGTAAAACAAAAAAGGATAAAAATGCATTGTGATATTTTGGCAGGTTAGAAAGGGATGAAAGGAAGAAAAGGAGGTGAAGAGATGAGGCGGCAGCAGAGGAGGAGAGGAAAGAAGGAGGCAGGGGTGGGGGTGCGTGGTGTCTCTTTTCTATTTAAAGAGAGAAATGTAAAGGCGGGCGATAGATTGAGACTGACGTTGAACGGTGGGAAGACAAAGGCTGGGTGGATGGAGGGTAGAAGATGGACTCATCTCTATCTTTTTCTCTCCATGGAAGACGGCCACTATGATTGACAACCTAATTCTGTGGGAGCGTGGTGACACCTTTAATAACATGAAATCGTGTGTGAGTGTGTGTCTGTGTGTGTGTAAGTGTGACTGTCTCAGACTCAGACTCTACCTGTTAGCTGGATTATTACATCGTCAGCTTGGGGAATTCAGAGTCTTCTCCGCCACACTCCACTCCTGCTCCCAGCAGCGCCGTCGATCTCTTCACAGAAGTTCGCTGCACCTTTGCTGAACACGCTGATAATAGAGAATGACTTGTAAATGGCCAAAAACGGCTTGTGCTTTTCATTCCAAATGAGGGTTGGGCACAATTTTGTAATGTAATTGTTTTGTAATTGTCTTTCAGTTGATGAGTAGGAATTTGATTTAAAACAGTCATGTACCAAGAGGAAGCTGGGTCATTGCTGACAATGAAAAAGAAGAATTAGAATTTGAATTGGAATGACAGGAAGAGGAATTTACTGAATTGCAATTGCAATATTTAGCAGTCACACAATAGAGAAATTTTGTTAGTCCAACACAAGAAAAAAGGGAAACCATAAACATCTTCAGTGAACTGACTTCATTGACTGCTTCATGTTATTTGGCTCCACATTTTGTTATTTGGCTCCAGAATTCTGGGAAATAAAGTGTTCTTACAACATGGTCCATGAAATGATAACAAAATTAAATAAAATATTTTATTTGTGCCATTGCATATATTGACTGTATATACATTTACAATTATAACATTAAATACAGTTTTACATCATGTTTGCTACCTCAATTCAAATTCAATTCACATTCAGGAATTCAATTGGAATTCAAAAGCTATTCTTCAACCCTGGTCCAAATAATTGATTTAGTGTCTCTGAACTCTGTCCTGACTTCTTAAAACTTTTGCCCAGTTCACTAAATTCCCTCCTACCCTTCCATGATACAGGTGATCTGGAGGTCGAATGAGAGATAATAAGCTGAGAGAGAGAGCAAGAGAGTGATTTCAAACCCTGAACATGAGCCTGAAACTCATAACGTGACTCATAACACAGATCTAGCAGCCAAACGACAACAATGCTGCCAAATATCCTAAAGTTTAGCTGTCCAAACACAGACTGAAGGTGCTACTCCCGAGCATTGCTTAAGGTCACGGCTACACAGGCAGTTCCTCCAGGAGTGAGCTGAATCAGCAGGAGGCGAAGGGTGAGTCTCAGCTGTTCAGCATCGCTCAGGTCACGGTACATGGACATACACACACCTGATGCACTGAGTCATTAGTCTATTAAAATGCTGAGAAAGCTGTGATTCACACATACCACACTATCACAGTCAGATATGCCTCCAAAGCAATGAAAACAAACCCAGGACCTTATGACTTTGGTCACATAATAGTCCCATATTAGATTAAATTAGTTCTGTGCCCACTACATACATTTTCCTGAAGTGTTCAGAGACAAACTTCTATATACCTTGATAAAGAGAGTATAACGGCGAAGTAAAAACCAAATCATAATTGAAAAATATCAGACAGCGAACCATCAAAATTACCCCTAAATACACAATGTGCATTTGCAGCACAGTTCCATTAGAACTAAATTAATAGCAAACAGAACGTGGAAAGTTAGATCAACATGAGACATCAAACTCGTTACAAAAGCAACAGCAATAATTTTGTGAAGCTAAAAACTACAACACTGCACCAAGAAATGAATTCAGCCGATGCACTATTTTAAAGAATTGACATTCAGACTACAACCTGTACCTACAAAGAAACTTTTAGAGAGTGAGCAGGAAGGAGAAAGGGCAAATGTCAGATAGCAGATGTGTGTCTAGTGTGTGTTCATCTCAGTGGATCCTTGGCTCTCTGATACAAACAGTTTGAGGTTTCCTCATTAATCTCCTCTGGAGAGAAAACGAGCAGCATTAATCTCTGGCCTGGTGGGAGTCTACACACTACTGCCCACACAACTGACCTCAGAACAGCCCACACTGACCAACAGTCTATTCAATGCCAGCAGAGACCCGGTCCATCAGTTCAGTTCATGCCCAGACAGTCAGTCTAAACTGGTTCGGAGTAGAATGTATGCTTAATTTTGCCAAATATCTGCTGTAGCCAAGCTCAATTACAGCATATTCTACCTCAAGTTTAGAGCCAAAGACATTGCAGCTACTGATAGATAATTAAAGGAAGAGTTCATCTAAGTTTGAACTTGCCATCATGTTGTTCCAAAACTTCATACTTTTTTTTTTAATGCTTTTCCATTTGGATTTTAAAAGAATTTTCATGCAGCTCTCCATATAAAGCAACAAGAACAACAACAACAACAACAACAAACTATAAAAGAGGTCCATACAACTTGTGCGCTATATTCCAAGTTTTCTGAAGCCGCATGAAAAGTTTTTTTTGAGGCTGCTGTGTGTGATTTGGAGGGAAGAGTAGTCATTATGCTCAATTTATCTTAAACCTTAAAATACA
This sequence comes from Squalius cephalus, assembly GCF_949319135.1. NCBI lineage: Eukaryota > Metazoa > Chordata > Actinopteri > Cypriniformes > Leuciscidae > Squalius > Squalius cephalus. Next base: position 10,152,955 of record NC_137127.1, on the reverse strand, counting down.
ACCTACTGTTTACTGATCACTTTTCAGGTTTGTGTGAGGAAATTAAATTTTAGTCATTATTCACTAATAATTTTCCTCGCCGGTGAGCTGATAATTCACAACTACTGCATCTGGATCTGTCGGGCCGCTGTGCTGAAGTCATGAATTTTAAAATGGTTCACGAATTGTAATGATTCGTTCAGAAATCGAAGTATAACTCACCGACTGATGGGAGCTGATAGCAGCTGTTCTTGAATTAACAGCTCACTGAAAGGGAACGTTATCAGGGAACACTGACTTAAATTTAGTTGTTTTCCTCACACAATGCAATTCTTTAGCTTTTGAAGACTTAAAATAGCAGTCATAAAGGTTTGAAATGACATGAGGATGAGGTAATTTTTAGGCTTAACTATACTTCTAGAAAATAACAAATTCTCTTTATAAGCAAGGTCAGTTAAATGCCAACTGTCAAAACACTCAAAAGACACAACTGAGTCCACATACAATCCATCCAACTGACATTGACATCCTGATGTATTTAAGTCAAGGAATGGAAAGTGCAAAGGCTAATACAATATAATATAATATAATATAATATAATATAATACACACACACACCTTCTTTTCATCCACTCACATTCACCACAAAAAAATGAAGTCTCTCTTCCTCGTCTTTCAGTTACACTTTATTAGAGAGAGTGTAATTGCAAAGTTACTAAGAGAGTATATCTAAAGTGGACCATCGAAAAAGTTAACTATCGTTCTGTTTAAACACTCTCCAAACAGTATTAGCAAGACGCCTTTGCATCCTCATTCCACTCTTACAGAAATGCCCTTGAAACAAGGATTGAAAAAAAAAAAAAAAAAAAACCATTATTGAAATACTGAAATAGGTGGAGTGATCACTGCAATGCAACCATAGCAACTCGTTCTCACCTTGAACCATAGGAAGTGGAGGTAAACACAAAGAGCAGTGAATTAAAAAAATAAAGTCTTTTGTGTTACTTGATTCCGTGTTACTGGAAGCTTCAGTGTGCGATTCGGAGGGAGGGATGGTGACTGCGCTCACACTATTTTAAAGCAGTAAAATACCGCTCACAGTTTACCCCTCACTTATTCTCCAATCTATACAAATCCCTCAAAAAGCACACTCATGCTTCTCTAAGAAAAGTAATCATGATTGACATTTGATAATGTAAATGTTTCATAGAATAAAAAGATTTTGTTTTAAGAGTCAAAAAAGTACAGTGCCATAAGATTGACTTTATATCCTTAAAGACTAGCTAATACAAACACTGAGCTTTTTACACTGGTTTACGAAAACCTGATACTATGATATCAAATAATTTATCGTTCAGATTTCATAGTTCACAGTGGTTTTCGCGATTTAAAGTAAATACAATAAAAAAGTCACAGATAGATATTCGTAAGATTTTATTTTGATTGTCCCCCCTTCTAATCTAAAATCAGATATGCACCGGAATACATAACACACCTTGAGCAGGGGTGTGAGGACAAGGGTGCGAAAAACGGATGGTGAAGCTTCTCACACTCTTATTTGAAAGCATGAGACTGCATACGCAAGTCCCACTCCTGTGTGTGTTCACTCAGCAGGTGTAAAAGTGTGTTTGTACTGACGAAGTGACGGAATGGAAGTGGGCGAACGTGTTTAAACGATAGGCGTTGTGTGCCTATTAAAATGCTAAAAGAATCTGATTATTTTCTTCCAGGGTTACAAATGAGAAAACTATAATGTGTGGCAGGAAATCGAACATAACAGTATATGTGTATATAGTGGAACTCTGAAGCGGGCATGTGCAGTGCCCGGACACGGACAGTCTGTGGCGTGCACATAACAGAGATGCATGATGGCTGAGCGCGAAATCCGAACGGCACCATCTTCGTTAAAAGCTAACGTATGGAAAATTGGCAATTTCATTGTGACCTATTTTGTATTTTTTGTATGAGAGCAGCTTTCTGTATTGTTTAGTTTTCACATCAATATGCTGTAAACCGATCTGTTTTACGTACGTTGTACGTAAGTTTACTGTACTGCCCTCCACAGTCACAGTGTGTATCAGTGCAATGCCAGTCACATACAGTTACATTTTGACTGTGCTCTATGCAGATGTTCATTTACTTTTTTGTATAAGCTGTTTTTGATTGTGGTATAAAGCAAAAATTTCAAGTCATAACTCTTTATTATTTAGTTGTGTATAAGTGCGGCTTTGTATGTTACTAATTATTCAGAATCAAGTCCACAAGCATTATTTTTATATGAGAGCTGCTATAATTCTATATTTTTTAATGAAAGCGGTTTGTGATTTTGCTACAGCAAAATGTTTATTTGTTTTTTTTTGTCTGAAGGATTATGTTGATCATTGCACATAACAGGGGGATGTTGGTTAGAAGTCTATTATTAAACCTTAGACATTCAGAATATGCTGAAGTTTGTATTCATTTACTTGTTTGTATTCATTGACACAATAAAGTATGCTGCTAGTACAGGCACACGTTTATTTTCCTGTTGGTTCTTTGCAATTTTGTAACCTTACAGTTAACTTGCCAAATCACTTCCATTTGTTTTATTAATAAAATTAATATACAGTAAGATGTATTGTAAGTAAATTCTTTATGGGTCATTATAAATACATTGCTTTAAAAGTACCAAGGAGTCACACAAAATTTCTCCAGGAACCTCTTGCATTTTGATTTTATTTTTGGCCTTGACAAAAAAAATAAAAAAATCGGAGGGTGAAAGTCAAGTTACAGTACAGAAATTCAATATACAAATAGCACTCCTCACACAGCAATGGTGTCAGCATGTTGCTATGCTAACAATCTGATACTTCAAGCAGCATGAAAATATAAAGAAAATAGATAGTGTACAATATTTGATTTTTAATTTAGATTTAACTCTTTTGAGTGAACTGTATTGGCCATATTTCAAAATAACATCATTTCATTTTTTTTTTTGATAACCCATCAAACTTTCTCTCGGAGGCTCTCATGCTGAAAACAGCAAGAAATAATTTACAATAAAAAAAATTGTATTAACTAAAATATTTACTACTGACTTTATGATTGGTTACCAAACAGCTGCTGCTTAGCAATAATGACCATATTCTATTTCATAATATATTCTGCATCTCTCTCTCTTATTCTCTCATAACCAATTTCACCATCATCATCAACCTAATTTCCACAATCAATATCCCAACCACATAAATGCGAAACACTTCTCAAAGGCATCTCAGGGACTATAATCACTATACTCTTGTGTTGACAGACTATAGGAGACATATGACACAGGTAATTTCCCACCAGACTGCTGTGCACCAGTGGTATTAGATTAAAAAACATGTAACAAAGCCTGTGATAAAGGAGGAGGAAATCTGCGCATAGGGAAAAGAAGCCATTTGGACTGGTGCTTCAATAATGGATACTTCATGACTTTTTAAAAAGGCTGAGCCAATACTGTTGCTTGTCTTAGATCTGTTCCCTCTGCACATTGCTGCTTGAAAACCACACATTAAATTGAAACATTTAAACAGATGGATTAGAAATATTCTCGCCACACTTTGGAGCAGACAGACTCAATCTGTCCTAGTATACCAATCCCTGTATACAGGGCAATTCTATTAGCCAGGTAACCTTTCAAATGACAGGCATTCTGTGTGCTCTTTTGTAACATATAAAGACAAATCTATACTTGAGTACAGAGGTGCAGGCAGAGAGATGGAGAGTGACACAGGGCGAAATCAAGTTTAGAAAGATGGAAAAAAGAAAAGATATAAAAACAAGATATATTTTAAAGACAAATCTTTGAATCTGAGACTCATCCTGCTTAAAACATCTTATACGGGCCAAATGTGGTTTGCTGCTTTTTGCTGGTTTAAGCTTGTCTCCTAGCAAGAGATTAAACAACAAGGAATCTGGCTACTGTGTCTTCCAAATATTCAAATGCTAGTTGGGATCAGAAATGAAGAAAATGGGAGAATATAAAAGAACTGAATGATTCCAAGTGTAGGCCAGTGGAAAATATAAAATGTTACATTATTTTATTAACGAATAAAAATAAAGCATGACAGAAAAACATAACTTAGATCTAGACAGACTTAGACAGATTTGTAGTTATTATTTGTAGTGCAAATTCAGCTGCCAGTCTGGCCAAGCTGGTCTTTAGCTGGTTTCCCACCCAAAACCACTATAAAGCCATCAACCAAGACCAGTCTAACCACTTTAGCTAGACTAGGAAACCATTTGCTGGTTTAAGCAGTTTGTTTCGGCAGGGCAGAAACAGTGTTCTGGGCTGTTTCAATATTGCAGTACCGTGAAGCCAGATCTTTGTTCAGAGCAGATTCACATTTTTTTTTTATTAAAGCAGTCTGCCACTTGTTTGAAAGGAACAAAAGAGAAAGTATTGCGAATGTGTGTAGGATCCCATTCCTGAAGGCTGATGCGGAGGCTACAAGGCTGCAGCAGCGTGTGGCGCAGTGCGCACATACACACAAACAGAGATGCAAACATGTACCCAAACATACAAAGACAAACACACAAAAGAGACACGCAAGCACTTCTGGGAGCATGCCGGTGTATTTGCCAATGGGTCTTTTCATCGAGCTCAAGACCTTCTGCAAACAGAAGAGACAGCCCAAGGCCAGTGTAGAGTAGAGAGAGAAATTTACTGCTTTTTCTTTTTTTTTTTAAATGTGCTTATTTTCTCAATCCCTCCCTCTCTTGCCATGTGTTTGATGAGAGAAGGTCATTGAGGAGGACAGACAAATATGTTTCTGTAGCTAAAAAATTTGATCAGGAAATGATTGCGCCATTCTCTCCTTAGGTTTGAGCATGTGAAAGTAAAATACAAAGGACCAAGATATTCAAGTACATAAATGAACAGAATTTGTTTGTTGTTGTTAGTAAGGCGTTTTTTATTTTATTTTTTTATTATGGACACTTTTAGACCAGTGGAGTTTTATAAAATAAACTGTTAAAATATGTTTCAATGTTTTAATAGTAGTCTTTTGACCACTAACAATGTTCTACAGTAAATATACATGCATTACAAGAGAATTCTGTTTTTTTCTTCTTCTAAAAGTCATGAATTTCCACCACAGGAGTAATTTCCACTACATCTGGATGGAAATTATGTCACAACTGTGGGACTAGTTTCACACTTGCATTAATCCATATTTTATGATGGATTTTCATATTTTAGAAGTTAGGATTTCAAGGTCAAGTACAAGGGTAAACAAAATCTAAAGGCTACGTAAAGGCCATTTGAAAATTAGCAAATATAAATGAAGGCATGGTAAAAAAGCCTTTGAGCTCAAACAATAGAGCATGGCACTAGCAATGTCAAGGTCATTTGTTTGATTACCAGGGACAGCAAAAACTGATAAAATGTGTAGCTTGAATGCAATGCCAATTTAGATAAAAGTGTCTGCCAAAATGCATGAATGTAAAAAGATTCCAAGGAAGTTTTCAAATATAAAGTAAATGTGCCTAAAGTTGAAGAAACACTCATTAACAAAAGGAAAGTCAAAAAGCTAAATTTACTTTAATTCTCCTATAGTATCTTGTGTTATGAATTGTGGTTCATTCGGCTGTTGCTATAGACACCAGTGGCCAACAAGGTCAGAAGTTTGCTTACTGTGTATTTTTTCTTTGTTTCGTTCGTTTGTTTTGTTGCTGCTGGTTTTCTGGTGCCGTGACCCAGCAAAACAAATTCGGCATTTATGTGATTAAAGTCGAGTCAATGTCGACTAGTCGCTGATGACGTCATTAATGTACAAATAAGCCTGAACCTTGAGATGAGACTAGAATGCGGGTTGCCTTGTGCATAGCTATGGCATATGACAGTGCTTCCCACAAGGCTATTGCTCCTACATAACAGCTTATTTTTAATCAGTTAATTTGTCTTTAGGTTGTTATATTTCTCACACATTTCTGCTCGTTCTAAATCAGATACAGATATAGCACAGTATAGATAAAATTTTTATGAATGCATTAGTGAGACAGCGTTTGCGTGTGAATTAATTCCACCTAGCAGCGTCTCTCTACTGTGGTCTCTTTACAGTTTAGTTACTAAGAAATACATGTTAGAACCTTTCAGTTTCTAAGCTATTTTATTGATGAATCACAGAATAGTGTTGACAATACATTTCTACGCTACTGAATGTTTCTGTGTGCGCGGAATCTGCATGTGATGTGTGAGCTACTATCTGTATGTGTGTGCGCATTACAATGCAGCAGCGCATTAGTTTAGAACAGCGATTAACTTACGTGTCTAATAAGTTGTTTAAAATGTTCATTCACCTGATCAGTTTTGAGAATCCAGATGGTATAATCAAACATATCTTGTGGAGACCTCTCGGTGTATGCATTTATTTGTCATTTTAACTGCTGGAAACGGAGTGTAAAAGTGGACTTCAAAAATGTCTTATCCTGTTGCGCCCTCTATAGGCTATGATCAGAAACTAGTCGAAGTCAGGCTTAAAGCATCATGGCTGAGCATTAAAGTCGAGTAGTCGACTAGTCTGTGCAACTGCAACCCCTAACCGGATATGAGCAAAATTTTACTTATTTACTTGAGACAGACCCAAAAGACAAGACATTGCCTTTGCATGTCATGTTGATCTAATATTACCTCTCATTTTCTGCTTACATTTACTTGCTTTGAGAACTATAGAGAAAACTCAGCATGACCACCAGACAAAAATCACAGACAGGCCATGGTCTGTTTCAGTAAGTAATGGATTGATCTGTTAGGGATGTTTTGGAGTGAGGCTGGAGACAAGGGGGGGGCGGTTTGGCTGTGATCATCCAGCTTACGGGAGCGTCCCCACCCGCTGCACCACATCATCTATCCCTCCTTCTCCTTCATCTCACTACATCACAGATCTCTTTTTCCTCTTTCCTCCCTTGCTCATGGAGAGTGTGCTCTGGAGTATCCCTCTTCAATCTCCCAGCTCAGCGTGAACCCACCACAACCACGGACACATCACAGCATCTCCTCCACCCTCTGGACTCGGGATTGAGTGCTGCCTCCAGATCCTGTTCGCCTGATATCATTCCTGCTGTGAAAAGATGCACCACAGAAACGCAAATGATAAAGACAAAAGATCTCAAAACTAAAAAGATATCAAATGAAGAAGCGAAGGAGTGAGAGAGAGAGACGTTAGAAGGGGAAGTTTGGAATAAAAATAAATTACGTAGATATGGGCTATTTTAAGCATGTGATGTCCAAGAGAAGTGGACCAAGAGAAAACGGTTTTGTATTATAGGAATCGTTCAAAATCGAAAGTAAATGAATAACAGGCTTTTCATTTGCTCAATGCTATCATCATTTGATGCAAACCCTCTTTTGCTCTGATAAACTCCTGATTTAAACCCTTGTGCAAGATTACATAGTGTACACGAGATGTTTATGCATGTCTATGTTATATACTTCCTAGCCAAGTACATTCCTCCCAACCAGCCCTGCCAATCACATGTCAGCATTTATGCATATTTTTACACAGCCAAACATGCTGAATCCATAATTTTTCCCACCCAGAAGTGACATATCTCCTCCTAAATGCACTAGATTCAATCCTCATCTCATTGAGCTGCATAGTTAACATCTGACCGACATGGCCTGCTGGACAGGAAGCCTTTGCTAGAATATTTAACAGCAAAAAAAAAAAAAAAAAACAGCCCACAGTGATTCATTCATGGCATGAAAGCAGAAATTAAAATTCCGCCTCTTCTCAAATAGCAAAGTTGACAGACTGACCCGGAATGTGGACAGCGCAACTGAAAGACAAAAAGGTTGCCGATCTTTCACAGCCTGGGAAAAAATGGGTGGCAGCCAGAGGTGACCTGTCCTGACTGTGAAAACGGAAGCAATAGTTAAGAGTTGAGCATACTGGTAACCAGTGACCTCTGGCAAACACATTTACACAGTTTTCTTGGAAGAATTCAGACTATGTAGGTAGTCTATGGAAGTTATAACAGATTAATGCATATTCTGTGACGATGACAGGAGCAAGGAACACACATTCAAGGCCATAGAGATGTTGTGAAATAATGTCCACACCCCATGGTCAATCAACTTCTCCTCATATTCTTATTTATTTTTCATCTCCACCTTTTAAACTCTTCCTGTTCAATCATCTCTCCTTGCGTCAAGTCCATCATATCTCGTCTCACAAAAGGAGGTATAGATGTGTGTTGTTAATTACCGCTGGCCACCGAGGCGTGCTCACAGCAGCATGTTTCAAATGGCCACTTGTCTCAGACACACAGCGGCATGTGTAATGAGTGCTGGATGAATTAAGAAACAGGGCCAAGGACAACGACAGCAAGGAGGGGTGAGCCACCCCCTGACCCTGAGGATTAACATCGAACTGTCACTCAGGAGGAAAAGGATGGATAAGGGATGGATGACCAGAGGAAAATTCCAGAAGGACATAAATGTGAGACGCTGAGACTTAAGACATCATCTCGATCAAGAGAGCGCCACAGTTTGAGTTTTTTGCTGTCTGAACCGTTGGCTGTGGTGTGGCTGCTCTGTATGCCAAAAGAGAGCCAAGCGGTGGAAATCTGTCTGTCTGTCCATCATCTCTCCAATCACTTTTGACAGCAGTATGTGAAAACTCACTGTCAGCCACAAATGCACATCAGGCATTCAAAATGGCAAAAGAGAGGAGAGGAGAAGAGAGGGGGGCGGGGGTGGGTGGGGAGACTGAAAAGTTGAATAACATTTTTACAGATTGATTATTTTAAATTATTTTTTTATTTATGGTACAGTAGGTCATAATTTTATTTCTCAGGTTTAAATAATGTATTTTTAATCTCTCTCTCTCTCTCTCTATCTATCTATCTAATAATAATAATAATAATAATAATAATAATAATAATAATAATAATAATATTGAAAATATCCAAGCAACAAAAAAACTTAACTTAAAGTTAAGTAAAAAAATAAATAAAATAAAAGTAGTAAAGACTAAACAAATAGACTATTGATGAAGTACAACTTTCTTTGAAAAAATTATATAGCATTAAATGATTTAAAAAAAACAGCTAAATGAAAAACAAACTTAAATGGAAACCTGCTGCTCCAATGCACAGAATCATACAGCTAATAAGGCATAAGAACTAAAAAACAAACAAAACATATTCCTTTAACGTAATACATTTTTTAAAGAAAAAATAATAATGCATGGCCTCTCAGGGCTTTCGCAGTACGCTGCTGCTCCAATTCACAAAGAATCTTACAGCAACAAAGATGCACTATTTGACCTTAGAAAGAAAACTGCCTGTGTGGTGACAATAATAATAATAATTTGTTACATTTATATAGCGCTTTTCTCAGCACTCAAAGTGCTTTACATAGAAGGGGGAATCTCCTCAACCACCACCAATGTGCAGTATCTATCCACCTGGATGATGCGACGGCAGCCATATTGCGCCTGTGTATTGGTGGAGAGGAGACAGAGTGATGAAGCCAATCAGTATAGGAATGATTAGGAGGCTATGATCGACAGAGGCCACTGGGCAAATTTGGCCAGGATGCCGGGGTTACACCCCTACTCTTTTTTTTTTTTTGAAGGACATCCTGGGATTTTAAATGACCACAGAGAGTCAGGACCATGGTTTAACGTCTCATCCGAAGGATAATGCTTGTTACAGTACAGTGTCCCCGTCACTATGGGGCGTTAGGACCCACACAGACCACAGGGTGAGCACCTCCTGTTGGCCTCACTAGCACCTCTTCCAGCATCAACCTGGACTAATCAGGTCCTCCTCGAATTCAGGTCTCCATTAGGACCCCAAGGAATCCCATCGGCTCAAATTACTTTTAATGGGTACTTTCTTTAGCACCTGATTACAATTCCTACAAAATCATGTTATGATAAATGCTGTTTGAACCACATTATAATGACCATTAATGTCTGTATTAGTTAGCTTATGTACTAGCATACCCAAATTAGACTGATAGCTTAGTTTATACAATCATTTGCACTTGCCCTACAAGACAATCATTTTTTAATGCAATTACATTTTATATTGTTAAATGTCCAAATATTTTAGTAATAAAAAGAATATAATGATGTTCAATTATTCACTTAATAGGCTATTATTATTATTATTATGCTAAGTAATTAATTAACAGTTTATCAAGTGAAAGAAACTTTCATTTTGTTTTACTATGCACTATATAGTAACCAATACATATTTTACACATATCGTTCGTATTAGTGATGCGCGGATCACGGTTTAACTGCTGCAGATAATCCGCGGATCGGGCGGGTCAAGTAATAAAAATAACATTCTGATAAATTTCGGGTGGGTCACGGGTGGATATGATAAATCATTATTAATGAAAATTTTAACTATACATTCGCTAAAATATGAGCATGTCTAAAATGTAATTTTTTTTCACGCCAGGCAGACAGGCACTAATTTGCACTCTCTTTAAGATATACGCTGCGCGGGGTCCGCTTTTTTAAGCAGAAATGGAGCAGGTCCATGAGTGAAGTAAAAAAGGAGAATTAAAAACAAAACAAAAGGAAGGAAAGAAAGAAAAGTACCATGTGGGAGCGTTTTAGCGAATTGGTTAACGAGGATGAATCATTAATTTATCATCACACATAACACATAAGAATAATTGTAATTTGACCATCGTGTGCGGATACTTAAATCAGAGAAAATTATTGATGCTTTTTGGATTTGTTTTTGGCTGCGGATTCGGGTGACGTTGGAGCTCATCTGCGCATCTCTAGTTCATATGTACTTAGTATAATCATTACCTGAATTGATGGAGACCAGATTTCGAGGGAGGACCTGATTCATCAAGACACCTGCCATCCCAATCCCAATCCCATTCCCAACACAGCCCGTTTTGAGCATTTTTGTTCAGAGAGGGCCAACAACAGCCAATCACAACAGGAGGACATCGTTAAGGTAATTCAAGCAGCCAATCAAAATAAGAGTTTCAGAGAAGGCCAGCAGCCAATAGCATGTGTTAACACATAAGTTTGGACCCCGTCCTCTGTCAAAACTTACTCGTGTTCGTGAAAATTTCAGCTCTTGTGTGTGTTCAGATTTGCGTGCGTGTGCAGAACAGAACAGAACTCATGCTTGTGGTCAGTTCCGGGTGTGTGAGACCTGTCAGGACACGTTTAGTTATTTCTCCACAAAACGTGTGGATTTTTGTGCACAATCATATTTTTTTGTGCTCGAGTTTGCAATTTCTGTAGATTTACATTTTACGTGCAAGCCTTGTCACTGTGCTCACACTGATTCTATCAGGTGCTATGTAGAATTTTACTTGTGTATAAAATTGTGACAAATTTCTTATTAAGCACACACAAAGGTACAGAAAGAGGAAGTATACAAATTGCACTGCATAGATAATAAGTCACGTTCAACCTGTACTTCTTCCAACCCAGCCAGCTGTATGTGTGAGTGTGTGTGTGTCTAATGTGAAAAACAAGGGGCTCCATACTGCGCCGGTTCCAACAGCATCTGCCTCTCTTTTCTCTAAACTTCAGCAGCCACACCTCAGTATGAAAGTGTGTGTGTGTGTGTATAAGCGGATGTGATGACAGCTGCTCTGCACAGTGTGTGTACTGCTAAACTCTCGTCCACCCCTGCTGACTGTCCATGCTGTGCAGGTATAGCAGCTCTCTCCTCTGTGTGTCCTGCTGCCTCATTAGGCGCAAGCGACATACACACACACACACAACAAAAATAATCCATTTGTCCAGCAAATGAGGCTCTCATGTCTTCAGTCCATATGAGATCGGAAACAGGTAGAAACAATCCTGTTAGTACTGTCCAATCATAGACCAGCTCAACATAATCAGTCAGAATCTGTCATACCACTTCTACACTGCAGCTACTTTACCATTGTTTGAGACCAACAAACAAATTGGCTCCGTTTCAGTTCAGAGTGTGACTTTGAATTTAACTGGCCACGCCCCACAGGAAACGGGAAAATGAAGTGAGTTTCCTTGAATTTCAATTCATTTGAATTCTTTACATTCGAATTAAAACTGCATTCAAATTTAATTCTGCATCCTATTTGCTACCTCAGTTCAAATCAGCTCTCGGAATTGAATAATTGAATTCTAAATGGTGCACAACCCCGCCAACTTCCAATTAATGTTCATGGTTTAAAAATGAAACGTTCAAAGTGTGGTGTTCGGGTGTCCACATTCCTTTTGGTCATGTAGAATATATGGTGACAGTAACTTTGGTTCACATACTGAACAAACATTGACTCATTATCTGCCTCTCACACTCTTGATTTTTTTTTTTATCTCTGTTTCTCTCTTGCTCACTTCATGAATATTTAGTGCTTTTCACTCAAACAAGACAATCATTAATTTCAAAGAATGCCCTTCATTCAATCAGCTCAGCCGGAAAGGGCACTGCCTGAGTGAAAACAAACAAAAATACTACAAAACCACTCTGCAGACACCATTGACACCTCTAGCTAAAGTAAATAATGTGTATCAACAAGTCAACCCAAAGAACATTCAAAATCAGAAAGTGTACAGGGATCCGGCTATAAATAGACTAGATAACTGAAGAGATCTTTATTGCATCCCTCAAAGACTTTGCCCTCTTGTCTCATCTTATCCAGCTGCGAACCAGACGGCCAAAAGAGGAACAAAGACAGACAGGAAATGATGAGTGACCTCTCGCTTCTAAAAAGCTGATTATCATTCATCATATCATAACATATCCTAAACGATAGTCCGTTCTGGATCCTCTAATCTGATTGGACAAACTGCATTCAAACGTGCTAAATCTTTAAAAAAACGGGAGGGACAAAGCTGAACAGTTTGTATCATTATATTAATTAAGGAGCCAGCAGTTTTAAACCTCATTTGCTGAAAGGTAGATGATGTTAAATAGGCAGTATCTCTAAGTCTTGCTTGTGTGATATTACTAAAACACACTATAGAAGGACAATGGAGAGACAAAAAAGGAAAGGCTGAATGGAATTGAACAGAGATTTATATTTTTGCAAATAATATTAGCGTGGAGAATATGAAGGTACTGATGTTTGTAATTCAAACAGGACTAATACATTTTATTTCCATGGTTTCAAATGAATCAACATGCTGTACTTATTACACAGCCTTAACATAAATGGGGACTAAAAAAAAAGTTAGGTTGATCAACATTTATTATCTAAACATTCTTATATGCACACATACACATATGCACACACTTACACGCATTTATAAAAAGAGATAGGGAAAGATAGAGGAGTAAACTGGATTAGTTTGCTCAGATTTGCAGTCAATTATGAGGGATTTAGGCAGTGCTATGTGAAATCATTCTGGTGGCTTGCTCCTAATATTACATCCAGAGAACGGGTAAGCTCTAGTATTTCAGTGCCAAACCCCTCTGATAATCAGAGCTGAACTCCCTCTGTAAGAAGAGCTGTGCTGTGGAAGCCCTGTTATGAGACTGCATAGTCCTTGAGCCTAGCTCTAATCGATTAACTCATTACATACTTAGATCTATGTTTAGCCGCTATGTCCATGCCAGCACTCCACCAATGCTGTGCCACACTAAAACTAATGGCTGACAATGCATATTTAAGGTTGAGTGTCACTGATAGGACCAGTGATGATGGGACGGATAACTGGATGCTTATGGGTGGAAGTTTAAAGAGAATTAAAGTTCTGTAATTGGTTTGTCATTATGGACTTATATTTTAATATAAGAGCTCATATCGAGTTCTCATTCATCTAAATGAGACGACATCCACACACAAATATATTGGAACAAGGCTGATGATAATCTACAGCAATGACAAGGAACAAATTCAGACCAGAACTAGGCCAAGATCAAAGACCTCATTAATTTAGCTCTTTAGCCAAAAAAAGGGCAGTCTGTATTTAATAAAACTGAATGACTGAGAAATGCATACATACATATGCACAAAAACCTTTAAAATCCAAACAAAAATGTGCTCCTCCATTCTGCAATTGGGCAGACAAACAAATAGAGAGACACCAAACACGTGTCACTTTGTTGAACTTCAAGGGTTGGTTCATCCACAAATTCTGTCATAATTTACTCATCTGCATGCCGTTCCAAACCCATAAGACTTTGGATAATCTTTGAAACACAAATGAAGAGATGTTTAATGAAACCTGACAGGTTTCTGTCCTTCCACTGAAAGTCCAGGTAACCAGAACTTAGTAGATATATCGAGGCATTGTAAAACAAATCCATATGAATAAAGTGGTTTAATCCAAGTCTTGTGAAGATATACGATTGATTTATATGATGAACAGATTTAATTTAGGCTTTTTTTTTTATTTCCAACACACATACATAGGGCACATCACATAAAAAATATCTTAATTTGTGTTTTGAAGTTTAACCAAAGTCTTATGGGTTTGGAAAAACATTCAGTTGAGTAAACCGAATTTTTTTTTTTTTCATTTGTGCATGATCTATCCCTTTTAGGGCTCAGAGTTTGGCTGATTAGCCCCTGCTGGTAACTACAGTCGTAACTACACCACCTGGCTGCTAAAATGTGCATTTTGATTTTATTACAGGAAATATTTACATTTGAAATATTCAATTATATTATAATGTGTGTTTTACCAGTGACCAATTTTTGGAGGGCTCTTAAAAGCATGAAATGGACTTTTCTTGTCAGCTACCGTTAACAGATGAGCTTGGGACTGATGACATCATGATCAGAGTGATTGGTCAAATGGCATTTACAGCTCATGTGACTGGCTCAATAAGTTCAGTGTAAATTCCCTTAGCAAAGAAAGCAGAATTGGTCGTGAAAAGAAGTCGTGTACTTGCAGAGGATGCTGCACCAGCCGGAAAACTGCCACTGAGATGACTATGAATGCTAATGGTTAACTTTCCACAGATATTACAGACATTCTTGGCTCAAACGAATAAAGCAATGTTTATGAATGCCATAGAGCCACAGATTTTACACTTTTCGGGGAAATCAACCAACAAATGGCTTAGTTAGAGTTGTCTCTACACATTAAACTGGACAAGAAAATGGTATTTCACTATTGAAAAGAACATTACACATATCACCTTTAACGAAGTCCTTTGACTAACTGTACAAAACAGAGAGCAGAAAGACTTGTGAAAAGTGTCATTAAGTGTGCCCTTTCATAGTCGTGAGTGGTTATGAGTCTGGGACTACGAGATCCAAATGAGGCTCTAGATATGACAATAAACCTGCACGCACACTCACACAAACAAAGACAGGTGGGATGGGGATTGCTTACAGTATAGAAAGAGCTTTAATGAAATGACCATTGAGAGACATTTTACCCAACAACAAAAAATGCTTCTGTAATTTGCTGTCAGGTTGTCAAGAGACCGGCAGAAAATAGCAAATGATCTCAGTGGTCCAGCTTCTTGTTTAAAAGAGGAAAAATACAGAGAGAGAGAAAGGGAGAGAAATGATGTAAGTGAGCTGGGAAAGCGAGAGAGTGAGAAAGAGAGAGAAAGAGAGCAAGAGACAGGGAAGACAGTATAGAGGAGATGGAGGAGGAGGCCATTAAGCGTCTCTCCGGCTGCTTTGTTTGCAGTTTATGTTGCACTTTATTTCTACCATAAACAATCGCATGAGCCCAGCACATCTTGAGCACCTCTATATATTACCCACAATGCCCTGTGGGGCGGGAGAGTGTGGCACTAAGGGAGACGGGAGGGAACATTATGCAGATTCTATTATTCTTTGTCTGCATCTCATGACACCACTGATCCGGTACCTTATCCCAGTAGCTTCATCCAGTCCTTCCAGCAACTCCACGATTCATTCTTCCTTACCGCTGCAGCTGCTCACTCCACCGTATTCCATCACTGTGAACAAAGAGGACAGGAGCTCATTAATTAACTTATAGGAGTTATTATATTATATAATTATTTTTAAAACAACAGTTTTATACGACCCTTAAAATTAAATAAGCATATTTTTGCTATTGTGCTTTAACTCCTAACTAGGCAACTAACAAGGCACAGTTAAGAATCAGTTAAGAGCTTGTTTTTGGTATGAAGTGCAGCATAAATTTCTTCAATGTAAAGCAGAGTCTTTGTTAAACTAGCTATGAGCACAAGCAACCACACTCAGTGGCGTTGTGGAGTGTAGCTCCACCCATTTTGAAATATAATTGGTCCAAAAATATGACTTACACCATTAGTTCCCCACCCTGGTCCTGCAGTAGCCCCAACACTGTACATTTTTGGGCTGTATCCGAAAGCTTAAAAATGGTGCCTTCGGAGGATGCATTTAAGGTAGGCAGGCATCAAGGCATATCTGAATCCAATGTTAGCTTCACTTCACCACAGAATGGAAAGCACAGGATTGTGGGTTATCAAACGCAGCAAAGGATACATTTATGCTGCCTTCGAAATCCCACAACCCTGTGCTTTCCATTCTGTGACAGTTGAGCTAAAAATTAAAGAGGATGTCTGAAAGTTGCGAATGGTGGTCAGTTTGTGAAAATATGTACATTTTTCGCCAATGTTTTCCACTTTTGATGTCATTTCGAGCGAGAAATTACTATTGTAGATATAAAATATTTGCTTAGTTACTGTATCACCAAATTTCTCTCAATTTTACTGTAGATTAATGCCTCAGAAGTCCAAAATCAGTTTCAGCAGGTAACTTTGTGCACAAACGCTGGCTGCAAAGTCATTGCCTGATAGGGAAACGAGGCAATAAGTCAGCTACCTAAGTTTCAGATACAGCCTTGATGTCTATCTTATTTGGCTGCGTTTACACTTGGCATTAACATGCGACCTGTATCCGGATGTTGTCCACGTACAATTGAAAAGACAACGCGCTTCTGATCGGAATGTTATTTAATCAGCATGTCCAGGTTCGGAGGTAGTCGAGGACGCATTGTGATCGGATCTCAGTGGAATGTAAACGCAATCACACTTCACAGGTGGACGGCACACAAAACCCGGCCCACTGCCACCCGTAGCTGTGTGGTTTTGCGATACAGTCAAGTGCGAAGTACATCGCAAATATACTGAAATGTTTGCCTTTGCACCTGCAAGTTGCAGAACCATTAATTTTCTGTAAAGAATGTGTATTTTTCCCACCACAGCTGGCAACGTTCTCAGACCCATACGTTTCTCTGTACCGTTTCCATTACAGCATCTATCCACATTATTAGTACTTGCAGCCTCTTCATCTTCCTCATTTTGCAAAATTTGTAAAATGTCCCCCGACTGAAAACTGTTTTTAAAAGAAAACCCACCATTTCAGGTCGACTTTGCACCGGAGCCATCTTTCTTTTTTTTCTTTTTTGTTTTCGCGGGAATGTGAGATCCGATCTGTTATCCAGATACAGAAGCCACTCGATGAGGACAGGTGTAAACGCACTGTGTCCTGATTGGCTTATAATCCGATCTGCTTGATTGGATCACGGTGATCGCATGTTAATGCCAAGTGTAAACGCAGCCAATTGATACACTCATCTGAAATCTTGGTGTCTTTGCTAACAAGCTGATGAGTTGAATCAAGTGTGTCTAATTAAAAGGATAGTTCACCCAAAAATAAAAATGTTGTCATCATTTACTCACCCTCATGTTATTCCAAACCTGTATGAGTTTCTTTCTTCTGTTGAACACAAAAGAAGATATTTTAAAGAATGTTGGGTAACCAGACAGTTGATAGTAGTCATTGACTTTGTTTTTTTCTTACTATGGAAATGAAATGGCTGCTATTGACTGTTTGATTATAATATCTTCTTTTGTGTAAACCCCACAAAAAAAACCCACAAAGAATATCTATGCAACCATTGATTTACTCATACTCACATATGCATTTGCTATATGGTGAACATGTAAAGAGAGAAGAGATGGATTTTGCTGAGGAGGCAGTAGATTGCTTCAGGCGTGGTCATTGAGCTACGCTTGTGGGCGATGGCTGTTTCAGTAAACACTCTACGGGGCCAGTGTTTGATCATCTGTGTAGTCAGTGTGTTCTAATTGTTTTGCAAAGCATGCTAATTGCTTCTCATCCAGTCTCTTTAAATGTCAGCGCTCCCTGTAGTTACAACGTGATTCACTGGTCCTTGAAAATGGAAACAAGGCTGAATGATTCAAAATGGAGAGGAAGGGACAAAGCAAACGGGTAGAGAACTGAATGGTGGGGTCAGAGTGTTTGATTGGAATGGCTCCACCACGCTTTACCCACCAGCGTGACCTCACTGGTCAGTAGCCCTGATTCTGAACCCCCTACCCCTCAGGTCTCTGGGAAGGTCAGTACACTACACCAGCCACAGGACAGAAGCAGCATTTATACATAAATAGACAGACAGTCCCGCCAACACACCCACGCTAGGTCAAGCACTAAACGATTAGCGTTTTTGAGTGTTTGAGATGATTTGCCCGTTTACTAATGCATGAGATTTAGAACCTGAGGCTGATAGTGAACTAAATCATATCACAAAGCCCTGATGACATTTTAATTACCACGATTTAACATGTAACATGGAAATATTGTCATAGAAGTCAGGCAAGTAAATCATGGCTCAGGAAATTAATGAAAAGTAAAACACTATCCTGAATGCTAAATTCTCCTCATCTGTCACTTGCCACAATACTCACCTGAGTTCACTATATACTTTTGGGTCTGAAAAGCAGTACATCAACGTGAATACAAACAGAACTAGCAGCAGCTGTATAGCACTGTAGCTGGATAACAACTAAGGATGAGAAGATGCCAGCTTCACTGTTTTATTCATGTTTCTGTCACGTTGGATTTAGCACTTTAAACTTCACATACACAGAACAACACTTGTGTTTGTCTGCCCCAGATGCAACGCAAGAAAGCCAAAGAATGCAAAAATCACCAAAGGCAATTTACTCCGAGACAAACAGCTATGAGAAATGCAATATACTATGCTGCAAAAGCAAAAGGCAGTAATTAAACCAACACTGACACTGGGAAAAAATTTGATGAGTGAATTTAGATTGATTTTATATCAGTTATCACAGGGGCTTCAAAGAGCAAAAAAGAAGAAAATATATAAAATAAAACAATTAATAAAATAAAGGAAATACAATTATTAACTAATTAAAATGTATAAAATTCATAAAATGTATACAATTGGGTTTAAAAATAAAAAAAATTGCTACTGCATTTTGCCGTTGCATGATAGTATTGAAAGTGAGATCAGAGCATACAAAGATAAAAATTATACAGAATGTTATCAGTAGGGGTTCACTTGTGCAAGTTAGGACAGATTGCTTACCAATACCTATTGCAAACCATATCCTAGTTTGTACCACAGACCAACCTTTTCAAGTGATCATGAAACCAAACTCTAATGTGACGTCAAATGTGCTCAGATAATTCTGATTGAGTGACATAAATAAGAGTAATATTTACTGAAACCATGACATGTAGTTGCATGTACAGCATTAAATATAATGAGATTTCTTCCCAATCATAATACCCTGGGTCTTTAGCTTGTTTGAGACAAGGAACCTGTTGTGATTCCAGCAGGTGCTCTCACAAGGAGACAGGATCTCTAAATGATTTTCCTACTGTTCTCGCTAGGCCTCAGGCTCAGTTTTCTTTTATCTCTCTCCTGCGCTCTACTCTGAACACCAAAGGCAGATGTGGCTGGTTCTAACCTCATGCTGTGCTGGACAGGACCCTTGAGAAGGAAGCAGGTGGTCTGTTGTGTATACATGAGTTTGTGTGTTAGTAGTTTGAATTTCCCATAGCTCTGCTGGCTCAGGTAGCCAATGTAGTGATTTCTCTGCAACTGCAACAAGACCTGAGGGACATGAACTGTAGCTTTTAAAAACACAGCAAACGCCACAGAAAGAGCCCAGCGATGACTCTAAAAAAAACACTTTATTTACTGTATAATAGTCTGTTACATATTCCTGGCCACTGACTGGTGTTAATCTTCAAACCACAAGAGTGATAAAAGTAAATAGATTTGGCTTGCTGTCTGCAATGGCAGGGCTTGAGCATAAGACTTGAGTTGTGCTCAAAGTTTCCTCCAAAACTTAACTAGTTAACTAATTAAATCAATATATTTATTATATGATAGAAACATTCAAAATAAACGACTTTAGATGGATGAGGGTAGCAATGTGTAATGTGTAACTATATACTTTCAAAATCAACTAAAGGGTTGTCCAAACAATGAATTAGCTGTTTGTTCCATTCTTTTGTTTGAATAGAAGCATAACAAAATACAACTGCGATTTTTAAAAGTTGAAAATGTTAAAGGGATGGTTCAGAGTAATTTCAACCTAGGGTCCTTTGCACCATGACCTCTAGCCAAACACCCCCCCAGAAGCTTTTTTCCCTTGGTCGAACATTATTAAAGTTAGAGCTTATTTAGAGATATCAGCCGGATGGCTTAGTGCAGGCGCTAATGGATCCAAGGTTGTATCTCGTAAATTACCTCACTAATAATGCCCGGAATGGTACCAAATTTCTACAGTAGTACAAATAGGTTATGTACTCAAAACGTACTAAATGTACTATGTACTAAAACGAGGCATGGGAAAGTTTATAAGTACATCAGGAGTTTATTTAAATAACACTTGCCTGATGGCTTATGCTTCCACTAACCCAGACGTCGAGGTCACTTCTGTGATTTGGGAAAAGCCTGTAAAAGTCCTGGCAGAAAGCGATGCATAATGGTGCGTTCACACCGGATGCGAATAGCGCGTCAAGCGCGAGTGATTTCAATGTTAAGTCAATGCAAAGACGCGTTACGCACGTAAAAAATTCCTGCGGCGCGGTAGACGCGAATACGCCTCATTCGCGCGAATGCCGCAAATTGAGCATCTGGCGCGTTAAACGCGTTACGCGCGAATGATTTTATGTAGTGCTTTTTGTGCATTCACGCGTTTGACGTGGATTCGTGTCTGCCGCCCGAGTTGAAAAATCTGAACTTCTGCGTCAATTCGCGCCGCGTTAACCAATCAAGAGCCTGCTTGCTGCTGTCACGTGGTGAAGTAAAAACAAAGTAAATCTTTTATCACATAAAAACTTGATTTCAACATATGAGACATTCATTTTGTATTGAATGCTATTTATTCCGTATCTAAATCCAGATTATATGAAACATTATTATGTTTATTATGTATTATTATTATGCGTAAATTTCGCTTCAAACTTTTGTTTTTACGCGCGTCAATTTCGCTCTTGACGCGCGAATGGACACAAAGTGGTCAAGCGTATAACTAGACGCGGCAGGCGCGAATTTGACGCGCTATTCGCGTCCGGTGTGAACGCACAGTAAGGATGTAATGTAACGACGCCCAGTTCCAAGAACGCACTAATATTTTGTTGGTAGTACCAGTTTGCAACAATTATTAGTTAACACTAAGTTGTCAACACTTCGGAAAAAATAAATTTGTATGGAGAGTTAAATTCACTAGCTTTTCCCTTACACTTGTGAGTTTTGCAAAGGACTTTCACGGGCTTTTCCCAAATCACAAAAGTGACCTCGACGGTCGGATTAGCGGTAGCATAAGTCATCAGGCAAGTGTTATTTAAATAAACTCCTGAAAAACTTTCCAATGCCTCGTTTTATGGGTATAGAACCTATTTGTACTACTGTAGAAGTTTAGTACCATTCCTATGGCGGCAAATCAATGCCAATAATCACCGAGCACACAACTGATGCTAGCGCGCGCGGTGAATGACTTCCGCGAGAGGATAACAGATCTACACGCGAAGAAACGGGAACTCGCGAGCTCATTCAAACCCTGCGCGCGCGCATGACATCATCTCAGCACGCAATACAAGCCCTCGCGCATGATCATTCCCCACGCGCTCGCGCTTGATCTGCTCTCGCCTGCTGCTTTTGCTCGCTCGAACACTTTTATTTTTGGCAGTCGAGGGGCGGGACTTACTGTTTTAATAAACTCAAATGTCATTGGTTACTTTTCCCCTTTTCCAGAAGTCAGTTGCGATTGGACGCCTGTCCAATGACTCGTAATTCACTTGACTTGAGACATGAGACATCGCTTCATTTGTTTTATTTATTGTGGTTTATTAATGTGTAATGTGATTTAATGCATATAGAATAGATTCTTACCAGATACTTTATTAACAGAAAGTCTTATTGCATTGTGTTGTTAAGAAATATTTAGGCTACAGACTAATGACGCATTTCCATGGTTATTAGCATTGCAAACTGACCCAAATTTGTATACATTTTTACATTTTATATTCATAACACTGTGATTTGTGTTATTGGCATTAAAATACCTAAAAGAAATTGGAGAAAAATGGGAATGTAAAGTCATACAGGTGAAACTCGAAAAATTGTTCATGTGCAAAAGTTCATTTATTTCAGTAATTCAACTTACAAGGTAAAACTAATATATTATATAGACTCATTACATGCAAAGTGAGATATTTCAAGCCTTTATTTGTTATAATTTTGATGATTATGGCTTACAGCTTATGAAAACCTTTTCACAATATTCTAATTTTGAATTTGTTTCTAATTTTGAACTTTTGCACGATGTTCTAACTTTTCGAGTTTCACCTGTATTTGCTGTATATCACCACTACATTACCACTATACTCCCATTCACCACTATTTACGTTTACCCAACCAAAATTATATTGGTTCTGAGAAACTCAGAAATGTAAAACATATCCATTAAATAGTTGCAAATATAACAAGGGCTTTGGATGAAAGATCTATACTTGTTTATATCAATATTCAAGAGTTGTTGTGTAAGCTTTTTGTTATCATCCTGTGTATTACTATTATGTCCATTTTGAGTGGTTTATTTATTATATTTTCTATTAAATGTAAAAGGGATTCTGGCTTCTCAAGTTAAGATACAGTACACAGCATAAATGATTACACCCCTCTGAAACCCAACAAATTCAGAATTTTTTCTTTATCTAGGACATATTTTATTTTTTATTTTATTTTTTAAAGATATGTTATGTTCAGATGGGGTGTAATCATTTATACTGTGTACTGTACTTGCCTCATACTTTGTCTTATTAGGTTATTAGCTTACAAAAAGTTAGATGGTTAAGATCACTATATAATATTTTAATATCTAATTTGCTGTGTTTAATAATTTGTTGGGTTTAATTTTGTTCCTCTATATTTTGTAGCAAATTCTGAAAAGGCATTTAGCTAATTCATGCTGTGTACTGTATCTTAACTTGAGAAGCCAGAACCCCTTTTGCATTTAATAAAATACATAATTAAACACTTATATTACCTAAAAATGTATAAAATATTTGGTCAATTTGCAATGCTAATAACCATGGAAATGCGTCATTAGTCTGTAGCCTAAATATCTCTTAACAACACAATGCAATAAGACTTTCTGTTAATAAAGTATCTGGTAAGAATCTATTCTATATTAACAATGCATTAAATCACATTACACATTAATAAACCACAATAAATAAAACAAATGAAGTGATGTCTCATGTCTCAAGTCAAGTGAATTACGAGTCATTGGACAGGCGTCCAATCGCAACTGACTTCTGGAAAAGGGGAAAAGTAACCAATGACATTTGAGTTTATTAAAACAGTAAGTCCCGCCCCTCGACTGCCAAAAATAAAAGTGTTCGAGCGAGCAAAAGCAGCAGGCGAGAGCAGATAAAGCGCGAGCATGTGGGGAATGATCATGCGCGCGCGAGAGGGCTTGTATTGCGTGCTGAGATGATGTCATGCGCGCGCGCAGGGTTTGAATGAGCTCGCGAGTTCCCGTTTCTTCGCGTGTAGATCTGTTATCCTCTCGCGGAAGTCATTCACCGCGCGCGCTAGCATCAGTTGTGTGCTCGGTGATTATTGGCATTGATTTGCCGCCATACATTCCGGACATTATTAGAGAGGTAATTTACGAGATACAACCTTGGATCCATTAGCGCCTGCACTAAGCCATTCGGCTGAAATCTCTAAATAAGCTCTAACTTTAGGGGGGGGGGGGTCATGGTGCAAAGGACTCGAGGTCATGGTGCAAAGGACGCTAGGTTGAAATTACTGTGAACCATCCCTTTAATGCTGGAAAAAACACAGCAAGCTAAGGCACAACAGCCAAAGAGGACCTTAAAATAAAAAATAAAAAAAATACAAAAACACTCAGCCTTTCAATTGGGAAAATAACAGATATTCAACAAAAAAATAGTTTAAAAAGAAATAAACTTTTATTGTAAAATCATAATCAAACGGATTATGCATAATAGGAGCATTACTGAAATAAAGCAGTTTTAAATCTGACAGCAATTGTTTATTACTGAAGAGCTGAATTTGTTATATCAGCAGTACTTTGATGGCTGCCTGTGTTTTTAAGGGGTTGAATTTAGGAACAACTTCTCAGAAAGAGTTTACAGTGCTGAAAGTCTAACACTAAAGTAAAACATGCCATCAGCACACTAAAAAAAAAAACTCTCTGAAAAGTTGTGCCTCCAAATTATTCCCTTTTTTAAGCAACAATACTTAAAAATATTAACAATAATACTATAATATTTATGTTATACTACAGTATATACACATTTTAACAAAGATAAACTAGCCTACCTCAGTAATCCTGCTCAGTGAAGGCATGTTGGAAGATCCTTTTCCTAAACTTCTCCCAAGCCAATTACAATAACCTTTAAACAGAAAACATGAAAAGGGATTGTTAAAGTGGATTTAATTCTGACATAACCACCATATTTGCTGGTAAACAACAATGTCTATTCAGCACAGTCCTTCTGTAAAGATGTTTGACCAAGGTAGGCCCAGTAGGCACATTAGCATACCAATGCTTGCAATGCTGGTCTTCTCAACAGGGATATATGATAAAATATATCCCATTTACTAAGAGTCTCAAAACTCTTGAATATCTTTCAAAGATGTCCAAAACATAAAATCTTCCTCCAAAACATTATTTTAAGCAGCCCTGTACCTCGTACACAAAATTTTGTTTCTCTGAGGACTAATAAACACCTGTTGGAGAAAGCAATTTTAGCCAGGTACTGCTATTTTTGCATTAAATATCAACTAGATGGTCCATGAACTGTCTGAATGAGACTATGGTGGTCTTAATAAAATAGCATTAAAAAGCCCTAACAGTACATCTTGATTGCAAAATGCTAAAACATTTCTGACAGTATGGTAACATAAGAAATCAAAGAGAGCAGTGAAACATGACAATATGCCTTTGTCAAATCAGTTTCAGACGACCATTCCACTAACCTGTAAATGTCCTGTCATCATTATCCTCCAATTCAACCTCTACTAATACTAACAGTCAGCTAAACCTCAAAGTGAAGCACCCAGGCAATTTCGTCTTTTTTCACTCTCTCTGGTCTGTCAGTGTGTGTAAGGACCAGGCTGGAAAACCTTTCAGGAGAGTGAGGTAATTATCCATTCTCTCCTGTCTGCCTGCTATGCACAGACCATTCTCCAACTGCTCATTAATGAAACGTCCAATCAAATGCAGTTTAAAACCACAGGTCTAGACAACCGGCCGTTTTGACACACTCGCCATGATAATGAAGATGAGGGACTGTTTTCTGGGGAGGGGCCAACTACTTTATTCATTTATGTGAGCGCCAAAAGCACAGTGTGGGTTCCACAATATTTTAGTTCTTCTACTTGCCAAAACAACTGACGTGATCTAAAGCTTCATCTAAAAAGTTTTGCTGTGTCCTTTAAAAGAAAATGGCTTTTCCTTTTTTATACAGTGCCACAAAATCATTCCTAGTTGTTTGGGATTCGCTTTAACCGTATGCATAATCATTCGAAATTTAATAACAGACAGGGTAAAACAAAAACTCTTATTGTTTTGAAATTGAAGCTACAGTGTGTGGGATCGGCAGTCATATCCTAGCTGGTAAACAGAGCCATTATCGTTAATGATAGAGTGTGTTTGAATACAATGTGCATTAGGATGAAGTGTGGGTTTTATCCAAACAGATTCTGCGAGCCCATAGCAAGTCGCTTGCACAAGCAAAGGCCCAGTGTTAACCATTATTAGTAGTATTCATCTCCACCCAAATTAAGACTAAATCAGCTGACTCAACTAACTTAATGCTCCAAGAACATTGCTTCACATCAGGGGGAAAAGGTTCATGAGCGGTACAAAAGTACAAAAGCTTTATCCTTGTAGTTCTATGTAGGAGACATACAAAACCAAATACGTACAGAGCTGCAGGCCAGATCAACAAGTCCGTTCGCTTTTCTGCGTCTGGTTTCAGAATCATCAGTTCAGACATTGTCCATATTAGCATTTATGACATCAGCTGGTCTAAACTGTATTATACTCAAGTTTTTTTTGTTTTTTTCAGGGGAAACACCTATGAGTATTTCTTTCTTTTTGATATAGAACACAAAATAACATATTTTGCGTAATGTCTTATTGTCCATATAATGAAAGGCAAAGGGGTCCAATGTTGCTTTGAACCCCACTGACTTATATTGTAACAAAAACAGTTTAAACATTCTTCAAAATCTCTTTTTTTTGTGTGTGCGTATTATGCAGAAGAAAGATATGCATGTATATCTAATGTTTGCCTGGATACATAGAAAAATAACTAAAGTGCTTCTCAAGAGGTTTTGGTTCAGGACCCAGATTTATACTGGACATCAAGTGATGACAACACATTGTTTAAAAAACAAAATAAAAAACAATATGCAAAATTATTAAGATATTTCATGTGTTCTAGCTCAATCACACCTGGTGTAACTAATGAA
Source organism: Squalius cephalus (assembly GCF_949319135.1). Lineage (NCBI taxonomy): Eukaryota > Metazoa > Chordata > Actinopteri > Cypriniformes > Leuciscidae > Squalius > Squalius cephalus. Next base: position 10,126,259 of record NC_137127.1, on the reverse strand, counting down.
GCCCTTGATTAGTTGCATCAGGTGTGCTTGAGACAACACCTGTTTAGCAGATTTGTGATGCTGTGAGAGATTCTATTCAGCGGGTTGGATAATTTTGAGACTGCAGAAGTCATTAAAAGTTGCATTTTCAGTTGAATTTAGGGAAACCACTTGAAACATGTGTTGTGTTGAGCTATTTAAATTACTTTTGTTTGATTTGTTCATTGCAAACAGCTGAAAGTCAGTAAATTTTGCCAATAAACCTGATTTGCATTGGGGGTTGAATAATTTCAATTACAACTGTAGACTTTGCAGGAATAGTACCGCATTTCACTATCTACATTTATTTATTTTTTTCCCATTTACGACCGTAACAGATAAGACTTGCAACCCATTTTTGGGTCACGATCCACCAGTTGAAACAGACAATATCCACTGGGATAAAATAGAAGGTATAGACAGAAGACAGAAAACCTCCCAGGACATTTGATCCACCAAACACAGTTTCAAACAAGACCTCCAGTGCTGATAGCTGCTGTCTTTTGCCACCCAGTGAAATCAACATTTATAAGAGTGGTAATGAGCGTTTTCCTTCCCGCGTGACAGCGCTAATTACATTAGCATGAGCTATGAAATATGAGCTAGCTGACACGCAGTTCCCTCAGAGGATGATGAAGGAGCAGGCCGTTTTTTTAATAAACACGGTGCTGGCGAAATATCATCTCCTAACTGCCTTTGTATCGAGCTGCATACACTTCTTCTGCCAAGATCCACCACTGACTCCCTAGGAATTTATGTACAAATAACTACTTTTTAATAGCCCTGTAATATGATTTCCTGCCAAAGAAATATTCAAATAGCTTTCAAAACCAGTACAGTATATTATCAGCCCCAAGCAAAACTAGATGTGGAAGGGTGAAAAAAAGAGAGACAGATTATTTTTACCCTGTAATTATTATACCATTGTCATCTGTGGGAGAGGAAGAAAGACAGGGCAATACTGCACCAGTTTCACTGGGGAGTAAACAGCTTCGTTTTCTAAGAATCAAGTACAAAAATACAAACAGTAATTGTCGCATTTAATTACCGGAATCATTTACTTTGCCCCATCACATTTATCACGCATTTTCTCATTGGATTACAAAATAATGTCTCTTTCATTAAGGATGATTGGAAATGAAAACGATAAAGGCTGTACAACAACAGCTTAGGTGTATGTGTACATTTTAAATTGCTTACTAAATGCAAATAAATGTGTGAACTCTGCTGCATAATGCACACATGTGGTTATTATATTTTCTGAGTTTGTGACCCCAACGTTCTTTTATGTGGCCTTAATGAAGCAACCGCAGGCTTTTGAGACCACTGTGACATTCGTTTGAGTGTCACTGAAAGAATTTCACTACTTCTCATGTGACCATTATGGTACCATGGACTGCAGAACTGAATTAATTGCCTTGGCACTGTGACTCACTTTCCATTGTTTTGCTTTCCATTTAGGCTTGGGAGCAGTTGCAAAATCCCAGAGTGTATTGCATGTGTATGCCAGCAAAACACAGAAAACAAAGGAAAATATGAACTGAATTCGTGGAGAACAATATAATTAAAAATATCTCTGTTTGATTCAGGGACAAACAACAAAGTGAAACAAAATCCCTAAAATGAAGACCACATTCATAGCTCACGACAACCGTGGTGGAAATTTTCTGTTACATCTGAATTGGGGAAATAATCTTTAGCCTCCTAGAGTAAAATAAATAAATAAATAATTCCTAGCAAAAATATTTCTACAATGCACTACTGTTCAAAAGTTTAGGGTCAGTAATTTTTTTTTATTCTTTTTGAAAGAAGTTTTTTATGCTCACCAAGGCTCATCAAAAAAACAATAACAGTAATATTACAATTTACAATGACTATTTTCTGTTTTTCTAAATGTGGTTTTTCATTATTCCTGTGATGGCAAAGCTAATTTTTTTTCTCTCTCCAGTCTTTAGTCACATTATTCTTCAGAAAATAGGCTGATTTGGTGTTCAAGATACATTTCTTATTATCAAATATTAAAAATGTTAAGCAGCAACTGTTTTGAACATCTCTCTTATTTGAAAAAAATAATTGTAACTACGCAAATGTCTCTACTGCCACTTTTGTTCAATTTAACGAAATCTTTCAACTTTAAGATCATTTTCGTTTAAAATAATCACAAATTAATTTCAAGGGGAAAGAAAATACATTGCCAAATGTATTTAAATAAAATATTCTTGAAAAATATCTGAAAATACATATTTTTGCCATTCAGGGAATTAGTAATCCAGACATCAACATTCCAGTTCAAGTGCTTAACACTGTGTGTGAGAAACTGTACAGTAATGCTTTCTGGAGATGAGACTCTTCACAGCAGACCTCCAGGAACTCAAAGAGACCTGGATAACCCAGTGGCCTCGGCCCAGGCCATGCGAGCCAATCAGACCTGTGGGCTACAATCTCCCCATACACCTCCGCCCAAATGGAAAAGAGTCCCAAGCTGTTCTGTCAAGCATCTGTGTCTATGTAACAACTTGAGAGTATGTGTGAGTAAAATAAAGCCTGAGTGATTCATAAAGTGCAAATGCTTTTAATTTTTACAAAAAAAATAAAAAATTAGGCATGCTGCATTAAAAAGAAAGCATGAACGTGTGCACTCTTATGGACAACTAATGTCCTTGGCCCCTCTCGGAGCGTGTGTGTAGAGCATCAGGAGTGACTTTGACAAGCTGATAATGGGGCTCTTTTTGGGGGGCTGTGCTGTGAGCAGCCCCTCTGCACACAGCTTATCTGGCTCTCTCTGGGGAAGTGGACAGAGAGAGAAAGAAAGAGGTTCTCAACTGACGCTTGCGTCCTTATCGCTCTGACAGCCGCCGTTTACAGGAGAGCGGAGTGCCAGTCAGATCATTTACAGGAACAGATTAATACTGCCCAATGTCTCTCTCTCTTTTACACTTACACACACACACACACACACACACACACACTCCTTTCTTCCTATCTCTTCTCACTCTAGACTGTCTCACACTAGCCTTTGTGCACTGTGAAATAGATGCAGTCTGTATCGAGACTCACTCAGAAAGTGATGGGAAATAAGAAAGCACATTAATTCAAGTGTCTCACTTAAGTGCGGACTTGTACTTTCCAACTTTGCTAACTTTTGAGAGTAAATAGCTGATGTTTACTGCACCAAATGCACAGACAGAATAACAGAGACAGAAGGATGGATGGATGGATAAATAGATAGAAAAAAAGGAGCTAGATAAGGATTAAAAAGATAGAAAAAAACATTAATATGTACAAAATGTCCATGACTAAGAAATTTATGCAGCACATGTGCTGTCGCAGGTGTGTGTTACGTTTCTCACATTTTTTGCAACTGCTTCAGATGTGGCTCATCAAATCGGAATGTATCAGCCTTCATCTTTAACATTTAATATTTGTGAAAAATATCACAAATATTAAATAAACAAATCAATTATAAACTTTATATTAAATTTAAAATAAAATTTTGCACTACAAAATCTGAACTACAGTCCAGAACCAGGAGGGGGAAATTAGTTTAGCCCTGCTTTGATTTTCATGATAAATCAATGATTAATACTTTAAAAAAGCTTGATATATTATGCGAGAAACAATACTCTTGATACATGTTTTAACCCAGTGCTATGCAGCAGAGTTTGGGTTTTGACTGACCAGCTAATCTGTAGTAGAAAATAATTCCTGAAAGACACCAAAACAGATATGATTTGTTCTGTTATGCTCAGTAAGATTTTTTATATTTTCTCTTTTGCTTTCTCCATCCCTCCTTATTGCAAAGGCTTCCAAACACCCCTCATCCAAACTCTCTCCCTCTCTCTCTCGCTCTAATGAATCATCCAGAACTTTTCCTTCAAAGAAAGATGATAAAGCCCCTCTGGCACAAACACATATTGCATGCATTCATCACCACACAGATTTAAGGTATGTCAGCTTGCACCAACAGCTCCAGCAATTGTGCACACACACACACACGGTTTAATATATCTTCAGTTTAAGAGGAGCCCATGGTCCTCAGTCCCTGCAGATCGGTTTCGGTCCTAAGTCGCTGCTGTGTGGTTGCCCACACGCACCGTGTCCACTCTAGGCCGTCTCGGGGCCTTGATGCTGCTGTCAGATAAAGACACAGCTCTATTTTGCTCTGGACAGATGAGGCGGCGAGTAGACAGGTAGGCAGGCAGCAAGCGTGGAAAGGGCAGACGGAGAGCTGAATACTCATCCAAGGATTCACACACAACAGCTGACTGGTATTCAAGATATCACGCACTCTACAGAGCAGGGCTGAATGCACAATCATTGGTGCTCCCTCTTTTTCTGGACATGTACACACACACAGCGCCACATACTCTGACTAAAACTTTCCTTTATCAGCCTCAAAGCGTCTTTGAACCCTAAGCAAGTAGCACTTTCATTTAATTGCAGTCTGTCACAGATTTTTAAAGAATAGCTGCTTGGAAGGGTGAAAATACATCAATCTCTTTAAATTTAAAGAAGCGAGAGAAAAAGTAGAGGAGGAAAAAGTCCAAGCCTATTTATCTTTTTCATTTCCAAAACCTAGCGAGCTGCCTACTGAGGGAGCATTTTAAGGGAATATAGGCATGTTTCAGACATAGAGGTGTTCCAAATGGTATCCAACTCCAAAATAAAATATTTTAATAGTTTACTCACCCATGTGTCAATCCAAACCGGTATGACTTTGTCTTCTGTAAACACAAAACAAGATATTAGAGTTATGTTTCTATTTTTTTTTGTCCATACAATGAAAGTCAAATGGGTCTAAAACAACACTGGATGAACCAGCATTCATTTGGATAATGAATTTAATTCATTCAACACTAAATGACCAGAAAAGAAGCTAATTGAGGGAAATAATTCACTTATTTAATTTCAACTTGCTTTGTACTTAACAGGTCTAACTGTTGGTTCACAATGTTAAAAAATATATATATTATTAAAATACCAATGCCATAAAAATAACAGTATAACAATCATACAATTAATATGACAGTGTTTGCAAACATTCTCTTTCTCTCTCACATTATTTACAACAACAGCTGCAGCATGCTTTTCTCAAAGGATTGTGTGTGTGTGTGTGTTTTGATCACACCAGCTTCACAGTACTTTCATAAAGTCTTCCATGTATATGAATGGAATATTTTGAGTGCGTAAAAAACAAACAAAAATAATGACTTCATTCAACAATTTCTTCTCATCTGTTTCAGTCTCCTACGCTGATCACGTTGTAAATACAGTGCAGCGCTTCAGAGTTCTACGTCAGAACGCCGGCTCATTATTGCCCAGCTCCCGCACAGCATTACACGCATACGTCGTGGTGCTCACATGAACAGCATCTGCTAACAATGAGATAATTAATATTTGATTATATTTAATAATTAAATATCTTAATTTGTGTTACGAAGATGAACAAAGGTCTTACAGGTTTGGACCTACACAAGGGCGAGTAATTAGTGAACTAACAATTTAACAACAACAATAAAGTGATTATAAGCAGCTCTGCAAATAATTACATGTAATGTATGTACTTCAGTATTAATTAACATAATTAACACTGATGTAAAGTGTTAATAATCTATGCTCATTATTAACAACATTCTATTAACAATATACTATTATTACCAACACCTTGTTTGCGAAAGATCCTGAGCTAAGCCTTGAACTTTTGTGGTGGATTTGTGTATGTGTGCTGTATTTTTGCCAGTAAGCTGGAACATTTTGTTTTGTAATCGTTTTTGCCACATTTTATGGTCCTCATCATCTCATGCCATTTTTCAATGTGAAGTCTCAGTTTTACTTTATGTATTTATTTTGACACTATGTGTTGGATTTAACACTTATGGAATACTTATGGAGTCTTTTAAAAAAGAAAGAAAAAAGAAATCACTGTATGCAAATGAAAATGACTGGACTGAATTACAATTATTATATAATTAATAATATTTAATAATATAAATTATTATTATTAATTAACCAAATCACAATACAATAAGATATGTGACTAAGTGACTACTTGCATTATTCATATGAAAATTCTATAGTCATTCTCGCACAACCAACATCAACTTCTATTTCATGTTATATAAATAAAATTTAACATTACAGTGCCTCTATGAGGGACATAATGTCAAATTGGTTTACACATTAGCAAATGAAAATCTGAAAGCTCTGGTTTAATGTTCACAGACACATAAAACAAACAATACAAACTCCAAATATTGTCACTGTAAAGGAAAACATTTCTGAGTAACTCTTGAAAGTAGGAGCAGCAGTTCAAGTCTCAGGTTCAAAACCCTTTTCTAAACGTAGAGCAATACAATGTGCTCACAGTCTGGCCAAAACTGCAGCTAGATAACAGAGGTCCGGCCAAATCAATACTAATGAATTCTGGGGTTGAAATTCCAGACAGATTTCATTGTGGCCTGGACTTCATAAACAATACATTTTCATTAAGACCTGCAAATGAAAACTTAGTGAAAAACAACAACCAGGGACGCTGAGAAGAAAACCACATATATCCAAACATCTGATACTACAGTGATATAGTTATGTGCTGTGTATTGTATTACAATCATACACTTGACCATAAAACTCTCATATTTGGTCTTATAAACATTAAACTGATTGTAGCAGAGGCAGGGATGTATGCACTGTAGCGGCTAGCTCATATAGTTATGTCAACCTCACCTATCAACATGTCTTACTTTGTGCAAAGGCAAATTAGTTTACCATTGACCAATTTCTAAATACTGATGTGTGTGCTGTGGTGTGGTACAGTAATGCAATTAGTATATGGAAAATGTCACTAAAAGACAAAAAGAGAGAAGCAGTGCTAAAAGAGAAAGAAGGAACGTGATGAATGAAGGTGTGGTGTTGTAGCAACCTTGAAATTACACTGAGGACTGAAAGTCCATATTGAAAAGATGAAATAAAAAATATTTTAAACCTGGAAGTATAAAGAGAGAGACAAAAGAATAACTTGAACAAAGATAAAACTCATGACATAAAATAAAGAAGAAATATGCACTTCGTACAAAAGGTTATAATAATAATAATAAACTTTATTTTATATAGTGCCTTTAAAAGTAACATCTCAAAGCACTTTACATAAAAATATGAAATTAAAAGATACACATAACAGTGCAGGCAGTAAAAAACTAACCAAACAATAAAAATGAAGTAATCACATAAAAGCTACCCTAAAAAAATTAGTTTTAAGGGACGATTTAAAAACACTAAGGGATTCTGCATTCCTAATCTCAGAGGGCAGGGAATTCCACAATTTAGGAGCCAAAGAAGAAAAAGCCCAATCACCCATAGTTTTTAGCCGTGTTGTTTGGACAGTTAAAAGACCAGCTTCAGAAGAGCGTAGAGCATGTGTAGGAGTGTAGTAGGGGGTTAAAAGCTCACACAAATATTGAGGGGCCAAATTATTCAAGGCCTTATAAGTGAGCATGAGAATTTTAAAAATCAATACGAAAACTAACAGGAAGCCAGTGCAATTTTTCCAGGATAGGTGTGATATGCTCTCTTGCACTGGTTCTAGTCAGAATTCTAGCAGCTGAATTTTGTACCAACTGTAATTTACTTAGGGTAGCTTTAGAAACCCCAGCCAGCAAAGCATTACAATAATCAATACGTGAAAAAACAAAAGTGTTGATTAACTTTTCAGCCACAGAGAAAGTCAACATGGGACGTAATTTGGCAATGTTTCTGAGATGAAAAAATGATGCTTTGACTGTTACGAACATGATGGTCAAATGTTAAATTGGCGTCAAATATCACCCCCAGATTTTTTAGTTTAGTTTGGAATTGCAAAGCAGAGCCATCCACACTTAAGGTTATGGACTCTGCTTTACGCAACTGACGAGGCGAACCAATAAGCATCACTTCAGACTTCTTACTGTTTAGACAGAGAACATTTTCAGACATCCATTTTTTATTCTCAGTAAAACATTGAGAAAGAAGAGACACAGGCATATTGAAATCAGGTTTTGAATGTATAGAGATCTGAGTGTCATCGGCATAAAAGTGAAAGTTAAGACCAAGTGTTCTTAAAAGTTGGCCAAATGGAAAAATGGAAATGCTAAAAAGAGCCCAAAACTGATCCCTGGGGAACACCAGAGTGCACCACACCGACCTCAGATTTGCAATCACCCATCACAACAAGCTGCTTGCGATCAGAGAGGTAGGACTTAAACCACTTTAATGCAGAATCATAAACTCCAAAGATAGTCTCTTAGCGCGATTAAAATGGAGTGATCTATAGTGTCAAAAGCGGGACTAAGATCAAGAAGAATCAGTATAGATAGACGGCCAGAATCAGAAGCCATTAACAAGTCATTAGTGACTTTAACTAGCGCTGTTTCAGTGCTATGGAGTTTACGGAATCCAGACTGAAGTGGCTCAAAAAGATCATTAGAGGAAAGATGAGCAAGCAGTTGAGAAGCCACTGTTTGTTCTAAAATTTTGGCGAGGAATGGAAGATTAGAGATGGGACGAAAATTATTCAGATTATCAAAGTCCATATTGTTAGTTTTTGGTACAGGGGTGACAGCAGCAATTTTAAGTGCTGCTGGCACAACACCGGTGCACAGAGAGTTATTGATATTCTCAAAACAACAGGAGAGAGGGTTGCAAGTCGGTTATCAGTCGGTTGCAACAAACTTCTTAACTTAAGAAAACCTGTAGTAATAATTTGTTGCGATCAAGGTTTTCTTAGCTCAAAGGTTTTTTGGCAAGTGGATGATTTGAGAATGATCAAAGAGCATGCTGGATAATAAGATCATCAGGTTATTCACAAATGTGTGCAGGTGCAATTCAGTTTTTTTTTACTTCTTTTTTTATTGCTAGAGTGACGGAACGGCCACCCCGTCCCTTAACTCGCCGCCCTTCGCCAGGTTCCCGACTGAAGTGGGTGTGATTGGAGAGGAGGGGCGCTGAAGAGGAGAATTGGCGGCGTGTGATGAGGCACACCTGACGAGAATGAAGCCTCATCACCGCCGCTGTTAAATGTTGAGTGCACCTCTCCTCGAGAGACCGGTCTCTTCCCTGTGCATGCACACTGGTGTCCTGGCCCAGGAAGGGAGCGCGGAGGGATTCCTGCGCCGACGGAGTTGCGAGACACCGGACCCGCGGTCTGAACGGAGAACCATGCGTGATGCCGCTGACAGGCTAGGATGCCGGGCCGCTATTCTCCTCAAGTTGTCATGGATAAAGAGGACAAGCCGCGATGCTGAAGCCACCGCCCCTCGCGCCTCAGACCAGAGAGAGAAGTGTCTGCGATCGCCGAACACTGCCCTTACCTGGACCCATCCCATCTCTTCACTACCCATCCTTCACGAATCCCTGGCACGACGAGGACACCAGATCCCCTTTTGTTTTAACACTTTATTTCCCCCATTTTTGGATATTTTATGTTTATTTACTTTATTAAATGCCTCTCCGAGGCCTGACACCACTCCCACTGTGTCTGTCGTTTGCTCCTCCCGCCACAATATCAATTTCATTTGTAATTCAGCAAATTGTATTCAATTAAATAAAAAAGGTTTCTTACTCCAGACTCCACTGTTTTTTCAGAATAAACTTAAAATAAAGTAAAAAGATCAAATGTAATACTTTAAAAATATATATTCTTGTTACACCACAGTGTCACTTTGGACGTTTCAGTCCAGGAAAACACCACCACTGGCTGAGATCCAGTCATGTGGCCGGCTGCCTGAGATCACTAATGGATGCTACATGTCATACCACAGGCTCAGAGTGTATTGCTCACTATATATATTCTATTGTTGTCTTTAACAGAAGCACAGAGCGATTCTCACGACAGCCGGAGAATAAAATATCAACCACCCACGCGAGAACCTGCGAGCAGTGTCATAAAGGAAGAAACACTGTAATATGACACACCTGTGGGACTAAAGACATGATATAGAACAAATCTGTTTTACCCTATTTGTAGTAGATAAACTGTAACCCTTACAGCCTGATAATTCTGTATATTTCTTATTGGAACTAGCTCACTAAAGTGAGTCTTGACATGAAAAACAAAAGAAAATAAATGGATGTTTGCTGAATTAATCAAGTGTACTTTAACCCATATTTCTTAAGTTGAGGAAGTCTATAGATCTGTAAAGCTTTAATTGTGCACCTATTGTTTGCAGACCTGTGTCTCTGAAGATCATAAGGCACTTTGTAGATATAACTGCCTCTTTAGTACTGATCGACTCGCATTCTCGCCAAGCAAATAAACTGTTGCAACCACACCTCTTAGAAGAGATAAACGTGTTTTTAAGTGAGTGTTTTGTGGTGTAAGAATGATGTTTCATTAACTACAAGTAAACATGTAGATTGCACTAGGGAGATACTGCATTACTCTGAACTGCAGAAAGCCAGAGCAAACATTTAAAGAAATCACCTTAGTGTGGAGTGTGGTGTTCATGTCTTCAATTCATGTCAGGAATTAGGAGGGCATCACCCAACGGCAGAAATGTTGGCAACAAATAATATAACAATCCTTCCCAACTCAACTTCTGGTGCTTCAAAACTGATCAACAGCGAACCGTTTCACAACAAATAATTAATACAAATAAGTAGTACATTAAAGATCAAGGCTGCATCCGAAAACTTAGGCAGCTGACTTGTTGCCTTGCCTCATTGCCTTCCGGCAATGTCACTGCAGGTAGCATTTGCGCATAAAAGTTCCTTATGAAAATAATTTTAGACAGACTTCTGAGGCAGTTTAATGATCTACAGCAAAATAGAGCAAGCTTTGGTGAGAACTTATATTTTCAAATATTTAATTGGTACAGTAGTAATTTCTAGCTAGAAATGACATCAGAAGTGGAAAATGATGGTCAAAAACTTACATTTACACACAAACTGACCACCAACCGCAACTTTCAGATGCAATCTTTATTTTTTAGCTCAACTGTCACAGAATGGAATGCACAGGATTGTGGGATATCAAAGGCAGAAGGATAAATCAATGCTGCCTTCAAAAATCAATCAGATGAAGGTATCTCAGGAGACAGGAAGTGAAGCTACCATTGGATTCGGATGTGCATTGATGCCTTCCTGCCTTGGATTGCATCCTCCGAAGGCAGCAAGGCATCAAGTTTTCGAATAAAGCCCAAAACTGTTCTATCTGCAAAGCATTCTGGGAAGCTTTGGACACCACATTACAATATAAAATATTACGCAAGTTATATCCATTTCCCTTTTCTATTCCATTTGAAATGAGTGAAGGATGAATTATCCCCCAAACCCTTTGCATGTTATCAATATGTGTATGTGATATTGCAAGCAGCCAAGGTGAGTTCAGTGGAAAATGCAATTCTCCCTCTTCCTTTGGGAGAGGAGGTGATAATGGAGGTGGATAGTGCGGCCCAAATCACAGATTAGGCTGAATGTATGAGAGGGTTTTTTTCTTCTCATCTTCTCTCATAGAATAGAGAGATATGTAGAGGTAGAAAGATCAAGGCCACCACACTTACCAGAGTGTGTTATCATCTCTGTGAATCTCAGAACTGTGGAGTGGATGGGGAAAGACTGTAGAGTAGAGCATGTTCCCCAGGGAACCTGCCTGAAGGGGTGCGAATGCAGCTATCATGTTGTTCCAATTCCTCCATTCGCTTAAAACATTATGCGCCCACCAGTTTTGCTTACTGCAGGTTTATTTAAGAAGCATGCTCTTGAACGGCACCAGTACCAGATAGTAACCTATGGCAGAAAAACACTGATGTTATGGACTGGTAAAGAGTAGTTTCTGACATTGTTGAATATGAAGAATTGGGAACATCACAAAAAGTTGATTGCTATTTGTTACTCATTCGTTGCATGACTTGGCTGCTGTGTTTCGTTCAAAGCGTGTGATGGTACATTCGAAGGGACGGTCTCTACGGGTTACCCTGCTGTGCATTGCTCTTACAGCATGACTGTGATCTCAGTAGCTCCAGTTTCTGGGTCACTCTTAACATTTATCTAAATGCCTGCTCACACCCAGAGCAAAATGGAAAAAGTGAAACTAACTGGCGAAAAAAACCTACACACATCAAGATTGAAACAAAAAAGCACTCTGGTCATTCGCATACTTTAATGGAAAATACATGTACTGTTGCACTAACCCATAACTATTAAATAATAGTAAACTATATGCTGTCACTGGAACGGCAAAATAATGCTAGACTGTATCATACTGTATATGCAAAATTATACAAGTTACTTGTATTCAGTGACTGCAGACTTAAACTGCAGTTTAAGACTTATAATGTTACAAAAGATTTCTATGTCAAATAAATGCTGCTCTTTAGAACTTTCTTTTCATCAAAGAATCATGAAAAACTGGTGCCTACAAAGCTTAAAAGAATTTTATTAGGCAAATCATTGTATTAGTGCATAGTATTAGCTGCGTCCAAAAACTGATAAATGCTGCCTTCAGAGGATGCATTCCAAGGTAGGAAGGCATCAAGGCACGTCCAAATGCAATGCTAGTTTCACTTCCTGTCTCCTGAGATACCTTCATCTGAATGTTTTTTGAAGGCAGCATAGATGTATAAATTGCTGCCTTTGATATCCCACAATCCTATGCTTTCCATTCTGTGACAGTTGAGCTAGAAAAATAAAGATGGCATCTGAAAGTTTTGGCTGGTCATTAGTTTGTATGTAAATGTACATTTTTGATCAATATTTTCCACTAATGATGTCATTTCTAGCGAGAAATCACTATTGTAGTAATTAAATATTCACTTATTTTTCATCAAAGCTCGCTCTATTTTGCTGTAGATCATTAAACCATAACACTGCCTCAGAAGTCTGTCCGAAATCAGTTTTGTGAGGAAACTTTGTGGGCAAACGCTGCCTACAAGTCATTTCCTGATAGGGCAGCGAGGCAACAAGTCAGCTGCCTACGTTTTTGGATGAAGCCATTGTTTACTGTGATAATTCCACATGGTTATGATTGCCATATGGCTCTCAAATTTGCTTGCACTCTTAAGTCCACACAACTGCATGATAGTTTAAAGCCTCATGCTTGTAATGAGATGAGTAAAGTGGTGTTTGTCTGTGTACTGTGTGTTCGTGTTCTACCTAATGGGGATGGAACAACAAAAACATTTTTATTTTCCTTAACCGAAATTACCTAAATTAGGCAAACTGAATAAAATGTTTCACTAAAACCATTTTGCCAAAAAGCTTTAGAAGAACCACTGTCAAGTTCATTTGAAAAGGTGACCTCAAATAACTGTAAACAAGAAAATTGCCACTGGATACAACCTACTCTTTTAACTCCTCTCTTTATTTTGTACAGCAATCATCAACCTTTTCCTCAACTGGGCAAAAAGCAAAACTGGTGGGCCTTTTCTCTTACATATAACATCATCAATACAACCAACTGGGTTAATTAGGCTATTATACACACACCAGGAGTAGCAAAGCCAAGCTGCTTGAATTTTTGCGCCAGGAGTGGCATTAAGTTTTATCCAGTAATAAGATTTATTCAGTAAGCATTCCATTACAAGAACAGCTTTTGACAAGTGAAGGGCAAGCAGGTGTTCTAAATGCATGGGTTACATGGTAAATGTCCTAGAAAAAAAACGGAGAATTATTATTATTATTATTATTATTATTATTATTATCATTAAGTCAATGGCCCCAAGTCGAGAAACAATGCACTGGTAACTTTCCGCTCTCCTTTCTTTCATATCTGTCATTTTTGTCCTTCTAACATCTGCTTCAGTTTGACTACAAGTTCCCTTCATTTTTCCTTCATAGGCAACAAGATGACAAGCAGGCAGTTGATAGACCTGATCTCCAGGTTTGACCTTCTAAGAGGCTGTGCAATTCCACCTGTCTCCTTTTGAATCCCTCCCACCAGCCTCTCTCTCACTCTGTGCTAAGTGATAGAGATGCAGCTTCATTGAAAATGACGTATTAAAGAGCAAGAAAAAGGTTACAGTGGCTGACTTCATGACACGAGTATATTATTTATATCCAACTTCCCTGCAGTGCCTTGGTCACCTAATTGGTGAAATGAGGGATTTTTATACATCCAAGGGACCAGTTACATTACACACAAACACTACAAGCTACCTAAAAAGAAAAAAAGAAACCAAATTTCTGTCCCATTTAAAGTCCCCCTGTTGTCAATTGTATCCTCTTTGATCACCAAAATGAATTTTTGTGTGAAAAAAAATATATTCATGCCTTAAAATAGCTTCAATGTAACTATTGTAACTATTTGAATGTAAATATGTAAATGAGCCCCACCTCCACTCACTCATACAGGCTCGTCTAAAAGTTGATGTATCAGAGTGGTAATGCATTTTGGTAATGCATTTTATGTATTGCTCTCTACAACGTCGGACACATAACAGTAATTAATATGATTAGCCTTTTGCTTGACTATAGGTTATCAAACAGCTAATAATAATGTGTTGTTAATATTACACAAACCATGTTCACGTTCGCCATCTCAGGGTCAGGCACTTCTGAAAATCTTCATCCTTAGAAATGCACTGAACAACTTAGAACGTCAGTGGAGAAAGGCATATAGTTCATCATAATAACATCCTCATATACATCATTCACCAGCTATATTGCTAAATGTACCTGGTTTTTCATATCAACATAAAAATATACCAGGATAACCTGGCTTCTCTTGAGTCTACCCTGCTTCGCAGCACACGTTGACATGATTGGTTAACAAGGCAGTTTGTGACGTAAGAAACATTTGCAATTTCAAACTGCGTTTTTTTTTACTGCAGTTTTAAGGAGAAAAAAACTCAGCAATTGTTTTGATTTATGAATCTGCATATGATTTGTCTTAAAGCATATTAAAAACAACACAGACATATAAAAGCATTAAAAACTTGATTTTCACCACAGGGGGTCTTTAACAACTACTATCCCATTCAGGGATTATCATAAATGAGCTTTATTCATTGTTATTCACTCCCTACCTTTGGTTCAGTAGATATGAACTTGTTTAACGGTCTCTACAGGATATCTTGCTGTTATTAAAGATGAAAACCTCTCTAGGGAGGAATCGGCTCTAAAGCCATCATGCAGTGCTGAAGGAGTGCGAACACAAGGCCAAGACCATGCCGCTCTGAACAGATTATCCCTCTACACCTTTCAATCCATTTCAAACCTCCATCTCTTCCATTAATGCCATTCTCTGGAGGACTGGTTTTTAAATAAATGAGATTCAATCAATCAGAAATGATATATGCAATGCATTTATAATGTTAGCTTACACATGTGAAGACAGCTAGACTTCTATGGGGTAGTTATGTCCTACAACACCACTACAAAATGCAGTTTTGCACAGGATTTCAGCCAAAGATTGTGTCATAATTTACTCGCTCTTATGTTTTTATGACGTTCTTCTGTGGAACACTACGGTATGGACAAAACAAAACACTAAGACATTTCTCTAATTATCTTTTTTTTGTGTGGAAATTTCTTCCTTTGTCCACAGAAGAAAGGCAATCATACAGTTTGGGATGATATAAGGGTGAGTAACTGATGGCAGGTTGAACTACCCCTTTGAATACTTGAATAGATTAAGCAAGAAGTTGTGTGTTTAGATATTTACAACTAAAGACTATCTTTAGATGATTTATATATCAGCATCTGTGATATATACTGTAGGCTAATTATTATTATTTTACTGGCCTTGAGAAAAAAAAATAAGTAGGCTACATTTTAGCATACTTTATATTATTTCAGTAATAAGTATTTTTTATTTTATTATATATTTTTTACTTGAGAAAGAATAGACTGAAGTGCAAACTGAATGTAATGATTTCAGACACCTAACTGCTATTAAATGAAAATTTATTATAGTTTGACTTTATATTACATGCAATTAGTTCTAAGTGCTTTTAGGACTTAAGTATTTATATTTATCTTATAATCTTTATATTTAATTTCATAATTCTATTGCCTTTGAAATATGGTTAGTGTACTGTCTAACGTACTGACAATCACTTATGGCAAACTAAAATTTAATGTCATTTCTATTGAAATTTATGTCATGTATTTAATTATTTATGTAATTACACATTTGTTAAGATGAAGCTGCAATTCAATACATTTAAAATATATTTACTTTAAATGTAGCCTGGTTAAAACCAGACCATTCTCAGTAGTAACTGAGTTATGGTCTGACAAAGCTTCATTAATAACTCATTTCCAAAGCGTCACCAACGGACGTCGCTCAAATGCCTCTGGGCGCAATTCGATAGACCTAAAACCAATCAGATCGATCGTCATCGTGTAAAGCCATATGCTGCGTCCCAATTCGCCTAAGTTACACTACGCCATAAAAGTATGTACTCTTTTTGTGAAGAAAAGGTATTTACTTTTGAATGTGTGGCAAAAAAGTAGGCAAGCTTTGGGACATACTACTTCGTCATCTTTATCGGACCTGTCGCGTGCATCCTGTCACGTAAACTGCCCTGTCACTCATCTTGTCACAGTTAAAATCCTCTATTAAATCTAATTTCATTTCGTTTCGGAGAGAACTGTAGTAGCACGTTCATCTGCCAGTGGGTCTTTCATGGAGACTGTCCTCATGTGTTTGCAATTTGAATATAATAATGCATTTAAAAGTTGCTGCGCTTCACCAACGGACGTCGCTCAATGGGCGCAACTGGATAGACCTAAAACCAATCAGAACGATCGTCATTTTATAAAGCCCGCCCCAACGTTTCTGATTGGTGCCGCGATTTCGATGGATTAGAAATGGGCTTGAATGAGCTCTTTGCCTGACTTACTTGCAGAGCAAATCTAAATTTGCCGGAAGTTGTCTGGGTTTTCCCAGGCTACTTTAAATGTAATATTAAATAAAACACTGCAGTTATAGTTAAAAATCTAAATATTAAAATATGCTTAATTTAAAACATTACAAAAATATTAAAACAATGATTTAAAATGTACTTTAAGGTAAGACTTTTAATTTGACATTATTACAAAGTGCACATTTAAAATGAATGAATTTTAAAAGAAATAATGTGTACTTTAAGTAGCCTACGCTTACTGGCATTTTAATTTCCCTAATATTATATTATTTGCAAGCACATTGTTTTTACATGCACTTTAAAATATATACATATATATATATATATATATATATGTACAAGAATTTGTCAAACCAATATTCAAAGGTTTCCTGGAGAAATCCTGCATCTCTAGTCAAAAATTACTGTTATATGGTTATATTTCTGAATTGGAATTTAAAAGGCATTCACTTAGGAATGGCACACAACTCTGTCCAACAAGCACTTTTACAGTTGGTTTACGGTTTAAGAATGGTGATTTCATTGGGTTGGGTTACACGTTACCCGTCTGTAAATGGAGAGGACAGGACACAGGTGCAGAGAATGTTCCAAATTATGGCTGGCAAGACTTGCGACAAGCCAAAATGAGCCACAACATCTGTCTCTGCTGCTCAGCATCCGGCTGATCAGAAGTCAATTATAAAAACGTTGGCACCCCTGCAACGGTAAATCGCCCTCCATTAGGAATAATCATTGCTCAGCGCTTGTGTGTATGGCACTAATTTAGTTTTGTGAGTGTGTTGAGATGGGAATGGGGTGAAGTGACAATGAGAAGGAGAGTGAGAGACTGCTTTAAGCAGTAATTTTCAATAGCCTTCAATAGTCTGGACTCACGTGAACCAAAACATTGATGATACACACAAACCCACAGATCTGCCTTGTGTCTCTCATTACATTACGGTCTTAAAAAGGGGAGGAGAGTTGTGCTCTGTGTAGCATCGCCCATCTGACAGCCCACAAAAGAAAACATATTTAGATTGAATTAAATTGACAGCCTCTTGACATAAGAACTGATTTACAGAGCACAAGATATCACAACTCAACCTCGCAATATATAGACTTTAAAGGAAAGCGCCCAGCGAAGACAGACAGGAATATGCTGTTCAAAGATTGGATTTTCTTTTTTTTTATATCTACAAAGGAACATGCATACTCAAACACACACACAAATGCTTCTTGGCATTTTCACACACACACCGTCCATGATCAGGTTGCAAGAGTCGTGAGAAAATGAGAAGCGCTGTCAGTCAAACGGAGAAATGATGTGGGACCTGTCAGGCCTGCATATACTCAGAAATTGATTGGCAAAACTTTCATAGGGAAAAACTATAGCAAACCTTCGTCGAGTTTCTCATCTCAAGCACTCAATGAGAAAGCCTGTGGAAAGATATTGTGATCAGAGTTTTGCGAGGGAAAAGGACAGTGCACTAAAACGGTTAGTGCATTGACTCATGACCACAGAAATACCACAGCCTTGGAGAGAGACAACTTAGTATTTTGACATTATCCAACTGCTATATCCTGACATTAAATAGAACAATACTGAATACATATATACTGGATAAACCCGTATAAACAGTGCTGGGTAATAACTGATTACATGTAATCTGGATTACGTAATTAGATTACAAATATTATAAGTACTTGTAATTAGATTATATTACATTTTAAAATACCCGTGATCAGACTACAATAACTTTTTTATTGATTACATATTCACACAATGGCAGTAATTAATTCAACCTAATTTTTTTTTTCTTTCTAAAAAAGCATATCGACGAAAACATTAATTATTAAAGGGGTCATATAATGCCATTTTTGTACAAGCTAATATGATTCTTTAGGGTCTAAATTAAAAGTTTGTAATATACTTAATTAAAAATTCTCATTAGTATTGTAAGAAAACACTCATTTTACCTGGTCAAAAACAGCTCTGTTTTCAGCACGCCGTTTAAGTGCATGTGTCTTTAAATGATAATGAGCTTTGCTCACCCCGCCCCTCTGTTCTGTGCGTACACCGTTTGTAACACAATAACACAATAACCATAACGCGTTGTTCATTATAAACGTGGGATTATGAATTATATTGAGAACGTCATACATAGAAAACATGCCGTAATGTACCTGAGTGTAAAAATAGCCGCATTCATCGTGAAACGTGCAAACGATTTGCAAAGATTAATATAAATATTAATATAAAGGTTAATAAAACGTTACACTCACTTCTTCTTCTGGAGGTGCAGCAGGAACACGAATAGTTGGTACCGATCCTTTTTTCAGGAGCAGCTTCTTAGCAAAACCAGCTTTATACTGACCCTCGTTTATAAAGCAGTCTGGTGTGTGAAATGATTCGCGCAAACATGAAAGCATTGACGTTGATCGTGGGGAATATTCCCTTCGAAAACAAAACTCAGCCACTAGCGGTTCGGATTTAGGAACATCAAAATGACTGCTGTGTTCCTTATTACACCCAAGAACAGAACACCACAATCGCTTAGACGCCATTCTGCTCATAGACAGTGCAACAACGTAACAACAATGACCGCGCCGGTCCGCGCGGGCTATGATTGACAGCTCGCTCACGAGCAAGGGCGGGTCTGTGTTGAAACGCTCCTGTCAATCAACAATCGTGGAAGGGGCGTCGATTTTGTGACGTCACAAAATCGAACAGCTTGATTTGAGACGGGGGAAAACATATAAGAAGATTAAAAAAAAAAAATCACTGGATGGATTTCTATCATTTTATGATGGTTGTGTACAGGCATTGCCAACACACATTTCAGTACAATCAACTTGTAAAAGTGCATGTACCATTATATGACCCCTTTAATTGAATTATCACTCAGTAGTTCATTTAACCATTGCTTTGTCTGTGGAAGGCATCTGTCTATCAAACACATTTTTATTATGGAGATCAATAATGAGCTAGCTTTGAAAGCATAAGATCCCACCCTCTATTCAGAGCACTCTACACTGACCTGTATCACCTGACTGCTGCAGATTCATTTCGGCATTGATAGTGCTTGAGATGCATAAATTCGAGTCACAAATTGTTTCAAGTATAACATCAAAGGTTGTCATCTCTTCCAAATTACGGTAGTTATGGTGTGAATGCAGCATAAGGTCATTAGAACCATGGCTGCTGTTGCTGTGCAATGATTGGACGAACATTTTATGGTCCTACCAACGCTATCTCATGAAATATTTGTACGAATTCGTACAAGTTCTAAAATGTGACTGATTCGTCGATTTGTCTAAACCCCAGTGACGGTTAGGTTTAGGGGTGGGGTCAGAGGTAGGTCATTCATACAAATTCATACGAATTGGGCAACTCGTAAAATATGTAAGATTTAGCAAAAATCGTACAAATTCGTACGAGTGAGGTCGTATAAATTCGTACGAATTAGCCACCTCGTAAATTCATACGAATTGTTGTGAGATGGGGTTGGGTCACACACAGATGTGAAGAGACATTCAACCAGCATAACAAAAAATGTTTCTGGAACAAACCCCCTAGCCACCCTTAAAGTAGACAACCACTTGAGAAAGAAATCAAATGTGTATCATTATATTGGATCCGTCCATTGGGTCTTAAAGTGACATCACCCTAAAAAATACCTACTGTTGTCTATGTCATTAATGTTAATAAACCAACTTTGACAAAGATTAATCTAGGCTATAATAAATTCATACAGTGAACCATAGTGTTATTTTACATTTAATTATTACATTTCTGTACCTGAAATGAATACTATACAGTTAGACCTTACTTTATTTGTAACTTTGTCATATTATCTATGCTTGTAATTAGTAAATTTGTCCTAATATTTGACTGTTCACTTACATTTAATAATGTTCAAATTGTATTAGTTAGGTAAGTCTTTGCTGTGGTATCGGAGTACTTAAAGTGTGCTTTAAGTAAGAAATAGAAAGCAAAGTTACCCGCACACCCCCAAAATATTTTTTCTTGCTGATCTGTGACTCATAAACCGTAATATGATCTGAACCATGATGTGATATGATTGTGATCTGTTGAACCACAATTTTTTTATGATAATTGTTTTTTGTTTAAAAAATATATATTTTATATTGTGATTTATTTCATTATTAACAAACCCCAGTTTGGGAAACACTGATAGAATGTAATATTTAATGCACTTCATTTTGTTGATAAAGAATGGAATATATTTTCTGTCTCTTTGTATTTTTAGATCAATATGGTACAATATTATCCTATTCAAATCAATGTGAAAAACGAATTGAAACGGTCAAAAGTAATCTAAAAGCAAGCAAAAAGTATTCAATAGATTATATTACCTAAAATGTGTAATGTAATCGATTATGTTACTAACTACAATTTGTCATGTAATTTGGAATCAGTAACAGACTACAATTTGTAATCTACCCAGCACTGCATATTAATTATGAATACATATAGGGAAAGTTAAGGTCCAATCTGCAAAGAATTATACCCACAGAATAGTGTATGTATTGAAACCTCATTAAAAAGGTTTTGTCAGATAACCTAAAAAATAAAAATCTAGACTGGTTTAATTAGGTAAAATACATTATTTAATACGACAATACAAAAATAATAAAAAAAAAAATCGGAACTAACGAGTAATTTTTCAACAGTTAGCTTCTTAAAGGGATAATACCCCCAAATATTCTGTCATTATTTACTCACCCTCAACTCAAGTTGTTCCAAACCTGTGTGTGTTTCTTTCTTATTTTGAACATATTTTGAACATTCTTCAAAATATCTTCTTTTTTGTTCAACAGATGAAAGAACTTCATACAGGTTTGGATCAACTTGAGAGTGAGTAAATGATGACAGAATATACATTTTTGGGTGAACCATCCCTTTAAGGTAACAAATGCACTTTTTACAGCATATTTCAACTGGAGACTTCAAAATGAAGAGAATTACATAATTAAAACTGTAGCTAAATAATAAAAACAACTAAATAATACATATGAATTAAACAATAAATAAATAAATATAAATCAAATAAACCATATAGCAAATACCATCACACTATTAATATATTATGCTATAACAAAATGATTTTATATAACTAAATTATATTCCTGTGCAATAAATTGGCAATGAAGGAGACATTTTGCGTGTCAAATAAGCTTGTTGATTTTTAGATATTACCTACAGAGAAGCTGAAAATGGCATTTACCCATGCTGCGTGAGACAGTCAAAAGAAAAAACAAAAGTCAAAACAGTTTCTATGCCCAGGGCCCCACAATCTCTTAATCCGTCTATGCTTTTCTCAGAACGACTCAGCCTCCATTCTTCAGGGCCACAGACAATAGAACGCCAATCAATAGAGCTGACATTGAAATGCAAGTAAACAGATTAAAGGTAAAGGATGTCATGGCAACAAGCATTACTGAGTCTCTAACTCGAAGGACAGTTCCATCAAAATGACTTCATTAGACAGCCTAACACTTTTGCATGCATTTAATCCACACAAACAAAAAAAGAATCCACTTCAAACACTTCTTGCACTTAGTACTTCAAGTTGATGAAACAGCACATACAAGTAGCCTAGATGTTAGAGAACTGTATTAAACTTTACTATTTTATTTCAATATCAATGATTTAACATTGTCAGTTTATAAATGTCAAATATTGAAGAAGATGGAGATTTGATGGAGATTCTGTTTGCCAAATCTCAGAACAAGTACACACTTTCAAATTAAATGTTTTTTCAAAGTAAATTAAATATTTACCAAAGGCTTTTAAGACTTTAAAGGGGTAGTTCACCCAAAAATCATTTACTCACCCTCAGAACACAAATGAAGATATTTTTGATGAAATCTGAGCGCTTTCTGTCCCTCCTTAGACAGCTACACAACTATCACTTTGATGCTTCAAAAAATGTATAAAGAAATCATAAAACCAAATTTTGTGAAGAGAGACATTCTCGTGTATTACGCAGCGTGTTTGAGCTTCCGCCTGAATCAATGAGGTTTATCCTCACGCATTAAGCAAGTACTTATGCTTATGTTCACATGTGAATAAAAGCCGAAATTCAATCGGTTCATCATTCAAAGCAAACCAGTCTCTTTAGAAAATGTTGACCGTTCTATTCAGGATTAATTTTACGATTTCTTTATGATCTTTTTGAAGCGACAAAGTGGTAGTTTCGTGGACTGTCAATGGAGGGACAGAAATCTCTCAGATTTCAATAAAATATCTACATTTGTGTTTCGAAGATAAACAGTAGTCTTGAGGGTTTGGAAAGACATGAGGTTGACTAATTGATGAATTTTTTGTTCAATTTTAGGTGAATTAAAATAATCATCTTTTTTTTTTTTCCTGGGTGGAAAAGAAAAATTAATACAGTCCTAAAGAGAATTTGTAATCTCCTCTGACAGCTCAAAGTGCATTTCAAATCCTCTTTTTGAACTGTTTACTGCAAACACAGTGACCCACCTGGTGGCATTTTATACCCATTTTCCCTGCACTTAAACAGCATGCTCCTGACACCTTTGAAAAACAAACCGCACCGCTTTCACCTGGAGAGCTCACATTAGATTGGGCATAATTTCAGAAAACACCATATTATCTGACCCTGGGAGAGGAAAGCAGTCTGTGCTGTGGATCAGTGTGTGTGTGTGTTGTGAGGGGTGTACTCATGGGAGGGGTCTCTCTGCACTCGAGATGTGGAGATATGGAATGAGGCATTAATTGAGCTGCCTGCAGAGGGGAATAGCATAAGGAAGAGCTCATTAAAAATGATTATTAAAGAAACAAGCAGAGCAGCAGTGCTCAAGCATGGCCAAAACACTCAGACAGAGGAGAAACAGCTTGTGCCGTTCTGCCACGAGGACATAACTTACACTAAATACGGAGCAAAAAGTCACACACTAAACAGGGTAGTCCAAAGACATGCACACAAGTAGCGTGTATTAGGCAAACCTTCTGCGACAGAAATGATTCTTAGTTGTAATTAAGCTGAAATATACAGAGAATCCAAAGATTCTAAGTATTTTCATTTTCAGATGGTGCATACTAGTGGAAAACATCTCACTGTTCAAGTGAAATTAAGTTAACTCAACATTCCAGCTAATAAAATACACCGTAGGCTATTGAACCTTTTGCTATGTCTAGTTGTATTTCTATAGTTGTATATAAAGCTTTTATACTGCCAAAACTGGCAAGAATGTTAATATTTTCCACAGTTTATCTAGAAGTGAGCCGTGTGTTTGCACTTTTAAACTGAACCCTAGTCGTGAGCAGCCAAAGAAAGTATACTTTAGAAAATGTTTCACAAAATTGGAGAATAAGTATTTTTTCTACACATTTCTGTCCATCAGGTTTTATATACATTCTTTTTATATCCTATATAAAATGGTTAATGTTTGGGTTTGGGGGTAGGGTTACGTGATCTACAAATGATCTATAAAATGATAAAAGGGCAATTATACAAATATTTTTAGGATATAAAAGATTCTTAAATATTTTGTTTTTTTTTTAGCTGTAAATACGTAATAATGTTTACGTGTAAATATTGTCAACATTCTTATTCGTTTCAGCATCTATCCAAACAATAATGCACGCTTTGCACCGGAAAATGTCACTTCTCGATACCTACGTATTAACAATGAGACCAGGCTGTTCAATATAAAACAAACCATATAATGAATTCAAAGAGAAATGTTTTAAAAACTTACTGATTTACTCATTTAATTATCTTAAATTAAGGTCATTAAGAGCATGACCAGGTGCTTCAGGTGACCAATTGCTCAAATATTCCAATCCCGTAATGACACGCAAAGGGAGCTAAAAAGTTACTTCGAAACAAAAACTTACATAGCACTGCAATTGAATGCCTTAAGTCTTAACATCAAAATCTCCAGATCGTTCTTTCCACTCTAATTAGGTTGCAACACTTCATCCCCTGCTGAAACCAACAGACAAAGGATTTACATGTCCATACAAATTATGACATAAAAATCAAAACACTGAGCTAAAGCTGGAAGGTCTGCAGGAGCTAATATAAAGGGAGTTTGAACCTTTATAAAAACTACCTGTACAAAATTTCTGAAGATTAGTGGGAAAATCTAATCCTATTACTCTGAAACCACATTGGAAGGAGATATGGCAGAATCTAGGGTAGAATGAGGATGAAGGTAATAGTGATGGCTGAGCTGAGCGTCGTCTCCCTCCACGGCTCAAGACTGTGCTCTCCTCCTCTCTTTGACATGCCACGGCATGGGTTCCTTTATCAGATCAAACAGCTGACTAATCTGCTAATAGTCAGCGTGTGAGAGAGTGTATGTGTGTTTGAGAGGAAGAGACAGACAGCGAGAGGGCAAAGAGGAGCATCTCTTTGAGTTTGTGGTTCTGTGTATTTAATCCGATGCCCTTCGTGCCATTACTCACTTCCCGTCCCACGAGCACAGAATCTTTTTCCATATATTACAAAAAAAAACACAGGACACTCACTCTCACACCAGCCTGAGGGGGAAAATCCCAGGAGAAAAGACAAAACTTGGTTAAAAATTGGTAATACTCTCATTTATGACATTTTCTTAATTAGGTTATAAGACTGCAAATCTATTTGGATGATCATTGTTTTACATGGGGATATGCAAAATATTTAACATCAACATTTACAGGTGCTAATCAGTGATCTTGTGGTCATTCAATTGGAAATTGTTTTTGACAAAAATCGTAGTCGGTTGGTAATTTATTTCTGAATATAGTTGTAAAAATTTGGCCAAAAATCATTTGAGATTCTTTAACCAGCGTTAAATGCCAAAATAGTTGACACTTTGCAAATTGTACCACAATTTGCACTTTGTATTAATTTCAACAACATGATTGTGAGTTATTTGTTGCATTAATGCATTTCTAGTAGGGGTGGCACGGTACATGAAAAAACATCCGAACCGTTCGGTTCGCGTGTCTCGGTTCGGTGTGTGTGCGTCGCACGGTTCGACGCATGCGCAATGTAGCCTCGTGCCCGTGCTAATACAGTGCTAAATCATAAATCAGATGTATGTAGAATAACATTACAATGACCAGCAATCGATTTAAATAGTGCACTGGGTTTACTTAGACATTTAATGAGATCTACTCCACTATATGTTGTTTTTTCACGTGAATAAATACATAGATCGACTGTTTCACGCATGTACTTTAATGGTCCAGTGGCAGAACTTTTGCCAAGCGTGTCAGAGGTTCTGAGTTCTAATCCGCACTCGTATAATATATATTTCTTTTTCATCAAAACCGATTATGTTTATCAGTGGTTGTATATCAAGCAGGGACAGATTTGTGTGAATTTTGTTTTGTGATTTCACCGGAAAGAATAGAGAGTCTCCACAACGGATTGAAGCGCGCGTCTGAGTGAAGACTGTGCAGCGTGTATGCGAGCCACAAGAGAACACTGTATCAGCGCCACTGATCGCAGCGGCAACGAGCACTTCGATCACTTGATTAAAAAAAACACATTTCAGCGCTAGATTGCTTCTTATTTAACAAACGAACGAAAATAATAATTTGCTAGTTAACTGGAGATGCTTTATTTATTTGTATTGGTCCATCCGTGCCACGAGATGTTTCAAAAGTGGTGGGGACAATATCGACCCTGGCAAAAAATGGTGGGGACATGTCCCACCCGCAAATTACGTCTATGATGACAAGACACGAGGAGAAATTGACAAAGAACTGTCGACACAGCCCACGTAGCTCTCACTACAGATGGATGGACCTCCAGGGCCACTGAAAGTTTCCTCACGGTAACCTCACTCACTCAATATATTACTTTGAAATGGGAAATGAGAAGCTGCGTTTTGCAAACACGCCCCATTTATGAAATAAATAAATTAATAATTAGATAATTAAGCTATATATATCATATGCTGAAGTAAATTTTTGGAGTGTAAAGATTAAAAGAAAAAATAACAACAAGAACCGTACAGAACCGAAAACCGTGACCCTAAAACCGTGATACGAACCGAACCGTGGGTTTTGTGAACCGTGCTTTTACCTTTTATGTGAGGTAAAAGTCTGAATTTGTCAGACCACATAACTCCTTAAATCCCTAATTTTTAAAATCATAGAGTTGAAATCAAGGGGTAATAATAGAACAATTTTAAAAAGTGATTTTTCGCTATATTTACAACAGTATCTGAATTTTCATGGGTTTAAAAAAAATATTTTTTTATAAGAGAATAAAAACAACTTTGTGCATCAAAACCACTTTTTCACATTTTCAGAAGTGAACGAATTTGCGACAGCTGAATGTAACATTTTTGACAAGCCAAATATGTCTGTCCTTGAGTAGCATGTAATTTATTTAAGCCACAAAATAAATTGCATTCCGTAAAGTAAGTATAATGAACTACGCAAAAAGCATTTTGAATGCCTCAAGCATGTTTTATAATTACCCAAAAATCAAACATAGTTCACCCCTCATGCACATTATCACGTCTATCAAAAACTTTGGCTGGCTGTTGGTTGGAATATTTGAACTAAAGCATCGGCATAACACACTCATTGCCATCAATCACTTCACTGAATATTTGCTGGCTAAGAAATAAACAAGTATTACCTAACGATCCATCTGTTTTCAAATTCACATCATTTGAATATCCCGACATCGATGTCCGTCAAAAAATAAAGTGCACGTCACAGTAATATTTTACAAGAAGCAGAGGTCCAACGAGTACATGCATTTCCAGGAAAACACACACTACCGGATGTTTGGAATGCGTCATAATGACAATAAATCTGTAGTCAGAATCGGGTGCAAAAATCCTGATTGGATCGCATCCCTAAAATTTGTGCATAATTTGTTCAATTCAACTACCTCTTAGCAGATTTTGACTCATATAGAAATTACAAAAGTTAAATCTGATTTCTAAAGTCAACATTTTTTTTACATCTTACAAGAGATATTTATTCAGATGTGAAATAAATTATTACATCAACCTGCTGTTTATTAAAAAAAAAAAACAATAGTGTGATGTCTATCAAACTATTAAAGAAAACAAAGACAAGCATGGTGTAGATTTGAACTATGGTTACTGAATCGTTTTCTGCATAATAAATGCACCTGGCATGTTGCAATGTATCAGTCAGTACCTCGACATGCGTACTGCGCATAGGAACAGCATTAATGCTCAGATTCAGAACATTAGGAAATTAAGCACAGACTTTTTTCCAGAGAAAAAATACTAGTATTTCTATTTTGAACCATGAAATCACTGACAAGCACCTGTAAATGTTGAAATTACTACATTTGCCAATGTAAAATGGGGCTACAGACTACACATGGCACAATACACACTTTATCTGCTCACCCAATTAGTTTAGCCTTGTTAGTTTTTGAGTTTGAATAGGTATAACACTTCTAACATAGGGCCTCGTGAGTGATGGGCCTTGTGATGGGCCTCTCTCATCACAGGACCCAGGACAACATTGTCTCCCTTATTTTACAAGACTATTAGCAGCATATATTTGATCATAGTCAACAGACTATTATGAGAGATGTTCTTGATGTACTGTGAGTGACATATTTAGAGACCCCTTTCGAAACGTCTTTCATGATCACACTGGTTTCACAAACACAAGCTGCTATTACTGTGGATGGAGCTTCCGCACAATACAGCTCATAATGGCCAGTGCCAAGGACTGAGGTGGGCTGAAAAAAAAAAAGGTAAGGAAGAGAGCACATGTGGCGCGGTGACACAAAGAAGAATGCCACGTCAGCCCCTCCCTCGCTCACCCACTCCGTCTTTCAGATCTTCATCCCCCTGTCTCTTGGTGGAAAAGGTTACTAAATGTCACTAGGGAAGTTTTCATCATCTTCAATGGCTATGGGACCAAAGTATGTGAGAGATGGAACGGATTGTACTGGCACGTGTGAGAATGGAGAAGTCAGTGTCAAAGCAACTAGACAGCTAATGCCTGGACCCTCTGTTCACAGGCACAATTGGGGAAAAGAAATCAGTTATCTGAGAGTCAGACTGAGCAGCGCTGAAGAGCAGCACATCCAGGGCTCTGGGATCTCATAATGTAACATGGCCCCTCCACACTCACAAGCTTTGTAGGGACACTAAAACAAACAACATCCATTATCATCACAGACGCATCAATTTTTTTGTTTGTTTTTGATCAATCAGAATAAATAAAAAAAATGGGAGAAAAAATGTTTCAAATCTTTTGCGTTCTCTCGCAAAACGTTTGCATTCCCCCGAGAAACTTTTGTGTTCTCTCGCAAAGATATTTGCATTCTCTCGCAAAACCTGTTGTGAGCTTGGATAAACACCTGTTTAATGTCCCGCCAGCAGTGTTTCATAGAGTTTGAACTTGGATTTAAATGTAAAGAAATGCGGTCAGTGCTTAATTCAAGGAGTTCATTAAAGTAGGCAATATATTCACAGATTCGAACTTCCGTTGTTAAAACACAAATGACACCTATTTCCAATCATAGTAACGTAGACAACGAGCTACAACCCAATTTTCCTCAAAATGAGCTTTGTAATATAAATGGGTCTCTCTGAGCAGGCGGCTGAGAGACAAGTCTGAAGGGGCCGTCTGCAAGTTTGGCGAAGGAATGCAAATATCTTTGAGAGAGAACGCAAACATTTCTCAGGGAAACGCAAAAGTTTTGCGAGAGAACGCAAAAGATTTGAAAAATATTTTTTTCTCCCATACCAAATTTTTCCCACCACCATGTCCCTTTAGGGCAGGGTTCACCAATCTCGGTCCTGGAGGGCCGCTGTCCCTGCAGAGTTTAGCTCCAACCAGCTCCAACACACCTGTTTGAAAGTTTCTAGTATGCCTAGTGAGACCTTGATTAGCTGGTTCAGGTGTGTTTAATTGGGGTTGGAGCTAAACTCTGCAGGACACCGGCCCTCCAGGACCGAGATTGGTGAACCCTGCTTTAGGGGCTCAGTACATCTGCAATTAAAGCAATAGAGAATTAAAGGGGTCCTATTATGCCCTTTTACAAAGTCTTTGGGGTGCATTAGAATATGCTTTCATGCTTGATCGTTTCAAAAACGCATTATTTCCCAGTCTGTCCCGATCGTTTTCGATGAAGCCCCTCCTTCCGAAATACGAAATGTGCTGTGATTGGTTAGTTAGCCCAGTGTGTTGTGATTGGCAGCGCTTAGCATGTGTTCGGGAAATGTCCCGCCCCTCCATAACTGATCTTCTCTAATGTAAATATAAAGGATGTCGGTAATTTCAAACCACTAACAAGATTTCATGCACGGCCTTTGCAAGCACGGATTTCACAGGATGTTTCAGAGTTGTATGTTATTCTTATACATTATAGATACGATGTTATTCACCATTTAACCATGATATTTTTTGGAAAACTATGGTAATAGTAATCGATCACAAAAACATGGTTAATTTTCCTAAAGGGCAGTGAACAGCCTTACAAAAGCTACAGTAAACAACACTATATTAACACTAATGTTGGCAAGCAGGAGAGCATAGCAACAACAACAACAACATAAAACTTATAATTAGAACTGTAAATAGAAAATGCAACCACAAAAACTAAGACATACTTACAACTTGTGATCCAACAACAGATTGTCCCAACAAAGTGGAAACCGCTCCATTTCAGAAGATGCTTTTATGTGTAGTCTGCATTGTGGCTCTGGAAGCTGTTCTCCGTAAAATGTGCAGCGCACAGATAAACATCGGGATTATATGTTCAGGAACAGGGATTATATGTTCAGGAACAGTGTTAAAATAAATTAACCACTCTAAGTTCATCAGCCTTTGGAAGGTCAAACAAATGAGTTGTGGAAAAACAGCGTCTCTTTGACATAGCAGCAGCTCATCCAGGCCTCGTCCGTTTTTTTGCGTATTCCGTGGGTGGGGATTATTTAAATGAGGAACATTATGACTTCATAAAGCCCGGAAAAAAATCGCGCAGTAGTCCAAACGAGCCGTCTGTTGTAGTTCTAGAAAAGTGTATTCTATTAAATCAATTATCTCCCTTTGGAGAGGACTTCGAGCTTTGTAACCTTGCAGATTTTTTTTATGCTCAAACAGCAACATTACGCTCCAACTAAGGTTGAAAAAGTGAAAAAGCATAATAGGACCCCTTTAAATTCACTTCAAATACTACATCAGATCATAACCCTCTTGAAACAACGAGAAACATTACGTTTGAGCCCCACTTTCCTCTTATCCGCCCCTCTGTGCTGCTTTCTGTGGCGTAATTAGGACTTATCTAAAATACTTGGGCAGTCATACAATTATTCTCCTCTCTCCACATAAATATCCCCCCCACCCCTTTCCCCCCTTCCATAGTCCTGCATCCATATTTGATGACTTGTAGATTTGCAGCCCTTTATAGTAATGACAAACTTGAGCCTGGTGACAGTTTAAGGGCTGCTAAAGAGCTCTTAGAAACGTGTCGGGAAATAAATGTAATATTCCAATGCTTTGTGTTTTCACTCCCGTCAAAACCAGTCATTCCTCCCAATTATGGCACGACCCATCCAGATCGTGCTCTCTGAAAACACACTCCATTTCTTATTCTCACAAACTCATTCTGACATCTATAGACAGACAATTAGAAAAAGGAAAAAAACACAATGCAGCACAGAGCAAATGACAATATATTTCCTGAAATGCTGACGTTTGAAAACAGCTTAACTCACACTCTTGTTTCTTAAGTGTGGCAGACGACAGACTAGGGTGTAGGCTATGCACTCAAAATGCGCCTAATTTGATTAAAGAGATAATTGCTTTTTTTGTTTGTAAACAGAAAACACATTAACCTGCTAAAGTGAGTACAACAGGACTTGTATAAACACGCTGTAGCTAAATGGAGCGCACATAAACTAATTATGAGCATGATTAAAACCTCTCTCTCAGTTTAAGCATGCCTGTGTTGTTAATGGGAAGGGGATTAATTTGCACAATGATATCATTCGCAGAGATAATTTGTGACACTAACATTCAATTGTTCCCCATTAACGTAATAGGCCTTCTCGCCCACAAGTTGCAGAAGGCAAAAATAAAACACTGAGAGACACTGAACAACTAAACATCACTCAGAATGTTATAAGACTAGTGAAAAAAAGAAAAAAAAGAAATCTGAATCCCTCCTGAGATAACGTAACATGACCATGTGAAATTGCTGTCAGTTCAAAAAAGTATGCAGCACCAAGACAAAAGACTATTTATAGTATATAGTATTTTCTAAATAATTAAGGACATAAGCAAACACCCAAAGCACATTTTCTACCAAAGGTCTCCAACTGATCATCAGTTAACAAGTGTGGTGACATACTGTCTGGCTTTAAAATGTGACGCAATCTGCTGAAACATCAGTTCCCCACAATTTAAATATTTAAAGTGTTTGGTCGTTTGGCAATATCATCAATATCCCTGCAGTTCACAATCTTATTTCCCCATGGAAAAATCTGGAGAAAGAATAAATCCCAAGCCATTATCCACATCATTCTTCATGAAACATTTTAAATGCATCCAACCCAGAAAATGTGTTTATCTTTTATGATGCAATTGACTTTGATCATTCATGCCAATAATAGAAAGAGCTAAATCTTAGCTTGTGCAAAAATAAGCTAGTGCTTGTTGACAATGAATATGACAAGTTCTTTAAATTTCATAATAACCTCAAAGTTATCTTGCTATCCATTTATTTCACAATGATATTTTCTAGCATTTGTTAAAAAAAATGTACCTTTAAAAGACCCCATAAAGTAACCTGACAGAGAGCACAACATTCCTTATTGGTTATGAACCAATATGGTTTAGTCACAGGTATGAACCATGATTTGCAAATTGCTAGTGACAAGTGGTATTGGGGGTGGGACATTGTCATTCTAGATAGCATTCGATTGGACAAAAAAACCAAAAAAAAAAACTGTTGTTCAGGAAGAGCCACCACCACTATATTTGATCTGTTTTCCCAAAAGAAAAATGTTGCAAATTTTAAATGTGCTTATCAGCAAAAGTGAATTTAATTAATATTTAGAGATCTCAAAAGGTAATTGACATGGACTAAAAACCACAAAACTCTCATTTTAATTTCATGGGGTCAAGGCAGTCAACCGAAAAAGCAATATACTCCATAGGCGCCGATCCTTGAGAAAACACAAGATATTCTCCATTCATTTTAACCAATAAAAAAACATCATGGGAACATCAGTCGATTGGTGGATCTCACATTGGGTTTCACCGGATCGTAAGACACATAATACTATAGCGTTGCAACGTCATAACCTGACACAAAAGCTTGTGCTTTCTGTTTTTTACACAACAATAAATTGGATTATGTAATTAACAAAATAATCAATGAGAAAGTAACTCACGACAACACTAATAGAAATAATATGTGAATTAAGATGTGTCTTTGGTTGGTGAAGTAACCTATTTGCAGAGTGTGTGTTTCTTTGTTAACATTTGTTCAGAAACTTTAGCTAATTAACGCCCATGATAGACTCAACAACAACCAAACACTTTCAGTCTTTCAAACAAGTGAAATAAAGCAGGGAGAAACAGAAAATCCTGGAATACATTACTTGACAAATGTCAAGATGTAGAGTTAAGATCAAACTAAAAGGTGATTTAGAACACTTCTAAGGCAAAAATTACTCTTTTAAATAGTGCTTTGTCACTTATTGAGATATAGGCTAGACATAATTTAGCCTACCACCACACAAGGTAGGCTACATCTACAGTCTCTATCTTTGGATGTAGGCCTTCTGGATCCCCCTCCCCTCCCCTCTTCTTTTTTTTTTTCAAAGCACGATTATTGGTCTGAAATATTCTCAAACCACCTCTCTGGATAAATAACACAGTAGCATCAAACTGGAAGCAAAATACCCTGAACAGCATCAAACACTCATAAACCAAGCCACCTGCAGCAGATGTTGATGATGCTGCGTAATTATGAGAGTTGGTGTGACGTGAACGCATAACCCCGATAAAGCAGATAAAAAGATGTCAACATCTCTGTCACTTGCTCCTAAAGCACAAATCAAATTCAGCAGGCAGTTCATTTAATTTCAGAGGCCGTTATAATTACTCCACTCCTGTTCAGCATCACAGTTGAAGCAAACGTCAGTTAAAGTAAACATTCCTAATATGGTTCCTCATATGGCAATTAAAATTCAATCTGCAGTGTCTCACCGCTTCCTCTTTTAATTGCTGCTCTCTCTAACCTCTATTTTTGCCATAGCATTTAAAGAAATAACTACCACTGAGCTGTCCTCTAATTGCTTGTCAATATATGTCCTCTAACAGCTAGCCTATATTCTGAAATTGGCAAGGTTTACAAACATTGGGAGTGAAGAAGTTGTCCTTTGCCAAGAACCAATAAAGAATAATTTTGCGTCTGACCGAGAAGGATACAGATTACACTCTACTCCTCTATTCAATTATCATGGCCTTCACTTAGCTTGTTGAGCTATGAATTAGGCCTAGTTTTCTACAAAAATGATGAAAGTCTAACAGGCCACAGTGTGAAAATAAATATCTAGCCTATGTTTAAATAGAACATTTTTTAAAGTCAAGTAAAACGAAGATTAAAGAAAAACTTTAGAATATGAAATAAATTCAAAATGAAAAGAAATAGCCTAGTTCCAACTGTCAGTTCACAATAATGAGAAATAAAGCTGCGATTGTATAAATTGAGATATAAAAAAAATCCAATTATAATAAAAATGTATGATTAAGAAAAACGTGTGTGTGTGTGTGTGTGTGTGTGTAAACGTGTTTCAGCAGAAAAACAAGCCTTGAATAAAAATTGTGGTGTGTGTTGCAACAAAATGTAATAAACAAAATGGCTGCCAAAACATTCTTATTGAATCATTTAGGTAACTTAACGTTAATGGCTTTTAAACAGGTTTGAGGAGCTTTAACCATGTCACGTAAACATCTTAATCCAACATAATTTCTTGCTTATAATAATCGAATTGATTGTGCAGGCTACATGTAGCCTAAACGCTGCCAATACCATCGTTGTGTCGCACAGTGTATTTGAGTAGGCTACATTCTTCAGCCTGATCATTTTACCAGTCACCTTTGCACTTTAAGAAAAACCTCCACCATCTTCCCCGAAATCAATCTTAAACAGGAACTCACTTGCAGGAGAGACACCATATGGCTGTTTTTCGTCGTTATGGGCCGCTGTCCCATCGTCGTAGTGAGCGAAGGCCGAAGTCTCCGGTAATCTAGTCAGAGCAGGAGAGATGGATGACGCGCCTTACTCCAGTCAACGAACCAAGCTCGCGCCCATCAGAGGCGCCTGGCTGGCACGTGCCACAGTAAGAAACATTTGGCTTGCATGATTTGCATCTCTCGCGACCCTTAGGCTACCCCACTGTCACGCGCCTACATAAATTAAGATGATTGACTTCATATCCCGTCTTTTATGACATTTTTAATTGTCTAATAAATGTTGGTGCATTTTACTCAGATAAAGAACGTGTTTATGAACCGACAGCGAGTAGCCTAACTGTTTTCTATGAAGCCTATACTGTATCATATTTAACCACATACCACTCAATATACCAGCATATTTGATATCTTCATTTTCAAGGACTCTTTGATCAACATCAAAACTTTGCTGAAAAACTTGAACACAATCGTCTTACCTCTTGCCTTCCAATTGATAGCCTACCATTTTAGCAAGTAAAGGGCCTTTTAGTAGCCTATAATTCTAAA
Source organism: Squalius cephalus (assembly GCF_949319135.1). Lineage (NCBI taxonomy): Eukaryota > Metazoa > Chordata > Actinopteri > Cypriniformes > Leuciscidae > Squalius > Squalius cephalus. The sequence continues at coordinate 10,090,667 of NC_137127.1, read as the reverse complement.
TATGTCCACCTTCAGGTCCTGGTATCTTTTTGATGTGAAATCGTTAATGACTGAACGAATAATAAGTAGGCTAGGCTAAATGTAAGAATAGCCTAACTTTTATATAAATTAATAGTTCAAGATAAACATTTACAGGAATGAAGCAACTTAGATTAGGCTACTAGTGTTATCCATACATTATTTTTAGAAAAATAAAAATAAATAACAACAGGCTTTTAAAGAATCTTTGTATATGTCATCATTGTATTGCACTTATATGTTTCCCCCTACAATTAAAACTACAGAGCTTTGATGATACAACTAACCTTTTAAATATAATCTTAATAAGACATATTATTGGGATATATAGAGTCACAACTGATATTTACATGTATTTTTATGTAAGTCTGTTATAATATCCATATAAATAACAAATTGCATAATTTTGTTCAGTAAACTTTTGCTTCAATAAACTCTTCCATTAATTTTTTTTTTCTGACTATTATGTCAGGCTTTGCCAGGGTTAAGGTTTCTATAATTTAATATTCAAACAAATGGTAAAGACTGATCTTGAATCATAACTTCATAAATTAAAATTGCACTTAAACATCAACATGCCATCATTTCCCCTCAAACTAAGTTAAATATTTCCTTTTATAGCTCTTTTCCCCTTCACTTCCCACATGCCCCTTAGCTCTCATTCCATAGTTCTGCTCAGACAAATGATAAGTGTGCAGACACTAATGAGTGGTTTTAAAATGGGTCTACTGTCTGGGCACAGGCCAGCAGGGACACTACGGCTCTTATGGTGCTGTGTTAACATTTCACAGCTCAACAATTGTCTATTCACCCTCTTCATATCCACAGAACGGTGAGCAGCGAAGCAGCAAGTTTTCTTGAGAAGGCCCTCAAACGCAGCATTATATTATGAAGAGATAGTGGTATAATGTACTGAGGTGAGCATCGCCTGTCAGAACTTTGAGCTCCTGTTGCTATGTTTGAAGGGTAGAATGAGGGTTCGTCTTTGGTTCCATTTTCATGTTGGTTATTCCGCATTTCAACCTTTCTGTCCAATTATGAGTATTTTTAGTTTGGTTACAGCTCTTGTGCATGTTACAACTAAAATAAATATGGGATGATGAAGACTGTCATCAAATGAAGCCAAGAATCACATGGACTAAAAATCCCTTTCATGGTATGAAATACCTTAAGGACAATGCAAAAAAAAAAAAGTTAAGTAAAAACAAAAGAAAAAGAGTATAGGAAAGATGTACGCAACATGATTTTTGTGTAAACAGTGGGGTTTGCTTATTATGCAAGCGCTAATTTCCCCCCAGGAGCTCATTAGAGCCTTGAGTGCAGCAGAGAGAGGCCCCAATCACCCGGTAGAGAGAGAAAGAGACAGAGATAGGGAGAGAGAGACCAGCCAAGCATGTCTACATCATGAGAGAGCACAGTGAGACACACTGAGAGTGTGTCATTGTTTCTCTGTGGCACACACACACACAGAGCTTTGTCAGATTTAATTTCAGTGAAATGATTAGTGTTTGTTCCTCTCTAAAACCTGTAGGCGACAATCTCAAATTTTCAATGCACAGAATCAGATTAAGAAAAATAAAAAGTACCATTTAATTTTTATTGAATCAAAGAAAAGAAAAAACAATGGTTAATTAATTAAAAGGGAGGATTTTGTCTGCTAAATATTCACATATATCTTACAATCAATGATAATAAAACTTTGTACTTTATAGTATTTCTGATATAGTTTCATCTTAGCCACATTTTTTGACCGAAACAAAAACAAGAAGCATTGGTAGTTGGACAGCAGCCTGAAAATCCACACACAATCACTAAGTATTAACACTGAAATACAGAAATACAGAGTTGACCAGATTCATTTAGGCATTGAGTATATCATAATCATATAGAAACTTTTTTATGTATTTATATATGTATATATCCAGTATGCAGTCTTCTTGTGGGGATTCAGAGATCCTTCAGTCATGACAGAGCAAAGACGCCCTCTCAAAGACAAGAAAGAGTGAGCTGGAGGAAGCCAGAGAAAGAAGGGGCGACTGCACTGAGAGGAATGACAATGGCATTTTGAAACTCACAGTATGTATACGTATGGAGAGAATATACAAAGATGTGAAGGACAATCCTTAAAGCAGCTGAATACTTTTGAGGGTGGATTGTGATGGGATGAGTAAGAGGTTGGTGGGAAGGGCTACGATCCTCTGTATGCTTTCTTTCCATATTATTTCAATTATCATAAGGATAATAAAAAAAAAAGTTTTGGCTGTCCAGAGCTGTAGTCAAGCAGCAGAGCAAAGTGAGTGCGACTGAGAGCCTGCCACATAAAATTTTCACTTCCTATATGTTTTCTTTACATTCTCGCTATCATTCTATCTCTCATCCGCCCCCTTCTATCTCCCACAAGCCGGCGAGCTAAAGAGCAATAGTCCTGCCATGGCGTGCCCCTCCTCTACAGGGGGAAGACCAGGAAGCCGGAGAAGGTGGAGTACTTCCAGCCGCCCATCAGGTTGCCTCGCTCCAGCTTGAGGTATGCGCGGTCGCCTTTCTCCATTTGAATCAGGACGCCGTTACTGGCCGCTTCACGTGTGACGTCCTGATCCCCGGCGAAGGCGGAGATCACCGGCCAGCCGTTGTGCATCAGGCTCACCTGTAACATGGAAGCATTTTGATTAGCGAGTAGCTTCCTATCGCTGCACAATACTCTTCCCTATGTTTCTTTTCTTTCTAATTTACTTAAAGGAACTCAAATTAGATAAAGAATAAAAAGAAGCTAAGCAGGTATTGCTCGGCTGAATAAAAATTGTATACAAAACCCCAATGGGATAACTGGAAACTATAACGTTATTAGTATCAATCAGAGCCGTTTGAATTTCCTAACCAACAATAATACATGTAATCTATACACTCTTGTTCCCTTTCTTTTGCAGGCAGACAAGCCCCTTGATAATACAGTTGGCAGCTCACTATGAAATCATAAAAGTTGATCAAAGCATTTATGGGCCTTTGCCAGAAGAAATGAAAATGGCACATTGCTTTATTTGTGTCTATTTTTCTATGCCAACCATTCTCAGACCGAGCCAGAAGAAGAGCGAAAATGACATTTGATACTGCAATGAGGAATGAGCTTGGTTATTGGAAAGGCACCTTTGAATGTTGTGCGTGACCATCAGATACACAAAATCAGAGGCTATCACTATCGATATGCAAAAACACTGTTACACAATGAGAACGCACTCTCGCACAGAGATAAAAACCACAAAATGCTCACCACTAACATGCATTTGTTCACAGGATGACAAGTGAGAACATCATCATGCACTCTATATCATTTTTGAGTGACTTTCACCTCCAGCTTTGAGGCCCTGTAATTCTAATTCCATCCTCAATCATGTAAAACACACAAATGGACCATTGTATGAAAGAACCCAAAAATGAGAAGTGAGATAATGTGAACGGATCTCTCAACACACAATTTAATGCTGCATTTAGCGGAACCGACAGCTTCCTGTCCAAATGACGCTGTGGAGTGATGGAGGACAACCCCCTCTTTTTTTGTCCCCTGTCTCAGTCATGCATAATGCTTGGACACGAGCGACGACAAAATGTTTCCCCCCCTCCTTGCCATATCTATTCACAGGGTCATTATTTTAGATCAGAGTGTAATTTTCTTAATTAACGTCTGTCACATCTGCGGGTTTAAAGAGAATTGCGCTTCACAAAATATGGGCAGTATATATTATCTGCAATCAATATTCAAATGCATGGCTGTCTGCTGCTTTGTCTTTTGAAAAGTGTTGCGTCAAGCTTTGCATGAAAAGAACTTTCTCTGACAATTTGCACTGCATTGTGCTGGACGACTCAGTCTGTATGTTAGTATTCCAATGTTAACAAAATGTTAGTGAGTTTTATGATCAAATTAACTTACAATGAAAATGACTGACTAGAATTTGAAATACAGAATGTGACTCTTAGTTTTTGACACCTAAACCAGACCAGAATTTATAAAAGGGGGGAAAAGCTTTTCCCCATCAGATGCCAAGTGTTGTCAGATGGAATTGTCCTTTGAGTATTGAAGTACAGTACTCTGTGATACGATATAAAATTGACTATGGGAATATGAGCTATGAAAGAAACTGCAATAAAAATTTGATAAGAGTAACATTTACACCCAATGCATGCAGTTCTCCTTCCAATGAATTCTTCGAGATCCACACAGACACTTTGTGTTGCTGTATTATTTATGGATCCTTTCAGATCATTCTGTGTTTATCATATGTTCTGCATGATAATGGAAAAGCTTGCTTCTCCCTCTCAGATCAACAGAGTGGAATTCATATTTTCTTTGAAGTGTGAAGTGTAAAAGAACAAAGAAAATATTTAATCAGCTAAAAAAAGCATTTCACACCTAATCTGTTGTGTTACTCTAGCCAAACATATTTAAGAATTTGAGCACAATATCGCAATTTAAAAAGTTGCACTCAAACTGACTAAAATTTTGGTCTAGGCCTATAGTAAAACCAGGATTAAATCAATTATAGAGATTGATAAATGAATGTGTTTAGAAAGTTACAAATATGCTTTCTGTTTTAGGACAATATCTATTGTGAAGCAATCTGTTGAAAACACTCTTCTGTCCTCAAATGTCTGGCCTTTTTACAGTAAATGCACAGCAGAACCTATAACCCATAAACTCTTCCAATCTACTCACGTGATTTTGAGCAAAATCCCTGCATCTCATAAAAAAGTATAAATAAATATATAAAGTAGGCTACAAATATAATTCTTGTAATTTGTGTGAGCACCGTAAAAAAAATAGACACATTGAAATAGGCCCTCCAATGCAAGACTATATGCACATGTTTTCTCTTGTATTATTTGTCGTAATTAAATAGTTGGATTAGAGAGCTTTGGTTTCAATATCTGTTTGTGTGTCATATACACATCTTCAACTTACTGTCTTCATTTAGTCAATGTTTCAGTGCATTTCAGAGATAAATAGGGAAATGTGTGATTTGGCTTGCTTCTAATTTTGTCGCCGATCAGAGCGGAATAACGGGATATAGATGTGAATCCTCTGAGAGACACGACAGTGTAATGATTATGCGCTGTAATTAGCCAAAAACAGCATATATAAATAAATATATATTTATATATATATATTTTTTTAGGCTATGCTGTGCAGACAGGAGGCGACTCTGTCACGCGCATTCTCTGTCCATGGTCCTGAACACGCGCCAGTCTTGTCTACGCGCCAAATTTTAGGATTGTTGTTCTCGTGCTAATTGAGGGAATAAAGAAAAGCGTTCCTCACTAGACAACTGAAAATTTCACATTTTCTTTCACACACTCTTTACTGTCCCACGCGCACCACAGAACACTTCAGAGAATGGTGAGAATAAAGGTATGATGAGCACTTACCTGGATCGTTTGACGATTATACACTTTTACTACGTGGAAATTAAAACTGTATATCCCTTTGCGCGGGGCAAAGAAATTGCTCCTTTCCTCATCGAAACTTTTACCAACGTTCACAAGTACCTGAAGGATGATGCAGAAATCATAATATAAGTCAAACACGCAATAACAAGTACTATCGATTAAAAATCGCCCTTTTAAGTCTAGGTTTGGGCTCTTTAGGTTTTACGATGGACACTGGCTGGTATAAAGCAGCAAAGCGTTTAAATCAGTTCGTCATTCATTATATATACAAGAGCTGATGGGGGGTAGTTTTATGACACAAAAAAAGAAGTTCACGGCTATTAGATATAATTGAAAAGACATTAGCCTGTAATTGACCTTTAATGAAGTGGAGGGAAATGTGACATCTCCCCAGATTACACATAGCTTATCAGTTAAAGGTTTCACTGCTGTGATATTTCTTTGATTTTGTGACCTAGTTTGTATTTGTAACCGTGACACAAAAATCCTCGCGCAATTCACAAAAAGTAACATAAAAACAAAATAAGTCAAGCGACTGTTTCCACAGTGAAAATTTACCTGATCGAAATAGATCACCATTGTTCGATTGCTCATCTCCGACGGCTCGTGGTTCGTGTTCCTCACCACGGAAAAAGCCACTTTGGCGCTTCCAGAACGCACCGATATCCCAAGAGCCGTCCCAGTGGGGTCCGAGGTGGGATTTGAGTCGCACACGACCAAGCATTTCCCCTCCAGTACGATGGGTTCTGTCTCGTTCTGTGCGTATGCATGGCACACTAACCACACTGCGCCTAGCACCAACGTCAACATCATGCCAACTTCACTCCGCACCTAACAGCAGTCTTCTCGCAAAGACACAGCCCGCTCAAATTCCAAACCAAAATCACCCCAAACCTGTCCCCACTGTAAAACGAAGTCCTTCCAAACAGTTTAAGTCAGGACTACAACAGTTTTCCCCCTCGTTCCCCTCTCAGTCCGTAGTGGAAGAACCGACTGAAAGCGGATCAAGGCCCTTACCGAGCTCGCGCGCAGTAGAATACATAGCGCGTGGGGTCCGTCTGCTCGCGCGCTCAATTATTGATATGTGAGATATTAGAAGTGAAACACAAAGGCTCGTGAGCGCAATCCTCCCGCCCTCCTCACTCTCCCCTCCGGGCCCCCAATCAGCGCAGGAGACGGTCTTTACTTTTCCAATCGCTTTCCAAGCAAGTGCATGGACCGCCTCCTCTCGTGACAGCGCCGATGGGGTCCCACCCCTCAAAAGAAGTATCTTACAGGTGGACCCTACTCAGCAGACAGAAGGGGACGACACCCCGATCCTCGGAAAATGGGGGTGCGTTATTTTATCATCGTTTTACCGGACACAAGGACGCAATTTGTTCTTCCGTTCCATGTTAAATGGTTACTCAAGATGAATGGATTGTGAGCGCGCGGAAACACAGCGGAGGTTGTCTTCATGAACGCCGGGTGGAAGTGGTGCTTTTGCTCACTAACGGACACCTATTGCTGAGAAAAGGACACTTTACGAGGGCAGCGATGCTTAGCTACACATTCTACAGATGGACAAGCCAACTTCAAGCGAAGACTTAAAAAGTCATTTTAATAGAAAAAGAATGTAAAAATACTACAGTAAATATGCTACGTGTTAATTGGGTAACTGTCAGTTACCTCGTGAAATATAGCAGGAAAAATATATTCGATTTATTGGACAATAAATGTAACTTCACTGTGAGAGAAATAGGATTGGACGTAAAAGTATTTAGGCTACCATATAATTTACTTGCATCAACATTTTATTTACATTCTACAAGAAATTACATTCACGTTTGCAGTCTAAAATTAGTCTATTTTTGCTTTTGTTTTTAAGAAAAAAAAATTCTAGTTACTTTTTTACCATTTAAAAATATATTAAAAAGACGTTGCTGAAAGGAAATAGTTTTGTTTTTGTTTTTTAAAGAGGGGGTAAAAGACGTAGCTATTGGGAGTCCCGTTGTATTTTATTAAAAGCTACTTTATTTTTTTATAATTAGTTAGGCTACATACGTGTAACATTTGCAGGGTTGTTTACTGAATTTTTTTCAGTATCTATCCTGTTTGTAGCCTAAGCCTGGTGGTGTTTTGCAATATTGTATAAAGGCCTGTATGTATGGTTCATGCAAAGGCCAGTTTTCATTAACATAGTCTTGGCCTTTATAGTCCAAGTAGCCTACAATATGTCAATATGTTAACAGTTAATGATATAGTTTGCAGTTATGAAATTTAAAATATACAGACACTATGCCTCCCATAACTCTAGAAAAGTTGATTTTACAACGAGGTTCTGGCAACCACGGATATCTGTCGTAATTTGAACGGAATTTTTGACAAAAGTAAAACACTAAACGAACTGGTCTAGTTATTTAAATCGATGTCAAAATCAATAGCCTACATTATCGTTCCAGCTGACTGTAATATATGCTACTGACATGATCTGTAATATAACTGTATTAATCTTTACCACATTTTCTTTCGTGAACCTATGATAGGCCTACATCGTGAATACACGGGAAAGTCTGCTTAGGACATTGACGCCACGAAACTTAGGGAGCATATGCTGTTGCTCAAAACATAAAGCTCAGGGTTTGAACATTGATGGGATGTGGCGTCTGAGGCCCGCGCGACTCTCATTTTTCTGACAGCACTCGTTCTGCGCCAGCGCAGTTCCTACATGACATTTAATAAATTAGATCACTGAGCAGGTTTTAGCAGGAAAAGAAACATGGCGAGCTAAACAACAACAGAGGACGAGCTTGACATTTGAAAGAAACAACGACAACAAAGCATGTAGGAGAATACGTGAGCTGAGCAGAAGAGTTCATTATAATGGATGCCATCCTATGATTTTTTTTTTTTTTTTTTTTTGGATTAGCAACATCAGACCTGAAGCTGGTAAAGTGATGAGTAACAAAAACATTATAATTAAGTGGCAGATATTTTGTGCGCACGCCAATGGACACCTGCTGTTGTGGTGAAAGCAAAGAGAATAAACAGTATCTCACCACCTGTATTTCACCGCTAAATCTCAACAGGAGCAGACATGCTGGTCTGGAGTCAGCAAGTCACCTATTCACTTTATCAAAAGAAATGTTCAAAAGAAGAGATGATGAGCTGTAGGCACAGCTTTAGTAAGTTCAGCCACCCACAAGACTGCAGTGGTAGGCTACACTGTAAAAAAGAAAAAAGAAAATAACCACTTAAATTGAACAGTTTATTTAAAAGTAGTGTTAAAACATGCAATTATACATTCATTGCACACTTCTGACCACTTTGAATTTAATAGCTGATTCAACCAACTCTAGTTGAAATTACAGAATTTGATGAAAAGGAAGAAAACATGTACACACACACACACACCACCACCAGTCAAAAGTTTTGGGGTAACACATACTCTTCAGTGTCACATGATCCCTCATAAATCATTCTAATATGCTGATTTTATACTAAGTGAGCATAAGAGACTTCTTTCACAAACATTAACAATAGTAATGTTTCCAAATTTTTTGACTGGTGTGTGTGTGTATATATATATATAAATATATTCTGAGATTCTGCTTTATATTTTAATTTTATTTATTCTTTTTAGTTTCTACTTTTGTTGTTCCACGAATTAAGGGTTTGAGTGGTTACAAGTACAAATAAAACACATTCTCCTAAGAATCAAATGTCTTTAGGTGATGTAAGGACCACCCATTGGCCCAACGACGGAATCCAACGGCCTGGCGAAGGTATAATGCGTGTATGTCTTTTCAGCGCTCCAGTGAAGTTCACTTAATTTATTGGAATTTAGTATTACTTTAGCTCTATGCGTAATCTGACTCCAATTTCAAATGATAATCAAATTTAGATTGTGTTTCTGATTAGAAAATAATCATAAATATTGATTATGAATTAATTTAGATCTTTGATTATTCTGGGCATCTCATAATTTCAAATATTAGTTCATTACGGACCTGGTGTCGCTTTGAGACGTCACGTCGCGAATGTGTGCTCACGATCACAAACTAGCCAGTCCTGAAATAGTCAGAGGGTGCAGTGTAAGTATTTTACCCTATGCAGCTGCTCACTGCAGACCCATAGGTGTAATTTTTTATAATATTTGCAGCATACAACATGCTAAGTCAGGAGATAGTCAGAAATCAGAAGGTCTTCCTAAGATGTGCCCCATGCTCCATTCATAGTGCCTTCAGTTTGATCTATCCTGGAAACACCAGACTACACATTAATCTACTAAAATGAATGATTTCGAAAACTTCAGAATAAATCAAGATGTAACATTTATTTGTCAGGTAAAAATGTATCATGCCAATTACAGAAGTAAATGATTAAAAGCCAATTCAGAAAATATATGACATCATTTACTCAAAGATGACTCTAAAAGTAAGCAATGTTTTCCTGACAGAGACACACAGTAATGTGTCAGGGCTTTCCAACAGGAAAATACTGACATACATTACTGTATGGGGGATGCCTGGTAAATAGTCCCAAAGTCTGCTCTGTCACCTCGCCTTAAGTACCAGACCAGAACAAAAGGGGTTGTACAAATGTTGTTTAGAGTTGTTTGGGCCAATCCATGTACCCCAAGCACCTGGTTTCAGGAGATATCGTAAAGAGATATCAGCCAGAGAGGAGAAACAGGATTCTTCTCCTAAGTTCTCAATCTTTCTCATTAAACCAATGACTGCAATGAAATTAAGACCATTTTACCAATCGCACTGAGACACTTAAAATGATACCAAACATGAAAAGGAAAAAACAACATATTCACAAGATACACCACATGCGATATATAGACATTCTTAATGAACTTTCAGTGACTTGAGGAGGGAGAAGAGGAGGGAGAGGGGGGATGAGTTGAAGTCAAACAAGGGGACAAGGAGATAAGTTTGGGCAGGACAAGGTTCTGTGCTCTGTCTTTGCTATCTGCTGTCCAGGGTGCATTTTATGGCTTTATTGCAGGGTGCGTTTTGTTTTAGCAGGAAAATCAGAAAAAAACATATTGGAAATTATATGTAACTTAGATAATGATTGTAGACCTCATATAACCCACAGTTGGATGGATAGATAGATAGATAGATAGATAGATAGATAGATAGATAGATAGATAGATAGATAGATAGATAGATAGATAGATAGATAGATAGATAGATATGACAGTCGCCTGACGCTGTAGATGAACAATGAAAGCCAGGTTAGTGGAGCGTCAGGACAGATGTTGTCTTGTGACAGCTTCCCTGTGAGGAATGTCCTGTCACACTCCACATCCCGCAGGTCTTGTTGCATCATTCTGTTGCCTAAGGTGCTTCCATCTCCCGGCATCATGAAGCGCAAATGGTGTAAATAAAGAAATAAAGAGAGAGAGAGAAAGAGAGAAAGAGAGGTGTGTCAGTGACATGCTATGCGTGACGGTGTGTGTGCTGGTGCCAGCTGGCTCTCAATGCCTGGCTGCTAGTGCGGGAAAACACCTCTAGTACATGATAACAAAACGCATGTCTGTCCAAAAGATGAAAAAAAAACAAAAAACAGAAAGTCAAGGTAAGTATAGATCCCTCCCAGCAGAGTAAGACTACCCGGAAAACACAGTCATTAAAGTACAATTAGCATGCAAACACTTCAGTTCTCAAAAGCAGAAGTTAACAACCAAAGTAATTAGCACACTAAAATATTTATCACCTTGCAAATGACATGTTTTCCCTGGGAGCCTCCATAACTCCAAGCATTCCTTAGTTATTGTTTGTTTATGGAGAACTAAAAAAGCAAGATTCTCATAGAGGTGCTTCAGCTTTGCAGTTTGGTAACTAAATACAGATTCAATTGACTGCAAATAATCCTCCAAGCTAAACTGTTTTCGATTCCAAACAAGATTGGGAGGCGTAACTCATATTGCTGCAAGCTTGTTTCCTTTCCCAAAATGAAAGATTGATACTAATCATATTAAAACTTGAGGTTGATGCACTGTATATTTAATGAACCTTGTTCCCTTTTCATTTTACGCATTTTGAGGTGAAAGTGATGATAAACTTGATTAGGAGAGGACTGAAACCAATTTTTTGCTGGTGGTAATCCAATCAAGAATGTAAAGCGTTGTAAATGCAATTTGACAAATCACATTAGTCTGTTATTGGCCGCCTGTCGGTGGCTCGTCAGAAATATAGTTTCTGTCCTGTAGGCGATTCAATAATATGATTTTAAAAGAGTTTGGCTTGAGTCCACTCCAGCAGGGACACACAAGGACAAGGTGAACATCGGTGTCACCGCTTTAAACGGTTTATTCTGTGTCAGCAGAGGAAAGGTGCGTATTCAGTAGGGTTGTTTACCATTCAGAATGTATTTTAAAATTCCAATTTGATTTTGAACTGACATAGCAAACAGGATGCAGAACTGCAATTCGATTTAAAAAGAAAAGCGAAGTTTGTCAAGACAAACGTTGAATGTTTATAGGACTTTTGGACAGAGAGAAGATAGATGCAGTTTATTCTTCAGTTCTGAATTTTGCACAACCCTTGTACACAGATGATACAATCCTAATCAAGACAACATCAAGATAAACGGAACGCTTAAAATAATGAACGCTTTGCTCTCATTGCCAGTGACAATAAGGTTAAATTATTCAAATTGTGCTTTTTTTTGGTCAAAATCTGAAAAATCGTACACCTTAATCAGAGTTTGCAAACATAAAACTCATGAAAGTATGAGAGGCTTTTATCTGAAACGCATTCTCTGATTAGACATTCTTATCTAAACATAAAATATCCCTCTGATTTCCATGTTCCCTTCTGCTTCGCGCTGGAGTTATGGTGCACTCAGCTGGCTGGGAAAATAACCATTAAGCACTTGCAGTGCAATAGAATAAATATTGCATGCAGTGATATAGGACTCACTTGACTCTTAAAGAGACAGTCAGGAGACTCCTTGAAGGCAAAACTGCAGAAATCACTGAATCACTTTTGATCGCCAAAAAATGTTTAACTATGAACTAATTAAATGAATGGGAAAAGTTGTGCCCTCTCTTGTGGTTTCATACTTTGTCACGGCAATTACACATAAGGCTACGGAGTCTACACAAGGTATAATTTCAAGCGAATAGCATCATGAACTTATGACTCATATGACATTGCATATAAAAATAGAAGGCTGTGCATGTGCCCTGCTGCTGCATGTAATATTAGTCAAAGTGGTTCTCCTTCAGAATAGGATGGGACGAAGGGAGGAGAGATTGAGAAGAGGAGGGAGGTCATTAAAATAATCATTTAAAGCAGGCGCGTGCGAGTCCTCGGTGTCCGATTCACTTTTATGGTTCAAGATGTCTCCCACCTGGCACACAAACAATAAACCTCCATAACAATAAAGACGATGCTTTACACGCAGACACATCCGCACCCACACGAGCACTTTGAATCACCCTGCCGAGCCCGGCGAATCTGCTGCTCTGGCCTTTTCTTGCCGCCGAGGCCTCCAGACCCCCCTCCGCCTGTAACGTGTGTAATCATGGCTTTCATTTGGTTACAGGAGCGGAAGGGCCGCCCAGAGATGGCTAGATTAAATCTTCCATGTGTCAGAGGAGAAGAGAAAACAGCATTGCACTGCCTAGGGAGGGCTGGTGAAAAATAACCTGTCATCACTTTCGCTGGTTTTGGCTGCTCTCTCGGTCCTCTATCGGTTCGGTGGCTCACTCACTCCGTCTCTCTCTGGGTCTAATTCGCGAGGCGGGGTTTTCAAGGGACAAGGTGAGAGACGCAGGCGGTCTGTAATAAAGAGAGACAGCCTGATAGGAGGCAGATGGAGGATAGGAGAGAAGGAAACGAAAGCAGGAGGGAGAGAAAGAGAGAGGATGCTCCTGAGAGGCAGAGTTCGGTAATGGGGGAGAAAAGAAGAAGAGACACTTTGTGCAAAGAGCAAGTCATGTAATATGAGGAGTATTTACTTCTTTTATGGTGCTACTAGAGACTCAGCTGCATAGATGCTCATTGCCAAATCTGAGACCTCAAGATGCTATTGAAAGACCAAAAAAGCCATATATTTAAAAATACAATCTAACAAGACAAAGAGATCCTTTCATGCAGAGACATTCAATTTTATTCGCATAAATGGATCACAAGCAATTTGTTTTTTCCAAAAAACAAAAAATAAATAAATTAAATTAAAATAATAAGTATTATAATTATATCTTACAATTATATCCATCCATCCATCTCTCTCTCTCTCTCTCCGAAACTTTATTTTCAATCTGAACAAGTATGCCTGTTATGCATAAAATCAAATCAAGGTACCGTACCAGAGTATATTTTAAATAACCAGCAGTTCCTTAGGTTATATTACACAGCTCTCTACTGTCACTGTAGATTTAGATCTTTTTCATGGTTTTGAAATGTTGAATATGAGCTAGCAGAATACGCCAAATACAGACATCTGATGTAGTGTCTGAAGAGGCACTGAACCCATAAGTAGACAGGCCTGGAATAGAATATAAAAACATAAGCAGAAAATATTTAAGATATAGAAAAGGAATTGACTATAGGGGAGCATGTTTTACTCTCACATTTGATCTATTTTACATAATTTTCTTTCACAGAAGCTCACACAACTAAACGGGCCTGTCACCTTGTTTTCATACTAGAAAATTAATCAGAAGCATGTGCAAAAAGATGTGTAAAGAGAGAGATAAGGTGAGAAAGAGAACTTATAATTAGATGAGATGTGATGAGATAACTAGGAGAGCTTGATGGCACATGGTCATGCCTTTTGAGGTGGTTTAATTATTAATACCATAAAGTATAAGGTTTGTAAACCCAAATCGATAAGTATTACATCTCTGCACAAAACTTGTCCCTCACCCAAGGCCGCCGATTCCTTTCATGAGGCCCCATATTATAACAACCTAAAATATTCTTGCATCATGGCAACAAATTTTGCAAGTAAATGGGAAAGCACCACTCTCATTTTCTACAAAAATAAAATAATTAAATAAAACATTTTTTTTTATTAAAAATTGAGTAAAATCTAGTTTTAGTTTTAAGTACATTCATTTTAAGTGTATTTATTAATAAGTGTTCATTGCAAACCCAGTGAAACAAAAATAATTTAATGACATGAGTAAGTGGGGGAAAAGTGCTGCCATTCTGGACTGCAGGACAATAGAATGCAGGAGTAAAAATTTAACACTCTTCAGCAAAAAAAGAAACACAAATGTGATGTTTATTCTAAGCAGGGGTGTCCAATCCTGGTCTGACAGGCCAATGTCCTGCAGAGTTTAGCTGCAACCACAGTTAAACACACCTGAACCAACTAATCAAGGTCTTACTAGGCATACTAGAAACTTCCAGGCAAGTGTGTTGAGGCAAGTTGGAGCTAAACTCTGCAGGACAGTTGCCCTCAAGGACTGACTTTGGACACAACAAATCTAAAGTAATTTTTGCTTACTGGTATGGTTGAATTGGATCAAAGGTCAGTAGCAAAGACATTGGTTAATAAAGTCTGATTAAATACATAAAGTATATTTGTGTAATTTAACATTTAATTATTGTAGGTTTTCGTAATATTCTGAGTTTGCATTTTATTGTTTTTATCCATTTTGAGGAATACTGAATCTGTTATTGCAAGTGAGATGAGTAAATGCATGCTCACATTTAGTCTAGAACTACAATAACACACAACGCCAGTCTGCACCTTACTTCCGATTTCTCTCAACATGGGGACAGGAGAGGTGACAGTCAATAAATGGGAAAACAAAGTAACTTGGTTACTTATTTGAAAAAGGAACTATTTTGTAATATTTCGTTGTAAATTTAAAAGTAATGCATTACTTTAATAGTTACTTGATAAAAGTAATCTGATTATGTAACTCACATTAATTGTAATGCGTTACTCCCAACACTGGTTGTCATGATGTACTGTAACAGCCTGAAGCTAAAAACAAGCATGATAAAAACATCATGGCAAATGTAGTACATCCAGATTACATTCAGAACATACTTTTTAGTGGTCATAAAGTAATTACTTATTCAAAATAAGTACCTACTCAAGAGTATGTGATTTCGGACGCAGCCTTATAGGCCTCCTTTTGGAGGACTGAAGGTTGCATAATGTTTTCAGTGCACAGGTGGCGTGTGATGACAAGGAGGAGAAATATATTTGTGTGAGTACTTCTGTGTGTATACAGTACATGAACATGTACATCTCACATTTGAGATACGCCAGACTGTTTGTTTAATTACTGTTTAATTACACTTAACAGCCCCTGTTGTATGCAGATACAGTCAGCACTCAGCACATGAGGTGTGTATCCTCAGTAAACAGAGTATAGGAGTGGTGTGTTGACAGAAAAGATCGATACTCGGGCAACTGCTGATGGGAAACGGAACAATCTTCACTTCTGATCCCTCGGTAATAACACTGCCAGTGTCACAGACACACATACGCTTGTCACTCAGCCTGATGAGCATCTTACAATCTCTCTCCCAATATCTGTGTGTATACTCCGCACATTAACACTGCAAACAGACACATGCACATTAAGAAATATTTGTGAGATGTTGTTAAAAAATATAGTTGAACATGCACAGATATTAATTTACATGTGCATTATTAGAGAATTGAAAGAATAATCGGGTAGAAACAGGCTAAAACTCAAATGTAGTCACGCGTGTAAACACATGCTCATCGGATCCAGTCTGATGAATCATTGGGATGGGGGCAATGGCTGCTTTGGGGTTGAGTCAGCATGAGGGTCTAACATCTCAAGCTCTATATTCATTCCTGGTGGCAACAATTGTGGACAAGTACTATGTACACTTGACTGAATTTATGAGGGATAGGATTCTAGTGGGAGAGCTAGACTGGATGGGTACTTTTGGTTGTCAATCATAATAAAAATCTTAAAAGTATCTATCAAATGTCTTTCAAAGATTGTGACCAAGCTCTCTTTTTCTCCATTCTAGTATGTAACGGCCACTTTTCGAGATTCCCTGTGTGGGAAAAAAAACGAACCATGCCTTACATTTTCTTCATATAGACTATTAGGTTTCACTCTGAAATATATAAAATTACAGATGTAAAATATGTTGTGAACTCTGTTTCACTTTGCACTAACGTACACAATTCAAATGATTGGGGTCGGAGATTTGTGTTATTTTATGTAGAACGTTTTTTTTCTATGTTTTTGAAAGAAGTCTCTTACCAACACTGCATTTATTTTATCAAAAATACAGTGAAACAGTAAAAGAAAAATTGTGAAATAAATGTTTTCTATTTTAATATATTTTCAATTATATAATTTTAAATAATCCTGTGATGGTAAAGCTGAATTTTATTGTCTTCAGTCACATGATACTTCAGAAATCATTCTAATATGCTGATTTGCTGCTCAAGAAATATTTCTTATTATTATCAGTTGAAAACAATTGAGCTGCTTAATATTTTTGTGCCAAGGACGATCAAACATAAACATCCCATATACCAAGGACAGCTCAATATTTTCACATATAAAAAAATCATTTATACAGTGAGAAAAACAATAATCATGATATAATGCCTTGAATTTTTTTTATTTTTTAACATGATTAACATGTTATTTACCATAGTTTACCATGATTTACCACATTCTAGTATGATTTACCATGATTCAAGCATGATTTACCATAGTTTACCATGATTTACCACGTTCTAGTATGATTTACCATGATTCTAGCATGATTTACCATGTTCTAGCACAGTTTACCATGATTTACCATGTTCTAGCACAGTTTACCATGATTTACCACGTTCTAGAATGATTTACCATGTTTTTAGTATGATTGACCACATTGTAGTATGATTTACCATGTTTCTAGTATGATTTACCACAATTTACCACGTTCTAGCATGATTTACCATGACTTAGTCAAAAGAGCCAACCCCCATCTCTATACGATGTTTTGATGCAGAGATATAGGTCTTGCTAAATGGTTGCTAGGGTACTCTATTTGGTTGCTATGGAGTTGCTTGGGAGCTGCCAATGATAAAACTCCAAAGGCTGCTTGTCAGTATGAATGATATAAACCAACTTCCATACCTCTGACATTCAGAATACAAGATATCCCTCCTTGGATTTTAGTTGCTAAGGTGCTCAACAATGGTTGCTAGGGTGGGACTAGGAAGTGTTGAGATGATTCATGATTGGCTGTTTGCTGCCCCAAGTCAAATGAGCCCATCCTCATGTTTCTATGAGACTTCTATCCAAAGATATCCCTTTGATCTCTTTGAATGGAAGTCTATGGAACTTGCTAGGGTGCTCTAAATGGTTGCTAGGGCGTGGCTTGTTAGCTTCACAATGATCCTGAGAGACTGACTGGTCGTGTGAGTAAAATGAGCCCGTCCCCTTGTCTCTATGACACTGTGATCCAGAGTTATGATCAATACAAAATCCCTATGCAATTTACTAGGAAAAACACATGCGTTTCATGGGCCGCCCTTCGCCATAGTAAGTCTATGGGGAAACTTTGGGCACCTCTTGCCCCCCAGGGGTGCAACTTTTACCCCATTGTGAGGTATGTTCTTACAGAGCCTGTCAGCCTCTTCAAATGTGGTAAACTGCACTTTTCTGCGAAATCCTCAGTTTTTCGCAAAGTGCATGGGATTTTTTCGGCTTCTTTTTCGCCCCTGGGGCGAACACCGTACCCCCGATGTCTTATAAAAGTCATAGCACACCATTCCTCAATAATCCGCACGTTTTGACACCTCATTCGTGGGTCTGTGACAAAAACTGCGGGAGGAGTAGTGCGTCAAAATGTTGTCCAGAAGAAGCAGCAGAATAATAAGTATGAGCAATAACAATAGTGATGCCTTGCCTTTGGCAAGCACCACTAATAATAGAGTTTGAAAAGCACAAAAAACCCTGGCTTATACTTGTGTACAACATAATTCTTGTCTTCTATTTCAGGAAAGGAACATTATGTGCATATGCATTCTGAAATGAGACTGTAGAGAGATGAATTGCTCAATTTGCATTCTGAGTATGTTAAAAATGTACCTTGTATGATTTTGAAGATAAAAAGCTGTCTGGTTCATACGTCCTAATGAATCTAAATGTATGCAAAAGATATGAGCAGACTTGACCATGTTAACATTGCACTGAGAGAGCTTTTTCTAAAGTGCACTCTTTACCCACATTTAGAGAGAGAGAGAGAGAGAGAGAGAGAGAGAGAGAGAGAGAGAGAGAGAGAGAGAGAGAGAGGGAGAGAGAGAGAGAGAGAGAGAGAGAGAGTGAGAGTCAAATAGAAAGACAGTTTAAAAATGCTGGTATGCACAGAGATGCACACTTTAAAAAAAAAAAGGAAGAAAAGGAAAACAATAGATCATGAGTGAAAGGAGAGAACAGGATGGAAATGGAAAAGACAGAGATTAAGAGGAAGGACAAAGATGTGATGTCATGGTAACGGAAAGGTGTTGTTTAAAAGGCTGAGAGGAATAACAGGCTGACCGTGAACATAAAGAGAAGACTGACTGGAGAGTAAATGGAATTGGTCCTCAGTTTTGAATGTCCTAAAAGGTCAAATAAGATTTTTATGGTTGAGTGCAAGGTATATTTTTCACCTAACGTAAACTGCACCTTACTTCGCACACAAACGATTGCTGTATGGCTTCTGGAAATCTATGAACTATACGTTTTATCCATTTGGAGCATGGCAGTATACATCACCACTTTCATTGTATGGAAAAGAGAACCACAGACATTTTGCAAAACATTTCCATTTGTGTTTCATCAAAGGAAGAAAGTTATTCTGGTGTGGAAAGACAAGAAACAGAGTAAACACTGAATATAGGCAATATCTTGATTGGCCTTTGACCTTTGAGCATGAGGTGTGTGACATACACTACCATTCAAAAATGTAGGGTCAATAAAATTATTTTTTTTAAAGAATTTAATACTTTTATTCAGCAAGAATGCATTAAGTTTGTCAACAGTTATTTCACAATAATACGTTTCACTGCATTTTGCATTTATAGTTATAAGCACGTGACAGAGGAAAGTTCCAACAAATAACATAACACATCCTATATGTCCGATATAGCATAACACATGTCCAATACCTGCTAAAAAAAAGCACACACATTTGATTTCCACAGGATGGTTACTCAGGAAGTGTAACCAGCATAATAGGAGCGTACAATCGATCAACTAGGTGGGAGAAAGAAAGACACCAACACTAAAACAATCCCCTAAACTCCATCCGTGTCTTGCTTTCAGTTTTCTGTTTGTCTACTGGTTTCTCTTGCACCTAAATCGTAATTCAGACACTTCCTTCTTAATTATCTCTTGTTCACTGTTTTTTAATACACCACCACAACTCTCTCTCTCTCTCTCTCTCTCTCTCTCTCTCTCTCTCTCTCTCTCTCTCTCTCTGGTGGGAGAACAGAAACAGAATGGCCTCCTGCTAGTCGAACGAGGAGCAACTCAGTACAGCTGGAGAAAGGTCACTAATGACAGGCCTTCAGCACGGCTGTCAGAGTAGCCCACAGATATCTCTCACACACACACACACACACACACACACACACACACACAACTGCCTCCACCTGCATTGAGCCATGCAGAGAAAGGCATAATAAGCTCAAATCATAGATAGTGAAATGGATAAGCAGATGAACAGACATAAAGGACAAATGAACAAAAGAAAAAAGGGCAAAAACAAAGATAAATTAAAGCTGCAAGCAGCGATGAAAGGGCCCTCGCACTCGTGCCATCGTCACTCGGTGGCTTTAGGAAGACAGAGCATGGTTGGGCAATGTGCATTTAAGGAGGTATATATAGTAGTTGCTAGCATGGTTAGTATGTTTCTAGCATGCTTAATACACAATAGTTATGTGGTTAGTACTGCATTACTGTGTTAACCATGTCAGTTTCTGTTGACAGTAGGTGGGGCTATGTCTATATCTGAATATCGCTATGTAGATGTGTTCGGTGCAGGACTTTTATCAAACATGTGAAGTTTGGGGCAGATTGGACATTGTATGCTTGAGTTACAACAACTTCCTTTAGCATTTCTAGCATATTTTATGATGTTTCTAGCATATTACATATTAATTTTGGGGTTGATTGGACATTGCATGCCTGAGTTACAGAAAATTCATATTTAATTGCAGTAATATCATGCTTTAACACTTAGCTAAGTATTTGATAGCATGTTTCTAGTATGTTGCTAACATGTTTAGCAGTTAGTGGCACTTTTTTATATGTTATTAAGAGTCCAGAACAGTGTTTAACATGTCACTTCCTGTTGCCAGCAGGTGGCGCTATGACTAACTGAATATGAGCATGGTCATGTGTTCAGGACAGAACGCTTATCAAAAGTGTGAAGTTTGACGTAGATTGGACATTGCCTTCTTGAGTAACAACAACATCATGTTTCATTGAATTAGCATGCTTTAGCACTTAGCTAAGTATTGCTAGCATGTTTTAACATGTTTCTAGCATGTTTAGAAGTCAATGGCATTTTTTAACATGTTGCCAGAACGGCATCAACGTGTTAAACGTGACACTTCCTGTTACCAGTAGGTGGCGCTATTACTATAACTGAATATTCTCATGTAGATGTGTTCAGGCCATGACTCTTATCAAACGTGTGAAGTTTGGGGCAGATTGGACATTCTGTGCCTGTGTTACAGCAAATTCCTATTTAATTGCAGTAATAGCATGCTTTAGCACTTAGCTAATTGTTTGCTAGCATGTTTTAGCATGTTTCTAGTATGTTGTTAGCATGTTTAGCACTTGCTGGCACTTTTTTATATGTTATCAGGAGTCCACAACAGTGTTTAACATGTCACTTCCTGTTGCCAGCAGGTGGCGCTATGACTGTAACTGAATATGAGCATGGTCATGTGTTCAGGACAGAATGCTTATCAAAAGAGTGAAGTTTGGCGCAGATTGGACATTGCCTTCTTGAGTAACATCAATGTCCTGTTTCATTGAATTAGCATGATTTAGCACTTAGCTAAGTATTGCTAGCATGTTTTAACATGTTTCTAGCATTTTTAGAAGTCAATGGCATTTTTAACATGTTGCTAGAACGGCATCAACGTGTTAAACGTGACACTTCCTGTTACCAGTAGGTGGCGCTATTACTATAACTGAATATTCTCATGTAGATGTGTTCAGGCCATGACTCTTATCAAACGTGTGAAGTTTGGGGCAGATTGGACATTCCGTGCCTGTGTTACAGCAAATTCCTATTTAATTGCAGTAATAGCATGCTTTAGCACTTAGCTAATTGTTTGCTAGCATGTTTTAGCATGTTTCTAGTATGTTGTTAGCATGTTTAGCACTTGCTGGGCCTTTTTAAATGTTATCAGGAGTCCACAACAGTGTTTAACATGTCACTTCCTGTTGCCAGCAGGTGGCGCTATGACTGTAACTGAATATGAGCATGTAGATGTGTTCAGGACAGAATGCTTATCAAAAGTGTGAAGTTTGGCGCAGATTGGACATTGCCTTCTTGAGTAACATCAATGTCCTGTTTCATTGAATTAGCATGATTTAGCACTTAGCTAAGTATTGCTAGCATGTTTTAACATGTTTCTAGCATGTTTAGAAGTCAATGGCATTTTTAACATGTTGCTAGAACAGCATCAACGTGTTAAACATGACACTTTCTGTTACCAGTAGGTGGCGCTATTACTATAACTGAATATTCTCATGTAGATGTGTTCAGGCCATGACTCTTATCAAACGTGTGAAGTTTGGGGCAGATTGGACATTCCGTGCCTGAGTTACAGCAAATTCCTATTTAATTGCAGTAATAGCATGCTTTAGCACTTAGCTAATTGTTTGCTAGCATGTTTTAGCATGTTTCTAGTATGTTGTTAGCATGTTTAGCACTTGCTGGCACTTTTTTATATGTTATCAGGAGTTCACAACAGTGTTAAACATGACACTTCCTGTTACCGGTAGGTGGCGCTATGACTGTAACTGAATATGAGTATGGTCATGTGTTCAGGACAGAACGCTTATCAAACGTGTGAAGTTTGGGGCAGACTGGACATTCCGTGCCTGAGTTACAGCAACTTCCTGTTTCATGGCGAAACATCAAAATTTGTCAGGCCGCCGAGGACCCGCCCTTCGACGAAAACTCAAGATCTTCGCAATTTAACGTCGCAAAGGCCTTAAGATTACACTCACCAAATTTGAAGATGATCAGATAAAAACTGTAGAAGGAGTTCGTTAAAGTACGAGGCCTGAAAATGGCAAAAACTGCACAAAAATCTGAGAGGAAGTTGAAAATGGCTGACTTCCTGTTGTGTTTAGGGCTATGCTCCGAGAGACTTTTTTGTAGGTATTAGGTCCGTACATATATGTACCGAATTTCGTACACGTACGTGGAACACAGCGGGAGGCGCACTCCGTTGAACTTTTATAGGTGGCGCTATCGAGCCATTTTGGCCCGCCCAATTCTGAAACCTATATCAGATGTAAATTTTCGCCAGTTCTGACGCGTGTGCAAAGTTTCGTGAGTTTTCGAGCATGTTTAGGCCCTCAAAAATGCGATTAAATTCGGAGAAGAATAATAATAATAATAATTAAAGCTGCAAGCAGCGATGAAAGGGCCCTCGCACCCGTGCCATCAACACTCGGTGGCTTTAGGAAGACAGAGCATGGTTGGGAAATGTACATTTAAGGAGGTATATATAGTAAGAGTATGTCAAAGTTAGTAACAAAATGTTTTGTATAATGGTGATAATAGCATGCTTCATGACTCAGCTAAGTGTTGCTAGCATGTTTAGTCTGTTTCTAGCATGCTTAGTACACAATAATTATGTGGTTAGTACTGTATTACTGTGTTAACCATGTCAGTTTCTGTTGCCAGTAGGTGGCGTTATGACTATTGCTGAATATGAGCATGGATGTGTGTTCAGGACAGAACTCTTATCAAACGTGTGAAGTTTGGTGCACATTGGAAATTGCCTTCTTGAGTAACAAAAAAGTCATGTTTCATTGAATTAGCATTCTTTAGCACTTAGCTAAGCATTGTTAGCATGTTTTAACATGTTTCTAGCATGTTTAGAACTCAATGGCATTTTTAACATGTTGCTAGAACGGCATCAACGTGTTAAACATGTCACTTCCTGTTGCCAGTAGGTGGCGCTATTACTATAAATGAACATTCTCATGTAGATGTATTCAGGCCATGACTCTTATCAAAAGTGTGAAGTTTGGGGCAGATTGGACATTCCATGCCAGAGTTACAGCAAATTCCTATTTAATTGCAATAATAGCATGCTTTAGCACTTAGCTAAGAGTTTGCTAGCATGTTTTAGCATGTTTATAATATGTTGTTAGCATGTTTAACACTTGCTGGCACTTTTTTATATGTTATTAGGAGTCCATAACAGTGTTAAACATGTCACTTCCTGTTGCCAGCAGGTGGCGCTATGTCTGTAACTGAATATAAGCATGGTCATGTGTTCAGGACAGAACGCTTATCAAAAGTGTGAAGTTTGGGGCAGATTGGACATTCCATGCCTGAGTTACAGCAAATTCATATTTAATTGCAGTAATATCATTCTTTAGCACTTAGCTAAGTGTTTGCTAGTATGTTTTAGCATGTCTCTAGTATGTTGGTAGGATGTTTAGCACCTACTGGCATTTTTTTTATATGTTATTAGGAGTCAAGAACAGTGTTAAACATCACTTCCTGTTGCCAGCAGGTGGCGCTATGACTATAACTAAATATGAGCATGGACATGTGTTCAAGAGATAACTCTTATCAAACGTGTGAAGTTTGGGGTAGATTGTACATTGCCTTCTTGAGTAACAACAAAGTCCTGTTTCATTGAATTAGCATGCTTTAGCACTTAGCTAAGTATTGCTAGCATGTTTTAATATGTTTCTAACATGTTTAGAACTCAATGGCATTTTTAACATGTTGCTAGAACGGCATCAACGTGTTAAACATGTCACTTCCTGTTGCCAGTAGGTGGCGCTATTACTATAACTGAATTTGAGCATAGACATGTGTTCAGGCCATGATTCTTATCAAACGTGTGAAGTTTGGGGCAGATTGGACATTCCATGCCTGGGTTACAGCAAATTCCTATTTAATTGCAGTGATAGCATGCTTTAGCACTTAGCTAAGTGTTTGCTAGCATGTTTCTAGTATGTTGCTAACCTGTTTACCACTTGCTGGCTCTTTTTTATATGTTATTAGGAGACCACAACAGTGTTAAACATGTCACTTCCTGTTGACAGCAGGTGGCGCTATTACTATAACTGAATATTCTCATGTAGATGTGTTCAGGCCATGACTCTTATCAAACGTGTGAAGTTTGAGGCAGATTGGACATTCCATGCCTGTGTTACAGCAAATTCCTATTTAATTGCAGCAATAGCATGCTTTAGCACTTAGCTAAGTGTTTGCTAGCATGTTTTAGCATTTTTCTAGTATGTTGTTAGCATGTTTAGCACTTGCTGGCACTTTTTTATATGTTTTTATGTCCACAACAGTGTTTAACATGTCACTTCCTGTTGCCAGCAGGTGGCACTATGACTGTAACTGAATATGAGCATGGTCATGTGTTCAGGACAGAACGTTTATTAAAAGTGTGAAGTTTGGCGCAGATTGGACATTGCCTTCTTGAGTAACAACAACATCCTGTTTCATTGAATTAGCATGCTTTAGCACTTAGCTAAGTATTGCTAGCATGTTTTAACATGTTTCTAGCATGTTTAGAAGTCAATGGCATTTTTAACATGTTGCTAGAATGGCATCAACGTGTTAAACATGACACTTCCTGTTACCAGTAGGTGGCGCTATTACTATAACTGAATGTTCTCATGTAGATGTGTTCAGGACAGAACGCTTATCAAAAGTGTGAAGTTTGGGGCAGATTGGACATTCCATGCCTGAGTTACAGCAAATTCCTATTTAATTGCAATAATAGCATGCTTTAGCACTTAGCTAAGAGTTTGCTAGCATGTTTTAGCATGCTTCTAGTATGTTGTTAGCATGTTTAGCACTTGCTGGCACTTTTTTATATGTTATTAGGAGTCCATAACAGTGTTAAACATGTCACTTCCTGTTGCCAGCAGGTGGCGCTATGACTGTAACTGAATATGAGCATGGTCATGTGTTCAGGACAGAACGCTTATCAAAAGTGTGAAGTTTGGGGCAGATTGGACATTCCATGCCTGAGTTACAGCAAATTCATATTTAATTGCAGTAATATAATTCTTTAGCACTTAGCTAAGTGTTTGCTAGTATGTTTTAGCATGTCTCTAGTATGTTGGTAGGATGTTTAGCACCTACTGGCCTTTTTTTTATATGTTATTAGGAGTCAAGAACAGTGTTAAACGTCACTTCCTGTTGCCAGCAGGTGGCGCTATGACTATAACTAAATATGAGCATGGACATGTGTTCAAGAGATAACTCTTATCAAACGTGTGAAGTTTGGGGTAGATTGTACATTGCCTTCTTGAGTAACAACAAAGTCCTGTTTCATTGAATTAGCATGCTTTAGCACTTAGCTAAGTATTGCTAGCATGTTTTAACATGTTTCTAGCATGTTTAGAAGTCAATGGCATTTTTAACATGTTGCTAGAACGGCATCAACGTGTTAAACATGTCACTTCCTGTTGCCAGTAGGTGGTGCTATTACTATAACTGAATTTGAGCATAGACATGTGTTCAGGCCATGATTCTTATCAAACGTGTGAAGTTTGGGGCAGATTGGACATTCCATGCCTGGGTTACAGCAAATTCCTATTTAATTGCAGTGATAGCATGCTTTAGCACTTAGCTAAGTGTTTGCTAGCATGTTTCTAGTATGTTGCTAACCTGTTTAGCACTTGCTGGCTCTTTTTTATATGTTATTAGGAGACCACAACAGTGTTAAACATGTCACTTCCTGTTGACAGCAGGTGGCGCTATTACTATAACTGAATATTCTCATGTAGATGTGTTCAGGCCATGACTCTTATCAAACGTGTGAAGTTTGAGGCAGATTGGACATTCCATGCCTGTGTTACAGCAAATTCCTATTTAATTGCAGCAATAGCATAGCCTGGCTAACGTCAGACCACTTTCTCTTTGAGACGTGGTCTGGAAACCACATGTACATTTTCTCGTATTTGAGGCGTGGTTTACGAATGCCCAGAGCCGTTTATTGGGCGCTACGAATGTCTATCAAATGCGCCTGTACGCAGCTCATAGCCAATCATTTCAAATTATACCAGATGACGTATGTAGAGCGACAGATATTCAACGAAGAAGACGACGATGGGTCAGAGATTTATGTGTACACCAGAGAGTCCTGCACGGGTCCGATTTTGTAAATCCGCACCCGACCCGTTTTCCAACAGCAGCACTAATAAAAATCTGCACCGACCCGCTTAAAATAGAACCGACACCCGACCCGCACCCGAAATAAAATCAGTTTAGACTATCACATTATAGACACACTTACAAACATTTTTATTGCCAGGTCATACAGAAGTTATTACACGACCATTATAGCCGAAGCTGTCAAAAGGCCGATACATGAAGAACATGGCTAACGTTACCACACAAATCGAACAGACGCGGCTACAACACTATATGCCACACAATTTCGTCTAGCCTACATCTGACAATTTTTGGTTCAAACACACCCTGCACACCACACATACTTAACTGTGTTAAATATGAAAAATACCGTTCGATAGAGCTGCTTTGTTACCAGTTATCTGCGTGCTTCCTCAGGGATGAAGTTCCACATTTGCGGCTATCCAACACGAAAATGTTTGCAGCAAAGCCTTTCACAATATTTTCTTCAGATAACTCCAAATTTCTCCCACACACTAGACTTGATTTTTGATGACGTATTGTCGACAACTTTACAATCTCCACTAGCTATTCTTTTCTTCAACTCCTCAGCATCTATCTCGACGACTGCAAGCAGAACGCGCGCGCGCGGTTGTGATGCATTTTTAAAAGTGGAAGTAGCCTTGGTAACGTTATAGATCCTGGGAGGGCGTGGCGCGTCGGCACAAATAAACTGATGTGGATTTTAAATTATTTTATCAACTTGAAATACAGGCATATTTTTGTAGATGTGTTCCTAAAAATATGCATATATTTTTACGTCTGTCATGTTGGATCCATAGATAAACAAACTGCTTCGGTGTGTCGCATATACTTCGTCATCGTCTTCCTGCTCCCTCCCCGTTCTGTGATTGGTTCCCTATTTCAGGGGAAAAATTAGTCCATGGTGTCCAGACTACCTTGCAGCGTGAATAAAATCGCGCTGCTCAAGGCAGTATGGGGAAACCCAGGCTAGCAATAGCATGCTTTAGCACTTAGCTAAGTGTTTGCTAGCATGTTTTAGCATGTTTCTAGTATGTTGTTAGCATGTTTAACACTTGCTGGCACTTTTTTTATATGTTATTAGGAGTCCATAACAGTGTTAAACGTCACTTCCTGTTGCCAGCAGGTGGCGCTATGACTATAACTGAATATGAGCATGGTCATGTGTTCAGGATAGAACGTTTATTAAAAGTGTGAAGTTTGGCACAGATTGGACATTGCCTTCTTGAGTAACAACAACATCCTGTTTCATTGAATTAGCATGCTTTAGCATTTAGCTAAGTATTGCTAGCATGTTTTAACATGTTTCTAGCATGTTTAGAAGTCAATGGCATTTTTAACATGTTGCTAGAATGGCATCAACGTGTTAAACATGACACTTCCTGTTACCAGTAGGTGGCGCTATTACTATAACTGAATATTCTCATGTAGATGTGTTCAGTACAGAACGCTTATCAAAAGTGTGAAGTTTGGGGCAGATTGGACATTCCATGCCTGAGTTACAGCAAATTCCTATTTAATTGCAATAATAGCATGCTTTAGCACTTAGCTAAGAGTTTGCTAGCATGTTTTAGCATGCTTCTAGTATGTTGTTAGCATGTTTAGCACTTGCTGGCACTTTTTTATATGTTATTAGGAGTCCATAACAGTGTTAAACATGTCACTTCCTGTTGCCAGCAGGTGGCGCTATGACTATAACTGAATATGAGCATGGTCATGTGTTCAGGACAGAACTCTTATCAAACGTGTGAAGTTTGGGGCAGATTGGACATTCCATGCCTGAGTTACAACAACTTCCTGTTTCATGGCGAAACATCGAAATTTGTCAGGCCGCCGAGGACCCGCCCTTTGACGAAAACTCAAGATCTTCGCAATTTAACGTCGCAAAGGCCTTAAGATTACACTCACCAAATTTGAAGATGATCAGATGAAAACTGTAGGAGGAGTTCGTTAAAGTACGAGGCCTGAAAATGGCAAAAACTGCACAAAAATCTGAGAGGAAGTTCAAAATGGCTGACTTCCTGTTGTGTTTAGGGCTATGCTCCAAGAGACTTTTTTGTAGGTATTAGGTCATTACATGTATGTACCGAATTTCGTGCACGTACGTGGAACGTTGCGGGAGGCGCACTCCGTTGAACTTTTATAGGTGGCGCTATCGAGCCATTTTGCCCCGTCCAATTCTGAAACCTATATCAGATGTAAATTTTCGCCAGTTCTGACGCGTGTGCAAAGTTTTGTGAGTTTTCGAGCATGTTTAGGCCCTCAAAAATGCAATTAAATGCGGAGAAGAATAATAATAATAATAATAAACAGAGCAATTCCAAGAGGGTCCTCACACCATCGGTGCTCGGGCCCTAAATATAGCTGCGAGCAGCGATTGCGGGCCCAAGCCGGTGGCACCGCCAACCTGGTGCCTTTAGTTACACTAAAGGCACCGGGGTGGCGGTGTCACCGGCTTGGGCCCTCCATCGCTGCTCGCAGCTATATTTATATATATATATATATATATATATATATATATATATATATATATATATATATCAGACAAGTAATATTCTTTGTCTTGTCACTTAAAAAAAAAAAAAAAAAAATATATATATATATATAATGACCTTTTTTTGGATGCTAAACTATTGTTTATTATATGCTTTGTACTTCACTCACGTTCCAATATCGAAGGGAAAAATGATCCTCTTCACATGCGCAAAAATGTCCTTGGAAAATTCACAGTGGAGCGGTGCTTACTGTGATTGTACGAATTGTACTACTGACTATTTAGAGCAGTGTAATCTTTATATGTTAGGTTGACCATTTTATTATTATATTTTATTAAGTCTATAATGAACAGGCTGCAATGTCAAGATTGCAATGCTAGTGTGTGTGTGTGTGTGTGTGTGTGTGTGTGTGTGTGTGTGTGTGTGTGTGTGTGTGTGTGTGTGTGTGTGTGTGTGTGTGTTCATGTTTTTCTGTCCCGGTGGGGACTTTAACCTGAATGCACACAGACTCATGGGGACTCGTATCACAGTGGGGACCTAAATAGAGGTCCCCATGGGTAAACAAGCTTCATACAGAATGAGTTTTTTTGGAAATGTAAAAATGCAGAAAGTTTTCAGTGATGGGTAGGTTTAGGGGTAGGGTTAGTGTAAGGATATAAAATATACAGTTTGTACAGTATAAAAATCATTAAATCTATGGAGAGTCCCCAAAAAGATAGTAAACCGTGTGTGTGTGGGTGGGTGTGTGTGTGTGGCGTGGGCGCGTTTGAACAGTGGACACATAAAAACATACTCCGTCATTATACAGGACGACATTCAAACTGCAAAGTGTTAACTTATATTTGTGTACAGTCGCAATAAAACACAACATTGTGCTTTTGTAAAATAATTTCAAGCAATCAACCCCCGAAAGGCTCTAATTTTAAAATTAAACTAAAATGCTCATGGCTGCACGGGCATTCATAACGGTGCACATCCACGGCGAGGAACGAGCAGAACAGAGTGAACTTTTTCAGTTAATTCCTACTTCCATAGGAATTAATTTGAAACGCTCGCTCAACCACTATCAATGTCAGTGTGGACGAACATATTTTACTTTCGTTTTTAAGTTGGCGATTCAAAAGCCCCCAGCGGTGTCACACGTCGATTAACCGGTGGTAAAATATTCTCACCGTCACATACCTAGTATATTTTTAAGTAGATACAATAGGCCTACCTGATTTTTAACACAAGAGGGCAGTATAGCCCTATGTATGACTTGACTTTTATGGGACTAAATAGTACAATTACTATTTTTAAACTTATAAATATTTATTAAATTGAAAAAAAAAGAATAAAACGGGTTTAGTTGTGATATTTTTATACTTTTATATAGAAATAAATGGTGTTTAATTACATTTTTAGAAGATGAGGCTTTAAGTGTTACTTTACTTTAGTCCCTCACTATAGCAAAACCGTTTGAGATGTTTAATATCCGTTCACAATTTAGCATCTTTAATGTATCTTTATCATTTTGAAAAAGTTTGGTGTGAATAAAATAAACCAGTTAGGAAGAGTAGCTAAAAACTCAGAGTCTGAAATATCCAAAAAATCCACATTCAAACCAAAATATCTGACTTCCTTTTGCTCTGAGCTAATAACTGTAAATTAGAAAGTTGTCCGGCTCGGTGAGACCAATATATGTACTGATTTTTGTAACTGTTGGTAAAACTAACCCACCCACTTTTGTCAAACGCATGTTGAAAGTGACACACTTCCTGCTGCCAGTTGGTGGCGCTATAACTTTGACTCACGATAGTTACATCCATCTGATCTGCCTCTTACCACGAACACACTGCTAAAGTTTCATCAAGATCAGTTAATGTATGCAGAAGTTATAACACTTCGTCTCCTCTCTTTTCTCGCCATAAATTTGTTTCCTCGCCACGGCCAAACCGTTCGAGATATCAAAAATCCGTCCGCAATTTAGCATTCTCAATGTCTTGACTTCATGCTGACTGAGTTTGGAGGTGATTGAATGAATTCTCTAGGAGGAGTACATCACATTCCACAGCAAGCGTTTTCCAAACAACCCATAATAGCCGACTTCCTGTTGGGCTGGCGTGAAACTTGACAGAGGGAAAGTTGTTCAGCCCGATGAAATCTATATGTGTACCGAGTTTCATATTAATTCATGCAAGCGTGTTTGATATATGGACCAAGTTTTCAGACCCTGTTCAAGAGGGCGCTGTTGAGCCCCCCTGCCACGCCCGTTTCTGAAACTTTTCACATGTCTACTGGCTAATAAGTGTTATGTGTCTGTCGAGTTTCATCCAATTTCAAGCATGCTAAGAGTTTCAAACGCATCCGAAAAGAATATTAAAATTTGATGCGTTGCCACGGCAACAGTATCTAAGATATCAATAATCCTTTCACAGGTCTACATCTGCCGTGTGTTTACATTATACACATAAAGTTTGAAGCAAATCGGGTAAAAGTAAGAGGGTGACTTCAAAGCATTTTGAAAGTGACACACTTCCTGCTGCCAGTTGGTGGCGCTATAACTTTGACTCACAATAGTCACATCCATGTGATCGGCCTCTTACAACGAATACACTGCTGAAGTTTCATCAAGATCAGTCAATGTATGCAGAAGTTATAACACACTTCCTGTGTCCCATTATTCGCCATAAATTAGTTTCCTCGCCACGGCCAAACCGTTCGAGATATCAAAAATCTGTTCGCAAGAATTCATCCTCAATGTCTTGACTTTATTCTCACCGAGTTTGGTGGCGATCGGATGAAATCCCTAGGAGGAGTATTTCACATTCCATTGTATGCGTTTTCCAAACAACGTATAATAACCGACTTCCTGTTGGGCTTTTGTAAAACTTAGAGCACGAAAGTTGTTCGGCCCGATGAGATCTATATGTGTACTGAGTTTCATATTATTACATGCAAGCGTGTTTGATTTATGGACCAAGTTTTCGGACCCCATTCCAGGGGGCGCCGTCGAGCCCCCCTGCCATGCCACGGTACCAGCTTCAGCCCGGCCCTGATGGCCGCGGGTTCTGACGTGTGTGCAAAATTTCAAGAGTTTTTGAGCATGTTAAGGGCCCCAAAAGTGTCAAAAAGGCAAAAAAAAAAATAATGAAGAAAAAAAAAAAAAATAATCCTTACGGAAACAATAGGGCCTTCGCCCTTTCAGGGCTTGGGCCCTAATAAACAGAGCAATTCCAAGAGGGTCCTCACACCATCGGTGCTCGGGCCCTAATTAAAGCTGCAAGCAGCGATGAAAGGGCCCTCGCACCCGTGCCATCAACACTCGGTGGCTTTAGGAAGGCAGAGCATGGTTGGGAAATGTACATTTAAGGAGGTATATATAGTAAGAGTATGTCAAAGTCAGTTACAAAATGTTTTGTATAATGGTGATAATAGCATGCTTCATGACTCAGCTAAGTGTTGCTAGCATGTTCAGTCTGTTTCTAGCATGCTTAGTACACAATAATTATGTGGTTAGTACTGCATTACTGTGTTAACCATGTCAGTTTCTGTTGCCAGTAGGTGGCGTTATGACTATAACTGAATATGAGCATGGATGTGTGTTCAGGACAGAACTCTTATCAAACATGTGAAGTTTGGTGCAAATTGGACATTGCCTTCTTGAGTAACAACAAAGTCATGTTTCATTGAATTAGCATTCTTTAGAACTTAGCTAAGCATTGTTAGCATGTTTTAACATGTTGCTAGAACGGCATCAACGTGTTAAACATGTCACTTCCTGTTGCCAGTTGGTGGCGCTATTACTATAACTGAACATTCTCATGTAGATGTGTTCAGGCCATGACTCTTATCAAAAGTGTGAAGTTTGGGGCAGATTGGACATTCCATGCCTGAGTTACAGCAAATTCCTATTTAATTGCAATAATAGCATGCTTTAGCACTTGGCTAAGAGTTTGCTAGCATGTTTTAGCATGTTTCTAGTATGTTGTTAGCATGTTTAACACTTGCTGGCACTTTTTTATATGTTATTAGGAGTCCACAACAGTGTTAAACATGTCACTTCCTGTTGCCAGCAGGTGGCGCTATGACTGTAACTGAATATAAGCATGGTCATGTGTTCAGGACAGAACGCTTATCAAAAGTGTGAAGTTTGGGGCAGATTGGACATTCCATGCCTGAGTTACAGCAAATTCATATTTAATTGCAGTAATATCATTCTTTAGCACTTAGCTAAGTGTTTGCTATTATGTTTTAGCATGTCTCTAGTATGTTGGTAGGATGTTTAGCACCTACTGGCATTTTTTTATATGTTATTAGGAGTCAAGAACAGTGTTAAACGTCACTTCCTGTTGCCAGCAGGTGGCGCTATGACTATAACTAAATATGAGCATGGACATGTGTTCAAGAGATAACTCTTATCAAACGTGTGACGTTTGGGGTAGATTGTACATTGCCTTCTTGAGTAACAACAAAGTCCTGTTTCATTGAATTAGCATGCTTTAGCACTTAGCTAAGTATTGCTAGCATGTTTTAATATGTTTCTAGCATGTTTAGAACTCAATGGCATTTTTAACATGTTGCTAGAACGGCATCAACGTGTTAAACATGTCACTTCCTGTTGCCAGTAGGTGGCGCTATTACTATAACTGAATTTGAGCATAGGCATGCGTTCAGGCCATGATTCTTATCAAACATGTGAAGTTTGGGGCAGATTGGACGTTCCATGCCTGAGTTACAGCAAATTCCTATTTAATTGCAGTAATAGCATGCTTTATCACTTAGCTAAGTGTTTGCTAGCATGTTTCTAGTATGTTGCTAACCTGTTTAGCACTTGCTGGCTCTTTTATATATGTTATTAGGAGACCACAACAGTGTTAAACATGTCACTTCCTGTTGACAGCAGGTGGCGCTATTACTATAACTGAATATTCTCATGTAGATGTGTTCAGGCCATGACTCTTATCAAACGTGTGAAGTTTGGGGCAGATTGGACATTCCATGCCTGTGTTACAGCAAATTCCTATTTAATTGCAGCAATAGCATGCTTTAGCACTTAGCTAAGTGTTTGCTAGCATGTTTTAGCATGTTTCTAGTATGTTGTTAGCATGTTTAGCACTTGCTGGCACTTTTTTTATATGTTTTTATATGTCCACAACAGTGTTTAACATGTCACTTCCTGTTGCCAGCAGGTGGCACTATGACTGTAACTGAATATGAGCATGGTCATGTGTTCAGGACAGAACGTTTATTAAAAGTGTGAAGTTTGGCGCATATTGGACATTGCCTTCTTGAGTAACAACAACATCCTGTTTCATTGAATTAGCATGCTTTAGCACTTAGCTAAGTATTGCTAGCATGTTTTAACATGTTTCTAGCATGTTTAGACCTCAATGGCATTTTTAACATGTTGCTAGAATGGCATCAACGTGTTAAACATGACACTTCCTGTTGCCAGTAGGTGGCGCTATTACTATAACTGAATATTATCATGTAGATGTGTTCAGGACAGAACGCTTATCAAAAGTGTGAAGTTTGGGGCAGATTGGACATTCCATGCCTGAGTTACAGCAAATTCCTATTTAATTGCAATAATAGCATGCTTTAGCACTTAGCTAAGAGTTTGCTAGCATGTTTTAGCATGCTTCTAGTATGTTGTTAGCATGTTTCGCACTTGCTGGCACTTTTTTATATGTTATTAGGAGTCCATAACAGTGTTAAACATGTCACTTCCTGTTGCCAGCAGGTGGCGCTATGACTATAACTGAATATGAGCATGGCCATGTGTTCAGGACAGAACTCTTATCAAACGTGTGAAGTTTGGGGGAGATTGGACATTCCATGCCTGAGTTACAGCAACTTCCTGTTTCATGGCGAAACATCGAAATTTGTAAGGCCGCCGAGGACCCGCCCTTCGACGAAAACTCAAGATCTTCGCAATTTAACGTCGCAAAGGCCTTAAGATTACACTCACCAAATTTGAAGATGATCAGATTAAAACTGTAGGAGGAGTTCGTTAAAGTACGAGGCCTGAAAATGGCAAAAACTGCACAAAAATCTGAGAGGAAGTTCAAAATGGCTGACTTCCTGTTGTGTTTAGGGCTATGCTCCAAGAGACTTTTTTGTAGGTATTAGGTCATTACACGTATGTACCGAATTTCGTGCACGTACGTGGAACGTTGCAGGAGGCGCACTCCGTTGAACTTTTATAGGTGGCGCTATCGAGCCATTTTGCCCCGTCCAATTCTGAAACCTATATCAGATGTAAATTTTCGCCAGTTCTGACGCGTGTGCAAAGTTTCGTGAGTTTTCGCGCATGTTTAGGCCCTCAAAAATGCAATTCAATGCGGAGAAGAATAATAATAATAATAATAAACAGAGCAATTCCAAGAGGGTCCTCACACCATCGGTGCTCGGGCCCTAATGAATGGGTGGATGGATCAATGACAGAGACAGAGATCTGTATGCTAGTGAGGAAAGGAAGATCATACTAACCATTTTGTTTAATTGTTGCCATCTAGTGGACAAAATAGAAATTAACTGAATAATCAGCTTAAAGATCCCATCTATTCTTCCCAACCACATTTTTCCCCTCTATAGAGTGGTGCAGGTAGGCCAACCGGTAGTTAGCATCACCCTGGTTTCCTCGACAAAAACCCAATAGGATTTTCCCGTGGGCTTCTGGATTATTGCAAAAAACAAGCTCTGTGATCAACAGAATGTATTGATATTTACACGTTTTGTCCATCAAGATCATTTTCACAGATGAATAAGTTTTATGAAGTTTGAAGCCTAAATGCAGTTGCCAGAAGTAAAAAGCTAAAGATAGGTTATAAACGAACTACACTACGGTTGCGTGACTTCAACTTTCGACAACTCTTTCAGTTTTTATCTAACAAACATTTCCCCAGATAGTTTGAATTAGAATAGTTTATAAGAGCAAAATTATAAGCATAATGAGGCTGTAAAAGCCAACTGAGTTTACCTGTTCAGCGTGATGATGTTTAATCTCCTCTACAACCTGTAGTCCCATTTAGCCACTTGTTAGCAACTGCCTATTTCCAAGACACATAACAGATTCGAAAAATCACGAGTGGGGTAATACTGATGTATTTTATGTCATAGAATAAAATGTGAAAGTGTTCACCACAGACCTTATTTTTGCTATTTAACAAAAATCTCATTCAAAAAACCTACTGACTTAGGGACGACGGAACCGGAAGTGCTAAAATGCTAACTCGTTTACGCTTTGGCCTACAAAGTGATGTCATACCTGCACCACTCTATTGATATATATCCTATTGAAACAGGAAGTTTGGGTCAGACATATCACCATATCATTGAGCTCTTTTTTAAGTAGCGCCAATGTAATTGTATCTATGTGTCACCGCCATAAAACATGATTTACTACATGCAACGAGATATAGGATAAAAAGGTTTGCATCAATATTAAAGCAAATAGAATAAACTACTAGTCACAAAACCTTGATTTCATAGGGTCTGTAATGGGGCACTATGTGTCTCCTTCTATGGCACTCGCCTATCATCACATGATGTGTATATAGCCTACCACACACACACACTCAATCACATTCACTTATTGTCACTAGGTCCATGTAGCCTCAAGGCTTGTGTGGCTAGTGAAGCAGCGGCTCAGCACTACATCATACAGTCCTCTGTCAGTGATATCACATCTCATCTACCCTCCAGCCACCTGCTCTGCATCACCAGACCAGCAGGACCACATCCAGCCAGCTATCAACTGTCCCAGCAGGTCTCCGAGAGAATCTGATGGGATCAGACACTCAAAGGCCAGTGGACATATTCTGAGATAGGGATAGGCCACAATGGTCGAGTAGTTGTTGGACAATGATTTTTAGCAGTGGTGTTTGAGCATATTGACCGTTCACTGGTTAAATCTTTCTCAGAAACGTTGTCTTTAAATGAAGTACCGTTAGTCTGTCTTTCATGGTAAAACTTTTTAATAAAAAAAAATATATATATTTTTGAACACTATTTTTGAACGCATGCAAAAGTCTTACGTAAATGTCCTCATAATATGAAAACCATACCAGCATAAAAAAACCTGACTTTCATTATAGCAACAAAAACACCACAGGTTTATTTATTTATATATATATTTTTTATATCTTCTTTTATGTCCCTCAGAAGACAGGTTCGGAATGACATGAGGGTTAGTAAATAAATTTAAATTTTTAAGTGAACTATCCCTTTAAGTCCAATTAGTTGAAAGTATAGTTTTGCACATTACTGGTCTGATGCTGCATCCGGAATCGTGTACTAACTGAGTAGGTGTTACATTTGAATTTACTTTGCATCATTAAAAAAAGTAAGCTCTATATAATATGAATATGGGTAAAGAAATGTGTACATAATGTTCTGCATCCGACATGTTGTTACTGTCATGTGACCTACCAGCGTCAGTTGCGTCGCTTCACTTCCGTTCATAAATCCTCTCTCGTAGCATCACAGGACAGTAAAGTGTCCATCAAATGCATACTTCAGAATCTCGCCAGAAGTGGTTGGTCATTCATGGACTTTTCGCCCACTGTTTTTCGAAAACTTTGTATGCGAACATACAGTACTACTCTTTTGGCGTACTGTTTTTCGCTTACTATATAGTAGGAAAGAATTTGATTTCGGACGCAGGGTGTGAGTTCCTTGCCTCACATTCACAGTCCTGACACAAAAACACCTTCTTAGTTTTTGTTCATTTACTTTATATGAGAATTTGATTTGGTTCCCATGTGTGAAGTGGAGTTCATATACAACCAGAAAATTAGCTTGCTGCACTGCAACTCATAAGTAAAAGCCATTTTCTCACAATAAGTGGCCTATGTATTATACTTCAAGCTTGCAAACTTCATCCTGAATGTTTGTGGCCTATACGCACATAATAATTCTTTTTGCACTCTTTAAGAGGCAAAGTATTCTTCCCTTAAATCGTTATGAATATGCCACACGATCATCATGAAGGATCACTTTGGAGGTAATCAGGGAAGCAGAAAGAAAGCCAATTGCAAGGAGATACGGCCCAGGAGAAAATAGAGAGATGCGAATGTGCAGCTAATTGGGACGTATGAGAGCGGAGAAATGAGGAAATATGAGGGAAGCAGAGAATTAGGAAGGGAGGGTATAAAGAAAGAGGAGAGGAGCAGGAGAAAGCAGAGGGAGGCATATACGGGACCTTGACGACCCAGGTGGAGGGCATCTGTGCGTTCTGGTGAGGAGAAGAGCACTGAGTGGAGAAGGTGATGAGATGAGAGAGGAATGACAGGAGGGATGTGTTGTCACCTCACTCAGGGCCCATCATCTGTCTTTCTACCCTCACTGAGCAACAGATTTTAACATGACACACACACTCTCACACCTTTACATTGTGCTTATGACACGCTATATTAGAACATACATGTACTTGTGCTCTTCTCTTTCTCAAACACACGCTGTAAATCCCCATCAGGAGGAGATGACCATGTGCTCATCAGAACATACTAGAGATGATCATCTAGTAAAACCCAGGCTGTATTACAGCAGGTCCATCTCAGGCTGAGACCACACAGATAAAAGGAAGACCTCCAGGGCAAAAGCACTGCTTCTGCACTATCAAACACTCAATCTCTCTGACATATCATCAATATTTTTGCCTCATATATGAATCATTAAATATACAATTTGCAATGCCAGAATCAGACATTAAGTAGTTTGCTCTGACAAAGATACGGCCTAGGAGAAATGAGAATGTGCAAGAAAAAAGAATATAAAATATATTATTTTCTATAATATAAATATAAAATATAAATATACAAAATTGAAGATTTGTTATTAGAAATGTTATTATAGTATATTACATTATAGTATTATATTATTCTCTCATCTCTCTTAAGTGTGAAATGGACCTCCTTGACTTTCCAGTCTTTTGTCAATTTTCTGTATATGAGTAAATATAGCATATAGATGACGAACTTTACAGACATGCTAAAGGCTACACATTTTTATGTCATTAGATGTAAATTAATTGAGTACTACTGTACACATTATTGAATGTGCTCATTTATCAAGATTTTTAATTTTAAAAAAAATTCTGTCATCAATTCTTTTTGACACAAAGTGTACAAACAGCTCCTCCTTCCCTCATTAGGGAAGCAATTAAACAGGAAATTTGATGGAAATATTTAATGTCTGCAGGTAACTCTTGGTGCAGTGATGGCATTATTGGTTGCTGATTAATCCATTCCCTTGTCTCTCCATACAATGACCTTGTTGCGGAAATTACAGATCAATAGCACGAAGTGGCGCTGTACATAACTCAACCAGTCACCGAGCTAATAAACACCAGTGCCAACCCCTGACCAGCAAATTAAAACCCAATCAGAGAGGCCCCAAGGGGCCCAGGAGAGAGTACAGAAAGGCCAGTGACTCACACAGACCTGGAGCTTTGAACAGAGGACTTAATCAGCCACTGATTAGAGTGGCAATCAGAGCATAGGCTAATGTACAGCAGGGATGCTATAAGTGTAATTATACTTCCTGCAACGCTACTGAGGTGTATACTACCACTCACTGATGTTTCTTGTAATCCCAGATTTGTTCTTCTGACTCACAGTTCACGTTTTCTGTCTTTCGCTCTCTAGCACACGGCGACAAAAACACACAAACCCAAAGGAAAATTTGATTGCTTTTTGATTGTTATGCTTTCGTTCTATATGACGCTTGCCATTAACTGGATATTTAGTGCAAAGTAGGTGATGCATACCAGAATGTAGCCTCATACCTTTTTCCTCAGATGTTTCTCCTAAAATTCTTTATAGGATACATACTGTAGAAAATGAAAAAAACTAAATAATTGTTGGAGTATAGAAACAGCATGACAAAAAAAAAATGTATTACATAGATTGATAGCATAGCATAACCAAGGTCACTTGAGAAAAGTTTGAGTTCATACTGAAATCTTTGACTTTTGATTGCAGGCTTTGTTATCCTGAGAAAGTTTGTGACATTGTGAACTTTTCTGAGACACTCAAGGAGATATAAAAAACTAGGGTCTTTTTTCAGGAAAATCATCTGAGAAGTAGGAACCTTAACTAAAGTCTCCATTTGCCGTCTAGGAGAAACAACTGAGATTTTAGAGATCTCATTTGTGATTTTTCTTTACTATGGGAGCAGGGAACACCAATACACATAAACTTGTTCACCTATACTTTTAAGAACCTCCCATTGACTTCTGTTGTTCTTAAATTAAGTTACGCCACTGATCATTACATACATCTTATGGCATTTTTAAAGTTCAATTATTTGGCCTAATTTGATTTACCCTAAATACATTTTCAGGCAGTTTAATGATGTTTTAGAATGTCTCTAAGGACATTTCCAGAAATCCTCACCCATACGCAAACAATCACTTCTAAACAAGCGACTGAGAAGAAAGTCGAGATACAATTACACTTTCAACTGTAGATCAAGAACAGATCTCATGTCTTTTGTTAATTAACATCCTTACACTCTCATCTCTGTCAGTAACAACACACAGCTGCACACACTCCTGCATGTGGAAGAGATGTCACAGAGGAGGTACAAGGGGGCCATCTAAAGGCCTGGAGGAGAATGACATGCACAAGTATGCTGACTTCAGCTAGAACACTTACGCCGGTTTCACACTGCACGCGATAGCAGAGCGTAAGCAGCGCAGGAGCAGTGCATATGGTGAGCAGGAGCAGGACAGGAGCGTTTTGCTTTCACACTAGCAGCGTTTGTCACGCGCGGCTGAACCGCAGCGTGTATAGACAGAGTACTCTCTATAATCAGGGTAAGTTGGCATTGCTTTATTTCGTTTTCAAATACATTTAAGAGAAAAGACTTGTCAAGAAGCTTATTTTATTAATCATTTCATTTATATAACTTTTGGTTTGTCTTGTTTTTATTGTTCGGGCAACAAGTTTGTTTTTGGACATTTGTTTTCTTTTTAAATTGCTGTTGGTCATTTGAGTGACTGTTTAAAACACAATAGATATCATCAATGCGCTTTTGGGGTAAAACTGCGGTGTATTTTGGCCTTGATCAATGCGTGTCACTTTAATTCAGCGTAAGCGGCGCGTTAAAAATAGACTGGGCGCCGAAACTATCGCCGCACTGCTGTTCCTGCTCTGCTCCTGCTACGCGCTGCCGCGCTGCTTCTGCGTGCGGTGTGAATGCACTCATTGATTAACATGGACGCCGAAAAAAATACGCGCTGCTCACGCGCCGCTGACGCTTGCGGTGTGAAACCGGCGTGAGTTTAAACAACAGCAGCTACACCAGTGAGTGAACAGGGCTGTGGTGACAGTTGTGTGTGATTTGACAGGTTGACAGTCTCTAGTGGCCTGAATCAGCAGTTCATCTCTCTCTCTTTCTGTAACACTGCTGTCACTCTGCCTACAACCTTAACCATATGTCAAAGGACAAACACAGTAGTGTCTACTGTGCTCAAAAATGGATTCGTTGAATTCAGAACATGGTTAAATGGACAGTAATGTACAAAGTTTTTCCAGTTGTGTTTTGGTACCAAACACACTAGAAATCGCTTCCCTTGTGATCAAATCTGGGAACAAATATTTGAAGATAATCAACAATAACAGACCTTAACTTATGCTGTATCTTCATCGTCAACTTTCAGCTTCATTTATTCACTTTAAATATCACTGCCCAGGAAGTACACTGACACATAATGTTAAATATAATCAGACTGATCTCAGAACAAATTAGGAGGGAACAAACATCACTCTGTAGTTTTAATTTAGCTAAAACGTCCGTGACTGATTAGCACACGCTGTAACATATTGAGCTGTGGCGACCATAAGAGTGATGTGAATTCAAAACCAAGAGCATTTCCTTATCCTTTTCAGTTCTCTCTGTAAGGTGAATAAAAGGGGGGACTTGTTTCTACCACTCTAATAGATGGCATCAAGACCATTGTGCAAATCAGATGCGTGTCCATCATTTGTCAGTGAAATTGAGCACCAGAGATCAGGCTCTGTCATTCTGGACCTGATTGGTATAGCATAACTGTCAAACTATTACACACAGCCAACCAACCAACCACAGAAAGGCTCTTATTATGTGTCCATCAGTAGACTGGCAACTACAGCAGATGGAGTCAGTATATTATGTATGGGCTTAGATAGATAATTTATGAAGGTACTACAGTATCCTGACAGAAATACCACCATCATTGTCAGTGACTTATTATTTTTACTTTTTCAGGTTTTTTTTTGTGAGCCAGCATAAATGGCATAAAGTGACTGACCCCCACTAACCTGGAATTTCAGGTATCTTGAACTCTTTGTTCTAAATAATGAATCTAAATGATCAATTACAGCACATTGGCAAGACCATCACTACATACTCTACCGTATTCGATTTTTAAATGTTTTTGAAAGTCTATTATGCTGACCAGAGATGCATTTATTTGATCAAAAATTCAGTAAAACTGTAATTTTGTGAATATTGTTACGATTTAAGTGTCACATGAT
This sequence comes from Squalius cephalus, assembly GCF_949319135.1. NCBI lineage: Eukaryota > Metazoa > Chordata > Actinopteri > Cypriniformes > Leuciscidae > Squalius > Squalius cephalus. The sequence continues at coordinate 10,047,866 of NC_137127.1, read as the reverse complement.
TCTTCAGAAATCATTCTGATACGCTGATTTAGTGCTCAAGAAATATTTCTGATTATCAGGAAACCCTGATAAAAGTTCCTTGGATAAATAGAAAATTTAATAGAACAGCCTTTTTTTTTCTTTTTTCTTTTTTTTGTAACATTAACATAAATCTTTTGTAACATTAAAAATGTCTTTATTGTTCATGTAAATTTAATGCATCCTTCATTAATAAAAGTATTGATTTCTTACTGACTAACTTTTGAATGGTAGTGCAAATATGTGAATAAAACTGAACTGACTCACGAGAGAAAATTCATGAGAGACTACCAGGAACAGCAGCGCTGCTTTAATAATCAGTAATTTCCAAAGTTTAGTGACTTTCTGGGGGGAAATTATGGTTAATTTGATAGTATGTTATTGCAATCAGGGTTTGTTTTGTAGTTATATAACCTCCACTACATTCAGAGACTCAAGGGTAGGAAAATATTCCCTGTTCCACCCCTGTCCTATATACTGTAGACACTACGTTTTGCTAATGTCAAGACCATAAAAGGAGAAAGTGAGAAGCATTTGCTACCTTGTCCACTGTCACCAGTTAGAAAGGCCCAATCCTACTGCTGTCCCCACCACAGGTCACAGAGGTCAGGTCATCATTTCTCATGCAGATCCAGAGCAGCATCACAAACAGGAAGCTGACAGGACAAACAATGCAGCACTGTGATAAAGACTGTCAGAGGCACTACAGTTTTACCATAGTGTTTTTATCCCAGAATCTTTAAAAATTGGATATCACTTTTGTGCCACCCGCACTAAATAGAAAAACCAAAAATGTTGTGGAAACACTTACCGCTTCTTCCATTGTTCGGCCAAACAAGCAATCCTGCCTCAGCGTTCATAAAAAATAAATATAAATAATATAAATATCTATCTATGTTTTAGACTGCATTTGTGGATTATGTGAGCAATACTTATACTGTTATAATGAATCAAAATGATCTAGACAAAACCATAAATGCATAAAATAACGATGGGATAATTATCAGTCCACTCTTACAAGCACTGTGGCGGTACTAGATGATTTCTGATGGTAATTTTCATACTGCTCTTCATCAGGACCATGGTTTGTAAGTGACACTCCAAGGTAATAATAAAACACCAATGTATTGCCATGGCATCAGTATAAAACCCATGATTATCATAATCATTTCTGTTCGTGCAGTTTACTGGACTGTCTGAAAATGGAGTAGGCTACAGTGTTGTTCATTTAGCTGTGTGGACGTTGTTCAGCCACCAGAGGGAGCTCTTAGATCACTTACTGACCTCACAGTCCATCTTCTAATACATACATTGCTAATTCCAATCTATTTCTGTTTCGTTACAAATTATAAAATTAAAGTGGCAGTTTCGTTTAATGAATCGCCCGAATCACTCAAACATTTTCTACTTGAGTAGAACAGACCGTTAAGAAGCTTATGACTCATGGTTAAATCACTGCAATGTACCCTGCAGATTTCCGGCGCAATTATCTTTGCAAAGCTTGGTAACTAAATTATTGCTTCTAACTTTTACATTTAATGAGCAACTTTTAAAAATCACTCATGATACAAATAAGAAAAACAACAATTAATAATCAAATGTTATTTATTCGATAATTAAATCATACAGATAATTAAAAAAACACTGGTTTAAGGCAGACTAGCAGCGAGCATTAGCTGCAAGATGGAAAGTAACAACAAACCAGCTGAATGTTATACTGTAGTAGACAGTATGATGAAAAAAATCAAAAAGCCAGAAAATGAAACCCAAATTGTAGAGTAATGTACACACGTAGAGCTGAAGCTCTACGATGTGAGACAATCCAAACCGAAACACTAAATAAAAACTCTCATTCTCTCCATTTATCAGTTCAGCGCAAATGGAGAGACATAAATTCACAGTAAGTCTGTGATGAAAATCTGCAAGTGTGCATGTGTAAATGTATGTGTGAGAGAAAACATGGAGTGTATTTGGCTGTTTTCCACATCAGTTTAGCATGAAAAAGTATCATTGGTCAAAAGTGCAAATATCATTCATAAGAAAAAAAGCTTGGTAACTAAAAATTTAAATTGACCTTTTCTAAAGTGACCTTTTACCAGTACAACATTTGCTAAACTGTTGTACTACAGGATACAGCAGGAGGACATCACTAGCTAGACTACTACTCAAAATATCAATAACGTCATGCTAACACACCAGAGACGCAATCAATGTTCATCACCGCTAAGCCCTGGTAAGCTGATTAGAAATAAGTGTAATGGGTTTGTACTTAAGGCCAACACGAGCTTAGTAAGAAACATTCAGGGAAAACATTCAGTTGGGTCAACTGAGCACTGACCACGCTGGTTGGCCAACAAAACCCTTTCCCTGCGTTTTGAGAAATGCATCCTCAGTGCGTCCTTTGGTCCAAACTAAGGGAGGGTTTTAACGCCATTCTGTGAATCTGGAAAAAGTGTTAGTGACTACGGTTAATCTTCTAGCCGTTTCCGAAATCAAATCCACATTTAATTGCTTCTCTCACTCCAAGGCATGCACTGCTATGAAAACAATGCTGGGGAAAATCACAACATGGTTTCGGTCCTCTGGAGAGCCCAACCTCCAGAAAGCATACGTTTTACACACCGAAACGAGAAAGCAGTGGTGCCCTCCGCAAATGGAGATGAAGCAAAGGATTGTGAGAGAAACAGTGTCTCTAGTCATTATCTCAACAGTCTGAACCCATCGTTTTGAACTTTATCTTGTCTTTCTACTATTTCTTTGTGTATGGACATCAATAAAACAGAGGAGCGGGCCAGTAGAGGAGAAGCAGGTGATGGCTTGTGTGTAGCAGACCTCAGTGACGGGAAAAGGCCCCCGCAGAAAGAGGGATCTGTGGTTCTTTGCTGTGGAGAAAAAGGTTTAGGGAAGATGGAGGGACAGAGTTTTTGGGGAACAGAGGCAAGGCCAATATTCGGTTTCTGCTCCCCCTCAACAGGGGAAGAGATGCATGAGTGAGGGGTCCTGGTATCCTGGTCACCCGGTTTTCTTGGCCCAGGCCAGGTCATCGCTGCGTGGCTTCTGACCCGTCAATCTCTCGATCAACCACTCTATTGTCCGCCAAAAACCCACTCTGTCCAGCGGGTAGTTCAACCACCCTGAGGGAGAGAATGAGAGAAAGAGAAGCAGGGGTGTCAGGCACCAATGTTTATAAAGGTATATCAATTGCAGGGGCTCACTTAGTGCCGTAGGTGAGAGAAGACACTACCAAAAGGGACAGAAAACAAGTTTTGACTTTTAAGTAGTTATTTATATGAGTGTAACTCTATCGTCAACTGGTACAAGTTATAAGCAGAAAACGGTATATATATATATATATATATATATATATATATATATATATATATATATATATATATATATATATATATATATATATATATATAGCAGAATATATATATATATATTAGGGCTGTCAAACGATTAATCGCGATTAATCGCATCCAAAATAAAAGTTTGTGTTAACATAATATGTGTGTGTACGGTGTATAATTATTTTCTATATATAAATACACACACATGCATGTATATATTTAAGAAATATTTGCATGTCTATACTGTGTATATATATTTATATTATATATAATTTATATTATATATAAATATTTTATATATAAATAACACATTTTTCTTAAATATATATGCATGTGTGTGTGTATTTATATATAGAAAATAATTATACTCCATACACACACATATATTATGTTAACACAAACTTTTATTTTGGATGCGATTAATCGCGATTAATCGTTTGACAGCCCTATTATATTTTTATATATATATATATATATATTTTTTTTTTTTTTTATGTAAATAATAAAAATATTATAATTAAATATATATTTTTAGAGCAATATTTTTATTCAGCAAAAATGTATTAAATTGATCAAAAGTGACAGTAAAGAAAGACTTAAGATTTCTATTTAAAATAAGTGAACACAAAAGGTTTCCACAAAAATATTAAGGACCATAACCGTTTCAGCTGTGATAAGAAATGTCATATTAATTGATTTCTGAAGGATCATGTGATACTGAAGGCTGGAGTAGTGACTGTTGAAAATTCAGCTTCACAAATCACAGGAACAAATTGCATTTTAAAATATATTACAATAGATATATATTACAATATAACACTTATTATAAATTATAATAATATATTTCACAATATGATGGATTTTACTGTATTTTTGACCAAATAAAAGCAGCCTTGTTGAGCATTAAAAAAAAACTTCTTTCAAAAACAAATAACCTTACCAAACCCAAACTTGTAAACAGTACTATAAATAATCGAAAAGCATTCCATACAACATATTACATTTCAAGGTTAAAGAGGGAAAAACTTTCAAATCACCCCATTAAAAAAAATATATATATTATATACATTATATATATATATATATATATATATATATTATATTATATTATATTATATTATATTATATATATATATATATATATATACATACACATACACATACATATGCATGTATAAAATATGTTATTATATAACAAATCAATGCTTAATTTGGAATGGAATACTTTGAAATGGTAGTGAAACAGAAAAAAAGGTGAAGCGCACAGACTTGATGTGTAAAACCAACCAGACAAAATTCATTCTTTTCGCTGAATGACACACTTCTTTAAAAACTCACCAGCAAGAGAAAAGAGAGAAATTCAAGAGCGAGAGAGAGAGAGAGAGAACAGTGAGAGGGCAAGAAAAGCAAAAAGGAGAGAACAAGGACAAAAGAGCAAGACAGGAAGGCACAGAGCAAGACATCAAGAAGCAGAGAGACACAGAAGCTCCTGGATGGTGATTCTCTGGGGATGGACAGAAGATCAGGCGTTAGCAGTAGAGTAATGTACACACTTACTGCTATAAATATGTAGCAGCACACCACCCCGCCTCAATTCCACCACACACACATAATCACACTTCTGTTGTGCTCACAGACATTCATTCCATTGGGATTTGACAAGAAAACCATTTCAACAATACATGCACAATAGGGTGGTCCTTATCAAGTCCATTTTTTTTTTGCAAAATTATAGTGTCTTAACCTTTTAAACTGTTCCTTTTAACTTCAAAATTAGAAATATGCAAAAATGTTGACAAAAAAATGATATTTAGAGGTAAGCTCAATCATGTGGAAGATTGCCTATGTTAAGCTGTGCGGTGTTATTGTGATATGCAAGTAATATTAAAAGTTGCTGCAAATGAACTACAGGGTGGGCCATTTATATGGATACACCGTAATAACATGGGAATGGTTGGTGATATTAAAGTCCTGTTTGTGGCACATTAGTATATGTGAGGGGGCAAACTCCTCAAGATGGGTGGTGACCATGGTGGCCATTTAGAAGTCGGCCAAGTAGGAAACTGAAGTAGGAAACTGTTCATCTAGGAATGCTCGGACCTGGCACCCATAATGTGGTGGTGCACCACCTTGCTGGAAAACTCAGGGAACGACTCAGGGAAAAACTCCTAGATGAACAGTTTCCTGGAAAGTGGATTGGTCGTCGTGGGCCAGTTGAATGGCCCCCAAGGTCTCCAGATCTGACCCCCTTAGACTTTTATCTTTGGGGTCATCTGAAGGCAATTGTCTATGGTGTGAAGATACGAGATGTGCAGCACCTGAAACTAAGGATACTGGATGCCTGTGCTGGCATTTCTCCTGCGGTGTTGCTATCAGTGTGTGAAGAGTGGGAGAACAGGGTTGCATTGACAATCCAACACAATGGGCAGCACATTGAACACATTTTATAAGTGGTCAGAAACTTGTAAATAACTCATGAACGAATAAAGTTACGTTGAAACCAAGCACACCATTGTTTTTCTTGTGCCATTACCAATAAGTTTGATGTGTCACATGGCCCTCTTCCTATTGAAAAAACAAAAGTTGTATCCAAGATGGCCGACTTCTAAATGGCCACCATGGTCACCACCCATCTTGAGGAGTTTTCCCCCTCACATATACTAATGTGCCACAAACAGGACTTTAATATCACCAACCATTCCCATGTTATTACGGTGTATCCATATAAATGGCCCACCCTGTACATTTTATTGAAATCAGAGCAACACTGACATGACAACAATGACAACAATCTCAAAAAAGCACAAAGTTTTCAACAATCCCTCATTTCTGATGCTCAGCAGCCAGTGTTGACTTTTTGCAGTCTGGATAGATCCGTCGGTGATCTTCCACCACATGAAGGAGAAACTGCAATTGTTCTTCAGAGTGTGTGAGATAGCCATTGTATTCTTGAATCAGAGCCACTCCTCTCTCGGCGTGATCATTGACTACTTTCATTGCATGGTTGCCTGTGCCTCCTGATAATCTGCTTGATTCGGCCAAAGTTCCGGGTCAATTTCAAGGAACGTAATGTAATTTTTTAAACCAAAAAATGTGCTCTAAACCCAAACAATAACCAAGGTGATCATCAATAGAAATATGTATTGATTCCACCAGGAAAGGTACATCTGCTAAACCGGGTCATGGATGGATTAATTTGGATTTAGTTTCTACAATAAGTAAACTGAGATATGTATCTAAAATACATATTTAGGAATATATGGTGCATTAGATGCTTTTATGGAGATTTTTTTTAATTTTACTAGCCAGGTACAACACAAAATCAAATGATCTGTTTTTACGAAAATCATCAAAATCTCAGAAAGTTTAAAGCTATTGAGCTACCAGTAATTATTATGTTACTGCCATAAAAATTGGCAGTATTTTCTTATATAAAGGAACAATTTGAAGGGTTAAGAGCATGACAATTGGATACTTTAAAAATAAGGACCACCCTAATGCACAAGACATTTAGACGTTTAACACACAAAATGTGCAGGACAAAGTTTAAAGTAGTGATACATCAATATACATCAGCCAGGACAATTAATCAGGCATTTGACCATTTTGAGATTATTGGTTGATAATAATGCACACTTGAGTGATTAACAGAAGTGTTTATCTCTCCACTTCGTCAGTTCTACTGACAGCTTTATTCAATGGATAGTAAATTTATTTATTTAAATGTGGAAAATGCAATAATGAAAATGTTTCTTCTCATTTCAACAAGTTTGTGTTCATGTCATTTGCATCAGTGAATTATATTACAGATACCAGAATTATATCGGGCATTGTCCACCTTGCCTTCTAGAAATATCGGTATCGGTCAACCATTAAAGTTCACACACAACCGATAAAAACTAGATAAAGACAGAAACAACTTGAATTTATTAATCAATTCAAGACTCTAAAACTTTTTGCCTCTATCATGAAAAAAATGACCATGATACTACTATACCATGTTTATTGGGTATTAGTATGGCTTGATTGTATAATATAAAAATATCTCAACTATTTTAATATTTTATATACGATATTTATGTATGTGCTACTACAGTATTAAAAAGATGATTGTTTTCTGTCAGAGGAACACCTTTACAACTAACTACAATCAAAATACTGTAATAATCACAACAGTAAAAATCGATCTAAAAATCAAGCCGTTTTCACACAGCAATATAGAAGGCTTTATTAATAAACAGCAAAATATCTATATACGGATCTATATACAGACCAGTAAGGTTTGTTCTCATGCCTAAACTAAGTACAGTTGAGCTTCCTTTTACCATACCCAATGTGTCCTATGCATGTCGTGTCTCTTCAGAAGACTTAAAGCGCAAACAAAATTCATATGAATCGAGTGGTTTCTTTATACATTTTTTAAAATGTCAGTTTTGGTGGAATGGATTTTCAATGGAGGGACAGAAATCTATCAGATTTCTTTAAAGATATCTTCATTTCTGTCTTGAATATTAAGAAAAGTCTTGAGTTTGGAATGACATTACAGAATTTGCATAACAGAAACTATCACTTTAATGGCCAAAAAAACATTAAAATGATCCTGATAAATCACAATTTTGATATATCACTCTGCCCTATGTGCAAGTACAATGGTATTCTTTGAAGTACGATGGTACATGAATACGGTAATCATTCAGAACCAATTGAAAGTACCATGGTATTACTTCCTGACACCTTTACTATAACATGGTACCGCCATTATGACATCACATGGTCATCCATTGCCCTTGTATCTTTGTATATAAGCACCACACTGCTCCTTGGTCACAGATCCGTGTGTGTGTGTGTGTGTGTTTGTACCCTCTCTCTACAAGTGACCCCTTTGGTGCAGGAGGAGAGCAGAACAGCTCATCATGTTTGTTTGATTTTTCATCTTTGTCAAAACCACCCCCCCTTTGCGTAAGCCTATTTGTTAGCACTGACAGCAGGTTAGCATTAAATATACATGGAGGTTGTCAGCCACTGGCACACACAAAGGCAGGCCCCGGCCCCCGGGGACTCGGGCAGGGAGGGTGGAGGAGCAGGGCTCACGCAGAGAGAGACTCCCAAGTGTGCGCATATGTGTATGTGCTTGCGAGAGAGAAAGAGAGAGAGACCCTTTCCTCTCCCTTCATCAGCGTCTCCCAGTGGGATCAGGCAGCAGCAGTGGAAAAGAAAGAGGGAGGGTCAAAAGGACCGGTCTGTGCTCTGGAGCATGCGTGCACACACACATCTGTCGTCCACTGGGGCGCAGGGTGACGCACAAGCATCCGTGCTCCCCTCTCTCCCAGAGACGCAAGTCGCATACTGAGTGCTCGAGCTATCATGGGAGTTTAATGCCTTCATACACACACACACATACACACATATGTGCAAACACACACAGCTGACTTTAAAAAAAGTTATTTTCACACACTATTTACAGCTACTGGCGATGCAGGCCACGCTCCATGGAAGAATCCTTGCCAGATACTGTGGGTTACCATGATCAACTACATAAAAGACTCTCAGAGGAACTTAACCTTCCTCGTGTGAATCTGATCCAGTACGTATTATTGTTGTAAAGATGCCTACGGGACTAAATGATAGTTCACCCAAAAAGGAAAATTCTGTCATCGTTTTCTCACCCTCACGTTGTTCCAAACCTCTGTGACTTTGAAGAACGCTTCCACTGTTTTTGTCCAAACAATGAAAGTCAATGCTGTTTTGGACCCCATTGAATTTCATTGTATAGATTAAAAAAAATGACATTATTTAAAATATCATCTTTGGTGCTCTACTGAAGAAAGAAAGTCATGACATGTGGGTGAGTAAATGAAGACAGAACTCTCATGTTTTGGTTAGAACTAACACAAGGCTTCCATCTCATCAAGTAAAGCATGCGTGTGTACCTGTAGTGATGCAGTAGTATGTCTCATGTGGCGACACATGATGGATCCGGTGGTGCTTCCGTGGCAGCACTAGGTGGCAGTCCTGCAGTAGTGTGACCCAGCGTGGCAGGCCGAAGTAGGAGTGGGACCACTTGTGGATCTGATTAGTCATGGTTACAAAGACTGCCAACGCAAAAACAAAACATTCCCAGGGGTAGGACTCTGCAAGGGCATCTGAGAAAGAGAGATAGCGTAAGTGGGAGGTGGAGGGAGAGATAGAGGAACAATGGCTAAAGGTGAATAGAGAGAGATAAAATTATATGCAAATGAATACAAAATGCCTTAAAGTGACATGCCCTAAACTTTTTAATTAAGTACTAGCCTAACCTTTTAGGGTGTGAAACATCAATCAAATTGACCTTTCAGCTTTCTTAGTATTGAGGAGATCATCAGCAACACAATGTTAGTGGAAAAGAAACCTTTTTATACAATAGAAATTCTGTCATCATTTATGAAACCAAAATGAGGGGAAACCACGAATGGCAATGGGATGAATGCTGTCAAGCTCAAAAAAAAAAAAAAAAAAAGGACCATTAAGGTGCTCCATATGACATGTGAGCAATATTCCAAGTCTGTGAGAAACAAAACGGAATTTATATTTCCTTTAATTGCATGGGAAAATAAATCTCTCTGGACATTCCGCTAAACTTCTCTTCCTGGAGAAAAGAAAGTCATATAGGTTTGGAATAACATGAGCAGGAGTAAAGGATGACAATTTTAGTTTGTTGGCTGAGTTGTTCCTGTAACCCATGCAGAGCAAAAATGGAACTGAGAACATTTTACCCTTTTCAAACCATATTCTCATTTGTCGATTTCCCGATTTTTAGGTATTTTAAGATGAATGTGGGACACATTGACGGCTCCAGGACAAGGAGCCGCACTCAGGTCACACTCATTGGTTCTAAAATAGTCACGCTGACTCACTCTCACAGCACACTGAAAAAAGTGAGTGGATGTGTGTGTGTGTGTGTGTGTGTGTGTGTGTACCTGGTGGGTAAGAGAGGAATTTATAGGCCATGTGAGCCAGAGGCAGGATGGTGATCATGCAGTTGTCTCCATTAGTCTCTATGAAGTCATGCCGTGTGATTGCCGTCGGATCAATGTGGTGTTCCCGGAACGGGCGAATAAAAGCCTGAATGGAGAGAGAGAGGTAAAGAGAGATAGGGGAGTACAAGGAAGGGAGGTTAAGGTTCAATTGAAAAATGGGAAGGGGTGTCTAGAACTTTGATTTAGATCCATTACCCTGTGGTAATGAATGGGTACGTCTATGATAAAGACAGTGCAGGGTCAAACTAGAAGCTACTGTTGCATTACAGACTACAGAGACACTGAACAACTAAGAACACTGGATGTGTGTTTTATGGTGGGAAATGAAAAAAAATGAAAGAAGAGGAGTTTAAACTAAAATATTAATTGTAGAAACCAGATACATCTTCTGCTTCAAGTTTCCCCACTGATAATGAGTCATAAGTCCACAGAAAATGTGTGCAGAACTCTTCATAAATATCATTCAAAGTTCTACACATTTGACACCCTTGCATGTTTTTGAAATATTTGAGCGACTGCAACAACTGACTACTTGATTAGTTAGGTTGACTAGTTTATCTAGATTTATTTCATTTATATTTTAATATCTTTTTATATTTAATTAGCATGCTGTAATTTAGCTGTTGAAAAGTTTGCATTGTAAAAATCTTCAGGAAAACTGGTCTTTAAATGCAGTCCCATTGAAGCACCACTGTTGCAGCCAAATGCATTTTTGAGCATTTTGCCAGAAGAGTTGCAATCTTAAGATGGCGTGTCAAGTAAAAAATAGTCCAACCTTTTAAAACCAAGTGCATTCTGTTCCATTTCATTGAACTCGTCTAACACAAGAATGTGCTTTGTGTAAAGTTTCCCTAAGAAAACATGTCCGAACAGAGTCAGGGGAAGCCAATCAAGCCTCAAAATGTATTATACAGTAACGTTACTTCTAGTTAAGAATTAGTCCACTTGTTGTTCAAGGACTAGTCAGACTTTTGCACATCAGTGTAGAGCGCCTTTTACCGTGTTTCCATCCATTCCACAGATTTTCCACAAAAATCAGCATTGGAAATGCGGAGAAGCAGATTTCACCCGAGTCTGGTCATAATACAGGGTTGGGTGGGGTTAGATGTTGACTGATATACGCAAATTGGCGCGTTGGCGATACTAGGGCCTAAATGGAAGATGACGCATGCGGCACGAGCTACATGTTACGGAGCGGAGAGATAACCTGGCATTAAACAGCACTTCCCCACGGCTCAGATCCAGCATCATGAAAAACCATAACCCAGCAGCACCTGTCACTCACGCCCAGGAGCGCTGCTTTGAGACGGGCGCCCGTCTGCGACCGCGCGGGTGCCGCAAAATGAAAGGGAGTAAGAGAAAGGATCGTATAAGCACAAAGGAAAATACAAGAATGAAGGTAATTTATTTTCCACATAAAAAGGAGGAATCGTTTGGAGCCACATTACCATAGCGTTTCAGAAACAGAGCGCGGGGGGAAAAATGTCATTATCGCGTGTTTGTGGGCTGAACTCAATCACACCTATATCTGAGAGAACGTGGCGACACTCTGCTGGAGCGGAGAAAACTATCTGTTGATATTTCGACAATTATGTTCCCTCCTGTTCTCCTCGTTTCCTTTCAGTCTCTCTGTGCGCGAGATTAAAAGAGCGCTAAGCCCCAGACAGCACACAGTGTGCATGCCGACTCACCGGCACGCTGCGGCAAACGTGTGCCTCGCCACCGCTAATCCCACACCGTTTAACGGCCTGCCTCGCCTCGCCTCACTCGCCTTCTGCCTAATCACGACTCACATCTACGGATTGCCCTAGCAACCCAGCCGAAGACCAGAGCCCGTCCTCCCCCACCCTTAACCTAGAGCACACATGAGAGATCCATTTCATTTCTCTTGCCTTTTTTCTCCTCCCTACGCTCTTTGCTCTTAAGTGCCTGTTTAATCATGGTCATTAATGATTCTCCCTCAAGTTGGTGCTTCTTGTTTGAACATGTGAACAAAAAGCCATATATATCGGTCTGCTAAGTGCTGCCTTTAATCTGCTGGTTAAGGGTCTTAAAGCGCTGCGTTCTGGATGTCTGTAAATTCCCTCGCTTTTTTTGAAGTTCGATCACTCCCAGGTGGCGGATCCTAATTATCCTCGACAGCAGAAGGATCGGCGGTGGCTGCGGAGCCGAGTGGAAACCCCTTCGCGGTGGGGAGGTGTGGACGAGCCGTTTTACAGCACAGATGGACAATGATGAAAGCAAGAGAACGCGGGGCCCTCTGCGGTATCCGGACGGGCCGTTCAGCTGACCTTATCTCTAAAACCTGCTCTCGGCCTCAAAGTCTTGGCCATGTAGGACAACTCAGGGCCTCAATGACCAGCATGTAAACACAGCCCCCTTTATAGAAGCAAGGCACTAAGCATGGGCAGTATGACCAAAATCATGATACTAGAATGAACAATATTACACATTCTTTAATTATCAGTATTAGTCAATATTGAATATTTAATGGCACATGGTCATTTCCACTATTTTTACATTTAGATGACCATTTTCATTATCATCTTAATCTTTAAAAACACTAATAATTTAATACAACTGTTAAAAGTAATCTTTAGCAAATCTCAATTTGAATATCCATTTTTCATACAATACATTATAATGTAGCCTAAACTACCTTGTACATTTTTTTACTTGATTTTAGTGTTTTATTTTTATTTAGAGGCAACAATAAATCATTTTAATATTCTATAGTAGACTATTTGCTGTTGCACAGTATAAAGCATCATACCACCCAGACCTATAGGACACCATCTCTCTGCAGCACACATCAGCCAGAGAAAAATAGAAAAAAAAATTGGTGTTACTCAAAGGACAGGCCTCAAACTGTGAACATTTCATGGTCACACTCTTTGTCAGGTGGATTCTGATCATTGCTAAACCTGTATACTTGTAATTTTCTTTTCACAGTAATCAAATTTAACACTGCATATTTTCAGAAGTAGCCTAATAATTGGCACATGGGACCAGATTTAGCTTAGGTTAGCCATTTTTCCACTGCCAGTCTATTGCCCCCTTTCACATAATAGCACAATGACCCCTGTCAGCACAAAAACACATAAACGCTCCCAGATTCGTGGCCCCTACTTGTCCGACACAGAAAGCAAGTGTCGGCTGCTTTTTAATTGGACAGCGAGGGGGTGACCTTTTCTCTGATTGGGCAAGGAGAGTGCGACCGTACCATGCATTAATGCAACCCTCCTGAGTATCTCCAGCACCCTTTGGGGTTGAGAGTGGGTGGGGTTAAGATGTGGCGCTCCAGGAAAGCAGGAAGGGCTGAAATCCCCAGGGTGGAGATGGCATTTCACACTCGCCGTTTTTGAGCCTGGTAAACCACAACAGGCCAATAGAGCAAAAGCTGATATGAAAATTAAACAGGGTAATTTGTTAAAATCAAACAAGATACTACGCTTAGAGACCACACTGTGCATATGAGTGTGTGGGCAATGCATGTGTGCCAGAAACATGGTGCCATTGTACCTAAATGTGCCAACATACCTACAGCCAATCACATTCATATGGCAGGGTAATATAGTTATGCCATTCATACATCTTAAGTTCTGATCTATGCATAAGCCTTGGTTCTTACCTTCCCAATTATTGGGATGTCCACTGAACCCCATGTATCAGCTCCCCAATGTACCATTCCAGACGCAAAGTCTGCCGTCACAATACCAGTCACTTTGAGTGAAAGAAAGAAAGAAAGGGGTTGAATTTAGTGAGTACTGAAATAAAGGTGACCATGACATGGCAAAACAACATCCATTACAATCAATGGGTTTCTCTACAGATATTGACAGCAGAACTTTATTAGAAAACAAAGGAAACACATGAACAGAAAGGTCACAAGGAATGCAAGACTTACCGATGCCAAAGATGATTTTGTAGATGTGTACCGTGGAGAAGTTGAGGAGGAGGAAGGAGAGGTTTACAATGAAGAGCGAGAGGCACAGAATCACACAGATCCACTCCTGCAGCCGCTTTCCTACAGGGATAACAAGCAAAAGTACATGTTCTTTTTAGAAGTACTAATAAGAAACAAAAGAAAGAGACAAAATGTATGTGATATGGATAAATCGAGTTTAATTATATTTCAACAACATAGGCAGGACAACTAGGAATTTGGAGTCTGATAATAATTTGTCTTTAATTTTATTTATTGGCTTAAATATGTTTGCCTAATTTACTTAATGGACTAATACCAACAGCACTAAAGCATAAAAAAGTAGTCAAAAGATTTATAAAAAGTAAAAAAAGGAGAATGAAATAAAACAGAAAGGTAAAAAGAACCTTCTGAAATAGTTGGTCAAGTAGTCGACCATAATGACCCTTCCCATCAGGAATTAAAAAAGAAACTAAAAAGAAAGATAACTCTCTTGAATGTTATTAATTCTCCTTAGTAACAGTATATTTAACTAGTGTCCACTGTGAGGTCACAGACGGCAGCGAACCGACATGTCTCAAAAGCAGAAAAGGTCATTGGGGTCAGCGGACAGGAGACAAGCCGAACGTGTGTAACCGTGTGTGTGTGTCCCATTATCTTGCATGCTCAGGAGTAATCGATTAGACTAGGACAAGTTGTAGGCAGAGGCGAGGGTCAGGATCTCTTGCGATGGTGCGTTTGCCTGACACAGCTAAACGTCCCAGGTCAGGGCAGAGGGCACCGATGAAGGGGCCACAGCGGGCACTGTTCGGACCACCATGACAGCGGCGTGGCACGGCGGGCGGCCGTGGAGAATGATTAAAGTGCTAATGCATTATTCACAACAGAGTAGAGAATTAGTCTATATGGACACTAGGCACATCTACATGTCCCCATCTTTCCACAGCCTACATTCAATCTCCATTTTTAAAAGCTTGCATATTCAGTATCTAACTGCATTCTACCACATCTGAGTCTTTCGTTCTCTTACTGTGACTCTTTCTTCTCGTTCCATCGCTCTCTCCTTCGCTCTCCTGTTGGGCGGATGTGGGCACGGAGAGGCGCAGTGGACTCAGCTCTTTTGAAAATTTAATGCCATTAGAGGAGCCGTCCTGAGTGGATTGGGAACGTGAGGAGGTTGAGAAGAAGATATTGATGACAGCTATTTATAGCACCTCAGTGGGCCAGCCCGCACCGTGTGCCTGAACGATGGACCACAGTTCTTATAATGCACTCACAAGCCTTCGTTACATCTTGCACAGTTATGAGAGCACCTATGGCATCCTTAACAGAACAGATTGTGTCCCACAATGCACCCTGTGATCAATCCAGGTTTTGGTGCAGACTTCAGTTCAATTGACTGTAAAGTTGATTGCTGGATTAGCTTGAAAGCTGTCGGTTGCACGCCATGAAACCAAATGCTGGGACTAAAATGAAATAAAACTATTGTACAATCTGTGGCTGAAGTGAATGCCATGGATTACATATATTATGCTTTGTTGCCCTCTAAAAGTTTTGTAATGGGACAAGTTTTTGCATGTTTTCGTGCATACAATGCAATACAATGTTTTGCCGTTATTTAATAAATACCTTTGGGTACAATTTACAATAACATAGCTACAAATAGTTTACATCTGGTCTCATCAATAAACAACCATTTTTACATCATTAATCAACGTTAGTTTATGAGTACTTTTATTAGCTCATGTTCATTCACAATAGATACAGAGGTCTTCAACCCTGCTCCTGGAGACACACTGTTCTGCAAAGTTTATATCCAACCTGCTTCAGCAGACCTGAATTTCACACCAATGTACTTTTCAAGTGATCCTAAAGAGTAGGGTTGGGAAATGAAATTCTGGAATTGGATGCTTCAGGTCAGAAATCAGCAAATTTCGATTCCTGTGTGCACATTTTAATGTTGTTTTAACCCATTCAAGCGCAAGAAGTGGCGAAAGAGAACTCAATTCGACACTCACGTTATTTCATGATACATTCCACATTAACTAATGTTAACAAATTAAACCTTATTGTAAATAGAAGCAGTTGTAAGACTATTGTTATATTAGCTTCACAGGCTGTTTCACATTCATTCATTCAACATTCAATCAAATCAATCGAATCAACATTCAATGAATTCAAAATACAATAAACACAAACATTCAACTTAATTTTATATATGCATAACTATAAAAGATTCTTTAATTGTACTTAAAACCGTGAACGTTTTTTCTGGGTCCATCTTAAGTCCTTCAAAGTTTGTCCTGATAAAAATTATACAAATTTATGTTTTACAGTCAAGGGACTTATTGTAAAGTGTTATCAACATTTGAAGCTACAACTGAGGTAAAATATGATTTATTTTGCTGTGGAATTTAATTTTACTGTAAAAATGTACTGTGACCAATACACTGTATCACTCTAAATAAAGGAGGACAATAAAACTCACATTCTGAGTCATGTCCATGTACAGTACCAAGAACGTAAAATCAACAAAGGCACCCATTTGAATATACCGATGAATATAATAAGATGATCCAGGGTTGTCATCCAGATGATACTCAATTGTACTTCGTTTCTAATGGCACAATGGATAGTGTAGTTGGACTAAATGTGGAGGCTCAACAGGAAGCGGAAGGATGAGGGAGTCCAGGTGCAGCACATCCAGGTGTGTGACCGTGAGAGATCAAAACTAGATATTGTGCCACTTTCTTTACAACAATATCACAGCAGCCTCGGATGTAGAGTCGAGATCTGAATGAGCTTTGCATGCAAGCGCTGTTACAGTAATGATTTTTGTAGAGGAACAATATTACAGCTCATATAACGGAAAGGACAAGTGGGGAAATATCTACCGCTGTTCAACACTTCACATAACACCATCTCTGAGAACTTCCAAAATTATTCAGAGACAGAAACCTGAAAAAAAATGTTTTACCCACTCCAGCACTTGCGCCCTCTCTTAACTGCCTTTTTTCTTTCTCACACACAGACATGTGCATACACACACTCTCGCAGCAGTGGGGCCGCTGTCAGGTGATCAGCGTCAGTCCTTGGATCCTCCTGCTCCCCGGTGAGGGCAGAATCTAGGCCAGGCCTCGACAGAGCCGCCGTCGCCGTACGCAGCCAGGAACACCGTCCCCCTGTCCACGGGACCCGAGCGGTGCGCTCATTAATACAGTCCTGACAACAACGTGCTCCCCTGCAACCCCCTGCACCATCGCTCACACCCGCAGCCCCCTTTCCTGCTCGCTGGCGTGGGGAATTAACCTGGGAGGGGCGGGGGGAGGGTAGGGGGTGCTAATAGGCTGAAATTAATCAACGACGCCTGATTCGACGCAGAGGGGCGGCTGGAGTGCCAAACAACGTCCGTGAATGCTAATGGTGTTCTAGCTCTCTCGCTCTGTCAAAATGTGCGCAAGTTTCTGCGGCAGGTTGTAATATGCCGTCGTAAATCCTCGAGTTTCACATGCAAGAGGTTACATAGCTTAAGGTGAAAAACGTAGTGAATCTTTCCTGCGTACGCCATTTTGTTCAACGCCACACTTCTGTAAATTAAAAAATGCTGTTTAAAAAGGATCGTTCAACAAAATATGATCTTTTACTCACTCTTATGTCGGTCTAAACCTGTATGATTTTCTTTCTTGTAATGACATCGAGTGAAAGGGACTGTCAAGCTCCAAAAACAACCATTCAAGTGTCATAAAAGTCATAAAATAATTAGTAGCAAACAATGTCTTCTGAAGATATAATAGCTTTGTGTGATGAACAGACCAAAATTTAAGTCCAAATCCACTAAAAATATCAACATCTGTGCTAGTTCATGAATCAGCAGATTTATTTTTCAGTCAGATCTTTTCAATGAATCAGCTGATCCAGTTCAAAAACCTGGGCTGAATCCGAAATCTCCCCCTAATCCCTCAATCACTATTCCCTATGTTAGTCTACTAATACAGTTCACTTGAAGGAGTGAGTGAAAACAAGTGAGTGAATTCGGACAGCCGTTGAGCGTACATCGGCTGTACACTCGTTATTGCGGTGCGTTGTGGAATAGATAGTCCACTATGGTTTCGGACACCACTACAAATGGCTGTCCCCTCAAATTTGAGGGTATAGGGGAATCACTGATTCGGTTCTAGAGTTTCGATAATCAATAATATGGTTGCAGTAAGATTATCAGTAAATGACTACTTAAAGTTCAATCACACCAATATAAAATGCACAAGTCATTTAAGATCACTTTTATGATAGCTTTGAATCATTTTGAAGCTTAATATAGAAAGGTATTTCAATTTTTTTTAAAAAATATTTGATGCTAAATAACCACCCCATTAAAAAAAGGACAACCAGTCACATTATTGAAAACGTCCTTCTGAAAGTCAAACCAGTTTTACAAAGATATGAGTGTTAGCAAATGACATTTTCATTTTTGAATGAACTAATCCTGTAATAAATGAGGATAGAAAACTTTTACAGGCTGATGGGACGTCTGATAGGGTGCTAAGGTCCCGTGCTGAGACGGGGTGAGTGCAGATGAAAAGGAGGGCGTGGTGGCGGTTTATCACCTGTCACGCTAGCAGAAGTCAGCGAGTGTGAACAGTATGTGTTGTTTGTGCTGTGGAGAGATGGGTGTTTTTTCTGTCTCTATCCTCCATGAACAAAGGGCTCTTTTCTTCGGCGGGCTCTCCTGATGGGGCTGCGGTGGTGCGCGGGCCCCTCTGTTCTCAGCGCAGCCGCGCCACTGAAAGGACGGCTCTCACCTCCTCCGGAGAGGCAGACAAAAAGCAACTCTCAGACTCAGAATAGCAGCCTTTCAGAGGGCCGGCCACGCCACAAAGTCCTGCCAACATGCCATGACTGAGCCATTCTCTACCCCACTTCACCTCCCCCCTAACAATGCCAAGGGCATCTACATGTGGGCAAAAAGGAAACGGTATTGATTCAGGAACATCAAATGCTGGCCAGGAAAATGAACCTCATATTAGCACACACAATTATATTTAGCGGGATACTTAATGGCACAGACGCACACACACATTGTCCCCTTGCCAGCTCTCTGTAGGCCTGTCTTCAGAGGGGACTTTGGGAAAGAAGGGAGAGACAGGAAAACTGGGTCACGCATGGCGAGAGGAAGAGAAAGAGAGTGAGAGAGAGGGAGGTAGAATTCCCCTGATCAGGACAAATGGATCAGTCACAGGCCTTGTTGCTTTCATCTGTTCTCAGTGGACAACTCAACCTGGGACACGCACACTAACACATGTACCCAGACACACACACACACACTTTGTGCCATATAATGCTCTGTTTAAAAAAAACAACAACAACAACAAAAAAACAGCCCAGTATGTGAGGACTGACAGACAGTTTTTTTTTTTTTTTTTTTAATACAGCAGATACACAAAAACAGTGGACTGGGTGAAGAAAAAAAAAGTTCACCACTAGCGACAAAAGTTCATTATTAGGGACATGAATAATAATGGAACAGATTCCTTGAAAACAAATGAGACTACACAGGTAAAGTTTTGTTGAGTGTAACTTGAAAACACAAAACAACAGAAAGTAATGGTCTATTTATTGTCTTTGCATGATTTCACCATGAAATTCACTCAATTTAGATTGTAAGCTAACAAAGCAGCACTTCTTTTGCGGTGAAACTGGATATTCAGTACATAGTACAGTTCAGATAACATACACTCCCGTTCAAAAGTTTGGAGTCAGTATGATTTTTTTTTTTTGTATGTAAGAAAGTAATATACATTATACATTTATAAGATTACAAAAGATTTCTATTTCGAATAAATGCTGTTTTTTTTTTACTTTCTAGTTATCATAGAGAAATTTATGTGAGATGTCATATAACAAAATATATATATTTTTAAATATCTCTTTAGTCTAGTTCCCATTCTTACTGGTTATCCCCATTTTTTAAGAGAGAGAGTTAGGTGGGCACATTAATGTTTCTGTCTGTGTGTACCCAGTCAAACCGACCCTGATAAGGGCCACAGATGACAGACTCCTGAGACCACCCACACACTCCCCTACACATGCACAACTACCTTTTAATATCTACAAATCTCTAGAGTGACGAGCGCTGAAGGTCACGGCGAGAGGTTCTAAGCAATCAGTCAGGACAGACATATTGAACGAAAACGTGTCACCCCGTAAACTCAAAATCATGTTTCTCACATCCTTACGGTATGGACTAGAATCAGGACCGTTGACCTCGGGAATGCAAAGAGTTAAGCAGGTTTATGGCCTTTAGATTGAAATTCATTAATAAGTGAGAGGGATTAAAATGCAGAGAGTGGATTTTAAATATTGAAAATTCACAGCGGAGCCACTTCACCAAGAACTCCATACTAAATACAGCGCTGATTGAGGACGGCGCGGGAAGGGCCGCGTTCAGAAATGGAATTTAGATAATAGTAATTATACGGCTCACCCACTGTCCCTGTCCCCAACTGCCACAAACCACCTGAATTCACACAGAAAGCTGATGGAGAACTCTATCAAATATTAATAACAGGCTGTGTGGTTCCGGTCCAAATGTATTTAAGCGCCCTGGCACGCTTCTGTGTGTGTAGGCATGCAAAGAGACTATTTTCTGTATGTGACGTTAACATCCTGCCGCATTTGACCCCCCCATCCCATCCCATCCCCCTCCCCAAAGCGCTCAAGTGTGTATGCGTGTCTGTTTGAGTAAGCGAATCCAGTTTTGTATCATGTATACAGCTGAGGTCCTAATGCATTTAGCTGCCCTGGTGTGTGTATAATTGAGAAGCCCAGCAGGAGAGGTTGCAGGTAGCCAGGTTCCCCTCCTCCTCGTCTCTCCGTCTCCCTCTCTTTTCTTTTCTCCCTCTTTCCCCACGAGAGCCCACTTTGCTTTTGTTTACGCTGCCGGTGAGCAGTTCATGCTGGACAGAGTGGCGCAGTGAAAGCCAAAGCAACACTATACTATTTTACGTCACATACAGCAGTGGAGCGCCTGCCTGAATCTGCTGCGGTCCCGGTCACAGAGGTCACAAGACCAGCTCAGGTGTACGACCATAAGCTAGCCGTTCAGAACCTTGAACCCGCGACCTTTTGACCCCATGGTCAGCGTTCAAGAGCCAGGAGCACTCAGCAGGCACGGCGGGGTCAATGTGGCATGACTTCGACGGGAAGGTGGGATAAATTATACAGCAGGTCAGACTCCACTGAGTAAGGGGACTCAAAAAAGCACATGTAGAAAGAAAAGCAGCAGCATTAAAGATTGGTTTCTGGTGCTGCCAGGGGGCAGTGTTGGCCTGGCAGTGGGTCGAGGCTGATACGATTACATGGCTAGGCAACTTTAAGCGTTTGATTAGGCCAGTATGAATTAACTTCAAGAGGAACAGAGTTAAAAATGCAATAGTTCTGCAGTCAGAAAGTGACTATGAGATTAGAGTAGCTGCGCACCCAGAGGTGTTCAGCTCTTTAAATCAGTGAAAGCTGCATCCAGCAGCTTTAGCAAGAAAAACTGCGGTCATCAGACTGCACAGACCATTAGCCGGAGTCCGCAGTTTGCCACAGAGAGTACAGAATCTGCAAGAACCAGGGTGTAATTTAAGAACCGACACTAGTCTAAAATGTTTTGCTTCTTCTAGGAAAAAAGGAGTTTGACTATTTTTTTTAAACTTTTTGTCCAAAAGCAAGATCTGCAATAGTTTTACAGTCAATTGCTTTAGCATTTAACTATTACCACAAAAACATCTGATGTTGTTGCACCATTAAAGTAGTCTGTCAAGAATACAACAAACCATATTTGAATATTCAAATGCAGAAATTAACTTTCAGAGATTTTGGTCTATGATAGGGCTGCACGATGAATCGTATTTTAATAGTGATAATGTCTGCTTCTCGATTAATTAAAAATAATTGTTGCGATATTGTCCCGCTGGTTTGTCCTGAAAAATCTTTCCTGCTTGGGGTTGCCAGATGTCAAGAGTGTAAATCCCCCAAATGGAGCTTTCCTCTTTTTCTGTCCAGCATTTTAGTTAATCTTCCTAACCTGGCAACCATGCACACACACTCTCTCTGGGCTGCAAACAAACCGCTGATGATCTGACAACACCAAGAAACATGCATGTTGAAGTTTAGCGATCATTGTGAAATTCTGCTCGAATGAAAGTGTCATACAGCCAGTTTGTGTTCCTTCACGAGGCCGTGTGCGCGATTTGCGAAATCTACTAAATTTGCGAACAAACCTTCTCTGTGGCAAACGGTGTAATAAATCCAAACATGAATCGTGACCACATTGTTTGTGATCATCATGGTTGGTGAATAAATGCACTTATGCAACCTCTGCGCTACATAGAAAGTAACATTTGGAATTCTTGAGCCACCGTTTTGATGAAGCTATCATCGACGTTTAAATAAATGTCCATGCGGCACCTACAGACCTATTTGGTGAAGTGAAATGGCCATTATTACTTCACCCCATTTAAAAATGATATAATAAAAGTATATAATATTATATGTTAAGCACTAATAAGGATGTACATCATATATTTATCAGAAGTACATGGAATGATGCCACTCACCACAATATAAAACATTTCAACCCACCCCCTAATTTCTGCAAACAAAATCTGTAAAACCTTATATTTATTTAACCCATAATATTCCTGAAATATGTTGTTTAGAATGTTTTTAAAATGACCCAAGATTACTCCAGTCTTCAGTGTCACATGATCCTTCAGAAATCATTCCAATATGCTGATTTGCTGCTCAAGAAACATTCTTATTATTAAAGTTGAAAACAGTTGTGCTGCTTAATATATTTGTGGAAACCATGATACATTTCTAAACATTCTTTGATTAATAGAAAGTTAAAAAAGCAGCATTTATTTAATAGGGAAATCTTTTGTAACATTATAAATGTCTCTGTCACTTTTCATCAATTTAATCTGTCCTTATTGGAAAAAAAGTATTAGTTTAAAAAAAGAAAGAAATTATCTTATTAGAGTCAGACCCCAAACTTTAGAATGATTCAGATTTCAGTACACAGTAATTACGTATGTATATATATAAAATTAAGGGTTACACTTTATTTTAAGGTAATGTAATTATATATTGAAGTACTGAGTAATATTAATTAACTACATGTACTTACTATAGGGTTAGGGTAGGATTAGGGTTTGGTTGAGGGTTAGTTGCATGTAATTATGCATTATTTATTGTTATTACTATGGTAAGTACATGTAACATATGTAACAAGGACACTGTAAAATAAAGTGTTACCAAATTAAGTATATTCAAATTTAACCAATGCATTTACAATCTATTAAAAGCACATGCTCATACTGTGCAAAGAAAGATTTCATCAGAATGATGAAGCGAACGGAAGAAGGATGGTGGGTGTGTTTGGATATGTACAACTGTATGTGTTGCAGGGGGAATGAAGGCAAGGTTATGCTCAGTGTCAAGCAGACGTGTCTGGTGTCTCATTCTACTCTTTGTACTGTAACACACACCCCTGGCCCTGCGCTACAGACCGGAGAATTTGCCTACAAGGCATCAAGCTGAAAGATCAACTGCTTCCTTTTGGCTCAGGCCTATTTGTAACTTTTATTTTTTACATAGAAATGTTGCAACGCCTGGGTAAAACTCACTATTAACACAGACAACTTCACTGTGGCTGTCGCAAAAGGATTTAACTAACTCACTCTCCAGCCAATAGACCTAAAAGCTGTAGCATTATTTGTTTGCAGGTGCCACTTTAATAATTATAAAAAAAAGAAGTGTCCAAATACTTATTAGAGCAACTTTCACTTCACTTACCTGCAGGAATTACATAGACTGGATAGATGAAACGTCAGAGATTGGATTAACAAGAGAGAGTGATATGGGAGTGAACCTAAGATCACATGGTTAGAGGTGGACACAGCAGCTGTGACCTTAAGGCACTCAGTGTGAATTTCTTCAGTACATTTCCATCTCCAAGGCCACCAGATGCCCTCAGACTGATCAAGGTCAAGATGTCACCACTTAAAGTGACAAGCGAGGCAAACAGCTGGATTTCAAGAGGTCAGACGCAGTGTAGCCTTCCGCAGAAGTTCTGTGTTCATTTGCAACAAATCCCTTAAGCTAAGAAAACCCTTAGTTATAATTGTTAGCATAATTATCTCAGTGTTTTTGTAACTTAAGCATATTTTTTTTGCAAGTGGTTCACATCGCAGTTTCTTCTGGCCCAGAGCTACCCACTTAGACAGGAAGAAACAACCTGACCAAAATAAAACAATCAACCACAGTTATTTTAGTCTTTTACGTGCGGTTTAGCAGTGAGATATTCTGAAATAGATCGTATCACAATGGCAGAGTGGTGTGGAAAAAAAACCTGTCTCTACGAACAGAAAACAGAAAACACACACAACATTCTGTGATCAGACGTTCTGCCCATAAAAAAGTATTTTTTTAAAGATTAGAAGTCACCAATCTTGTAAGCTTAATCTTCAAAAGCATTCACTGTATCAACCCTGTGCCTTGAAAATACAACTTTGATTCCATGCAGAAAACATTTTTTTTAAAATGCATGTGCCCTTGAATTGCATAAAGTTTCACGTTAACTTCAAAGCCTGCAGGTGGACGAATCCATTTATGCATGAAAACCATCAAACATAAGGGTGCATGCACAACAGGAATGTATCATAGTGTGGATTGTTATGGCAGAACGGATTCAGACACTAAAGAAAAGTAACGCTCCTGGTGAGCAGTGTTGACACATCGCTGGCTTATCTGCAGGATTGCTACCATAAATAAATATAGTGGTGTTAGACAGCTGATAAGCTTAAATCACATTTGCACTTGTAGGTCAGTGTGTCTGTTAATAGTGCATTCCAGCCGCTTACACCCTGTATCATCATTCCCCTTTCCGCACGGTTCAAGCTCTTCTGTAGTCAAGACATCCGCCTGCCACAAATAAGGAGCAGACTTAACCGATTGGAGTCAAGATCGCTGACTGCATGGGAAACTAGATCTTGCAAAGTAATACTATATTGATCTCTTTTTCTCTCGAACACACAGACACACACACGGCAAGCGCATCGGTAACCAGAGCATGGAGGCTGGCAGAGGCGATGGGGGAAACAGAAAGTAGCCTGTAAATCCTGTTTACTTTGCGGCGAATCTGTAAAGTGGGATAAGAAGCACAAAGAGCAGTCAGTGGTGCATGACACGCAGACATATGGTGGGGAGAGGCGTCCAGCTGTTTCGCTGTCCTGGGGTTACAGTAATGAGCCGGAGGCTTCATTGAGCAGACTGAAGCCTCATCAATCCCTTTTCACCAGTAAGCCTCAACACTTCCAAACGCCATTCCCGCTCACCTCATATCAGACACGCGCAAGCACAAACCGCCCTCAGACAAGCCTCCGGAGCGTCTGCTTTTAGCATCCTTGACATTATATTCTGTGGCTCAACCCTCTGCTCTCCATGGCCTCTCCAGATGGACCGCAGTTCAGCATCGGCTCAAGCCGGCTGAATTCCGTCAGAAGTCCCTTGGGTAACCAAACCAATGGATTCCAAGACTATGGCAATTTTTGTGGATAAAGGATCGAATTAAAAGAAAAATACAAGGTCTTGGTGGACGACAGCATTTGGGGATGCTGTGGTGTGCTTAAAGGCTCCGGAACGGTAACCACAAGGTTGATGGTTCGATCCCTGCATGAGTCATCACCATTTTGGAACCACATGGCGCCATTCTATGGTGTGAAAGATTAGGAAACGTATTCTTACGTCCACAGTCATATGGAAATAAATAAGCTAAACAATCTAAGGTTCCAAGTCTTGGTCCAAATGCATTGAATTTAGGTTTGAATTATATTGGCCACAGTCCACATCGAATTAGAATCAATCTAGCCATCTCTCTGGACTAAGCTCCAAACTTTAAGATTTTTTCAAAATTTCTTTCAACAAATTTGCTTTTCCAGCTCTACAAATTACAGTTACATGTATTTACGTGAATTTAAATTCATTTGTAGTCATATTCAAAATGAAGTTGTACATCCTGTTTGATATAACAATTCAAATTCAATTCAGATAGGAATTTGAAATAATTCAGGGTGCTTTTCATCATCTTAAAGATTAGATCCAAATGGTGGACTTCAAAAATAATAATTAAATTAATGCTTTTATTCAGCAAGGTTGCATTAAATGGATCAAAAAGACGTTTACTGTATACTATTACAAAAAAAAAAAATTAAATGCTGTTCTTTTCAAAGTATCCTGAAAGAAAAACAACAAAAATATTAAGCAGCACAACTGTTTTCAACATTAGCCCTGCTTCCATCCACTTATTTTTATGTGAATTTTGGGATATTGCATTAAAAAAATCAAATAAAAAATGCTGGATCGAAACACCAAGAAATTCTAAAAATGCACTCAAATGAGTCGGATAATTTTTTGTATCTGATAAAAAAAATTATTGAAACATTTACCGAATAAATTCTTCGATGGGCAACAAAAAAAGTCATGTGATTGCATATTGGGACGGCATAACTGGACTAAGCAGTGAACCGATCTCGTTGCACAGCATCTGAAATGCTGTTTTGGTCATTCTGAAATGCTTGAGCCAAAGTCTATCGTCAAAGTGGTTCAGCATCATTAGAAGAACTGTCTTACACGTCAGCGTAAGCAGCAGGCACCCACCTCTGAAAGAAAGATAACATGACCGCCTTTATTGTGTTTCTTTCGTTATTTATTATATACGAACAAAGCCCTCCAGTGACTTCCACAGCAGAAAATGACATTTTTCTCCATGATATTTAATGCCAGTTTATCAGAAAGTTACGATTTTGTTCTCTTCGACTCACTGGATGGAAATGGTGCTTTATTTGCAAATGTTTTATGGTATTCCAAGTTAAAAATCACAACTTTGGAAGGAAACATAGTAATGATAATGTTTCTTGAGCAGCACAAAATCAGCATATTAGAACTAGAATGATTTCTGAAGGATCATGTGACACTGAAGTGGAATAATGGCTGCTGAAAACTCAGCTTTGCATCACAGGAATAAATTACATTTAAAAATATATTAAAATAGAAAACAGTTGTTTCAAATTGTAATAAAATTTCACAATATTACAGTTTTTACTGTATTTTTGATCAAATAACATAAGATGAACATAAGAGACGACTTTTAAAAACAACGCAGTACGGAATATTGCAATACTATGAAATATTGTATGTCATGGACGATAAACTTTGAAAGTGTGGTAATTACAACTGCAAACAGCATGCAAACCTCAGCACAAGCAAAACAACAATCCCAGCATACTTTCCTTGAGAATCCCACAGTTAAGCCTCTCCGACATGCACCTCACAGCTGGTGGATACTAAACTCGACTGAGCTCATCCAAAAATCCCATCCGCAATCCCACCCAACCCCCCATTCACAGAGAGATGCATCATAACATTATCTTATTAACCTCGCAAAACTTCTCTCAAACATTCTCAACATGGCCAAGTAATTTACATGCTGGACGTGCCGGTGGTAGCATATGCTTAGCGCGCTGGGTGCATTGCCAAAGAAAATGAAGTGGTCATTATCATTCTTAATAGCATTTTGAGTTAAATCGATGTAGTTTTAATTTGCAGCTGCAAACTACAAGCATCCTATGACACAATGAGCTAGAGGACAGTGGAGGGGGACGTTCCCTGCTAAATCTTGTTTAAGTTGATGGGTGGGTGAGTGGGGTGGTGGGGTTGGGGGTTAAAGGCTTTTTCCTAACACTGCTGATCTCCGGCTCATGATGTGCAGAGATGGAGCCGTTTTCCATTAAGCCAAAAGTGGAATGAAGTCAAATCTGAAACGTGCATTAATTTGTTTATTTGGTGTTCCGTGTCGGACTACCCGCAGCAGACTCAGATCAAATAAAAAAAAATATCAGGGAAAGCACAGCTTGTCGAAGATGTTGAGTAACTGGGAACATCAAGGAACATCCCAACGTAGAGCTGCACTATTAATCCTTAAAAGGTTGCGATCTCGATTCAAACACCCACGCGACCTCACTTTTAAATGACAAAGATTCGCCTGCTTCTATTCAAACAAGTACGATCACAGCAAACATTCAGATCTGCGTTGGCGCCGCTGCTGACCCAGAGAGAGAAGCGGTCATGTACGAAACACACAGCATTGTTATTGTTCTGTGTTACAACTATTTAAAGCTACACTGTGTACTTTTTTAAGTTGATTCTTAGCAAAAAACACTTTGTTCTTTAAAAATTATATGTGCTCATTAATGTGTAATTCTACCAACTAATCAAGTATTCTCGTAAGCGAAGAATCTGCCATTTAGAATACATACGAGCGAGTCGCTCAAATGGCAGCAGCCATGTTGCGCCTCCATCTTGAAAATACATTAGCCAAAGAGGGACATACCTGGAAATTCAAGCTTCGCCTTTCGCGCTTTTACTCAGTGGCACTGTGACGAATGCGAGGGGGAGATTACTCGCGACTGCCGGCAGATTTGAAATAATACGGCCACCGTAGGAGTTAAAACGCCCTCGGAAGGGGAGGGGCTAGAAAGTAATATTCAGTTGATGATAGTCATATACAATTTCACTGCTAGATGGGAGAAAATCCTACACAGTGTAGCTTTAAATTATCACAGAAGTACTGGGATAAAAGTTTATAGTTTGGATATTTCTACAGAAGCAAACAAAATAAAGCAAATCCCCTTTTGAAAGCAACATGGAGCCTTCAAATAACGATAGTATATATTACATCGTAACGCCAGTAGATGGCGACAACTGACTTAAAGTCATTGAATCATTCATTCAAGAGATTCGTCCAAAAAAGCTGATTCATCCAGTAATGAAGCAAATTAAGTGTTAATGATCAAGTCATTGAATCAAACCGTTATTTTTTTTTTTTTAAATAATACATTCTGATTTAATACAACATTTTAAATAGACTGCAGCAATGTACATTTTGTCAGAACCTCTAGTAAATTACGTTATTTTGTTTAGTTGTCTAGTTAGAATCATGATCTCAGTTTGAAACAAAAAAATCCTTATTCTCAATTGATCCAGAATTGTGCAGCTCTATCACAATGGATATCCATAACTTTTCCAGTAATTCTAGATTATTGCAAGCTTTATTTTTAAAATCACTGTAACACTTTACAGTAAGCTTCCATTTGTCAACATAACTAAACTATTTAACATTCTACTAAAAATTAAAAATACTACAGTATTTATTCATCTCAGCTAATGTTAATTTCAACATTTACTAATACATTATTAAAATCAAAAGTTGTATCTGTAAATATTATTTAATGGATCTGAGCTAACGTGAACTAATAATGAACAGTTATTTTATTAATGTTAACAAAGATTAATAAATACTGCATTGCTTTTTGCTCATTAATGCATTAACTAATGTTAACCAATGGGGCCTCATTGCAAAGTTTTACCAAAATCATTTTATAGAATTTCTGGAGAACATTTCTATCCGTATATCAAGTACCGATCCTTAAATATATCAATAAATGCACTTTTTTACATTTGTGTTAAAAGTCGTCAAAAATAATACATATTATAATTGGGTGTCTATACATGACCATGGCTTTTCCATACTAGACAATAACTATTTCCCTGATCTTAAAAATACATAAAATGTAATATTAATATTATCCATTACCATGGAAACCCTTAACATAGGCATATGCATGCACATTTATCAAAAAAGCAACTCAAAAGGCTATGATTCATATGCTCAAAATATGTAACAAATGTCTCCATGTCTATATAAGCATGTAACTTTTGTACAGTGAAACCCAAAACGAATGTCATAATTTACTCAAGGCAGAACGACACCTCCTCCATCACCATTCACTTTTATTTTATGTAAAAAGATGACCGACTAATTTACTTCTCTAGATTTAAATGCACGGTGTTACAAGTTTTACAAAGTATCACTTACATGACACACGCAACCAATACCTAAGTCTTATACTTATGCAGGTGGTGTTATACAAACACCAATATTCATTTTATTATGTTGGTGCCATTCATGCACTGCAGTCACATGTTATTGATCTAAAGCTGACCTGTGTAACACAAGACTACACGCAACTTTTGTGTGCGTGCGCGCGCTTTCCTGGCCTTAGTTTGGCCCGATGATGCTGCAGAGTGAAACAGTAGGAGGATAATTCATGTAGAAATATATCTGTTTAATGACACCCAATGTGCTAGTCTTACCCGGAGAGTAAAGCTCTGCGAGCTGTCGGGCCCCGGCATGCTGCGGTCCCCAGCGAGGCAAGGTGCTGTGCGCAGCCGCCCCATGTTCATTCCCGTTCGGATCCTCCTCTGCCATAGACCGCTGGCTGATCTCCGTCTCCGACAGCAGCGCCGCAGCCATGCTCTCTTCTGGTGGCCAGTTTTCACAAAACTTGCATTAATAATGACGTTGTATCGGGCATTTAATAACTAATACACATGAGTTTGGGTTTAGAATTGAATGACAGTGACACGCCTTCCCTGGTAAGCCGAGGTTCCTATCTTAGCGAAACACACCCGGAACTAAAATAAGCACGAACTGCCTGTCTGATACTTCGCTATAATAAACAGACATATTATAATAAGTATTATTTACCTTGTTTCATCTCATGAGCTAAATGATTGACAAATATTGCTCCCCACAGGGCATCTGAGCCAGGTCTTTAAACTGTCCGATAGCCCGAATAAAGTGGATATTTGGAAAACTTTTCTTGTGCTCACTCACTGGTGTGGTTGTTTTTAGGGACAGTGGTAAAATGTGTGTTTGTGGTGTGACGCAAACAAAAAGAAGAAAAAAAGTTACAATCACTGGCTGCTAATGTCGGAGGATTGGTTTGATTAACAAAACGACATAATGTCTCAGATGTTAAAATAGTTGTATGTTTATACAGACATTGTCCCTTAAATGTTATGAAATACAACAACGTTTGGTATTTTATTGATGGTCCCTAACAGCTCATGCGAGTCTATCACAAGACTTCGGGACGCTGATAAAGGAAACAAGCGTCTCTTGAAGCTAAATTGTTTAAGTACACACGACTACTGTTCTACTTGTTGATAAGAAACGGATAAGGTTATCTCATGTTTATGTTAATGGGTTCGATTATGTTGTAGTGAAACACTCGTAAAGTAATAAAACAAATTATATCATTACTGTATAGTAACAAAACAAACAAAAACATTTGAATATATAATGTATAACAGTATGTCACAAAAATATTTATTGTATACATAGCACATACATTGCTTACATGTTATTGAGAAGACTTGCTAGCTCTGTTAAGCATCATATAATGTGGTAATGTTGGTGAATTTTCCTAATAAAAGTAATAGATTTGTTTTAGAGAAAATCTTTCTTTTTTTTTTTTTCATATTGAGAGTCCTTGGGATGTGCGGGTCTGTAAAACCCTGACAAGATTGGCTAAATCATCTCCTCAAATATTTGAAATAATTCTACCACAAAATACAAAGGTACAGTTTCCTTTTGCCCCATTTGGACATTTACCATTTAAAATCCACACACTCTTAATACAGCACAGATTTAATCAACTTTTCACTGCATTACATTGAAATACTTAAGTCAAACACAAGCCCAGTTAAGGGCATCTTTCAATACTCTTGGATATTTGTGGGTGAATCAGATGCTAGTTTCCAAGTATTTAGGAGTTACTCAGATGGTGTGCTGAACCCGGTTTCCCAAGCGGACCGTTTCAGAGACCCCCAGAGGCCTGTGGTGTATCAATGCGTTCCGATGGCTGATTTCTGGGAACAGTACCGACCTTCTGTCCGGCTCAAGTTATGAGACTCAGCGGCCGAACCAGCTGCTTAAACACATGGATGCAATTAAAGCAGAAACTGCTCTGGTAAAAGAAGAAACACTACTTTAAATAGATGTCTCTGTCCTTATTCGGCGAGTCATCTGCTGATCACTGCTGGGTTTTTCCTTATTAACCGAAAACATAACACATTTGCAATCATCATATAGTTCTGCATTATGAAACTGATTTTCCATTTTTTTTGTTTTTTTTTATTATACAAGATGAGAAATCTTTTCCTTTAAAATTGGATTAATAAATCCGATGCAGTGTAGAAATGACAGACTTTCAGATCATCATATTTTCCAGCTGAACTCATATATGTGACTGAGAGCAGTATTGTCATCAGCAGGTCACAAAACGTCACCTTCCGTGCAATAATAATCCCACAATATTCTGTCTGCTACTGCTTATCATTGAGTTGAACACTGAAAGCAGCACGGATCTGGGTTTGAGTAAAACGGTGATTAGTGATACAATGTGAACTCAATGATCTTCTCTTCTGCAGGTGAATCATAGTAGATTTGAATTTGTATGATATTTATTATATGAACTGTAACCACATTAACACCTAGAAATACTGATATCGAACAGAATGATCAAACTGCGTTCAGCCGTTCGCACCCGTCCACGAGTTTTCATCGTTGTCGTTCACATTATCTGTATGTTTTATGAGCAGCATTACTGTAGCTCACTGATATTTATTGTTAAATAGAAAGCATGACAAGAAGAATAGAGCTCACACAGAGTCGGGGGAACAGAGCCACTCTAAGGAGTTCAGCTGCTTCCAAACGCTTTATCTGCACTTCGAAAGAACACTCACTTCAGATGCACAGATTCCCTTTATTCATGATTTATTTATTTGTTTATTTTCAACTGTACTAGTTTATTGCAATCTGGTTAATTCACATTTAAAAAGCAGACATCATCCAGTTGCACTGAAATCAAAGATATTCATTTTTACAACATCCATAAGGCCCATGTACTGGAAAATCCAATCAAAACCATTATGTTTTTTCTTTTTTTCTTTATATGTTTTTTGTCTTTTTACTGTAATTAGAAAAAAGAAAATATATAACAATAATAATAGAAAGGAAAAATATTACGACTGGCAAGCAATCACAGCACAGCACAAGTACCTATTTACTGCAAGAAATAAATGGTACAAATAAATCAACAAATAAAGAGGGCTGAGAATATATGCCTTGAAAAGAACAAAATTGGCACGTATGAAGTTTGATACATGAAGCAACAGAGGACAAGATATGTATTTCTAGAGATTAAAATCAGGCAGAGGGGGTCTTTCCCTTCCATTTTTTTCATCTTTTGTCCCCAAAAATCAAGAAAAAGCAAAAAGAAAACGGGGAGAAAATAAAGAACACACAACCAGGAAGAAGGGACAATAAAAAATACTGCACGTAGAATACCTTTTTCTCTCCATCTCCTTTTTTTTCTCTCCTTTTCTTTTTTAATAGCATATCCCATTAATATTCATTCCCCACCGTTCGTAATAGCTGCGCCTGGTGGCGGAATCGTTAGAGTTTTACATGTGAGTAGCAAATGACACTTTGATTGGCTGTGATGTTGAAATGTTCCTCCCCCACCGGGCCTGGGTCGGGGTTCTAGGCTGAACCGGGAGTCCTGCGGGGCCCGGTCTCACTGTGCGTGCTGGCTCAGTGTGTGGTTCTGCAGGGGAACAGAAGAGAACACATGAGGAGAGAAATAATAAGCTACGTGCCCACACCTCCACCCGTCTCCTTCGCTCTCTCCCTCTATCCATCTCTCGTTCCATTTACCCACCAGGCCTGTCCGTCCATCTCAAGGCTAGCAGCCCCACTTTGACAGAGCCATGAGCGAACACCTTCCTTTCTTCCCGTTTTCTTTCTTCTCCACACCCTCCCATTAAATATTGGGCACATGTGCACTTGCGATCCCATTCATCCGCCCACACGTTTCCGTACCGACAGAAAAACACAACATTCATCCTCCGTTTGATTAAGAGTTCTCCGTTTCTAATGCGAAACCCCTGATTTGTTTATTGCGGAGTCTTCGATCCATGTTTATGAATCTTTTAAATCTGCACAATGCCTCGCGATGCCTTCGTTCTATGGACTCCTGAGAACAGAGCGTACATTTATAATCACATATCAAAACCCTCCGTATTGAAGTGAAGAAGTAGGAGCTGAAAACAATTGCGTGTCAAATTCCAGCAATACATTGAACTCTTAAAAATAAAGGTTTTTCACAGAGATGCCATAGAACAACCATTTTGGGTTCCCCAAAGAACCTTTTAGTGAACTGTTCTTTAAAAAAAGAAAATAATTCTTGCTGTGAAGGTCATTTCAATGGACCCGTTTGACATTTCTGGGGTTCTCAGAAGCAGAAATGTAACTTTTGTGTTCCCATTGACTCAAACAGCAAAAGAAACAATCCATGATTTTTAAAAAGAGGAAAAAAATAGAGATTGATTACGTTGGTCAGAGTAGAAACACCCTATCAGCAGTGTTAGCTAGTTATATAAGGTAATATACAGTAACAGAGTATATACATTATCACAAAGCATAGTGTTATAAATGTAACTTTTTTTTTAAATGAAAAAAACGTTTACAAGAATTGTGGAAATGCATCCTTTTTCCACTATAAAGAAGTCTCCATGGATGTTACAGAGTCTTCATATAACCATAAACGCCATTAAAAACCCCTTTATTTTGAAGAGTGTATGGCGTACTCATCACAAGGACAGATAATAGTGGAAAGGGGACAGAAGAATGACCTAAAACCGTGATCACGTAAACAGATCAATCAGCCGTTGCGTGAGGGTTAAACACAAGCAGATATGCACAGGCTAAAGGGTTATTGTGTTGCCGCGGTCTCTCGGCAGCTCTGCTTTTCCGCATGCTTTTCCCTGGACCATAAACCCAATTCCCAGAGAAGAGCCGGCAATCATCCCACTTTCCCTCTCAAAGCTCCTTTCCAAGATTAATCTCTCCAAGAGAGATAGGCTGTTTTTATGCCCCGATATAAAAAAAAAACGGAAAGGGGGAGACAAATCTGAAGGATTAAACATGGTTTTTCGTTGATAAATACTTATTCTTATTCTTCGGCCTCTTATCTTAGTGCACATATTTTGCAAATGATTGCTGGCGAAAGGGGATGGGCAGTTCCATCCGAGGAAGGCCAAACCACTGGGTCTTAAAACCCCAGACCGAATCAATGGCAGTCTGTCAGGGGATGCGAGTCTTACGTCCTCCTTCTCTTTCCATCCCGGCCTCTCTCTCTCTCTCTCTCTTTTCCCGCCCCTCCTGCATGGAACAGAGAGGAGACGCGCACGAGGAGGGCTCTTGAGCGAGGAGACGCATCTCTCTGGGAGCCACTGACCCCATTATGAGAGCAAAGCACTTCTCCTTTTGCATTACGCTGCCTGCGCTGCCTTCCCCCTTCCAGCAGAGGCCAGCCTTGTCTATGTCTCGCTCTGAGATCTGGCGGAGAGGAGAACGAGATGGAGGTGCATATCGGACAAAACCCAAACATATTGTAAATCATTTGTCCTCATCACCGAGCACCTGTTTCGCATATTGGAATTACAACAAAACGTAACGGGAAAAAGCGGCGGCACGGTGAAACACGACTGAAAATAATCCTGGGACTCGCATGACAATGAGCAATGAGTCAATACAGCGTACCTGCCCACATTGTCACATGTGCACATGTCAAGAGCAACTAACGACCCAATTTACCCAAACCTGCCTTAGCCGAGTCCCCAAGAATATGCTGCTGCTCAATCAATTATCAGTTAGTCCCCGCAAAGCCAATCCCTCTCCAAACGCAATCTTCACCTGCCGCAGAGCCAAACGAATATACCTCATACCACGGCTCAACATGAGACCAAATTAACATCTGGGTCGGCCTATGTTTTCATTCACGCTGATGATCTAACAACAAAAACAATAACACTAATAATAGTAATAATAATCTCATGTCATTTAATCTCAATTCATTCCATACTGTCACTGTTCAAGCCTTCGTGATTTGTTTTTGATGTCTTAAATTAAGAATAAAGTATTTCACGCTGTAAAACCGATCATTTCGGTCCTACATTCTGATTGGTCGATACAGTGTGATCCAGCTTTGCTAAAGTCTAACCTCAGTCATGTCCCGATACCGTTCCCACTCTCTCAACCCTAATTTCCTGTCTACACCCTACACCCCCCAAAAATATATAAATCTATGAAATAAATCAAATATAATTTAATTTATATAAATAATATAATTTAATTTATATAAATATAATATAATTTAATTTATATAAATATAATATAATTTAATTTATATAAATATAATATAATTTAATTTATATAAATATAATATAATTTAATTTATATAAATATAATATAATTTATATAAATATAATATAATTTATATATATATATATATATATATATATATATATATATATATATATATATATATATACACACACACACACACATACATGCATACATACATATATATATATAGAAGAGACTTCTTTTATAAACATTAAAAATCTTACCGATCCAAAACTTTTGACTGCTAATGCATCTGTGACAGAGAAAGGGAGTGTGTGTGTGTGTATGGTCTCCCCCAGGTTGTCAGGACTGTGTGGAGCTGTATTGATTTGGAGGTGGAGGGACAGAGAGGCAGTGTTGTTCCCTGGGGTCTAGGGTTACACCAGCACTGCAGTGGCCTGATGGAAACGGCACAGTAGGACTGGAAGGGTGCGGGGAGCCCGACCTTACATACAGTACACAACCTCCTTCATACACACACACATAGATCCCTCACTTCACTAAAACAAAAGACATGTGCTCAGACTCCCCAGCGCACACATGCCTTTGTAGGTAACACACACGCGGCCACTAGCCACAATCAACATCCGTCGCTCAGCTTATTTCATTATCTCTGGCATATAAGAGCCACTGTGGTATCATACATCTGCTCCGTCTAATCACACACACCCTTAGAAATGCTACACACTGTTGGGTTTCAGCTGCCCAGCTCGCGCGCATCTATTTCCATCGCTCCGATATCTCTCTTGAAAGATGGCAGCTGATGTGTGGGCGATCAAACCAGCAACACTTGTTTAAATTAGTTAATCAGTGTGTTGGAACAAACACATTTTCAGGCCGGTCGCAGTTTGTTCTCTTCATCCGAGCGCGTTGTCGGGGGCAGCGCTATTGATTAAGCCACAGGCGATCGATCGCCAGAATGGTGTGTGTCTCTGAATCTGATAATGACTCGCAATATGACATCAGTGCAATGCAGCTGTAATTGATATATTCTTGAAGGGGTGGAAGTTAGAGCGAGAGAGGTGGGCAACACAGATGGAGGCTGTTTAAACAGTCATGGAAGAGCAGTGACTGAATGCGCCAAAACCTGCGCACGAAGTGTCGAATGAGTTGCATACCGCTATACTTTTGTACGAGAACTTGAAGAGCTTGCAAACATGCTAAAGGCTCGCTCACGGGTCATGCACCTTTGTTGTGACGGAAATGTGACGACTTCCTCTGGATTTCAAGCACAGTTTTAGGAGCTCGTTGCAGGTTTATTCGTGACGCACCTCCACCGAGCGGACCTTCAATCGCAGCGACGTGAAGAGGGCATGGCGTAATGCACGGAACAGCGTCCTATCCCTTTCCCCCCTTGGCTTGGCGACGGAGCGGGGGGAGGCCGTTCGGTGGGCAGAACAGCCCCTGCGAGCTCAGTCAATATCTACGCTGTCATTGTTTTCCTAAACTGGTTATAAAAGAGAGGCTAAATCCTGCGGAGCTGTGCACTCCTGGGAAATATGGCCCAGTCACATTACTGATGCAGTGACTGCGAGACTGCTGCACTCACCGAGGGGGGTTGAGGAGGGGGAGAGAGAGAAGGGGGAGGCGGTGGGGAGATAAAGATAAAGGAAAATCAAATCTACGTTTCCCTACACAGCCTCTTTTCACACACAGAGCATGCACATACAGCCGGACCGAGCGGCTGTCATGTCACTTTCAATCAGGGCTGTTCGTGTGCGCGAGCGTGTGTGTGCCGCAGGGCCCCTGGCTCCCGGCTCTGTGGTGCCCCCTGGGGACGGTGCAGTGTCAGTGAAACTCTAATGTGTTGGCTCGTTCTGCAAGAGCGAACAGAGCGAGAGAGAGAAAGTGTTGTTGGAGAGGGTGGCCGTTCTGTCAGTAAACTGTTTTTCGTAACAGGATTCTTTGGAATTACTGACGTCTATGAGCTGACCTCAGAACAGTGGAAAGCAGCCGCTACCCAGTTAAAACACACGAAAAAGGCATATGCGTCCTGTGCTACATGATTCAGAACTGAAATTACATGATATATTTATATAATAAAAATGCATTATAATCACAATATATGATAAATTATGTCATACAATATATACAAATACAATATATATATATATATATATATATATATATATATATATATATATATATATATATATATATATATATATATATATATATATATATACACATAAATTTAGTATATATTATATATTTGAAATACAGACATTTTTATAGTAATTAATATAATTGAAATTGAAATTCATATTTATAAAAAAAACCACAATTATTCTGGTAATCGTGTACAAAAAACAGAGAAGATCGCTCAAACTCTAATTGTATGAAGCAATTAGAACACTAAAATGCAAAAAAACACTAAATAGTCGATATACCTGTGATCACACACACACACGCATACACACACACACACTAGAATGTAGTACATATAATAGATCCACTTGGTACTCACTGTACTACTATATCCAGATGCTTGCTCACACACAAATGAACAGACAGTGTGTCTCTGCTATCGGCTTTATAAAGTGCTCTTAGTCTGTCTACTGTCTGTATGGCTAAACGCAGACAGGGAGAGGAAATATTGAAGCTGATAGAAAGACATGGGACAGAGAAAAAGATGAGAAGGGGGTTAGAGAGAGAGGTGGAGCATGAATGAGAAAGAGAGAGTAAAGTTCTCAAAAGAGGAAGAGAGATTGTGAATGAGTATGAGAGAAAGAGAAAGAAAGCGAGAGAGAGAGGTGGTGGGTGGGGGAGATAGCGAGCGCAGCTTTGCTCTTAGGACGCAAGTCTGTCCCTCTCTGCTCTGTTTTTAACACAAAATGAAAAATCACCTTTGCCGCTTGGTGCACTTTAGAGTAGCTTATTTTTAGACCTGCTTGACAGTCTTCCAATGGCCGGAGACTAGCAGATGGGCTGTCTTAAAGCTTCATATGCTCCCAGCTCTCACCTCCCAGAGACAGGAAACTCACTTGGGAGTGTGCTACAAATAAATGCCCCCCTGCCCTGCCCCTGGATTCCCTCATCCCTCCCCTCTTCCCACCTACTCACACCATTCTCCACCCAGAGAGTGCCTGTCCCTGAATTTAGCACCTTCCCTGCAACCACGTCCTGTTGTACTGAAGTGCACTACACCCACATCACTGTCCAACTGCTTTCCCCTTTCTGGCCTGACCAGGACTGGAGGCGTATTATGTGTGAATCTCAATGAATACAAATGTAAACAAATATGCTTTTGACAGATGATCTAGTGATAAGCACCCATTGAGCCAAGGTGTTCATGTGGACGATGCAAGTTCGAATCAGGCAACATGTATAATATAATATAATATAATATAATATAATATAATATAATATAATATAATATAATATAATATAATATAATATAATATAATATATAAACACCTGTTCACACTTTCATTTGCGGCCTATTTGGTTTCATAAATTTATGCCTTGAGCATAATGCCTCATGGAGAGAGAAATCCAGGTGATTTCAGTCAAAATCAGTTTTGTCATTTTGTTCTCTTTGAAAGGAGCGGAGGGAGTGATTCCACTATGACTGACCTCATCTGACCTCCGTGCTCCAGAGCAGCTTCTTCACATTCATCACTCACACACACACGCGCCCCACCATCACACATGCTTTGTTTACACTCATACTGTACATACTGTATATCTGACATTGGTACATCTCTGTCAAGCGCCAGGTTGCCAAATAAATACTAAATGTACAGGGGATTAATTATACAGTGATGATGTACATAAGCAACTGATGTAATCTTCAGCAACAGAGTAGTGCCGGTTCTAAAAGTCAACATATGCTGTCGGCTGTGTTTGATATAACATTTGACACGTTCTCCAGGCATCAAATAGCAGCACATGACTGGCATACAGACAGACCCTTATCAAAATGTACCATCGCAACAACAATTTGTGGCCACAGGTGAAGCGAATATTGTCAATCATCTCCTAACAAGGCCACATACTAAGGTCTGGGTAGTTTAGATCCAAAGAAAATATCCAATTCTCGTAATCAAAGGCTATGTTCAGACTTCAGGCAGATAAGATTTGTGCGTCTAGACAACCAACCTATCTGCATGGGTTGCTTTGGTAAGGACGTATGTGTACCCACGTGTGTGATGAGGCATTTAAAACGGATGCAGGAAAAATTGAGCTGTCCAAATAAGCACCGTCGAGTCGTGGTGCAGAACTTCTCCGTCACACAAGAAAAACTATTAATATTTTGTGATATTACGTGCTGTAGTCACGGCCGGCTTCGCTGTGCAACTAAGTATTCATTATATTTAATTATACTAATTATATTAATATAATTTTAGTTTTAAATTGTAATAATATTTTAGAATATTACTGTTTCTGTTTTTCGATCAAATAAATGCATCATAAGTGACATTCATTTTTCATGAGGCAATCAATTCCTGGTGGATAAATTGTTGTCCAATGATTTTATCCTGTTCTCATTTTCACTCAAAAAACATTGTATTACTAAAGTAAAAGTTGAAAATGCCATTTAATGTTAACAACTGTTGCTAAGCTCAATTTACCACAGTTCATATGGATTAACTATGATTAATATGTGTATTTTGACAAAACTATGGTTAACATGGTACATGTCCTTTTTTGTAAGTAGTCTCTAATATAACATTTCACACATTCTGCAGGCATCAAACAACAATGTGCAGACATAAAGACAGGCTACGTTCAAAAAACAACACACGCATGCATGCACACACCCAGACGGACATGCACACACAGTTGTGCTTTCGTGAGATCTGTGGAGTGTGGAGGTTCGAATGTTAGATGAGCTCGGTGGCCTCAGTAGAGCCGTGTCATGGGTGATAGCACTGCGCTAGGCTAACACTAGGCTACGCTACGCTAGCTGTGTTCTGCCACTCAGAGATGCACTCAAAGTACACACACTCTCTTTCCATGTCATAGCCTCACTAAAACCCTCCCTGATTCCCCTCAGGGAGGAGGTTTTGACTCCAAAGCAGCCCTAAACTAAGACAGAGAGAGAAAACGCATTACGCGGTGAACGATGCGGCGATCAGAGAGAAAGAGAGAGAGAAAGGGCTAGTGTGTGTGTTATCTACAGCCAGTCAATGTCAACACTTTGTTGTCACAACGATATGTGAGCCTAGCAGGCAGAGTGCGAGTGAGAGCGAAGAGGAAAAGAGAATAGGAGAGTGTGTGAGGTGTGCTGTCAGAGCTGTGTGATTTATAGAGTGTGCTGTCAGCTCCAGCTGCTGAACCAAAGTGTCAGGTTGAGAGAGACCCCTACCAGTTTCTGTGTGTTACGAGAGAGAGAAAAATGAGATGGAGAGAATAAGAGAGACAACTTTTTAAAGGCCATATTCTACACTTCTGTAGCACTGAAATGTTTTCCACCAGTGAAGTCCAATATTAGTGAAGCTTTCTTGAAACCAAAGTAGTTGCAATTTTGTCCTGTTCTGTCTTACCATGCCACAAAAACCGGGTGTCATGTGACAATACACAGCCCATCAGAAAAGTTCTTTGGTTACTCCTTGTGGAAATGAATGGATTTGTCGTCTGATAATATATAATTTTCAAAACTATAATAAATAATATAAACTACTATATAATAAATAATATTCTAAACTTCCACAGTCAGTCTCTCCTCATTTATATTTGATGATTAATATACATTAAGGAGCATTACTTGGGATTTTAGCGCAACATGTCTGGTCACAACATGGTAGAATTAAACAAACCATTTGACAATAAAGTCACATTAAAATTCTGGGATTAAATGTATCTCATTCAAACCTAATTTAAATCTAAATTTTATTTAAACATGAAAATAAATGTACGAAAGTAAAAAGTAAGTGATTTTAAATAAATAAAAGATTCATATTGTTTAGGTTTTGCCTTAAATGTATAGTTCACCAAAATAATGAAAATTCGGTCATCATTTACTAAAGATTATGTCATTCCAAACCTGTTTAAGTTTCTTTCTTCTGCAGAACACAAAATCTAAAATTTTGAAGAATGTTTTTCTCCATACAATGAAAGTCAATGGGGACCAAAACAGTGAGTTTCATTGCGTGGACAAA
This sequence comes from Squalius cephalus, assembly GCF_949319135.1. Lineage (NCBI taxonomy): Eukaryota > Metazoa > Chordata > Actinopteri > Cypriniformes > Leuciscidae > Squalius > Squalius cephalus. The sequence continues at coordinate 10,005,255 of NC_137127.1, read as the reverse complement.
AAACACTCAGATATTTTTCAAAATATCCTCTGTGTTCCTCCAAAAAATGTCAGAATTTTCATTTTTGGATAAACTATTACTTTAAAACTTAGAAGAATGATGTCTAAAATTAAAAATCTGGAAATAAACAAAGTTAAAGGACTTTGAAAAATCGAAATACACGAATTAAAAGTTTTGGCCTAAAATTAAAAATTCTGTCATTATGTGCTCACCCAAATGTTGTTCCAAACCTGAATGACTTTCTTTATTCTGTGGAACAAAAAAGAAGATATTTTGAAGAATGTTTTAGCTGATTTTGTCCAAAAATGAAAGTCAATGGGGTCTAAAACAGCATTGGTCTCTACTGATTCCATTGCACGGACAAAAAAAAAAAAAAGTCGTCATACAGTTTTGGAGCAGCATGAGGGAGTAAATAATGACAGAATCTTCCTTTCTGGGTGAAGTATTCCTTTAAGATCAAGTCTTCTCATCTGTTATGCTATGTTAATGAGCGAGGCAAACAGAGTGAAGTATCCACAGTTCCCAAACCCTCCAGATCACAGCTGCGCTCAGTGTGCATGCGCACGCGTGTGCGTCGAGCGTTGAGAGTGTCGAGCAGCGAGAGTCATCTCACCGACAGCGCTTAGACTCATACGTCACTGTCACAGCCACGACAGTTCCAGTCCCGAGCTGGCAACCCACACACGAGACAACAACACACACCACGCAGTGCAGAGCTGTAGCGCCACAGCACAACCCTGCTCAACTGTCATATCTGACTGGGGCATGTGCTGTACACACCCCCTCCTTCTTCTGTTGTCTTCACATTTTCATTTCAGCTCGCTTTCTCTCATGTTGCGTCTCAACATATCCTTCGCTCTGTCTGTGCGTTAAAGGAACAGGCTATCATGAGAGATGGATATGAGAAAACGCTTTATAGTGATCCCAGTGGACACATCTCTCTTTTTTTCCCCTCGCTCTTCCTTACCCCCCCTCCCTCTCTCCCTTTCCATCTCCCTCTCATGCCAGTCCCCAAATTATTTAATTTAGCACAGACACCATATCTCCCTATGTGCCATCCCGCTGAAGTTCTCTCTCCCTCCACGTCCTCCTCCCTTCTTTCCTCCACTTTATAGATTGTTCCAAGCAGGGGTATTTCGTGACAGAATCAGGAGTGTGGGTGGGTTCACTGGAAAATTTGCAAAAAGGCATTTACTTCATTTTTATCTCAACATAAACACGCACGTGCACGCTCGCAGCCGAAACCGATGTCCCACGTTGTAATAAATGAATGCGAATGTGTTGATTTACTCTGAAGATTAGTGCCGCCCCATGGTGAGTGTTTTTGATTTGAATTCGCCAGGCCGGAGCTTTGTTTGAATCTTTGTCTCAGCAAGGGCAGAGCAACAAAACAAATGCAAACAGGTAAACAACTTAAACATGTTCTCTCCGATTCTAGTTTACTCCAATGTCCACCAGCCACCCACCGCCAGGAGAATTTCAATCAAAAACAGTGTGGCAATGTAAGTTCGTAACACCATGACACACTTCTTACATGCTCCTGTTTGGTATGCTAACTTCCTACATACTTAGATAACGGAAAGCATTAGCAAGTGGTTTCATTAGTTTATTATTAACTCTTGGCTACATTTGCTTGGCTGCATTTCGTGTTCTCATATAATGGCACCATTGGAGAGATCCGAGACCTGGGACTCTTCATGTCAGAAGGCTTGCGGATGTCGTGGTCTTCGAGAGGGAGCTGTTCTAAACACAGGGCTCATAGCTTTAGCTGGAGACACTACTGCAGTCCCCTGACAACTCCTCCACCAGCCAGCCAATCAGCAGCAGGTAAGGTGGATTTGAGGAGCTGTAGGCATGTGTGTGTGTGTGTGTGTGTGTTGGGGTTAGGGCTCTGAAGAGAGCCCTCCAGATCCCCATTCTAATAACGTACATTGCCACTCCAGACGCAAGGGCAGCTGGGACACGCACACACACTGGCACTAATAAAATTGAGCATCACAATAGAAACCTATATCAATATCTACAGCACACAAAACCAGATTCAAAGCACACCGGACAAACTCTCCATGTACATTATGATTCTAATTTGACACATAATGGAACAGATTCTATGAATGTTTTTGGAGCTTCTACAATTCTTAACTCTCTGATTTGCTTAATGTGGGTTAGCCTATATGAGTAAAAATGTGCCCATTTGATTATATGCTAATGTTAATTCTAGTTTAAGCCAGATTTGATGTATTCTGAAGAAAATGTCAGTGGTCCTAGCCCTTTGAATTTGCCTGAGTGTTTTTAGCACAATGCTTTGTTGTTGCTTCTTTTATTAGCATATTGCTGTGCGTATTGCTTTTTATTTTGTCTATATTTTATATATACCACGGTTTAAAACTTTGGGGTTGGTACGATTTTTCTGAAGCCATTACTCTTCAGTGTCACATGATCCTTCAGAAATCATTTTAATATGCTGATTTGGTGCTTAAGAAACATTTCTTCTTATTATCAATGTTGAAAACAGTTGTGCTGCTTAATTTTTGTAAAAACCGAAACATTGTTTTCAGGATTTTCTGATGAATAGAAAGTTCAAAAGAACATGATTTATTTGAAATATAATCTTTTGCTAAAGTAAAAGTCTTTACTGTCACTTTTGATCAGTTTAATGAATCCTTGTTGAATAATAAAAGAAGAAAATTCTGACCCTAAAATTGAACAGTAGTTTATATATAACCTCAAAATACTTAGGGTTAGGGATTTGAACAAACCTGTAACCCTAAATATGACCAATAATAGTAGAGGTTGAGAAACGGTCTACCTCATCTCCAAAAAGTGCAATACGGAATATGAATTGTAGTTCTATATCATATAAGCTCTTCTTCCACCTCTGTGAAAAATGGAAAGTGTGTGAGAAAGCGCGTGCGTGTGTGCTCCAATGAAAGCAGCCTCCTTACATCACTCCACTTAGTGCTGTATGAGAACTCACAGCCCTCAAATATTCAACACTTTCGCAATGTCAAGGGGGGGGGAGACAAGGAGGCATCAACAAACAAACAAGTGCAAAGACCCCCCTCCTTCCTTCCATTCACACACACACACACACACACACCGATCCATCCAAACTGCTGAGTATGGTTAAATATTAACCAGCGCTAAAGGAAATACCATACACCCACGTGTGCACACACATGCCAGCGGGGAAGGGATACAGGGCATGGGGGGAATGCGGCGCCCCCTGGAGGGCTCAATCAGAACCGGTAGTGTGTAAAAATGAGGCGCGCTGTCAGAGAGTGACAGCAGTGCCTATGGAAGGGCCGAAGGGTGGGCGGTTGGGAGTTCACCTGGGGAAACAAAATAACAACTGAAAGAAAATCTACACACACACACTTGCTCACACAAAAAGTCTCTGAAGTTTCTAACAAAGGAGTGGAGGATCCAGCAGAGTAGGTCTAGCTGCGCTGATCGGGGCGAAGCATCACTTATTTACCAGCTTACATCTGCACTATTTATGGGGCACCAGGGAGAGGCAGAAAGGAAAGAGGGAGACGGAGAGAGAGGGGTGGGTGGGGGCAACACAGAGGGGCTAAAATATGCATGGGGGCTGGCTCTTCTGGGAGCTAGAAAAAAGAAAATGGGAAAGGGAGAAAGAATGAGAGACATAAAAAGGCGAATGAGAGAGAGTTGGAAACAGTTTGAGGAAGGGAGGGAGTTGGTGGGAGTGCGAACGAGAGAAAGAATTAGAGACAAGATAAAGGATGGAAGCAAAGTTTGCCATAAGGGAGAGGGGGATGATACAGTAACGTGTCTTGCGAAGGCTCATGGGAAGGCGAGGATTAACTCAGAGTGGGACCGCACTGGGAGGGCATGCTGGGTAGGGCACACAGGCCATGCCCGTCCATTCCATTCAGTCTTGTTAACAATATACACACACGTTCAAGTCTCATTTCACCTGGGCAGGAGCATGGTAAAACCCGGACGTCGGAACAGAGGCTGACTGCTCTATTCCTCACCGCCGTCACCGCTCAGGTGGGCCTGGAGTGGATGCGGGGGGACGGAGCGGATGGGAGTGATGGGGCGCGCCCGCTGAGCCATGGGCTGGTAAAAGTATCTCGGTTGGCCGGCCTCAGGGTGAGGCAGACAGTGACCGACAGGGTCCAGTGCTCCCCCTGCTGCTAAATGGACTGACCGGCCATATGCCCAGCGCCGCCGGCCTTATATCACTGTCACGCCGCGGCCGGGGGCTCACGTGGAGGGGTGGGGTGTTTGAGCCATGCAGGAGATTTAGGTCACACCCCCCAAGCCCCTAAAATATTAAGTCATGGACCTGAGTAAGCTATTAACCTCACTCCCTGCTACTTATGAAGACCCACCCACCAACACACACAGGCGGGCGCTGGAGGGGGCTGCAGGAATGGTGGCCCATAGCTCACAAAGATGAATGTAACTTGGGCTAGGGCAGGATGCAGCTGACCCCAGCGGCCCCGTGGCAGCCACTGTGGGCTGAGTTATTCACAGTCCTCCCCCTACTCAATCTGTCTGCCCCATAATCAGCACAGAGAGAGAGGCCGATAGAGAAACAATCGCCTCCATATACTGCCACTAACCTAGCAACAGTATATTAACATTATTGTTAAGTTTTCAGCAGACATATTTTATATTTCATGTTTGGTCTTTATGTTTGCCACTTAAGGAGAGAAATACTATCAGAAAATGTTGAAAGATTCAAACTCACACCTAAAGCTCTGCTACCTAAGCCGAGCCTAACAGGAACCAGAAAACTATCAGGTTTGAGTAAGTACATACTGTACAATTAGGGACGTACTAAGCCTGGGACGGGGCCCAGTGTGAGTTAGAGGAATCAGGGGCTCCCCCTCAGTCCGTTCACTCCCTGGCTCCCTTAAGTGCAGGGCCTGGTGCAGTCACACCAATTGCACTGCCCTAAGGACAGCCTTGCATACAATACAGAACTTCTGGTCTATATTTTTATAATACCTGAGTGAGAATCTAGCCAGCTGTGCACAATGAGTAAGTCTTTCCTTTCTGACCAATGCAAACTACAAGCAACTACAGAAGCAGCAGTACATTAAGATTACTGTTAGTTTAGCACATTTTAGTTGGGGCATGTCGGCTAACTGCAAGGCTCCAACACCAACACTAAAGGCGCGGTCATATTATTGCAAAAAAGGTCCATTGTCTATTGTCTACATGGCAATTTCCTGTGAAAAACATTAAGAATCTGTGTGAGGAAATGTTTCATCCTTGTGTGAAATTCCAGATTGCGTGGAAGTGACTAGATTTTGCCTGTGAAATTTTGCAGAGCAAAGGTATATATGACCACATTTTAATGCAAATGAGAGTGCTCATAAGGCCACAATCACACTATGCATCTTAAACTACATTACATTTGGTCCACTCCAATACTCAATACTCCAATCCAAGAATATCTCCAAAAATGGTCATAAAAATCCTTCAACAATACTGAATACAGCGCTGATACTATCAGAGTGTTGCACCACTAAAGACGAGTCCCTAAAGGGGAATCAACCGGTTAGCAGTAACTTTTTTAACCAGCACATTTAGTTTTAGCCCTTTAGAAGGGACTGAGTGGGAGGAAAAAGTGTGTGTGTGAGAGAGAGAGATTTAAATTCTGCCTGGCCCTTAGGCTTGGCTGAGATGTCTGCATTTGTGTTGGTGCTAAAATTGATACTATTTTTCACCTCATAGCTCTGTGATATCTCCAGCTAAACTTGAGTCAGCAGATGTGTCTCACTGCTCTGCCATGTCTGCTTCCTACGGGAATAATTACCACGGGCCAGGAACATCCAGAGGTGCTTAAAACCAACCATAGACACTAGAATGTCTGTATTTCTATACAAAAAAAAACATCTTTTTGTTGGGCAATGAAGACACAAAACTCCCGACCAACAAAGAGCCAGACTGTATTGTGGTACCAAACAATGTCAATAAAGGCTGTTTATTTTTTAAAAGCATAAAAAATAAAATAAAAATAAAATTCTTAAAGTGTGTTAACATCAACAGCGATTAGCAGTGACAAACTGACTAGAAGTCAATAATTTTCAATAAGAAGTGGTTTGAGACAACATGAGCAATAGCGAACGTTGGCGATGAAACGAAGTTAAGGATTAAATCGCTGTCAGAGTACGTCAAGGCATAGAGTCAAGGCAAAAGAAATGGGATGTTAGGTACCACAATGTAAAAATACACCTGTAAAAAAAAAAGTTCTACCAAAAAGTGTACAGCACTTTGTAAACGTGTGTGGTAGTGCTTGCTCACTAAAGACTATATGTGTGTGTGTCAGTCTCAGAGTGGAGGGGTTCAGGGCCTCCCTCAGGGAACTCAGATAAAGGATTCAGTAAAAGAGAGAGAAAATACTATACCTATCACAGTAGAAAAGACAGAAAGAGAAACAGATACAGAACAAAGACAAAAAGAAAGAGAATGAAAAAGGGAAGAAAAAGAAACAGAGACTCATCCGGAAAGGAATAATGTCAAGTGGACAAAGTGTGTTATTGTTACAGTAGCCAAACGGCTTTTGATGAGCTGTCAGACATCAGATTGTGCTGTGAACTTGAGCGTGAACCTGTAGGGCATACAGTTGTCTGTACAGTATCTCTAACTGCTCAAGGCCATCGGAACTGTGATTAGTGTACAGTCCTTCATATATAGTGCTTAGTGATGCGGTGGTTCTTAGCTGGTTTTGTTTGATTTTACACAAGATGTGATCCAACACAGTACCAAAAAAAACATTAAGAAAACAGAAAACCTTTCAAATAAAAATGATAAATGCATTAATATATTTATTTATTTGCATTTAACATTGTTTTTATTTCTAAACCGCGAGTTTCCACTATACTAGTTTCCACTGTCCTAATGTGTGTGTATATTCACAATGTCTATGAACTATGTCTATGACAGTCTGTTTTTGTATATGCATTGCAAATGTAGCAAGAGTGGGCCTGGGACAGCATTCCCAGTTGTCTGCCCTGACGATGCGTGTGTGTGTGTGTGTGTGTGTGTGTGTAGATGAATGTGAGTTCCAGCAGTCACAGCAGGTGGTGTGATTGATTTGCAGAGTAATGGGTCTAATCGTTACTGGCTTGAGGATGCACCTTGTTTTCCCCTTTAATTCTCTTATTAGCTGTGATCTGTGTCACATCTGTGTCTATCAGGACTAACTGAGATTGACTACAGAATACAATATTACAAACGTCACAAAGCAGATACACATTTTGCTACTACAAGGAGATTCATTGCACATATGACACATAAAATATGATTAGAAAACATTAAAACATGAACATCAGAAGTTCTTACATGGCTTCCTGGAATATTTAATTCTGACAGGTCTATCACGGCACAAATATTTTTCTTACATAGCCGTTTCTAGATTCAAGTTTTTCTTATCATTACAATTCAATTGGCTTTGGAAAGTATTGAGTTACTTGTGAGTAAGTGTATTAGGAACTGTATCAATTCATGGTTTACATCGAATTGTAAGAGCAATATTTTGATACTTGCTGATAGTGAAGTGACGTGCGCATTAAGGAAAATATCTGTTACAGTTTGCCCTTCTTTTATCCACCATTTTTACCCAGAAGAAAATTTAGCATTTGAAGCTTTAGTAAAACAACCTTTTTGTTTATCCAGGACTCCATGCGGTGACACATGAAATATTGTTGACAGTGAATGAAAAAAAGGGGACATTTTTTTTTTTTTTTTTTTTGGAGTCATATTCCAGAAAGACATGCTTTTGTTGAACTGCCATGTGATTCTGCATTACTCACCTGGAGCTCAGTTTGGAAGAAGAACTTCTGCGGACACTGGGAGCAGTCGTATATCTTGTCCTCCTGTCCGTGGACGGCAAAGATGTGCTGCTGCAGCTTATTGGCCTGAACAAACACTGGGGGGAAAAGACAGAAGGGAAATAGCAGTCAAACGATTGGCTGAAACGCTTTACCCAAGAGTGTATGGCGAATTGACTGTGAAAATAGCTGATTCGATTAAGAACTAATCCTGAGTGAGAAATTAAAAAAAAAAGAAAAATCCATGACTACCAACTTTCACGCTTTGGGTAGGAGAGGGAGAATAAAAATAATGAATTTTTGGGATTTGAGACGATGTGTCGACACTGAAGAAAGTGGAAGGGGGAGGGGACGTTCTCAAATGAAAAGCTCTCAAACTCTTTTTATCGGAGAGCAGGGGATGACAGCCGGAGATGGAGGGAGAGACAGAGACAGACTAAAGTATCCCCACCAGACCTTGTGATATTTATCAATAAATCATTCCTCTATCCTCGGGTTTTTAAATTCCGTTCGTGTATTTTTTTTGTTTTTTTTGTTTCAGTAAACTTAAGTTTGCTGTGTGTGGAGACTATGAATTATTGAGCGTCCCAGGAGGAGAAGGCATCCGCTTACTTATTCATGAGCCACACAGGAATAGTGTTAAAGTTTAAAAGAGGACTGCGTACCTGTAAGGGAGGAAAGGGGGAAGAGAACGTGGTGTAGCCAAACAACTCGGTAAAGGTGAAAGAAAAAAACGGAGAACTAATCCGCAAGGAGGAAGAGAGAGAGGGAGACAAAGGGACGGACAAGGCGAAAGAACAAACAGTTTGATCAGAGGGGTGGAGAGAAGGATGAATAGAGGAGTGAATGTGAGTGTACGGTGAATATAGATGAAGATGGAACTGGAAGAGGAGAAATAAGGAATGGGTGAAGGAAGAAAGAGATGAATTGAATAAAAAAGAGTGCATAATTATCTGGAGATCGGTGTGTTGCAGTGCTGGGGACAATTTGGCCTCCAACACTGGTCTTTGATGTTGACAAGCTCAAGTAATGATTTCTGATTCCCAAAGGTTAGCTGACAAACATTTCAAAGTGACTTTCAAACTTAGTGTGAGGAGAAGCACACACACTGGGCCTGTTTAACTAAATGCACACGTACGCGGAGGGTCCTACCCTGGAGAGTGAGAGCGGATTACACTGACTTTCTATAAACCTGCCCTTTATTCTCTGACCTCTCCTCTCCTGAACACACACACTCACTCACCAATGGATCTTCTTACCTCAAAGACATTCAGCATGACAACTGGCCTACAGAAAAAGCTAGTAGTTTATATGAGATACTTTACAGCGTACAAAACGGCTGTTATGATTTGATGAAGCCAGTTAACAGCGGGCTCTTGTTTGTCTATTCTACTGCAGTGCCTTCTGGTCCAGTGAATGTGGGACGTCTGACAGGGGCTCGATCTGCCCAGGGGTCATGAGTCCCACCAGGCATCACAGCGGGGAGATCAGCTCTCATTAGCTTTAGCATCAGCTCAGCAGGATGTCTGCACCAACCGCAGCCTCCTGTCTTGGCCACGTTGAACTTTATTAACCATTCTGTGCTTCTGCATAAGAGTGTGTCATAATATCTCGCTTCTATCTCAAGTCTAGAGAAACTGATCTTGATTTACATAATAGTATGTATATACAGTATGTGTGTAGATTTTGATCTTTATGAATTCTAGAGGTTGATCCGTGTTATCAAAGCAAATCCATGCCTGGTCTTTCCTCTCTCACCAGGATGAACAATGAATTTAATAGTTAATTCAGTTCAATTAGCAGGACAAGGAGGAGAAATGGAGCAGAGGAATGGAGGGGAAGGGGGGAGATGAGGATGAGATGGAGAGAAGGGGAAAAAAGAGAGAGAAGAGATGAGAAAAATAAAAAATAAAAGAAATGAGACAAGAATGGACAAAAGAGAAAAAGATGAAAGAAAAAAAGATGACAAAAGTGAAAAGAAGAGAACAAAGAAATTAAGTAAAGAAATTAGACAAGAAGAGAGAAAAACAGGCAAGAAAATGAGAGGAGAATTTTTTTAAAGGAAATGAAGAAAAGAAAAGACAGAACAAGATGAAAAAAGGAAATGGAACAAAAAGAGACAAGAAGAGAATTATTAGATGAGATGAAAACTGAAAAACTGAAAAATGAAACGAGACAAGAAGTGCAAACAGAAGACTAAAAAATAACAAAATAAAATAAACGAGACAAGAGAGTAAATGATATGGCACAAGATGCAAAGAAACTAAAAGAAAGAATGAGACAAAAAATACATAAAGAGAAGAGATTAGAAGGAATGAAAACCAGGCAAGAAGGGGTGAGACAATATGAGAAAAGAGAATGAAAATGATGATGAAAAGAAAAAGAGATAAGACAAGTAGAAACAAAACGATAACAGGTTGAAAGACAAGAATAGAAAAGATGATAAAAAAGTAAAGCCGTGCTTCTGCATGTGGTTCTACAAAAGGGAATGTGCTAAATGGTGCTTATTTGAGTGCAGTTGGCCACATGCATGGCTATGTGACCGTACACACTGAGTGCAGTTACCCTGTCATCACTGGCAATGTGTATCCCCCACCTCCCCCACTCTGTGACTGCCCCTGACCCTACGACCTCGACCCCACCAACCCCCCGGGCCGGACCCCTCACCTGTAAAGCAGACGGGACACTTGAAGGTGCCTCCCATGCCCTCGAAGCTGTGCTCGATCAGGTGACACAGGAGCTTGGCCGGAGAGTCAAACATCTGGTTACACAGCTTGCACTCATGATTGATGCCTTCCTCTGCAACACAAGATGACGATACAACAGGTTACACACATTGGAGGGGTCAGATAGAGAGAATGAGAAACAGAGAGACACACAGACACATGCTGCCAAAAGACAAGGTACGACATTTTTACACATTAACTGTCTGCGAGGGCGTCTCGTAAGTGAACGGTCGAAGCCTTTTCAAGATCTCTCGAGCGAACGGGGTCATTTTTCTGTTTCTTTCTGTCCTTGCACATCATTTGTGGTCCCAGGCTTATAATCTTCAGCTCTGGACAGTATGACCACACGTCCCGTCCCTCCTCCCCCTCCTCTGCCCAGTGCCGTCTCTTTCCCGGCCGGTAATTGCCTGCTGCCCCCCCAGTGCTGCAGGCTCTGTGCCCTCCCTCTGCCCGCTGCTCTATTTTAAGCTTGCCTGAGTGACATCAGTGCCGCCCCCTGCTGGTGTGGGACAGATGAAAGGTGGGCGTTGTGTCCTGGCTGGACGCCTCTGCTCTCGTCTTATCACCCACCCGCCACACAGGCCTGAACCCAGCCCGCCTGCCTGCGCTCCATCAGACACCCACCGCCAGACTCCCACCCTGATCCCCCAAGCCCCTAACTGAGCCCTGGGGTATGGTAGACGCCAACACTGTGCCATCTCCCAGACCCCTGTCTTCTCAAAGCGTCCAGCACCCCGCTAGCACATGCAGACAGGCCCAAAGAGTCCTGCTGCTGAGCTACAGGGTGCGTGGAGGGTTAATAAAGTCTTCAATCATATATCCCCACCATCACCCTGACCTCCACCTCCCACCCCTCCCTTCCAAAAGCCACCTCTGCCGATTCCAATCTCTGCTCCGTCTCAAAGGCCCACACAAGGGTGCTCTAATCCCCGTTTGAAAGGAGCAGGAGGATAGGCGGAGGGGGCAGTGATAGTGGGGGGGGGGGGTGATTTGGCAAAGGCACCGCTTTGGTCTGTCCTCCCCCACTGCCTACTAAAAGACATTGCGTTCGGGAGGGGGGGAGAGAATTCCTTTCGGGGAGAATGAAAGCAGCGGCAGACAGAGGTTACGACTGAGTTTAATATGTCACATGCCTTTTAGAGGAAAATCTGCTCTAGTTCGGGGGCCATGGTTTGAAACGGAACCAGATCATCTCGAGATTCAAGATGAGATCCGTTCTTTGGATGCAAACCAAACGAACAAGAATAGGGATGAGAAGGATGCAACACCAAGTGAAAAATCTATTCCTTATGACTGGGTTTAGTGTGTCAAATGCCTTTTGGAGGAAAATCTGAAATACAGTAGTTAAGGGAATGTTTTGTACTAGACGAGCTCCAGTCCACGGCTGTGAATAAACCTCATGCTTTACACACAAACAGAGACAAGAGGGAAGCAAGACCAAAGTGAATGCACTGCAAGAAAGAAAGAAAGAAAGAAAAAAAACTATCCTTAGTGAGCATTTTTTGTCTTAGTTTTTATGATTCTTATGATTTTACTTGGATCTTGTCTTATACAAAACATTTCCCAAACCAGTGAAGATTTTTCTTTAAAAGGTGTTGGACATGCTAAAGCTAGTCACAATGCACATAAAAAAGTAATAAAAGTGGTTTTCCAGTTAAAGTATGCACAAATTCTTGTTAGAAGCAACACTGCATAATATATTAAGAATATAAGTGTATTTTGTCTGGCAGTTTTTTTTTTTTTTTTTTTTTTTTTTTTAAGTATTAAAACAAAGTATTAAAATACTAACTAAACATACCTTAAAAAAGTAAAAACACCTTTTTTGCATAGGGACTAGCTTTAGTATGTCAAATGCCTTTTGAAGAAGAATCACCACTAGTTTTGGGGAACTTTTTGCACGAGACCAATGCATGGATGCAGATGAACTGAATGAATCCTCTTTGAGAAAGATCGACACTACAAAACGAGACAACATCTGTTCCGTAAATAAGAACGGATCAAAGGATATGTACATGCACAGAAACGAGAGGGAAGTGAGACCAAAGTGAAAAATTGGGGAAAATGAGAGAAGGAGAGTTAGAGGAAGAGAATTCTGCTAAAGAAAGCAGAAAGCAAAGGGATAATTGGGCTGTCCAACACAAAGTAATGGTAGCCAAGGGGCCTGTGAGCATGTGTGTTTCCGCATGCGTGTGTGTGCAGTAAAAGTAAGCCTCTCTCTGAGAGAACTGCAGTTGATCAGTAAGTACAGAACATGCTCCATCATCTATTTTCCAGTCTGCGCAAAAACACTAAGCTCTCCACTTCATTGTCTGTGTGTGTGTTTGTGTGTCTATATGAGAGAGTGATGGGGCTACGTTGGGATTACCGTTGCTTGTTACTGCAAACCAGACTAGTGCTGTCAGGGAGAGCATTTGATCAGTGAGGCTGACACAAAGGTCTCAGAGAGGGGGACTGCAGTGTGCTAGGGGAGCCATCACACCACTAAAGAGGAGAAGACAGACGTGTAGAGTGCAGCAGAGGGCCTAGGAAGTGCATGACAACAACACGCTCTTTCATAACTGAAACTAACTGGGGGTTAAAAAAAGAACAAAAGGACTTTACAAGCACTGCGACACATCGTGAAAAGCAAACCGAAGAGATTTCAGAATTCCTTGCCTTCATCTCGGAAAGCATTGATGCTTGGCATGTTGTTTATATATATACAGTGTTGTTTGCATGTCACTATGTAAAAAGGTTGATTGAAAGCAACCAATTTCTTCCCTTTATATGTGGCTTTGTATCCAATTACGATAGAGGTTAAACAATTTAACTGCCATCCACCCTTTGTCCTCAAAGAATTTCACCCCGTATTCATTGCTTAATAGAGCCTGTGCTAAGTAAAGCAGGAAGGGAAGGAAGAACAGGAGGGAAAATAGAGATATAAGAGCAACTAGAGGCAGGGATGTGCGTCTGAGAGAATATTTAACTGGAATTGATATGGAAAAAAGAAAACTGGCCGCCTCTAAAGGTATGCAGCATCTTAATTGAGAAACGGCATGAAGCCTCCACACATTCGCAGAATCACTGATGAGGGCTTTCCAGGACATCGATAGAGGGAGGGAGGAAGAGAGGGAGTGCGAGAGAGAAATGGCAAGAGGATCGAATCAAGAAAACAGCGATCGTGCAAACAGATAGGTGGAAAGCAAATGAGTAAAGGACGTATTCATGTGGTATTCCAGGTTGTTATTCCACCGACTGAGCAGGCCGACTCTCTTTGCCGTTGCGCCTCTGCAGTGGATGCTGCTGCAAAGCTTGGCCAATGTGCTTCCAGCTAATTGACCAGGGGGAGCCAGGTGGCGCCCTGGCCTGCGCCGCTCCTCTGGGACGGGCCCATCTATATGAGAGTGCCTCCCTCCTTCCATCTTGCTCTCTCTCTCCACCCATAACCCCCTGTAGCGTGCACTGGCACACAAATGAGCTGTGTAGATGGGAGCTGCACATCCCATGGGGCTCAGCACCTCTCGCCTGGCCCTGAGGCCCGCGGCCCCCGGATTGATGGCCTGAGCGGTAGAGAGGCAGAGCGGGAGAGCTGTGGGAGATGAGGGGAAGGAGGGGAGCGAGCTGGGGCGAAAGGGGGTGGAGGTAGCGGGCTTCTCTAGGGGGTGAGCTCAAGGTGTGTTGCCATGGCAACTCAGAGAGGGAGAGCAGGGAGAAGCGGCGGCGTGCTGAGCTTGACCCGTGCTGGTGGGGGTGGCAATGTGGGCCAAAACCGAGTGCACACACACACGCACACACTCCTACTGCAGGGCTAGGGGGGTCTCGAGAGCGCTTGCTTCCTACTCTTTCCTTTCTTTCTTTCTTACGCACAAACACCGAATGCTGCATTGCTGAAACAATCCCAGGAGCCATCTCTCTACTTTCACACTATTCACGCACACATTGACTCAATCCTCAACGTCTCCTTTACACAAAACTTTCATTCATGCCCGAAAAGTTAAACCCAGCCCTCGTTGACTCAACAAAATATACATGTAGTCCGATGGCGATGCTGAGAGCAAAGTGGGGGACACGACTAACTCATCCGTGTTCTTTCCTGGCTGTCGGTCTGATTCACACGTTTCCTATTATCTGCAGCAAATATTTCCGGAATGCTCTCTCTCACTCTCTCTCTTTATCTGGCTGCCAAACGAGATGGAGTCTCCGGCTTCGGATATTTTTGGCAAACGTGGACGGCATATGGAGTTGACCAGCTTGGAATCTCCTATCAGATTACATAACAGTAGGACGCTGGATCCCTCTACCCTGCAGAAACCGACCTTCATGCAAACAAGCAAACAAACAAACTCTCCATCCAAAGCGCACGCCACCTCTTTGCTCGCCTACTTCCTCTGTCGTCGTTGTGCACGTCTAAACTCATGGTGCGTCCTCGCTTATTTGTCGCTGTCTACCTGCTGGTGTGGTTGTAGTGGTGACTCAGGCTGGTGTACGAATGAGTGTGGTAAATTTCTACCAACTGTGGCTATTGACTCAGAGCTTAAGCAAGCCATTGAGACCTATAGTCGTCTATAATGTGTTTAAACTGAAATTCACATTTGATTGTATACAGACTAAATAAAAATAAACATACTGACATCCAAATTTGCAATATGTATAGGTGAATGTACTAAAACCCTGCAAGTTATATCTACTTGACATGTATACAAACCTCAGTACTCAAAAAGGTGACAAAAGTTACTACCAAATATCTGTACTTTAAATGGGACGTTTTTATTCATGTAGACATCTACAAACATGTCTAACACTTTAACTTGCTAATCAAGATTGTGTTTATTTGTTGCTTCGACCAGGTGTTTGAGGCAATCCGGATTGAACTGGGATTGAATTTGAAATAAGGTAGCAAACAAAAGGAAGTAGAATCAAAATTAATTGAACAAATCAATGAATTACATAGATAGATAGATAGATAGATAGATAGATAGATAGATAGATAGATAGATAGATAGATATAGATAGCTTGTGTAGTTAGAATCCACAGCATTCACATGCATACAATGTGTTTCAGGATTAAGGGTTAATCTTAATGGGAGGTCTTGTCAATATCACACTCTTCATTATGATTGCTGCTTCAGGTCTCTGAACAGCACAGAATCAAATTAGCTATCCGAAGTCTTATTATGCCTTGTTACTACCAGGGTGCTCTCAACCAGAGAACTTCATTACCCATAATGCACAACAGGATCAGCTGCACAAGTCTAACACTGTTTAGTTTATAAGCCAATGAAATGCCCCCTATAATAAACCAACCACATACTCTTCCAATCAAAGTGCTCTGCTCATAACAAGTGCCACCCTCCTAATTTCTACTCCACCAATCAGGATGTGTCAGCAGGTCTGACCCCCTGTGAGGCAGGCTGGTCTGGCTGCAGTGTTGATGGCCACCCAGTGCTCCCACTGAGGCAGCGCTCTCTCATTTCCAGCACACACAGATAAAAAGACAGCACACTGTGCTGCAGATAGAGTCTGCAATCAAAACAGAGCTCAAATGATGGATAAAACATGCATGTTTACTGCATACTTTACAGCGCTCTGACCTTGCAATGCCTGGAAAATGGTGCATGACTGTTTTGACCAAGGCTTTTTTATGATTTAAACACAAACTGAATTAACTGAATTATGAAAAATAATATGTGTGACTCTGTTGCCAGGGCAAATGATATGCGTGCCCATGCATACATACGCACACACGCACGCAAACAGTAACCCACCCACATCATCTTGTACATACAAACCACCCTCGACCTCACAGTCATACACACTTGAGGACCTGATTGTTAGCGTGTAATATATGCACAGCTATTTGTGTTTTGAATGTTAATTGAATGCTGGAAAGTGCCGGTGGGGGAATAGTTCTAATCAGCATACCAATAAACCCTTCACATGATAAAGTCTTTATAAGAAGCACTTACTCCCATGGCCTCCATATACCTTAACAGTCACTGTACACCTCCGCCTCTCTCCCTCACCCATTTCTTTCCTATCATCTGCCCTTCCTCGAACCTTCCTAGACAGCATGAACGCAAAACAGCCATGTTACAACCAAATCCGACACGTGTTAACATATGCTTCGGTGATTAAATAATAGTAAATCTACACCATAAAAATGAGGAAAAAGAGGCATGTGTGGCGTTGAAGCAAAAGCGCAAGTCGGCATGACAACGCAAAAGCATGACTAAGCTCACTGAAGAATTATTATGTGTATAATAAACTCCTCAGAACAGCCAGGTGACTTGGCCAGGGCCTTGTTAAAAGCAAAAGAGACTAATCAACATGTAGAAGACGCAAATCCATATTTCAAGGTCAAAGCGAGCCGTAACTCCTTTGCCAATCTCAAACTTTTATTGGAAGTGGACACACACATGAGCTCGCCCATGCTCGCACAGCCCCAGATTGCTAATTGCAGTATAGAGGGTAATTATGGCTCTGGTGAGTGGTCAGCAGAGTATGAGCTGGCCAGTGCTGTTGGCCAGACCTGGTCTTTGTGGGGTCTTATTGAATTTGAGGCCTGGTGCAGTGAATTTGGAGTTGGCTGAGCTGTTAGTCGGCTGCACACACACTGTCTCTAATACTGCAATCTGCCACACGACTTTCCGAAGACATGACGGGTTGCTTTTGAACACAATAACTGCCAGAGGACGCAGCTGCCTTTACTATTACAAACACACAATGGTCGCATTCAGCAAAGTGTGCTCAACAGTCCTTTATGGCTCTGTAAACAGTAAGCATTTATGCTCTGTGTGCGCATATGCGTATATACATATATATGCGTATGCACGTGTGCATTTAATCCACACCCCTGGGTGCGCCTGGGGCTTTTTATCAACGCAAGATCTCCCAAATGCAGCTCAAAAGCAATATCCATGAACCATTCCACCACAATTGCTCATTGTTGATTTGGTCCTTTGGGATACGCCGAATTCCTGGGACTTCATTTCTGTCCTCCCCCCTCGCGTTCAACCCATTGAACCCACAACCATATCAGCTGTATGGAAAAACATTCTGTAAAAAAAATACCTCTATCACATGGACATTCAAACCACATCCCACATCAGGTCGCCTGTGCCTACCCGCTTGCACGTTCCCTTAGCTTTCATCTCTTTCCTGTTTTTTTTCTTTTCTTTTCTTTCCTGTATTAGGACACGTCTACATCTTTGGTTGGCTGGTTGTGAATTATCTGCTCACTAAGGAAGGGGGAAAGAATCTGAGCAAATATGAGGAAGCAGCAGGATGCTAATAATGCACCTCCAGCTGTTCAAGTTAACCTGCAAATGTGTCCATCTGTACCTCCAGAGAAAGAGGGAGACAGAGAGAGAGAAAGATAAAATGCTATAGAGGATAGAGAGGGAGGGAGTTATACAAATGAAAAGAGATTGAAAGGATAAATGCGCTCACATGAAAAAAAAACAACTGATGGAGGTGGAAATAAAATGGTGGATATTCTGAAATAACTAAGAAAAAGGGGCAGAGTTAGACTGACGGGGAGAGAGAGAGAAGGGGGGGGGGGGGGGGTCCTGGCAGTAAGCCGGCTCTATTTGGATGATTGTGAGCAGTCGGAGTGACCTTGCTGCGTCTGGACCGTCCCCGCCCCCTGCCCTGCGTCCAACTGTGCCCTGCCTTTGGACCCTCACCCAGGGCCAAAACACACACTGCCCTCCTGCTGGGGCCTCTAGGGAACACAGGAACCATGAACATATCATATTAACTAACACACACACATACTTAATATCAAACTAAATAAAGCTCACACATATACACAAATCACACATTTAATGAAGACACTGCATCATTTGTAGGTCATGTGTAAGAACCTCTGCCAAAAACTCCCATGGACGCCCCCTCCTCTCCCTTCCATCACAATCTTTCCTCTCGCTGTTCTCAGTTGGTGCGTCTATAGACTCTTCCTCTGTAAATACTGTCATATCAAAGATCTTCAGTGGCTGTTTTATGTGGATGTTTACAAACTGATCTGAGACACATCATCAGCACTGATGATCAGAGAGTCGAGGCTGTTAGGGGAGTTCATTGAAAAGAGAAGAGCTGCGTATCTGTGGGGGAGAGATGGGAACGCTCGAGCGCAGCGACAAAGGGGAAGAACGGAGGAAGGTGATGGAGAAGTGCAAAAATTCAGGTTATCAGAGCTGGCAAGAGTGTAATAAATGTATTTAAGGGATTGGATTAGTCATATCCGCTTGATGAGTGCTAACCTACAAGGGTGCAAAATCAAGTCTTTTTTGCAAGACGTTTTAATTAAAGGTGAACTGTGTTGTTTCTACATCACTCTACATCACCGGCAAAATTGCGACAAAAAGACTTTCCAAACAGGTTTTGTCAAGTCCTGCCACCCCCTCTCTGCTGTCTGACATATGACAGATCTATCTGTCTGTTCATCTGTCCGGCATTTAAAGGCCCGCTGAAATCTAAATGTATGTTTTTTAGCTATTAGTATGAATATGTTAGCGTTAAGGCTATGAATAAGCTGGTGTGTTCCAAAAAAACAATGACAAAATTCGCATTTAGGACATATAAGCATTCAAAACTTGCACTCTTTCACTTCTGCTAAAATGGATCACGGATTTTTATGACATCACCGTGGACTTCGGCTTCTCATCGCATCTTCTGTCCAATCAACTGCTCTCTAGAATCTAAAGCGTCCTGCCCCCATGCTCTAACTAACACCTGACCAAAGCGACCGCTGACAGACACGTCATGGAGCAATATGGGTTGGAGATGTGTGTTCGGTTGCTCAAACGCTCAAGTTTTACTCTGTTTTCCAACTGTACGTTGGTTAAGAATAAAATGGCTAGAATTTATTCACACCTCTACTACTGAATCCAGCGTATCATCAGCGGTGCTTCCATGGTGCTGTCAAGTACGACTCGCAGTCTGTGAGGTAAACTAAACACTATTGGCTAATTGAAAAGAGGGAGGAGCCATTCAATATCTCCCGCCTTAGCTTCCTGTTTCAGTGGAAATTACGTCAACGCACCATACAAAGCTCCGCGTTCCAAGGGACTTCAATTGGCATTTAAACTTTCTAACTTTGTTTTTAAGCCTTTTAAACTATTCAATTTCTTCTCAAGTTATAAATTTGCAACATTAATAACTTAGAATTTCATTTTTAATTCTAATTGCAATGCAATAGTAATTCTGCATCCTGCTTTATACCTCAAATTTAATTAAAAATAAGGGACTGAATTCTCAAAAGTAAAATTTTTTCAACTTTAGGTCACACGATGCAGCATTCTTGCCTCAAACTGTTATGTTCTTCCTATAAGACGCACAATTATCTTAGAAATCAATGTCACAGCATTTTCTGATGTAGGATACCATTGCTGGCTCAAATAGACAACAGAATGTTTAAAAAAAGAAAGTGTGTACACATTTGTTGATGTCAGCCTACAAACGGTTTACTTAGTTTTAGTATTTACTTTAGTTTTTAGTAGTTTTAGTTTACTTAATATTAAACTGGAATAGAAGAAAGTATTTTAACATCAAAAAATGATAGATGCACACCACCTTGTTCACTAACGTGCTTCCTAAAATCATGCGCAGGAGTTGCGTTTGCGTCTCAAATGACTGTTCTATTCCCTGTGCAGGGCGCTGCCTTTGATGTGACTTAATGGAAAGGTTTCTTTCTGCAGATTAGGGAATAGGGAACGACTGAGCAGTTTGAAAGAAGGCCCATCTTCCCTCAGGACTGCAACATGCTCTATGCCTGCATGATATCTTCTCTGCATGCCACTTCCTCTGAGCGTTCATCTCCCAACATGCTTTGCCCAGCTCCTCTGAGTCTAAATCTCCCAGCATGCTTCTCTTCCCTCCACCCCACCCACTGAGACTGGTCAGGCCATAGTGCACCTGTGAGTTACCATGGTTACCCGAACCTGTCTTTTGTAAAGCTAGTACCACATACTTAAATACAAGCAAATCAATAAATAATGCTGTATTAATTATTCGAAGGTTAGGATTAAATATACATGCGTTTAGAGATTTGTTTGTACATTCATACAGCAGCAGGGCTTTTAAAACTGCCATCTTGGATACGGCATTCCCAATTCGGACAATGACTCCCAGCTGACGTTGACGTACTTACGAACACGGAAAACAAAAGCCCTCATTTTCTGGTGTTGGATAGAATTAGAGTAATGTTGAAGCTTAAAAAAATAAGAATGAGTGGGAATTGTTTGGAAAGTGACTAAAGAATTTCATACACTATATCCCAAACTCTTCCTCACTATTTTGTATAGAATTAGTTTTCCAAATGCAATTACAATTAATTATATAAGGAAGTGTACTAAGTCCACTAAGATGGAAGTGGCTATGGCCAGAAAGAAGGACGTGTGCATCACAAATCTTATTTCTGTCAGGACCACTACCGTCAAATATGATTGACAATTAGCATACAGTTTGGATTGGCGGTATGGTTCCATTCTGGGCGAGAACTCCCTGCGCATCCATGCAGCCTAGCATGGATAAGAGCAGGGAGAGCAGCAATAATCCCCCTTGGGGTAAACAGAACAAAACCAACATGAAAATGTGCAAATATATTTAATTCAAGATTTTAATACAACATTCGATAATTATTCTGATTCAAGGGGAATCAGAATGTTAAATCCTGACTGGACGAGAGGAGGAGCTGGGGATGGAGGAGGGTAATTAGCTCCTGAGAAACGCGATAGCTGCTGATAATACTGAAGGAGCTTATATATGTATATGGTGATAGGCGTCGTATTCCTATAGGTAGATGTGGATCAGCTAAGGGTCAGCTGATGCGAGCTTGACTAACGTGACCGCCAGAACTAACGCTACGCTTGATTGAAAAAAAAATAAAAAAAAAACCTACGGAAAATAAATGAATTAAGATGTGGACGATACCTGATTCTGCTACTAAATTGGCAGTTCTGAGCAGTCCAGACCCTCCGTATTGATGTAATTGTCTTTTTTAAATCAGATGGGATGCCAGCAGTACTTGAACCACCAACTGTTCCCAGAAAGGTTTTGGCAAAAAGATCTACATTCATAATGAAGGTGCACCAGGCAGTGAAAAAAGAAATTTAGCTTTAGTAACATAATTAGGCAAAAGTCAAAATAAACTAGGAAAGGTGTTGTAAAAACTAAAATAAATAATAATAATTATATATATATATATATATATATATATATACATACACCCCAGACATTTCTATCCAAATGGGATTAAATTTCTTATCAGTCCCCTGAGTTAGTTGAAAATCACTAAACATTTTTAAATTCTTACAGAGGTTTTCTGTAATTTTTCACAGACACGTTCAAATCAGGATTTAAATAAAACACAAATTTACCTGAGCTCCTCAGGGAAAACTAGTCCTGTCCAAATTGTTCTTTTATCGCTTTTCTTTCCTCGATATTTTTCCCTTTCTTTCTGACTCCTAATATCTGAGTCCATGCAACTCTCTTAAACTCTCTTTCTGCCGCAGACAGACTGTCTGAAGGTTAGCAGAAACAACTACAAAAAAAAAGCAACCACAAAGAAACACCAAATACTAATATTAATATCAGGGTGTCAAAGACTTGAGTTATTACAGATGACAAAGCATTAATCGGGTGTGCACAGGGCATGTTCCCCTGAGGGGTGGCACCAAACTGGATGTTCAAAGACCCCAGAAGAATAAAAATCAATATTAATGCGCACACATCCACAACAAAGGAAGTATGTCAGTGCTTCTGTTTAGAGGATGCTTTTTCATCCTAACTTTAATTTTTTTTCTTAAACCATCGTTCATTCCCCCACTGAGTGGACGGAGGGGGGTGTTTGTCCCCCTGGGAGAACTCATCTGTCCCACCTAAAGAGTCCTCAGTCAAATCAAAGCTCCCAGCAGCCAAAGCGCCCTAATTCAACATGTCACATCCACACTCACGGGAGTGAAATGAGAAGGACAGCACAGGAGGGGGTAAATACTCCACCCCCCCCATCTCTTTCACTTTTCCTTTCCAGTTTTTATACCTTATGTTTATGGTCTTCATTCTTTTCTACTTTTTAAGGACCTGGATGTGGCAGACAGATGTTGATGAATCTTTTGTACAAGTCTAACCAAGATTTTAGCAAAAATTATGCATCTTTATGAATTAGTGAACCAGACCATATCCATATATCCATATATATATTATAGAGGTCACATATATATATATACACACATATATATACAGTACAGGTCAAAAGTTTGGAAACATTACTATTTTTAATGTTTTTGAAAGAAGTTTCTTCTGCTCATCAAGCCTGCATTTATTTGATCAAAAATACAGAAATAAAAATGCAATATTGTGATATATTATTACAATTTAAAATAATTGGTTTTCAATTTATTATACTTTAAATTATCATTTATTTCTGTGATGAAAAGCTGAATTTTCAGGATCATTACTCCAGTCTATAACATGATCCTTTAGAAATCATTCTAATATGATGATTCATTATCAAAGTTGGAAACAGTTCTGCTGCTTAATATTTTTTCATAACCTGTGATACTTTTTTAGGATACTTTGATGAATAAAAAGAAAAAAGAAAAACTCTTTTGTAAAGAAATCTTTTGTAACAACAATATACACTACTGGTCAGTAATTTGGGGTCAGTATTTTTTTTTCTTTCTTTTTTTATAAATAAATCAATACTTTTATTCAGCAAGGATGTGTTAAATTGATAAAAAGTGATAGTAAAGAAGATTTATATTATTAGAAAATATTTTTTTATTTTGAATAAATGCAGTTCTTTTTAACCTTTTATTCATCAAATATATTAGGCAGCAGAACTGTTTCCAACACTCATAATAAATCAGAATATTAGAATGATTTCTAAAGGATCATGTGATAGACTGGATGTCACATGTGACACTGAAGACTGGAGTAATGATGCTGGAAATTCAGCTTTGCATCACAGGAATAAATTATTGTTTAAAGTATATTCAAATAGAAAACTATTATTTTAAGTTGTAATAATATTTCACAATATTACTGTTTTTTTTCTGTATTTTTGATCAAATAAACGCAGCCTTGATAAGCATTAGAGATTTCTTTCAAAAATATTAAAAAAATCTTAATGTTTCCAAACTTTTGACCTGTACTGTATACATATATATATATATATAACAGTATATAACAGTATTTTTAAAATCTAGGTTATTGTGAATTCAAAGTGATATAATGTAATAAAATACTATACAATTTAATTTACTATAATTTATTTTCATTAGTTTAATTCATGTTTATTCATAATATAAACTAATGTTAACTTAACTTAAAAAGTTAAAAACGTCATGAATATTAATTAAAAAAAGAACAGCATTTATATATATATTAAAAATGCTATTATGAATATATATATATTAAAATATTAAAGAAGAATTATTATACAAAAAAATTATAATTAACCAAGCATTAATAAATAGTGTATTTATTTACAATAAGTTAAGTATTAAGTATTTAATACTTACATTAAGTATTTTCAAGTTAGCCATTAACTAAATGTTAACATATAGAGCTTAATATACAGGAAAGTTTACCAAAATTCCAAAAGGTTTAAAATAAAATGATCTAGTCAAAAAGAGTTGAATTTTCTCTCCAGAAGCAGTGAACGAAACTCGCAACCTCAGAATGACACCAACAGTTAAGCTGAGGATCAGCGGTCGGTCTAATTTCATTGGAGGTGCACAACAAATTTGTCGAACACATGCAAGATACACACACATTTAAACAGCGTGCACACACACACACAGATGCTCGCACACACACAGGCCAGATGGAGCAGGCGAAGCAGGGCCAAGTGCATGTGCACCTCATCCGTATGCCGCGTTTCCTCACTCCAGTGATGGCTCCTCAATCGTTACGTCTCAGGTTTGAACTCCTGATACGAGCAGCATTGTTGTTCTGTCATCTGCCCTCCCTCTCGCTCACACTCATCAAAATAACATCTGTTTACATCTATGCAAACACCTGACAGGCAGCTGATGCCCCTTTCTCTACTCTCTGCTATAACAAAAAGTAACAAAAAAAAACAAAAAACAAATAAATAAAGGGAGGGAGGGCGAGTCTAAAACCGGAGCACATCTGGGTGAACAGCCACTGGCCTGATCCAGATGTGGGCCGCCAAGCTCTGCAGGCGAAAACACACCTGGACACAGAGCAGCAAAACAAAGGGAAAGGGGAAAACGAGGGGAAATGGGGGAAAACAGCCCCCCCCCCCACTCCAGACTATCTATTCTCATCCTCTCTCTCTCTCATTCGCTCTTTCTCTACATGTAAATCCAAAAGTGAGCATGGAATTGTCTTGTCCATGTATGGTGGCCACTTTCATCTACGTATTGAATGCACAAAATTAGCTTATTCGTGGGCTAATTCTATAATTGAAGAAGGAAAAAATGAGTGTGAAAGTCTCACAAATGGCTGTCTCCCTCAAACCCCCCATGGCTGCCCATGCTTAATCCCCCATGATGCACCGGGGCACTTTCAGAGCCACTGAGACCCACGCTGGCGCCGAGGGCTCACACACATACGGCCATCCAGATGCTATGGGTAATTAACCTACCTCTGTGAGTGAGCGAGTGTGTAAAAGTATGAGAGACAGACTTTGTGCACGCGATAGAATCGTTGCCATTATAAGACGACAAAAGAAAAAGGCACGACGGTCACGAATGTGCACTAGCCTGAAGAAACACATCAGTTGAGACAAAAACATGAGTGCGCACACACACCGCAGCAGTTGAAGAGTGAGATCAGGGATGAATGCATGCTGTGGCACAGGGGAGGCAGTTCTGGGCTTGGCTATGCCCAGGGTCTTAATGACTTAATTGAGGTAATTATTTGGATAAGAAGTCCAATCACCTGCCTCTTTTCCTCAAGGTCCTCATCAGAAGCTAATTAAAGAGCCGCTCCCAGCACGAGGCCGACCGGTGCTACGTCAGAGGGCTAAGAACTCAGTAAAGAAATAGTAAACTCTCCACGCACCCACATCCCACTCGTCTCGCCAACCTCCTGCTGACCTCTGCGGCATTATTTGAATATGTAGCTTTCTGGTTGTGTTAAAAATGTGAAAAAATATTGTAGTATATAGAGGTAAGGATGCATCAAGGTACTTTTGAATGCAATGTTTGCATAACATTGATACTTTCCATTTTCTCAGTATATGCCTCTGTTTCTACAGTGAAATAAGTGATATAGTCATTAAATATTGGTTTGGTTGTATCTAAAGCAGAGGTTTTCAACAGGAGGTCTGCAGCCCCTAGGTGGGCCATGGTGGTATTGCAGGGGGTCTGGAATTGTTGTTTGATCTCCAAGAAAATTTTGTGAAAAATTTTTAAATATGTATTTAAAAAAAAAAACTATATTAAGGTACATTCAACCAAAGATGAAGTTGAGATGTTTAATGTTTCATCGTCTCTCCTTCATTAAAAATGATTTAAGAAGTGAAGTTGAATGAGTTAAATGTATAAATATATGGCTCTGTGATTATTTTTAATGGCTTTGCAATGTAAGCATCAGAATAAATTATGTAAATATATTAATATGGTACTATCAAGGAGCCCTTGTCTTTGAAGCCAGTCTATTTAATGAATAGGTCACCCGATTATTCACCCTAATGTTGTTTAAAAAAAAAAATTAGGCAAAATCACCATAAAATTATCTTAAGTAACTTTTATGTAGCCTACTACTGTATATACCAAGTCTTACGAAGCCATTTGATATTTTTAGGGTGAGAAATAGAGCAAAATTGACATGCTGGATTCAGTGAGTCAGAAGGGAGTTGTACTTGAGAACCAAAACAGTCTGATTCATGAACAAATCATTTAGAATGAATTAGAGTCAAAAGAATGAATCATTCATGAATCAGATATCACTATTTGTGTCATAAATGCTCCAAGGAGAACACCGGGGAATGTCAAAATTATTGGGTTGGGATTTATCATATGGCTGTAGAAGACTTGAAATACAGTAAACACGTCTTACAGACCACTTTCATTACATAATAAAAGAAAACAGGATATTCTTCAAAAATGCACCTTGTTTTCTACAGAAGAAAGTCAGTCATAAAGGTTTGACACAACATGAGGGTGGGTTCATTTTTGGATGAACTATTCCTTTAAGACCTTGGTTTCAGCCTTGATCTTGTCTATCTGTCCTTCTTTCCAATCCTCCACATCCATTCACTCCTGTAATGCTCTAGAAACCGCCTGTCAGCGAATTCTCAAGTCGCTTTTCCCGCTCATATTTTCGATTTCTCCTTCCTTCGCGCATTCTTATCGTTTACCTCTCAAGTCTCACGATTTCCTGTCTCATCCTCGCCCGCTCCGCTCCTCACCTCTCTCTCTCTCTCTCTCTCTCTCTCTCTCTGGTGAGGTGGCGTGGAGTGAAGTGAGGCTGTGCTGGTTTAATTGCGACAGCACCCTCATGAGCGGCTGGAGCTAGGGCCGCCTCAACACCTCCGCAGAGTGTTCAAGGGTAACCAGCAGGGGTCTACCACCCCCCCCCCACTCTGTCTCTCTCCCTCTCTTTCCTCTCTCGCACACACGTATACACACACAGACACACACATGAACGCAGTGGGCCCCTCAAACAGGCGCCCAGAGAGTAGCCGTCAAACACTCACTCCTCACATCTCATTAATCAGCTCCCAACATCAAACAGTAACTCTGCTGCTTCCCGGGGGCCTGCCCGTCCGCCCGCCTCACACTGTTGTGTCTGTCGTGGCAAATGCATTTCTGTTTCTATTGTGTATGTGCATGCGTGGAGCATACTGAGTGCGCCAAGTCTGTTTTGGCCAGTTTGTGTTGGATAATGAGCCGAGTTAAGACTGTTGAGCTGAGTTTAGAACTGTTGCCGGTGCCTGGGTCAGGTCGTTGTTTACGATAGTCCGCTCGCCTGTTGCAGAGGGTTTTATAAGCATCTACAGCGTGCTCTTCCCTACGGCTCTGTGAATAAAATTCCACACTGTCTCTCTTCTGACTGAGCTGGAGCGGATTGGCATTTGCATTGCCGGTTATCGTGTTGGACGCAAAAGTTCTGTACTGGATGCCGACGTATATCTTTAAACAAGTCACCAAATGTGTGTCATAATTGAGAGATTGATTTCTGATATTTAGATAAAATTTGTTGAAAATCAAATCCCTGTATACCATTTGTATGCATTTTCTATTTTTATGAATTTGCCATGTTTGCATAACATCCTTTCTACTAAGATACTGTCCAATTTTTCCAACATAAATAAGAAATAAGTCATTAAATATTTGTTTGGTCATATAAAGAAAATTATGGCAGTGAAAATTATGGCAGGGCAAGAACAAATTACTAACTTCCTCACCTTCTTACTTTTGTAGGTGTGCCTGGTGTCAATCACGCACTTGCACCTTAATACCATCCATTTCTAGTGGTAGTCACCTCTAAATGACACTAAAACATTCTTCCCTGCATTGACTTCCCCCTTTTATGAGTGTGGCACACAAACAGGGCGATTAGACAGCAGCTGAAGGTTCCATCAGCATTTGAGCAACGATTTGCCTCTCCCCAGCTGCAGCCCATTACAGGAGGGAATGAATTAATAAACCAGTGAGGGGAGGGGAAAAGCGAGAGAGAGAGAGGAAGAGAGAGAGTGAAAAGAGAAAGAGGAGAGACTCTAGAGTGAGTCAAGGCTCAGAGCTGGCCTGGCTGGAGAGCTCATCTGAATATGGACCTCGTTAGCAGGTATGGCTCACAGGCAGAGAGATAACACACACACACACACACACACACACACACACACACACACAGACACACACACAAACACAAACACACACATGCAGAAAGAGAACAGCATAAATACAAAAGTCATAAAGTCTTGAAGTGCAAGGCTCAGTGTCTAGGGAAAGAAGCAAAGCAGAAGGACTTGGGGAATTTAGAAACAGAAGACGATTTTTATTATCTGCTGTGTCAAGATGCAACACTGTATCTCATAACGACTAGAAGAGTATAATGTATTCAGAGCCTGATATATAGAGTTACTATAGATGAAAGCTATTAAGTCTGTCAGTTTACTGCACTGTAAGACCCTTAATATACTCTACGCTAGTATGTCAATGCAAATGATTCTAGCTTGTTTCTTATAATGCAATTAAGGTACATGGTGTATGTGCAGAATTGTCACATATGGCCATTGGTCATGGCATCAACGGTTCAACTATTGTCATGGCGGAGCAACAGATTGAACAGTCTTGCTCAGCAAATTACTAAAACATGTTTATGGATTTCTATCTGAAAAAAAACAAAAAAAAAAAAACAGAGATGTGGTATGTACTGAATTTGACTGTACTTTACGAACACTATTGAAGTAGGTATGTAGGTGTTAATTTAACTATAGTCCCAGAACTAACATCTGTGAAAATAACTTCATAAGTACACTTGCTTGGTGCTTACAGTGAGCAAACATTCTCACAATTCCACCATTTTGTTTTTTTATTATTTTCTGAATTTGACTGCTAATGTACTTGGCTTTTATGGCCGAGGTGCCCAATCCTGTTCCTGGAGATCGACCTTCCTGCAAAGTTCAGCTCCAACCAGCCTATTTAGATCTCCAGGAACAGGATTGAGCACCCCTGTTTTTTACGGCATACCAAAGTGTCCACTACCTGTACACATTAGCGTCTCATCGGATGCAGAAGACTTTTCCAATATTATCCGGCTCCTCCAGTATTATTCTGCTCCTGTTTCATGAGTACTACTTATTCGGACCTCTAACTCATTTGACGTGCATTTTGCATACTATGTGGCAGGACACTATACGTATTGAGTCAAGTGTGGCGTAGCTTAGCTTCCAGCAGTGTAATGCTGGTAATGGCATCCAGACGTTCGGCACACACTCACACACACACGCCTGGCAGCACAGAGGAAGTGCCAGCGCCACCCGTAACCTGATCTCCACCCACAGCTGTCCAAACACCACAGAGAGAGATTGTGAGAGAGAGCAAGAGAGAGGAACCCTCTGGGGGTCTGGGGCAGGCTGGTGCTCCCCACAGTGAAGGGTGCATTCTTTCCTCTCCTCTCTCCATCCTCCCCCACTCTGTCATTCTCCTTCTCTTCCTCTTCTCTCTCTTCTTTTCCCCTGGCACCTCTTCCCCCTCCCTGCTAATACCACAGTCTGCTGTGCAGAGCTGGGCCAATCACTGGGGCATCTGGGACCTGGCTCAGGGTGGGGGGTGCAGAGACACATGATCATTGCCGCATGTGTGTGTGAACGTGTGTGTGTGTGTGTGTATGTGTGTGTATTGGAGCGGGGTTTAGGTTTTTCATGCCTGTTTATCCTTTTGTGTTTGCAGGGGACTAGAGGCAATCTGGGGGTCTGTTCACATTGTTTTGAGTGAGAGAAAGAATGTTCACCCATTTGTGCTTTTGAATGAATTTATGAGTGTGTTAATGAAAGTGCAAATATTACAGCTTAAGGAGTATGTGTGTGTACTGTATGTGTATAGTTTGGGAACAAAATTGTCTTTAAAAGTTAACTAAATCTGACAAAACTTCCCTTTTGGAATAAATTATTTTATATCCAATAATTATACAATTCATAGGTTTTATGTATACATATGAAAAAGTGAACTAAAAAATTAAAATATATTTAAATACATATAAAAATGCTAAATATCATTAATAACAAATAAATAGCCTATGGTATGTCCCCATTTAGATAGCTAAGTACACAATGTGTGTGTGTGTTTCAGGTATTCCTTATGTTATGGGGACAAAATGTCATTGTTTCTTTTTTCCATGAGGAAATATGGCTTATAAATCATTTAAAAAAATTTTTTTTGGAAAATGTAAAAATGCAGAACATTTTCTGTGATAGGTAGGTTTAGGGTTAGGGAATCAAATATACAGTTTGTATAGTATAAAAATAATTATGTCTATGGAAAGTCCCCATAAAACATGGAAACCAAACGTGTGTGTGTGTGTGTCTGATAATCTATTAAACTAAAATCTATAAAGATTACATGTTGTGGCATTCATGTACCACTGGGTGTTGTGTGTCTTGTGTTGAAGTGTAAGGGCTGAGGCTAAATTCTCTGTATTAATATATGTGTGTGTGTGTGTGTGTGTGTGTGTGTGTGTGTGTGTGTGTGTGTGTGTGTGTGTGTGTGTGTGATGCGAAGCTCTAATCTGGCTCCTGGATGCTGGTGTCAGTGTGTGCTCTCAGCTCTCTCTCCTGGGGTTGGTGACAGTAAAGTCTCTCTAATCCCCCCCCCAGTCCCTGATACACAACACACCTCCTGCTGCATGCTGATGAGCCTTTCTCAACCCGCACATGCTCGCACACCACGTGCATACATATGCAAACACGTATGCAAACGTCAAAAGTTTCTCTAACTGTGAGGGAATGGGAAGTCACTTACAGACAATGGCTACACCATATTTCGGTCTATTTCTGTTTACATATGCAATGAATTATTGTATTCTTTTCAAACAAGTGAATAAAGCACCTATCTACGTCACTCCTAAAAAAACACCAAGCAAAACATTTGCTGCATTCACAATCCCATACTTTTTTGTTAAACTATGTCCAAACAAGGTGTGATGTGTTAAAATGACAAGCGATAAACTTTTTTAAAGCAAAAGTTTGCCCTAACCAGCTGCAACTACAACAAGTGACATGACGAGACATTGTTGTTTACTTGTTTCTTTTTTGTCCCATCACACGACTGTTAAACATTAAACAAAACAAAAATGTTCTGATTGACTTCAATTAAAGAGCGAGAGAGAAATGGAGGAAGAAGAGACAGAAATTAAGTAAGAAGAAAAGAGAGCAATGAGGGTTGAAGTGGAAAGAGAGAAAGCAAAGAGGGAGCATGAGAGCGGCCCCTGAGCATGTCAGAGGCCTATCAGTGAAAGACAATGCTCATTTGCAGCACAAGTCAGGACCCCGCAGACGACCCGGGCCGAAAATGAATGGAGAAGCAGGGGAGAGAAGGAGCCAGGAGAAATGAATCATCTAAGCCGGCCCCTCCTCTCCTCACGTCCATCTGAAAGAAAGGAGCAGGCCAGGACGAAGAGGAGGAGGGAAAGCTGGAAAAATGGGAACCAGTGGCTGGATGTCAGATCTGAGCCACCACACTCTGCTACTCGTGGCTCCAAGGAGCGGAATTTACACTCCCATGGTTGTAAGAGAGACAGAGACAGATGATATTATAGCAGGAAAGCAGAGGTCCAGAAGCAGAGAGAATCATTAATGGTTATCAGAGAGGAGCAGAAGTCCCCCATCCTTGACTGGGCTTGAGAGCTGTCTCCATTAGTATGAACAGACTCCTAGTCTGGTTATATCTAATTATGCCGCACCTCACTACAAATGTTAAACTCTACGGGGCCTTTTAGCGAGCGAGCACGCCACTCAAGGCTGGATGGGTAACAGAAGCACCTCAAGTCCACAGAAACAAGACCTGAGATCCAACACAGGTGCCGGGAGCACCTGCACCCCATGCCATCCATCAAAGCCAAACACCTGCCTTTAGCAAACACTTCTTCTCCCGACTAACCCGTTTTTTTTTCCTGCCCTATCATCCCCCTTCCACCTCAGGAGCTCCACAGCCCAGCTGGATCGAGTCTTTCTCCACAAATCAAAAGAACGGCTTGTGTACAGTGCGTGTTGTCAGGCATTTGATTGGTCTTGGCTTCCCAGCAGGCAGTGCGCCGGGAGCCTTGGGGGGGGGGGGAGGCCACGCTGCCAGCCAAGCCAACCCGGTTCAGCCAGACCTGACACCCCTGACCCCATCTCAACCAGGACCTGCCGAAAGCCCCGTTTACCCCCCTCACCCTTCAAAATTCGAACGAAAACACAAATGTGCACATACCAATGAATTTTTATTGATGAGAGATGCCAAAGAGTTACATAAACACGACGACATCAGCACAGACCTTTGAAAAAAAAAAGACATGCAGACATAAAAAACACCCACAAATCTAAAACAAAGGAACCCATATCCCTAGGGTAGGTTGAGCTGTCTGTGTTGAAATGCAGTGTGGAGTGGACTAAGGGGAGAGAGGACATGTTTGTGCGAGGGAGTGTGTGTGTTTTGTTGTGTTTTCTGAACAACTGTCATTGTTCAATGCTTGTTGGTGAGGGCGTCTGCGTGACAAAGCCTCCCCAGTCGGCTTTACCACAGAGACCCACTGACTTCAGCCTTCTCAGCAAACCCAAGGCCTCCTGTGACTGTGCGTGTGTGTGTTTGTGAGAATCCGAAATTCCGGCAAACCAACTAAATATGTCAGAACATTGAGAGGAGTGTCAAATCGGTTTTTTCCCTTCTGTAATCCTCACTATATGTATGTGTGTGACAGACTGAGAGAGTGTGTTTTCACTTCAGACCTGGGTGCAGCTGTGCAGACTCCCTTCCACTCGATGAAGAAAAAAAAGCCTGCTTATCAGCTTATGTTAACAGCGTAGCATTTGAATTCAAAATATTGAACTACTGCTATAATGAAACAAACACTGACGACACTCCCGCTGCTGTTATGTGCTCTGTGACCTTAAAAACGGATCTGGGGGCCATCTCAGAGACAATAAATCTGCTTAAAAGCATCTCAAGTAAAAAAACTTCTCAAAGGAATTCACTGAACATCTATTCGAAAATGTCTAGATGGTAACCCTGATGCTGATTACACAGGGTAGGACTGCGTGGTGTGACCGTATTTACTGTATTCTATACAGTATTCGTTATGAATAATCAGATATTTTGGTTTGTGATTTGGAAATAATCAAATGAGATGAAGTAAATTCTCTTATTATTTCTATTTGTATACTGTATCTAAATACATTTAAAACAGTAAAATTGTAAAATATATATTATTAGATTTTAAAATAATTGTTGTCTATTTTAATAAATTTGAAAAAGTAGTTTATTCCTGTAATGGCAACGCTGAATTGTCAGTGCCACATTATCCTTCAGAATTTGTTCCAATATGCTGATTTGGTGCTTAAGAAACTTTTTTTTTTATTTTTTTATTTTTTTATCAATGTTGAAAACAGATTTGCTGCTAAAAAATTTTTTTTTTAAGGCTTTAAGATTCTTTGACTAATAGAAAAGTTCTAAAGTACAGCATCTAATTGAGATTGAGACTTTGTAAATGTCTTTACTGTCACATTTGATTAATTGAATCAAATTTTAATTACATTCTTTCTGAATAAAAATGTTTTAATTAATAATAATAATAAAATAAAATAAACTTACTGACCCGAAACTTTTTTAATGGTACCGTACCATTATCGTGATACAAAACTACTCATATTATGACATAAGATTTGGTACAGTAGGAGAACTAAGCCTAACATGATGGTTAGGGTGAATCTTGTGAGCGTTTCGCAGCATTAGGGTTACCATCGTAAACTCTTCCATTCTTTGATCACATACACACACACAACCTCAGTAAACATTTGCTAGTTAGACCATCTCTCTAGCCCTGCAGCTCCTCTCCATTAATGTCCGTGCGCTGCCATGGAGGGGTGTGTGGGTGAACGGTGGAGCTCCTGGAGTTGGGTGAGAAAGTATGTGGAGGGTGACAGCTGCGTAGGCCCCTCCCCGCCTGCACCCGCTGGGGGTTCTGCTGTACTTCACTCTGCGGACGGGAGCTTCTTTTAATCTACCAGCGGGGCTCCACAGCTGCTGTAAGCTAGCCCAAAAACGTCTGCTTGTCTAAAAAACCCACGCTCCCCCATTCTCTGTAACCCTTACACAAACTGAGTCTTTCTCTCTTATCTTTTCCTCGCTCTCTAACTCCCTCTCCTTCATTCCAGATTCACGCTGTCAGTCAATGCAGGGTGATCCGACCACGCCAGAGGAGATAAAAACAAAAACTTCCTCTCTTGCACAACTAGTACAGAAAGATGCATTAGAAGCCCTCATTATAAACTTTACCGAAAAGCAACCATGCTACATTTATGTTCATAAATATTACGATTAGTATTTCGTCTTATTTAGTCTAGCTTCACAATTTAACAATTAAATTAAAAATAAATAATTTAGTGCAGACTAAGTGACATTCCATTTTATTCTTGCCTAAATTTTATTTTATTTTTAATTTAAATTCATGTAATTTGTTCACTCCATTTGCACTAAACTTACTTTACTTTAAACTACTCTTCACCACTATTGTCATTGAATGCACAAATGTATCTTTTTTTCTCATGCCATCGATGCACACTACAGTGAAACTGACTGAGGGAGAGAGAAGTGTAAGGTTGAGTTTAAGTTACACTCTTTCCTCTTGG
Organism: Squalius cephalus; assembly: GCF_949319135.1. NCBI lineage: Eukaryota > Metazoa > Chordata > Actinopteri > Cypriniformes > Leuciscidae > Squalius > Squalius cephalus. Next base: position 9,970,432 of record NC_137127.1, on the reverse strand, counting down.
ATGTTCTCTCCCTGTCTTTTCCAGAGAGTGAAGAAAGCCAGAGATCTGCAGCCTCACTCCCCTATTAACATTCCAGGTCAAATCTCCCACCAACAAGGGCAAGAGCGAGAGAGACTGAGGGAAAGTCAGGGGAAAAAAGGAGAGAGAAAGAGAATGAGAGCGAGCAAACACATTTCACCTGTTGTGCCCTCTTAACCAAAAATGGCAATGTTGAGCACATCATGCAGGCAAGATTGGTTTCATACCAATCACGTTAAAGGGAAATTTAATCAAAGAATGAAAATGATGTCCTCATTTACTCACCATCATGTATTTAAAACCTGTATGACTTCTTCGGTGGAGCACAAAACAAGGTATTTTGAAGAATGTTTTTGACCGTTTGTCCCAAAACAACATTGGAACCCACTGACTTTCATACACTACTTGTATGAAAAAAAAAATACTACAGGTTTGGAATGACATGAGGTTGGGTAAAAAAAAAAAATTTAAATGTAAAAGAAAATTCGGGTGACCTATCCCTTTAAGTTTACCTGTCATCACACGCACAGACCAGTGTAGATCCGCCCACATTAAAATCTCATTGGTCTAAAAATTCTTCACATAGCTATATTAAACATCAAATATATCCTGATTTTCGCTTTCAGAAAGCAGAGCAAAATTACTTAATCATGGCCATGTATACACAATCTTGACATGTAAACACTCGATCATTACCTCTCTACCTTCTACATACAAACACACACGTGGGGGTATGACATGTTTCCACGTCTCCCTCACAAACCCTCCTGCCACATCTTTCCCAGCCTCAAACTCAATTAGTAAATTAGTTCCACACGACTGGGCAATAAACAGCGATCAGGGAGCTGATAAACACACACTCCACACCCCATTAAGAATCACCTCCACTCTGGAAACACACCTCTCCTGATTCACCCATACCACACACACACACCTAACTCTCCCAGGCATCGCCAACCACTGCGCGCTGTCTGCCTTTGCCTCGCTCTGCACTCGTAGCTAGCGATGCTACCTGGGACAGAAGCCAATTACACTCCAGAGACCAAAACACAGGAAAGGGGTAAGATGAAAGGATGAGACATTAGTCCATCGATACCTCCTCTTTGTGTCACACATTAAATCCATTTCACAAATGAAGCGTCATGGCCGAATAGGATGCCGCTGCCGCTAATAGGCAGACCGCAGGCAGTCCGAGGGTGCGGGGGGCTGTCACTGAGGTACAACCCTCTGATGGAAGGAGCGAGAGAGGGAGGGGAGCCGACAGAAGCCACGGGAGATGCAAACAGGAGGAAACTTTTAAATTATGCGCTGTGAAAAATGCGTTCGACGGAACATCAAGTGCCATCACATCCTACTTCTCCTCGCACACACGTGGAGATAAGTCCCTCGCCCGCGAGAACGCTCAGGCACTCTCGTTCCCGCGGCCTGTGTAAACGAACAGTCCTGCGCACACAAATGCGACGCGTAAACGCACAAACAAACACTCTGGCATGCACGTATGCGCGCGTGTGTGTATTTTGACAGGGTTCAGAGAATAGAACAGTTTGCGATAACAGTGGTTAAAGCACTTAAGCTGCTGTAATTAGAGTGTGACTGAAGATCCGCATTTATCAGCCGTTTCAAAGAACAGCATGAGCAGGATCAACGGCAGAGACGAAACAGCCCTGCTCCCAACCAGGCTTTTATACTTCTGCAGACACACTCACACAGTACAGCAATCTATCCAGAATGACATGCTCACGTCCTCTATCGTACGGCCGTCAGGAGTCGTGGGCAGGGAAGGATAGACTTCTTGGCCCAGGACGGAGAGCTCAGAGCCAGGGCACGGGGTGAGATATGGACCTGCGTATCTCTCCAATCCGACAGCCAGAGAGACGACAGGCTCTAGGCTTAACGCGGCGAGCCAGGCTGTACCCAAAGGCCTGCTCCAATGTTGGATACCAGCCTGCATTCTCTAATGGTAAAAGTACTCAGTCACTTCTAACTACACAGTCTTTGTCTTCCCCAGTAGAAAGGGAGAACATGATCCCTGCCATCCTGTCACAGCGAGGAGGAGGAAGAGAAAGACGGGTATGGGGCAAGAGAGAAGGTCACGTGGATCTGAGAGTGTCTGTGTCCCTCAAAAATCTTATTGGATATATATGTGTAAAGTGGTTCTAGCCATTTTTAATAAATAATGCATGGGTTGGTGATGATATGTAGAATTGTCACAAGGGTGTATTTTTCATGTAATTTGTTAATATAACAAATTAAATAAAATGTAAAAAAAAAACAAAAAAACATATATATATATATATATATATATATATATATATATATATATATATATATATATATATATATATATATATATATATATATAATACAAATAATGTAAAATAAAACAAAACCTAAAAAAATCAACTAAATAAATTAAAATAAAATAAAATAAATAATAATAAAATCTAAACATGATTATGGCAAACATGCATCACCTATATAAGCACCACTGCTATATTTCTTGGAGAGAATGTGTATGTATGTGTGTTTATAGCCTAAACCGTACCAAGCCCATTATAAAGTTGGTTGACAACATCAAAGAACTATAAATAAAAATCAAAGGAGGACAGGATATAGCATTGTGTAAACGCAAAAAGGACAGTTTATCCTGATATGCCAATGGCCTACAATGAATAAAAAGAAAGCGACTTAAGCCCCTTTCACTCAGAGATTCCGGAAAATACACGGATAATGTGTCCCGGGATTTGTCCCGTGATCGTTTGATTTTGGTTCATTCACACTGCCAGTGATTTTCCGGAACCTGTGAGTGCATTCACACACATCCCGTAAAGACACGTGACGTCAGGATGTGGTAACTCCTGTCAGATGTCAGTCCATACTCCCCATACTCCACTGGGTTTGCTGAGTGGCTCGTTCCCCATATGCTGTAGCATAGGTTGTAGAAAGGCCCGTGCGATGGCACGTGGGCCATCACTACGACACAGGGTGCGTTCCGGGACTGATCCCGGCAATGTTACTAGGTCCCCATCCCGGCATCGATCCCGGGACGTGTTTGCGTTCACACAGAAGGCACTCTAGCAATTTTACGACAATTTCCGGGATCAACGCGCTGTGTGGAAGGGGCTCTAGGGTCACAACGACACTAGACTGGGCCTTACAGTTTACCTGAGTAAACTGTCGCCATGGCTACAGGACACAGTGTGCAGTGTGTGTGTGTGTGTGGAGATGACAGGTGGAGTGGGTGAATGTGGCAGGGCTCTTGGATGTGAAGGGCTCTCACTCCTCATACCCTCAACTCCTGTCTTCCCCTCTCTTCCTCTCTCCGCTCGCCTCGCCGGAGTCATTACTGTCTAATTAAGTGCATGGCTTGTAACACAAGCAAGGCATTAAACTGAAACATTTCGCCCTTGTAAACGATGAGAATGATTATCATGCTAATTCAGCCGCTCTGCCGAGGAAATGGGGCGGCAGGCAGCGTATCTGCTTCTGCTAGTCTGACAAAGCTCTCAGCCCTTTGATTCATTCCGTCGCATTTTTTTCCCCATATTGTTTGTGCTCTTTGTAGCTTCACCCTCCACTAATGAAGAACTAAAGAGTGTCTTTTCAGAAGAATGTTCTCGTTTGCATATATTTGTACACTTTGAGGAAGGGAGATGTAAGCGCACGAGAATGAAGGAGCTTCTAACAAGACAGGCATTCTGACAAAACCTCATGAATTCAAACATATTTACTTACATGCACACAAAAATGCAATGACATATCTATACAATTAAATGCTGAGGTTTAATTAGGAGATTTGTTCTCTAATGGTGGATTATCACCAATGCAACAAGTTTCCAGTGACAAATAATTCAAAACTAAAAGCGTTTTTTTCGCTTTTAGTTTTGAATTCTTTGTCACTGGAAACTTGTTGCATTGGTGATAATCCACCATTACAAGACAAGACAAATCACAAGACAAAATAACAGCAAATCATCAGAACATATTTGCAGTTTAATATGAGATTTTATTGTGGGCTACCTCGCTTTATGCCACTTAAAAAAAACCAACAAAAAAAAAAAACCAACAAGCAGCAAAATGTCTTCAAGGTTGCAGCTGGTGGGACAAAATTTCAGATTAACAAGGAAGTGATAGCTTTAATCACTTTAATCACGTGTTTGTGTGTGTGTGTGTTTATTAGCTGACAGACAGGTGCTAAAATGTCAAACACTCATCATCATCACTACAACTGAATGTTGTAGCATTTTGTCTCATATTCTACCCATTTCCCCATTTTTATCTAGCAGTAAATCTGTTTTCATTAGTTTTTTTTTTTTTTTCAAATAATCTAAAACATTATCTTTTTTTTAATAAAAAATACTTTTATTTACACTACTGTTCAGAAATTTATACTTTTATTCAGCTAGGATGCATCAAATTAGGATGCATGAAAAAAAAATCTTTTGAACTACATTTAAAATATATTAAAACAGTTATTTTACATAATATTTCATAATATTACTGTTTATGATCAAATAAATGCAGCCTTTTTGAGCACTTGGAGAGACATCATCTTTTCCCCAAACTTTTGAACTGAAATTTTTGTGTTTAAAGTGCTTCTAGTTCTATAGAAGTTTTATAAACTTATATATGGGTTGAGGAGAATGTGTGGAGTGGTCACATGGGCATATTCATTCAGGGAGGTTGATATTTTTAAATATATATGTATACAAAATAATTGCAATTATCAAATAAAATATATTTTTAAATAAAATAAAATAATTAAAAAATGTAGTTAGAAGAATGTAACACAGACAAACTGACTGAAAGTTCTACCCAGAATTCCTTCTGCCCTGTCAACTCCTCCATCTCCAGGCACCCTCACGCAGAACCCCTGCTGTTGTAATTAAAGGTGTCCTTGACAGTGATATAGGTCCATTTTCACACTCCTGGACCCAAGATTTTTTTTCTTTTTATAATTTTCTCCCTTTTTTAACAAACCAACCTTCCACATCAGCAGCTTAGTGAGACACAGACACACACACACACACACTCACACCCACCGGGGTGTGTGATGTAAGGTGTAGCTGAGACCTCCTCTTTCTCTCCGCTCTGACTTGATGGAGGTGCTAAAGTCTTGATGAGTCTGTGGGGACCTCACACAGAGTCGAGAATCAAACATGCTGCGATATTTGCATACTTTTATTCGTAACTGTGGGTATGTAGGTGTGGGTGTGAGAAAGGAAAAGGAAGAAAAGGAAGACAAAGGGTAATGTGCATGGCCTATGTAGTAACCACAGCACTTTGATTTCCTTTTTGCCATTATATTCCGACCCCTCACTCTGCAGATGTCCATTTCCTCTTTGTAAAAGGTTTCTCAACACAGTACGTCAAAAACACTACTTGTGTGGCAAAACAACACTAAAAATCCGCTACTGCTACTTGCGGTGCATTTTGCACATTTGCATTGAGCCCTTGCACAAGACTCACGTCAGCGTTTGTCAACGTTCTACGGAGTGACATGTCAAGCGAGAGTGTTACCCCCGGTATTAACACATACTGCTAGCCAATTAGCCCTTTTCCCTTCCTCAGCAACTTTTTTATGGGTTTATCGTCATTAAGGAAATTGCTTTATGGTGTATTTATTCTTAATCTTAATCTTTTTCTGTTAAAGTCCTTTTAATTAAATATCACATTATATTACTGAAGCTTAAAATTACACATGTTCTGTTTTTGTATTTTCATTTAACCTTTAATTAACAAGCTAATTTGCTTGGTTTACTAGCTTAGCATAATGCTAACTGTTTTCGAAACATTACAAACAGTTACCTCTTCTATCTAGGGGATAGACTTTTGCATGATCAACACTGAAAAAAAAAAAAACAAGATGGAAGAGAGACTGAACCAGTGCATATCTAAATTGTAAACAAAACGTTAAAGACATATCAGACAAGCAGAGGAAAAAATCGTCCTTCTAATTCTGTGTGTGATATATCAAAGCAAACATCAGGACTTTTGTTTCTGTAATAAGCTACTTTTTAGTGTGTTTTCACTATTTTCATGGTTACGGTGTACATTTTTCTTGCTACTTAACAACCTCGTAAAACCATCTGTGACAATGAAGCCCTGACACAATGAGACTATAGCGAGAGTTGGTCTGAGTTTGCCCATACATGAACCCATTACACAGTTGGACTGCTCCTTCAGTGTTTGGACGACTAGATAAAAATTGGTACAATTTCTGCCAGCAATGACTATGCACCCCTATCCTACTTGGACCAACAATCGAAAGTCACAGAAATAAATCCCACTAGCCGACATATGGCCTCAAAAAAAAAAAAAATTCCAAAAAGACTCTCTTTATGCGTTAAATAGTTGACCAGCCCAACAGCAGGTCATTTTTACAAGGGTTGATAAGCTCCGTACACGCACACACTTGCGTGGATCAATGCTGTCTGGGTCAAGGCTGGATAAGGGATTGTGGCAGACTAGAGCAGGCCTCAGGGCACAAACCCCACACCTTTAATCTGCCCCTCCAGCTCTCATCCATTTACACTCAGAAAAGAGCAGAACCGCGTCATTATGCGCATGCACATACGTGTCAAGACAACATCTGCTAAAAGTTAGCACATCTAACTCTTTTTCAGTCTCACTCACACACACACACACACACACTTAAATAGATACAAACTGTAATATGATTACTTCGCTACAGGGAAGGACACATTATGTGGAATTGAAAATGAAGAGAATACGAGATGAAGGCAGAAAATCTCCCATAATTATTCCACTCCTCTGCCTGTCATCCGATGTCTACAGAAACCTCAAGTCACAATGACATCCTCAGGGTGGTCTACTGACTCTCCACTCCATAACAAATCTGTGTCCATCTCTGCCAGCTTCATCTCACTGGTTAGCTGGAAAGTAAATGGTCCCCCTTTTCAACCTTTATGTTCTGTTGAGATTGGCATAACTGTTTATATGTTTGGGGTATGAGAGATACCAATGATATTTGTGTAAAAATATTATGGAACATAATCCATCCCTCTGTTTTACCACAAAGTATTCATTCACTTTTTTTTATTTTTTACAAATGTGACCCTACCAAATATGAATATGAAAATATGAATATTAGAAGAAAAACTTCAACTTAAAAAAACGAACCAAAATAAATGTAAGTACTAAAACAACAATCTAAAACTGAAATAAAACATAAAACATGCTGTCTCGACGAAGCCTTGCTTCCCGCTCTAACTGCATTATATACAGTAGGCTATATAATAATGTGGGAATGATAGCTACATTCATATTGTGTTTGCGTGTGTGTGTCTATCGACAGTTACAAATAAGCCACAATAAGCTTGTGGAGGGAACTTGTCAATCATCTTGATGGATGACACAGAGGAAAATCAGTTTGAAATGTTGCGAAAAGAAAGCGAACCGAACCAAGAAGAAACTGCAACATTGTAAAAAATTAAGTCTGTTTCTCTAACAAAGCAAATGATCTACAGGTCTGAAAACGCCCATAAAATGATCCTAGGGGTCTCTGAGACACCAAACAGAAAAGAAGTGATAAACAAGCCAGCACAGCTGAATCTTCTTTATGAACCACTGCAGACGCTGCTTGGATTTACTTAATTTCTAAAAATAAAAGAGAGCCATTTTGTCAGTGTTTTAACATTTCTTCATGCAAATAATATTTTTACCCTGATCTGTTTTTAAATGCATAGTTTGGAGCCCATCTTTTTTAAATCAACAGTTATAGCACAGGTATGAGATTAATTACTGCAGGAGCGCTTTTAACATCTGCTTCAGTGTCATGTCTAGTGGGGCGAGTGTGTTCTCCGGCCTCGACGGAAGTGTGAAGGGTGCGAGTTAAAATAAGAACAGTGGCGTCTGGGAAGGTGGCTGACTGGGAGCCACAAAGACACGCAGAACGCTCCGTTTCCTTAGAAACACAGCCACACCATGGAAGTGCAGAGTGTGTGTGTGTCGATGATTGAGTGTGTGATGGTATGGGCGTGCTGTAAACACTGCAGGAGGCTGTTGTATTTGAGAATGTGTGTGATATGCGACTAATTGCATTGTAGTAAGCATTGTCAAAGAACGTACTAGATTACCAAAGCCAAGTTCTCAGGGTAGATTACGAGGGCTTGTGTATGTTTGTGCTTCGGTGGGTGTGTGTGCGTGCATACTAAGGAGAGATAGTGAAGATAATGACCAGCTAAGACTAAAAATCAACACTAAGAACACTACGAACTCCCCAGAAATGACTGCGGCCAGCAACTATTTGCATGCGCTGTTTCCGGGCGTGTAAGTATGTCAGTCAGGTAACGGTGCAAATGGATTCACAAAATCTGGAAAACGTAGGAATCTGATGCAGGTTTTTAGTGAGTTTGCCCAACAAGAACGTACTTTTAAGAGCATTCTTCGCTAATGATGGAAGCACAAATGCGTCCAAACTCCTCTGGATGTCCCTAAAGGTATCTACGGCTCCTCCACAGAGTGGGCGAGCGCGAGCCGTGGCCCCGCTCGCTCTGCCGGTCAGTGCCGCTGGTTGTGAATGCGGTGTTAAGAGCTGCAGGTAGCTAAAGGAGAGGAGAGGAGGGAAGGCGTAGGCTTCATGCTTTATGTTTTCAGTAATTAAAACAGCATTAGGCTATTTATTTTCTCTCCCCGTGCGTAGCTGATTGGGCATGAGGGAAATGTGGGACTCGCAAAGCCGAGAAAAGAGCACAATTACACGCCATCAGCAGACAACATTAACTCACTAATAGGAACACGGCAATAAAAGTTTATTATTATGGTGTAGCGATGATTGCCTGGTTTAAGCTAACATTTATAATACTTAGCGATGATTAGGAGGCGAGGGCGGGTGAGGGGGGAAGGGTCACGAAAGATAACTGAAGATGGAGCGGTAACCTTTTCCTCCTGCTTTCTCCTCGGCGCATTTGATCAGGGAGAGAGAGGGATAAGGCTGAGGGTCTGTTCCTGAGAGGATAGCACTCATTAGCCAGCCTTCCAGACCTCCATTATCTTCTTCTTCGCTAATGTTCTCTACCACTTATTCAAGATGGCTCACCTCCACACGGATCCCACGCTATTGGCTGCCACTATAATGAGCGAGAGATGCGGTCGGAATGGAGTAAGTGTGTTTAAAATGAGTTTGCTCTTCGAGCGCCCTTTCCCCGGAGAGGCAACAGCAAGATGTGTAACGCCTATGGATGTTGATCCTCTTCTTATGGAGGACCCTGCTCACCTCATAAACGCATACATACTGCTGAGTCTAGGCAAATACTACCCAGCAGCACCTGACATTGCGAGCGATTAATGTATGCAAAGCTACTTAAAAAAGAGAAGAGGGGCTGCTGGAGGAAAACTAAAAATATGATGATGAGAAAAGCATGAGAAAGAGAGGGGAAGATTTGTGCCAATAAGGAAGACAAGCGGACAGGCTAAGAACATAGGGAATGAGGTGAGCGCATGGTGTAACGGGAGCTAAGAATGGTGGGCTCTCTATCTCTTCAGACATTCAGTTTGTCTTCATCAAAACTGTTAAAACTATTTCTTTTAATTTATTTAAATGTCAATTAATTTTACTTTTTACATTTATTTAATAACCAAACTATAAAATAATAAAAGTTCAAATTAAATTGCAATTCCACATCCATTTTCTGTTTGGAACCTCATTCAAATTCCGCAATAGAATTGGAATTTAAAAAAGCTTTATTAATTAAATTCCTAATAATACTTGAGGGAAAATATATTTGAGATTGGTCCATTTAAAATAATAATGAATCATTTTTAGTTCATTTTTTTCTTAAAACGTCTTTAATTTCGCTCATTTATCCTACTTTGTCCGCCATCTTATTTTTTGTTTTTTACAACAAAGTTGTTGCAATGCATTCTGGGATTACTTTCTCTGCAAATGCAATGTTGCCTTAGAATTTAGCAAAGATTAGGCATTTTAAGAGGCAGCATAATTACACTGCCTACCTTTTGGAACAGACTTCACAGCTATAATGCTTTAAAACGCTGCCTACGGAGGCAGCTCACTAGGTTTTGGAACGGAGCAGTGGAGTACGAGTGAGATAGGGCGGCTTTTCCTTCTTTGCAATTCTCTCCACGTCAGGGGGATAAATTATTCAGAGCCCAGGGAGACTCTGGCCTCATCGTGTAATGAGAAGGACACGCATTGATACCAAATATTGCTGTTGGGAAACTATCGATTGGAGAGCTATTTGTCCAGAGTTTGGTCTGGAAGCGAAAGCTGTCAGCGGCTTTTAATATGACTGACACTTACGTAGAAGCCCAACTCACAGTTCGCCCTCCTCCCTCCCCATGTATCCATCCATCCATCTCTACCATTCCCTCACGTCCCTCCAGTATAAAGGGGATTTACTAACAGAGGAAAGAGGGGGCTGAGGTGTGAGCGAGACAAAATGTGCACAGTATGGAGAGCAAGAAACACTGTCAATAAGGTGCTAGCAGCACAATTAACGCCTGCAGGAAATGCAGCAAGTCAGCGCAATGGTTACCCTTTGACCTCTGACCTCACATCTAAAGGTCACCAAAGAGCGAAAACATGCCTGTCTTGTTCTCAACACTGAGATCTAGCATAAAAGTGAGCCGAGAGTATCAAGTAGCTTTTATGCTCAACTTCCCCTCTGTCCTTGGGCGAAAACTGGCGTGTAACTGTGCCGTAGGATCTGGCCCAGGAGGGGAGAGGATGCTTGCTTTGGCCTGGAACTGAGAAGTTCTGGCTTTCCTATGGGGTGTAGGGTACGCAGAGGAGGCTTGTGGTTCCTCCAAGGTGGTCTGATGTCCCTGCCGAGTTTCAAATGGAAAATCTGAAGCTCTCTTCCTCACGCGGATGTCTTAGTGGATTGCATGAAACTATTCTGGATGACATAAGGGCAAGAAATGAGTAAGTATATAAAAACAACACAATGGAATGCCAAATTGTGCACAAATATGTTCACAAACACATCCAAATCTCAAAGTGATTTCTCTAAATTATAAGTGCAGAAAAGGAATGTTTGAGTTTCTACCTCGCAGTTCAGTTAGTGCACATGCACTGGCATGTGTGGCACGCTAACGGCTGTCTACGTCAGCGCGGTCGGTGGCCTGAGAGAACAGCGAACGGTAATAACCCTCCTCTTTCTCACACACACACACACACACACACACACACACACACACACACACACACACACCAACACACACACCTACAATTACAACATCAATGTGTGGCAGAGACAAAAAAGAACCCAAAAACATCATTACAATTAGAGTCTCCAGACTATTCATAGAGGAGAGAGAAAAGGAGAGGAGGTAACAGAGATGAGAAAGAAAAGAGAGACTTAATGAGGGGGAAAAACCTACAACAACAAATCCTCTGATTCAAAGCTAGCATTTTCAGATAACTTTGGCTCAATACTCAAATCAGGTCATTACAGTCTTAGTCTAGACTCTAGTCCATTTGCAGCTTATTCTGGCCAATAACCGTGCACTAGGCTTAGAAAAGCAAAGCTGAATTTTTAGCAGGCGTTACTCCAGTCTTCAGTGTCACATGATCCTTCCGAAATAATTTGAATATACTGCTTTGGTGCTTAAGAAATATTTCTTATTATTATCAATATTAAAAACAGTTGATACCATGTTGAAACCATGATAATTTTTTTTCAGGATTCTTTGATTAATAGAATGATTTTTAATTAATGGTTGCGAAAAAAAGAAAATTTCACAAAATGTTTCGTAATTTTAAAAAAAAAATTATAATAACAATAATATTTAGCAATTTTGCAAAACCTTTTTAAAGCCCTAATTTTGTTCTGTTAAAAAAAAGACAAACATTTGGTAACTTAATTTCTAAACAGACTGCTAAAAGCCAAACTAATGCAAGTTGCCTAAAGTCAGCCAATTAGCGGCATAGAGAAGTGCATCAGTCAGTCAGTGAACAGACTGTATGTGGTCCATGGACAAGCCGTCTGAGGTTACTACAGTCAAAAAAATGAGAAAGAATTCTTATGAGACTTAGTCTTAAAATGGTGTTCCATCAAAATCTCCCCCAAAAAAACACCTAAAATGAGTTTAAACCTATGTTTTATTGACTTTTTATTCACACATTGACATCTGTGCTTGCTATTCGCACTTAAGCCTACAAGCAAACTCTTACACAACAAATGAGTCTCAGAGAGATGTACAGATGGACCGGCGCCTTTAGAAGAGGCCAATGTCTCATTATTAACGTGCATTTGAAGTGAGCGCTACTTTGACAGTATATAAGTGTGTGTGTGTGTGTGTGTGTTGTAAGTGGGGGAATCTAGGCCCTGTTAAACCCGGTCTTCCTCGGGGACTGCTCAGCTGGTGAAGGGGGCTGGGGGGGTTGGCACAGGGGTCTGTAGCTCTAAGAAGTCAAATTACCTCTGAGCCCGACTCATCAGCTCCTCACACACCCACACGCCACACACTCATTAATGGTGTACTCACCAGAATATTAGCACAGACAGGACTCGCAAACACGTACACGAACAGCACCAAAGTAACACTCGTGCTGCAAGCCATGGACATAAAACTCTCGGAGCAACTATCCACGCTTCGCTACACACTCGCACGCATAGACAACATGCAAACACACAAAGGGATGCGCGCAAATATCTTCAAATAAACGTAACACATTCTCTCGCACACACACATACACACACAGGGGCATTCTTGCGGGTCTCTAATGAAGCCCCAGTTGTGACGGCATGGAGGCGTCTGAGGCTCCGGCGGGATAATTATGCCGCTCCCTCGCAGCTGAGTTTGGCAGATGTAGGGGAGGGGTGCGAACGGCGCCGAGCACGGAATAACGAGCGCGGGGGAGCGGAGGTGGGATTCGGCACGGACCCTGCCATCCGCCATTAGCAGCTTGGCACCGTCACAAATGAGTGTTTTTCACCAGAGCACCGGGAAGGGCTGCGAAATTCCAACAAATTCTGAGCTCGCACTCTGTCGCAACACCCAGAGACGGCGAGAGAGAGATCGAGAGAGAGAAACACAAACAAAAGCAGGGTGGAAACAGAGGAAGATGGGAAGGGAGGGGGAAAAAGGTTCACGCCGCCATGACCGGATTTGTCACCTCTCTCAGCGCAGGGAGCGCAAAGCGTGGCACCATGGGAAATTACCAAATCAGAATGCATTGATTTTCTTCAGGGAGGAGGCAAAAACATTCCTGAAAAACTGACATGGTTGAGAATTAAGAAGGAGATTGTATCAGACCTTTGTATTATTGAGAGCAGAGAGTGGTAGACTTTTGTTTTGTGAGGATGCTGAATAAAAGCGCTCTATTGTACGCCTCTGGTACGCAGGGACCGTGTACGCGTCAGGCCAACTATTACATCTTTCTCTCTCTCTCGTTCCTCCTCGACTTCCATTTGTCTCTCTTTGTCCTCTTGTACTGTAATTACCATAGTGTCACCAAGGTAGGACCATGTGCTTCACTCCAAAGAATAACTTAAAGTAATTGTATAACTGTGCGTGTATGTGTGTGACAGAGCTATCATAAGTGTGAAGAAGTCCCACAGCAGTGGATGGAAAATAATCTCCAAATGTTGTGCTTTCTGCCAGCTTTCTCTCCCACACATTTCAAGTCCTTAACGGTCCTTTTCCCTGGTTTGGTCAGCTGAGTCATCCGCCGCAGGGAAGTTGACCTTGCAGGCCGCTGTCACAGGAAACCAAGCCGAAGCGCCTGCTGCCTTGACTGCGACTTCACCCCGTATCTGACGATACGCGGCATCTGCTACAGCTGTAGCATTTAACACTCGCCATTTCTGTCACTAGCTAAAGAACAGCTGCTTTTGTTTCACAGCTCTTTTACTAGACACAACTCTGTTTCAAAATCTAGCGAGCTGCCTCAATGCCGACCTTTCCAAGACAGCAACATAACCATCGTGGAATCTCAAGTAGGCCCACACGGAATCTGCTCTGGAAAAATTCCTTGAATTTCTCCAGAACTAGAACAACTGTTATGAAGGAAGTTCTAAACATTTCATTCATCACATTCTATCACATCTTATTGGTGAAACTGTGAAGATTTCCCCCTAAAATAAGTATAGACAATGCTGAAAAATAAAAACAGAAGATTTAGAAAATTCTACACAGGCAGAAAAGTATGCCACACAAATAGAACTTCACCTGGGGATTTGGAATTGGATTTCAATAGAGTTTGCTAACAGACAACAAACACTGTACATAGCACAATGTTTTTAACTTTCAGTGCCTAATGAAATGTACATTCTTAAAATGGTTTCTCTCTGTGAATTTTTTTTTTTTTTACTGAGCTTATTTCAATGCATTATGGGATTGCATCTCTGCAAAGGATTTCAATAGCCTTAGAATTTGCCCAAAAAATAGATCTTAAGATGCATAGAACAGTTTTCATGTCTGGAATGTGCATCACTAGGTTTGGGAACAGACTATATAGTTAGTGTCACTCGTTCATTCACTCTACTCAGTCCGTCTTCATCTCTCTGATGGTAAATGATCAATTTCAAGGTGACCCTGGCTGAATTACGGTGAGTGTTTTGTGTGTGCGGGCGGCTGCAGCCTGGACCCAGTAATTAACACCAGCGCCTAATGAAGTCCAGCTGCTCACCGTGCAGACTGAGAGCCTGCCAAAAACCAGGAGAGCCCCTGTCAGCCAGCCTCATCCTCTTTGCTCGCTCTCACTCACTTCCGAAGGTCAACCTCCCTCATCAGCACCCGGTCAGTTCATCTCTCTCTTTTTCTCCCTCCCTCTGTATCTATTCCTCCCGCAACATCTCTGTACCAAAAAGGGAGGGAAAGGCACTGATCATGCATTCCTCTCATCTCATCCCTAGTTCCTTGCCAAATCTCCCCCATTTCTCCTCTGACCCACTGATCCCTCCCCATTTCGGCCATTTGTCGCATCCCTCAATCTTTATGATGCACAATAATCTTCTTCTAACATCATTCTCTTAATCTCTCCATTGATTCGCCATCTGAAATTGTTGTACAAGCTTAAGGTGATATTTGGAAATTTTAGTGATGATGAATAGCCAATGAGGGTACAGCATGATAAAAAAAATGAGCCAATCACAGAGCTCCTTCTCCAACCCAAACTTCTGGATTAGGTTGTCTATACACATACAAAAACACAACACATTATAATTTACATTCTGTGCAAAGTTATTAGGTCCATAAAAAGACATACTGTGTAGTATGGATGTAATCAGACTGCAACAGTTTAAGCCTAAACTCAACTCAACTCAACTAAACAGCCCGCTGAATGGTGTTCACTTGTGCACCAAGCGTAAAGCACAAGTTCAAACTAGGGATGAACAAAATTAAAATTTTGTCCGATACCAGTATTCTTTTTATTCATTATGATACGGTCGATAACGCTGAAATAGCTGATATAACCAACGTTTCTATACAAATAAAATAAAAAAAAATTAAAAAATTAAACACTAAATTGAACTACAATATTCCCACCATTATAATCTACAGTACAATGTACAGAAAATTAGCTATACATTTTCAGATTTGCTAAAGATTACATTTAAGAGTGTTATTACATTATTACTGTTTTAAAGGATTAACTAGATTACCTTTAAGTGAGCATTAGATGGCAAATGTTATCTAAATTTAAAATAGCAGAAATAAGCAATAAAAAATTACAATAATACATACACAATATTTTATTACATATGATATTACATTATATAATATGCACAATAAAACATGGCATATGTAATATATCTGTATATAACATGTATTACAATATAATAATTATTTTATTTTAATATATCCTAACGGATACAGTTTTTTAATCTCTAATATCTGATATGGTAACATATATTGTGCATCCTAAGTTCAAACTCTTAAAAGGCATCAGTCAAAAGTCTTAAAAAGCAACCTCAATAAATCGCATGATTTGAGGTATCAGTCTATAGTCTAAATAAAGTTGCAAAAGTTGCAAGTTAAATCTGAAAACTTATGAGCCATATACCTCTAATTAATGAAATGAATGCTCTAAATAAACCAGATGCAACTCAAAATGAGAATCATAAAAGACAGAATGCCTCTGAACGCAGAGATATACATACAACAAAACAAGACAACAGACAAACAGCTGAGGCATGTTAGAGGCATACCCACAGGGTAAAAGTGAAGATTTTGAGTGAATCCTAAAAGAAGCCTAACAGGGGATAGGCCTATCATAGATCTACCGTGTCCCACACCAACTATTTTTTTATCTACAAGTCACACCTCTGAATTCCCTTCTGGATTCCTCCTTCCTGCCTTCCATCTCCTCTCCCACTCTGACTCCTATTCCGGATCAAAGCCAGGGTTCCTGTCATACAGGCACCTCTCACCGCTCCTCAGAGAGCGGCCTTTGAAGAGTCCGACCCCAGGTGGCCCCTTCTCCCACACACGGGCTTGAGCACATGCACACACTCTGAGGGGCCTCCACCCGTCTCTCTGGGACCTCCACCCCCGCCCTTCCATCGAGAGTGTGCCTTCCCCTGATTCCTGCGCATCTCACATAGAGCACTGATGATCTGTGACATCCGCTTATTCCTTCCTCCCACACACACATATATACTCACACACTGAGCTGATGTGCAGAGGCAAGATCACACCAGACAGCAGATGTTAATTATCAGTCAGTATTTAGGGGGCTTTATTTGCAGAGTTTACCTGGAACCGCTGAATCACCTGCTGTATCGCTCTGCTGCTCTGACATCAATTAGACAAGCTTGTGGTCAACTTGTGTTGATACAAGATCTATACCTTCTCTCAACTCTACTCCTGTTAACACACACACCCCTATAGACCTTGATTCACCTCCTTAAAGGGACAGTTCACCTCATGATGATCCAAAACCAATTTGACTTTTTATTTTTTCTGTGGCCCAAAAAGAGGTCATTTTATAATGCACTGGCCACTCATTTCCATGCAATTACCAAGAATGGGGATTGGAGTTTTCAAGCAAAAAGCATCATTAAAATGGTCCAAATGACTCATGCTCTACATTTCAAGTCCTCTTTAAATTTAGAACCACATAAGTCTCATTCATGAATGAATCATTCAGACTGAATCAACAGAACAGAAAAGGTCTGAATTGACTGAATTGAAAAGGTCCAACTCAAAAGAATGATTCATTCACAACTGGATATTACTAGAGCTCTCATGAATGCTTATGATGGAAATGATCGTGGAGGAAATTTAACAATAGCAAAGTAGAATAATTTTATTCCTCACAACACCAAAAATACAAAAAAATACAAAAAATAAATGGCTTCAGAAGACTTGGAATATAGTGAATGAATCCTATCATATTTTATGATATATATCTGTCCTCTTTGAATCTTTAAAGATTCAGTCAATGTGTTGTACTTGCATGGAAAAGAACAGATAGAACTTTAAAAATTTTAATTTTTTAATTTGGGTGAAATAATCCTTCCTTATCACATTTTTCCCCATCATCACGCATCCATTGTGTAACGTCATGTGCACGTAAGTCCTCTTCGCCAGCTACGACAGATGCCACTGTCACTCGAGAAAATAAATTCAGAATACTTAACGAATTAAGTGAGGAGCAAATTGCGGCTGGCCCCCTTTCATTATGCACAGATAGGCAGGCAGCTTGTTTGTCTTTTTAACAATTACCGCACGGCATGGAGAAGGGAGGGTTGGGAGAGTGACGAGCTCCTGATATTGCTGTTCCTTCCCCTCCACGGCAGCTGGCTGAGACACACCTGGACGGATCTGGGACGGTCGAGGAGGGGAAGTGGGGAAACGGGGCAGCTGCACCTCTACCAGATTTACCAGAGAAAGATATGTATACACATGCTGCTAACATACCAGCACGCCAAAGATTCATTCAGACCTAGCAACTTCCTGTGTTAAAGATTATGATGTATCAGTACACCAGATCAGCTAAAGACACATTTCCTATGCAGTCTTCCCTCTAAATACACCTGCAACCCACACCCATGTGATTTCGCAACGTCGGCCGCAAATGTACCTCATTTTCCATTCTGTTCCCACACCTTTTGGAGGAGGCTCCCCCTGAGCAGTTCTCTTATAGATCTCCAAACAGCTTGTAATTACCTTTAATAAACAGCATAAGAAGCAAATCAAGCGCAAACGTGGCAAAATGAGCTCTCAGGGGGATCAGACATCACTCAGCCTTGCAAACAAACATTTCGGCAAAACATTGCTGCCTCACTCCCTTTTCAACATGACATTCTCTGTGGGGGCTATTCAAAGGAGGGAGGGAGGAAGAGAGAGAGAGAAGGTAAAGGAATTAAATCACTGGTGTTTGGTCATGGAGCAGGTTAGGGGTCATGTGGCATGTTTGAGCTGTGAACGGTACAATAAGAACTATACTGGTTATTCATTTTATTCATAAATAAAAAAAAAATGTCTTAAATGTTTCACATTTATTTGAATTTATATGTATCTGTTATATACATTTAATTTTCAAAAACACTAATAATTAAATAACACTGCTGAATGTAATATGTAATCTCGAAAATAAACCAACTTAGCATTTATAACAATTGATTATAGTTTTTATTTTAATTTTATATAGAAAAAGTAAATTAATACTTTTATTCAGCACGTATGCATTAAAATGATTAGAAGTGGCAGTTATAATGTTACAAATGATTTAAAGCTGTTTCGAACTTTCATCGAAGAGCCACTGTTTCCAAACAAATTTTACTGTTTTCAACTTGAGCAACAAATCAGCATATTAGAATGATTTCTGAAATATCATGTGACTGAAGACTGGAATAATTCAGCTTTGCCATCACAGGAATACATTTACATTTTAAAATATATTAGAATCGATCAAATATATTTTAAATTTGTAATTATTTCACAATATTACTGTTTTTTATTACAAATAAATGCAGCATTGGTGAGCATAAAATACTTATTTCAAAAATATTAAAGAAATCTTACTAACCCCAAACTTTTAAATAGTATAGTATATACAGGTTATACAATTATGAGTTCAATGTGTTTAAGGCATGATATATACAGTCAGACGGTTGCCACCAACAGTGTAGCCAGGACCCGTCGCAAAGTGTACCAAATAAATAAAATTGACATAAAATGATTTTAGATTACTTTATTACATGAGTGAAATGAGACCGCGGACTGCCACAAGAGACATAAAACTAGCACATCTATGTAGCAAATCGGTTACCATTTAGTTTAGAAGTCATTATACAATTTTTTTTTTTTTTATGGCCAATTAGAGTCAAGTATTCCAGAGACCTGTGTAGTAAAAGCCAAACATATGCAGATGTGTATGAGTTTAACCATGCACGTGTGTTGCATAGATTTGGTCAAGCTCAACTCCCTCATACTTCTCTCTCTATTCACCTCTAGCAGCGCACCCTCCATCATCCCCCCTCAAACGTTGCCCGGCTCCTCTGAGGTTCCGCCTGGCTAGCTCCAGGTGGTCTATGATGTGCATGAGGGGCTGTCATCTGTTCCCATGCTCACGTACTTGCCACATGGGCTGCAGTAGAGAGCACCACACCATTAACAAGCCATAAAAACCAACCCAACCCTTTTAAAACATCAGAACACTGAGGAATAACTGCTCTCACCAAAGCCACTCAACCTAACATCGGCTCGGCGCGCACAATAGAGACATCAGGGGCTGGATAACAGGGAGTGACATGCAATGTGAAGGAATGATGATTTCTTTTGCTCTCATAACTACAGAATGGAGGGGGCTGGAGTATGGCAACACACACACACACACACAGACACACAAACACGGTGTGGCCCTAGGCTAGACACTGGCTTGCAAATACAGGCGCTCAGTGAAGTGAACCCTCATCCACATTATCTACATCCATTGACTCCTAAAGCTTCTTGTGTGCTGCCTCATTAAGTCTGCGCTGACACAGAGAGACCACGCCAGGTCTCCTTTACTGGCCAGTCTCCATGTACGTGTGTGTGTATTTGAGTAAGTGTGTGTGTGTCTCTACAGCATGATATGGGCATTACCTACAGCAAAATAAAAATGCGCTGCTCTATAGCATCACTCCCTGTAAAAAAAAAAAAAAAAAGAGCTCAAGAAAAACACCAGTCATCTTCATCATGATACAACAATCAATCCCACAAACAATCAATCCCACAATCTTTCACTCTGCACTAAAGAAATTATCGACTTCAGTAACTGTTTGCATACACGAAAACGGATTTTCGACAAATAATAGCTGTGATGTGACAAGACAAAGATTCAAATATGGAAAAGCGCACCCACAGTTGAGACAAGAAGACTATTATGACATCACAGAGAACACCCTGGGGTCAAACGTCAAGCATCTATGTGGTGTTGCCTTGACAACACACGTGTGACTCGTGCTCCAGGCATCAGAATCACTGGGATGAATAACTAAGAATTAACGGTGACATTAGCAATACTCTCTGGAGAGCAGTCTCATTCAGGTGTATGTGTGTTCATGCCCCTGGCCCAGCCCCATGCACAAATAACCACTATGGCAATGTGTGTGGGTGTACGTGTGTTTTTATGTGTGAACTGGCAGAGGGAATTGGATATGGAAATCAAATGACATGATAATATAACTAAGGTTACACTCTTTTATGTTCATTTTTAGGGCTCATATTATGACATCATATTCTATATTTTTATATTCAATATTCTACTACTGAAAAAAAAAGAGTTTCATGTACTTTGTTTAATCCAAATTGAATGTATAGAAGCAGAATGAATTTTAAAATCCCATGTATTCTAAGAATGATGAATTTTATTATGCTAAAAAGTCTTTGAAAGTTTTGAAAAAGTTTCAACAAACAAACAGACAGAACGATAGATAGATAGATAGACACAAAATGCTCCATTTATTTTAACGAAAGCTCATTCTAGCTCAAGCTCTTATCTTAGTTCCAAGCTCACTGACTATAGCACCACCGCCAACATTCAAAGTACATTGCAACAGCTTCTATTCTCTATTAACAAGGAGGACGTAGGATAGATAGACTATTATTTATAAACCGCAGTATGAACTATACCACCATA
Source organism: Squalius cephalus (assembly GCF_949319135.1). Classification (NCBI taxonomy): domain Eukaryota; kingdom Metazoa; phylum Chordata; class Actinopteri; order Cypriniformes; family Leuciscidae; genus Squalius; species Squalius cephalus. The sequence continues at coordinate 9,949,356 of NC_137127.1, read as the reverse complement.
AAAGAAGATGCTGTTACTCCACTTGCTATATAACTAATGGCAAGAGCAATATTTTGGGAAAGTCCACAAACACATTATAGTTTTAATCTGTAACAATGCAATTCAGGCTTTGCGAAGACTGTTGCCGACGGATGGGGGCTCCTGAGTCATTTCTTATTTCACATGCGGCAAAAAACTGCTCGTTTAATTCTGTGGGTCAAAAAGAGAATGGAAAATGAGCATGAAAAACTAAATTAAAGGGGCCTGAGGGAAAATAAATGAATGAAAAAAAAAAAAAGTATGGAATGACCCCTTTATGTGACCAATCATGCACTGTTCTCTACTATAGCCCCGCTCCTTCTACTCAAGCAGTGAGAGATGTATGTGTGCCTGAGGGGGGGTCATTCATTCAGGAAATCTAGCTAAGAATGGAGAGAGATAAGGGGGAACAAACCTTGCAGCTGGGCAGGCTCTCCTATGGGCCGTCCGACAGGCAGGGAGGGTGGAAAGAGAAGGCAGGGTGACAGTTAGTCAGCAGCACTATGATCACATGAGGGTTAGATGGTAGAGGAGGGGTCAGACATGGGGGTCATGGCTTACTCATGGTGACGTTATGGAGGGAGACTGGGCTGCCATGGTTTTGCATGTCTTAAATTGTCAAAATACACTACAACTAGAAAATAAACCATTGGTAAGGGGTGAGTTCCATCATTTACTCACTCTCATTCCAAATCATTAGGAGCACTTTAATTATATATTTTTTGGTCATTTTCACAACTTGACAGCACACTTTTATTACTAGGAAAAGACTAAACGTCTACTAAACTACTCTTTTTGTGTTCCACAGAATAAAAAAAAACATCATACATGCTTGGGCCGACATGAGCCTCATGAATCCCAACTATTATTTGAGCATTCATTATCCTAACGTGCTTCCAGAATGATCGTCGTATACAAACAAACAAACTTAAATGGATAAGCTAACAAACCAGAAATGCACTCACCCTCATTTCGTTCCAAACCTGTATGACTTTCTTTCTTCTGCGCAATACAGAAGAAGATATTTTGAAGAATGTTTCAAATGGTTTTTGACTATATAATTAAAAGCCAATTGGGTCTAACACAACACTGGATCCCATTGATTTTCACTGTATAGACAAAGAATTTAATACAGGTCATACAGGTTCGGAACAACATGAGGATGAGTAAATGATTTTGCATTACTGTGTGTCTAACGGGCAACCCTGAACCTATCAACTGAGAAAGATCACAGTGGCACAAAACTCAAGGCCTTGGGAAAGTGGAACAGAGAGAGAGAGAGAGAGAGAGAGAGAGAACCGATACAGAAGAGACGAGCAAGGGAGAATCAGGGTTGGACGGAGGGGGGTGAAGAGGCTGACTACAGCTCAATCCACTAATAAAGGCAGATGAAAGGGAGGTTAAACACAATATGCTAATTGAAATGTGTTGGCTGATTAAGGGCGATTGAGAGGAGAGTGGACGTGCTGTGAGTTCTGTACGCCGGTGATTAGTGCAACATTAGTGTCTGCATGCTTTTCCTTGCGACGTGCCCAAATGGACGGATGGAGATAGAGGTGTGTGTGTGGGGTGGGGGGGGGGGGGATGGATGGAGAGGTGAAATGAGTAAAGCCTCCTTCTGCTCGCCTCTCTTACTGTTCCTATACTCTCGCCCAACATGAAAAGCACAGGAAAACACAGAAAACTTCTCGAACCCCAAGGACTGCATTGAGGCCCAAAAAACAAACTTGCCTATGTGCGTCTAGCCTGCCTAGCAAAACACAAACATTATAAAACATCACACCTTATCACAAGGACTGTCAAGAACGTGTCAAGGAGGAAATGTGGAATACTAGGCCGAGCACCTCGCTGTAATGTCTGAGAGGCCTTGTACTTCGTGTCTGCTTGTTTGCTACTCAAGCTTATTTTCCCCTCTCTTGGCTTGCTTATCTGTCAGTCTGTCTGTATTTTTATTACTATTATTTTTCCGTGCACAATCTTTTGTGCATGAAGGTCTCTCAGGAGCACAGGGGATTTTTTTTTTCTGCAGGCTTTATTGTTTTCCACTGCGCAGCTGTAGATCCACGGGGTGCCCCCTGCAGGTGTGAGAGTGTGTATGTATGTATACGTGTGCATGATTTCGTGCGTTTGCTCTCAAGAGTACGCGTTTGCGTAAACTCTCCCCCTGCCAGCAGGGCGCGCCGCTGCGCAGAGGTGATCATCAAGGGGTGCTGTGCTAAATGAAGACTAAAATTAAAAGCAGTGCACTGAGATGCCAGTGACTATGCAGGCACGTCCTCATGAGGGTGGCCCGACGGTGGGACACAACATCTTTTTGCCCCCGAACTAACAGCCTTGGCTCAGAGGGGTTCTGTTATATTAATATGAATATAAACTCACTGAGCTGGATCGAGCTCCCCTTCTCATTTTCATCTGCATCCCTGTCAAGTCAAAATGGTGTACTTCTTTTTGCTAGCACTGCCAAAGAGTGATTTTAGCCTAAGTCTTTTGCTTTATTAGGCAGATGCTGTAGAGAATGACAGGAACTTTTATGATGCATCGCCTACATAAGCATATATGCTAACTTCTGACCTATAATGGAGTGATTCAAAGGGTTAATTAACCCAACAATGAAGATTCTGTCATTATTTACTCATATTAATGTCATTCCAGTGGGTTTTCAGTGGGTTTTTTTTTAATTATACATTTTATTTTTAACAACATATATAATTTATTATTTATTTTATATCTATATCTATATCTATATCTCTATATATATATATATATATATACACACTAAACATAATAAATATACACACACACACACACCCAGCTATATAAATTTACTTGGTGACACCTTTCATTTAAGTGAACAGAATTCTCATTCGTATGACATTGTTATTCAGCCATGTGAACTGTCATTGTGTAGCAATTGCTGTGTAACAACTGCAATTGTCTATGTCTGTGTTAGACAGAAAAAAAAACAATATGGTGTGAAAATATACAATATAGGCATGAGACAAAATGACACAAAAGTAAATAATGTAAATTTGTATTTTTTGATGAACTGGGTGAAATATAACAGCACACATTACATACTATATGCATCAGCCTGTTTAGGCTCCCTCAACAACATCACAACACCAGTCACTCAACTAAATGCCAGAACGTACCACAATTCTCAGCTTTATTCCTTCTTTCTTCACTTCAGTCCAGTCATCCTGTGTCATGTCTGAGACAGGTCTTGGTGTGGGGCAGTGAAATGTGTAAAGCAGTGTCTGTCTCCTCACAGGGGAAATGAAGGGGGTTACACCGGCTCTCACATTATTGAGTGTATGCTTTCAGATGCGTTGAAAAAATATTACTGTTATTGCCAGGATTCTGTTTCTCTTGAAAGTCAGAAAAAGTCCTTCACTAAAGTATTTCCAACAAATAGTCCTGTAGTGTGACATGTTAAACAACAAAAAATGTATATAGTCTGCCAATTAATATGAGGTCATAAAAACTGCATTTATAATTATTTTAAAAAGTAGTTTTAGATTAAGTATAGCACATTACAGGCTACTGCTGTCACAGATTGACACGTCATGTCAACTACTCAGATACACAAAGAATATGCGTTTGTTGTGTTCATTTTTAATCTGGATCAGAGTGTGAAGTATTTGAAAAGATCATAATTTCATTTCATTCAAAAAATAGTCAAGCTCTAACAGACCAATAGGATGCCTCCACTTTAAAAGGTGACAGAGTAACTAGCCAATGAGATCAGATGACCCTAAACAGAAGCTGAACAGACTATTACTGCAACATTAAACTAATGATAATGCAGTATAAAAACCACAGTAAATAAAAGTCTGCATGACCCTGTGCAGTCTGGAGCTGTCGGTTGTTTGATGAAATCAGGGCAGCGCTAATGAAATTCATTTTTCCCGTACACGCGGATTGCCGCCTCCGTGCTAAGGAAAATCGTTACGCGGTCTCTCTGCACAGAGACAAACGTCTACATTAAATAATCACACGGCTTCAATCAACAGGCAGGGAAAAATAAACCCACATTCCTCCAGGCTCACCGCCTCCTGGAGAACGGAGCTCTGATCGCATTCGCCTGCCTCACCAGTCGGATTAATTAAAACACTAGGCTTTTTCCACCCCTCCCATCTTGGTGTAATCAAGCTCTTTTGCAGCAAACCGCAACAGCCCGAAATCTTTATCGATTCCCTCACCTATGCTCAATGCTGCTTACATACAAACGCAGGCGGCGAAGATTTGAAACGACACCAACATAATCTAAACCTAAATTAAAGATCAAGTCACAAAACCTCAAGGTGCCCTAACCACCTGAAGCATGCCTTAGGAAGCCTTCAGGTGTGTAAAACGAATGTTAAAGGTGTGTGAATTTTAATTTTTTCTTATTTGTGGGAGGAATGCCTCTTGTGATTGGTGCACGTTCCTCTTGGGCTGTTGGCAGAGCAAAGTGACGGTACAGAAAATGACACAGGCAGCGTGCTCACGCAGTGGTGGGGCGCTCACAGGAAGGACACGAGAGAAAAGAGGAGAGGAGAGGAAGAGAGGGGAGCAGATGTTGCAAGTTTGAGGAGGTAAACTGATTGAGATGAGGTGTCACTTCAGCCTACTGGTGACTGTGAGAGCGAAAGAGGGGAGGGGGACAGAGCTGGAAAGAGTGAGAGGAAAGGAAGGTGGGGGGAGGCTAGGTGAGGTATGATCACACCTCGGCAAAAAGGTAGGATGACTGAAACAGGAAACTGAGTATCTGTGTGTATCCACAAGCAGGGAGAATGTTGCAAAATAGAAAAGAGCTGGAAGTTGACAGAATGTGTCTGTCTGTGTATGCAAGCTGTGTGTCAGATGTGTCAATCATATATAAGAGCAGGCATGTGTGGGTAGGAATGCACAGGGACTTCACATCTACTAAATTCACATCTTCAACATATATGCAACAACCACACTCTCACACACACCGTTGCTTTTGGCAGAGGAGCATGCATGAATATGCATAGTGAAAGCACTGATGAAACACAGAAGGCGAAGAGATCAAATTTGTGCGATTTCCACAGCTGACAAACGGTGAGCAAAAAGCACAAAGCTAAATTGTTCTATTTAACACGGCAGGAGAAGAACATGTAGCCTACTAAATGCTCACTCAATTAGTAAGTTCGAGCCAAACAATTAGCAACAATAAAATGTCTGTTACAGTGAAACTACATTGACTCCATTTGCAGTCAAAATCAGCGATTTCAGTAATTGTCAACCATCAGAAAGCACACGTAATGAAATAACCAATGCTTCTTAGGTTTCAGGGTGGTCTTACAGTACTTTTCAGGTACAGAAACTGAATAAAGTAATCAAATTTAAAACAACTCACTGTATAAATTAAATATACAGGGTGGGCCATTTATATGGATACACCGTAATAACATGGGAATGGTTGGTGATATTAAAGTCCTGTTTGTGGCACATTAGTATATGTGAGGGGGCAAACTCCTCAAGATGGGTGGTGACCATGGTGGCCATTTAGAAGTCCACAAACAGGACTTTAATATCACCAACCATTCCCATGTTATTACGGTGTATCCATATAAATGGCCCACCCTGTAGATTAATCCTTTCTTTGTCTTTTCTTGTTTGATTAACATTAAAAACACAGACTGCAGCAGATATATTAGGCTGCTCTCACGTTAAGACATAATGCACGGATCAAATATACTAATACATGCATTGATTTCTCAACTGTTTATGTTCACTTAAGACATAAACAAGTGTTTACAAGGATACTCTCCAAGACAGGCATATTGACAATTTTGTGTGAATTTGTCAACCCAAGGGCAAGAAGACATGAAAGACAACTCAATTAAGTACTTGCATGCAGTCTGAAATACGACTTTCGGTGAGTGCGCTTCAGATCAAGATTCACTTTATTAGCCATTTGCAGTGTGAAACCACATTGGAAAAAATGTGTGCACACAATAAACTTGTGTGCACACAATAAACTTGTCAACACAAAGTTTTGTCTCACGTCTTCTTGTGCATGAATGTTTAAATTGAAAAACACACGAAACTGATAAACTTTCGTGGCGATGCAGCCCTGGCCCAATAAGGACAGTGACTGTTCCGTCAACTATCACGAGCATCTTTCGTACTGGCCCCGGCCATCGGACAGTCCATACAGTCAAGCTCTGCCCAGATCTTTCATTATCGTTTTGTGTCTGTTGGAGTAAGCACTGAGTACCTGTTTAAACATACAGTAGAAAGCAATGTGTGCTGTTTCGGTCTCACTCATGCACTATCAACACACGGGGGATGACAACATAAAGTAACCAAAGTGCAAATCCGTGCCGAACCGCGGGTGGAGAACAGTACAGTTAACTGAGAACTGTTAAATCCCTAGTAACTATACATCTAACATCTATAGATCTACATAGTCAAATAAAAATGAAGTATCATTACTATTATCTGGACCATGTTCACTCCAATTTTTTTTTAAAGTGGTCACAGACCTGCATAACGTGAGTATCCATATTGTACATATTTTTCATTATTTTGGTTAAAAAAAAAAAGAACAAGAAAAAAACAATGTGCATGATTGCAAATTCCAGCATTAAAAAGGCAGGCTAAAATATAAAAGTCTTATAATAGCCTCACTAGTCATATATCAAAGCTGACAGATAGTGTAGCTTTTTAATGATTGCTTCGTAATCTCAAAAAGAAAGAGGAAGACAGAGAGCAAAAGCGCTAAAACTAGAACTCCTTTGTGATCTCGCTTCAATTTTCTGGCGCCTAACGCAGAGTCTGATAAAGGTTAATACACGACTCCCTTTTCATTATTCAAAGACGTCATCAATCTTTGAAGAGGGCTGGAAAAATAATAAAATAACAACGGCACTTAAAATAATCTGCCTAAATTCCATAATTAATCTCCTCCAGCTTTTCTGACAATTATGATGTTAATTAACCCAAAATTCCCTTCATGGCGATGGGGAGAGACATACGATCCGCCTTGCCGTCTCACACGCAGCCTCTATCTCTACCATCAGTATCTTTAGAGAGGAAAAGAGAGAGGATGGAGGGATGAAAGGAACGAGTTCTCAGCGTGGTCCAAATTGGATTGTGTTGGTCTGAGATTGGGCAGGTTGGATGCAGTTAGGTTGTGATTGAATGGTGAAGGGTCAGGTGAGATGAAAAAGAGGAATGGAAGAGCGATAGGTGGATGGATAGAAACAGGGTGGGAGGTTAAAGACAGGGCGGTTAATATGGGAATAATTGGGTGCTAAGCACTTCCATGCTCATTTAATGAAGGAGAAAATGAACATGGAACCAAAGGGCCCTAGAATTAAACTCAAAATTCCACCCACATAAAATAAGGACAGACAAAAAGTGTAGATTGCAAACCCACACACACACACACACACACACACACACACAAGTCTATGTGGTTAGGCACAATGTCCTTTTTAAAGACAGATGCGGCATGCTCACAAGGACTCTAAGAATATATCAGGTGGCTCCACTTTAGTATCGGCTGTCAGGATCGGAGAAGGCCAGGAAGTTGCTGAGGCTTAGAGCATTGCGCCGTTTGTTCTGTGAAATTACTCACAGGCCCAGCTCGTTAATCTACACTACAGTGTGCTGCAGCAGCAATTATTACTTAAAGAATAACAACACCAAGGGAGGAGGCATATAAAACAACTACAAAGGAACTGTTCAGTTAAGCTCATATACTGCAGCCAGGGCCACTAGCCAAAGAAACAAGAAACATAGGATGCAAAATATCATCCACCACGAGCCAACATTAAAAAGTGGCACCCAGCGCTCTATAGCATTATAGCGTACGAGGAAACATATTCAAAACACTCCTATAACATAATTAGATAAGTCACAGAGCCCTTTATTAGTTCAGCTAACCTAACATAATTAGAATTCCAACATCGGTAAATAACACCCCCTCCACGTGGACATGTAGTTACTCTATTCGTAAAATATCTGCAACAAAGAGCAAAATCTGTGTAATTGTCCACGACAGACTACAGGAATTAAATGAAGTGGAATAAAATAGAACCTAATTGTTTGTTGGCCTTTGCTGAAGAAGCGAGACCTGCAGTCCTGGTCTCGGCTGCATGGTGAAGAGTTAACAGAGCAATCAGACCTGCAGCCGAGGCCTCAGCTGCGTAGTCAAGTGTTAAACAATGGAACAGCTGTTGAGAGCGATGTCTGCACTTCCAGAAATAGAGCTGTTCATTTCACCTGTCTGTCTCACACCTGTGTGCAGGGAGTGAGAGAGAGTGCTGGGGCAAGACTAAGGCAGCAAAAAGGGTAGGAAAGCAGGAGTTGCGACTGGCAAGCATCCAAACGCACACACGCGCGCACACACACACACACACGCACACACACACACACACACACACACAACCACACGTAAATACACACAAACGCACGCTCACTAGCAGAGGAAACTATGGGGTCAACTTACCGATCATATGGTTGGCAACATGGATCTGGATCTCTCGTTCTGTCTCAAAGGTCATTTGGCATTTGATGCACTGATACGTCTTCTTCTACAAGGAAAGATACAGGATTGGAATTCACATTGAACAGGCTTTTTTAATCCTCCACACATTCACAAACACCCAACCTATCCTGTTGCAACAAGAGGGGAAAAGGCAGCGATTCTCCTATCTGTTACACTGATCTGAGACAAAAGCACAGGTAAAGATTGAGCGTCCCTGGAAGTTCACTGTCAATATCTAGTGAAGCGAACAGGCTGTACAATAGCCCAGCAGGATGAGGCTGCTGAACCCTCTGGGGCCAGTAGTAATGTAGCCATGAATTCACGCATCTCTCTTTGACTCAGAACACTTTGGGAACACAGGGAACTTATACACTAAAAATACTGCCAGAAAATGGTTGCTGGCAATGTCTCCCCTTTTCAAAAGAAATTGCATAAAATTCTTTTTTGAACTGCCAAAAAGAAAAGAGATAATAGGAAAAGAAACACAAAAAGAGAAAAGGTAGAGAAAGAAAACAATTTTGAGAACTAGAGGAAAACCTCAAATGACCTAAAAAATACCCTAAGCAAATACAAAACCATTTAAAATAGAACATTTCTGTCAAAAGGCCCAGTGCTTGTGGACAGAGGCTAAGAGTCATCTTTGATCTTCTTGTTTCATATTGAACTATAAAATACTTTTAATATCCTTTCAGACGAAAGAAAATATAATTGAGACAGTTATAGTATAAAGCATATCAGGTTATTAGGCTTTGACACTTACTTTAGGGACAGGTGAGGCATCCGTAACTTTCTTAGCTCCACTGGTCTCAGGGCTCATCTCAGGATGGTCCACCTGAACATGGCTTTCCAGGTCTTCCAGGGTCTCAAATTTAACAGCACACTCTGGGCAGCGCAGTCCAGTGGTGCCCTTCTCGCCTTCTTGTGGGGTGACAACAACAGTTGGGGACTGGCCATTTGTGCCCCGACTCATGCAGCCAGCACAAAGACCATAAGGCAGGCCATTGACATCGATCTTGACCAGCTCTTGTTTATTCTTGAAGTCTTTGAGACAAAGGGCACATTTATAGAGTTTGTGAGCCTGCAGCTGGCCATTTGGAGATGATGAGGCTGATCCTCCTCCTCCGCCACTGACCCCAGAGGACGAGATCTTCTGCATGTGAAAAGTTCCATGGATCTTCAGTTCGAGTGTCGAGGTGACAGTTTGCATGCAAACAACACAGCGGAAGCCTGTGAGGGAGTTTCTCAGGTCAGGGTGCATCTGGCAGTGCTCGATAAACTCTTCCTCGCTCTGCAGGGGCATCTTGCAGATACGGCAGGTGCCTGTGTCCAGGCTCTTGCTGTGGGTGACCTTGTGCTCAGTGAGAGTAAGAAGTGAAGGGAAGCGTTCACCACAGATGGGACACATGTAGTGCTTCGCCGGGCCACGGTGCGTCTGGGCATGTTCCCTCAAGCCGTTCTCAGAAAAGAATGTCCGTGAGCAAACATTGCATTTGTGGTTACCCTTGATGAAGTCAGCCTTCTTTTTTCTTGAGCTTGCATCGTCATCACCAGGTCTGATATTGTGGTCTCGAAGGCGGTGATTTTGGAGAAGAGACTCCATGGTATAGGCTGCACCACAGATGTCACAGGCATACATTGGCTCTGAGGCATCCAGCTCCTCTTCACCACCGCTGGCTTCATGGCTGTTTACGGTTTCCTGACTTCCTCCTTTTAACAGCATGTTCTGCAAATCTGCTTGCTCAGCAGCTGCAGTTGATCCTGCTGTGGAACGCTTAGAGCTTTGAGTCACCCCGTTAGGCGTTCCATTTTGGCTGCCTCCATTTCCGTTGCCATTTCCTCCATCAAAAATGCAGTGCTTCTCTCTGAGATGTCTTTCCAACAAGACAATGGCATGGAAAGCCTTCCCACAGAGCCGGCAGTTATACTTTTTACTGTGAGTAGTGATGTGACACTGGAGCTCTACTTCTGTGCCAAATGTCTCCCCACAGAATATGCATTTGCGTGCTTTCCCAGATGCCCCTGTACTGGTAGGATGACCCAAATGACTGTGCTTCACGTGTAATTGCAGGTCACTTTCTTTGCGGAAGTCCCAAGCACAGGCCGTACAACGATACATTTTCTTCTCATTGCTGTGCTTGACGGCCAGGTGGACTTGTATAGAGACCTTTGAATCAAAGACTTCCTGACACAGTGTGCAGTGGTACAGCACAAAGGTATGCATGTCTAGCAAGTGCTTTTGCAGATCATCTACAGAAGAGAACTGTTTGTCACAGCTCTCACAGACATACTGGGTGGAAGTGGTGGTGTAGTGAATGGTCAAGTGCTGAAGCAATGCCTCTTGAGAATCAAAGTCCTCTTTGTTGCATTGTGGGCAAGACTGTCTCCTCAGCAGCAGTTCCAGATGGGACTTGAGATGGGCTTGGAATCCCTCAAAGCTGCTGAATCGAAGGTCACACTGATTGCAGGGATAGTCTCCATTAGCAACTGCTGGAGTGCTGTCGCCAGTTACCCTATGGCGCTTAGGGGAGGATATCTCCACATCAGATGAGGCTGGGCTCAAGTCTGCCACTTTGACTTTGCGCTTGTTGTTGGCAAGAGGGATGTTCTTGTGATTTTCCTTAATGTGTTTAGTGAGTTTGAGGAGGGAACCAAAGATGGGAGAGTTGGTGCAGTAAGGGCAAGAATACACTTCCATGAAGGACTGCGAGGGCTGCAAGACTGGAGACTCCATCTTGGTCACACCACCCCCACTGCTGCAATGGGTCTGTTGGATGTGCTCGGTGAGTGAGGACTCTGTAAGGAAGCCCATGGAGCACTGGTTGCAGAAGAAAGCATGGTTGCCCTCCAAAGTGGTGGATCCAGCAACAACACCACCGGATAGGCAGTGAGAAACACGGATGTGCTCTTGCAGGCTATTGATGTCTGCAAACATGTCAGGACAGTAGTTGCAATGAAAGGCTGAAACATTACTGAACTGCAGAAGGGGAAAGTTTGAGGCAGAGCTCCCACTGGATCTATGTGCTTTGCGCACATGCTCATTAAGGTTATAGAGAGTAGGCAGGGTTTCCAGACACAACTGGCAAGTGTGGCTCTGCTGAGGTTTGTCTGCATGGATAGTCTTCAGATGAATCTCCAAGACAGCCAGACTGTTGAAGTCTCTCTTGGAGCAATATGGACAACTGTAAGTCACTTTGCCTGACCAGACTCCATCGTCATGGTCAGAAGAAGGTGCAAGCTTGCGTCTGTTCTGTCCAGGCTTGAGAGTAGAGTCTGGGGTCGATCCTCTCTCCAGGGAGGCACTGGAATCAGGCGTAGCACTGCTCATTGATGCCACACTTCCCAAGACCGGATCAGGACTGGCACTGTGGATGCTGGAGTCTGGTTGCCGGTGGCTGTCAAGATGGCAATAGACATCCTCTACAGATGGGAACTGTTCTGCGCACATGGGACACTTGTGTTTCTTGTTGGCGTGCGTTCTATCAATATGGGTGAGTAGAGTGCCTTCATCGCTGAAGATTTCAGGGCAGTGGATGCATTGTAGCTCTGCACGGTCTGAGAGCTGGGGATGCTGCGTCAGCACGTGTTTCTCAAGTTCATCTGTCTGACTGAATGTCTCCTCACAGTAATCACACATATATAGGTCCTGGTCCTGGTCAGCTACGTCACTGCTAGATCCATCCCGCTTACCCTGGTCTTTCTTTGCCAGGTGTTCCTTGTTCTTCCGATGGGCTTGCATGTGACTCTGTAGAGAGGATGTGGAAGAGAAGCCACGCTTACAAATGCTGCACTTGAATGGTTTGCTGGAACTATGTGTTTTGAGGTGGATCTTGAGATGATCGCTGCGAGAAAATGCTGCCTCGCACTCCTGGCAACTGTACTTCTTGTCGCCGGTGTGAAGCTTGACGTGACGATCACGACTGCGTTTGTGTTTGAACAAACGACTGCAGAAGGTACATTTGAAGGGCAGCTTGTCACTGTGGATCTGTTCGTGGCGCTTCAGGTAGCTGAGGCGACTGAAGGACTTGTCGCAGAACTGGCAGGGATAAGGCAGGCCAGAGCCCCCTTCTTCCTCCCCTGTGCCCATGCCCATATCGCAGCAGCCATCCCCTAGCATCTGTGACGGCGATGCCACGTCTTTGCTAGAGGGAGAGGACGCCACCCAGGAGAGCCCCGGGTCATCATCACCATCTGCAATGCAAAACACAGACAGAATTAAAATGTTAAAGAGGCAGAGAAAATATCAAAATAGAAGCAAAGAACTAAAGACAGCAAACCCCACAAGAGTAGAGAAATAAGGACAAAGATGTATTTTTTTTATCCTCTTATCCTCCCTTAGCAAACAAGCTCATACCCATATCCCTCAGATTTGGATCTGCTTTATCATATTTTCATTATGGTCACCAGATTGAAAAGCTTCACAAAAGTGATTAGAGCACATTCAGAAAGGAAAGCCCTCTTACTGGACAACGCATACAAAATCATAGCACTGGATTATTTATGTTTTTCCGCTGTTTGTGCAAACACACGGCCAGTCTAGATTAATGCAGGCATACATTATACAAAGATATACAAATCGGGTTGCTCTTAATTCTCCTGCTTTGTGCAATCTGATGGGGCCTGACACAGTCCACACGTCATCTATTTAGCATCTCAACCAGCAGACTCTGAAGGAAAGCAATGGAGAGAGCTCATGACTTATTGAGCAGGGATGCTGCGAGCACAAAGTCCCACTGCGGCTCAGACAAACACAGAATTTTCTATCAGAGTACTGTTTGTTTGCTTTATTTTCTCTAAGTTGTATGTTCACTCTTAATGCGTTGAAAAAGCCTCTGGTATAACAGATTCAAAAAATTTATATTTACAGAGAATAACATCCCACATCCTCTAAAAACTCAATCTGTACTCAATCCAAATGTAACAATGTCCTCCTATGCTTAGTCTTCTAATTAGAAATGAAAAACACACTGGAACAGTCACAATCTACGACCTAATGCGACAGGAAAAGGAAAAAAGAAAAACGAACAAAGAAAGTGCATCACCTCAGTGTGTATTGTATAAACTAATAACTTCAACTCCATATGGCAGTTGTAGGATTTTACTTCCGCCCACTACTCTCCCATTACACAAAGGTGAGCACAGCAGAATTTGTAGAAAATAAATTCAAGTGATGAATCGATCCACTTTAAAATGTAGGTGCTGTGCAGAACAAATAAATCTCCACGGGGGTTTGTGGGTAGAAATTTGTAAAACCATGAATTATGAATTTAGCTCTAAGCGAGAAATGAATTCAGAGCCGGAGTAAAGAAAAACTTAAAAATAGAGATATCAGTAAAGGAGTATAATAAAAGAAGAAAGTGTGACATTGTTTAGAAAATACTTATATAGAAAGGCAAATAAGAGCAAGGCAGCCACTAAATAAAGAGGTCAATCAATGAAATGAGTGCTTTTCTAAAATTAAAGTGATTTTTAAAGTACATTTTTATAAGATTCAGATTTATAATTTAAGTCTTAATAAATGGCATTGTAGCATCTCAAGCTAAATATATGTTGGTTTTTAATTCCCCTACTGTTAAACATAATAAAAAGGAAATGGTGATTTTAAAAGGACATTTTGACTTGTCTTTGAAAAGTTGAAAGGAAATCTTGAAAGTATGATGATGGCATGTTACTATGACACAGATTTTTGGTTTATGGCATTTTTAATACTATATAAAAATATATATATATGTTTTCTTTTAATTAATCTATCAACCTAAAATCTAAAAAATAGAGAGAGAATAAAGAAACATTCCACTTTGTGCCACTTTCTTTTTTGTTTTAGCATCTCTTTCTCAGATTACATTTAGTGTAAGAAGAGGTGGACCACCTCTCACACACCTCCTCTGCCTCTTTCGCCTCCTTCCTTCAAGTACAGTGCCCTCCCCCTGTTATGTTCTCATGCTTTTGTGCCCATGTCAGGATAAGAGCCATCCCAACACAACTTAAAACCCTTTCAACATGGGAGAGAAAGTGTTGCAGTGGCCCAATGAAAGAGCTCAGATGAAAAGCCCATAAGGGACTTAACCGTGGTGAATTCTTTGGCTGCACAATGAGACTGTGGCCCCTGACAGGCCATTCTCTGATCCAGCCACTGTGGAGGTGAGAGGGGGGCGGGTATAGTGGTGATGGTGGGGGTGCCGACTGACAGGTAGGCTGTCCTGCTGAGACACAGACATGTACCACAGTGCAAGAGATACAAAGAAACACTTGCTTGAGTTCAGAGCCAGAAAAAAGGAGGGGAAAAAAAGGCAGAGGAGAGGAAAAGAATGGAGCCTAAAAGAAAAAAAAAACTCCTGGCACATGTGGTCATTCTGGCGAATTATAAATCTATTAATGCTAATGCAATCCCTCTGACTGCGACAGAATGTGAGAAATCACTTTTGAGAAAGAGGGAGATTATAGTCATTAAATAGCTTTAATCCTCAGAAGTGTGGCTGTCGGAAAATGGAAGATCACATGGCTTTTAGGGGGCTTTTGTCATCTGTCCGCCGGGGGACTTGGCAAGAGCACTAAACAGGGTAAGAAATTTCAATGAAAAGTTAAATTAGAAAAGAAACAGAAAGAAAAAAGTGAGGGGGACGAGAGAGAGAGAGAGCAAGAGAGAGAGCAAGAGAGAGAAAAGAACCGTCGTCTGGAATGGGCATGAAAACATGGGGTTCATTCCATGCTCCTGTTCTTATACATTTACAGGCTCAATCGACCTTCCCATTGTTTTCAGATTCCTCTCTCCCTCTCTGACAGTTTGTTTCTCACTTGTTCCACATTCCATCCCCAAACTTTCTTTCATGTTGTGACTCATTACCGAATTAACAGGCTGCTCTGGTGGTTGCCCCTGGCGCTGGCCTTCTTCTCGCCAGCCTGTCCCATGTGGAGGGGTGGAGCACAGGATGGAAGGGTGTAGCGAGGGAGGGAAGAATTGGAAGACGGGACTGGCAGAACGACACATTCTGATGTCCAGGGATGGGCCTGCCACCCCGCCTTGAACAGGGCCTGGTAATTGGGAGCATGATAACAGAAACACATGGTGATGGCGGCAGCCACCCCAGCATCTAATCTGCAGATAATTCTAGAAGATTCAAGAGCAGACCCCCCCACACCCTGCGAAGACCCCCATGCCTCCACCGGACCGGGCTGGGCTGAACCACATCAGGCCAGTTAATGGGCTAGCCAAAGCACTGGCATGCAGGGCTGGAAGCGTGGTGGAAGACGGTAATGAAGACGTGCTCAGTCTGATGTCTGTCCTCTCTCCTCTTTATCAGATACAAGGACAGATAGAGGAGGGGGGGCGGGGGGATATGGGGGGGTAAGCCAGATAGAGAAGGGAAAAAAAGAGATCCCCTCTATCTCTCCCAACACCAAAGCTGTGGATTTTGTGAATGCCCCTACCGACACGAGCCAATCGTCAGAGCCAAAACAGGCTAGTGTGTTCATTAGCGCTTGGAGGCATATACAGCAGACCCACACTTATGACATACAGCACTGCTGTTTCCCTTCTGGAACAACACACCATCCAAAAACAATACAGCCGTTCCACGATGATTAACACACTGAAATTTACAATACATGGGAGACAAGGTTAAATATGCCCACTTCGACAACAACCAAACTAATACTAAACCAGTTTAACATTCATTCCAACATATTCTATTCAAATTTGACAAATGGAGGCAAACATTCTGGTTTTGGCCTGATTAATCTCATCCCCCATCTAGGTTACATGCCACTACTAACATCTCGCTTTGTTCTAAAGCAGTTTTTAACTATTAAATCATACTTTTGCTCCAGAAAGACTCAAAGTGCCTGTAATAAAAAAAATAAAAATTAACTATTAAATCATACTTTTGCTCCAGAAAAACTCATATATACATATACAGTATATATTATTTATTTTTTTATTATATATTCTTCCAAGTCCAGTCTTGGAAAGTCAATTTTTTACCATCAAAATCAATATTTTCTGACAAAGGTTTAATTTCAGAACTACACCTAAAATGTAATCTAAAATGTGGGGAAAATGTTATCAGTGACCACAGACATCAACATGCTAATGCTGATAGCCTCAAGCTATGCTAATTAACATAGTAATGGACCTTAGTAAGGGTAGACACTATATTTAATTTGACAAATATAAAAACAAGGTATAGTTTGTAAAAGGTTGTACTCAAAAAGTCCAAACAAACCAAAAAATCTTTTATTTATGTCAAATTAAATGTGGTGCCTACAATGACTAAGATCCAAAGTAATCTTTGGATTACAATTATAACTACAGTACAAATACACAAACTAAGTAATAGTACATTAAAATAAAAAGTCACAGTACATTACACAAACTATAATAATGTAAATAAATGATTAACTAAACATAAACTCAATATTTGTGTGAAAATTATTTATGTAAAATTTCTGTCCATATCAAAGTCTGTAAGGGCAAAAGTGCATGTAATTGAAGATTACAACAGAGTACACCCAATTACAACTTCTTATGATCAGTACCAATTTGCTTGCACACTAAATCTTTAATTGATGTTCCACAACTCAGTCAGAAAAGTTACAGAAAGTAACCAATTCCCTACTAGAGAATTTTATGAGCACTAGTAAATATGATCATTCCGACATGATGGAACATAGGGAAAGCAAAATGGTAGAATCGTGGTCTAACTAAACCTGTGTCTTATTTCACCTAGTCACATTCCACATCCCTGACCTCTCACCCCTCCTCTACCCCCTCCACCTTTGAGCCTGGCCCCCTGCCCAAAACCTCCACCTTTCCCAGCAGCCCCCCTGCCCAGCTCACAGCCCCTTACCCCTGGCCCTCTGCCCACAGCCTGGGGCAGGAGAGACACACTGTAGGGGGCAGAAAAACAACTTCCACCCCGTGCTCCCACTGGGCAACCCAGCATGCCGGCCAGACAAGCCTGAAGCAAGAGCCAGGGGAAAACAACTTCCAGATAATCCCAGAGTATCTATAGGAGTTTTTACTAGCGGTTCATCTTAATTCTCTTCCATCATCTCTTCCGTTTCTTTTTCTTTTTCTGTGCTTCTCACAGAGACCTCCCTCTTCCATATCTTCCTTCCTTCCTCTCTCCCCTAGGCAACAGGGCCGTCATAACCAAATACAACAGAGGACAAAGCTATGTTGCTAAGAGGGTAGGAAAGAGTGGAAGAGTGAGGACAAGAAAGAAAAGAGAGAGAACGAGAAGGGAGGGGGACGGCACACAAGAACTGACCACATGGCCGGCAGTCCTCTGGGAGCACAGTCTCTGAGACCAAACACCTGTTTATCGATACTAAAATACACACACACACACACACACATCTATACACATACACACACAAGCAAACCGACTCCTGTATTTCCCCCCCAACTGTTCTGCAATGTTCCTTTGGGTTTCTATGCTGACACACTCTCTGCCTCTGCCGTAACCCACCGCTGCTCAAGGGAGACAGTCTGTCAGGGGCCTGGTCCTAGTGGACACACAAACACGCACATACACACAAACTCATGTTTGCCGTCCCTAACGGTCTCTGCTCCATCAAGCTGACACTCTCCAGTCTGTGCTCGTAGGACCCCTGGCATTGCTCTCGGTACCCTACAGGGGGCTCCAGGGACACAGTCTGTTAGGGGTCTTTTCCTAAAGGACACAAACACGCAAACATGCCAAGGTGATGTCATCATGTAGCCAGTCTGTCAGGGACCATAATCCTGGAGGAGAACCATGTATTTACACTCATGTGTACCCTTGCACACACACACACACATATGCGTACTGCAGTGATGTCACAGGACGGACTGTCTGTCAGGGGCCGGAATCCTGGAGGACACACACTCTTGCTGCCCACAGCCCATATGGAGTTGTTGGCGCCCATAAGCGTCCGAGCAGCCGGACTCATTCCCAGGGCAGAAGGTGAGGAGCAGGGGGTTGGGAAGGCAAGGACAGCTGACAGCCTGCTCCCCATCTCCCCTCTAGCGACCCCCAGGTGAGGAAGAGAAATGGAACACCTTCTGGAGGCTGACCACTCACTCACCTCTAGAGACCACAGAGTGCTGTACAGATGGGTGCAGTGCTACTTGCTAACATGACAACAAGAGAGACTGGAGAGAGGACAGGAAATGATGGGCAGAAGACATGAGCAGAACTCTGACACCAATGTGACACCACAGGCCTTGGCAAAAATACTGATGATTTTCCAATTAATGGTGATCTTCATTGGAACAATCTTGATATCAATTCTTAAAATCTCATAATCTTTTACTCTATGTAAAAGAAAATCATATGTAAGAAAAATAGACAAATATACGCAAATAAAATAAAATGAATCTCAATCTAATCAAAATCTAAACAAGATCTCAATCCTAACTGAATCGAAGATTTAAAAAATTGACATGAATCGAATCAGGAACTCTATGCTGACACCCAGCACTATTCAGGTCATAAACCCCCAAAAATGTGCATCAAGGGCACATTATATCCTTAAAAGGGGGCGACCATGAGTGCCCTTATGAATCCAGAAATGACAGATCATACACCCTATAGTCTATGGACGCAAGTAAACATCAAGAACACCATTTGGGAAAGGGCCTTTGACTTTTGGTAATAAATTTACAAAATCTGTTTTCTTGTTCTGTGAGACAACAGAAGTCCATACCATATCGTACTGCCCCATATTGACTTTTTTTGTAAGTCAATTTCAGTTAGCACTTTGTTTGGCTTTACAAACTATGGGGCAAAATTATTTTCAATGGTAATTAAGAGCATGCCACAGATGTTGACGATAAAGCTTGCCTTCTATTTAACCTGAAACCCTCCTTTAAACACTAACCAGACACAGATGAAATCACTTCTAAACAAACCATTTCTGCAGAAGATAAAGTTGCTGTAAACCCAATTAAAAGCCTTCAGCCATTAATAATGTTTAGATGCAGAAAAGCCAATGGCATTTTTAGCGAGGATGATTTACACGCTAAGCATTTTTAGGGGCGCAAAGGTGAAACATAAGTACTCGGTTTGTGCCTGATGGAGAGAGAGAAGGTGAGATGGAGGAGAGATAAAGACTGAGGGAGAGGTTGCGTGACGACAGGGGCACTGGCAGTGGTTAAGCTCCGTTTGACTCTTGTGTTGCTCAGTCTGCGCGAGCGGCGGGGGCCCGCACTGTTAAACAGCTGCAGATTAATTACATGTGAAGTGTACCAAAACAAGCCTCTTCACAACTCCAGCATCAGAGATGAGACGTTTGGCTTCTGCTGCTTTCTTTTCTCTCTTTTGCTTTTTCTTCTTCAAAGTTTGGCTCCCTTTACTATACTTTCCACATTTGGTTAAACATAAACCCTTATGATGTCACTAAATGTACGAGAAAGTATGTTCTATTTGGCTTGTCATTTTGCAAATGATGAACATTGCCTGACTTTTTATAGAACAACAAAAGTAGCTCTAAGTGTGGAAACGCAATGGAAAATTGTGCCTCTGCTCATGTACATTACTGTGCTTAACTCATGCTACAAATTCTTACACAAACCTTCATGAAAAATATAGTAAAACAGTTATATTGTGAAATATTATTACAATTTAAAATAACTGTTTCTATGTTAATATATTTATTTTTTAAATGTATTTAAAAAAAATTATGCAATTTATTCCTGTGATGGTAAAGCTGAATTTTCAGCAGCCATTACCTCAGTATTCAGTGTCACATGATCCTTCAGAAATCATTCACATATGCTGATTTGGTGTTTGTGAAACATATCTAATTATTTACTTTTGTAACATTGCAACTGTCACTTTTGATCAATTCAATGCATCCTCGCAGAACAAAAGTGTTTTTTAAATCTTAATTTAAATCATAGAATCCTTCTGACTAAACTTTCAAACGGTAGTGTAGTTCATTATATGAAAAAAACAAGTATATTTGGATGCAGTTCCAGACAATCTGTGCGCTTTACATGCACACGGTCTCAAATGATGAAAAAAACTACTTGTACAAAAACAAGAGACAATTTGATGTCTCTATCAGTCGCTCATTTTGTCTTCTGTCTGGTAGTCATGTATGTCACAAGTTTTACTGGTTGGGAGTGTACAGTGAGTGCAGTCAGGTTCCCACTGTGTACCTAGTCAATGGGAAGCAGCTGCCTGCCTAGCCATGCAGGAAAGCGGTGCTAAACAAGCACTTTGTTCCCTTCTAGAGTCTCACACACACAAACATCTACCTCACATAACCTGGAACATGACCCTCCGTCACTGAGATGCGCACATTTGTGTGTTTGTATGTGTTTTGTGTGCGAGAGCATGTGCATAACAGATGGGAAAGAGGAGAGAGAGAAGGTGAATGTGTTTAAATGTGTCCCTGATCGTTTCTTCCATCGCTTACTATACCCGTCTGTCTATGTCTTTCTCTCTATGATCTGTGCTCGGAGGCAGACAGGCCTCTAAACTGATCACACACTGTATTCTGCCTCTTGGCTCTCTTTGATCAAACTGATGCAGAAAAGGGTTTTGCTTAAAGCTCACCTGCCCCCCCACAAAGTAACCCTTTAACCTCAGCATATCATCAGAAGATACATACAAGTAGGGGCACATGT
Source organism: Squalius cephalus (assembly GCF_949319135.1). Classification (NCBI taxonomy): domain Eukaryota; kingdom Metazoa; phylum Chordata; class Actinopteri; order Cypriniformes; family Leuciscidae; genus Squalius; species Squalius cephalus. The sequence continues at coordinate 9,928,222 of NC_137127.1, read as the reverse complement.
TCCTATATTTTTGTAGGGGCACTAAAGGAAGTCCTAGTCCAGTTTGTGCTGTGCTTACACATATACAAACACACATATTTTTTTAAAATATAGTTTTATGTATAAAAAGCCCTATTTGAACGGCGCTAGTTTTCATGGAGGATGTTGGAGAAATTCATGTGTCACAGGCATACTTTGTGATTTTAATCCTATCCGAATCTGCCATGTCTGTTTTTCTCACACAACCTCAGTAAAAATGAGTGTAAATTACCTACTTTTTTTTTTGGCAAACTCAACAGTCTGAAAAATCTAATCCCGTCCGAATGCGAATGTCTGTGAATGCTGATATTGTATTTTGCTAATGCTTCTCATGTGTTTTTTGTCCTACCTGAGCTACCGTTTGCACACCAGTTTTTCACATGGATGGTATCCGAAGAAAAAGTTAAATTATAAAATTAATAAACTGAGCCAAATTAAGGAAACTGCGAAGACTGTCCATTTTAATATCAGTGTCAAGTAAGATACTTGCCTAGATGTCTCTGATCACTTGTGTGGGTTTATTATAAACAGCCACTTATATAAACTCATGTGAAGTTTTAAATGGGGTTTTAATAATAGATCAAAGTTATCAATATGATTAAGTAATTCATTAAAAAACGTATACGCCATACGTGATGCACACAAACACATTCGAACTTCTGTCATGCCCACATCAAGAAAACACACTTCCACCTCTGTAATAAACAGAGATGTTAGTCCCATCCGAATTGGTATATAAAATCATGTCGGGTGATAAAAACTGTAACTCAAACATTGTTTAGAAAACTAGCCCCGTCGGAATAGGGTTAAAGTCTACTTGCCTCAAAAATCTTTAGGAGTGTGTGTCTTTTGAAATTACAAAATGATGTGCCCCAAAAATCACGAACTGCCTTAAAAATTGTGGTCTAGTGAACATGCTTGATACAAACTACATGTGGCAATAATTTCTTTATTCCATCTGAAAGAAGTAAAAGCTAAAAATAAAATCTGCCGGGTCCAATCACTGACACTGAGATAGTATATGAAGAGGTTTTGCTGTCTACCATGTCTATCTCTGACCACCCCTCTTTTCCCTGAACTCAATCAGCCAAACCTCATTGTTAAAAATAGTCGACGTGCCCGCAGGCTCCTGCGCTACAGGAGGAGGCTAATGGAGAATGCTTCATGCTAACTACAATGAGAGCTCACACTGCAATCCACACCACTAAACTTAGCATTACTTGTGCAAAAGGGTTTGAATAATTAGCTGTTAGCACACTGCCCAAATTCAGTGTAAAAATGGGTTTGACAGTAATAGCCATCACTCTTAGCTAAGCATATAACTGTCTCTGGGGCATGACAGGCTAAGCACTGTATTTCTGATGAGTGTTTAATCCACCTCAAGCCTTCAAACAAGTGCTCCCAGCTGACAAGTTGATGCTACAGTAATCCACTTACACCTGTACAAACTCACAGTGCAAGAGATGACCACTGGAGCAGTGTAGGACACTACAGAGCTAGGGCTAAATCTGAGAGAATCCAAAGCATTGTTTTATTCATAGGACAAAAGAGAGACAGGAAAGTTCATGGAGAAAAAGAGGGAACAGGATCGCAAGCTGGATCACGAACAGGTCTCTGTGTCACATGCACAAGCGCTGCTCACTGTGTCATGATTTTAACCAGGAAGTGCATTTATTTAGAGCACTGTTTCTCACTCATGAGCTGAGTCAGGTGTATTTCATTAGGAAGAGATGTAAAATGTGCAGTATTGGAGGTTATCCGGGACCAGGGTTAGGAAACACTGGTGTAGGTCGGACATGTGTATCGCCCCCTACAGTCAGGTGAGGGGAAAACAGGCATGCTGGTATGGCTATAGTTATAATTTAATGATTCCTAGTTATTATTAGTTTTCAAAAGTGTATGTTTAACTACATGTTCTGATATGAACAACTAGTCAGTAATGATACTGATTTACACTTACATTACCATTCAAAAGTTTAGGGTCAGTAAGATTTTGTTTTCTTTTGAAATAAATTAATACTTTTATTCAGCAAGGATGCATTAAATTCATAAAAGATTACAGTAAAGACTTTTACATAATAAAAAAAAAAAACTGGAGTAATGGCTGCTGAAAATTCAGCTTTGCCATCACAGGAATAAATAACATTTCAAGATATATTATGTTTTTTGTTAATTTGTCTGTTTTAATATTTTAAAATGTAATAATATTCCACAAGATTACTGTTTTTACTGTATTTGTGATCACGCAAACGCAGCCTCTGTGACGGTAAGAGGGTAATTTAAGAACAGGAATGCAGTGAGTTCATTAACTGAAAGATTCATCTGACTGATTCATACTAAGTTTGTGAACGATTTATTAAAAGAACAGGCTCATATGAGTCATTCGTTCTTGAATCTGAGTACACTAATAGCACTGATTGTTTTTAAGTGCAGCAATAAAAGTTAACGCAATAGAAAGGCTTGTTTTCTTGGCATTATTTTGCAGTATCTCCCTCTGCAAAATGAAACTCTCTCTGTGTTTCATCACATTCAATTCAGACATCAAAATCACAACATGAGCTAATGCATAGTATTGCACTTCAATATCTTAGATATAAGAGGACTATGGAGCTGAGAGTGGGGGGTTAAGGCTGGGGTCCTCATGAGGCTGCTGGGCCCAGGGGACCTTCCACACAGGCAGAGAGAGGCGGGTACCTCCTGCCCACGCTGCCACAGTGGGAGCCATCAGCACCTCAAGGGACCACCAGAACTGAGAGGAACACCTGGACCTGCCATTAGTCACACAGACTGTGAGAGCAGACAGACGGTAAGCTGGAGATCCGGAGAGAAAGACATCACATACACATATGTATATAACCATACACACAGAAAAACTACACACACAAACACATGCTTTGACATTAATGCACAAACAGTTGAGTAAACAGGAACTAGCACATGCAGAACTACACATATAACATCCATCACACACAAAACATTTGATTGACACACACACACCCACCCACATGAGTTAATGAAAAGGTGTCATGAATATTAAGAGGCATAAAAATACAGGGCAGCGGCACTATAAAAAAACCACTAAAACACAAGTTCATGCGCTCAGATACACACGCTGGGAGGCAGGGTGAAGGAGACACCTGGACGGCAATGTGGTGAATAAGGACAGGATAATTACTGTGGTATTAAACGGTGCACTCCCCAGGGTGACACCAGAGCACCCAGCCGGGGTTCAAGGACGCAGAGAGAGCTGCACCTCACCACTGTCATTACAGCAGCATGCACAGTCTCTCTCTGCCTGTCTGCTGCTCAACCTCTCTTTCTGTCTCTAACACATATAAACACAAACAGCTGCACCTCACCACTGTCATTACTGCTGCATGCACTGTCTCTCGCTCCTCTCACACACAATCACTTTCAACGAATATAAACTCAAACAGCTGCCCTTAAAGAGACAGTTCACACAAATGGAAATTTATGCCATGGATTACTCACTCTCATATAGTTCCAAACCTGTATGAATTTCTTACAAGGAATGAAAAAAAAAAGCCATGAATATTCACATGACTCTTTTTTATACCATAAAAGATGCCTTTGAGAGCCAAAAATTAAAAAAAGCAATCAAGTCAGAATCTGTCATTATTCATATATTTTGTTATTTAGTCACTGAAAAGTCACATTCACAATTCTGCATATTAAAATGTTGGTGTTAAATAATGGGTTATGAGATGTGTGAAAAACACTGGCATTTTGCGCTGACGTCAAATCTGGTGTTTTTATCAATTTCAATATAAAAACAATACGTTTTTATTTTCATTAATTCACTCAAAATCTTTCATTTCATCATAGCTCTCAAATTTCATGAAAAGTTTCAGTGAATAATGACTTTTCAAAACAGAAAATTTGTTTCACACTAAAATTATTATATGGCTTAAGAAACATCATATGTGTCATATTAAGTACTTTTATAGTATTTTATTGTGTTGTGCTTTTTTGGACTTTGACAGCATCCATTCTTACACATTTGCTGTATGGAAAAGAACAGCTTGGATATCTTGAGTAACATCTCTTTTTACATTTCACAGAAGAAAGTAAATCGTAGGGGTTTGGAACACCACCAGGGTAGGTAAATAATGACAACATTTAAATTTTTGGCTGAACTATTTCTTCAGCCGCTGCCATTTATCAGCGTACCAACAGAGAGGGAGAAAGAGAGAATCATCAATCAAAAAACAAGAACATAAAATCTGACAAAATCACAAACATAAAATCTTTCAACAAGCAAACAGCAAAGTCACTACAGATCACCTCTCTACGATCTGTTAACAAAAGCTGATCACTGGACCATGCCCACACACGCTCTGATATGATGTGAGCCTTCTTAGAAACTTGCACTGGCCCTTTATTGTTGATGGAGCGCTATGTAGTGTGGCAATTAGTCCAAAAGAATAGCCACACCGAATAGCAAATCAACCCAACATTATGCTAACAATGCTATTACTTTACAAACAAACACAACCCCCACGTCCATGCATGCGGGAGGCTATGGATCAGCGCCCGGCGGGACATGCGCTAAACAACGGACAATGCGCGACCGCCAACAGGTGAGGACCGTTTATTCCCTTTGAACGGTTTTCATCAGTGGATTATTATTTTTGTTAAACCTATGCACTCCCTGAGACTCTCTCCTACACACACAACGGCAAGATCACACATTAAACTAAAACACGCATCTTGTTTCTTCACTGTTCAAATGCGAAAAGAGGACGCCAGGATGACCCAAAGAGTGGCCAGCCATTAGCTTTGTGAGTTTATTTGACTTTTAACTCGGTGACAGAGCGGGAAAAAAAGACCACATTGCCTTTAATTAAGGTCATGAGGACCATAAAAACACAAAATAAAATAGCAAATGGAAAGAAAAAAAATCAGTATCAAGTTCAATGTGGTTGTCAACAAAAAGAACCCAACTTTAAAACAAAATGGAGGGTGGCGAGAGAGAAAATTCTCTTTGTGTATTAAAGAGCTCAAACTGTCTCCATCAAAGGGGGCTCAGCTGGGGGAAAAGGAGCGGCAGAGAAAAGAAAGGGAGGACGAGACAAAGGTACAGCGAGTGGGAAAAAAAATCTGCCCGACATGAAACAGATCAAAGGCTGCGGTCGGGAGAAAGGGAAGCCAGGGGGTCCAGTAATTACGGCCTACATCCGCTAAAACATGGGGAGATGGAAAGAGAGGATGGAGGCAATGAGAAAACTTCTCCAATCCATTGGCTCCTGGGGTTGCCTTTGCACTAGTCCTTCACACACACACTCTAACCCCTACCAGGACGCACAAACGCTGCCAGATCCTGTCCTCGCCCTCCCCCTCTGCCGGTAAGGCCCCACCCCATGCGGGAAGCCCCCTTGCTGGCCCATGGGGGGGATAGCTGTCCACTGTGAGTGAACGACTTGGAAAAAAACAACAAAAAAAAACTTTTTGTTGGAACTTCTGGCATCGCCCCAGGGGCTGTTCTCTGGGAAGGAGAAGCAAGCTGACCTCCAGACAGACGTGCATTCAAACATACAATGTGTATAGACATTCACACATATGTAAAGTACATGAAATGCACATGCAAACATGAATACAAATGTCTGCATATATATATATATATATATATATATGAATAAAAAACCTGCTCATACACACAGACAAAATGAGGCACACAGTGTGGTAGAGGGCAGTGTGACGGCGTGCAGTAGATCAATGGCGACCACTAGCTGCTCAGACTCCACAGCATAAAAAAGGATTGCAGTGGGACTAACAGTAAAAGTGCAGCCCCATCCTCACATCAAATGCGGTCCCGCCACCACTTTTTAATAAACGTGGGTGAACAGAAACATGAAAATGGCTTCAACAATGATCTGGCTTTCATGTATGCCCTCTCTCATTCTTCCTACCCTATCCTATGGAAGAACTTCAGGGATGTGTGTTGCCTTCATCAATGGCACACTATCAAACTCAACCACTGGAAAGGTGTAGGTTTAATCATTAAAATCACTTACAACTACAGTTATACATTTTTAAAGCAAATGTGATGAGAAAAGTCCCTGCCATGATGCTGGGATGGTCTGTGTGGGGTGCTCTGGGTGGTTGTGTAGTAGTCCAAGTCAAAAAAGAAATAAAGTCCCTTCTTCAATGCAAGTCTATGGGGTTTTATCATCCACTAAGGCAAAAAACTAGGCTCAACAAAAAGGATGGCCCACTGGCCCCTAGGGTTTGGGGCTAGTTGACAAGATATTTGTCCTATTGGGTTTCTTAGTGCTGTGTTGCCACAAAAAAATACAGTTTTTATTTTATAATTATTTATTTATTTTATATATATATTATAGTACTGTGCAAGTCTTAGGCCACTATTAGATGTTGTTTTAGCAATGGTATAATGACCATATATGATTATTTCTCTTTATTAGAATATAACCAGAAAATACAGGAAATTTACATTTACATTTATTTGGCAGACGCTTTTATCCAAAGCAACTTGCATTGCATTTCGAGGTAAACATTTATGGCTCATTTTCACTAAGTGGTACCCGCCTGGAACAGCCTTTCCTCGGCTAGTCCTTCTGACGTTTGCCGCTGACTCTGACGTCTCTGTAGTGGTTAAATATGAGATATAATTCGTCTTGTGAATATCTAACGGGCGATCTTTGGTTTCGTGAATCTATATTTTGTTCCCTGGCCAATCGTTTTGGCTGAGGGCAAAGTGAAATTTCATAACTTAATATTTAGGCTATTTAACTTTACCGGTGTAATGTTAGACTAGAGTGCTGACTTTGTATGTTTGACTGAATTCTTTGCTTTATTTCTTATTGTATAGCTTCTTGTACTTTTTACTTATACTTTTATAATGGCTATTATTGATAAAACTGAAATTTAACAAAAAGAGACAGGGTTGAGTTTTGTCATTTTTAATTTTATTACAGTGAAGATGATCAGAGTCCAAATGCACATATTGCCTGAACCATATTAATACATTTAATATTTTTAAAATTTAAACAAAAAGAGGCAGGGTTGTGTCTTATATTTTGTTTTGTTATAAATAGGCTAACGTTATACATGCAGTGAATATAATCAATACGCGTTGCCTGAACCACATTTGTGTGGTTATAATGTTTAACATTTCTTTAAATGAAAACGAAAAGAGGCAGTGTGGTGTTTTAGAACATATTTCGTTTTATTGTTGCCTAAAATGTACATGCAGAGATAAACGGAGTAGCGGAGCGAACTGAGTGACGCTTTCAAGAACGCGCTATTCTATTTGCAGAATTACTGGACTCGCGTCCTCATTTGTCATTCTCCTGGGTTGGACTTGGCAAGTCCGAACTTTGCGTACTTGGTATTGAGAAACGCCTAATGTCGGCGCTTGTCTTCTTGTGACAAACATGCCGAGAAGCAAGAACAAGATCTGCTGTGTGTCATCCATTGTTGTTTACTATGTTGCTTTCTTCTTCGCGCGAAAATGACATCAATCGCTTCTTTCCAGCATAGGCGGTGGAAATGCTAGCTGGATCAGGGATTACCGTCCCGAATCGTACTGTAGTGTACCGTACCGTACCGCTCAGTGGAAACGAGCCATTACATTCTTATCAGTTCTTGCTTTCCCTGGAAATCGAACCCATGACCTTGGCGTTGCAAGTGCCAACGCTCTACTGTTTGAGCTACAGGAAATTTATAAGCAGTATTTTATATTTTTTATATATATCATCTGGGGGAAAAAACAGCTTCTTTAGACTAAAGGGGCAAGTATTTAGTGACCTCCCCTTACACTTGAGCAATAGCAGGAACCTGGCTCTCTTAAACCTAAATCCAATCCAATCCTTTGGAATGGAAAAGGATTGGAAGGCCAAGAAAACATTCAAAATATGATGAGAAGTTTCTCAGAGTTTCTTCTTTGAGAAACTGGAAGTCAAGGAGGTAACTCTAAAAAAAAATTTGCTTAAAGAAGCCATTTTGTTCAGATTCTTTTTTTACATTGTGTGTACATATTTCCTGTATTTTCTGTTTGTATCTAAATAAAGAGACCGAAAAATAAATCTGGATGGTCATTAAAACATTGCTAAAACAACAAAGCTGGTGGTGGCCTAAGACTTTTGTATAATCAGGGGTCCACATACTGTAACTAGTACACATGTTGCGCATGTGTGGTAAAAATAAATGACGTGGAGGGAAGCGCTTTTAAGTACCAACATTTTGGGGACAGCGACACGTTTACTTACTGGAGTAGGATTTTTCTCTGGTAAGATGGCAATCATGATGATAAGTGTGTTCATTAATTATTAGTTGTTAATAAGAATGCAACGGATCACAGTTGATCCATGATCCATACGGACCAGGCTACACGGTTCGGCACGCATGTGATTCGCGGATTAACTGCTAAGTTTAATCATCATAGATGATTCAAAAGTTTATTATTTGAACGTGTTTTGTCTTGCCAATTTACACATTCACACGATTTTAAACGCGAAAGAGAAGGCGAAAATCGGGACTCGCTCTGTTATCTGTGCGCACACCTGAAGTGCCTGCACGCAGAGAGAGAGAGAGAGAGAGAGAGAGAGAGAGAGAGAGAGAGAGAGAGAGAGAGAGAGAGAGAGAGAGAGAGAGAGAGAGAGAGAGAGAGAACTGTTCCTGCTGTTGTCTGTGTCATTAATGTTAATAAAATAAAAATACAGCTTTAACAAAGATTAACCTATATTTAATTTCTATAGTGAACAAATAGTGTTAAAGTGAGGAGAGCAGTCAGTAGGAAAGTGATGACGACAGCTTGTAGGATAAGTGTGCCGAGTAAAGTGTGAGTACCAAGCAGCATCTCCAGGTGCTCCCTTGATTGATCCTAATTATTTTTGCAAATTTAAGTCCTGGAAAAAAAGTGGAAAAAGTAAAAAGTTTTTTTTTTTTTTTTTAATGAAAAATCTAAAATATTTTTTCATTTATTTAAAAAAATATTTTTTTTATGTAATGAACATTTTTTATATATATAAAAGTACACATATTGACAAAAATAGACTGATCATTCTTTTGTGGTGAAGCCAGGGAAAATGTTGGTAGGGAAAGTAAAAACAAATATTGAGCTTGGAAGAAGTTCAAGTAGTTCAAGGTCAAGTTATGCACCAAATTATAAAATATAAGGTTAGGGGGGTGTTTTTGTATGAGCAATAATAATAGTTAAAGCACTAATACACTGTGTTACTAGTTCTAACTATAAAAAATAAAGACAAGAATGTGTAACTGATGACAGGGGGGTTGCTACACACATTTGAATGAATAGAAAGAGAAATCAGTAAGCGTTTGGAAGTGAAAAGACACATAGGCCTCTATAATTGCCTAATGTCTTACCTGTTTACCTGACCTGTATCTCACTATTTTCTTATTCTCTCTTCTCACCACACACAGGCAAAAGCACACAGCCAATATCGAAGGGTGCGTTTTCTGCCACACAAGCTTGCACACATGCCCCAAAATTAAATTAATATGAAAAAAAATTAAATTAAATCAAACCCCCAAGTGTTTTATTACTTACTTGTGTTTCCAGCCATTAAGAGAGTGCATTACTAAAATATGAATAATTAAGGACATATGGGTATTATTACGTCGGAGGGAAAAAAAACAATCGCTCATGCCTTATTTCATTTGGAAGAAGCGTTGTTATCTCTGGAAAGTGTCTGACAGGGGGCTCTGATGTGTCTGAGGTGTGAAATGAGAGAAATACATGGGGTCGGTCTATATCGGGACACAAGTCACGCCACCATATCGCCGTCCACACTAAACTTTCTTCACTTCATGACTGTTGCCGTGGAGTTCATTTCTAGCTCAACAAAAAGTTCTGAAATGTCACATTTAGGATTTTTCATTGATTGCAGATTGTGTCCAAAATTAGATTTAAGACTTGGCTGTGGTTTTCAGCATAAATAGTGGAACAACTTCTTGTCTATGCACGATTGGATCATTATAGAGCCCTGCCAAGCCTCTCTGACATCCACATATCGCAATTTTAGAACTCTGGGGGAATTATGCTGCCTCGTCTACATCAAGAAGTTTATCCCTTCTGACCCAAACCGGTGGTGGAAACTCTCCATCGTAAGATAATCACAACAAAATCACCATTGATTCTTCTGCTATTCCACAAGACACTGGGGCATCCAACAAATCAGCGCAGAAAATGCAAGAAGGAAAGGAGGAAAGAAAGAAAGAAAAAGAAAGAAAGAAAGAAAAAGAAGGAAAGAAGGCAATGGCAAGACACCAAGGCAAAAAATGCAAAAGCAGATCTAGGTCTGCCTATATTCTGCAAACGTCTTCATAAACAAAAAACAAAACAAAAAAAAGGACATAACAAAAAAATACATGAATAAATAATGAATATCATCATTTTCTAGCACGCTATGAAGCTAGCATACAATGCTTACCAGCTGGACACATGATGCCAGTACACAGTGTTCATCACAATCCCAAACCAACACACACAACCACACTCATTCCTAAACTTTTTCAGCATGCTTGTGGATTATTAGTCGTCTCCGATCCGTACCGACCCGTTATCAGCCCCTCACCAGTAAACCCAAATCCCCCCACAGCTGTCAAAGCCTCCCGACGCTCACTCTCTCACTCCCTCTCCTCCAAACCCCCACTTCACTTTATCTAGGTTTTCGCAGGCCGCACGCTTTGGCAGCAGACCGGGGGGTAACCAGTCTCTCAGTTTCCCTCTCTTTCTCTTCGTCTCCCCACCCAGCAGCAGCGGCGTCAACAACAGTCCCGGTCTGCCCTGGGAACGGAGTGTGGAAACAGGCCCGCATTGCTGTGCTGTGTCCTGGGGGAGTTCATTACTTGAGCAGGGCGCTCCCACCAGCCAGCCAGAGAGCAGGTCCGCCACGGCCCAACTGCGCTCCACTGGAGCTGCTCTCATTAAACAGAGAGAAAGAAAGAAAAGGCAAGAAAGAAAGAAAGAAAGAAAGAAAGAAAGAAAGAAAGAAAGAAAGAAAGAAAGAAAGAAAGAAAGAAAGAAAGAAAGAAAGAAAGAAAGAAAGAAAGAAAGAAAGAAAGAAAGAAAGAAAGAAAAAGGCTAATAACGTGACAAGTTTTGTTTTTTCTTGTCGGGTAGTGTGCGTTTCATTTATCGTCTTTTCCGAGGTGGAATTTGTGTCTGCGACACCACCCACTCCCAGGTCTGGTTACTTATTCAGCAGCGAGTTTCCTATCCTCCCCAGAAATGAGAAACAGGTTTAAATATTTTACAAAGGCAGGGTGGATAGCGAAGGCTCTGAGCTCGGAGGAACAAGTAGAAGGATTCTCCAGATCTTTAACCCCAATAGAGGGCCATCTCCTTTGAACACTCAATCCCCATCACGCACTTCTCTTTCTCAGTTTCTCCCGGGAAGCTCCACTGTCACTAGCCTTGACAAAACAATACACACCTACCGCACTAATTCCACTGAAAGAAGGGGGGGGGGGGCAACGTGCATGCCCTTCCTCATCCGATATTACGCTCTAAATCTAGACTTGTTCAGTTCATTCTCCTACAATCCATCCATCTCTCACTCCCTCGCGGTCTCGGACGCCCCCCCCTTGCAACCCTGCCAAGATGCGAAGGATTCCAATCAGGCACTTAGCTGGATGGCTATTTCCAGGGACAAAGGACATGGAGAGGAGCAGGACTGGAGGGGAGGGGGAAAACGAGGGGGAACAAAGACTGCTCCTGGCACCCAGGGGAGCAACCAGCCACTGACGTAACCGTGTATGAGTGCGTGTATGTGCGAGAGAGATAGAAGGAGGCCGTAATGGGTGTTTGAGAGCCTGCCTGAGGCTGGCAGAGGTCCCCAAGGGGGGCTGTCCTCATGGGAAGATAGGAAAAGAGGTTCTCTATTATTTGTGGACACTTACTGAGTGAGGGCCGTGTGCAAACTATCAACTGTGGTATAACGTAACTACGAAAATGAGAATATATGATATATGTTGCATTCATGTGAGATGTGAATATCAGAAGTCATAAGAGATGTAATATTAACAGGAGTGGATGCCGGCGTTCCGTGTTACTACAAAACAAACTGTGATTGGCCACCACATCATGAGACCACATGAAGAGATAGGCCGCCACATCATGAAGAGATAGGACACTTAAAGGGTTAGTTCACCCAAAAATGAAAATTCTGTCAGTAATTACTCACCCTCATGTTGTTCCAACCCCGTAAGACTTTCGTTCATCTTCGGAACACAAATTAAGATATTTTTGATGAAATCTGAGAGCTGTCTCACTCCTCCATAGGCTTCTATGTTATTGAAACTTGCCGGCCCAGAAAGTTAGTAAAGACAATGTTTAAAATAGTCCAAGTGACTACATTGACTCAACCGTTTCAAGTTTATCAAGCGATGAGAATACTTTTTGTGTGGAAAAAATAAAATAAAAAAATAATGACTTTATTCAACTATTCATTTTCTTCTGTGTGGGCCTCTGACGTGAGTTCACGTAGTGTAACAACGCAGCGCATCTAGGTTGTACGTCAGAACATAGGCTCACTATTGGCCGACGCTGGTCATGTGTGTGATGCTGGCCAATAGTGAGCCTACGTTGTGACGTTGTGCTGCGCTGTTAAACTACGTAAACTCACTACGAGGCCCACACATAAGAAAATGAATAGTTAAATAAAGTCGTTATTTTTGTTTGTTTTTTGCGCAGAAAAAGAATTCTCGTCGCTTGATAAACTTATGGTTGAGCCAGTGTAGTCACTATTTTAAACATTGTCTTTACTAATTTTCTGGGCCGGCAAGTTTCAATAGCATAAAAGCCTATGGAGGAGTGAGCCAGCTCTCAGATTTAATCAAAAATATCTTAATTTGTGTTCCGAAGATGAACGAAAGTCTTACGGGGTTGGAACAACATGAGGGTGAGTAATTACTGACAGAATTTTCATTTTTAGGTGAACTAACCCTTTAAACAGATAATTTGTTAAGTTCTGTTCCAAAACCTAGCGGGTTGCTTACCTAAGCAATTACTGGTGAGAAACAAATTGTTATTGATAAATTGTAATTGTGATTGGTGATTGAACAATTTAGTTTGAACGAATTTTGTGTATTAAAATAAAAACAACTCTTTTAGTAATTTATGAAGACAGTAAACTACATTTTCTATCATTCTCTGTGATAAAATACATAGATGATTCAGTACAAGAATGTCAAAAATAAAATCACATACCTAATGTGTATCCTTTGCTATTTGTTATGAAGCATTAGTGCTAAAAAAGTTTCCTGTCTTTGTCAATAAGTTAAAAGAGTGAGAGAATTTTGATTGATTAAAACCAAAATCACTGGACGTGATTATAATTTCCCAAAACTTTCCTGGAGGAACACAGTAAAAAAATTCAAAAGATGGCGGACGAGTGTAGAGAATTAATGACAATTAAGATGATAATTATAAATACACTGCTCTATACAGAAAAGTAATGATAAACTGGTTTAAATCTAATTGAAAATATGTGCACAGCATAGTTTTGTGCTTTTTAGAGAATCGCATGTTGTTTTTTATAAACCATTTAAGCACAAACGTCACCCTGCAACTGATTTCAATGGTCAACTCAATTATGCACGTTAACAAAAGAAAAAAAATCATGAATGGATTTGATTGTGATAAACAGTATTGCTATCTATCAGGATGTGTTACCACCACTACACTAAGGTTATGGTTAGAGTTTATGGTATGGTTAGGCGTTAGTATTTGTTTGTAGGCTATCACCATAGTGATATGTCCAAAAAAAGAACTTTACAATTTGCCACTGGACGGAAAAATATTACACTTAGAGCATTAGCTTAGCAATATGTTAACATCACACTCTACCAGGAACAATTGTGCTTCACATTAGGAGCACTATTTTCAAATTGCTTCCTATGTAGAGAGTTCCAAATTTGTCACTAATGAGGGTCCATTACAGATGTAGACACCAACTACTAGCTTATGGAACAGACCTGTACAGACATTCGTACGAACACCAATTTAAAAGTAACTTATGGGCGTGTATTTGTCCATCTCTACTGGCGTGCATACGTCTGCGTGCTGAATCAGTGAGTGTGTGTCAATAAGGGTGAGTGTGTGAGCATGTACGCTGGCGGCCGTGGTTAATGGACTCTGGTCTGTCTACAGAGGGGGAAAGGCTGGGGCTCTTTGAAAAGAGTGTGGATTCAGACAGCCTTTCCCATTTCTCTCCGTGCGTACGCCCCAGGGGCACTGCTTTTCCTGACATTTCACTTGACAAAGGCGAGCCACACCTGAGCGCAGGGTTAAAACTATTATAACAGCTCTCCCCCTGGCACACTGCCCTTTGGCTCCACTGCACCAAGTGTGTGTATGTATGTGAGAGCTTGTGTGTGCGCGATTTGGGCCCCATGAGTGTGAGAATGTGAAAGAGTATGTGGGTCTAGGTATATGTGTGCAAGAACCCAAGGTCTGCAGCTCCGGGGTGTGCTGACATACCACGCCACCTGTCCGCATCTTCGAACTGTATGGTAACAATGCCGGCAACGGCGCATCTTGAGGGCCGGATCTGCAGGGGCCCACTCCACGCCCACATTCGGCCCACGCTAAGCTGGCTATAGGGAGCCAGTGAGGAGTGGAGGAGCACAGCTAGTAGCCACAAACCATAATGGAGAAGCCAGAGATTGAGAGAGCGAGGGAGTTGGGGGCAAATGGGCCGAACTCAACAGGAGGTGGGGAGTGAGTGAAAAGAAAATGAGAAAGGGAGAAAGGACACTGCAGGAGAGCTGGAGAGAGGGAGACATGGAGAAAGAGGGCAGTTTGGGTTATCCACTACAGGGTGAGAGACAGAAAGAGAAGGAGGGGGCAACAGGACTGAATTGGAGAGAACAGGCTGTTCCTCATTACCGCGGCTCCCCGCAAAGAACCTGGTGATGGCTCTATTCTCCAATGCCCGGGGTCACCGAGGTCACACCCACCAACCAGGGGTCACATTCTCACACAAAACACTAACTAAGACGCAAAGCGATCAACGGAAGACCGAAACACCTGACCTCTTCCGCCCACAGAGCCTCTGACAAAGACCTCGTCCCTGCGGAAAACCAACAAAGGGCGGCCATCTTAGAACGGACCTACGCACTTACACAATTGCTCAATGGGAGCAGACACAGCCCTAACTGACTTTGGGGCTCAAAGTTGAGCAGTCAACATCCAGTAATGGAAAGTTGAATTCATCTGCAGAAAATTTATTTTGAACTACTGCACTTCCTGAGGCGCGCACAGATCTTTATGTGTGAGTGAGTAATATTTATGCATTAGTACATGTGTGTGATTCAGAAAAAAGAAAGACGATTTGAACCCTAAAACAAAAAAAGGACACGTGGCCAGAGCTTGCGCAAATAAACCCAGGATGAATAATGCATATTGGTGTGGATGAGCACCAAAAGAAATAGATTTGTAATTGTGTACTTTGATTATCTGTACATTTATTTGTCTGTACACACCCTTCGTATAGCCAATGAATACAAATGAGTGCGTTTGGTGGCAGGAATATTAACTCTCTCTCTCTCTCTCTCTCTCCAACGAGCGGGAAAAAATTGTGTGTGGATATTCCAACAGATTTTGGCTTCTTCCTGGGCACACGCAGACAGACCAAATATTTACTCTCCCCTCTTCCGCCCGCCTGCTCGACACAGCAGCCGAGAGAGAAAGAGAGAGAGAGAGAGAGAGAGATAGAAAGAGAGAGAGAGTTACATTTTTAATCTGCTGATTTTTTCCCTCCGAGAAGGCAAGCTGAATACAAGTACGCTGCCGCCAACACACACACGCTCCTTTTTTGTGTCCTTTGGCAAATTCTTTTATTTCACTCTTGCGTAGAGCAGAAAAGAAAAAAAAACGAGAGAGAGGAGAGGAGAGGATGGAAGGAAAAGGAAGAGAAGAGAGAACGTCCCCACAGAGTTTTTCTCCCTTCCTGGTGCGAGCGCAGGCCCCCACAGAGTCCCTGTGTAATTTCCAGTCCCTCAGAATTCAGGTATTAATAAAGGCCCCATGGGGAACTGCACACAATATAACCCTACATTTTCAGGCATTATGAAAGGACGCCCCCAGGGGTCTTTGGCTCAAATTTCTGAAATGCAGGCATTGTAAAAAAGGCACCCCAGGGGAGTCCCCCCGCAATAGAAATCTGCTGAATTCAAAGCATTTTCGGAGTCCTGGTGGGAGCCATTACTCCCTCTGGAAGCGCTTTTTTCTCTTTTTTTTCTCTCTCCTTTTTTTTTTTCTTTTTTTTTTTTTTTTTACAAAACATGTGTTGCTGACATGTTGACAGATTGCTCAGTGAAGTGTTTAGGTGCATGCACAAACCGAGTCTCTACAGAGACAGAGCACTGCTCTCTCTGCCAGAGCGCCTCTCAACTCTCCCAAAACTGGTGCTATCCATATTTTATAAGAGGGGGAAGAGGAAAATCTAGGGCTAGGAGAGCAAGCGAGGGGGGGTAAACACAAGATAAGTAGAGTCACGTATGGATGGAGGAGGAGAGGAAACGAAAAAGAGACGCTGAAAGACAGCGATGGGGAAAGAGAAAAAGGAGAGAGAAAAGAACTTCATCGTGAAAAATGAACCCTGTGATGAAAAATGACTTCCAGTGTGCTTTGAAACAACCCTCCTTCGTCTCACCCCCTCCCTTTCTCTCTCTCCCTGCATGCTGTGCCCCCTCCCCTCCCCTCAATCTCTCTCTCTTATGGAGGCAGGGCTCTTGCTCTCCCTGGAAAACCTGAGTTTACAACCAGCTGTGACTGCATTTGTATCTGTGCCAAAGGCTTAGTGGAGGAATCTTCAGGCCACCCTCTGGCTCTGAGAGAGAGAGAGAGAGAGAGAGAGAGAGAGAGAGAGAGAGAGAGAGAGGGGGGGGGGTGGAGGGGGTAAGGGAGGACCAACACACAAAGCAGCTCTCACTTTGAGGGAACACGCGTAGTCTGATTTGTGCAAACACACAGAAGCGAACACACGCGCTCCTCTGATATAGGTGGCGCAAACGCACACAAAGCAAATACAGCTGAAGACGAAGGTGGCATGCTGTCGATTACCACAGACAACAATTTCACATCGTCTAACGATTTGTAAAAACAAAAAAGAAAGTTGCGTGCTTACAATGGAAAACTATGAGGCAATATGGGGTGTGCTGCGAAGCTCAACCTGGGATCTGCAAACCTCTCCTCAGACAGCATTTCTGCTGACTTGACAGTTGAACAATGATGTAACTGATTATGTTAAAAGCCATCCACAAATACACTTCACAAAGTCTATGAGCCATACAGATTTTAAAAACATATTTTTAACATCTATTTTAAAGTATTTTAATTCAGTGTCTTTGTTCAATTACAATCTACTTCTAATGCAATGTTGTGTTATTGAAAAAAATTGTTGTGTGTGTGTGTAAAATATATGTGAAATGATAGGAATAATTTTTATGAAATGCATTTTTCATAAAATAATAGTATTTTGAGATCAGTAGCTTTTAGGTAATAGTGTGGAGCCAATTTTTTTTTAGCTCAACTGAGACATGCGAAAAGGGGCACCAGACTTACACTGCAAGCGTGAAATTGCATTTTTATTCGTTTTCACTAAACAAGTCTAAATAATTTTCCGTGGCAATCAAGCTTAATTTAATAAATCTTATATGTTGTATTTAACCCGAAAAATTCCTTCACCATACAAATTTATGCCCGGCCACATTTTTTTTAAAACATGTGACTAAGAAACTAATGCCAATAAAGCTTATTTAACGTACTAATTTGTCCTTGCCCAGTTTTTTTTTTTCTCTTCTGCACAGCAAGATCAAATTACAAACTACTCTTCTCTTTCTCTGTAGGATGAAGGGAGAGGAAAATGATCTGCAACTTTAATAAGAGTCTTGGCCTCCCTGGATTCAGCTGCTGTCGTGATGACAGGCAGCTGGGGGGTCTTTGGTTGGCCAGGACAGATATACGGACAGATGGATGGAAGGATGGATATGAGGAAAAGGGATGTGTGTTCATGACGTGAAGCGCCCTGGGCGAGTGTGTGTTTAGTGTAAAAATGAAGGGGGTGACTGCTCTCTCAGGGGACCGAACCACCCCGAGGCCCGTCACATACCCCCATTACACTTTAACTGCCTGCCAGACACACAACTCCCCACCTAGCCTCCCAGCAGAGGAGAGGGCACACCGCTCTGTGTGTGTGAGTGTCTATAGAAGTAAATGAGTTGGTGTGCACTGAATGTAAAAGACTTCAGCCCAAAGTATATTTTGGCTGTCCGCGTTCGCGACGGTCTGCGCACTGTCCGTGTGACGCAATCTCCGTCATCAGGAGTCATCACATTGTTGCACGCAGCCCAATTTTTCTGTCCGCACGGTCCACGTACAACAGCACATGTGCGAGTGACTTGAGAGCTTGAAAACAAAGTCCATTAGACAGTGCGCATGTGCCAAACACATCTTTCCCCACTCATGGATTATACTTTGAAAGGCTCGCGGCACGCAGAAAATGAAGCATACCTGGGCCGGGAGACGCAGGAGAAAACGCATTCACAAAGTCCTGTGTTTATTTTAAAAATACTTTATTTTGTTTATTAAATATACTAGTTTTATTAAAAAAAGACAAATGTATTTAATAAATATTGAAATAATATTTAATCAAATGCATAAAAACTAAATTGAATCAAATGTAATAATGTAATTATTATTTTACTAGTATTATTAAACAAAATTCCAAATTACATGTAATAAATATTTCAATAAAACATATCTAAGTGCATAAAAACTTCATAAAAAAATTCATTCTAATAAATTCAATAATAAAAAGTGAGTACTGACAAGTTTGAAGCTTAGCGTACACGTCACTGTCAAGGCTGTGACCTAGCAGTTAGCGCACACGCGGCCCATGCGAGTTTGAATCCAGCTGGTGACATTTACTGACCCCATTCCCCCTTATTCTACCCATCACTCCATGTCCTTTCTTGACTACACCTATAAATAAAAGTGGCAAAAAGGCCAAAAAAAAGAAGTCATTCGTCTTCCCGCCCTCTCTTTCTTTCTCAGAGCAGTGACAGAGAGAGTGTGAGCTGTGTAGAGCTATTTCTACAGACTACTAACCCCCCCACCATCAACTCTCTCTCTCTCTCTCTCTCTCTCTCTCTCTCTCTCCCAGTCTGTCTCTCTGGAGCGCTTGCCGTTCCCCTCAGTCTTCTGAAGGCGGGTTAATTAGCACTCGCCTCCTATTTGTATCTGACAGGTGGAGAGCCCGCCCCCCCAGCTGACTGACAGCTCTCTCGTTTACCCACATGGCTGCCTGCTTCACTCAACCATTCTCTGGCTTAGTCCCCGAAGTCTTTCAGTCTTTCTCGTCCGCTCTACTTCAGGAAGACATATCCTGACATTTATTTTCTATACAGATCAACATATGAACTGATCGAGTGAGAAATGGGTCAGAGGAGGAATTCTAATTTCAAGCTAGAAGAGCTCAGCTGCCATGCAGCGGTCACCTCTGTGTGTGTGTGTGTGTGTGTGTGTGTGTGTGTGTGTGTGTGTGTGTGTGTGTGTGTGTGTGTGTGTGTGTGTGTGTGTGCGCGTGTTTATCTGTGCCTCCTGCTCACCCCGTCCTGCCACATGAGTTTAGGAAGCTCACAGGGTGGTCAGCACTGCTATATACAACACACGGATAAGGTGGACCGATAAAGGCTACACATATAGCAAAAACAAGGCTGAGAGGACACCTGAACGGGCCTACTGGTCCACATGCTGTGCTGTGGAGTCTAAACTGGGCCTCTTTTTTCGACTAAGCCAAACCCAGGAGGCTATAGGGCCTTCTGTTCCAGACTAGAGAGGGAGGGGTCAGCTGCACAATGCCACAGGGGACATGTGGAAAGGGGGCGAGAGGGAGAAAGAGAGAAAGAGAGAGCAAGAGAGTGAGGTGAGTGTTGTTAACAGCCAGGGCCCAACCTTGGCCGGTTGCAGGGCAGTGGAGCGGAGCAGCGCAGTGAATGTTCTCCATTTGATCTGAGGTTTTTTCCAAGCGCTCCTCAGGGAGCCAGTGTTCCAGATTCCTCTTCCAGTAGAGCCTCCCTTCAGACTCAGCCCACAGTATGACACTCACTCACACACACACACACACTCCTGTATCACCCACACACATACTTGTGCACACAAACACTAATCCACACTCATGACCCGATAGATTCACACAGACAAATATAAACACACACTAGACGATATAATGCTGTCCAACTGCCACAAACACACACACTTACACTGTAATCCTGTAAACAGACATATTATCGGGACGCAGGGTCATTTAAACTACTGTTCAAAAGTTTGGGGTCAGTCTTTTTCTTTTTTTTTTAAAGAAAGAAATTAATACTTTTATTCAACAAGAATACTTTAAATCGATCAAAAGTAACAGCAAAGACATTTATAATGTTACAAAAGATTTCTATTTCTAATGAATGCGGTTTTCTTACTTTATATTCAAAGCTTACTGGGGGAAAAAATACTTAAAATAAAAAATAAATACAGTTTTTACTTTATCAAATAAATTCAGCCTTGGTGACTTTCAAAAGCATTTTAACAAAATCTTACCAACACCAAAATTTTGAACGGTAGTGTAGAAAACCGTGGTGCCAAAAATAAAGATAAATACACATTAACTCACACTCAAAAGCATACAGTGGGGCCCAAAAGTTTGGAAACACTAATGAAAATGCTCTCATTTAAACTTTTTTCTAATTTAAAACATAAATTATAATTTAAAACATGTATATTATGGGCATAATTTGAGTGAAAATCTGAATTGCAATATTTATATGAACTTCAGAATCTCTTTTTGCTTATTGACAGGAGCATTTGAACTGCCCAAACACAAATTTGAGTAAAACCTGATGAAGCAAGAACACCTGCCTATCTGTACAAAGATTCACATGATTAATGTCCGAAATCAGCTTATTTGTTGTGACCTAAAAATTCAGTGCAGAAGTGCAGAAACAGACATATTTCTTATTCATGTTAAATCATGTTTCTTTGTTTTCATTTGAAAAAAATCCTAAAACTTATCTATTTTTAGGCTTAAAAATGATTTTGTATCCCAGATTTTCAATGTGACATCAGACTTTTGAACGCTCTAAATCTCTAAGCAGAAAGTGAAAGAGCACAAGAACTTTAAGTGATATAAGAAAGTAGGAGGAGATGGAAACGCTAGGAGTGTAATGGGGGTAGGCAGAGCCAAAGACATTTGGAGGGATTGAAAGGCAGACGTTCCTCGTCTCCAATATCGTCTCCTGTGGAACTCATATTAGCAGCGATCAATGGCAGCGAGGGGGGAAAAGAAAAAGAGAGGGACGGAGGGACAGTCAGAGAAAGACAATGTTGGTAGGGATGGTTAGCGACAATATCAGAGGTTTTATTATTGTCGAGAAGCTAAACAAGAGGACGGTGCACAAATATGAGGCGGACATGCCAAATACACATGCACGCACAAACACATGATGGGATTCCAGGTGTAATTCTATAGCCACGGTGTCTTCTGTTAAGGGAATAGAAATTTCATTTCATGCCGTGGCGTGGCACGGCTGTGCTCGAGAATATTCCTGCTCTGACGGGCATGCGGTCATAATAATAACCGTAAATTGATAGAGTGGCTTTATGAGCCTTCTGCTGGTGTGCTGATATTGGCCAGGCTCTCCTTGGGGCCATGGGAACCATCCACTGCTCTCCACAACATGGCCTCCCTCACACACACACACACACACACACGCACGCACACAAAATGGCGTGTTTGTCCCTTATCAGATGAAGTCACCCGCAGCACGCCACTCTCTCCCCCACTAGACCAGCTCCCAGGAGTTTGTCAAAAACTTGAAAGGGTTTGCAAAGTGATTTTTTATTAACTGCTATTATTGTTGTTGTTGTTGTTATAAATAATTAAAAATACATAGGACATTGTTTTAAAGTAATATTGAATAATAATCTGCATTATTCAATATTAATTTAATAGATTGTTCTCTAATAATAATAATAATAATAATAATTTAAAAAGTAATAATCAGGGTTATTATTGTTAACTAAAACTATTAAAATATTTTGTTTATTAAAATAAAGCCGAAATAAAATAAAACACAAAAAAATAGATGAAAAACAATGAAAACAAAAATTAGAAATGTTGTCTTGGCAATGAAATTAAATAAGTTTAAGCAATAAAATTACTAAGTGAAAATAAATAAAAACTGAAACCAAACTAAAACCTTGTTAATTAAAACGAAAACGGAAAATATAAAAAAAATAAAAGGTAATTTTAATATTAATAAAACATATAACATTATAGAAATAATACCAACAGACATGGCACCAGATTATGGGTGCTTCTCAAACCTTCCTATTCCAGTCCATCGAAGGCTTCTAGGCTAGAGTCCTCCTCAGTATTGAATGTTACAATGAAATGGTTTAGTAAATGCGCTTGGCAACGTCATAAATATTTCCGACCCCGCAGTCACAATGTGAAAAATCTATTACAATTATATTTTGAAAAATACTTTAAAACCTTTATATTAACTGTCTTCCTATCTGGGGTCTCCCAGAGGTTTACATAATGTAGCTTAGCATTATGTGATTAATTTACAAAAAAAAAAGAAAGAAAACTTTGTCTTGCATTACGTAGTGATGCCGATTCATTTTCTGCCAATTCTTTTTTTTGTGAACTGGAAAGTGTGCAAAGGATTGTGGGTGATTGGAGGACATGAAGGATACAGCTGATGCATCCTTCAAAACAGGCCGAATGAAGGACGTGAAATGAAGCCTGCCTTGAAAGGATCCTTTAAAATAAGAAGTCCTTTGACGGACTTTGATGATATGGCAGCCAAAATATGCAGTCTTACTGGGACGCATCCTTCCGATTGAGAAGCACCCTCTTTTACAATCTTCAGATCGCACACTCCTGGGAACAACTGCATTTTGTCATTTCATTTCACTCTTTATTTTTCCCCTCCAATACGCAACATGCAGCTCTCTGATGACTCCAAGACTGAGATTGCATCTAAAATCCAGGGCCATGATTTCATTACTTTGGAAGTAGCCAAAATAATGGAAGGACATGGGGGAAGGGGTTGTGTCATGCTGTATTGTGTCCCCTCAGAAACATGTGTGCTCTGGTATGATGAGGGCTGTGGATATAAACAATCCACTAGCATCATATTTTGAGAATTTTATATAGCTGAAAAGATACTTCAAGATGATCCAGTAAACATACTGCATTCGACTGTTGGAGTGGCATCTCTCTCTCTCTCTCTCTCTCTCTCTCTCTCTCTCTCTCTCTCTCTCTCTCTCTCTCTCTCTCTTTACATTTATATATATCAACCTCTCCTCCTCTTTTCCTCAGATTTTAAGCTCGTTAAGGAGAGGCCCTTGATTAATCTACTAGGAAGCAGATGCCCCTGCAGGCCCGCTTTCAGCGTTTCATTAATTACCGCGATTGTAATAACGGCTATTGTGTGCGTGTATTGCGTGATAGCTTTAAAACACCCCTCTCCTGAGGGAGCATACTGACTCCAGAACAGCCAACGGCCTCCAAGTAACCCCACCGCCTCGAAAACTATACCAACTTCTGCCTCCTGCCAATATGATTCTCAGAAATAATAAATTAGTGTATAATCTCAGTGCCAATAGCATAACCACACGGAATTGCAAAAAAAAGTTTAAAAAATCCCCATAATTTTTTATGATTTAAGTAGGTTTACTAACCACTTCCCCCGTCTGCCATTGTACGGCTAAACAGGTAGTCTTGCCCACTAACGTAATGCAAAATTATTTGCATCTTCAAAAAGTTGCATGATTATTGTAGGCGAAAAGGTTTTAAAGAATTAGTTCACCCAAAAAAATTTATTATCCCATAATTTACTCATCCTCAAGCCATCCTAGATGTATGACTTTCTATTTTCTTCAGAGCTTGAGTTTTTGAACCTCAGAAAAAAGTGCATCCATCCATCATAAAAGTAATCCATAAAGCTCCAGGGGGTTAATAAATGCCTTCTGAAACGAAACAATGTGTCTATAATCTATATAACCTATAATACTGTCTTCCGGTAACGGCCGTACGCGAATCTAGTTCCGACCGAAGAGTGACGTATTGATGAACGCAGAAGTACAGAGGAAAGAACAAAACAAAACACCGGTCATGAACTAGAAGTCTAAAATGTTTTAAAGAGAAATGTCGGAGGAGCTTGAGTCTGAAGCCAAGCCCTATTTGTTTGAACCGCGAGCGGTGTCTACTCTCATCTACGTCATATGTCGGGTCAGAGGTCACTCTTCCACCGGAACTAGACTCGGGTATGACCGTTATCGGAAGCCAGTGATTAGTTTATAAAGTTATAAATATGTTTTTTTTTTAACACATCGCTTAGCTTCAGAAGGCTTTTATTAACCCCCTGGAGCCGTATGGATTACGTTTATGATGGATAGATGCGCTTTTTGGAGTTTCAAAAACTCAGGCTCTATTCACTCCCATTATAAAGCTTGGAAGAGCCAGGATATTTTCTAATATAACTCTTATTGTGTTTGGCTGAAAGAAGAAAGTCATATACATCTAGGATGGCTTGAGTGTGAGTAAATTATGGGATAATTTTTATTTTTGGGTGAACTAAACCTTTGAATGCTGTGCCAACAATCATCCATTCTCAAGTCTGATTAAAATTTTGTGGCCATCTGCAAGTTACCCCACAAATGGCACATTAAACTGGGATATGAGGATGCATTGGAAAAAAAATACACTTTGGCTTTAAAGACAGTGGAGAAACACAACACATACACAAACCTGCTGGGCAGTGGTTGGTACGGTGCTCGGTCAGGTCTGCCAGGCACTCAAAGTCCTGTTGGCAGTTGTCACAAGTGAAGATGGAGTCGTCATCTAAATCCTCCTCTCCTACCCTCTCGTCATGACTGGTCACACTCTGTTCTCCGTCCTCACCAGTCACCCGGCTCTCCTTTCTATCAGAGTCTCGCTCCGATACCGCTGCATCTATGTATATACACACATGCACCACAGAGAGAAAGGGGCAAGATGTGAGGTCAAGGGATTGCTGTTGACAGGTGAATCATACTATAATAATTATTTCTTGACTGTTATGCGTTGTACTTCATATATGTGCTGATGCAGAGCTTTTGCAAATGTCACGGACAGCAAAACTTACTGTACTTGTCAAAACTTAAATCAATAATAAAAAATAAAAAAAACAAGCAGGTTGTATCCAGTGTTGGCAAGCTATTTTGAAACTGCAGCTTGCCAAAGTAGAACTCAATAATTGAAGTAGGCAAACTAGTAAACTAATCTTTTGAAAAAGACATCAACAACACTGCATATTCATATTACACACATATCATTTAATAAAAGCTGTATTTTTAAGAGAAATTAAACTAGAAATAAAAACAGTAGCAGCAGCATTTAACCAATTATTACATAAAATGCTGTTTTATTACAAAGATGGCTGTGCAGAAATTAATTCACTAAACAATTTTATAAATCAGTAAATAATCCAAATGAATTGATTCACTAGAATGAATAAAACTTTCCAATTGCTACATTAAGCATATGAGGGAAATAATCGATTCTGTAGAACTCTGATTGTGTAGACTTTAGAGAGATAGAGAGAGAGAAAGAGAGAAAGAGAGAGAGAGAGAGAGAGAAAGAGAGAAAGAGAGAGAGAGAGAGGGGGGGGGGGGGCATTTGACTAGTATGCTGCATATGAGGTAGGCTAAAGAATCATTTATGATGAACAAATTCACTGTGCTTTACAATGCTACATTTGAGAGAGTTGCTAATTGTTAGAAAATGTAACACATTACTGGAATAGCTCAACTGATAAAAATAGCCTAAAAGAGATCACTTTTCTCAATCTCAGTTTAAATCCCAACCTTAAGTGTGTCTAGTCTCAGTCAAAACTACATCAAAGCTCCCATGAGCCTCTAGACTGAAGTGTAAGAGAGGGGCCCGAGGCTTCAAGAGCCGCTTGAGCGCGAGCCACCCAGTCACTCGTGGCACACAGTAAGGACCAGTGGATAAATCTGCCACTGCAATCCTCCTTCCGCCATTGTGGCTCCATTTTCACACCTTATTATCACATTAAAGGCTCTACGCTGAAAGGACTACACACGAGACTAGAGGTAGAGGGAGGAGAGAGAGCAAGATTGAGTTAGAGTGAAAGAGAGACAGAGGAAGCGAGACAAGACGGCGTACAAAATGTGGGGTGGTGTGAGATTGCGAGACAGAATGGGAGCAAAGAGACCCTGATAAAATTGATCCAAATTAAGACACAAAGGGCCCCATCACACCTGCTATTAACATGCTCTTTCGGTGGTCAGATCGCAATCGGATAGCACTTGGCCACTTTAAAAGCCAGGTGATTGCATTTTGATTACCTAGACCGCATATGGAGGTGGTCAGAGACCATTCTGACCACACTCGACAAAGGTGTCAATGCTAATATATTTTGTTATGTGCATACAACAAAAGTAATATACAAAATAATTCAAATTCACCCTCTGCTTTATAAATGCATGATATTGATCTTATTGTGAACAGCTATGTGATTCCATGCATACGTTTAATTTTTAAAAATGTTGTGACCTTGTAATTTTTAATCAATGTCGTATCTTGATCTCTCTGTGAAACGACAGACTTCTCTCTGGTTACGCATCCCATACTTCTCCAATTATTTAGTCCGCTTAAAACTAGTCTCTTTCTTACAAATGACTGCAAGCTTGCATTCAGATCTACACCCAACCAATCAACAACCGATGGATAGAACCAAGTCCCTGTCGCTACTTCCATTTTCGATGCAACTTAAATGTGAAAAAATAACAGACGGCCATATGATCAGGTCACCTAACTTAATGACCAATAACCCATGAATTATTCCACGGACTACACTTGGAATCTCTTGTTTCTCTCCCATAAACTCTCACTATCATTACTCTCCCAATCCATAATCGGAAGGGAACTTTAAAACGTCATGTTTTTAAAACTTCATCGCTTTTAATCCTTATTAGCATCATTTACTGTGGGAATGTTTCTAAATGCAATAATGCCATAAACCAAATACCATAATTTTTATCTGTAAAACATTCTAAATGTTTTTTTAAATACATTAAATGGCAGAATGTGTTCAGTTAATGTGACGTCTGATGCAATACGCAACCAGTTTTCAATATCATGAGTGTAAGTGCGATCAGCTCTCTATCTGAAACACACTAGAGATACACTGCGATGGAAAAGAATACGAAACGAGTATTAATGAATAAAAGAAATCAAATAAGCAGAAAAAAAAAACAGACAACAAGGGAAGCCAAGGAGCTGAGAAAAAGCGCAGGGGAAAGGAGGAAACGTGAGGGCAGAGGGAGCGGGAAAAGGGAGGGAGGAAGTGGGGGCCGGAGAGAGGGAGGGCTGCTCACCGGCTCCCCCGGGCTTAACATCCTGTCTAATCATCCTGGACTTGTGCAATCAGAGAGAAGCAGGAGGTGGCCATTCCTGTGCTCCACACATTCTGATCAGCTCTAATTTGGCCAGGCCTGGCTCTGCATTACGCCGCGCCGCAGCAGCCCACGCTAATGGGGCCTGCGGATCGGAGCCCAGCCAGAGGAGAGCCTGGGCCTTGCTTTGGGCCCCAGCCCAGTCCGGACTGCAGGTGGAAATGGGTGAGGGGGGGTTGGTGGGCTCGGTATCTGGAGGGGCATTTGGATAAGGAAGCGTCGAGGTGCTCTAGTTTATTTCACCCCCACCAGAGCAGAGGGTGGAGAGGTGGGGGTGAAGGTGGGGGCGTTGTGGTGGTTTGGAGGGTGGTGCGGGCTGGGCTAGGAGGGGTATGGCCATCTGTCCAGTGGTGAGAACACCGTCTGGACAGGGAGGAGAACGGCCCCTAACTGACACTACACTGATAGAGCCCTGAGCAGCGGTTACACACATACACACGTGCAAACACACAAAAGGTGCATTAACTACACTATTTCATCCATGAGAGCTTCTAATCTCGGGGAAAAATGGATGGTGGCAGTAACCCTCGAACACTCCCTACCTCTCCTCACTCAATCACACACACTCGCACACACACCCTGATTCCCCCAGGTACCCTCATGCCAGAGGTACAGGCACTGCCAACCAAGGCACATGCCAGCACAACCTGCTACCATGGCAACGAGGGAGGAGCAGGAGGGGACCTTTCCCTACCCTTCTCCTCTCTCCATACCTCCATCTCTCTGGTCACAAGCGGGGCTGGCGTGCAGGAGGAGATGAAGACGAGGATAAAAGTGGCCGGCGGAATGCTCTGCACTGCTAACCTGCCTTTTAAACTCCTCCATCCTTCTTTTTCATGCTCTTTCTGCATCTTCCTTTCATTACTGCCTTCTCTCCCCCCCTCCTTTCCCGTAAGCGTATGCCCTCTCAGGAGGGAAGAAGGGAGGGGAGTCTCTAGAGGGGCCCCTCCAGAACACACTCCATTAGAGTGCAGGGCCACCGTCATTACAGGGCTCCATTTCTCTCTCTGCAGTGGAAGATTGATACACACGCATCACGCATCTCAGCTGCAGTCGTTCCACCTCCGACCGCGGCCTTGACAAACACACACGAGTGCAAATGCGTGCGTAAACATGATGCGTGGTGCAAGGAGAGGCTGATGGGCGCAGGGTGGGGCACAGGTCGTGGTGAGGTCCGTGAACATTTCTAAATTAGGGTTCATCCAACGTGGCTTGCTTTTTATTTTGCGCATCTGGCGGTTGAAATGTTTAAAGGGATAGCATACCACTAAAAATATAACAGTTATTTACTCATCCTCATGTTGTTCCAATGCCATATTATTTTATTTCTTCATGTGGAAAAACACCATGCTCTCTTGCATTCATTTACAATGAATGGGGGACTTAAGGTTTCAAAAAGAGCCAAAAAAGTACACAAAAGAACCATAAAAGTACAATAAATGACTCAGACAAGTGTATTGAAGCCATTCTATATTTTTGTGCAACAAACAGATACAAATTTAAGTTGTTACTCTCATAGTTTTCTCTTTCAGTCCAAGTCATTGGGTCTGTGAGTCCAATTCATGAGCAAATCATTTACACTAGTTTTGAGAACTGAATCAATGACTGATTGACTGAAAAAATGACAACTTCACTGAAAAAGTAAAAATTTCTCGTTTTGAGTACCTCAGAAGAAAAAAAGCTTTGTGACAACATAAGGGTGAATAAATGCCAATTTTCATTTTGGGTACACTCTCCATTTAACGCTCCCACATAGGCAAAACATGCAGAAGTGACTTAAGGTCAAGGCAAACAGGCTAAGTGGAATCATTCTGAAGCGGTGTGTTGTTTTTAAACACACACTGACTGTGGCACAGTTAAACTCAATGAAATCAGGGCTGTTGAGAATACTGTCCAAAGAGACTAATGATTTAAAGAAACACATTCAACAGAACCAGTTCTTTTTATGCTCTCCAATATAATTCTCGACTCTGCTCTGTATGCTGCAAACATATATCTCAAACATGCGCCGCTCCTGACAGAGACCGCGACTACATTTGTTTCATTACTGTAATACCTTTCAAGCTAGCAAGCCTGTGGTAACTGTGCTGCTATTTGTGTTTTTAATGTAAAAATGTGTTAGTGACAATGTGGTGTTTAATATTTTTGTAATGTTGTGCCTCAGGTGTAGGCTGTTGTGGTTCAAATGAGTATGAGGGGCTATTTTGTCCCTTCAATGTCCTTTTGCAATACTGGAGGTGGAGGACAGACACACACACTGGCATACCTCACAACAGGGCCTAGACTCCCTCTACTGTGAGAGGGCTAGGTGAGAAACAAGCCAAAGAGACACAACACTTCTGCTTGTGTGTGTGCGTGTGTGTGTTTGGTGAGGGTTAGTGGACAACGGTGTTGCGAACTTGATTGAAAGCTCCATTTATCAGAGTAGACCTTGGTATGTTGATGACAAAGACTTCAAGCACACACTCTTTTGAGACTTTGCCATCCCAGGTGGCAAGCTCTTTCCACCACACCTTTGTTCATGTATGTGGGAGAGTATTTTACCAATACTTTAAGTTAGGATGCATGCTGCTGTCCTCTTTCGTGTGTGAAAGAGCAATGTGTTAATGAGTGTTTGGGGGTCCCCAGCAGGGGATGTACCCAGAGCCCAACTCACAGCCAGCTGCAGCTCCTGTCCCTCACTCAGTCACTCTGCAGGCCATTATCTCTGAGAGACAGCCTGTCCCAGCACCAAAAACTCACACACATACACCCACCATACACTTACAAAACAGATGCAAACAACATAAACATACACTACACAAGGGTATTATAAACATACACTCAACACACACACAAATTCACTCTTAATTGATGCAAAAAAATAACCATTTTTAGTTACAAACATCACGTTAAGACATAAAAAATAAATAAAACAGTGTAAAAAAATATTAAATATATATGTATAAAATTTCTGTCTAAATATTTTAATTTCAATAAATGTCTCAAGAATTGCTATTGGCCAAATAAAAACAGCTGTTTCATCTCCAATTCTTGAGACATACCCACTTTCACAAACGTAAAGATGCTTCAAAACAATATTCTCAAAAATAGCTGCAGCGATTTTTATCAGAGGATATATTCATATTCATATGTTACAAAGTAATTCAATGGTGCTCAAGAGCTGAAGTCATTAAACGCAGTCCCAAGGGCTGGCATCCTTTCTAAAAATGGTAGATTGCATATTCTAATGCAAGAAAAAAAAAATTAATATTCATAAAGCCTGGCCAACTTTTTAAACCACACTTACAATATGGTCTGCCTGAAACTGATTTAAGCAGTTTATCATTATCATTATATATTAATGATTGTTTTTCTTTATGATATTGTAGAATATTCTTAGCTCTGCTAATAGGCCTTTCTTATGCTTTATATTAAACAAGGTTGTGTATGTTTTACATCAAGTTGAGCCTCAGGTCGTGCGCGCACGCGTGTGTGAGTGTGAGTGTGAGTGCGAGTGTGTGTGTGTGTGAGAGAGAGAGAGAGAGAGAGAGAGAGAGAGAGAGAGAGAGAGAGAGAGAGAGAGAGAGAGAGAGAGAGAGAGAGAGAGAGAGAGAGAGAGAGAGAAGAGAGAGAGAGAGAGAGAGCGCAGTGGTAGTGGGGGGGGGGTCTGCTACGATCAAACCCCCCCTCACACACACTTTCTCTCTCAGGAAAGACAAACAGCTATGTTTGTGTGGGGTAATTAGATGAGGAGAAGTGAATTAGCAGAATCCACAGAGCAGTCATGTTGCCGAGCACAGCCCCGCCTTACAGGGACCTGCTAATTACCCCTCGTTAGGTTGATATGTCTTTTTTTTTAAGTGTGGTGTAGCTTCCATCATGAGAGTGGGAAATAATTAGCATTGGTGTGATGCTGCCCTTAATGGACACCGCAAGGCATGCTCCACTCTGACGAGAGGAACACTGGAATGACAAAGGATCAAGAAGATTCTTTAGTGCTACTAAGAGACACAGATCCAATGGCACAACTATGTTGTCTTTATAGTCGCCCAGAATGCACAATAAATGTTAAAAATAAAATGCCATGAATCTGATTGTCAAGCGTAGTTTCCTTTTTCTATGTTGAATTTTGGACGAAGCAACAAAATGAGTGAGTACAGTATCTTTTTCATTTGTATCCTGAAACAAAAACATAAAAAAACTATATATTTTAAGTGCATATATCAACTAAAAGTTAACTTTGTCAACTTTTAGGACTGCACTAACATGTAGATGCTGATCAAAGATAATAGACCTGGACTACAAGCCACGAATGTCCAATTTTGATTTCATGTGATCTTTAAGTAATGCAATAAAAAAGCTTTCATTTTGCATTGTGGGTTTTGCTCACCAAGACGGCCAGTCAAACAACTCAGCTAAAACGTTTCGAGATCTTAGCTTGGGAGCTCTCTTTACGACCAGAACCCTTAAAACTCCATTTCCCTTTCCGCCACTGTGTCTGCTCTTAGTTATGCTGTACCGACTGTGCATTTAAGTGCAATTGAATGTAAGTTTTTATTGTTTTAAAGTACTAAAAGGGGAAATCCACATATGGAGGTCACACTTGTCTGTCAAACGATAGAGAAAAGAAAGCAGGAGACAGAAACAGATATCAGAAGAGAAGTTGTGCATGTTGTACAACTAATAGGAGGCGAGTGTAAGCTTGGTTTGGGAAAAGAGGTACACACACACACACACACACACACACCAGAACACAATTAAACCCCAACAAAAGAACAAGCCACACTGTACTGGACTGGAAAAATAGCAGCTCCAACTTAAACAAGACTTTTTTTCCAATGAAAACATTAAAGCACAAGGCTGTCTTTCAACTACATCACAAATATACACACACACACACGAACCAGACGTGGCCAAATGTAAACCAGATCAAGGCTGCATTAGTCAGAGAGACCAAAGGAATTGTAGTGCTGCTCTAAGCTCGATTAGGTATGTCTGATCTGATCACACGAACACAGCCTACCTGTCGAAATCTATCGCTCATCCTGTCCCTGAAAACTGGCACAGACACACTCCCTGATAGAAAACATTAATGATGTTGGACCTCGTCAAGAAACAACGGAGAGGCAATCCAGGTCTAATATGGACACCATGGCACCAGAACCTTCAAACAAGATGAATTTGCAACCCATTGTAGCTTAAGGGTCAAAGCAGGAGAGTTTTAAGTAGTGTTAAGAGTTGTTACAATACTTAAATTCAATTCCATTACTACTCAACACCAATTTCTAATGGAATTTTCAATAGCAACTAATATGCTACTGAACATAATTTTTTACTTGTTAAAGTTCAGTATAAAAATTAACACTAAAATTAAAACAACATGTAGCCAGCTTGTCAAAATAAAATATTTTACAAAGAATTTTTATAAAATGAAATAAAATAATAATAATCAATAATAAAATACAATAACAATAATATTACATAATATAAATATAAAATAACAAATACAAATAAAAAACCATTAAGACTAAATTTAACTAAGAAAATTAAAAACTAAACTAAAAAAAAAAATGTGTTAATGTTTTTTTAGGCATAGCAACGGTCACAAACCTAACTGATTAATAATTTTTTGACAATTTGAGATAATATATAATTAGCATTGGCCACCAATCGTGCCATCTTGTCCAGTAAACAAAAGTAATAGTTCCTCCTTTTATCAATTCCAAATACAGCCTTACCAATAGATAATAAACTTTTCCTGGTTTCAATGCAAATTTTAGTGGATTTGGGGTAAATACCAATATATTGATTTTTTTTGTCATTAAATGTATGTGTCAGAAACATAGTCATCCTGCTCTCCATGAACTCTCATCGTCCTTTAAATAACTTATGTTGGTTGACCACTAGCTCTAAGGCCACACGTATGGTACATCTACATCCGCATTGTGCGTATTCCGGTTTGGAGTTGGGACAAGGGCCCCTGATGGCCCAGCGCTTGAGCAGGTGCAGTGCGTGCACGTGGTCTCTCGGGGGAGCGCAGGGCCTAACGCGGTAAACACGGGACCTATTTAAAGCAAGTAGACCTCTCTCTCTGGCTCTGCTGGCCTCTGCTAGCTGCGTTTCCACAATACCGCATGGCCCCTCGGGACCCCCGCTTGCCAGGCACGCTGTACCAGTCTCCCCTTCTCCAGAGACCCAGCACCCAACGCTCGTGCATCCAGATACAAAGAAGAAAGAGAGAGAGAGATGATGAAAGAGAGCGTCATGGAAGGATGGGAATTAAATCGCACAGAACACACAAACAGCCATACAGCTGCTCGCCGATGCCATCACCTGTTCCAGCCCATGGTTCCGCGAGCTGACACGTGAACTTAAGAGCGACGCGTACACACATCGACGCGCAAATATACACGCGTGGCGACATGCTAATGCATACACACACAGAGACGCACACCTCCTCTTCACACATTAAAACTGTTTTCCTGTCGCTGCCTTGGGGAAATTAAAAATATATTATGGACCTCCAGAGGTTCATGCAAGGAGATGAAGAAAAATAGAGAGGGACACAAATGAGAGAGCGAGACAGACAGCGAGACACGAACGGAGGGAGAGGAAGACACACAAAAGCACTTGAGGGATAGAGAGATGGATCTCTTGGTTGTGTCCTCTTTTCTAAACTGCCCACTGCATCATGGAGAAAGAGGGCCATTTTGGGGCTGCGATGTAGCCGACGGTCATCATCGCTCCTGTCCTCCTCCCACTCTCCCTCTCATCCCTCGTTCCCAGTTACCAAACAGGGAATGCATGGCTGAATCCAGCTCAGGTTAGATTCCAGAGGGGACGGAGCATTTGCAGGGGCCAGGAGACCGACTGATTTTTCACTCTGTGTCATCTAACAGATCTTGCCAATCCTCTGGCTCTCTACAGCTGCCTCAGTAGAGCCCAATAAAAAAATGGGCCATTTTGTGCCTGACTGAACCATCGCTTGCCCAATCAGGCCAATGTTGTGTAGTGATTTAAATATGTTACCAAGGTAATAATACCTAGCTGGTTTTAGCGAATCTGTGAGAATGACTTGTGAAAGTGCGTCAAAGAAATCAGTAAAACAGTGGTTCTCAACTCCAGTCCTGCGAAACCAATGCTCTGTACATTTTTCAGATCATCAGCCCGTTAGGAAAGAGCTCCATGAACTGAACTGACTGTGTCATATAAGGGAGACTTACAAAATGTGCAGAGCAGTGTTGAGAACCACTTGCAGTAAAAGTTTTGTCTCTTATACTATCATTTTCTCAATGGGAAATCAATGGTTTCAGGAAATTACATTGTTTGCAAAAGTTGAATGCATAAATGAATGAAGTTTGGCTGCATTTATCTGAAAAAATATATAGTAAAAACGCTAATATTGTGAAATATTACAACAATTTAAAATAAATATTTTCTATTTTAAATAAAAATGTATATTCCATTTTTCTCAATTTCTTATTATATCGGGGTCAGGTGAACATAAAACCAGTCCATTATTCAGGCCATTCTTAGCACTGATGAGTCGAATAGTCATTCAGGCAATCCGCTGACAAGTCATTTTGAAGATATAGCCTTAAAATGTCATTAAGTCCCAAAAAGTTACATCGTAATTAAAAATATTTTATTACTAAACTTTATACTTTTTGCAGGGCCACCAGTCAAAATATTGGCAAGTAAAAATCTAAACTTCTGGCCCAACTAAGCCTATAGAAACAGCCCTGCTCTGTACTCTACTGACTGCAGCACACCTTTTTTTCTCCCTTTCATTTTGGCCTCGACAAAAGTTTAACGTGTGCCGAGTTTGACAGCGTAGGCCATTAAGAGGGTCATAAATAGGCCTGGTTCGGTGCCCTGCTGCCAAATAAAACCAGAACACAACAGCTCCCTTTCTGCCTGAGGAATACACAGGTGACCAAAAATCTCACATTACGGGTGAGCTCACAATGACTCGCCCAGTGTGGGTGAGACCAAGGGAGAACAGACAGAGCCATCCGATTGGCTGCGTTAAGAGGTCCTGCCGGCCCACCAATAGCTGAGGGAGGAAATGAATAAAATAATTCAATTCAAGACCATTACAGCCCCTATCGGCCAGAGCACGGGGATATGAGCAGCCTTTTTCCACAATGAATCATAGTCGGGGACGAACACACACAAATTGGGTGCTTGTATGTGTAGGGGTGTGTGTGTGTGTGTGTGTGTGTGTGTGTGTGTAATAATGTACTTGATCCCAGCAAATGTGCGTCAGACGATGTCCTATATGTTGACAAAGCAAAGTCTCTAGAGCTATTGTTTCAAAGTGTGTGTGTGTGTGTGTGTGTGTGTGTGTGTGTGTGTGTGTGTGTGTGTGTGTGTGTGTGTGTGTGTGTGTGAGAGAGAACGTATCCAAAAGCACAGCTCCAGTTCTTTGACAGGAAGCAGGAAAAACAATGCGCAACTTCACAGCTCTGATGGCACTTATAAAAAACAATTCCCCCCTCCCTGCTCCGTCTTTCGAAAAATGACAAGCGTCTGCATCTGTCTCAATAAACTCTCTCTCTCTCCTCTTCTTCCTTTCCTTCGACCCCCTCCCTCCCTCTCTCCACACCACCATCTCTTCGAGTCTCCAGTGTCAGACCTGGCTCATTTTCTCTCTTTTCTCCTTTCCTTCTCTTGTTCCCCTCTGGGCCAGGGAGGGACGGGTTGTTTTTCTATCTCAGGGAGCACGGGGTGGAGAGAAAAAGAGAGAGAGAGAGAGAGAGAGAGAGAGAGAGAGTGAATGAGAGTGAGAGTGTATGTGTGTGAGAGAGAGAGAGAGAGAGAGAGAGAGAGAGAGAGAGAGAGAGAGAGAGAGAGAGAGAGAGAGAGAGAGAGAGAGAGAAAGAAACAGGGGGGTGTACCTCCGGCCCGCTCCCCCAGCGGGACAGACCGAAGGGGCCTCAATCAGGTCCTTGGGGGCCCGCGGGTGGGGAGGGGGGAGGGATTGAGGGGCGGGTTGGGGGGGTGCTCTAACTCTTTCCTTTAACCTCTCCACCCCTTAACTATAACCCCCCCACTGCACTCGCTCCAAACTCAGTACACATTTTCCACCGAGGAGAGAGGTGGGGGGGAATGAAGTGAATTTAATACCAGGAAAAGCCTGCCAGTGTCCTTGTCGACATCATCTCCTAGGGAATAAAGGGAAGGAAGGTTTTTTTTATCTTTTTAAATAAGAGATGGCGAGCGGCCCCCTGAGCCCCAGCACAGCAGCACAAACAAACACAGGAGAGAGTATGGATAGGGGGAAGGGATTGAGAGAAAGAAAAAAGGGAGACAGAGAGAAAGAAAAAAGGGAGACAGAGAGAAAGAAAAAAAGGGAGACAGAGAGAAAGAAAAGGGAGACAAAGAGGAAAGAGAAAAAAAGAAAGAAGAGGTGATGCGGAATGCGACCAAGTCCACCCGGAACGGAGGTGGAAAAAAAAGGCTGATTAGCGCAAGCAAATGGGGTTACGGCACGAGAAATGAAAAAGAGAGGGATTGGAGGGAGGAGTCGAGGAGGAGAGGCAGAGAGGAAGAGCGGAGGGTTTAGCGAGAGCCCTGGGACTCCCCTTCCTGCTGCATCTCACACACGCAGCACTTTGCAGCCACCCAGGACCTAAGTCAGCACCCCTGCAGCACTCCCTCAGGGCCGGTTAGGAGGGGCCCACGTCATCCCCTTGGGCCCCCGGGGGCCTCTGTTTCTTACTCCCTTCACTCTGCTGAGCTCACCAAGATCCAACACTTAAAAATGCACAAACACAACTAACACTTTTAATACCCTCATAACCAATAAGATAACAATATAGGCTTTTACTTAGGCTCCTTTGAACACGCTTACTGATAGGGATGGAAGAGAGATGACATGAAATAATGGCCCCAAATGCACGTCGACAACATAAGCACAAATCCTCGATGCTAGGCTACAGATCCCACAAAGATTCATTATGTTAAAAAAAAAAATGATCAACAGTTATTGGCCTAGTCTTAAAGTAAGGTCATATTTACTGTTGCACAGTGAAATTTCCAAAGCAATTCCAGTCATTTCAATAGTAATCCGCAAGATAAGGAATCCACGCAAAATTTTCCATGTTTAATAACAGAGAGCTGTTTGGTTTATAAGTGACTTCTGTGTGAGCTGTGCTTCATACATTGCTACACTACTGACAATAGACAATGGACCTTTTTTTGCTTGCAAAATTTCACTAATGAGACCGGAGTGACCTTTAAAGTTGGTATGAAAATCTATCTATTTTCTAAACACGTTATTGATATTTCTATGAACGATTCATCCATGCACATGTTTCAAGTTTTTATTTATTTATTTTTTCAAGTCGTAATTCTCTGATGTATGCCACACTTCTCCAATCATTTACTCTGCTTAAACCCAGCCCCTTTCTCACAATTAACTTCAAGCTTGCATTCAGATCTCCCCCAACGTCATGACTTTAACGCAAAATCACAATTAAATATTTACATTTTGAATACACTTTCCTGCTTTTATTGTGATTGTCCGTCTTTAAAGTTTTTTCAAAATAACTTGCTTCCTTTTTGACTGTCATCGCCAAGACTCAAACCCACTCCGTCCCTTCCTGCCACTAACCGTCACAGAAACCACTTTTCAGAAACCAATTAAATCTCAAAGGGTGAAATCACATCCCGCCCTACTTTTTTCCCCCCTGGCTGAATATCCTGTATCATTCAGAAATACAGTGCTAACTTACACAAGCAAGGAATAATTCATTCATAATCCAAAAAAATGCAAAGCTGTGTTTTTATTGGATAATGTCCAGTCAAAAACACAGCTTTGTTGATGGTGCGGTAATGTTTTCACTCTCTGATCCAAATGTGTCTAGATACGTCTCCTGTTTTGAAAACGCTCAAGTAGCGAAAATGGATTCTGAGGGTACAGGGTGAAAAGCAAAATATAATATTCAGAAAGATACATGGTCTAAAACAGCCCGCTTGGATTTTGCCAGATAGAAATGTTCCTCTCCAGAGAGGAGGTGTAATCAAACTCGTCAAGTCGTGCGATATTATGTTCGGATTGCGGCAAAGTGCCTTTACGTTCAGACAGGAAGCGCCGCTAAGCTTCCAGTCCAGCATGCACCTGGACGCCAACCTCTTGTGTCTTATAAAAAACTCTCCCTCTCTCCCTCCTTTCTTCCCTCCCTCTGTGCGCAGGGCTACAGGCCATGTGGAATTGATATTAGAGATTGTGATGCAGCAGGTCATCTCCGAGGGAGCAGGGGGTTGGATGTATCGTGCAAGACGCCACGCTAGCGAAATCATACCTGTCTGAACAGAGGAGTCCCAACCACTGCCGCACTCTGTAGATTCAGCCTCTTCAACTGCTACCGAAAAAGAGAGAGAGAGTATTAGAGTGCTTGTGTAGCCAAATCGCACATTTTTGAGCACACAAACATGTACGGCATTCTTCTCAGAAGCGTGCCACATAAACAGCGGCCCATCATGAGTCTATGATGCCTTCAATCTGATTGTTGGATCCACATAAAAGGGATTTGTTGTGTGTAAGTGCTCTTTGTTTGTCTATGTGCTAATTTTGGAGGTGCAAAAACAGGTAACAGGAGGCAGTGAGATGAGAGGAGGAATGTGTGATAAAGGTTTTCCTGGGCATAGTCAAGGAAGGAAGCCCCACTGGCACACAAACAGGAAGCAGCAGTGTTCATGACACAATAAGAACTTGGACCCCCCCCCCCCCCCCACACACACACACATTACCGGTCTCTACAAAACTCCTTGTAGCCTGGAAGCACTTTGGCACACAGTCTAGAATGGAAACACACACTTTAACTTTACAGCAACAAACAGTCTGTAATTTGCGTAACCCCTCCACACATTTGACGATAGAGGCATCAGTGCATGAAGGAATACGCCAAATAATTTCTAACAGCACTTTATCAGCATGAATGGACTATTAAGTGTAGAAGTCTTCACACTCAGCGAACAATGTCCATGAAGAAGGAACAAAAAGCAGGAAAGATAAACATCAACGATGAGGTTCAAAAGAGGCTAAGACACTAATTAAGTTATCAAACTAATCACATGAAGATTTAATAAAGCCAAAAATGAAACGTCTATTATTATTTACTCACCCTTATGTTGTTTTAAACCCGTACAACTTTCTTTTTTCTGAGGAATATTGGAGGAGGCATTGTTCACGCTGCTCTTTTTCAATTCTATTAAAGTGAAGGCGGACTGGAGAGGTCAAGCCTTAAATAAAAAAGTTAAAATAATAAAATAAAATAAAGAATAAAAAACTAAAATGTTGATATAATGAGCTTCAGGAAGATTTTAATGAATAAAAACAAGTTTTGTAATATTCCTCAATTAAAGCAAATGCATGACTTTAGAAGACTTGGAATATAGCCTATTGTTGTTTGGATAATTTGTATTTGTTTTTTTTGCCATCTTCAAGCTCCAGTCTGCATATTATCATTTGTAAGTTGCGAATGTCTGTGTCTGCTACATAAATGTGTAAAATCTTTTGTGGGAGAATGAAAGTCATACAAGTTAAGAGTGATATGACAGACATTTAATTTTTGTGTGAGCTGTTTCTTTAAATAGAGTTTTTATGTGAGAAAAGAATCAAAAGTGGGAACAAGAAAGACAGAGAGAGCCAGAGAAAGCACGAGAGAGAGACTGAATCTGCTCTGTGTAAAGGAAATTGTGGTTAGATATGCTCCCACTGGCATTGGGCATCACTGCAGTCTCACTAAACCCACTTCCTCTCAGGAAAAGACTCTCAGAGAAAGAGGGGAAAAAATGAGAGACAAAAGAAGAGAAAGACAGAGAGAGAGAGAGAGAGAGAGAGAGAGAGAGAGAGAGAGAGAGAGAGAGAGAGAGAGAGAGAGGGAGGCAGGAACTGCACTATCCCTGACAGCCATACTGCATTCCTTCCACATTATCAGTTCCTTAATTACACACAGACTCTCTTTTTCTCTCAAATATGCACACACCACTGCAGAAAGTGCTGTCTGAGCCACCGTACACTGCTCTCGTCGAGGCTGCTCCCAGCAGGGTGGTCGGTGTGAACTTGACTCCCCTACCACCCTCCCTATTCCATATTCTACTCCCAAGCCAAGGCCAACAGGCCCCTGTTTTCCCTCTCAGAACTGCGGAATATCAGGACCGCAGACACTCCAGCCAGGAGTTCCAGAGAAAAGCCTGCCGTCGAGGCCCGAGGAGCCAAGCCAGGTCAGAATGACTGGCCTGTTACCGGACGCCAAGCGCTAGAGCCCAGAAAAAACAGAAGGCCTTTGCTAACAGGACACTGAGGTCTTCTCTTCCACTCCTTTCAAAGTCAAGGGATACATACGTCACACCTTGCTCTTGTCCTTTGTTTCAAAGTCTCTCACATTTTCCACCTCCGTTACTCAATTTTGCAGTCTTAAATGACGTTTGCCTGGATTTTTGCATCTGTTTATTCTTGTTCCAGACTTGGAGGCAGTGCTGCTGGGTAGAACTGGAATGCATTTAATAAACAGATTTCAAAAATCAAGTGCTTAGGTCATCCTCAAAATATGGTGACAAACATGTCCCTCGAGTTTTCTGTCATGAAGAAAGTCATCATTGTGTAACCTAAAATAAAATAAAAAAATGTTTGAAATTATATTGTTTTGCATATGAAATAAATAATAAAGATAATAATCTATTACTATTGGCCAGGTACCTGAAAAAATTACTTCTATGATTTTATTTATAACTCTCTTTATTTTCCAAGGTTAAACGTCAGTTTAAGTTCTGCAAACAGAGCTAAACAAAATAACATATAAATATTTTAAATATATTGAAGGGGGTGGATTCTGGAATCCACTTACTGTTCAATACACATATATACACACACATATATCTATATATATATAATATATACATATATATATAATAAGTATATATATATACTTTTTTTTTTTTTTTTTTTTCATTAATGTGTATTAAATTATTCCCAATAGTACATTCTCTTAATTCCATAGCTTTTCTCTTGGTTGCGCTGCTTCCAGTAGTGTATGTTTATGAGCTTATGAGTGTATGAGCTTTTATCCAATCATATTTCAGCCATCATGTGTTGCCAGGGTCAAAGAAATCTGCCTTGAGGCCTTCAGAACATAGACTGTAAAAAAACAACACCCCTTCATTCTCTTCCATTGGTGAAAACTGAAGCCGCCAAAGTCCTAATATGGCACTGACATCTTGCGCAGATTTGGGACCTGCTTCTACGCAGTAGTGAGCGCGGGACCTGAGTCTGCGCAGTAGTGAGCAGGAAGTAAAGCAGCGATATCAAGGTCCCGCCCTCACTCTCGCAGAAACCGTTAGTACAGTTTACTGCAGAACAACTCATTGCGTCAGTGTGAAATAAACAGTTATGGACATGTAGAAATTAAAGCTGAAGCTCCAATCGCCAAAAAAGTCTGTAGGTGCCTAAGGGCGTTTTCACACCTGAAAGTCCGCACCAAGGTTTTGATGCATTTTATACATTCGGTACATTTTGGTTTGGTTTCACATTGCAATTATGTGAGCGCACTAAAGAACTTTACATGACATACTTGCGTCCTGTCGTCATCATCTATGTGGGCTGCATCTTGACATTGATTGGTTTGTAAACAGACGTGTGTCTGACGTCAGCGTGTTGTCAAATCGGCGGGTAACTTTGACAAGAATGAATGAACAGACGCATATCGTTGCCACTATACTGTTATTATTACACCATTACTACCTGCAGCACCAACTACACTCGAGGCTAGTTCAAATTCGCCAAATGAACGTCCTCGTTGTGCGAACATTTTATCGTCGCGGGCAGGAAAGGAGGAGAAGACTGCAAGCAATCCTGCGAGAATCACCGGAACTTCCTGTAAATGGTCTGAAAGTCCGAACCATACAGAAAATGCTTTCACACTAGAAATGAACCAAACCTTTGTTCAGTTTGATCCGGACCGAGACTACCTCTTTTCGTCTGACCAAATTTCGTCTGTTTGGTCCGGACCGTGGTCCGGGGGAGGTTTCACACCTGTAATTTTGATTCGGATCAAACTGAAAAGTCCGAAATCCGGACCAAACAAGGTAGGTGTGAAAGGGCCCTAAGTGACTACTTCGTTTAGAGAAGCTGTCAATCACAGCTGTCAATCATTCATGACGTCACATTGGAAAAAATTAATTTGAAGTGTAATATGATTGTTTTGTTTCCATTGCGTTCATTAGACTTCATGGGGAGGCGGGCTTTATGACCTATACTGGGACCAGCCACCGGGGGGCGATCGAGACTCTTTGGCTTCACTTTTCAGGACTTTTACGGCACGCTTGCTTCAGAATCAATAGCGCGGGCGCCTGAATGAATGGCAATGAATGGCAATAGAGAGCCTAAGTCCCTCCCTTTCCGGTGGACCACCATGGAACCTTATTTCGGAAAAATATTGTATAGTAGTCAATGGCGAGAGACAACAAATATTTTGATCTCGTTTGAATTGTGCCCTGAATTACACATATGATGTTTGTCAATTTAAAAGATACATTTTAAAGTCAAGAAAGTCGCAGTTTGATGTAAAACTGTTGCGGTATAAGACTGTGAAAATACGTAATTACAAAGACTACAAACCCAAAAGGCGCACATGTGACATCATACCTTTTCTCTCAATGAATGAAGCTAACTTTACTGAAGCTAACGTCTGTCATTTTTTCTACAGTCTTGCGTTATAATCGTAACGTTACGCCGTCATGCCTGAGTGTTTTGAACCAGACTGCACACATACAGCCATGTTGGTGATGTACATAGTGCAAGACGAGAGACGTAGTTCATTAAGCGATTTTCACATAAAACTAAATGTTACCTCTTCTGTTTTATGACAAACTGCGACTTCCTTGAATTTCATAATTATCTTTTAAATTGACAAACATCATATGTGTAATTCAGGGCACAGTTCAGACGGAATAAAAAGATAAGTTGTCTCTCGCCATTGACTACCATACATCTTTTTTCCAAAATAAGGTCCCATGAGCCGGAAGCGGAGGGGAGGGACTTAGGCTCTCTATTATAATCAGTCAGATTTAATCAGCCAATCAGATTTCGATCAAACTGCACCGGGGCCATCTAGCAGGCGTACAATAACGTCAGCATTTTCACGTTCTTTGATTGGATGGTCAGAGGAGAGTGCGTAGCCTACTTAGTAGACCTACTAGATGTCAGAGCTAGCTAACCGTATCTGTAGCGAACTGCATAAACTAAAATATATCCCTGAAGATTTAATCGTTTTTCAACCCACAAATTAATGTTTCTCTCCCTCCTCGACCCCCAGCAGTTTCAAACCTATCGGAAAAAAATCCCTTATTCAGCCTTATCCATCTTAACGCAGAGTCACGGAACTCTATTCGATCTGTCCGGGTAAAAACAGAATTAACTGACTGT
This sequence comes from Squalius cephalus, assembly GCF_949319135.1. Lineage (NCBI taxonomy): Eukaryota > Metazoa > Chordata > Actinopteri > Cypriniformes > Leuciscidae > Squalius > Squalius cephalus. The sequence continues at coordinate 9,884,261 of NC_137127.1, read as the reverse complement.
AATGTATGCCATGTCTGATTTTGAAGGCAAAAGTCCCACTGATCTCATTGATTTCCTTCAAAAATCTGTGAGAGCATGGGGCAGCTGTACACATCGTCATGTTTTGCGGTGACTGTCCCTGTGTCCACTGCTTCTGTCGAGCGGACACTCTCAGCCCTAAAGCGAATTTAAATTCAAGCAAGGAATACGACTGCACAGACTCGACTTTCAGCATTAGCCTTGGTAGAAAAGACTCATTGTTGGAACTGAAACGCACAGATAACTTGTACATCAGAGTACAATCGAAGTCTTCTTGAGGAAAGAAATAAGGATGAATTTTGTGTAAAAAATAATCAGTAGTTTTGATGAGTATAATGCTTATTTTTAACCCCGTTTTTCCGTGCTGAATATGATTTTCTTCTTAATTTTTCTTGTAAATTTATAAATCAAAGCTTTTTTTTTTCAAACATTTATACTTTTATAGAACGACAGACAAGGGAGTCTCTGTTTCTGAACTTTTTAATCAGAACGCAAAACAACATGAACGCACCAGCCTAACTTACTCGCTCGTTTCTCTCTGCACGGCCTTTTCCGAACTCACCGCATTAACCCTATAACTGCCGGTGCAAAATAAAACAGCAATTTCACAACAATTATAAAGAGTCTGTGTGCTATTAAAAGCATATTAAGAGGTGGGTTAATTCAGGTACGAAACCACTGAAGGCCTAGGTGTGAAATGCATCACCCACCACTGATATATACCCAGCGCTTATTGTGGCTATGATTAGTATGAATCTACCCAACACTGCTAAGATATGCTCTCTCACTCCTCTCTGACCATCTCTTCCCTTCACTGCAGGATTGTATTTGTGAGTACGGTTCTTTCTCTGTTCACAGAATAAGTTTGTCTCCCGGCCTGAGCTGCTCCGATGCCGTGCTGTACTGTTTATCAGGGGAGATATCATGCTGCTTTTTCTAGTCAGATCTTGCTCTCTTGTTCTCCACTGTGTAGGGCTGGGCTACTCTCCCCCTGGCTTTATGGTATGTTCCCGGTAGTCTGTAAGATCCTCTATGAGTGCTGCTAGTCATACAAAAAAAAAAAAGAAAAAAAAAACACACACACACTTACAAACACACAGAGAAAGCACAGTATCTCTCCAGAAATCCAGCCTACACTGCAGGTGTTAGGTACACTCAGACTCACACACTCAGAACAATTCTACCTTCCTTAAAAAAAGATCATTAGTGGTGCTTACTATAGCTCATACTCATGGTTATGAACAATACAAACCCTTAACCTTGAGTATTAAAGGGATTTTGCATCTCTATGTATTTCTTTCTTCTGTGGAACAGAAAAAGATATTTTGAAAAACAGTTTTTGTCCATACATTGCGAGTCAATGGTGTTCCGTTTTGTTTTAGGCTCCTCTGACTATATCTTCAAAATATCTTCTTTTGTGTTCCACAGAATAAAGTCATAAAGGTTTGGAACAACATAAATAATATGATGAGACTGAGACTTTATTTTTTCTGCAGCTCCTCAACTTAATCAACTTATCATGCACCGTCTGTTGTTATTACTATTATTATTATTATTATTATTATTATTGGTAGTAGTAGTAGTAGTAGTATTGGTAACACTTTACAATATTATTGGTAACATTTCCTAATACGTTTTTAAGATGAAAAGTTGTATATATTAACATTAGTTAATGCACTCTGAATAATAACAATAACTAACATTAACAAAGGTTATTAAATGCTGTAAAAATAGTTAATGTTAGCTAATACATTTATTAATGTAAACAAATGAGACCTTGTAAAGAATAACATTATAAATTAATAATAATTATTATTATTAATTTACATTTAATATTATTATAATATTATTATAAATAACTTATTTTGAAGAAGGGACCCACATTACAACTAGAGACATCAAGGTGGGCTCTTTTACGTTGTGTCTCCGTACTACCCGATCAACACCTGAGCAACCATCCAGAACAGCCCATCTAGGAGCAACACCAGAATTCATAGTACTGAAAGCGAAGCATCACCTAAATCTCAGTCGCACCACGGTGAACACTTAAGACTGCTGGACCAGATGAGGGACGTCACGTTCCTGAAGACGAGTCTTCCCAACGGAGGAGGGAAAAACGCTAAATTACTCCCAATCAGAGCACCACTCATCCCCCATTTCCCGCTTCATTAGAGGAAGGATATTGGAGTGTAGTCAGGCAGAGAGAAAGAGCGCGGGAGTGCGGAGGAGGAAGAGGGTTACGGTAGACAAATGCCCTACGTCTTCTCAAACACACACACAGAGACAGCTCCTTTCAGCCCCAGGCTTCAGCACAACAGCACCACACACAGTTGAGCCCCGATCCCTGTCTAAAAACAAAGCTGCCGGCGGCACTGGCAGACCTCTGCCTCCTACACACTACTGCACTGCACTGGGCTCGAGCCAAGTAAGACATACTTACTTGCTCTCTGTCTCACACACACAGAGAGAGTGAGCTACAACTCCAGACCCACTGTGAAGTCAATGGTCAGAAATATCAGTGAATGAGCACATATATGAAAGTGATTGCAGATGCTACAGAATATAAATTATCACTGTTATAAAAACCCAAACACATCAAGGTGTGGCTCGCGCTCAACTACAGGGATGGGCCGTACAGCTGCGGACCACTGGACTACAGATGGCCCTCAGTACACACTTCCAGTCCTGAGTGACTCAAACTCTCCAACCCTCCTGAAAAACAAGAATTAAACATAAAACCCAAGAGGATATTAAGACCTCACACTAGGATCCGCACAGCCAAACACAACCCCGCATGGAAAGAAACAAAAGAAGAGGGCGATTGGGAGAAGAACAGAAAAAAAGTCATTAGAAGGAGTTTTAAAAGCAGCATTCTATTAAAAGCTTCTTCCTGCTCTCCCTCATTAGCTGAGCATATTTATTTCTGTATATCTTGTCTTCATCCCCTGGCACACTGTGTGCGAAAAGCGCTGCTGTTGTGAACTGCGACGCGGCGGGGGGGCTTCAGCCATTGGAAGTGTGAGATGAAGGAGAATGTGGGATATAACGGGTGTCATGTGATTGTCAACCGTCCACTATCCACCAATCACCAACTTCCATAGACACAAAGTAGCGAATACTTCTACTAGTGCACTAGTTGTAGTGACAGACTGATATATACACATTTTCTGGTAAAATCAACAGGGATGCACCAATATTACAATTTTGGCCAATACAGATAAGTCAATAGATAACTGACAAACGGTGATTTTAAAATTCTACACTATTTTGTCAAAATGAATAATGTACAGTATAAAACGTGGATAATAATTTTGAGATTTGGTAACGATTACATTTAACTGTGTTTTTAAAGATTAACTTTATTTGAGCATTAGATGATGGCAAAGGTAATCTAAAGATAAAAATATTTTAATATTTTAAAATATGATAATATCAGTCGATAATATTACAAATATATAATGTGCATCCCTAAAAAAATTGTTAATTGTGACTAAATATTGACAAATTAAGTCTTAAATTTTAAATGTTATGTATGCTACACTAACATTCAAAAGTTTGGGGTCAGTAGGATTTTTAATGTTCACCAAGGCCGCAGATATTGAATATTAAATATATTTAAAATGTCATTTTTTCTTGTGATAGCAAAGCTGAATATTCAGAGTCATTACTCCAGTCTTCAGTGTCACATGATCCTTCAGAAATCATTCTAATATGCTGATTTTCAGCTCAAGAAACATTTATTATTATTATCAAAGTTGAAAACAGTTGTACTGCTTAATATAAAAAAAAAAAATCAGGATTCTTTGATGAATAGAAAGTTTAAAAGAACAGTATTTCATTTTTTAAATATAAATATTTTGTAACATTATAGCCTATATGTCTTTACGGTCACTTTTGAATCAACTGAATGAATCCTGATTCTTGCTGAATTAAAGTATATATATATATTTTTAATCTTTTGAACAGTAGTGTATACAGTAGTATCGTATTCCCAATATCAGTCTACCACTACGAACTAGTGCATAACTCATTTGTGCACTAGAGAAAGGAAAGCTCCACATTGCAGGCATTGACAATGCTTCCTTCCTCCAGAACAGCGCCTGCTTGTAAAAGCTTTATACAGTGGGGTGCACAATCTAATGATAACAGCATGTTTTAAATGTTACCTTGGATACTCTCAGTTCCTTAACATGCTCGAGAGCTGCACAGGAGCTGGATGGAGAAGTAGAGATTGATGCTGTGCCTCCATTTCAAGATCCAAAATGGACACTGCTGACCAGGGCATTTGCATGCTTTTAAATACTGTGACCTCTCAGGTCTGTACCTGTACATAACTGGACCTTATCATGCTATAAGGTGAGCAAATTTCAGAAAACTGGTGACATCTTTAGTTAAGCTGTCAATATATCATTGAATTATTATCTAGCCCAGACTTTGTGTCCACTGGCACAGCCAATTGACAGAGAAAGCTTTTTCTAAAACTGAAAATAAAGATAAGATCAGAATTACAATAATGAACTATATTTTTAAAATCTAGTCAGCCTCAGTAAATCAAATAATATATGTAATGTAATCATATTCTGTAATTTTTATAAATAACTGTATATATGTGTGTGTGTATTAACCTCATAGATAAGAAGGGGTTAATAAATAATCAGCATCCTGGGGAAATCTCCCCCTTTTTAGCACCATTGCAGGGGTGGACTGCTGTTTCTTTTTCCATTTAAACTATTATTTAAAAGAAGAAAGAAAGAGGAAAAAACACATTTCCCCCAAGGGCCATCTTCAAACTCCCTCACTACATCTCACTCACACACACACACAAATCCTTGACACAATTTATTTCTATATTATTGAAATTCCTCCTCAGTTAATTACTGCTGTGTTGGAGTGAGCATGCAGCGTTATTTGCATTTCTGGGTCCTGTTAAGCAATGTTAAACAGCACAGTCACCACACACACACACACACACACACACACACACACACCCCCAGACAAATATATCTGAGTGTAGCTGACGGCAACACAGTGATCAGCGTAGCAGAGCGGAGAATAGGACGAGGGTAGAGATCAAACAAGCGCGTCGTAACAACATGGCAAACACAACGCTCGCATTTAGCCGCCAAAATGCTTGCCAGCCGGTGGGAGAATGACACAGCCTTTAATTGTTTTCAAAATGAGCACTTTAAATTAACAATGGGCGATGCTTATCTACCAAAATAACAAGGGTATGGGGGAATCACAATAAGTATGCACAAATGAACATACGTGTTTCTATCTGAACTTGGAAAAGGTCTGGCTCGTCTAATATATGTCACTAGTATCACCAAATGGTAATATAAAATAAAGACTATTTTCAAACAGGTTTCCAAATCAGGTCTGCCATTGTTCGGCCAAAGAGATAATCCTGCCCCAAACTCGCGCCACTGGTTGAGCCAGACTTGCTGGTTGTGATTCTCAAACAAACAGCAATGTTTTGATAGCGCTACAGAGACATAATGTTTATACTTTTCAGAGGAAAACACCAGAGTCTTTTGAGGCATATGCACAGTGGTGAAGCTCAAATTTCACAAAAATAATATTTGAAAAATGGACTTGTTTTTTTTACTTTAGGATAGGCCTATGTAATTACTTCTGTTAAAATCACAACATTGAAAGTTACAGTAGTGTCAGATCTTCCATATTGTGACACATCCGAGTGAAGCAGATTACTGAAAAAAATTGCAGCGTGGTTATTTGTTTCTATCCATCGGTTGTTGATTTGAAGGAGGCAGATCTGAATGCGAGCTTGCAGTCAATTGTAAGAAAGGGAAACATTTTTAAGTGGACAAAATGATTGGAAAAGTCTGGCATACGTCACCAAGAAAGAAGTCTGTCGTTTCAGTGAAAGATCAAGTTGATAAGATGCATGTGGAAAATAGATTTTGAAATTCCATTTCATGCAGAAAGTGAATAAAAACACTTTGTGGGGCATTGTGGTCATAACAAGAGTTCAAATCTAGCTCACAATATATTTCCTGATTCCTGATAAAAAATTCTTTAAAAAAAAAGAAAAAGAACAAACCGGCAATTGTTGCTACAGCAGTTTATAAACCGTATTGCTATACAGAAAGAAAGCAGGTGTGGATAGTTGTCCGCAAAAGGCTCGACAAGCATGAAACTCGCCTTTAAGTCCCCCCCGGACATAACCACGGCGAGAAAAATGGCAAACTAGGGGTGAATCCTGTTAGCATCTGTTTATATAACCCTTGTCGTTGTGACTGGCAGGATTACCAGAACACACTGCTCCTGAACCGGAGAGGAATTCCGTCAGGATCCGCTGCGTTATCAAATCAGGGATGCGTTTCACCGCAAGTGAAAGATTCCGACAACGAGGAAACGCCGCGCATACAAAGAACGAGATCGCATCTCTTAACCCAGTGAGAAGAAACACACTCGCCCTCGGACATGATGCTGCGAGGGCCCTTAACGAGCACACACACATATGCGGACCCTCACACGCGCACGCCGGCCCCCTGCTTCTCCCAGTAAGGGCCTCACACACTGCAGGTAAAGCTTCAAAAGATCGGCATCCCACTGCAGCGCCATGCCAGAAAAGAGAGGGGAGGGAAGAATATGGAGAAGAAGAAGAAGAAGAAAAAAGAAAACGAAAAGAGAGATTGTTATTTAAACAGTCGTGCTAGTAGGGCTTGTATGAATATAAATTTTGAGAGAGACAAAAAGACTAATAGATGGGCGGAGGGAGGGCGAGAATATTATGCAGACGCACCTCAAATGACATTACAATGAAAAGCTCTTGTGGACCACTGTTGGTATGTGTGTTTGACATGGAGAGAAAGATAGAAAGAGAGAGAGATGGAAGGGAAGTGAGTGAGCGAGCGCTCAGAGGGAGTCTCACCTGGGCCCGGCTCTGCTGCAGCCGTCTGCAGGAGATTCAGCTGCAGAATACCTAATGCGTGTGTGGAGGGGCGTGCCGTACAGCCCTGTTACTGGCCCCGGGCCATTCTGTATGATTAAGTCTTCTACACTTAAGGGATAAAGCCTTGCTCTCCTTCTCTCCCACTGGAAGCCATTAGCAGCCCCCCATTTGCAGCTCAGTGTGTGTGTATGTGTGTGCGCCCTGTGCATGTTTGAGCCTATGCATTTGAATGGGTTCATACCCCTGTGTCTTTGTGCTCCTGCCTTGTTTGTGTACGAGTGAGTGTGCTGCTTCCTGAGCAAAGCTTGTGTGATTTTGTCAGTACAAAACAGCTTCACGGCACCCTGGGATTAGTGTCCAGCGGCGAGCTGTTTGGGCCCAGAGTGCACTGCGGTCCGGCCCCCTCATTAGAATGGGCCCACGCAGGGCCAATGGCTGCGGACGCAACATCACGAATCACGATTGGGGTCCTGTTGCCTGTCTCTAAGACCCGCTCCTGATGGAATCGGGAGACCGGGCCCCAGATTGTCGCACACACACGCTTGCACTGGATTAATCATGTTGGAGTCCACAGCTCGGAGGGAGGGGTGTTTGATCTCCTCCTGTCCAACATGTGGCACAAACATCTTCACAAAAAACATGTACAGAGTAGTGGTGAATTCTGGGATGTTGCCATGTATAATTGATAAAAATGTACAAAAGAAATACCTTGTTGGGCGATGGATGGATGGATGGATGGATGGATGGATGGATGGATGGATGGATGGATGGATGGATGGATGGATGGATGGATGGATGGATGGATGGATGGATGGATGGATGGATGGATGGATGGATGGATGGATGGATGGATGGATGGATGGATGGATGGATGGATGGATGGATGGATGGATGGATGGATGGATGGATGGATGGATGGATGGAAAATTAGCGAAAAATAAAACTGTAGATTCCACCTGGGTCTATTGAATCCCAACCCGAGTCAATAGGACCCCTTCAACCATTGAACCCAGCGTTAAAAAAGCATAAGGCTAGGCAATCAACATTTAATAAAGGAAATCAGAGGCATCCCGTAAGTCCTGCAGTAGGGCTGATTTAATGGCCGCTATGTGTGGCTTCACATCGCCTGTGTTCTCCGGGACAGAGAAAAACACATTATAAATGAAGAGATCCAGCATGCTGTCCATCACTGCCATGTTTCTGGGTTAATGACGCCTTAACGGTCATCCTATCCTGATGCACAGTCTCGCCATGAAGGAGAGAGGAGAGAGGGAGAAGTAGAGGCAGAGTGTCTTTCATTTCCAGATAATTAATAATAGATAAAAGCCTGACTTGTTCTGCATGGCTTAATAGCTTTTAATAGCAGGGAGAATGACGGGAACACGCACGGCTGTGTCTCTAGACGCTGGCCTGCAGACCTCCAGAGACACCGTCATCTTGCTGCAGCACAGAGGGGGGAGGCGTACCTGAGCCAGAACAGACCCACACACACACACACACACACACACACTGGGAAGGAGGCAAGCATGCTAAAGAAGCCCATGCACTTACTCAAACACACGCGGGCACAAACACACCCAAGAGAGCGCAGTTCGTAGGCCTGCTCTCTGAATGGTGCAATTCACTCCTGCCAACACACATATAAAAATACATACACTCTTTCCCGTAAGCACTACACACATCACAAGCAACCACCGAAGATCAATACCCAGACACAGCGGTATGAAGCCATTCAAAAGAGGGGACTCAACTACATAGAGCGAACAAACATACACACAAGTGTTGGCCGCAGCACATAAACACACATAAATACCTTGAGTTGAAATGTATTGCTCATTCTGTAATGTATACGATAATGGTGTGCGTTTACTATAGCGATAAGCGCAATATAACCCGCTGGACTTCAGCAATGACTGCAAGTAGTAACCATCATTGCAGCAGAATTACGCCACCATAAGACTGAGGGTCATCAAATCTGAGGGTCATATTGGAGGTGAGGACTGGAACAAAATATGAAAATTAATATTTCATAGTATCAATTTTAAGCATAGTGATATTCTACATCACAAAACTGTATTAGATTACAGCCGTGACAAATGTTGTACGAAAATAAATAGTCTTTAAATTAAATATAATGTCTATCATTTAAAATAAATATAAAAATAATATTTTAAAATGTAAATAATTCAATAACCTACTTTTTTTTCTTATTATTTAAATAAGTCAACAACTAAAATATAAAATAAATATAACATTTCTAAACATGTGTCTATATTTAAAATAGACATAATATATATAACATATATTAACTTAATAACATTGAGTACACAGACAGAAGAAGGTTTATTGGGCTGCTGTCACTTTAAGAGCTGCACGGATCCAATATATTGTTATATGAGCGCTTTCTTTCTCAACTGTTTACTCCACTTAAGACATAGGCTAAATGATTGGATTTACGTGAATACTCACCAAGAAGGTTATTTTGACATCATTTTGTGTGTATTTGGCCATATATAAGCTGCGGAAGAGAACTGAATTCGGGATCAGGGCAGAAGGCCAGTTCCTCTGCACATGAGTAGGCCCTACTTCATTTATTGCATTTGATAACATTAAGCATGTCACACGTACGTAACAGTCATGTGTCCATGTGAATTTTTGTAATCTTTTGGAGTATTAAAATCATGCAGTTATCACAAGCCTGCATAGTATTTTTGTATAATGAATTTACACTACTTACTGCACATGGCTCTACAATAAAGCACCATGGTCCAATGAAAATAATAAGAAACGAGTAAAAGATTTTTCCCACTTCTGAATTGCAATTATACACTAAATATGAAGTACTATATCCAGATATCAATATAATATTGTATTGCCAGGTCCCTGGTGATTTCCACGCCTACAAAATATCACCATTCTGACAGCGAGAGATGTGCCAAAAAAAAACAAAAAAACAATATTTACACTCAGGCAGCCATTTGTCAGCAACACACCAGCATTGACAGGAGAAGGAGGAGACTGTTTCCTCAATATGTCTATGTCTCTCTTTCACTCCCTCCCTGTAGCCAGGGCTGTTTTGAATGCGGGCCGGATTCTGTGACAGCTCCGCCCCTGAAAACACACACATACACACACTCCAGTTGCAGTGGAATGACAGCAGAGATGGAGTGACAGGGATGAGTATTCCCCGAGCGCGGTACGGAAGCGTGGACAGCGGGAGTTCTGCTGGGACTCTTATCGCTCAACTGGGTCACTGTGTCCAATCAGGCTTTGGAGGCCGGCCCGTGAGGGCGGTACAGGCATTTCCTGCTGGATGGGACGCAGCTGACAGCCTCGCCCTCAGACCCTCGCAATCCGAATGCATTGGCTGCCAGCTGCATCTCGCAGGTCCTAGCATTGGTAGCGTACAGTGCCAATCTCTCAGCCTGTGCTTTTCCCAGAAGGGCTTCAACTTCAATAGCCTGTCCTCCAAACCTAGGCCAGGGGACGGCGAGGGAAGCTGATTAACCAAATACTTTTATCAGCACTGAAACTGCTCCGCTGCACAAAATGGCCTTAAAAACCAGTGGCACTGGCCAGAAAACACGCTGGGGGGGGGGGGGGGGGGGATGCTGCAGAGGCTTATATGGCAAAGGGACACAAAGAAGACTGACTGGACCCAGACCGCAGGCTGAAGAAGTTCAGCATCTCCCTCTAAAAACACATCCGGAGACACTACAGGCCGTAAATAAAATTACACAACAATAATATACTGCATTGGAAAAAATTAGAAAACGGTTCAAAAAAACATACCTATGACTCGAGATGCTGGGACAGGACAAGCTGTTTGGAAAATGGGTGGATAGATGGGCTTAAACACATTTAAAAAAAATAAATAAATAATAATAATAATAATAATTTGCATCAATTTACATAATATAACACTAACCAGAGATTCTGAGCAATGGACAGAGCTAGAGGAATGAGGGACAGGAAGTCAACACTGTAAAAGAAGGAAATGGTGTGGAGGAAAAACAGACTAGATACAAGAGTGGGAGGATGGCAAGAGTTTTGTGCTCTTGGGAGAACTTGGATGGCTCAGGTCAAAAGAGACTCTTATTGTTGTGCTTTCTATTTCTCTACGCTTTCTTTCTTTCTCTCTTCTTCATGTAAGTTGAGGTGTGCTGCATGTTTGTGAGAATGCTTGAAGTAAGGGTAACTTTGATGTTTTTACAAGAGCCAACTAGAGATCCACAACACCTCTGATGTGACAGAAGATGGAGATGAGACAGAACACCGCACACAGAAGCACAAATACAACATGTTGTAGTGGAATCTAACAATATCTATTCAGTCAAAGTCTTGAAAGCAAAACATATTTAGCTTAAAAATGATTTGTGTCATTTTTCTGATGTTAAAATTAATTACAGTTTAATGAAAGAGATGACTATGGCTGATTTACATAGTGTAAACATGGCGCAGTACTCTCAAAAAACTGCTCTGTTTGAACAACTGAACACAGCAACATTACCTCAACAAATGATGTGAGTTTGGGGTAGGACTAGCCTATCTCCTTGTCCAAAGCAAGGAAGTCTAAAATGCCTGGAGAAATAAAATAAATAATAATAATAATAAGTCACTGACAAAAGAAATACAAAAATATAATTAAATATTTCACATAATGTAAATTGCTGACAATATTATAATTTTTTCAGAACATTTACATTTTAATGGCTGTCAATACAGAAAAAGCTTACACTAACCAGCCAAAACTTGAGCATTCCCATACTATCCTGAGCTGTAACATGTAAGGTAGCAGATGGAAAAATTATAATATAATATAATATAATATAATATAATATAATATAATATAATATAATATAATATAATATAATATAATATAATATAATATAATATAATATAATATAATATAATATAATCACTGACATTCAGTGTGGCAGAAGGGCAAATGGAAGAGTTTGGGAGACATGTTTGAAGACAATCATTATATCTGCAATTCTGTTTGTTACCGCTAGTGGACCAGTCTAAATCACAGTATATACCAGCAATGAAGACACAAATATAAAAAAAGACAAAGTCACACACATAGACACATTCTTTGTCTCTCACACTTCTCCCTCCTCGCCGCACACATGGCACATTCCTGGCCGTGCGATGCGAGGTTCTGGCTAAAGGCCGTCAGCAGCCGTTTCCTGAGGAAAGCCCTGGGTGCAGTGTCAACTCTCCTTCTTCCTCTGCATTCCCCTCTCTCTCTCACACACACAGTAAAAGATGTAGTCAGGGCCTTATCAGTTTACCACAATTCTGCCTTTCAACACAGAGCAGAACACTGAAGTTTATATATTTATCTTGACACTCTTTGACTCTAAACACACTCACTCTCATAAACACACACTCAGAGGCACAAATGTGCTTAAAAACGCACCCAGGCACATTCTCCAATTTAAAGATTCGGGGAAAACGTAAACCACACTGGCACCACACACACACACACACGCAAGAGCACGGTGGAGCTATTGTGTTCACTAGAAGAAAACAGTCAAAGACTAAAGGGGTGCTCAGATCAGATCTGAAATTTGTTTTTCATCTGTCTCGCCTGTCAAAGACAAGAGAAAAATGTTTCCAATATACCTGTGCAGAGAGAGAGAGAGGCAGAGAGAGAGAGAGAGAGAGAGAGAGAGAGAGAGAGAGAGAAGTATCGAGGAAGGCAGAGAGAAGCAGAGTCTGGGCGATATAAAGTGAAAGAGGAAAAGAGAGAACATGGAGGGAGAGCAGACGTGATTAAATCCCGTCGGCTGTGTGGGGCTGTCAGCGACTGTGACACAAGGTTCAGATCGCTGCTCACTAGGGAGAGCACCATAATCACGTTCTTCCCGCCGTGATGCCATCAAATGGGGACAGGACAGGGGGGCGGTTGCAAAAGGGACACGACGGCAGAACCCAAAACAGCCACACGCACGTCCCCCACCTTGCCCAAAATCACCTTTTACACTGGGAATGGGCATTAGAAGGGCATCAAAATTAACAGCGATGAATAATTTGTAAACAATAATTGAATGACTAGACTTTTGAATTTCAAAACTCCTAACTTAAAAAACTTTGAATGGAAATTCAGTAAAGACCACATGCAAAAGTGCCATAAAGGACTTTCAAACTTTCCTTTTTGACTGGTTACTGTGTTATTTTCAACAGTTCATCAGAGCTGTACACCACTGGATGGTCAACTAGCGCTCCGTGGGCCAAGTCCTGCACGTCTATTATTTTTATATGACCCTATTGATTAAGATAAAATTGCTGTGCTGCCTTGTTCACAAAAGTGCATAAATCAGCATTTGGGTGTACATGCAATCATACCTTATCTAATCAGATGTATTTATGCACAATATGATTTTTTCCCTTTTAAAAAAACAGGGGAAAAAGGAAAAAGGGTCTACATTCTCAATCGTGAACATCATTAAATCTTGCCCTTAAAATATTAAGATATTATATTAATAAACACATGGTATTAAGGGTGTTTAGCATGTTAAACTTTAAGTGAACACAAAATACTTTTTTTTTTTATAACACTGGAACCAAACCAACATTGGACCTCACTGACTTCCATTGTATGGACAAAAGTTTCAAGTTTATTTAATTTATAGAGCACATTTAAAAACAGCAAGCAAGACTGACCAAAATGCTGAACAACCGCATTAAGAAATATAAATTAAATATATATATACACACATAAAAAGTAAAAAAATCAAATAAAATACAGAGACATTTCTAAAAATACCACAGAAGAAAGAAAGTCATAAGATTTTGGAAAGACATGAGGGCAAGTAAATGACAATATACATTTTTGGGTAAAATATCCCTTTAACCTTTGGACTTCCTCAAAACTTAATTAATTATAGCCTAATATTTAATATAAATTGTACACATTGTCTTTCAGTCTGGGGAAGCATCAGTGCACAGAGATTATGCAGTCTTTTTTGCAGACTATGATGGGGAGAATCTAAATAGAACAGAATGAGAAGGTCTTGAGATGCGTTTTAGGCATGTTTGCTAAAAAATTAATTCTTATAAAGAAGCATTTTTAACATGACATGGCATGCGAAAAAAGAAAAGAAAAAAGAAATCATCATGTAGTCTGATACATGATTGTTCATACAACCAACAATGCACAACCGCGCAGACGGACCCCCATCCCCGAGTACATCATTGATTTATCTGTAGAGTACTCAAGGAGACAAAACGACCAAAATGCCTGCTTTACACCCTCTGGCAGGTGGAGGGCCCCGTGCCGAACGCCCCTGACCTAGGAGGAGGACGGCCTCCCTGGATCACACAGCCATCGGGACCCTCCAGAAATAGATGTTCCCAGTACACCACCAACAATACCATCAACCGAACAGGAGGGAGAAAGAGAACGGGGCTGTTACACACAAAGACGTAAGAGTACAGCCTGACTGCTCGGGAGACAGGAAGAACGAGAGAGAAAAAGAGAGAGAGAGAGTCTTAATTGCCTTATCCTGTAGTACAGGCTGGGGAGTGCTTTTTGACTTCGGCTTCCAATTTCACGCTACAGCATTATTTAGTTTGATACAGACTTGATTAGGCATTACAATGTGTCCCTCTCTGAAGGAGCTTTGCGGCCGGCCTGCATCACTAGAGGACAGATTAACTCTGCAATCACGCTCCTTCTGAGACCCTTCTACTGTTTGTTTAGCCCGCCGGAGACCGTGCCAGCGCATGTTTGTTTGTGTATGGGGATTTTGTGGGAGGGGTTCTTATTAAATGAACTCTACCCACACTTACAGCGACCCTTATTATGGGACATGACCACAAGATATAGAAGGAAAGTGTGTGCTTTTGGAGGGGGGGGGATAACCCTAAGTCCTTGACCTCTCAGGGGTCTTCCTTTCCATTATATGTGAATTTCTAAAGAACTCAGTCTCAAATCATAGATAAATACACACAAGCAGTGCTGGTGAACATTACTTTTAAAACTAAAGTTACATTATAACTTTTTACAGAGTCTTTTTTTTTGTCAGCAAACAAATAGATTAAATAATTTCTAATATAAACCAATAATTTATATAAATAGATGTTATACATTTAGTGCAAACTATGATGAAATAAAGACAAAGAAGAGATTTAATTATTATACTTGTTACTTCTATAAAAGTTATTGTTACATATACTACTTTTAATGAAAATCACTTGTACTTTATGAGGAAGGGAGACGTTTTCAATTGCATTTGTTTAAAATTCTAAATAAATCTAAAAAGCATTACTTGTTACTTTAAAAGAAATTGATCACAAGTCATGCTTTTTCTATTTAATCTATTTACTAACAAATGCAACTGATAATCTCTTCATTCCTCATAAAGTCATCATGTAACAGCGTGAAAGAGTAATGTAAAAGTGCTTTAATAAATTAAAAGTGTAAAGTCACATTAAGGAGTATCACAATGCAACACATTAACTAAAAGTAACGTTAACATGTTGCATTAAGGCTGATTTATACTTCTGCGTCGGACCTACGCCGGAGCCTCTACGCTGTAGGCAACGCGTTGGTTTTCATTTATACTTCTGCGTCGTTGTCCGCGTTGACGCGCGCAGAGGGAGCATGTGAAACCCGAGGGAGCGGTCCTAGCAGACCAATCACAGCGCTTGCGTCCGCGTAGAGTTGACGTGTTGTTACATTTTTGGAGAGGTGCACGTCAGGGTACGCCGAAGGGTATGCGCGCTACACACAGCCTACGACGTAGCTACGGCGTAAGTTCGACGCAGAAGTATAAATTGGGCTTTACTGTCTTACTCCCCAAGGTGTCGATTTACTTTAAGTTTTACAAAATCACTCGTAACCAAGAGTGTAAAAGAGTGTGGCACATGACAACATTATGGGACATGTTGTTCATTGAATTTGTCAGGAAATAAATTTAATTTAATTAAAAACATTCTAAATTTGATGTATATTATAGTGTTAAAGTAACACTTACCCGGTAATTTAATTATTATGTTACTGCCAATAACAGAAGGTATAAAACAAAACTGAATGAGTGTGATAGACTTGGACTTTAGCGTCCTAACTAATTACGGATTGACTATGTCAGTACCAATGTGTAAAGTATTGCGTTTTACACTTTGCCTCAAGGTATTATGTTGCAAATATATGGAATTGGATTTTAATGATCGAGCTAGATCCAGATAGAAAAAAAAGAATCGACAGCCTGGTCCCTTGTCCCTGTCCATCACTTCAGAACAGGCCAAACTTTACATTTTTAACATCTGTCCATCCACCCATCCATCTATCCATCCATCAACACCAAGGCCCCACTGTACACAACCCCCACGCCCCGCGATCTCCAATTCTCTTTCTTTCCGCTCCCTCTCTCTGCCTCTCCTGGAGCAAGTCGGGCCCTGTTTGATGGTGACATGAAGCATTTATTAGGCGAGAGAAGCTGAGCAGGAAAGAGAGAATAAAGAAGAATTGAGTGCACGAGTGTGTGGATGGTTAATAATTTCTGCGGACTGGTCCTGGATTTTTATTTTATTTATTTTTTTGTATTGCAGTAGCTGAAAGAGACTCTCTTTTCCATCATTTTCAATCACAACAACATAGATACGCACCTATCAGAGCGGCCCACATCGTACACACGCGCGCGCGTCTGAGTGCCAGCAGATGGATGATTAAATACACGCTGTGGCTGTAGCATGGAGAACTTTACCTGGGGACTAAGCCGACGAGATATAACATAAGGTTAACTGATTTGGTTTGGATATGGCGAGCGTTTTGACACAGTTTGAGTAAATTCTGCCTCTCTGGCAATGCTCTAACACAAACACACACGTCAGCTGCTCTGAAATGCAGGTCCGCCACACATGTGCTGCCACAGAGGTGGATGACTTGGTTCTACACACCTCCTTTAATGTGGCCAGAGTCATCTCTCCTGACACAACAATAGTGGTCGACCGTTACTGATTATTTGATGGGAGATACTGATGCCGATATCTTAGAGAGCAGGGTGGCCGATGGGCGATATAAAGCCGATATATTTTTATTTATATTTATACTACAGGGCCGTTGAATGCTTGAATCTGATTGGTTGAAGAACGTTCTAAGGTGTGCATTATTTTCAGGGAAACGCACAGCTAAAGTAGTTCCAGGCAGGTCTTGACCGCATTACAGTTCCATATCACTTCGCGTAGTCAACTGTAATAACGGAAAATAGGATACAATTCATAACAAGAAAAAAACATTTAGCCCCATGCGCTTGATCTGCAATTTTCAATTTTAAATTAAACATGCAGTTTAATTTGAATAAATAAAGTATATAGTCATATCTATAATCAATAGAAAATTAAACTAAATATAGGCTAAATAAATGGATAGTCCTGCAGCACGGATTTTTATTGCAGATAATATAACAAATAAAGTATTGATAGGCCTACTTGTTAAAAGGGCTTTGTGTTTCATTTATTTGGCTAGTCTACTGTCATCTGTCAATAATAGAAAAAAAAAAAAGAATGAACGAATTCATTAAAACGAATTGAATTAATAGCCTACATAAATAATAATATTGACGCACATGCTTTTCTGTCTCATTATTGCAACATCTCTCTCTAATAACTGCATTAATAACTGCATAAAGCCGGGGACACACTTTAAGGCTAGTTATGAATGTAATTTGATACTTTTGACTGATCATGTCCAAACGCGTGTTCAGCGCGTTCAGTCCCTATGGTTCAGTCTGTGTTCAAAGTCGGTGTTTAAAATATGCTGCGATGAAAACAGTCAGAATGTGTCAGCTAGTCGTGTGTCCCAGCATTAGTCTGCTATCAGTGGCTCAAACCTCCGTTACTAACTCTAAAATGACGTTTTGGAATTAGCAACGGAGGCAGGGGATTAGATGCGTAAGAAATTAGTCCTACATACAAGAGCGTTTTAATGACAAAAACTTTACAAACGTCTTGAAATACACAATCTGAACAATGTTTCGAGGTGTGGTAACTGTAGTATAAGCGGAATAATTGACTTCAGGCCGTTGAATTATTAGAAAAATAATGCACACCCGAGGTGCAACGCCCACTCCGCTTCGCGTCGTGACCGCATTACCACCTCGGGTGTGCATTATTTTTCTAATAATTCAACGGCCTGTCGTCAATTATTCCTTACTTATTTAACTTAACATTTAAAAATAATGATAAATAAATCATTTGAAAAATCTGCAAAACAAAGACTTCTAATTCTGTAATCCTATTACAAAGACAAGGAAATACTCATTTTACATACAGCATACAGTGAAAATGACGAGTGGTCAACTGGATATAGCTTGGCATTGTTAGAAATCAAGGGTTTAAAGTTCAGTGAAGATGAACTCTCCTCCTGTCCGTATTCAATTCGCACGGACCGACCATCACACATAGTGTATACGCGTTCATGCAGTTTACAAATGCACACTTCTGAAGAGCTGGATTCAACAAAGTCTGCAAGGTTTGTGAAATGAAATGTTTATTAGATATTCAAAGATTTGTTTAAATGATACAAATGCATATTTGCTGAATGCTGACGGTAAATGCAAGTATAAAAAGTATTATAATGTTAGCCTTTTTATTACCAACAATATAAACGCAAACGCTATAATACTTTTTTTGATTCCTTTTACTTTGTTTAACGGTTCTATGTAATAACGTCAAAATAAAAGTCCTGCTACCGAAACATCAGCAACACAGAAAAACTTATTGGCAGATATTTTAAAAATACCAAATATTGGCCAATACATCGGCCTTGGCGATATATCATACGACTACTACACAGCACTCCCAGATAAGTACCAGAAAACTCGCACATACTCAAGCAAACCATCTAAAGCACAGATTTTTGAGGGGAAATTACTACTTCGGGAATAACAAGCATGTCAGAGCTGGTGCAGTGGGTGATGCAAACAGTGATGCAGGTCCGAGTCTGATTCATCCCATTTCTTACACCACCTTCTCTCATAACAACTCTTTTTTGACAAAAAAGGGCCATTAATTATTGGTAACTGCTGCACCATAACTTGTATATTACTTGTATGAATAATACAATTTAATATGTTTAGTTAGGCAGATGGGTGAGAAGTGAGGTGAGATGAGGTGAACAGAGAGAAGGCGAGAGTAATAATCACTCTTTGCCTTCTTCAGTTCCTCTGGGAACTTCTTGAATACAGGAGCAGCCCTCCAAAAAAGCACACATGCAAACTGAACTGCACACAATGGAAAAACCTGACTTTTAACCAACAAATGAACACATCGTAGAAGAACGGCTGTTTTGTAAATGTCATTATTACGCTTTTTTCCAGTGTCCCCTCCCCTTTATTCTCCCTTTGTGAGCGTATGTGTGTGCGAGCGCTCTCGAATGGAGAGCGACTTTAATTGTTTCTTCAGCATAGCCCCGCTGTTTGCACGGGTTATTATCCCCGACTTTGCGGGAGGGGAGGGGGGGACTTGCTGTTTGACGGGGAATTAAATGAAGAAAAATAAGGAAAAACACATCTGACTCCAGGATCAAGGGCTCGTCTTTCTCTGGGGTCAGGCGGGCTAGCAGAACTGAGAGTCTTTTACAATGAGGGGCTAATTCTGTCTAAGCCAAAAAGGCTTCTATGCTAGGCTCCAGACTAGCCTCAGGATAAAGCGAGGAAGCTTCACGCCTTAAAATCAATTTATCAAGGCATTACTAACCCAACACAGAGACCTGTGGTTCGCACACATAATCTGTCCGTGACGAAAAAGCAGACTGACAAGCACCGCTTCACTATTGTTAGTCCTGTCTGTATTTTTAAAACTAGTTACTTTAATTGATAAGTGAAGGGTCGCAGTAGTCTTTTATCATTCTGCCAAATCAATTACGCCTCTTTATTC
This sequence comes from Squalius cephalus, assembly GCF_949319135.1. Classification (NCBI taxonomy): domain Eukaryota; kingdom Metazoa; phylum Chordata; class Actinopteri; order Cypriniformes; family Leuciscidae; genus Squalius; species Squalius cephalus. The sequence continues at coordinate 9,864,436 of NC_137127.1, read as the reverse complement.
ACCGACGTAATTGTCTGGAAGATCTGAAACAAGGTTCAGCCAGACGTTTTGACATCGGATAAACTCTGCAAATTACTCAAAAGTTCAGTTTTGCAGAGTCAAACTCCATGTGTTTGAAAGGGCAAGGCTGCTCAACTCTGCAAGCATGTCTTTGTTTTAGCGGTTTTGTTCTTGCTGCTAGAAAACTTTTTTAGGCCTTGTGAAATCGATAGGTTCTGCTCTGGAGAGAGCCACAAGCGTTCAAGAGATTTCTCTGTGCGTGGGCACATGCATACGTACTCACACACACAGGAACATTTCACCTCCAGCTATACCAGTCCTTCACTGGTCTCGGACGGCTCCCCGAGCTCTTTGCCATAGGAGGCCAGATGACCTGGTGAGGGGTCAGAGGGGACTCAGGGGGGGCACAGCAGGGGTCAAACCAGCACCAGTACTCCTCATTAATGACCTCTGCAGCCCTTCAATCACCACCCTCAAAAAGCTCAGACCAGGGCCCGAAGACTGTCCAGCAGGGAGACAGGCCAATAAATATATGCATCAGCCAGGTGTAGAGAGTGGGCTTAATTGCCCCCTTTCCTTATGTTTAATGTACAGCCCAGTGAGACGGGCAGGGTCGTAGAGCAGACACTCGGAGAGGAGAAAGAGAAGAGAGGAGAGCGTTAATGCATCTTTTAATATCAGGAAAAGCCAATTACCCACAGACAAACACTTCTAACTTTTGACATAGTCGGTAAGATTAACATTTAATGTTTTTGAAAGAAATCTCTTTTGTCCAACCAGGCTGCATTTATTTAATCAAAAATCTAGGAAAACAGTATTATTCTAAAAAACATTTGTACAATTTAATAACTGTTTTCTATTTTGTTGTATTATATTTTAAAACGGTTTATCCTGTAATGGCAACGCTGAATCTTCAGCAGCCATTACTCCAGTCTTCAGTGTCACATGATCCTTCAGAAATCATTCACATATGCTGATTTGTTGCTCAAAAAAACACTTATTATCAATGTTAAAAAAAAAATGTTGGTAATGGTGATACATTTCTTTCAGAATTCTTTGATAGAAATAAAAAGTTTTTAAAAAAACAGCATTTATTTGAAAAATAAATCTTTTGTAACATTATAAATGTCTTTACTGTCACATTTAATTTACTGAATGCATCCTTGCGGAGTAAAAGTATTAAACTGATTTTAAACTTTTAGTGGGTAGTGTAACCCAGAGTGGGCCTTACTATATGAAACGTCGCTCAAATTCCTATTCTAGGTCACCAAACTTAATTTCGTAAATGTAAAATAATACTTTCAAGATGTACCGCAACGTGCTTTCTAGACTAAAGTCTCTGACGCTCTCGGTGGACTAAGTGAAAATGGCTGCCATGTTTAATCTACATGGGTATGAGCAGCTTTGAGAGACACTTTCTCTGCGCGTTGTTCCAGCACGTTTTAATCTGCCCTCTGCAGCAGCCCAATCCGGGTTCCAGAGCGCAGCATCTTAGAGCGGCCGCGATCCTCCGGGAAGGCCTGACAGGGGAGCCTTGGCTGGCAGGCTTGGTGGGGAAGGAAGAGGGGGGCGCAGGGAATGCCAACCACACAAACAGAATTAATAACAGCGAGCGTCAGAGCGACGCCTTCTCTTTAGAAGTGAAGCGTGGCATGGAGCGGGTCCGCAGCGAGCTCCGGTTCCGGGCCACTGAGCCCAGGCCTTCTGATAAAGCATGTGGCTAAGCCGGTACAATGGCAGAGCCTACGAATGAGCTCTTACATTAAGACAGATTCTTCCCCACAAAACTAGCAGGCAGGCTGCTGATAAGGAGTTGTCATTGGCAGACACACTGCCCACCAGGGAGAAACCCACATCCAAACCCATCCGCCTTTTCCTCCCATCACAGACCAGACGAATTACGCCACGATCTCCACACCAATAGGTGTCACTGCTTCAAGATAGAGCAAGGTATAACTATTGGACTTAAAAAGAATGTTAAAAAGCGGAAGAAAAAATGTTTTGCCTCTTAATATCATAATACCAGTTGCATCCACATCCAAACACAGCCATTAAAAGAGACCTCAGCTGCTGTCAAACTGTGCGCAATTACATTTTTTTTCCAGGTTCTGATGAAATACTTTTAGAGTTGTTTAACTAATTGTGCATGCTGTGAAGTCAATGAAAACAAAAAAAAGCAAGAGCATAAAAATCAATTTTGTGGTTCATCTCCCATTACCTCAAAATCACACCCTCTAACGGTCAACACACAGACACTCAAAATAAATACTTCATTTTCTATCCTCACATAAACTGCCTGGAACTGAATCAAACACCTTCTCAACGTCAGAAGATTATTTTAATATTTTAAAAACAAAAACAATACAAAATCACTACAAAAATGCTTAGTTAAACACAGATTTAGGAAAATATTAAAACATGTTTCAGTCACTACAATAGAAAAGTGAATGGACATAATGACTAGCAATAAATGCAATCTATTATTCCTAACGAACCATCATTTGAAAATGTGCACCAGATGCAATAGAGTGATAAGGTGCAAAAAAAAAACACAACAACAACGAAACAGCTCACAACTCAAAGCCTGAAATGAAAAACACAAATGCGGGATGCATAAGAACGCTGGGGGTTCTCGTTCCCTGATCTCTTCATTTGTGGCTCTGCAGCCCTATGGTAACTCACTTCAACATTTTACAACAGCCCACTGACCAATGAAACTTCCACACCGTTGCCAAAAGCCTAGGTGACATAAAAAAAAGCCATTTAATGTTAAAACCAGATGGTGCCAGAAAGGAAGGAGAGCAAAGAGATGAGATCTGTGCCGTTACACAAACACACACCAAAAAAAGATCAACACAGCACATTACAGCTTCATTGTCTCTTTTCTTATTCTCAAACATGTTAACACAGTTCTTCCGGAAGATGACAGTTTCAAATATTACCTCTGAAATCACACAACAGAAAACCTCAGCAGTGTTCTTTAAAGTCAGAAAAATACGCAATTTTTAAGAAAACTACAAAATGACTAGAAAATTAAATTACAATTTTTTTATTGATTATTTGCTATCTAGGCCTAGTTGTCCGTGCAAAAATCTATGTATGAAAATCTCTTCCTTCCCACAGTCCCTCATAGCACATCTGAAAATGTACATTCAAAACAGCGAGCAATACACAATTCCCAATGAAAACATATGCATATTCTACAGCAAGATCTGAATGCATTCCTGAAAGACATTTTTTTTACATTTCATTTTCAACCCATCCACACATACCCCTGATGTCAGTGGGCAGAGAGGGGAATAATGCCATTAGATTTCATTCTCAGCAAGCCTCAGACAAGCATTACTCAAACGTTTTCTCCCTTTCTTAGAATAAAAGGTCCAATCTGATTCGACTGACTGTAAACAACAGTGAAAAAATGGAAATAAGTGCCCTCTCTGTCTCCCTTCCTGTCGTGTGCATTCATCCCCCTCTTAATGTCCTGCAAATGAAGGGGATTTATTAATGTGTAATTAAGTAATAATCATCGCTACATAATGCATGAAACACTCAAGGGGACGGTGGAGATATGAAACAGGAATGCCACAGCTGAACACTCAGTGCATAGACACACATTAAAAAGGGATTAATTGGGAGAAATAATATTTTGATAAGCGCAGCTCCCTCTCCCCCTCTGACGAACGCTCGCTGTCTTTTTCCTCTCTAAATAATCTCTCTCGCGCTCTTGCGTGAGCGAGTAACACTGACAATCACAGTTTCTAATGTAATGTGATGTGATGTTGAGAGCACGACTTCTTCACTGGAAAATAATCCCCGGTCTAACGTGTCTAACAATGGGCAACGGTTTCTTGAGGAGCCTCCTGCTCTATGTGCCTGCATATGTTTCCGACAGCCGTAAACACCTGCAGATTTGCACATATCAAAGCAGAAATTAATGACAAACAAGCTTAACCTCTGCATGAGCGAGCCAATACACTAGACACCGGGACATAAAACATGAATGATTTTGTGCATACCACACTCAGACATATTGTTGGTGCCCTTCTAATCTCAGTGCATAGCAATCAAAGCTAAAGGTGCTGGGCTGAGATAGGGACAGAGCGAGCCTTGGTTACATATTTAATTGGCCTCTGATTGACGTGCATCGCTGAGTCAATACAATCACTGTTTACCCCCCAAACCTCTGTGCTGCAGCAGGCCAATGCATACCTGATAGAAAACTGCAATAGTGTTTATTGCAATACAACCAAACATTTGACTTGAAAATGCCTTGGGAAAAAATAAATAAATAAAATAAAAAATATCAGTTAATGCTTGGAGGGAAGTTGATCCATATTTAAATACAATATTTCTCTATCACTGCGCATGTGAAAAATAAAAAGCTGGTCAAAATAAAGATTACGTTATTGATTACAGGGTCAGAAAGGCTGCTTTCTCTCAAAAACAACTCAACAACATTGTTTAGGATTGATCTGCACCCAGCAGGCTCTGTCAATGTTAAATATATATGACAATAACTTATTCTTAACATGTTTTATTTTCACTTTAACAGCCTTGAATATTATCCACTTACGCTCTGCGTAAACTTGTGACCATGTTTTTTTCTCTCCTGATGAACCTCTGCAGATTGCGGCCGTTAATTAAAACAAAAAACTGGTTATTATTTGGGGGAGGGGGTACTAATATGGGCCACATGGCCACCCGAAAGCCCATCTGGTTTCTATTGGGGTGAGGGTGCCAAGTGATATCTCGACCGGCAGCACAATATCTGCCACACACTGCTGATGGACAAGGCAAAATAGCAGCAGGCCTTATTGCTCCTAAATTCACCTGCCTGTGAGTGTTGAGTCTTGTAGGAGGGGCGTGAATAAGATGAGACTGTGTTTGAATGATTCTGCCATGTCAAAGTCACAACCAGAAATAAACTGAGACAATAAACAGCAAAGAAAGGGGAAAAACACCAAGCTGAGATCTATAGAGAATCAGATTCCATTCACAATACCACTACAGACTGAGAAGGGGGTGTCTAAAATGATTTCCACAGAGAGGACAAAATTGGAATATATTGAACTAACTGTCTATTTTATTATCAGTAGTAGTAGTATTAATAAAAATTCATATTTTTACATTTAACAAATATTATTTATAAAAAATAAAAAAGCATTACATTATAATGCTTATGACTATGAATGATATATATTGTTTAATTCTAAAAATAAATATAATTTAATACACATAAAACCAATTCATAAATACTACTAACATTATTAAGCCTAAAACAAACTCGAGCACTATTTCTACAGCACCGTTCCTATAGGAGGTACTTGCACTGCCAACCACAAGACCTGCTGGCACCTGGCATCAAAATGTTAAAGTTTCATTTTTCTATGTGGAAAAAAAAAGCATACTTAAAGTCTATAAACAAAATGTCACTATTAAAAGCAAAAACATTAAATCAGTGACTTTCACAATCCCCGCCAGTTTTACTCATGAAATCTCATTGGCCATGTGAGTCGTTCCCTCTCGTAAAACGCTTACCTTTAACGGAGCGCGGTTTGGCCTGCTTGCGTCTAGACATCTCCGTGTTAAGGGCAATATTTTACTTTCTTTAACTGATGTCTTGTCCTCTCCGAGAAATATTGACAGGTCACGCGCTGATACTTGGGAGATTTCTTCACTTTGCCTGTTGCAATGCGGCAACTTCGGTCTCGCTAGTCCAGAAGCGTTCAAAGGAAGAGAGAGTACGGCAGAGGAAATGGATATTCCAATGATTAAACTTCTCCAACCTGTAGATTTAACGGATAACTTGCGGCTTTTCCCGTGCTCGAGAAGCGAACGCTCTTTTGTTCCTCCGTAACGGCAGACGCTGACGATGGAGCGGGCACGCGCGCTCAGAGTTTCAAGAAGCGGAGCGTGCCCAAATTACACCTGATCAGAAGCGAGAGGTGCCAATACTTGCCGATAATATGGTAAACCCACTTCGAGGATGTTTCGGAATTGATTCGCAATGTTTTTCCTCCTTTTAGCAGTTGTCGCAACTGTCTCTTTTCGTTGTGATCCCGCCGAACCGCCCTCCTTCGCTGTTATTTTTCCGAAGGTGCCACTCTCAATGGCATTTTACGCAGCATTTTTACCTGAGGGGATTTTTCTTCTTTTTGTTTATCGTCCTAAAAACCGTAAATATTTCTAGTCGCTAGCCTCTCTCTCCCTTTTTCTTTGTCCTGACTCTGGTCTTCCCTCCGCCTCCCGATCCGACTGCTGGCGGGGCTGCAGCGCAGACACACATAATAAAGCCAGGCTTGGCTGGAAATGTAGCCGTGTCCCAGCAGGAGGATGTGAGAGTAGGGTCCCGGCGGGGGAGCGCTCTGATCCCGCAGGGAGCTCCGCACAGCCTGGGTTGAGCAGACAGAGAGAGCCAACAGCACCAAACCATGGTCAGCCATGGAAACTACAGCTTAACTTGGAGCACGGATCGGGGCCAAAACACGGAGCTTCGAGGAAACTCTGCAGCGTGCAAGAAAAAAGACGGACTGGATTCGCTTTTTGCGCTCCTTGTACTCGTGCCATCGTCTCGGGTTCACTCCAGCGTTTAACTGTCGATTGGATACGATTACATTTTGACTATTTGTGGGGCTTGTTTTGAACGTTTAACAATCCTACGTCGTCTTTGAAAACGTTTATCTGCGTTTAAAAGGGCAAGATTTAGGATTTAAAGAGATAGTTCGGCTCAATCAAAATGAAAACAGTGTCATCATTTACTCACCCTCACGTTGTTCCAAACCCGTTTGACTTTCTTTCTTCTGTGGAACACAAAAGGAGATGTTAGGCTGTATGTTAAGGTCTGACAGAATCAGTCACCATTCATTTCCAGTGCACCTTTTTTTTCCCCCATACAATGAAAGTGAATGGTGACTGAAGAAATAAAAGTCATACAGGTTTGAATCAACAAGAAGGTGAGTAAATGATGACAGATTTGTAATTGTTAGTGTTAACCTTTGCAACATTTTGTTTTTTGGAAAAGATCTGCAAATGCAGAATAATGTTTGGTATTATCAGATGTGTTGTATTTTTATAATTGGATATGTTTAATTAACTTTAAACCCCTTTTTCTAGGATTTTTGTTGCATTCTTTTTGGCAGGATTAGGTGTTTTCGGCAGTATTTTCATAGCGTTTGTCTGGCCGTCTGCGTGTGCAGAAATAGGATCATTTGTGCAAAAATCAACCTAAGAAATGGTCAAAATCACACGCGGTGCGCCGGAGCTGCTCGGCCGTTGTCATGGATAACATGTTGGGCACCCTGTCTCGGTCAGCGGGATGTCCTGCAGATTGAGCCGGGCACCCCGCGGAGCCACGGAGCGGCCTTTAAAATTGACCCCCCGCGGAGGACCGGGGCCCCTCTTGTCTCGTCTAAGCGCACGCCTGGAGACCGCTTTTAAATGTGCTTCTGGTGTCCCAGAGAGAGAGGCCGCTGACACGAAGGGGCGAAAGCTCACCGCAGTGGTCCCTTTTTCTCTGATAAATTCAAAGGAGGAAAATAGCCCACATTACAAGCTCCTTAAGGGTCAAGGACAGCTGAGACATGAATGGTTTGAAAGAGTGGCATTGTGAAATCACACAGCACACGATTACACCCTCTGTCATCTTTTTACGGATTTGCATTTTTCTTGTGCCACAATGAACAGTTCAGAATAAGACTTACAAGACATGTGGATGAAATTAATTAAGACGCTGGAGAAAAAGAGGTGTGAACGGCAAATGCGGTGGTCCTGCTTGGAATAGACACCGTTGCTATTTTAGGATGATTTTAATGAGTGGCAAATAATTTTTTGAGCTTGGATGGTTGCACGCGCTTCGAAAAATACTGAACGTTTAGAGGAGGAACAAAATCTCACATTGGATATTACAAGGACGGAGGCCTTTGCAACACTTCATTTCACCGCTAACTGAATTCAAACGGTCTCGGTATTGGCTAGTATTTTCCTTCACGCAGCAGGGATGGTGGTAGATTGATGCCCTTACATTATTCATGTGACGATTATTCAAAATTTAGCTATAACTCAACAGCGTTTTGTCCTTTCTCTCATCCGTCTCCTCTCTCGCCGTACCTAGGTATGCATCTATTCTTATGCGACTATCATCCATTGGACAGTGCGGCCTCAGAAAGCACCCTTAAACACTCCCCCATTGTACTGTCACAAGCCTGGAGAGTTCATGTTATATTTATGTTGCCTACAGCGTATTCTCTCTGTTCTGTTCTGTTCAGCTGAACTCACGCCAACTCCTCCAGGTCCCCCCTCCACAGACAATGTTACATCTCATTGGCTTTGCCCTAGATAGGCTATTTTTGTATGAAATAATTAGACATAACTGATTTAAATACTGCAAAGCCAACACTCTTTTGTCTCGTTAACAAAGTACAGGAGAGGCACACTCTTGCAGTGTCATTTATGTCAATCCGTACAAGGAGGCTAAAATACAAATGCGTTCAAAGCTAATGGATCTGAAGCGGGGCCAAAAAAAAAAAGAAAAAAAAGTACCATTTTATTAGCTTTCCTTCGATTCGGGTTTTACTTTCGGGACCGTGCTACGGTGACCTGACCTGATAGAATCTATTATGGAAGCAAAAAAATGGCAGGAAAGCACCGCCAGAAGCTTTTAATTGTCTCAACGTGTACATCAGCAAAATATAGGATTGCTAAAATATGCCTCCATACAGCACTAATTGTCCATATAAGGACAGCGCGGCGCTTGAAACAGCACGTTTTGTTTGTTACAGTGACCCCGGACCCAGACAGCCATGCTGATGCCGAGTGCACACGGGCACACGAGGGAGAGGTGCAGAGCAGGAACGCAGATTGGGGCTGACCGCTCGGCTGCACTTTAATGTACCCTCTACTTCATCAGTCCTGATTAGCCACCATAAAAATCCAGATTGAACATTACATTTTTACTGCTGATTGTCTTCCAAACACTCTCAGGTGTTGGCATGTTAAATGCCAGGGTGTGCATCTGTCCTCGCATCCCATTAGCTTGCTGCAGTGAGACGTCTGACTTGAAAAAGGGGACCCTCTTCAGAAACGAAAGCAATGCAGAACAAATTTCAGGCTTTTAGGCTTACCGCGTCTTGTGCCAAAACCTCAATAACAAGCCCCCCTCCAGCCCCCGTATCCCTGGCTCTTGCCCCAGACTTACACAAAGAAACACCAGCTTTATGGACTTAGGGCATTAAAGCATAAAAAACAGCGGACGGAGAACAGGTTCGGAACACATGGCGTCAAACGCGGGGACCCGATCGCATCAGATCTATATATACTGTCACAAACGCTTACGTTTTTAGGTGCGCGGGCCGTGTTTTCAAAAGGGCACATGAAAGGGCTTAGCGAGAGAGAGACAGGCAACGGCGACGAGGAGGCCCAAGCAAAAACGCTTTTCTGATGAGCTGCAACAATGCACTCACTCCCACGACATCAGCTCTCTGTTGGGAGTCTCCTCCTAATTTCCTCCATCCATAATAAAAAGAGCTACATTAAACAGTGCCATTAGTGCCAGCAATTTGTTTTATTCTCCACAGAAAGAGAAATGTTATCTGTGGCGGACAAACTTAACCCAATTAAAGCTCATTGTGTATGGGGGCCTTGCTGGGTCTTCAGCTGATGCCTAGGAACGAGGGCAGAGGCAGCCAACATTGGGGAGGGAGAGGGGGGGAAAAGAGAACGATTGGAACACGTCTGGAGAATTAGGGAAAGTAGGAGAGAGACAAATGTGCTTTCAGGAAAAAAGACGGGAAGAGAAATTATGTTTTTGTGCATGTTCCCCCCACATCAAATCCCTCCCAAGATGGTTTGATAGAGGAATACAGCACAAAATGTACACTCAAAACGAAAACGCACGGATACATCGGCGCTTAAATAAGTAGCTGAAGGATTCATGTAGAACATTTGCAATAGAATAACAAGGGCAGGAAGTGCATACAAAGCCACACGTTCTGAGACACTCGTTCATACCTTCACATTTTTGCTGTTAATTGTTGTGATAACACCTCTCGATTACAGGGGTTTAATTATCAACATGTTTGGCTGTTAGACCAAGTACCTGGCACAGATCCTGGTGAAGGGCTCAAGGTTTCTAATGAAGATCTCACTCACAGCAGCATACAGGAGCTCAGTGTGGTGCTGTCCTAACAAAGAAGCACATTGCGTTTAGAGACGACCTGGGTGTCTGTGAATTCTAACACAATAATGCCAAGAATATTCATAGTGATACATTTTGATTGATATCCAGTTGTGCGGGAATGGCAAGTGTGTGTCTCTATGGGGGGAAAAAAGTGATTCTGTGTGATTGCGGAATTACAGTAACTGAATCGCATGTCGTGAGACACAAATGAGGCATGTCTGCACTTCCGTTATAGGGCGAAAGCTGGTTTCAGTCCGTTTGACTGGTAATCCTTTCGTCTCCTATTGCATTTATCAGCTTTAGTGGAGCTGTTTTTTGCTCGCTTACCCAAAAAAGGCCCAATCAACACCTCCCAGCTGGTGAAATGAAGCAGAACCGGGCCTCCATTACTTTGAGACGTGATGGATACTTCACAGCTGCGGTTGAGTGTCTGTGATCAGAGAGTGGAGAGACAAACAGCTGTAAAACATGCCCTACTAAAGACATACACACATTTGCTGACAGTGTGTGCCATTAGGATATACATGCAGTGTATATACATAGATATGAATGTACAGATTCCTACTCAACTACTTTCATTCTCAAGCAGGGCCTAATGCTATATGAAATCTAAGCACGTATTTGAAGTAGAATTCTGAGAGGAAAAATCCATCCATTTATTGTTTGAGTTGCTCTGAAAAAAAAAAAAGACAATAAAACGTTAATAAAATAATTATTTTGACATAATTCTCATTTGAGTGGCATTTACTATTCAACCATGAATTATGTCTTTGAAATATCTAGTCTTATTTGTAATTTAAGTTTAACTTTGTCCTCAAATACAAACATTACGTCGTCTGAATGCAATAACGTCTCGCCCAATTTTAAAGGATGTGCGCAAACTAACACAAATGCCGATTCTTATTATTATGAAATTGCACTAGGAACAAGTAGCTACACTCAGCAAGCCTTCGATTTATCTCCCAATGGTTCATTTTGCGTGAGGAAATTATATTTACTGTTATTGAGAGGAAATAAATTCGCGCTAGCAATGTGTTTCAGAGAGCGAAAACAATTTGTAGTGTTCATTTTGTGTTTAAATCGTATTAAATGCTGCATTTCAGTGTTTCTCCTTTCAAATGAAATATTCAAATAAAACATAACCAAATATAGCCTACTCTGAGAAGAAAATTTCTGTAATATAAAAACAAGCGCTGTTTTGAAGTTTGATATATACAGAACCCTAAATTAAATATTTAACTGCTGTGTTATGTAGGTCTACAGCGCTCTCTAGTGTTTTAAATGAGCTTACACTCAGATTAGCCTAGTGTTTTACTGCTTCAGTTTTTTCTCTGTGGTGATTAAACAGTCTTAAATACTGCAAAAACACAGTATCAAACACTTATATTAAATTGTAATATTATCAGGATTCGATTAATCTCCCCTTATTTAAATTCTTTTATAATTTACTTACCCTCATACTGTTCCAAATCTGTTTGACGTTCTCACGTGAAATGAGATGTCCGAGGCAAAATAATGATACTGACTGACAAACGTACAGGTAGTCACCGTTTACTTAACGCTGGATCTTTTTCCGTTTAGTATCAACGGCTTTCTGACTATTTATTCAGTTCCACCACGTAATTGTCAGTTGTGGAATTTACTGTTGACTGATTATGGAAGCCATTTTCGCTAAATAAGAGAATTAAAAAAAAAGTCACGTTTTGGTAAATCATAATTATCATATAATAATCGTATCGTATAATAATTCTTTTTTTTTCTCCTCAATTTTTCTTTGTCAAGTTCAACTTTTTTATGTTATAATTATTATGACTATTATAATTATGACTTCTTTCTATCTTATTGAATAAATTATGACTTATCTTGTTATTTCACATTTTTTGTGAATCAGAATTATGAGCTACCAAAGAATGACCTTTCTTTTCTTTACGTGGCAGAAATGGGCTTCCATAATTTAACTATATCTTTCTACCCCTCTTTAGGTTTATAAATTGACCCTACTTTACACATGTCATGCCTACCTTCTCATGTCATGTCTTATGTAGGCTAGTAGAAAACTCTTGGTGTCGGGATCAAAGGGAGTCTATCATTAGGATCTATCAATTGTTCAAAGGAGTTCATGAGAGAAGAGTTAATTACATGCCCTCTTAGTTAAATAACCCACTTGAAGACAAACCCATAAAGATTGTGATAAAGTTTTTAACCTTACCATCATAATACTGAGGAAATTATCAGGTTGTTTTAATGCCATATTTAAGTCAGACATGTTTCTATATATGTTTGTTAATCATTACTCACCCTCATGTTGTTCGAAATTGTTATGAAATCTATTTCTTTCTTCAGTGGAACACAAAAGGTACATTTTTTAATAATACCTTGGCCATTTTTTCAAAATAAGGAAAGTGAAAGTGGCTATCGAGCTCCCCAATAAATAAAAAACACCATAAAAGAAAAGTATTACAAATGTGATCCGTACAACACTATAAGTTTTCTGAGCATATGCGAAAAACTGATGTAGAAATTAACGAATCTTTTGAGATCTTTTCAATTCAATCAATTGAGCCAGTTAAAACAATTGGTCTAAATGATTTGTTCCTGCACGTTACATAACATTATCCCTACTGTCAAGCATGGTGATGGCAGCATCTTGCTCTGGTGTTTCTTTAGCAAGAGAAACAAAAAAAGATTGAGCCAAAATCCACAAGGGGTGCCTGTATTAGTCAGCCAAAGACCTGTTCAGAGCAGCGACCCCTTTGTCAGTAGAACAATGTTCCAAAGAATAAATGACTTCAATCCAATAAAAAATATGTGGCATGACCTGAAAATTGCAGTCAGATGGCACAATTTAATTAGAAATTGGAGTGAATTTGTATTGAGAAACATGGAATTGAATGGAATTTTTGACAAGTCAAAACGTACATGATCAGGCCGAAAATAAATGTAAAAAATCTTAAAAACAAAATGTATTACAAATATATATATTCTTATCTCTTTTCTTAAAATACAAAACAATATATTTAAAAAAAAATCATGCAGTAAATGGTTAAGATTTTTTTTTAATGAACAATTTTTATGCTATTGATGCATAAAAAAAAACTGATGTTTTTGTGAATATGGTCCCTAGAAGTCCAAACTCATCTACCGTTCATCTAAATTCTAAATAGCCTTATATCACTGCCTCAAACCAAAAATTGTATTTGAAATACATCCAATCATTGTACAGAGAATAGAACTGTTAAACACATTCAGAAAACTCAACTTATGTCACTGAAATATTTCAGATTTATTCTAAGAAATTAGTTTACACCTGTGGAAATAAAGAGAACACCACTGTGGCTTTTTCCATATCGTTACATCTTTAAACATCTCATGGGATCCTGAAAGAAACACAAAAGGCAGGTTCCTAAAATAAAAAATGAAACAAACTTCAACTTCACACAAGTATCACAAACTGCTTAAGTCCAAAATGTAAGAACTGTCCCACGTGACAACACTGGCCTATGATTTAATCGGGTGTCCTGAGAGAATCAAGGGAGCAGGCGTCGTGGCGGCCGCGGACCTAAACCTGGTAAAAAAAAAAAAAAAGGAACCAAAAGAAAAATCAGAAAAATTAGTGACAGATCCTTCCACACCAATAGTGCTCTAAAAAGACTTGAGAACATGAGAAAGTGCTGACCTGTTGGGGCTCCCATATGAAGGCTCCTGAGTGAAGGTGGTGGTACTCTAGGACCATGGGGTCCATTATGCAATGCATGAGAGCCCGGATGCTGCAATAGTCCTCTAGAGGACTGGAAACCAAGAGACGGAGTGTCGAGCAAAGGGGCACGGGAGGGAGAGGGCCAATGTATAGGTGCTGGGCCTAAGAGAGGTTGTGGCTTGTCAAGACTGTGAGTGGCTACTGGCCCTCTAGATGGCTGAAGATTAAATGAAGGGCCGTGAGAGACGGAAGGGGCCCGAGAAGGTAAAAGACTGTGGGGGGCAGTTGGTCTGTGGGAAGGCGGCTTTAGATTATGCATTGAAAGCAAAGGAGGTGGTTTCGTCTTAGGATATGAGCCTGGAAACACAGAGAATACTGTATGCAAATACCACACAAGTATCACAAACAGGTTCAACAAATTAACGTATGATTTTTTATTTTAAGTAAGAAAAAAAAAAAAAAAATAATAATAAAAAAAATATATATATATAATAATAATAATAATAATAATAATAATATTATATATATATATATATATATATATATATATATATATATATATATATATATATATATATATATAATTATTTTTATTTCTTTCATTTAGCACTGCATTTCATCCTGTGCCCTAAAAACAAACCTTGCAATCCCATGTGATGTCCTGGGGGTGCATCTCCTGACCCTGAGGGTGGGTTTGTCTGGTCTCTTTGTGGTGGACCAGAACCAGCAGGCAGAAGTGGTGGAGGCTTTCCTAACCCTGGAGGCAGGCTGTTGATCACAGGAGCAACCTCACTGTCAACTTCAGCGGAAGATACTGAGGAAGAAAGAACAAATAAGTAAGTTTCTACACAGAAATAAATACAATGCATACATTTGGCTGTGATCAATGCATACAGGTTGGCTGTGATCTTTATTTTATTTTATTGTGGCTCTGATTATTATAATAATTATTTAATTATTTAATTTAAGTCAAATGTTTATTAAAAATTTGGCACTAAATTGACCAAAAAAAAACTTTTTCTTCAGGTGCGTGGAGCCAAGGGAATATGGAAAACGAGGAAGAAATATTCTTGCAAGTCAAATATTAAAAATTGTACATTTAAAATATAAAATGTATTATATGAATAATTCACATTTTAAATGTTAAATAAATAAAATTGTATGTATATATATATATATATATATATATATATATATATATATATATATATATATATATATGACGAGTTCAGATGCAAAAGCCTCTAAATGCCATCTGGAATTTTTATCAAGCTTGTATATTTAAGTTCAGTAATTTCACTTAAATAGCAATGAAAATTACCTATTAATTGTCATTTAAGTGAAATTACTGAACTTACATATACGAGGTTGATAAAAATGATCATTCTAGAAGAAAATTTCAGATGGCACTTAGAGGCTTTTGTATCTGAACTCTTCATATATATGTATGTATATGTATATATATATATATATATATATATATGTATATATATATATATATATATATATAGGCTATATATATATATATATATATATATATATATATATATATATATATATATATATATATATATATATATATATATATAGGCTATATATATATATATATATATATATATATATATATATATATATATATATATATATATATATGTATGTATGTATGTATATATATATATATATATATAAAAATTGTTAAATATATTAATAATATACAAGTTAAACAATTAAACAAAATTAAACTAATAAGACTAGAAGTAAATTAATTATATAAACACAATTATTTACATGTAATTTAATTATTTATTTTAAATATTCATATTTTAAATAAAGTACTAGTAACAGACCGATGTATCATCATTGACAGTCCATGCTTGGTGGATTAACAGAAATGCTTCAAAACCTATAAATATGAAATATTAGTAAATATTCTGTGTATTATTATAAATTAAAACGTGCATTGAATTTGATCATTCATAAATACATCTAGTTTAAGGTGATTCAACAATAATGTGCAAATTAAGAGCAACATGAGAATTACACACTTATAAAGACAACACAATATGAATATGAAAGTAACTAGGACATGGAAGCACGTTCACCTCGCAGATGGTCCTGGCGGTTTTGAAGATACTCCGCCAGTGTGCTGAGCTCCTCTGGGTACAGGTGCAGACCTTCGGCCAGGAGAAAGAGCAGGTGGCGGGTGGCAGAGGGAACAGTGTGGCGCTCCAGCTTGCCACGCTCCAGGTAGTCCTCCGTCAGCTCAGCCGCCCGTGCCGCGGCCTCCGTGGGGTCCAGCACACGCCGCGAACCGCTCAAGCGCCTGAACTCCACAATCACAAACTCCATGGCCTGTTCCTTGGGCATGTTTCGATGAACTGCAGAGAGGCAGAGGAAGGGTCAGCCAGAGGAGGGAGGGGGGTTACATATGGCGCTCAGTGTGAGCCGCTGCAGTCTAAGCAGTGCGCACAAGAGTTCTACCTCATCAGCAACATGCTGCAATCTGGCAACCACTGCTTAACCCAATTACCACATTCAATTCAGTATGCGCTCAAAGGACACGTTCATGAGCACACTTTTTTAGTAAGGGACATTTAACAGATTAGAAGTTTATATAAGTTGTTTTGGACCAAATGTACTGTGTGTAATATGAGGAAGCAATGTGCATGAGATAAATCTTTTCGACTTTTGTCATTGGTCTTGTTCACAATAACGAATTCCTTCACTGGGAAAATTCAACAATTCAGTTCACGCGTTTAAAAGGATGGATCTGCGCTTTAATAGATTCAATATTGAAGTGAGGGTAAAACAGTACAAATTTTGATAATATTTAGCGTAAAAGCTGGAATGCTCTACATTGACCGTTTTTTTAGGCCATTCGGAGGATGTCAAACATGTTTGATATTTTGAGCAGGTTTTAGAACACATATTGTTTTAAATATTCTGTTGTGTTCGAAACGATTTGTAAGTCTGGGAGTGTGTGATCCTCAGTCGTTTCGTTTTTCTCCGTAACCAAAGTTTGTAAGTGTATGATGCCTAGTGTTTGAAAATGTGTATACCAGCCTTCAGAGAACTTACCAGCAAGGTGAGGTTTTATAGAAATAGAAATAAAAAACATTAATAATAAAAATAATATGAAACATCTGAAATACATTATATATTATTAACAGTGTTTTTTTAAATCAAGTGGTGGGCATTAATTATAATATCAGAATTAAGGGCATTTCAACTATTTTAATGTGGTGTTATTGTAATTGTTTAGATGATTTTTACATATGTGTGTCTAACACTACATTGATGAATTATTGCTTGGTTTTAATGCAATTTAAAGATTTAAAAACTGTTGATTGGCAAAATATTTGTACCCAAACCTGTTATAATAATGTCATTTTTTGTAAAGAATGTATGCTTAATTTATTTGGACCATTCAAAATGATCTTATGAATTATGTTTGTAAAAAAAAGAAAAAAAAAGAAAGAAAGTGTAAAACCGGGGCAAAACTACAAGCTGTTGTATGATTTAATTTGGGGGATTGTGAATTATTTTTTTCTTCAAAACAAAGGACTTCATAAAAAAAATAATAATAAAAAAAAAAAACACTTTAGAGGGGAATGTTTTTTTCTTTTCCCTAAGGTTATATAAAAAAAAAAAAAAAATGTTTTTCCACAACTATTTTATAACAAAGCCTGTTTCTACTCTAAGATCCGGGTTGTGTGTTTGCAAGATACACAAACAGCTTTTTTTGTAAAGTTTCCATTACATTGAGATGACATCGACACATTTTGCAGTTCATATAAATGAATTATCTTTTTGGGCTGTTCTCTACAGTATATTTTTAGAATATATCAGTGCATGTATTTTTGGTGCAATCACAGGACTAAATGATCATACTAGTTTCATACTAAAAAAAAAATGCCCACCATCAAGTCTAGGGTATTTTCTCTGTAGCTATTATATAAGGTTATTTAACTATTGTTTGAAGTACATTTAAGTGGTTTTATTGGGAGATAAATTGTGGGAGTCAGGACTTACTTTTGAGGGACTCTGAAAATATGATTACTGTGCACGAGGAGAGTGTTACATTAGTCTGCTCGACAAGAATACATAAGGGGGAACCGTCGGAGCGGACATCTTGGAGGGCCCGGGTCAGGCCTGATTCCACCTGCAGGTAAAGCATTTCCACCGAGAGGCCACGTTCCTGCAAACACTGGCCTATCGATTTGGGGTAATCCCTTTGAAAGAAGAAGAAGAGATCTGGTTATTGAGAACCATGCTTCAGGGCATGACGTGAGGAAATGTGAGGTTGTTGAGTGTGGCCTGGCTTATATATGCAGTAATGAAAGGGTAGAGATTTAATGAATAATGAATAAACCAACACAAATCTGCTTAGCATTATAAAAGTGTATTAAACATTAGAAAATAAGATAAGGTTGTTTCATTTGTTTTAGCTGAATAAATGCTTTAGTGTGTGGCATTTAGTCTTTTTTGAGAGAAAAAAATCCCAAAAGACATCAAAATAAGTGAAAAATGTTGTTTAAATATTAACTAAAAAGTTATACTAATATCGTCACAAATATACACAACTAAAAGACTAGTGTTCAAATACTGTAAAATTTGAACTGTAAAATATTTCTATCAACACATTTATGACAAGAAATAATAATCAGATCACTTAAATGGGACTGTCTATTTTGTGTCAATAATAGTATATTATTAAAAACAGAAATATGCATTTTATGTAATGTAAATTAAAAACCTCCATCATGTTTAAAGGTGTATTTGCCCTTTTGTTAGTAGAGCGTTTGAGTTTTTGTCTAATTACTTGATATAAATATGGCTTGAATACTGAACATTTTGAATATCACCACTTCTCAAAGAAGCTCCTTTGTATTTTGTTAAATGAACAAGGATTTTTTTTTTTTTTTTTTTTTAATGAGAATATTTCAAAAGTCTTTTTATTATTACCCTTGTTTAGAAATGTGAAATAGAACA
This sequence comes from Squalius cephalus, assembly GCF_949319135.1. Taxonomy (NCBI): domain Eukaryota; kingdom Metazoa; phylum Chordata; class Actinopteri; order Cypriniformes; family Leuciscidae; genus Squalius; species Squalius cephalus. Next base: position 9,845,573 of record NC_137127.1, on the reverse strand, counting down.
TTTAGAAAGTGTAACAGCAGCATAAAAGCATATTCTTATTACAGTTTTTATGGCAGGGCTCTAAAGACCCCCTTAGCCTTTTGTTTTCAATTGAATGCATCACATGACGCAGTGGTACCATAAAATGATGGGAAAATGATGCAAGGTTTGTACCACCATGTGTTTCCGCAGCTTTGAGATTAGGATTCAGAAGTCATATATATAAATTTGTTTGTTGGGGGGGGGGGGGTTTGCTTGTTTTTGATTTTTTTTTGTGAGACCACAGGGTGTAAACATTTGTGTTTGATTTGCTAGATAAATATAATTTACACAACATACAAACCCATTTTTTAACTTTTTTATTTATTATTAAATTAACCTCTTTTTGGAGACAATTTCTAGAGTTTGGCTAAATGATATCCTCAAAGGTTTAATTTATGCTCAAAGATTTTCATTGATTATCTTATTTGTTTTTTGTCCACTGGAATAGCAGTGTAAAATAGTGATATTAGTGGATTTTTTTTAATATATTAATTTATAAGGATTATAAGAAGACTGAAAGTGAATTGTAAAGAAAAAGGGTGTTCACACTTGGCATTTGCGGTACCATCCGAACCCTGGTGCGCACCAAACAAGCAGACCGAGACCGCTTGCAAACTAACTCTGGTGTGGTTCGAATTAAATATGAACGCACACGGACCAGACATGTAAACAGACCAAAAATGGGACATGATGTCACAAGATGCGACCCTAAAAAGGACAGAATGCTCACGCACAGCAGTTTTTTCTCGTCATAGTCGCGATGTTGCCCATCATAGTTCAGTACAGGCATCAGAACAGTGTCTTCTCGCAGAAGATCTTCGTTTGTGTGTGTGACGGAGGGATTCCTGCCGCTATTTTGACTCCTTACACGTTTTACAAGCTCTTCACGAGTTCTCAGCTGGTCAAAATACCATCATATGTAGCTACACACGTACAACGAGCGCATTTATCCCAGCACACAGCATTGTTTTAGATTTTCGTTAAGTCCCGTCGTGAAATATACGTAATAAACGTCGACCAATCAGGTTGTGAACATATACCTAGGTTCAGTGTTAAAATGCCAGTCTGAACACTAAGCGGACTAAATGTTCTCTTTTTTTGGTTCGGACAAAACAAACCGAACTACAAGTGTGAACACACCCTAAATAGTGGACACATTTTTGCCTAATAATGATTTTTTTTTTTAAAGGCATATTTAATTTTCATTCAATTTAAATTATTTAAATAATAGCATATCCATCAGAATTCAAGGATGGCTCCTGATACAAATCTTAATCCCTGACAAATCCCATCTGTCTAACATCTGACAATAACAAAGACCATTCACACAACAGAGACTTTTCAGAAAACTAAAATGGCACAGAATGGGTAAACATTCCCATATTTTCATGTGCTAAAACTCTGGGAAAAAAAAGTTTGAAAATTGCATTTCCATTTAATAAATAAAAGAAGCAAATTTCACACGATAATAATGCGAGAGAATTTTACTGCTACTTGAGGTATATACTCACACATCCAGGTTATTCACAGACAGGACGACACAGTCTGCAGGCTGTCTAGCTCTGTCTCCATGTATCTGCAGCAAGAACTTCTCATATATGGCAGTGCGTTGAACTGATGCCTCGTATTCTTCAGGTGAAACAGCTGATACAAACAAAGACGCTCAGAAAAGATTTTCCACAACGGAAACAACAGTAGAAGTGCAAAATCAAGTTCTTTAATGAAAAACCATTATATGAAAAATAATACCCGTTGACTGATGCGGTGAATGCTCATAGTCAGCTGTGCCAGAGTAGTCAATCTCTTCTTCTAAGTTTTCAAAACTGAAAATTGAGGTATGATTTGGGGGGGGAAGGCGTTTAGATGGAGTTCAGATCAGTATTGAATCGCTCACAAAGAAGTAAATGTATATTTGGGAGAAACAGATATGTGAAAGAAGAATTTATATAAGGGTTTTATAGACTTAACACTATTTTAGTCACCTCTCAGATTGTGGAAGGTCATCTTGTCTGTCCTCCCTCATAGGATATGGTGTTCTTCGAAAAGATCTGAGAGGATTTAGGACACTGCATGTAGTAAATCAAAATGATTATAATTAACATAACATGTAAAACGTAGGCTGTGTGTTAAAACCTAGTGAGTTGCCAAGCTAGAAAGCACTTAAAAAAATTATATTAACTCTCCAAATGTTGCAAACATAAATAGTCAAAAGACTTCTAGCCCAGAAGGAGGCAGCTCTCAGTGTTTTGAAACAAAGCCTGTAAGTTCCTCACATACCTTCCTCCACTATGTTTTGGTGGTGGTCTTCTGCCTCCAGCTTTCTGCGCCCACGCCGACATTTGGTTTCTTCTAAATGAACTGCAGTTTTATAAATTATAATAAACAATCTAAATTTACATAATATCGCGCCGCGCGAGACACAATTGAGTTTTGGTTGCACAGCAAATCCTGCATCTACTCAACTATTATTTTAATAAAACGACCATGTCTATGGTCTACAGTTAAAATAACGTCTAATACTTGTGATATTTGTCAAACTATTGTTATGAAAGCACTGAATTGTTGTGTAGCCCATCTTACCTGCGTAGATCTTCGGTTATAACGTATTCCTGCTGCTTTATATCGCGATAAATGGATTAATTTGTCATCTCTGAACGAGATCAGTAAATACTAAGATTATTTTAAGATGAAAATTGTATATAATAGAGATGAATAAGAATCACTACTCAGGGATTCCGCCAAAAGACCTGCAACACACTCTCGATCCGACTTCCTTTCGATGAACAAGTGTATTTGAGGAAGCGTGTGGCGCCTCCTATCGGACAGGCAGACAAACGACGAGACCAATGACGTCACTACACTTCCTGCTCAGTCCTGCTGCTGGAGATCAGGATCTTTTTATGTGATGAAGATGATAAGATAAGGACTATGAGGCATGCAGCCATCATTTAGTTACTCAGGAATGCAATTTGCAACATATAACATCACTTTATAGCTCCATTTAGCTCTTGGGTGCATTTGGATTTTGCAAATCACTGTTGAAATGAGTAAATAATGTCAGATAACGACAATCGTGCAACACATAAAACAGACATTTATTACAAACATCACAATTCAAAAAAGTGAAAGATCCTTAATTCAATCATACTCTCTTATCTTTGGGAGCGCTGGAGATTTCAGTCTATAACTGCTTAAGAAAGTTCACATTTAGCATCAGCAGCATTAGGACACTGATATGTGCATTAACCATGGCAGAACACACACGAAATTACCCAAAATCTCATTAAGGATTGCCCTTTTAGTCTGATGGAATCAGTTCTCACACAATTCTGTCATTTTACCTAATGTAATTTGGCTTCATTTATTTCTAAATGGACTTTGCATTATACATCAATGTAAAATACTATTAAAAAAAAAAAAAATCAATCACAGTGTCTTGATTCATCAAGACATTTTGCAATCATATTCAGAATATGGGGCAATCAAACCAAAACAGTTTCAAGTACAATCAAGTCTGATGGGAGCGGAATAATAATAGGTTTTCTGAGGCAGGCATGAACATAAAGAGGAAACAAAGTGGTTAAGACACTGGCGTTTCCTGTTGAGATTGTAACTTGGAATTTAAAAAAAACAAACAAAAAAAACATGAGGGACGTCACATATATATTTAACAAGTCTGAACAGACACACAATAGACCCTGACCAGAGCTTGAGGGGCGAGACTCAAAGACAGATCAGAATGTAATGGATGCATTTGTTCCATAATTTATCTGTTCCTGGAAAAGCATATTAAAAATTCCCAGAAGCCTTTAAACCTCCAGGTTCGCTCAACAACCCTCTGATTGGGGCCGTCTTGGAGTGCAACAGTGTAGTTTTCACTCTCTTCTTCCCTCCAGTTTTAAGGAAGGTCTACTCCATCTGTCAAATGTCCACGCTGCCGCATCCAATCCTGAGACAGCATCATGATTCGATTGGTCAGGTTGATTTCTCGGACAGAGGGGACTGGACAGGATGGAAGCTTGAGGCGGGAAAGTCCACATCTAGGGTTGGTGGGCTGATGTCAGGACACGTGGGAAATGAGTCTGACTCGTGTCTGGATGTCTTGGCGACACAGTGGGCACGTTTCCAGCTGTAAGGCACACTCCATGCAAATCCCACTGAAGACATCACACAAAGAAACAGAAGATGAGTAAATTGTTCAGCACAAAGAGAAGATATAACAGTAATCAATAATAGGTTTAAATCTCCCATGACATCCCATCTTTAAAAACCCTACTATTTTAATAACTCTGTTAGTTATAATCTTTAGCCAATCTCAAAATGAATATCCATCTTTCATTATAATATAATGTTGTGATTCCTAAAATCACTAATAGCATATTTTTCTCATTTGTTTTTACAACAGGAATTTTAAAAAGCCTTTGTTAAAGAGTTGTAAGCCATGAACCAATCCAACCAGCCAAGTAAATCGCAACATTTTGAAGCAAAAAAGTATTTAAAAATCAGACAAAAAGAAAAAAAGGTATGGATAAGCGAGGGAATGGGGTTAAGAACTACAATCCAGTGAAGCATTGCGAAGGACATAATAATAAATAAAAAAAAAAGAATAAAAAATATTTTGCAGAATCATAAGTAATGTAGTTTTTCCACCAGGATTAATACAAAAAAATACGTTGAAATAATGTAGGCTGATGGCTTAAACAAAAAGCTAATATACAAACCTTGTAGCACACAGTAGGTCTGTCATTAACAGTTTTCAAGTTATCATTAAAAATCAATTGAAAATGAACATGATTTTTACTTAAGCTACCCCAACTGTTGCACTCCATAGGCTTCTTACGTCACAGTTAATGCTCAATAATTGGCTACTAGCTATCATGGAACAAAGGAAAATAACGACAAATATTTATTAATACACTATCATACTTATCTTACTTCACTCATTTTGGCTTAAAGGAACACTCCACCGTTTTTTCATATTAAACTATGTTATTCCCTTAACTAAGACGAGTTGATACATACCTCTCTCGTCTCAATGCGTGCACTCAATCGCAAAGCGCCACGTTTTATTTTGTGTCACCATACTTGGTCGTGTAACTACTCGTGTAACTGTATTTAAATAGGGAAAACGTGGAGTTGTTTGGTTGCTTCCAACTTCATCTCTGTTTGGTCCCTAATGAATGAACTGGGCTAAGCTAAGTGCTATCAAAGTGTCGCCGCGCGCCAGAGCGATTGAGTGCACGCACTGAGACGAGAGAGGTATGTATCAACTCGTCTTAGTTAAGGGAATAACATAGTTTAATATGAAAAAACGGTGGAGTGTTCCTTTAAAGGGGGGGCTTTTTTAGCTTAATTTACCTTAACTGAACAGCTTCGGAATCATTGGAATAGTTATATGACTTTTTTTCGGGTTGAATGGTGGCCGTCTCGCTTCCCCCTAGCGCCTGTGAGCGGAAAAACCACCCTTGCAACTTTGGGCTCAGCGTCAGGAAGTATCGCGTGATATCAGGTCTCGCGATGTAACGAATTGCTTTACGCCACTGCACACATACATTTATATGCTAGCCTTCTGTGTATCATACACACCTCAGTGGACATGGCTCTCTGCGTTCGCCAGCTTCTTTGAAAACAAATGCACATGACCAGAGGGAGAAGATGGGAGGGGGGAGAGTCGCCAACGAGTTTTTACGACAGTGTTGACAAATATCAATTCCGAAGCTATTCCGAAACCCGCATAGCGCAGCTTTAATGCAAGAGGATAAAATCTAGAATAAAAAAGGACAAATATGTTCTAAATGTCTTAATTCTCATAGCAACAGTTGGTTTTATCTACTCCAATTCAGCCAAGCACACCAATCCAGCTTTCTTGAGCAAACTGTGAGCCTCCATCACATCCCTTTACCCATAAACCCAGTGGTGTAAACACTGATTCTACATGCTGAACTTTGTACCTGTGCAAACAGGGTCTCAGTTCAGTGTCGGCCATCTGGTCACAGCAGAGGGTGCAGCAGTTATCTCTGATGCTAACCTGCTTGAGCAAAGCCAGGCGCCTGTGTCTGAAATAAAAGACAGAGAACAAGCAATTTTATGTGGTCTTTCTTTGGCATGAACGAACGGTATGAGTCACCTGCTTTAGGTGATAACTAATGCATTATTCACATTTACATAACAGTCATTGATAATTTGCCCTGTGTACAGAAATCTAATCAACAGCACAAACCTGGGCAGAATGATTTTCTCGTCTGATGCGAGCGAGGCAAACTCATTAAATGTGTTGAATTTGAAGGAGGGGGGATGGCGGAAGGGCTTGGCTCCAAAGTTGAACTCACACTGTTGGTAGGACATGAAACTGGCTGCAGCGAAAAAGCCAGACCTAAGACAAGGTAAAGCAAGTGTTCAAAAAGCTCCATAAACCTTTGTTTTAAGTCTTGTGGTAAGGAAAATGAGTCTTGCTTACGTGGCAGAGGAGAACACCTGCTTCTCAGGAGGCAGCTGGTGTCCGTTTAGATAGAAAATCATCTGCTTCTTGCTGAGGTCCAGCAGGAAGCCAATGGCATCACCTAGAGATTCCAGAGAACACTGCTCACAAATCTTTGCAAACTACTTTTTTTTTTTTCCCTAAAATGATGAAATACACTAAATGTAAGAAACAATCAAATAATTGTGTTACAGGTGCTGAACAGGAAGCACCGCACAAACCTTCTTTCCAGCAGGGGTGGGAGTGAGGTTTACTGCGAGCGTTGTACCAGATCAGCTGCCTGCAGCCATCATACGCACACGAGTACTCATCATCTCCAATCCCATAACCCTCCTGTACAAACACACAAATATGATCTTCTCACTATAGTTTCTTTCTTCATTAATGTGATACAGAACTATTATTTTGTTTTTAATATACCTATAAAAAGAAAATTGTATATAACAGGCCACTGGTCATTTTTGATCAAGCATCCTTGCTGAATTCATACCAACAATGTGATCACAGTGATCACACATTTTTGAATGGTAGTGTATATTATATCAAATTAAATATAATGCCATTACATTCTGAGCACTGTGTAAATCAAATAGGAATGTTCATATAAACACTGTGCTCTTCATGTAAATATGAGAATATAAACCTAAGAATGAGAGAAATATCTAAACATAACCAGAAACGCACATGGTTAAGAAACTTGCTGTCCTTGGTTGCCCAGCCAATTTGCATGACGCCAGAGGTGATGACTGTGACCTCATAGTACCAAACCCCCGAATCCACACAGAACGTGCAGCGGACGCTCTCAAATGAAGACGCATCACAACGTGCCTAGGGAAAAAAAAGATTCCTCACATTAGACAAACTAATCACAATTCATTACTTGTTTTTTATGGTTATAACTAGCTTCTTCCACAATAGGTGAACATGTTAAGACAGCGTTTACAGATCAAATCTTAAACCTTCCGATCTGCCCACAGACACATCAGGGCCAGGACAACAATATCAAACAGGTTTGATATTTAGGATTTTAAATCGGGATGATTACGACTATGATTACTTCCACAATAGCCAATGAGAGACAAGTCTACAAGGAGACGGAAGTGACTGAACTTTCAAAACAAGCAGCTGTACGGGTCCGGTGGACCACAGAGATGGAGGAATGGCTGGTTAAAATGTGTCAACAACACAACTGCCTTTACAATGTCTCCTCATATAATTGTCTACAGCAAGTCGCCTCGATAAAGTATCCATTTTTTTTACATCCGCTTCTCTGTGAGGTGCTAAATCTGGCATGATAATCTTAAGAATATCTTGTAGTGTGTGTGATGTGCCACGATTTTCAAATCTTGTAGTGTGTGCAGATTTGAGATTAGAAAAAAGAAAATATGTGAAGATTCTCCTTATATGCGTGACGCAACCAGATTTCACAATCGGTTAAGATTTAAAAACTCCTGTAGTATGAGCCTGGCTTAAGTGTACAGTCAGCAGATTGTTATGCAAAAGCTCTATTTTTCTCTCCAAAAGGGAGGCCTAGCAGAAAAAATTTGAGAACCACTGTGTTAAGGCATGCTTAGAACTGGTACTAAGTGTACAAAAGAGGTTTTGTTTACAGTATGTCCTAACCTGAAGTGAAGCTGTTCCTTAACAGGAAGACTGCAAAGAATTCATTACTCTACAACACCCCTCATGCCCTGTGTGTACATTTAATTGGTTTTTGTTTGCTTTTTTTTATTTGCATTTTGGAAGTGCTCTAAATAAATGTATTTTAGCTACCAATCAGAGAGCAGTTTGTTCCATTCGGTTGAACACATCTTACAATCCATTTAGCAGAATGTTACCCACAATTACAATAATGGTTTGTCTCTCACCTCAAGTCCAGTAGGAGAGATCTTGAGATATTCGCTGACATCATTACTGTTCAGCATGGCATTGATGTTGTTTAAGTTGACCTTCTCATAGGTAAACTGGCGCCCCTCTTTGATAACTACAGGCCAAAGAGTAAGCAAAGATAAAATTATCAGTGAGACACATCATACAAGGATATTAATATAATATTCAACTTAAATCTACAAAATCATCACAAAACACAAACAGTTAAGATAACTATTAATACTAATTGTGTTTTTTGCCATAGCAAGTGCATAGAATTCAGAAGGATATTTAAAAAATACTGAAAAGATTTCACATTCTGTGGAAAATATTTATTTCTTAAGTTCTTCTTAATTTAAAAAGTCTCAGTAAAAGCTACAAAACACCAAAAGTCCTGATTACCATTCAAAAAAACAAGTTGTGCATGCCATTTGCAATGAAAGTTACTCACAGAGGTTATCAAGACTCCACTGGGCACAGAAGCCCACTTGACGCTTTAGATAGTCAGGATGATCAGACCAGGACTCCAGAACAGACAAACGTTTACTGATACATGATTCCGACACTGTTAACTTGTTCTCACCTGAGACAAAGACAGGTTCTCATTAAAGTACCTTTTTTCCCCAAAAAAGTTTGAACATTTTGAACTGATATCATACTTACTGGTTTGAGAGAACTTCTCTAAAGCAATGAGAGCAAACAGCATGACAGTGGGATGGGCCTCAGAACTCTAGAAGACCAATAAAAAAACGTTAATGGCTTTGATACCAGCATTAAAACAATTATGCAAAACTACAGCATTAACATAATTGAGTTAAGGTGATCTCCAAACTGGGATGAGGCACTGTTTAGAGGAGCTTTAAAGGGGCCATATTCTACACTTTTGAGCATTTACATTTTTACAAATAAATTAGTCCACTATTAATGTTAAAAGTTTCATAATGTACAGATTGTATGCAATTATACACTGTCGTTCAAAAGTTTGGGGTTAGTATGATTTTTTTATGTTTTTGAAAGAAGTATCTTATGCTCACCAAGGCTGCCTTCAATTGATCAAAAATCCAGTAAAAACTAGCAATTTTGTGAAATATTATTACAATTTAAAATAACCATTTTCTATTTTAATATAATTTCAAATCTAATTTATTCCTGTGATGGCAAAGCTGCATTTTTAAGCATCATTCATCCAGTCTTCAGTGTCACATAATACTACAGAAATCATTCTAATATGATGATTTGATGCTCAAGAAACATTTATTATTATCCATCTTGTTCAGCATAATATTTTTGTGGAAACCCTAATGAATTTATTTTTCAAGATTCTTTTATGAATAGAAAGTTCAAAAGAACAGAACTTTTTTTTTTTTACAGCATTATAAATGTCTTTACTGCCACTTTTGCGTACTTTCTGAATAAAAGTATTATTTAGCCTTACTGACCCCAACATTTTGAATGGTGGAGTATGTTAATGTGCTCACGGCTGTGAAATCATAACCACACAGACTTCTAATTAACCTAATTTTGCAAATCTTTTCAGTGGACTGACAAGTAAGCTTTGCGTTGTGAATTTTACAGAATATATCTGTGAAAAACATTTAAATCAAAAGAAGAAAGAAAATCTAGTTTCCCATGATGTGACCCCTTTTATAACTACCCTGTTAGTCGGTATGTGTAATAAAACACTCTCAATTCTCTCACCAAACTCTCCAGTAAGTACTCCAGAGTTCCAGGGCTGAGGAGCGCAATGCTCGCTGGACCTGTAGAAAGTAACAAGATGAAGTACCACAGTATTAACCAAATGATTCCTTTGGGTAATGTGTTTGACCTTAAAAACAGAAGCACATGTCTTCAAACTGAGAGAACTGGACAGTGTGTGCATGTGTTTGTGTGCTGCTGCCTCAGCAGAGCTGTCAAATCACAGGCCTCTAAGGGAGCCTGCAGCATGCTCAGGCATGACAGGTCTTCACAGACTGCAAACGCAGCTCTTTAGCTTCAGAGGAATGCTAGTGCAAAGATGACGTAAAACAAGATGCAACAGATCTAGGATTCATTTTAATTCATCTGCATGTCCCTCACCAGCCAGTTTCTCAGCCAGACAGCCCAGGACTGCTGTGGTGTTGCGGTGTTTGGCTGGGATGAGGGCATCCTGACGCGCCACAGCAGCACTCAGATTCAACATGTCCGACAACTTCTGCAGAGCATCCTGACAAAACAATTAACTCTTCATCAATGCTTGAATTTGTAAATAGGTCAGAATTTTTTTATGTTTTTGAAAGAAGTCTCTTATGCTCACCAAGGTTGATTTTTTTGTATCAAAAATACAGAAAAAAAGTAATATTGTGAAATATTATTTAAATTTAAAAAAAAATTTTTTTTTTTTTTTACTTTAATATATTTTAAAATGTAATGTAAACATTTCTTATTATCAATATTGAAAACAGTTGTGCTGCTTAATATTTTTGTGGAAACCCTGATTTTTTTTCAGGATTGAATTGAAAGCATTTTTTCAAATATATATATTTTCTAACAATGTCTTTACTGTCACTTTTGATCAATTTAATGCATCCTTGCAGAATAAAAGCATAAAAAAATCTTGATATAAAATCACAATATAGTTACTTCATAGATAATCTACTGAATTAATTACTTCACAAAATTTGTTTTGTTTTTTTTTTACTTGGAAATTGATGGACTCAAGCCAAAAGAGGACATTTAATAAGCCAAAAGAGGACAATTAATAACAAATGATTGATACATTTGGCATCAGTACAAAAACAGGTATAACATCATAAGACCTGCCTTAATGCGCAATTCTGTCTGAATTATAAACTGTAAACAGAATCTATAGTTTTTCATCTTGATATCAACATAAAATGTGAAAAAGAAACATTTCAGAAGCATTTGCTGATATCAATTAAAGAGGAAGGAGAGAGGAATTTTACTCAAAAGCAGCATTAACTCAAATACTAGGGAAATGTTGTGGTCCATTTTCAAAGTGCGAGCAAAAATAGAGTTGCATTACTGCCCATTAGTGAAAACAGAGATGGAAAAATAATATGGCAGTCAATGTTGTGATAATGCAGATGTGAACTCACTTTGGTGGGCAAAGGGCATTCATCCAGTAGAAGGGTTATTACGGCCGGTCCTAGTGGGTCATCCAGAGGAATTACCCTAATCAAAGACTGCACCACTTCCAACCAGCCATCATCTACAGTGTGAGAAACAGAGAGGGACAGAGACAAAAGAGGACGGTGAAGAACAAACAGAAGTTCGGCCTATGCGACATGCTTTGTGTATTACAGAGCCATTATTATGACTATGCTTTCAAACACCATTGAAAGTTATTGTTTGACTGATATGTTTTTTTTCCAGTGGCTAATGCCAACATCTTGAGAGCAGATGGTCTATGATGATGATGATGATGATGATGATGATGATGATGATGATGACCAAATGAGATAAATTGCTAAAATTACTACATATTATACTACACTAAAATGCTCTTCAAGGAGTTTTGATCTGAGTCTTAAAGCCCAGGGTAATATTTCAACCTGTTTACTCCTGCATGAAGCTCTTAGCAGCCACCTGACTCAAACCACAACATGCAGGCTCAGCTCGGAGCAACAGATGCACAATAAATAAAATCAACCGTCACAGAGGCTTTGGCAATGGCACTAGAAAAGAAGCAAGCTGGCGACCTGTGATCACATGATCTTGCTAAATTTTGACCACTGATTAGAGTCTGCCATATACAGACCCAAACAACCCTCCAGCATTACAGCAGTAAAGGTGCCATCCATGAGTAATTAAAAAAGTTACAGAGTAAATTTGTATACAAAAAGGGTAAGTAACAAAACAGCAGCGCACCGATCTTGTAAGCAAGCACAAGGAGTGTAGCATATACTCATGATCATGCACTGTCTTTGTTGTGAGGCTCTAAGGGACTCTAAAGTCTACAGCTGAGCGATGACCCATTAGGTCACTTCACACCCACCGTAACTTCAGCTAATGCAACAGAACAGAGCAACGGCATGACAATGGCAGCACAGGGCACGAGCCAAACTTCAAAAGCCGCCATCACTAATATACACAGAGCTTCCACAGCTTCCGCTGTTAGATTAACAGCCTAATAACTTAATCAGTAGCCAGAGGGTCACAACAAGCTGCACTTGTTCCCCTGATGGAAAGTAAACAAGCTGGGAACGAGGGAGGCAAGGTTTGGCTGGTTCACTTCGGCTAATAACTACACCGTTTCTCCACTGGTAACTATTCAAATGTAGCTACTCATTCAACATTTCACATTTTGCCTTTATATTTTAGTAGATGAAGTAGACATCGTTTAACAAGCAAGCAGAAAATAATGAAGGAGAAAGCACCAAAGATGGCACCATCTAGGTTGGTTTAGTTTCAGGCATCCATCATTGAGATGAATAGGGTTAGGAATGCAAACAGATTGTTCTCTTCGGGTATTTTAGAGGGGTTTTAGACATCATGCATTGAATAGCTGCACAATCATAAAAAGACCAACATAAAGGCCCTAAAAGACACATTTGAGGTGGATAACAATCTGATCACCTCAGGAGGTGGTCGGGCTGCACGATTTGGAGGAAAAATGTAATCGGCATTTTTCTGATAAAAATTGTGATTGCAATTTAAAATGTGATTTAAAAAAAAAAATCCAGAATTTGGACAAAATTTTGTGATTATATTTGAATATTACCATCAAATATATAATAAAAATAATTATCATATAAAAACAAACAAAATAAGATATATTACTATTGTAGTATATTTTACTGTAAAAAACTATTTTACTGTACTGTATTACATTAATTACAATAACAATATTTATAGTATTTAAACTTTACTCCTCCCTCAACCCATATGCAATTGGTTGAGACAAATGGATGATATAAGCAGCATAGCACATTAGCATATAGCATTAAGAATATCAGAATTTAAGCCCACATGCAAATGCTTCAGCGTTTTAGGTGTCTTAGACTCACCTGTCTCTGCCATCTCATGCAGTGTGATCATGGAGTACGGTGGCTCTTGGTCACTGAAACAAAAAAACAAATACAAAAGTTAATTTAAAAAAAGTAGAGCAACCTAATATATAAACTGTTTGCAAGTGTGCCTCATACCCTGGGTGCACAAGTGTGTAAGCATCTTATTTAGACCTTAGCTGCTCTAGACATTAGTTATGAAAGCCTAATGGTATAATGGGTGATTGTGCGACACATGACGGATTGCTATTGGAGGGCAGACTGCTGCTGCTTGTTTTGGCTTTAGGCTCTATGCATCCATTTTGCAGCCTGGGTCTGCAACAGTAAATCTAAGCAGCGATAGCAAAATCCCTTGAGGTGCTCCTGGAGGGAGCCCGGCACGATCAAAACACCACCAGAGACATTTAGGGAAAATAAATCTGCCTCTACTCTGCGGTGTGTCACCAGTGTGGTTCATTTGTCAGTCATAAATCAGTGGTTAGTGGGTATTAGGGGTGATGTTTTCAAATAGCAAACGAGGACAAGGAAAAGATAGCTATGAGGGTGGTTGGAAAAAAAAGAAGAAAGTGTGAGAGAGAGTGAGAGAGGTCTAATGCCCCTAGCCATGGGTGTCTGACTGCTGTGTGATTGTTGTGTAATGGTCACACAGGGGTATGTTCTAATTAGACAAACACTGATTTTCTGCTCTGCACAGAACAGACCGCAATCCCCCCCCACACACACACACACCACACCCTTTTTGACTCAAAACCAGATGAGAATACTTTTTGTGCGCAAAATAACGACTTTATTCAACAATTTCTCCTCTTCCATGTCAGTCTCTAACACTATTCACGTGAGTATCACAACACATGCATATGGTGTTGATGCAGGAGCCGGCCAATAATGAGCGCTGCACTGTGTTTACAACGTGAACAGCCTCAGAGACTGACACGGGAGAGAAGAAATTGTTGAATAAAGTCGTTGCTTTTGTTTTTATTGTGCACAAAAAAAATATTCGTGTCGCTTCTTAACAGAAAGCTCTTGGATTTCATCAAAAATATCTTCGTTTGTGTTCCGAAGATGAACAAAGTTCTTATGTGTTTGGAACGACATGAGGGTGAGTCATTAATGACAGAATTTTTCTTTTTTGAGACTGTACACAGTTGAGTTCATAGTGTATAAATGCATAGTGTATCGCGCGTCATTTAGAATACAACTTGAATGAAGTAAAACCATAGAAATAGATACAGTTTAAGGTGCAAGCATGTAAAAAACGGCTGTCAAAGGATGTGGTTGAGCAACCAAAATATATTCCAGCTGTGAAAAAGAAATGAAAAGAAAAGAAAAAAGAAAGCTGACACTCCCTCTTGTGTCCTTTAGGTGTTTTTCTTGGGAAACAAAAAAAAAAGTCAAAACAGAAAGAAAAAATTGTGTAAAACTGTAATCTGAGATTCTCTACAGAGAGTGACCATACGCTATTAAGATAACCAGGCAATAATGCAGGCCTTACAAATAAGACGGTAGGTTCAGAGACACCAAATCTGATGGCCGCATAGAACAACTTCTCGTCTAAAGTGAACATCCATCATAAGATAGCCGTAGGCCGGCTGTGTAGGAAGGTGCAAGAACATGTGACAAAGAGGAAGAGTGACTGGCGACTCTGACATCAAGCCAAATTGCTTAAAGAAACATGAAGAAGCGCTCTGTTATCTCAAGCTGCTGTCTTGGGCAATAATACATTAAGATTAAATGTGGTGCTGTGCGAACGAATGAATAAATAAATAATGGCATGCTCATTACGGAGCTCTGCCAGGCTTCTCGATAAGATCTGCAGATTTAAAGCTTCTTTATTATAAAAGTTGAAGCTCTTGCAGACGTTGTTTCATCCCTGTGGTAAACAATAATACTGGGAAAACAAGCCCACAATGCAAATGTATGTTCAATAGCAAGCCAATGCTTTTAGCCAAAGATGGAGTGATGTTATTGCTGACGCACAAAAATGGGGAACTGAAATTGATATGACATACATGATTCATTCCTACCCAGAATTAATGACAAATCTGTGCAGATCTCCTCATCATTAAAGGTTCACTCACTTGTCAACAAGAGTCCTGATGACGGCCAGCGTGTCCAGTACCAAACCGTCCACGTTTTGTTTTTTCCGACGTGGCTCGTGCGGTCCTCGACCTCGCCGGGGCGGTCGAACTGGGTCCCTGGGCCGACTGCCTCTGGCCTCTGGGGGATCAGACACAGAGTTATCCACTCGCCTGAGCTGCCTGCGAGGGGCTGATCCCTCCTCTACATCACTGTCCTCTCTGCACACGCAGCTGTTCCCCATGGCTCCACCGGATGAGAGGCTGGGCCAAAACTGCACTGATTGCAGCTGTTCTACGGTGAGTCGTAGAACCCGCACGAGGCTCCTGCTGGCACAGAATGCAATCCAGGTGGCTACTATCATATCATTTGAAGGACTTTAGAGGGTGTCTTAGTACGGGTCGGGTAGACGTGTCGGTCATTGTGCTACTGCAGGCCATCAGCAGCCAGACGCAGACGTGCAGAGCTGATGGTGCAGTCAGCACGCATCCTAAAGTTTGGGAGGTTTTCACTCCTGAAAAAGATTATGCATCAAATTATTATCAGTGTGGACAGAAAACATGACCATGCAAACATGCAAATAGAATGCTAAAAGGACCCACTAATATTCTTGTCAAAGTAAAACAGTGAAAACAGTGATGATAGCCACTAATCCAATGATGGCATTATATATGCCATCTACACATATACATACATACATAATATACATACATACATACATATATACACACACACACATACATAATATACATACATACATACATATATACACACACACACATACATATATACACACATATATACACACATATACATATATATATACATACATACATACATATATATACAAGCATACATACATATATATATACATACATACATATATATATATACATACATATACATACATATATATACACACATATATAGCCTACACATGTATACACATACATATATATATATATATATATATATATATATATATAAATACATACATATATATACATACATATATATACATACATATATATATACATACATACAGGTGCTGGTCATAAAATTAGAATATCATGAAAAAGTTTATTTATTTCAAGAATTCAACTTAACAGGTGAAACTAATATATTATATAGACTCATTACATGCAAAGTGAGATATTTCAAGCCTTTATTTGTTATAATTTTGATGATTATGGCTTACAGCTTATGAAACCCACAAAATCAAAATCCCAGAAAATTAGAATATTACATGAAATCACACAGTAATTACACAGTGATACCATGGTCACTGAACCAGGTTTTGGTTCTTTTGGCAGTGTGGGCAGGTGCAAATCCTGCTGGAAAATTCTAATTTTCTGGGATTTTGATTTTGTGGGTTTCATAAGCTGTAAGCCATAATCATCAAAATTATAACAAATAAAGGCTTGAAATATCTCACTTTGCATGTAATGAGTCTATATAATATATTAGTTTCACCTGTTAAGTTGAATTCTTGAAATAAATCAACTTTTTCATGATATTCTGATTTTATGACCAGCACCTGTACATATACATACATACATACATATATATACAAACATACATACATATATATATACATACATACATACGTATATATATATATACATACACACACATACATATATATATATATATATATATATATATATATATATATATATATATATATATATATATATATATACACATACAGCATTTTGGTCAACATTTGTTAATTAAATGTGGCATTATTATTATGATATTAATTATTAATATTATTTTATACTATTGGTGTAACTATGCCATTATTGATTATATTATTAGTTACAATAATATCCAGGGCTTGTCTAGCGAACAATGTTTTGCTGTAAGGTATAAAGTTTCTAAGTGTCTAACGTTAGTACAGACAGACAGAACAATTATCCCAGGTAATATCTAAAACCTAACCTGACTAATTTGATATTAACCAACATATACACAGATTACACAAGGTTATTGATAGTGTGTAATAATTACATTAAACAGCAGGCAGTACGTAATTAAACATTCATAAACTATACAAATATTCTTGCTAGGAAACGCATTAACGTTACAGCAGTTGTCAGTGTTAGCAGCGGCTAACTAACAGCTAGCACACCAAACAACTTTACGAAAACCTCTTTTAAAACAAACCAATCCACTCACACATGAATGAACACTGCCCAGTGTACACAGTCACTGTCATTTACAAACCCGCTGAAAGCTTATAAACAGCACGCAGTCATTTCAGTAAATTAGCGTCAATAAACTTGAGTATCTGTGGCTGCGTCTCAAACTCTAGTGAGCTGCCTCCGTAGGCAGCATTTAAAGGGACAGTTCGTCTATAAATAAAATATCTGCCACTGAGGTTTTAAACCCTATATTACTCTTTTCTTCCATTAAACACAAAAAATAGATGTTAGGCAGATGGTTTGAGACTGACAGCGTAAGTCACCATGTCACGTTACTTACATTATGAATTTTCATATAATGAAAGTAAATGGTGACTCAGGTAGTCATTCTGCCTAATGTCTCCTTATCCACATTCTGATTTTTAGACCGCACATGCCTATGCCCAAATGTTACTAACGTAAATATAATTCCAACAATGCTGTCTAGACAGTCAACTCACTCGGTCTTCTTAAAACAGCCTTTTTCATCATGTCAGAAATTAACGTTAGCAACCATACAACTAGCCACACCTCCAAACAGATGAACAAAACATCAGTTTAAAGCTTCCTTTGACTTGGCACATACACTAACACGTATTGTATCATCAAACAATGTAAATATTCCAGAGACAAGCATTTACTCACCCGGTAAAGCGGAGAATTTTCCGTAAATGCAGCAGCACTGATCCGTAGGCCGAACACAAAGACTAACGTTACACGGGAAGTGTGTGAGTGTGTGTGTGCTTTACTTCTCAGTAAAGAAGTAAATGATTCGTACTCTCATACACAGCCACTTCAACAATCAACAATTTGTCGACCCACACACAAAGACAGATCCAGCCAGTGTTTGATACTGAAAGTAACCGTTAGACTGAGAACTGAAAGCATTGACTGACTGGAATCAGTGTGAGATAAATAGCTAGAGGATCAATGAGCGCTCTGTGTAGTGTCAGTGATGGGAAGTCAGACTCATTTCCGCGAAATGGTTCTTTTGAACAGTTCATTTTAGAGAACCGATTCAAAAAGTGATTCCGCTGTTCTTTACGTCAGTATAATTGCGTCATCATGTGGTCGTGTTGTCATTCAGACAGAATGATGTTTATCTGTTTTTGTACGTGTTGTCACCATAGACTGTAAAAAAAGAAAGCACATGTTGCTCTTTAGTACGTTTTCCCATTATTGTAAGCGAATCGGTTGTGTCCACATTCCCTTTGTTGTAGCGATTCAAATCATGAAAACAAAGTAATTTAGAATCTAACCTGCCTTCCGTTACAATAAACAGTAGGTAATACATTTCGCTTGCATTAATTCCCCGAAAATGTTTTTCAATGTTTTAATAAAATGCTATTTATTTAATAGCATGTTGATGTGTTGACAAACCTTTTAACATGCTATTACATTGACGTGTCTCTTTTCAGTTCATTTGTTCTCTCGGCTCTTTTCCGAATGATCCGTTCCGACCAAATCATGAATAATCGTTCAACTCAGTTTAGTGAATCGGTTCACTCGGTCCATTAAAAAGATGTGATTCAAAAGAACGATTCGTCGTGTGTGTCGTCGCATATCTCCAGCACATGATGCTGAATCCAACCCCTCCTAGCAACCAGTAAAACAAACCAAATTCTGCTCAAGAGATAGCGTTGTGTAAACAAAATTCCAGTTTGAAAGTTATAAATCAAATGCTGTGTGTAACATGTATTTTTGTCATCTTTGTTAGGCTATCCAGTCCCGCATTTATTATATCGATAAAATAAAAAACTTAAGTGATGTAGTTAATATGTTGCAACTCAAAAAACTTATACAAGCAGGTTTAACACAAAGAAACAAAAATCTGTGACATCTTAAAGACATTTTTACTGGCATCTACAATACTAACACCTTTGCTTTTCTCTACTGTATTCATTAATTGGACAGGCAAAACAAAATTCGAAGAGAACTGGAAAAACATAACAAAACATAACATTTAAAGCATTCAGTTATTTTCTCCTTTATTACAAACTTTCAAAGTAAAAGGAAATTAATTGCTTTTTTTAATTGTTTAAAATTATGTACACTCAAATAATAATAAATAATAATAATATGACAATTGATTCTCGAAAGCAAAACGTTCCCATGAAAACTACATTTCCCGTTAGTTAATGTTGTTCCTGCGTAGGAACTATGTGCCCTTGTCAGTTGTTGCTGAGGGGATGCTTTAACCAGGACACAAAACCGGACTAGGTAAATATCTGATACCGTTTCCTTCTTAAAATAATTATTTATTCCTTGTCTCTTCTTTGATTTCGGTCATTATTTGTCTGCCGTATAAAACAAACCGACTTTAGCGTTATATAATGTGTGTTAAACGAATAGCTGTATAACTATCACTGCTTGCTGATCCAGTAGTGAGTGCGATCAAAACCTTGCACGCTCGACTTCAGATCAATATTAGGCCCTGAAGCTGCGGTGGTGTCTCATTAAAATAATATTGCAGTGTTCCTTGCATGTATTCAAAATAAAGTAACCGTTCGAAGCCACTGATCTTGCTAACCCAAATTGCATTATATGTGTCGTTTTTATTTTGTTTTGATGTTTATTGTTATTACAATACTACTTGATACGTGATGTGTGTGTTTTTATATATATATATATATATATATATATATATATATATATATATATATATATATATATATATATATATAAATCATGTACATTCCACGCTGACAGTGGAAGTGTTGATAAACCATGTTTTGAGGTAGATTAATATTTAAGATTAATAATAGAGTAATGTTTTTTTTGTTTTGTTCTCTGTGTGTTCCTAGCACCATTTCTATGGCGTATATGCATAA
Source organism: Squalius cephalus (assembly GCF_949319135.1). Taxonomy (NCBI): domain Eukaryota; kingdom Metazoa; phylum Chordata; class Actinopteri; order Cypriniformes; family Leuciscidae; genus Squalius; species Squalius cephalus. The sequence goes on along the minus strand of NC_137127.1, from coordinate 9,825,106 downwards.
TACTGGCTATCATACTGGCACTTTAAAAATCGTTTTAATAGCACAAAATCAAAGAAATAGGTACGTCTGGATCTGGAATTTAATACTTTCAGTGTTCAAATCCAGCACTAGGGGGCAGTGTTTACCTTTTCGTGCAGAATCTGTCATCATTGCTCAGACCAAAATCCACTTAATAGACCCGGAGCATAAATTATATTGTGCTTCACATTTCAAATGAATATTTAAATGCATTAGTTCTGCATAAATTTATGATGTGTGCAATGAATTTTTTTTTTTTATTATCATAATTTTTTATCCTCTGTCTCTGAATCTCGGAACAGAATCTCCTGCTGATGACTTCATGAACTACCTACAGTTTTTATCGTGATTAAATAAACAGCATTTTGGTGAGTTTTGATGGATTAAATATATTGATAAATGTGGTGATCAATACATAAATAACTCAAAAGTCTGCATGTGTTGTGTAGGTTCTGCCATGGCAGATGGTGTGGACCTCAGCCGAAAGTTTGTGTCAGAGTCTGAACTAGACGATCTAAGGAAAAAAAGACAGGAAGAATGGGAGAAGGTCCGCAAGCCAGATGACCCGGAGGGTGAGACGTTCACTTCATCGGCACCAATCAGACAAATTAACAAGAGGCTTCAAGGAGCTGTTCACTTTCAAATAAAAAATTCCTGATAATTTCCTGACCTCCATGTCATCCAAGATGTCCATGTCTTTCTTTCTTCAGTCAAAAAGAAATTAAGGTTTTTGGGGAAAATATTCCAGGATTTATCTCCATATAATGGACTTCAATGGCAACCAATGGTTTGAAGGTTCAAATGTCAGTCTCAATGCAGCTTGAAAGGCTCGACACGATCCCAGCCGGGAAATAAGGGTCTTATCTAGCGAAACGATTGGTCATTTTCTACAAAAAAAAAAAATAAAAAAAACTTTTTATATACGGCTTGTACCATCTCTGAGATGTGCCACGCATTACGTTGGAAAGGTCACGTGTGACATTGTTAAACATCCAGGATATGCACACGTAAGGACCATTTTAAACAATAAACTGATGCAAATACATATAAATATGTGTCATTCAATATACAATAACTTTGAACAGTCGTCCTACTCCAAACTTGTAAACACTGGGTCGGTATTTCCGACTATTTCCGACTTTCCAACGTCATGGCGTAATGCGTGGCGCATCTCAGAGATGGTATAAGACGGGCATTTGTGGTTAAAAAGTATATAATAAAAAAAAATGTTAGAAAATGACCGATCGTTTCGCTAGATAAGACCCTTATTTCTCGACTGGGATCGTGTTGAGCCTTTGAATCTGCATTGAGACTGACATTTGGACCTTCAAACCGTTGGTTGCCATTGAAGTCCATTATATGGAGAAAAATCCTGGAATGTTTTCCTCAAAAACCTTAATTCAGGAAATTTCTATTTGAAAGTGAACAACTCCTTTAATGATAGGCATTAATTCTCCCAGATTTGCAAGTTTTGACTGTTCATTCTCACTGCACCACAGAGGCCCCTGAGGAGGCGTACGACCCTCGATCTCTCTTCGAAAGGCTACAAGAGCAGAAAGACAAGAAACAGGAAGAATATGAGGAGCAGTTCAAATTCAGTAAGCGCTCATGCTGCTTTCCTCCCATACACATCATCCCTTTATTTCTGTCAAAAACAGATCTTTCAGACGACACGCATCGCACGGTCTCAGGTGGCTTGTCTCTCCCATCTATATTTGACCTCATTTTGGGGTTTATCCGTCACCGTTTGTGCAAAAACATGCGTGTGCTTGCATGCACATGCGCTGGTGTGTGTTTGAGCATGTCGGTGGGTGTCTATGAGTGTGAACAGATGGGAGTGATGGAGATCAAGAGCAGGTCTGTTCTTGCGGGTGCTGATGGGAGACTGGCATGATCTTAGCATCTCGGCTTCATCTCCGTATCCCTGGTGACAAACCCACTCTCGGTCTCCCTAGCGACCATCGCTGCTCCTATTGCCGTTGATTCCAAGGGTGTTCTTGATCTGCTAGCATGGTGGTCATATTCACAGACAATAGAACTGTTCATGATTGAGAAAAAATATCATTTTCATGACGCTCGGTTCTAGGGCTGAGCGATATTTTGTTTTAACATCGACATCGCAATGTGCGAATGAGCGATAGTCACATCGCCGGAACACGCGATGTGAAGGGTAGTAGCACCCATGGTGTATTAAGAGAACGGTAGCACCAGGGTAGCACACAGTAAACACGAGTTTGTTGTATGGCTTTTTGCTGGGGTGACTTGCACGTTCCGCGTGCTTGCACAGTAATTGGTTCGCTGTGCCGCAGCTCACCGCTCACAGCCAACATTCACTGGCATCCTATAGCTAAAAATGGGCGACGAAGAGGATCCGCCGCAAAAAAAAAAAGATTTCGTACCAAAGAGAAAGTCAAAATCAGCTATTTGGGACTATTTCGTCTACAAAAAGGAGGATGTTGACCAAAAAGAGGTACTTTGCTGGAGTGTTATAAAGTTAAAAATGATTGTCTTTTTTAAAAAGTATTTTATTTTTCGTGTTCGCATTTATGAGGAAAAAACAATGTTACGTGACAGTTCTCCATTACGGATGCGACCGTTATGAAAGCGGCACTAAAAGACTGCTTTAAAACTTTCACAGAGACCTCAAACAGAAAGCACAAAGCCTTTCTTTAAAGTGAATTTCGTTTTGTATTAATTGTATCTTAATTTTAATCAGTGTTTCATTATCCAATTTCCTGGATTTAATAAATAAAAAGTAAATATAGCAGACATAATCACGACACGGAGGCGCCAGCGCCTGAATCCATGAACCGAAACTCAGCGTATAAGGTAGCCTACTCGCCTCACACACCTAAAAAAAAAATATATATATATGTATTATCTACAGAAATCTCTACTTTTAAACAGAACCATTCAAAACAAAATAAAACTATGTAATCCGTATGAAAAGTGCATTTCTCTCCCACGCGATCACTACTGCGAGGATGAAGATCGTCAACTTCATCTTTACAGAAAACACTTGTTTATTAATAAACAATTAAAATGTCTCATTGTAATATTTTACATATTCATAATCATTACTTTTGCTGGTTCTTTGTGACAGCTTTTAAGTGCCGTTTACATGAACGCGTCACTGCATCAGCACCGAAAACAGAGACACAGAGAGAGAGAGAGAGAGAGAATAAGATTTTTTGACAGAAATATTTTTTTCGAATTCTGACAGAAATATGTTCTAATTTTGGAATACAATATTAAGTGGCCTTTTTGTCACTTGTAATGAAGCTTGCTTAGTGAAATTATTAATATCATGGAATGGTAGGCTAATTATTGACTTTAGCCTGGATTGATGGCACGCAATATCGCAATATATATCGTTGGGGAAAAAATATCGCAATGTAATTTTTTTTACAATATCGTGCAGCCCTACTCGGTTCCTCAAAAAGAACTGTTCATGGAGTCTTTTTAATTCTATTGTTGTGTTTCTCCACAGAGAACATGGTTAAAGGCCTGGATGAAGACGAGTCCAGCTTTCTCGACGAAGTCTCTCGGAAGCAGTCTCTAATAGAGAAACACAGACGGGACGAGGAAGCTAAAGAGATAAAAGAATACAGGATATCCTTTTGCACCTTAAAGCACATACAATATTACTGTCATGCGCTCTTGAAAAAAATTGACAGGGAGTTTTGCTTTCTGCCTGAGTCTGTCTCTATGTTCACCTTCGTTAAGCTGATGTTAGAAGCTTCAGCTGTCAAGCGCAATGATGGCTGGCTGGTGAAAAGTAAAAAAGAGTTCTTGTACCTTGTTAGTGTGTATGTTCTCAAACGAGACAGCCCCAAGAGGAACCCGACGCACTGACAGAAATCCATGCTGGCTTGGCAAATGGATTAGAGGTTTGGAAAACAGACAGTCTCCGTGTGTTCAGTTTCAAGCAGTTAACTTTGTTTTACAGATGGATGTTTTTGGACTCTGATACCTTGTCATGCAAAACCTTTCACATAAAGAACTTTTACTTGATAAAGAAATATAAATACTTTTTAAAATTCATACGGAACGGTCGCTAATTTATAATTTCGAGAAGAGGTCTGAAATCAAACTTCTTTAACTTGACAAAGCATCTAAAAATAGGCCAGATGTTGAAAAAGTAGCGAAATGCACCATAAACAGGCGTAATTTTCACCACTTTTTGCCAGCGCCGATATTGTTCCCACCACTTTTTGAAACATCTCGCGGCACGGATGTAATTAATACAAATGAAACATCTCCAGTTGATTAGCAATTCGTTCGTTTGTGTAAAATAAGATGCGATCTGGTGCACACTGAGTGCTCGTTGCAGCTGTTATCAGTGATTTCTGATATTCTGAAATACACACTCGCACACACTCCTGTCCCACCCACTTTTTAAAGCAATGTTGCCACTGGTTGTAAAGACCTGTTCACACTATGAAAACTATATTAGCGTCCACACAAACACACGATAGCTGTCTGTCTCGAGCTCTTTAAAGTCGGCACGAAACGGAAGTTGCGTTTGTCTTTTCTTTCCTATTGTGACACATATCCAATATCTTCTCAAACAAGAAAAAAATTTAGGGTGGGACTTGATTTTGTCCAACAGGAACTGATTAACTCTTTGTGGTTACTATTGCTGCGATTTCATGTGAGTGACGGTCTTGTGGTCTTAACAATGGCTGCCGTGTGCGCATGTCTGTTAAATCTATGAGACTCTAGGGTCGCGGCGGTGTCCGGTAGACATTTTAGGTTTCAGAAGGGTGTTCGTGAGCGTCCCCTTTGCGGCCGTTATGTTGGAACCAATTTCAGAACGATTTTTCCAACTGATGAACGGTAAAAACAATGACAGCCAATCAGAATCCACCCGACTTTAACGAGCTCGAGCATGGTGAACTGTATACGGTAGGGTGTTTTTGTTTGGGTCTCGACTTCAAATATCAAGTGTTTCTCAGAAATCACATACTGCACCTTTTAATAGTCATAGTCTTTGGTTTGAAGTTTGAACAAGTCCTAAGGTCAAAGATGTCCATCTAGCGAATGTTTACATAAAAAAAAGGTCAAGTCCGTTTTTTCAGTTTCCCGCATCCAGCAGTGGAATGGGAGTTTTATCTCTTCAGCGCCACAGAAAGAAAACATTTTACCAGCAGGGTATTCCAGAAATTAAGGTTAACTTACCGTCATATATACCCTGAACTCTCGGTTGGTTAGCCCAAAGCTTGCTCACTCGAGGTATACAGGTTACAAAAACATTTTGTATAACTTAAATTTAAACACATTTTCATTTGTTTTTTTACATTTTATTTATGATTAAAAATCACATAAACTAAATGGTCCATTCCCTTGTTCCATTAAGATTTATACTAAATGTTTTATTTTTTTTACTAATTTAAAATTCTTAAATCATAATATGAATAATATGTAATGATTATTCAATTCAATTAGATGGAAATTTACTATTAATTGAAATGCTTAAATCTTTAAAAAAGGCTCAAAACATTTTTTTGAGTGTACATACGTACAATGACTCCCGAACAAACCACTCTTTTGAGCTGTTTCTGTGAATGAACAGATAGAAAATGGTTTGAATCATTTTATATGTATCCTATGCAGGGCTGAATCATGTTTTGTGTCAGTATCATTGTGTGTGTGTGTGTGTGTTTGGTATGTAACAATGAATTATGAATTACAGCAGATTGTTCCACATTAGCACAATTTAGTTGCGTTAATCTATCGAAATCAAAGGTCATGCTTTTATCCAAATCATATATCATCATACAATTGATTTCTCATCATGTAACATCTAATACGATCAGCTTTTCTCTTCTGCCAATCAGGTATGCCTGTAGATAGAAGGTTGGAGGATGCGTTGTCGTGGCAACTGAAACCTTTCTCGGGGCTTGATAACTGCATCTAAAAGCACTGCTGAGAACCATGATCTGTAGAATAATACAGTAATGTGCCCTAATTCTACTGAATTTGCCTCCTGTGGAGGCACCAAATTATCTTACCTGTAAGTGTGTCAACTTTTTAGGCCATCTGTATGCACAGAGCGAAAAAAGGAAGTAGGTTTGATTGACGTGGTGGCTTCTGTGGTGACTTTTTTGAGCGGTTGCCCTCTTTATCCTAGCTTCCTCGTCTGTCTGTGGGTTTAGTTCTGTTTGTGTGCTGTTAAAGTGGAGCTCTCCAAGAAGTTCATTTAGGTTTATGAGAATGTTTCAGTATAAAGTGAAAAACTGCATTTGTCTAGTGGCTTACCACAATAGCAGGGTCGGAAAGTATGGCTGTCACGTTGCTGTGAAGTTTTCTCACAGTTGAATTACACCTAAGTGCATGTCAGTGATTTTTCCTTAACTAGTGAACCTCACAGCGCTCTGCAGAAGCTGGCAGCCACCGATAGCCAGAAGAAGGAGCCAGAGAAAAAGGCAGGACCCAAACCCTCAGAGACCCACAGAACTAGTCACCTGTCTCAGGCCCACCTGCTGGCTGGGGCAGTGAAACGACGCAGGTACCTCAACATCTATTCAATTATTATATTTAGGCCTGGTTTCACTGACAGGGCTTAGATTAAGCCAGGACTAGGCCTTAGTTAAAGTACCACTGGAATTAAAAACATTATTACAAGCTTACCGGTTTGAAGGCAAGCAGATCGTTTTGATTTTGAACACTTTTTATTTTGGATCATTTTTAACCCAAAATTTACGGACTGGAGCTTTAAATTAGAACATTTAAGTAGCTTTTATAAAACTACCTTAGGAAAAAAAACATTACTGGTGTGCATCTTGAGACAAAACAATGGCATTGACCAATTTAAATACAAGTCAGTGTAAGTTGCTTTCAGTTTAAAGGGGGGGTGAAATGCTATTTCATGCATACTGAGTTTTTTACACTGGTAAAGAGTTGGATTCCCATGCTAAACATGGACAAAGTTTCAAAAACTAAGTTGTACGTTTGAAGGAGTATTTTTGTTCCAAAAATACTCCTTCCGGTTTGTCACAAGTTTCGGAAAGTTTTTTTCGAGTATGGGTATGTGACGTCAGATGTAACGGAATTTCCTTATATGGGTCCTAAGGGCACTTCTCCGGTAAGATCGCGGGCGCGCGCGCACTCGTAGACCAGAGAGAGAGAGCGAAAGCAGTTCGCCATCAAAGCGCCCTGCCCGGCTTTTGGGAAGTCAATGTCACCAAAGAAGTGTGTTTTTGGTTGCCAGGGCAAGACAACCCTGCACAGATTCCCAAAGAACCCAGCGTTAAGGAACCCGTGGATGGAGTTTGTTTTCCTGAGCATAAACGGAGTTGTGTAAGACTGTTTGTTCCCTGCATTTCGACGATGATTGTTTTATAAACAAAGCCCAGATCGACGGATTTGCAGATCGTCTAATGCTTAGGATCGAGCAGTCGCAATGATAAAGATTCGCGGTCGTGCGTTGGAACCGGACGGTGAGTAAAACTGTTGAACTGAACAAATGTCTCTGTGTGTTGTCACTAGCTCGGCGCGTTAGCACAGCTAAGCTTCGCCCACAGGGCCCGCCTCCAGCCGCTCGGTTTTTTCCGGAAAGACTCGGTACAGCCTATCTTTCTGTTATTAATATAATAAAACAAAATACTTTTTGGAGATATGAAGGATGCAATATTACTCTATAGGTACTCAAGATTAACAGGAGATTGAGTGAAAATGAGCATTTCACCCCCCCTTTAAACAGCTCAAACATGCATTTTAGTCTAGGACTATAGGCTTAAGCTTTGTCTGTGAAATCGAGCATTAATGTATTTTAAACATGTAGAAATCTGAGACTGCATATCCTTTATGTATAATGATTTGTGATTCATTTTTGTCTTTGTACAGCTCGTCTCAGTCCTCAGAAGGGAGTAAAAAGCAGAAAGTAGAGGAGACGGTAGCCGGCAATGGCAGTCAGACAGGTGAGCTTTGTAGTGTAATGCTGCCTTCACTTAATGTAATTATGTAAAGTGATTTTCAGATCATTATTGGATCTTTAATAATGTGGCACACTGTTTTAATATTTTAATGTTTTTAATTTTTTTTAGAAGTTTAATACCTTAAACTTAAAAAGACAGTGCTGTCTTTTATGGCAGAAAATAATTTTGATGACTCAATTTTGTAAAGAAACAACAACATGTACATCACTGAACACTAGTTTTGGGTCAGTTTTTAGGAAATTACACTTTTATTCAGCAATGATGCATTAAATTGATCAAAAGCAACAGTAAAGACTTTTACATTGTTCTATTTATTAAAGAATCCTAAAAAAAAATAGTTTTCACAAAAATATTTAGCAGCAAAACTGTTTTCAACACTGATAATAATAAGAAATGTTGTTCACACTTTAGTTTAGGGTCCAATTCTCACTATTAACTATGACTTGTGCCTCAATAAACTCATTACTAGTTATTAATAGTTAGTAAGGTGTAAGACTAAAAATACTGGTTGAGGCCCTGGTCTGAGACAAAGGGCTAATTACCATTTGACCTCCCCCATACGACCTCACTTCCGCAAACTACTAAGAACTCACACAATAATATGGTTTAATGTGAATGTTTATCATTGACTGTTATGTTTTTGGTGTCATTTGAAATGTCTCAAAGTGAGTGGTACAGATATCTCATATCCAGATAGATAAAATAAAAGGTAATAAGGTTTTAAGAGTTTATAACTGACTTAAAAAGAAAGGTGGTCTCTCAAGCAAATGGTCACCCACCCCCATGAAGGTGCGACCACTGCATGCAAATTTCTTTTGTTAGCACATGTTTCCATGTGAAAGAGGTCTGACTATTTAATGAGATGCAGCAGAGAGTTCGGGGCCTTTTCTGTACTTCAGATCGGCCCGTGAGGCTGAGAGAAAGAAATCTCTCAGCCTCACGTATTTCTTAAAGTTGGGTTTGCATCTTCTCTCTATTCCAGAGCATTTGATGTTTTGTATCGATTATCTTTGAATTGATTATGAAATTGGCATGATACATTTACCTGACATAATAAATTGTTACATTTGATTATTCTAACTGATTTTGACATTGTTCACTTAATGGTTAAAAGGAATAGTCAAACATTCGCTCACTTTTAGTGAGGCACAGATATTATTAAAACCTTTCATTTATGGAGTCAGATGAATTACGAGAGAATACATGATTAATGTATTGCATTTAACCAACCAATACTTTGCATGAGAAAAGGACAGGAACACCTGATACCTTCCCCGTGTATTGGCGAACCGGCAGATTGGACCAATATAGCGGGCCTTACAAAGGTAGTATAGTTTAGGTATTGGTTAGGATTAAGGGATTTAGAATATGGTCATGCAAAATAAGGCATTAATATGTGCTTTAAGTACTAATAAACAGCCAATATCCTGGTAATATGCAGGCCAATAAGCGACTAGTTAATAGTGAGAATCGGACCCTAAGCTAAAGTGTTAAAGAAATGTTTCTTGAGCACCAAATCAGCATATTCAAATGATTTCTGAAGGATCATGAGTAATGATGCTGAAAATTCAGCTTTACCATCACATGAATATATTTAAAATAAAATTTTAAATTGTAATAATATTTCACAATAGACATTCATTGTAAGTGCATTTGTCAACACCTTTTTTTTTTTTTCATCTGTGGCATTCGACAGCGCTTGTATTTTACCTGGAATATTTTTTCTAAATAATTTAATATTTAATATTTACTGCTAGAAATCAGGAGAAACATCACATTGATTCACCTTCCCGTATTAACCTGCCACGTCAGATGTCAAATGCATCAGAGAATGCGTGCGCTCTATGTGCGTGTATTGTTTTGTGTTCTCAGAGCAGGAGGCGGTCGAGCCCAAATCCCCCGGCTTGGACGTGATCCGCTCGGGCGTTCTCCACCTGCCCTCCGCCGCTGTATGCGTGGGCATCCTGCCAGGGCTCGGCGCTTACTCCGGCAGCAGTGATTCTGAGTCCAGCAGCGACAGCGAAGGTAGCGAGATTGAGATTGGCTCTCCCATAAAACGCCACAGGCTCTTCAGATAGACACACTGACAGAACACACTCACTCACTATCACCTGTGCTGGGTTGCCGCCCCCTTGCCTTCTCAGCGGCGCGATTTAGCTAGATCGTCTAAAACGATTTAGCTCTAGGTATCCGTTATTTCAATGTTGGATAAGGCTGTTTAGTACACTTGCTTGATGTTTATTAAAGGCTGTAATGTTAACTTCTATTGTGGTTGTTGATGTCTTGTGCTTTCAAAACATGACACTTCCCCCATCCTCCTCATATTACGTTCTATACAGTTTAAACCCCTGGCAGCTTAACCTGGTGACGCACCTTCCCATCTACCCACCCTTGCGGTTTCTGCAGAGCTCTAGTGGACAAGGGGACACTGACAGCTGTGGATCAAGAAGACATGAAACATTTAGTCCAAATCTCTGACCATCACAGGACAAAGCAGACATATTACGGGCTTGTTTGAAGATGTTTAAAAGTCCTGGTTGAATTTTACATTTGTTTGATGTTTCTTTTCTTTTTTTTTAAGACAAAATGCTGCAATGCTAAGAATGCTGGAATTTTGATGAACTGTGCCCTATAAGGACATGAATCTGTGTTTGACTGTTCACTGGAAAATAACCAGTGATGACAGAATGGAAAATAAATGTGTTTCTCACGTTTTTGGGCTTTTTTCTCTCTTTTTTTCTTATCAACATAAAACCGCATTCACGACCCATGTTAGTTCTGTAATGTGAGTTTCTGATTGAAACTGAATATTCAGTGAGGAAAAATTAATGGATTGTGAAAAATTTCCATATGAGAATTGAGCCAGACTTGAATGCATTTGTAGTTAATTTTGGAGAATTACTCCTGCTCGAAATGCTGTGAGACGCTTTTTAGGAGGCTTTTTGAGGGTGAAGGTTAATTTCGCAATAAAGTCAAATGAAACTTTTTTAATATTAACGTTAATCGGCATTAATAGAGTTAACGAACATTTTTTAAAGGGATAGTTCACCCAAAAATTTAAATTCTGTTATCAGTTACTCAACGATTTAATTCCAAGACTTTCATTCATCTTCGAAACACCAATGAAGACATTTTTAATATTCCCTAGTTGTTTATCCATTGAAAGTCCATGCAACCAAAATTTTCTTGCTTCAAAAAGTTGCTTTATATGATGAACAGATTTAATTTACGCTTTTATTCATATATAAACATTGATCAAAGCACATACATAGAATTTATGGTAAACACGGATTCTCAACTGTGCTTGCTTGATGTGTGAGAACTAACCACATTGGTTTGGAATGACATTTTTGTGGTTTTGTCATTAATTACTCACCCTCATGTCGTTCTAAACCCGTAAGACATTCGTTCAACTTCGGAACACAAATGAAGATAATTTTAATGAAATCTGAGAGACTTCTGTTCCTCCATTGACAGCTACGCAACTACCACTTTCAAGCACCAGAAAGGTAGTAAAGACATCATTAATGTAATCCATGTGACTCCAGTGGTTTAGCCTAAATTTTAAGAAGCAAGTGCTTTCATTGTTTCTCAAATTTCATTTGTTTTCCGAAGATGACCGAAAGTCTTGCGGGTTTGGAACGACATGAGGTTATTAATGACAGTATTATAATTTTTGGGGGAATTAACCCTTTAAGTATATGTGGTCCATTTAGATTTAGATCAAAGTGATCTATACAAAGTGTTCTAAAAGAACAGCAGTGCTTGAACACTTAGAAATAGTGTTACTTGAAGGTGTTGTTGTGACTCACTAACAACCTGCAGCTCTAATCCGTTCCCGAATCAATGCGTTTGTGCATCATGTGATGTGTGAGCCAGTCATTATTTTCTCAAATGAAATTTATTGACCTGAGTGGAACATAAACAACTGATAAAACTGTACAAAAATCAACAACACCACCTTGACCATGGCACCATACGCTTATCACTTAACACAAATCACTACATAAAAAGTACTCTTTAGCTTTCACTTCTCTTAAAACACAGAAAACGGTAGTATAAAGTTACATTCAGCAAAACACTGTTACATATTTTGTGATAGACACACAAATGGCCGTTGCAATTCAATCGATAATTCATCATACATATATATATTTATATATATAAACCAATAAATAAAAACACTTATGTACAGAAAAAACATGCACTTTATCCATTGAATTGGTCAAGGAGGGTTTGTAAACAGTTAGCAGGTTTTGGCAACATGCAGTGTGAACTTCAGGCTTCCGGCTCTTATTCCGGCATTGTGTTGCTAGGCGACAGGTTCCTCTGTTTGAAATACTGTGTGACCTGTTGCGGCAGCTCTGCCAATACGGATTTGGCTAAAGTTTCCTTCGGAGCCTGCGAGAACAACAAACACACGCAACGACATCATTGAGGATGCATATTTAAGTACAAGCTGGCAGTGGACACTTGTCGAAGAAATGGCAGACACGTTCGGTTGTGTGGCGGTGAATGTTGGCACTGTTTCCTCCCATATTCTCTCTAAGCTAAATGAATTTTAATTTCCTCTGAATGGAGCCCAAATGAGGCAGTGCTGCCCGTTCCCTCCTGCTGTTGAGGAAATCACATGGCCCACAGACCGCCTACTCGTACTCCTACTGAAGATTCTGTTTACATACGTGATCCAGTATTGGATTCACTTCAGAACAACAAGAAACTATCCAGAGGTCTGTGGCAACAGAAATATTGATTATATGCGTCAGCTAAAGCCTCTAGGTCAATTAATCTGCATAATATTGAGAGTTTAATGCTGCTGCTCGATAAAGACTTTTTGGCCCTGCATTGAGATGAGCATTGAATCATGCACCCAGTGACAATACCTTTATATAACTGAACCAGTGTAGAATCAAGAGATCAAGCGAGAGAGGGAATCGGACTCACGTTGCGAAAGTCCCTGAATGGGACGAACTGCACGATGTCTCGGACCGCCTCCTCTCCTGTGTAGGATCGCAGCACGCTGCTGTCTCCATCCAGAAACTCCATGGCGGTGAAGTCGGCATTGCCCACCCCGATGATAATGATGGACATGGGAAGCTTGGCGGCTTGCACTATAGCGTGACGTGTTTCGTCCATGTCGCTGATCACTCCGTCAGTAATAATCAGTAGTGTGAAGTATTGCTGCAAAAGAAGAAAGGGAAACTATAAAAGGAGCCTGTGGAAGGTCACTGTAAATGCAACTTTACGCTGTGCCACAAGGGTGCTCTGGGTGGCTGACAGAGTCAGGGCTCTAGACTGCAGCCAAATGTTCGCATTTAGTGATTTTTTTCTGTCGCTGCGACTAAATTTGTTAGAGGTCGCACTGGTGCCACCACCACATTGCCCAACTGATAAGAGCTGTCATTGGCAGCTCTTATCAGCGACAGGGGTGGGTGTTGTGAGGTTTTCGTGTGCAGCCGTCATAGGCAGCCGTGCACAAGCGCAAAACCTCACAACCCCACCCCTGATATAAATATCTTGGCATTGTACTGGACAACAAACTTAAATGGGACTCTTGGACTGATCTTTTGCACACTAAGACACAGCAAAGAATGTACTTCCTAAAGAAACTGTTTGTTTTTAATGTCAATAACAAAATGCTTCAGATGTTTTATACTGCTTTTATTGAAAGTGTTCTAACGTGCTGTATCATTTGTTGGTTCGGAAATGCCACACAAGCACAGAAAAACATAATTAGAAAAACAGTCACTACTGCTAGCAAGCTACTTGGGATAACATTACCAAGCATCGAATACATTTACAAGGACAGAATGTTGAAAAAAGCCAATAACATTGTATGCGATCACACACACCCATTAGCATCCCATTTTAATTTACTACCATCTAGGCGTCGTTTCTGCCCACCTCTTATGACCAAGAACAGATCTAAATTTTCTTTTGTACCACAAGCCATTAAGGCTTTAAATCAATTAAAATAAGTTATCTGTCCAGCTGGCATGGTTAGACCCAAGGGTGTATAGTATATTATAGTGTTTTTTAGTTTAGTGTATTTTAGTGTTTTGTAATGCATTGTATTGTTTGTGTCATATGTTTGTCATGTAGTGCCTTGCGACTGCGCCGCAAACCCAATTGCCCCACGGGGACAATAAAGTTCTTCTACTACTGTCGGTGATTGGTTGGAACACTATTTGTTTTGGTTTTGAGTGGTTGGTGAAACCAACTGTTTTTGTGTGCAGATCTCAGAGCCTAGGCTGCCTACAGAGACGCGTTTTTTTGACGGCATGCTTATGGGGCGGACAGCTAGCGGATCGTTAGGAAAGATTAGATGAATGTGATCATTTATGTTTGGGCCTGAAATCGCTGATACAACCTTTAAAGGGGACATATCATGCTAAATCCACTTTTTTAGCCCTTAAATGCATTTTGTTGTATATTTGGAGTGTTTAGAAGTACAGAAAAGTTGAAATTATTCTCTTCAGGTGCTTCGTTGATATCTTTATATTCTGTTTTGGCCTTATTTTTCAACCTGTTCAGATTTTTCTGTTATCTATGACGTTTTGTGAACTATTACGTCACAGTATTTGCAGCGGAACTGCCAAATAAGGACATTGACTTCCAGCTCAACACTTCGAGCAATCCGCCATTTTTATTTCTCGCTGGAATTTTGTAGTCCAAGCTAAAAGATGCAGAAGTTACGAGAGGGTAAGTTAAAATGTTCGGTTGTTAGATGTAGTAACCCACACACTTCATTACACCGTCTAGTGTAGATGAACTGCCGCGCTTGTGACAGGGCGCATGTTTAACTGAAAGAACGAGCAGAGAGAGAGAGACCCGGTCGCGCACGCACTCTCTCTCTCTTCGGAGCCAGGCGAAAGTGTAAACAAGACACCATCTCCAAACTAGACGCTGTCTTGCTCTCTCTCCCTCGCACATATTAATCAAAATAAATCGACACGGTGGTAAAAGGTCGGAAGACCAAAGTTTCATGTGTAAATACAGTAACACACCATTGCGATACATCCATATGAAGACGTTGTTCTGCAGGTTCGTCGTCTTCATTTTCATCTCGCTCCGGCTCCGACTCTGGCTCGAACATGTAAGGCTGGCTGGACAAGTCTTCCGTTGTTGACATTTTGTTAATAACGTGTGAATAAAAAGTTTCTGTGCCGCTAGATAATCGTATCTCTGCTATCAAACTACAAAAATGGCCGAACGGGGTGGAGTTGAACCGAGTGTCACCTCTGCATCCTGGAGAGGGGGCGGGGTATGAAGTGTCTCAATTGTATTTAAAGAGACCACACCAAAACGAGTTGCTCTCAGACGCACATCAGAAAAGGGGTAGAAAAGGGGCCTGTGGAGCTATAATAATGAGGAATTCAGACCCAAGCATTGCAGTTCCGCTTTATATAGACTACAAATGTATGATTTATATGTAAAAAGGAACGATTTAAAAGCATGATATGTCTCCTTTAAGGCCCAATTCAAAAGAGACATTTCTATGATTTTCTAGGCCAGACATGGAGTCCACGATGGTGCTCTGGGTAGTTGCCTAGGTGTTTGGGATAGTTGCTATGTGGCTGCTAAGGAACTTTGGGTTGTTGCTAAGCTGTTGCTAACATGTTCTAGGTGGTTTCTAGCAGGTTACTAAAGTGTACTGGGAGGTGTTTTGGGGGTTTACTTACCCAAGTCCAAAGTAAAAAAGTGCCATTTCTATGATTTTCTCTGCTCTAGACATGGAGTCCATTCTTAATATAAATGTTTTTTTGCCGTTTTTATCATCCGCCTGGTGAAAATCATATATACTGTATAATCGCTTAGAAGAGCCCAAGCTCAATGATTTGACGTTTTGAAAAACCTCTAACCCTTACTTATGAACAACAGTATTTAGCAAGAGCTGCTAATGACAGATATTTCATCTAGCCCCAAATCCGACAGTTTACCGTGAGATACAAAGAAAGAGTGAAGAAAAATAAGATACGTTTATGGGCTGTAATTCACAGCCCTCCCCCCACACAAAACAGGCAGACAGAAGCTGGAGTAGATGTGTGGAGGGATTTACGCTGTCACTTTCCCTCCCTCCTGCTCTCCGTGGCAGCTCTTCTCTGACAGTAACACTTAGCATGGAGCGCTGCCCGTCTCTCAAACCATAATTCATAGGCACAATACTTCAATACTTCCTCCAGGAGTCCAGCCTAACTACACACTCTCTGAAAGAAGAAAGTTGGATCTGCCACAGCAAAAAGTTACACTTAGGAACTGGGGCTTTAGAGGCCAATCTAAAAGCTAATTGGCCTTAAATTTAGCTGGTGATGTGACCTGAATAATCATACCACACAGGAAATTGTTCTTTATTTTTCACTGTGGTGAGCCGAGATAAAAAATATAGTATTTACCACAGTACACACTCTTGTGGACAACTAATCTTTGAGTCAAGTGCCTCCAAATAGCGTTGCATAATAAAACATCATGCTAAAGTGTTCCCTCGCTTGCTCTAAAAAATACTGAATGCTGTCTATGGCATAATAGTGGAGATTACTAAGGCAAGTACCCAGAGCACACTACCATCATGGTGGCGATTTTTGAACAGGCAAGTACCACTTATATATTCCTAAAAATTCATAAATATGGATTATGCAAGAGATCACTGAATATTAGGGGTGTAACGGTACACAAACATGGCGGTTCGGTACGTACCTCGGTATTGAAGTCACGGTTCAGTATGGGTTCGGTAGGCTACAGCAGGAGCAAATTTATTTAAACATACCTTAAATAGGATAATTAAGACATTACTAACAGGTTAAGTAAATAGAATAAATATAGTGCATATACAAATTGCTTCTCTCTAGAGTTAATTTCTCTAGTGAACTAACCTGCTGTCATCACTAAATACCTGAGGTAAATGTAATGCTACGTGAGATATTATACTCAAGCTGTTTTATTGTATCTTTCCGCAGTTGAAACACTGGTTGAGAGATGTAAACATCAATCATAGTATCTTCTTCCTCTTCTGCGTTTTTTACTGGTAGCAAACAGCGTTGCATTGCCGCGCGCCCCCTTCTGGATTGGAGTGTGGATCGCCTGTGACTGAATGTATTTGTCGTGCGATACGTACCGTACCGTACGGTACGGGACGAATACGGTACATGTACCGTTACACCCCTACAGAATATTATTACCAAGAAGGCAACATAAACAGTGGACATTCATCTGAAACAGAAGAAATCCAAGACCGTGCCCTCTTCCCTTAGATGTATTATGACCAAATGAGCAGTACATTCATGCGTAAGGGAACAAGGGACGAGGCTGTGCCCCCTGCCCTAACAGCCATACTGTATTGCTGAGACACTGTGGGCAACGCTTCCTGTAGACACTGTGTTAACAGTCCTAAATATACTCACTCAGAACATAACGAAGTCACACAAGCTGTCTTATCACTTATCATCCAAATAACAAACTAAAAACCCCAAGATAATGCAGGAAACACGTTGGCACACAATCCTAATTCGTTTGGATTCCCTAACCTTTACAAAGACACTGTTTGGACAGGCTTAAACACAGTTATCCGCTGGCTGCTGGGCTTCTTGCGGTCCCTGCCCAGCGTCACCAGCAGTGGACTGTGTATGACAGCGACCTCTTCCTCCCTGCTGTGGCCTATGAAGTCTGGGCTTTTGATGTGCTATAACAGACAGGCTCATTAGCGTCTCATTACACAGAGCAGAGACGCACACGCCGCTTAATTGAACATTTACAGACACATATAATTGATTGATTGCCTCATAAAATGTTCTAGCACAAAATTTACACACCCGTAATGCAGCACTTACAAAACCACTTTCTTGATCTGGAAACCATTCTCTGGAAGTTTCTTCATCAGCTTCAAATTTCTAAAATATGTCCCTTGGCCATTTAGTTGTAGTGGAAACAAATAATGACTGGCACACTTGAGGAGCTCACAAAACCCATTCTGCTTTAAGAGACGCTGCAAGCCCACAGCACTATCTTCCTCCTACTGCATTAAGGCTCTATTCTTCTCTATCTCTCTTCACTACCCATTTTTATCTTTTAGAGGTGGCAGGGTGCAATTAGGGATAGAAAGCGCTCTAGGCTCTCCTGAAGGAGGTTAAATAATAACTAACTATTAAGTTTTCCTTCCAGGCCAAGCATTTGGTTAAGTGTAAGTACAGCACTGTGTTCAGCTCATGATCAGCCACCAGAGGAACTGCCTGCACTCATCTCAGGTTATAGTTTTGATTGACATGATGTTTTTATTGAGCACCAGGAGAGATGGCGCTATGTAAATTACATATTTCATTGGCTGTCATTGTTTTATTTTAATTTATTTTAACCCTGTAAGCAGCTGAGTCGTTTTAGAGGTGCATTTGTTATTCATTACATAAAACATTTTGGGTGAATCCCAAGAAAACATGCCCAGGTCTCATTTCGCCCCCAAATTCAGATGAGAAAAATAATTGTTTTGCTGAAAGAGTCAAGACAATGAATATTTTTCTCAAACTCTTCATAAGCATTTTGACATTCTACTTTTCTGTAAATATTAATAATTAACTTGTGGATTATTATGATTATATTCTCATGCTGCAAAAAATATACAATATAATATAATTTATATAAATTTTATTTTTAAAATAAAAAAAGAATATATATATATATATATATATATATATATATATATATTATAATTTATGCTTTTATATATATACAGTGTGTGTGTGTATATATATATATATATATAAACAGTATATACTGTGTATATATATATATATATATATATATATATATATATATATATATATATATATATATATATATACACACACACACTGCTTATATATATATAATTTATGTATACTATTATATAATTCTATGAAATGTATAGTAATTTATTACAATGATTTTTAAATAAAGGCCTTAAATAAAGGTACAATGTATGTACACTGTAAAAAATAATATGATTTTATATGATAATATGATGAAATGATAATATGATAATATGATGAAATGTTATGACAACATATGTTTTTACATTGCTTTAACTCACCAAATTAAGTTAAGCAATTTTCAACTGTTTTTTATAAGTTAAAGAAGATTCAATTAATTTTAAGTCAGTTTAATGAAATTTAAGTTCAAATTACTTAAATATTCCATAAATGGAAAAATTACATAAATGTATACCATGATATGTAAACACTTAACAATTTGAAAATAATTTAAACAGTATTCATTTTATATTATTATAAAGATTGTGTGTGTGTGTGTGTGTGTGTGTGTGTGTGTGTGTTGTGTGTGTGTGTGTGTGTGTGTTGTGTGTGTGTGTTGTGTGTGTGTGTGTGTGTGTGTGTGTGTGTGTGTGTGTGTGTGTGTGTGTGTGTGTGTGTGTGTGTGTGTGTGTGTGTGTGTGTGTTTGCAATGAAAAAATGCTTGTACTTCAGAGGCTTCATGTGAGTCACCCTTTTATTGGATAAAAAATCTAATTTCGACTTATTTAAACATTTCATTTTTAGAAATATAAATGTTCTAATCAAGTCTGGAGCACATTTGTGTGCCATGCCAATCGTCGGTATGATGACTGCACTGGCATTCTGTGTAGCTTTGTTCCCTCGCAACAACTAAAAAGCGTCGCTCCGCTCTCCTTCTCCTCTGAAGCTGGCCTTGCTGCTGGCCTTTACACAGAACAGACCTGAGGGTGCAGCCTCATTAGTCATTAAAACCCAAGAACAACTGGGGAAAAAGAGAGAGCATTTGTTCGCTGAATCTACTTCTATAAATAGCTCTAATTGAAAAGGGATTTTAATGGTTGTTTTCCACAGGGCTGATAATAAGAGCAGGAGAAATTGTGTGCACTGTGCTGTTCAAAGCCCCTCAACACACTTTGAACTAACAACCAAAGGCACATTTTGTGAGTGTCTTTTATGGAGCAATTAGGCTCTGCTGAGCCAGGGTCAGTCCTGTTGCCTATTACGACAGCAAACAACCACACAGGCACGCCCATCCCACACACACAACACCGGCAAGACTGGAAAACTGACTTCTTTTCCATCTGCATACACAACCTCTCTATGAATACAAATGCAGAAACATGGCTAAGATTTTTTAATGTTTTTGAAAGAAATCTCTTATGCTCACCAATTGATCTATTTGATTGATAATACTGTTAAAACACTAATAAAAGTACTGTTTTCTATTTGAATGTATTTAATATATTTTAAAATGTTATTTATTCCTGTGATGGCTTAGCATAATTTTAATTTCAGTCTTCAGTGTCACATGATCCTTCAGAAATCATTCTAATATGCTGATTTGCTGCTCAAAAAAACATTTATTCAGTGTTCATCAATGTTAATAATATTTGGGCTGCTTAATATTTTTGTGGCTTTTTTTTCAGGATTCTTTGATAAATAGAAACTTCAAAAGAACAGCACTTATTTGAAATTTATGAGGGGGATTTGTTTTTTTACCAACCTTTTGAACGGTATAATAAAAGTGCATGGTGACTAGAGGCTGTCAAGCTCCTGAAAGGACATAAAACGTACCATAAAAGTCGTTGCTCAAAATTGTTACTCAAATTTGGCATGTCAGTAACAAAATGTGAGATTTGAGTGCTGAAGTTTTGTTCTTCTTCTATGATGCATATTTTGAACTTGACACTCACTGCCCCCTTTATTTCATTGTATGGAGAGGAAAAACAGCCAGTACATTCAGCTTAACTTCGCCTTTTGTACTCCAAACCTAAGAAAGTCATACAATATTGCGATGACATGAGGGGGAGTAAATGATGACAGAATTTCCATTATTGTATGTACTTCTCCTTGAGTACAGTGAAGCAAAACAGTCAATTTAACAGTAAAATAGTCTGTGCTGCAGATAAAGTGAGAGTTGATTAGGTTCGTGATTAATTCAAAATTGCAAGCTTAGAATCAGCTAGAGCCAGTAGGCACTTGCAGAGCCACAGTTGAGGCTGAAGCAAATTTTGCACACGCTAACAGGAAGTTAACAGACTGAGCTAAACTTCACAAGTGGAAAGCTGTGGGAACACCCTGCCTAATGAAATACAGACACATTGTGCTCTTGCAGAAGAGGGTGAGCCCTAGTCTGCCCGCTTGTACCTCGCTCAAATGTTGCACATATCTAAGAAACCGAGGAGTTTCACAGTTTCCACTCGACGTCTGAGGGGGAACACAGAGTAGTACTGTTCTTCTCTAAGTGGAGAGATTTATGAAAAGTGTGTGTGGATCCACTCCAGTGTTTCCTCATAGTCTTATGGGCCAAGTTGACAAAAGTAATGGGATGTAATGAGTCTAATGATCCTTTTAAATGGAGACTTGTTGTCCGGCACTACTCTTGAGGACAAGCCTTTTTGTTCATTTAACGAGTGGCCATTAACTGTTCAACTGCTAAACAGTGACAGCAGGCAAAATGCATGAGACAGTCATTTGCTTTTGCATTTAAAACATTTAGCAGATGCTCTCATCCAGAGGGATTTCCAAAGTGCTTTAGCTTCACATGTGAGACTGCCATGGCCAACAGATGGCAAGCGTTTCAGACAGTTATCTGATAAATCCATAATTTATTCAATGTACAAGTTATCATACAATCCATCCAAACAAGCTAAATGTACTTCCAAAACAGTAAATATGAAGTCCATCCAAGCAATGAATGGTTTCTAGCACAAGACTAGCTTAACCAACTAGACTTCCTTCCTACTTTCACTGCAGAAAAACCATGCTCCTCCTGAACTTTTAGGTACTTACTGCGGCAGTGTCCTGCTGGAGGGCCTGGGTAGCGAAGCGGGCCACGTGGTTGATGATGGGGGAAAAGTTGGTGGGTCCATAGAAGCGAATGTGAGGCAGGGAGTTGGAATAAGCTTCAACGATCCCCTCCACACCTGCATGCATATAAAACACCATCATTTAAGCTACTGTAACTCTACACATCAACTTTATCCTGTCTCTACAGGCATGGACAATACGTTATTTGAAAATACGATGTTTGTGAGCCTCACCTGAGCAGAAGGGGTTTGTGGGGTTAAAGTTGATTGCAAATTCATGGGATACCTGGAATACAAAGAGAAAAAGAACAACGATAAGAGTAGCTGAAAAAAAAGCACTTTTAATATATATTTATGATAAATACTACTATTCAAAAGTTTGTGGTCACTAAGATCTTTTAAAAGAAGTCTCTAATGCTCACCCAGAATACATTTATTTGATTAAAAATACAGTAATACTGGTAAATATTATTACAATTTTAACTTTCTATTTGAATATATTTTAAAATGTACCAACTACTTCAGTCTTTAATGTTTTATAATCCTTCAGAAATCATTCTAAGATGCTGATTTGATGCTCAAAAAACATTTTTTACTATTATATAAATAGTTTCTTATAAAAACTATTTTATGTAAATTCGGCTTATTACAGAAGTGAACAATTTCTATTGATCACGACAGCAGTTATTCATCAAATGATGATCAAATGATGGAGAAGAATGTTATTACTGAGAATATACAAGAAGTGTCAAAGATAAGTGCACTTTTGGTATCATTTGCATACTTCCTTTCAGTGAATTGGGTGCTAATACAAACGCAACGTGTGCAAGTAAACGGCGCTATCGGCGGGTGCAATTTATTCCTTGTGAAATGCCCCCCTCAGACTTCCTTGTATTCACTTCAGCGCCATGGCAACGCAGATGGGATGACAGTTGTATAATCACTAGGATATGTGAGTATTATTCATTTTTCTTTATCTACCTCTTCTCTGTCTTGCACTTCACACTCTTGTTTCCATTTCACAGTTCCGAAGCATTAGCAGGCTTTCACATTCAATTCCATTTGATTATTTAAAAGGGCAACTAGTATGAGATGCACAAAAATAAACATGCGAAAATAAATTTACATTGACAAAATTACGGACAATCTTTCTTACCTTCCAGTCGGGTGGGAGTTGAGCCCCGAATCCAAGTGCAGGAAACATTTTGTCCCTGTGGACATGAAGTGTGAAGGAGAAGTGTGATTTTACCAGACACTGCTTTTGTGGCCATATGTAGACCTTTAAATTGTGTTTTTTTATTAAAAGCACTGTTACATACGTGTCATAGTCTTGGATGATCTGGCCTACAGCCCAGATGGCGGACAGATATTCGTTGCTGCCCATTGGGTTGATATAATGCAGAGATGACGGCTCCCTGGGGTTTCCATTGGACGCTGTGAAGTCGATGCCAACCTGGAGAAACACACATCCACAATGTAATACGGTAATGTCATGTGTGCCAATTGGGCTGGTCTATAAAAAAAGACAAGCAGCTGTTAGTACGATGCATTTCATAAGCTTTTCCCTCAGTTAGTGGGGCATCAAAGCTCCTAGCTAAAGGCGATGTTGTTATCACCGAGGGAGGTTGAACCGTCAGATCTGCTCAAGCTGAGATCTGATAGCTCTCTCCTATGGCAGTCATGAACCAGGAGACATGTTCTCTGACTACATGCTTACAAGAAACATTTACCAGTGCAGAGAGACCAGTGTCTAACCTTCACACTTGCTAGAGCACACCTAACCACTGGATGAACACTCCCCCTGGGGCTGAAAACAGATTAATGAAGGAAAGGAAAGGGAAGAGAGTGGTAATGATAGGGCGAAGGGGAATAGGAGGTGACAGAATGAGGGTGCCCTTTCTTGTAGTCATCCTCACATTGCCTGTCATGGCCTCCGGGTGACTGAGCTGTGAAGTTTAGCACATGAGTATAAACCAAAGTGATGTCTACTATATTTTCTCTGGTGTGGCTGTTACAACTGTTAACTTCACATTTTCCATTTCTTTGTGAGAGTACCTTTCTTGCAATAGATAAATATGGAATATACTATACGCCCTTCACAGTATATAAATTCTGTCGTCATTAACTCTCCCTCATTTGAAATCTGCTGTCACTTTAAGACCAAATGCACAGATCTAATATACTGACAAGCATTCGATTACTTTCCCAACTGTTTATGTTCACTTAAGACATAACTGAATGCGTTTAAGTGAAAACTCCCCAAGACGGACATTCAGACATTCATTTTTTGTGTGTATTTTTCCGTTTAAGCACACACCAGAAGCCTAAAGTAGCCTATTCTTGTCCATGCGCACACAGAAAGCCGCTTACGCTTTTTAACTCCTTTTTAGAATCGAGCAAGTCCGGCATGAGACTGATTACAACAGTCACATTACATGATTTGGCTGATTTGGATGTTACGTAGGAAAGGCGACAGCGCACCACTTTGAATGCGGCATTGTGTTTTCATAATCGTTAAAACTAAAATTCTATTAATCACAGCCATAGGCATTATATCATCTTTGAGAGCAAGGGGGCCTCCTGGTGGTTCGGGGCCCCTACGCAACTTGAGTACTTGCGTATAGGGGGGACCGGCACTGCCTCCTAGCCTGGTCCTACCAGACTCTCGAACATTTCATTTGTACAGAGAGTCTGGCCACTCTCCATTGACAAGCGTTAACTTCCTTGAAGGCGGGTACTCTGTTGAAGTTTAAAACTATTGGATCTGCCACTCTGGATCTTCCATAACCAAACGCTAACGTTTGGTCGTGATGTAACCCTACAACTCAAACTAGCGCACAACCTCAACGTCATCGTTTTCTGTTCGCTGATTGGACCGGTAAAAATTTGGCCGGAGAAAACCCACGAAATATAACGCAAACCCAGACGAAGTACTGAAAGAAATTGAAAATTGAGCGGAAGTACGTAGGAGGGCGAAGCCAGGCTAACTGCCTCCACCATCACACCATAAATGACAGAATTTTCATTTTTGGATGAACTTTTTGTTTAAAAAGAAGCAGAGCTTAAAATGAGTTATAGCCTAGTGACCGCAACTAACAAACTACATTTTTTGATTTCTATTTCAAAATGAACAAAAATAACCTGCAGGCCTTCTCTCAAGAATTGTGCGATTTTCTGGCCTACCGTGAGTAAAATCCTAAAAGCCTCAATATAAAGAGAAAACATTGCTTCTGAATGCTGAATTCAGGAGTGTTTGCCCAATGTTGAACCCTGATCTCGACTGCCTTTATAAAGATGCTGTGAGGAGCACTCGGTAAACAGCTGCACTGAAGCTGCACAAGAACTGAAAACTGAGATCACAGCTGCAGCTCTGAAGAAAAGCACTGGAAAAATTAGAGACAGATAACCTTTGAACTGTCTATATTTAAAGCTTAAAGAGACAGTTCATCCAAAAATTTAAATTTTGCCATCAGTTACTTAATCTAAGTAGTGATGTCTGATTCATGAACAAATCCTTCTTTTTTTGAGGAATCTTTTTTTTCACTGAATCATTTGTTTCAGTTCACAAATCCTGAATGATTCATTCATGAATCAAACTGATCCGTTCTCAACTCAATAACTAACCGCTCACTTGAGGGTTGAGTGAGCTAATAAAACTATCTTATGGTTACAGAACACTGTATTGACCACTTTTATGATGCTTTGACTTCCTTTTTGAAGCTCGAAATGACCAGTCCCTGTTTAATATTATTGTATGGAAAATTGTATTTTTTGTGTGTGTTTTTTTTACAGAAAACAGAAAATCATACAGGTTTAGTATAATATAAAAGTGAATAAAAAGTTGACAATATTTTCTTGTTCGGATGAAGTAATCCTTTAAAAGCTAGATAAATATTTTTAAATAATAATAATCTATACAGAAACTGCACTACTGGTGAAATCTGCATGGTAAGGCCTTATCATAATCTGTATGGCAACAAACAACCGTGTATCACGCAAACAAAATATCGAAATCACTTTCCTTTGTTCAGAGGCTCACACAGCTTCTCTCGATTTCTCTCCCTCTCTCTTCTTTTTTTTTTACATCCCCCTGTCTCTCTGTCTTTAGTTTCAAATGAGAGACATGAACCTCTACACTGCAGCACACTGTAACTATAGCAACCTGTGAATTTCACTCACTTTCTGTATCATTTCTTACCAATCACACTGGTGAAGGCAATTGAGTCACATAAAGGAACCATATATAGAGCCTGCTCAACTGGACAGTGTATACGTAAAGAAAAAGGCTTCAACAAATTTGACTTTAACCATCATTTGCTCAAAATTCAGTGATCAAATGGATCCACCATACAAATCTGACTCTTCTCGACCTTCTTGATTGCATTCTGCCATTGTGCTCAGTGACAGAATATATTTTCGAAATCATCTGCATACAAATGATGTTATTGCATTCTGCATGCATGAACCCCCCTCCCCTCAAAAACTGTGACAAATAAAAAAACAACAGCCAATTAATTCCAGAGGTGACGTTATCATACTCACAGTAAACATGAGCTGACAGCCACCCAGAATGTAGTCCAGGAACGAGTAGTTTCTCGTAATCTAACAAAGGAACAATACATCTTATATTCACATAAATATAGCACGTAACAACCCTTTGACATTCCCTTAAGCTAAAGGTTGAAAAATGGTTAAGTTCAAATAGAGATTTAGTGAGAACCACTGAGTCATATTCTGTTTTAATGCCTGAATCCATCAGTAGAGGTGATTCAAATGTGACGGTGCAGGACTGACAGGTGTTTTGTGCTGATATTAATACATGTTATTTAAAGGGGATTTAGCACTATTAAACTAATCTGTCCTTACAGCGAAGCCACAATTAAAGGCCTTTTATTTGTAATATAAATGTAATTAAATAAGCCAGAACAAGGAAGGTGCTTTAATGTGCAAGCAGAATGTATTTAATACCGCTTTTTTTGTTGCCTGTGCGTAGCGAATGTGTGAAATTGCTTTCCCTTTTTATTTACTTACCTTGCATGACTTCACAATTATGATCCCAGAGTTTTTGTAGCTCTTTTTCTTCTGTTTTTTGGGATTAATGCATTCAAACTCAACCTGTAAACAGAGAGCAGTGTTATTGTCCACTTTAAATCATTTCTATTTTGTGTGGTGTGTGTGTATGTGTGTGTGTGTGTGTGTATATATATATATATATATATATATATATATATATATATATATATAACATTTAAATATATACTGTATATATAATGTTATTTTAAGGTCTTCCTTAAGCAAATTTGAGACATAAAATTTAGATATTGCTGTATAGAAGCAACCATACAGCAACATTGCCTATTCTGAAAAGATAATACAAGTATCAGCATCATCTGTGAATTCTAGGGTGAGCATTCGAGTGAAATGTGAACACCGAGGGGTAACAACCACTGCGGGCGGGCACTCGATGCCTTTACAACATGGCACAGAATTCATCATATCTCTAAGCTAAGGCTGTGCAACAGAATGTCAGCACCTGAAACCAGTGAAAGGATGTTAATTAGTACACTTACTCTTTCTCCAGGAGAACATTTACGCATGTTCTGCCTAAGTGTGACTGGCAACACACAATGCTTGTTCTGGTAAACAAGGCAGCGGTAAAATAAGAGCGATTTGCATCTCAAAAGAGCCAGTTATACACTCTTCTGTTTCTCCCTCCCACCTCTTTTCTCCTTCTCTCTCTGTCTCTCCCTCTCTCACTCACTAATTCTCAGCTTCATTATGCCAGATAATGAGGCATAGCTAGTACTCACATAGTATTCTGGTGCAAGAGTGGCAGGCATTAATGTGAGCCAAGCTTTACTTCACGCATTTAGTTCCTACATTCTGGAAATTATGATTCTCTACAGTGTTAATTGAAGGCAAGCCCACCTCTATTGCGTTCTGTGCTTCGCTCATCTTGTTAGCGGTGGTCTGAAACTCGCCGATGAAGTCATGGCCTCCGTCGTTGTCGTAATCGTAGCACAGCACCTGTGACATCACACAGTTATTGCGAGTTGTGACACGTATGAACATGTGAAAGGGAAGGGAGGCTGTTAAACTAATTTGTAGAATTAATTCTGGGTCATCAGGGTGAGATAAGACATGAGACAAGAGACAATCTTGACAGCAAGCAATCATCATGCTTTTTTGTTGTATGAAAAAGAGCAGCTTTGACATTTTGTTACAGCAGAAAAATTTCAATTTTTAGTGTAACAAATTATCTTCTAATGCTGCGATTTGATTGGATATAATAATTAATAAAATAATGGTCTCTTTTGCTCATCAAGGCTGCATTTATTTGATCCAAATGTCACGGTTTTGTTTTTGGGTTTGTTCACGTCATGTTTCCTTGTCTGTCATGTGATCCTTTGTAAGTCATGTGATCCTGCCATGTGTTCCCTTGTCTGATGTGTCACGTTGTCATTGGTTCATTGTTTCACTGTTCACAGGTGTCCCTTGTCTAGTCATTAGTCTTGTGTGTATTTAAGCCCTCATGTTTGCCATGTGTCTTTGTCAAGTATTGTTTCCTGTAACCACTGTTGTGAGTCTTTTTCATGTTCATGCGTTGGTTGTTGTTTCATGTTTTGTTTTAGTTATAATAAACTGCACTTGGGTTCTCAATTACACTTGCCTCCAGTGGATCACTGTAAAACAGTAATATTGTGAATTATTTTTGCAATTTAATTTAACTGTTTTATATTTAATATATTTTAAAATGTAATTTTTTTTCTCTGATGGCAAAGCTGAATTTTCAGCAATCGGTACTCCATTCTTCAGTGTCACATGATCCTTCAGAAATCATTCTAATAAGTTGATTTGATTAAATGTTTCTTATTATTATCAATGTTGAAAACAGTTGTGCTGCTTAATATAATATAATGGACCGAATTGGGAAAAGGGGCGTTCAAGTATGCGGCCCCCAGCGCTTGGAATCAGCTGCAAAACTATAAAATATATACAAAAAATATAAATGCAAAATATTGCAATGGCTTCATACAACTTCATATAAGTTGCACTTCGCGTATCTATGATATCAGAACATGAGGACGTGATTCCATCAGAATTTTCTACAGTCTGTCAAGGTACAACTGTGGAAACCACTCAGATGCTCCCTCCAGTGCACCAGAGTATGGAGATTTACCCGTATTAGCTGATAATTCTGATTATGTTCAAGATGGACATGCACATTTCTATCATAGCCCTCCTCTGAGAAAACCTAGCGATACGTTTTTTCAATCTCATCTGAAATGATCAGTGTTGGGGGTAACGCATTACAAGTAACATGCATAACGCATTCAGATTACTTTTTTGATGTTACAAGTAAAGTAATGTGTTACAAGTAACATGCATTACCTAATCAGATTACTTTTTGATCTAACAAGTAATTAACTACAAGTAATGTGCATTACCTAATCAGATTACTTTTTGATGTAACGAGTAAAGAAACGCATTACAAGTAACATGCATTATGTAATCAGATTACTTTTTGATGTTATGAGTAAAAAAACGCATTACAATA
The DNA here is from genome assembly GCF_949319135.1 of Squalius cephalus. Classification (NCBI taxonomy): domain Eukaryota; kingdom Metazoa; phylum Chordata; class Actinopteri; order Cypriniformes; family Leuciscidae; genus Squalius; species Squalius cephalus. Next base: position 9,795,807 of record NC_137127.1, on the reverse strand, counting down.
ACGCACATTACATAATCAGATTACTTTTTGATGTTATGAGAAAGGAAACGCATTACAAGTAACATGCATTATGTAATCAGATTACTTTTTGATGTTATGAGTAAAGAAACGCATTAAAAGTAACATGCATTACGTAATCAGATTACTTTTTGATGTTATTAGTAAAAAAACGCATTACAATAACATGCATTATAAAATCAGATTACTTTTTGATCTAACAAGTAAAGTAATGCATTACAAGTGTTATACATTATGTAATCACATGACTTTTTTCGATGTCAATGAAAATTACATTCTAATAATACAAATACATTTATTTACAGTAGAAAAAGTCAATGCATATTAAGTTTTTAAGTTTTAAATTTCAAAAACAATATTCACATTATAATTATGAATTGTAGCTGAAATATAGCCATTGCATGCATGACGTCCACTACAGTGGACATGTGATTAATCAGAGTTTTCTCTCAATCTAAAAGCAAATCTTGGAAAATTTTACTGTGATATGACTCATTAGATATTGCTTTATGCTGCAATATTTTTTTTACCTACAAGAGTCTCCTAGGATAGAAGGAATGGGTGGATATTCTGGAGCAACTTGGCATGTCTGACTGACCCTTGGCCATCTTGGTTTGGAGGGGGAAAAAATCGAAACACAAAGGCTTGCCACTTGGTTGCAATTTATAGGATGATGCACCAGGGTCCAATGAAGAGATTGATGTGCAACTTTGCCATAAAAACCCGTGCAAATTCAAGAAAATGCTTTTTTAATAGCTGTCCACTGTAGTGACCACTATGCGTGAAAGGGTTAAATTACCTTTAAACGACATGGATATTATACTTAATATTATATATTATGGATCGACATGGAGGCTACACAAACACAATAATAATAATAATATTTTTGTAGTATTATATTATATAATTTATGTAGCATTATAAATGTCTTTACTGTCACTTATGTGATTTCTGACAAAGAAAAACAGCTTTTTTCACCTATAATAATAATCTAATTTGTAAAGCTTCAAATAATGTTTTGTACTAGATAGCATAATATGTACTTAATATATAAACCACAAACCTTGATGTTTCTGTCCACATCTCCATTACAAAGTGAGATTAGAGGCACAGTGAAAGGCTTCCATACAGGATCCAAAGTGTTCTTAATGACCTGAAGTCACACACACAAATGGCTATTATTTTCAATAACACAGGCTGAACCACAAGCTTAACATCTGATAAAACTGTAGAACAAAATTGTATATAAATGAGAGTATCAGCAACATAGAGTCTATTTAGCATCTTACCTCTGTTCTGTGAACCATCATCCATTTTCCATCATCCCCTTGTTTGTGAAATTCTAAATAGGGGTCTGATTTACCGAAAAAGTCCTGAAAAACAGCCACAAACAAAAATATCATCATCTTCTATCGCTGAGTGCTTTTTAAAGTGCTTGAATGGTTATCACAACCTCTTAACTCACCTTTTTATCTAGCTTCCTCCCACACATGGTTAGGGTGATTATTCTGTTGTCGGATAACTCCTGGGCTGTTATCTAGACAAAACGGAGCATATCGTGATGCTCTAGTACGAACTCTATCAATGCATATGTCTGTTATGGTGTGTTATGTGGTGTCTTACTGTGATGGCCCCCTTCCCTGCTGGCTTGCCATTAGCCAGAATCAGTGGTCGATGTAGCTTCTTATTTGACACAATCTAAAACAGAACAGATGGCCCGATAAATGCACAAGTAGAAGCGATACAGAGAGCTAATTTATCATAACTAAGATCATAAAATCTTAAGATTATCCAATTATTGTGGTGTGAAACAGCATACAGCAGATTGATCTGGAAGCCGGTAAAATATGTTAGTGTTACCGTACCACTCCCAATGTGCAGGTGAACTCGCCCAGAAAGTCGTGTTCGTAAAGCTGACTGCTGCACTTGTCCTCATCAAACATGGCAAATTTGAGTTTCTGGACCTCCTCAAAGTGGTAATCCACTTGGAATTTCACACCAAATACTGGATTCAGGTTGTTCACGGCCGTCTCTGTTCGGGCCAGCTGAAATGACATATACAAATACAGGTGATTATCAGAATTTACACCAACTTATAGAGCAACTTTTTGCAACACATTATGTGTCTTTCAGTGGTGTAATACAAATATGTGGATCTCTGCTAATAAGTCATCCTGAAATCAAAATTGACCATTCTTATTTTTTTGAGTGCTGCAGTGTTTTTTTTTATATAAATGACTTTTATAAATGATTTTTTAAATTCATGTGCACTTGTAATTTTTTATCAAAAACGTCAACACCCTCTCCACCTCGAATCTAAATATCCTTCACAAATCACAACTGAACTGACTGCAAACTGGAATTCAGGTCTGCCTCCGTTTAGTTAGCAATGCTTAACTCCCTACGATCCAATCAGTTCCAGAGGAAGAAATCCAGTCATCCACTCTACATTTCGTTTCACTCGGATATACATCACAATAGGGAAGAAAAGGCTATCTCAACTTCCGCTTCATGCCGACTTTAAGTGAAAAGAGATTGAAATGCTAAAAGTTAATTATAGCTCAATATATCAGGTTGGCTGATTAATTTACCAATATTCTCAAGTCATATCTCACTCCATAATCAAATCAAACACTTTTTATGCATAAAAAATAAAATGATTTTTTGGGGGATTGTAACATTATTTTCATGAACATTTCAAAGTTCTAAAAAAATTTTTGTAAATTGTTTTTGTAATCATTTGTAATGCTTTGTTGTCATTTATTTTTTAATATGTAATTCCCATTACTGACCATTAATATATTCTCATTACTGTAGCAGAGTAATAAAATATTAGTGTAATAAAAATATTAACTTCAAGGCAGCATAAATTAATGACAGCACAACAGTATATATTTATATAGAAAAATATATGGTCACACTTTAGATTATGGTCCAATTCTCACTATTAACTATGACTTTTGCCTGAATAAACTCCTAATTACTGCTTATTAATAGTTAGTACGGTAGTTGTTAAGTTTAGGTATGGGGTAGGATTAAGGGATGCAGAATAAGGCATTAACATGTGCTTTATAATGACTAATAAACAACCAATATTCTAGTAATATGCATGCTAATTAGCAATTAGTTAATAGTGAGAACTGTGTTACCAAATATACTTATATGCAATATATTATTAAATACTACAGTAATAAGAATTTAATTATTTTGCATTATGGATGATCACTACTATACTGCTGTACAGATCATGAGAACATGAAAGAGAGCTAGGGCAGCGTTTTTGTTTAATATTTAGCGTTCTAAATTCCTGAACGCATCATGTTCTAAAATGCATTTAACCAAGCAGTTTTATTCTAAACACATTCCTTTGTTTGTCCCCGGTGTTTCCATGGCTACAGTGTACCGTGTAAGAGTGATTTCATGAACTGGCTTGCCCTACCGACCGGCAGCACTGGCCTGCGATGACCGGACCGCTGAGGGCATGGTCCTGTAGAGACTGTACAGGACACGTGTGCTCACTGCAACCTATTTTCCTCTTTGGTTCATGTTTTTATTATATTTTGCTTCCTACATGCCAGCTATTTCAGCTTCTATGCTTCCAACTTGGGGCTTTTTGTCCCCTAAGATATCTCTAACACTCCCAATTCCATCTTCTGTTCTTTAATATTCGCAAGTCAATCTTCTCTCTTCATTCTATCTCTAACTACACCAGATTTGATAAAAGGTTAACCAAAATAACTCCACTATTCTGTGAAGGTAAGGTGGAAAATGAACATATTTCATCACTCCTCACCTCCACCCAGTTGCCATCCACATCATGGAAAAGAACACAGAAAGGGTCAGACTTGGATGCCACGTCACGGTCCAGCAGGTTGGAGCCGCAAACGGAGAGCTCTACCTTTGTGATGCAGTGCTGGGTCCCAATGGCAGGACCCGCGTCGGGGCCCGAGGCCAGAGTATGGGCCATGGAGATGAGAGTACCTCCTCTCCCACACCCTGGGGGCAACAAAACACTATTTCAATTCTCACTATAACTTCTTACATACTCATTTGAAAAGTATTATTCATTCAGAAAACATAACCTGAAAATAAACGAGACGTTTTTGAACATTTTAAACAAGAAAATACTACGACATAAAACTGATAGGAAATATTAAGTATTAGAATAATAAATAAATAATATTAATTCAATTAAATAATATTAAGATACTGTACTATGTCTAGGACATTTAAATAAGCAAATTTGACACTAAGCATGTTTTTTAATAACAGGTCAGGTCTTCCAGCCAGGTTAAACAATTTTTCAAATCAACGTTTTTCTCTCAAATTATTATGTTATTCTGATATAACAAGCATTTTGACCAGTGGTCTCAGACTTTAGAAATTCACTGTATGTCTAAAAAGCAATACTGCCAAAACTTTAATAATCAAAACTTTGCTGAAAAAACAGTTGTGCAGAATCTACTACATGCCTTCTTTAGCTAGTAAAATTACTTTTATTATTATTCAAAAAACTTGATTTACTTGATTATCCATGCATCATTTTAAGACAAAAAAATCACAAATATGTAAAAGTAACAAATATGATACCTCAGGCTTTTGAGTAACATTTATATGAATCAACATTGTATTGCATTGCATTTTATGTTTTGTCCCCCACAATAATAAAAAAAATCTACAAAGCTTTGATAATAAAACTAAGCATTCAAATATTTTCTTACTAAGATATTGGGAGATATAGATTATTTATCTGCATTTGAAGTCAGTTTTCAGCTATAATGTTAAAAAGATCTCATTGATTTACATTATAAGCTATCAGAACTTTTTGGCCATATGAATATTATTAACTGCAGCAAATTGCATATTTTGCTCAATTCTGGGCCTCATCAGAATAAAAATGAGGTGTTTTTTTCCACTTCAAGTATGAGCTTCAAATTCTCCTACTATAAGCCATAAAACCTGATGTATCAAATAAAATACTCAACAAAGAAACATATGCATTTTTTAGATTTTAGTTTTTTTTTTTTTTACTATTATTCTATATGTCAGGCTTTACAGGGTTAAAAAAAAGAAAATTAAACGGTAAAATGGAAAAATATATTATAAGGATACTAGAACCTTGTAAATAAATGAATAACACAGTATTGTTTGCCCTTTTCTGACAGAAATGACTTGGCCACACGTCTGAGACAGGGATGCCTGAGTTCATGGTGCCCTGACAAACAAATCCTCAAATAATCACTAAACATGAAAACACTATGATTTCCACACGCATCAATGCACGCAAACACTCGCGCACACAGAACACGAGCCTCACGCCAGGACATGAGGAATACAGCGAGGGCTCTTGTTGCTTAGATACTGATGTACCACTGTCTCTTTCAGTGTTAATGTCATAAACCACAATTAGGCTGCGACCACCATAGACAAAGCATGAGTGAAAATGACTTCACAATCATGTTACAATACATCACCTGTAGCACGACGATTTATCATGTTAACAAGAGGTACTAGTTCATCCAAGTTAGTACTGTGCATAATTTCCAGTCGCAAAAAAAAGTATATTTAAAAAATGTCAACTTATGTAAACTTTCTTCCAAAAAGCAAAAATCTTGGTTACAGTGAGGCACTGTACAATGGAAGTAAATGGGGCTAATCCATAAACATGAACATGCTCACCGTTTCAGACATGTAGACACAAGACAAACAAAACCTGTATTAATATGATTTTAGAGAGAAAAAAATTATAATATTAACCCTCCAAAATTTTGTCCAATTCACATCCATTGTAAGTACCTCACCATACCTTCAATGTTTGCTTTAAAAAAAAAGAAAATTAGGGGGGAAATCCATTGTGGACAAACATCTTACACACTAAATTATAAACAATGGAAACATGTCTTGATAAGCTGGGAGATAAGACGAAAACTCACCTAAGTTTCCATCCCAAAACGGCATCTTTGCGTTTGTAATGATTGTTCGGATTCTAAATGTACTCTGTATTCAAATAACCATTATATAGTGCAGCGGTGTTGGTAACCATTCCCAGAATAATGACACGTTCCACATGACCGTGAGGTCATGGAAAAAGATACACAGTCTCAACTAAATCTCATTCAAGAAATTGCACAACCGGATGAGACACATGCAGTACGTCCAGCGTCAGAAACACTCCACAAATGATTAACCCTCCTCTTAACCTTGCTTCCTAATATAATCGCTGTTGTCAGGACCAATGTCCATAAATCATCGTCTTATCCTGACATGATCCCGCCGTTTGAGGTCAAAATGGCAACACATATCCAAGATGACTTAACCTCTAAGTGATCATCAACTCAACCCTTCATCACTTATCTCCAAGATGCAGTGCCAGATCATACACAGCTCGACATTAACGAGTGGAAAACAAGTGTAGGGCTATAATCAAATATGGAGTATGCTGTTATGATTTTATTAACCATTACAATGATTATATTGCTCACACTGAAGTCATAATAAGTAATGCGGACTGTAGAAATAAAATAAATATTGCATATTTCATTGTTGGATCATGAAAAACATCAGACTGCACTGCTAATAGCATCTATGAGATATCCGGCCAGTTTATTAGATACACCATGCTAGAACTGCGCTGGACCCCCTTTTGCCTTCAGAACTGCCTTAATTCTTCATGGCACAGATTCAACAAGGTGCTGGAAACATTCCTCTGAGATTTTAGTCCATATTGACATGAGCATCACGCAGTTTCAGCAGATTTGTCCAACACATGCCAAAGCTGCTCTACTGGATTGAGATCTGGTGACTGTGGAAGCCATTTGAGTATAGTGAACTCATTGTCATGTTCAAGAAACCAGTTTGACATGATCTGAGCTTTGTGACATGGTGCGTTATCCTGCTGGAAGTAGCCACCAGAAAATAAAGGGATGGACATGGTCAGCAACAATACTCAGGTAGACTGGTGTTTAAACAATGCTCAATTGGTACTAAGGGGCCCAAAGTGAGTCAAGAAAATATCCTTCTAACCATTACACCACCAGCAGCCTGAACCAAGGCAGGATGGATCCATGCTTTCATGTTGTTTATGCCAAATTCTGACCCTACCATCTGAATGTTGCAGCAGAAATTGAAACTCATAAGACCAGGCAATGTTTTTTCCAAACTTATATTGTCCAATTTGGGTGAACGCATGTGAATTGTAGCTTTAGTTTCCTGTTCTTATCTGACAGGATTGTGTTCTTCTGCTACTGTAGTCCATCGGCTTCAAGGTTCGATGTATTGTGAGTTTGGCCCATTCTCTGTAAACCCTAGAGATGGTTGTTGTGTGAAAATCCCAGTAGCTCTGCAGTTTATGATATACTCAGACCAGCCAGTCTGGCATTAACAGCCATGCCACGCTCAAAGCCCCTCAAATCACCTTTCTTCCCTATTCTGATGCTCAGCTTGAACTTCAGCAGATCGTCTTGACCAGGGATGGGCAACTTCGGTCCTGGAGGGCCACTGTCCTACAGAGTTTAGCTCCAACCCTGAAAAAAATCACCTGCCTGTAACTTTCTAGTAATCCTGAGGACCTTGATTAGCTTGTTCAGGTGTGTTTGATTAGGGTTGGAGCTAAACTCTGTAGGACATTGGCCCTCCAGGACCGAACTTGCCCATCTTGACCATGTCCACATGCACTGAGATGCTCCCATGCGATTGGCAGAAAGATATTTGTACCCAATAAAGTGGCCAGTAAGTATATATTATTATATTATACTATGATGCTATGTTATGTTATGTTATGTTATATGTTATGTTATGTTACAGAGGGAAAAAATGACATAAGATATTTCAACTCCTGTCTTGACCGTGTAAGTAAATGCAGTAAGTTTGATATAAATGTGAAATAATAACTGAAAGAGATTCGACATAATTATACACTGTTTACTTGTAAACATATAGTTCATCATCACAGGTTTGTTTGGACAAACTTTTTTGCTAAAACAAAAAAAATTTTTATGGAATAATTAATATAAACGCTTTACCAAAAATATGAGCGTCTCTTCTGCTTTGTCTCATAGACTTCCTTGGTAAGTGAATTACAGTAGAAACAATTTTAGTTTGTTTTTGTGAACTGAGGAGGTAATTGCAAGCTTCACTTGTATTAAATCCTAAACATTCCCTCAAAGGAAGAAGAGAAGTAACCCATAGACACAACCTTTGTTTGCAGTGTATGTCATTTATTTTGCAACACTCCAAAAATAACAGTGATTTAACCTGACTTCCTGTGTTTGTGTGACAAACCTCCAGACATAGACCACCATAAATCGCACATCGAGACTTTCCATTCAATGGACTTTTACAATTACAATGCATTATCTTCATGGTTCATAGGATTAAAATGTGCAAGCTAGCAGCACAGAGGAAGATCTAAAGTAGCCTATCTGATGTCAATTCACACTTCAATTTGTTCTTTAATGTCTAAGTAAATTCTCTTATTAATATTAATTGTAAGTTTGCTTTTTGTGATTAATTTGTTTACTAAAAACTGATTAATTTTTATTATTTTTTGTCAATTAAATGTCAATTTAATGGTAAATGTCAATAGTATTCAAGCATGTGACTGTGTTACAGTTTAAGCATCACCCTTTTGCTCAACTGTCCAACCAAATATTCACTAAAAGATTACAAAGGGCAACATCCTGTTTACTCTATGATAAGGTGTTGAGCCATGCAGTTGAGGGGAAAAAAGTGTATAATGGCTGACTGAGAACAATATGAATGGAGGTTGTGGCAGTCTACTCTACATGCAGTTAAAAATTCTCCAACTGAAGAAAAAAAAAACTTGGGTAAATGAAACAGCAACTAAATCAATGAAGTGCTGCTCTTTTTGGGGGGGCTGGATCTAAGTTATTCTAAATTACATTAAAAATGCAATCCTTCAAAGAGAACTTGCATACACTTCTTCTATGATGAGCATGGAAAGGCTTGAAAAACAATTGCGAGCATAAGTAGACAAAGTGTTTTATTGCTATTTCTTTTGTTTTAAAATATTATTAGTATTTTAGAAATACAAGTATTAAACGGGTACGAGATGGTTACACAACCTGACATTTTTAGATTCATTAAATCTATCAACAGGATTAGAGTGAATGAAGCTAAACTGGGCGACCTTTGGCATTGGGAATTGCCTTTTATATCTGAATTCACCCTTCAAAGATGACATTTGTATGAACTTGGCAACAGTATTTTTAAGAGTTCTCATTTTTTATCATCTTGGTAACGCTTGTTTGACGCAATTATCTCAAAATGTTCAGAGTTGTCTTTGGTTGTTCTGATGGATTTGTAATGGCATACTTATTATTCGACATTGTGGCTTGTCAGTTTGTTGTTTTCTTACACCGGAACTCTTTATGCTTATATTACTTCCTTTCACACGTTAAAATGTAACAAACCCTGCGTGTCTGTGAATCGAAATGATTACTTCACGAAGTCACTGTATAACTCAATAATAACTCACCTCTCGAAGCTCTCGCGCAATACGCAACCTACTTTTCTTCAGCGTCTTCTGTCGTTATTTCTACTGTTGGTGGCAGCAACTCTGCGTGTCAAAAGGATTGTGGGTTGATTGCATTATCCAGCCAAAAAAAAAAAAAAAGAAGAAGATCCCAATGCATATATCAGAAGGTAAACGGCGTTAAAGAAGAAAGCGCTTCGCCCAGTTAAAGCGCGCGCAGACTCCAGAGTCGCGCGCTCAATGAACCAACAGTTAGTTTTCACAGCTCTGAACTCCGCCCGTGCATCTCATCTGTCATTACCATGAGCTAGTCTCTTCTGAGCTATGCCACCATCGAAAAAAAGATGAAACAGGAGGAGAAGAAGAAAAGAAAGTAACACATTTGTGTTTTACACGTGTGCCTGTCGTATCTTGATGTATTTTGCTAAAGGGCACGGAAACGCGCGCGCATTGTTCTTAACAACTTGTGAGGAAAACTTATATTTTATAGAAAATAAATCACAACCGGATATTGTCTACTGTTTCATTCTACTCAATTTGTCAGTAATGTTTGAAATAATTAATTAAAAAATATATAAAAGGCGCTGCCAGAGACCATGAAGGTATTTAACATTGACTCTTTGAACTGATTTGCTCGTCATTGTCATCATCATCGTTGACAGCTATAAAACCTGGACGCCAGGACACAACATGTTTTGTTTTTTTCTTGATTATGTTGCACATCACGTCATGCCATCATAGTGACTGGCATGTGTGATTTAATCCAGGTGAACTGTATTTCATGATAAAAACATTCAATGAGACTTGCGGTCCGCATCCGTACTTACTAGTGTTGCTTTACTGCCATCTAGCTGTAAAACTGCAGTTTGCAAAACAAGTTTGACCAGGGCCCAATTTTTAAGAAGGGTAGACCCTAGTTTTTTTGTATGATTTAGCAGTTTGTACTATTTTATAGCATTACTATTCAGTTCTGTATTTATTTTATTATTTTCAAGGATGATTTAGTTGTTTAATTGTATAAATTGAATTGATATATTGTCCTAACCAGTGATGGGTGTAATTAATTACTAAGTAATCTAATCACTGTAATATAATTACTTGTCCCATAAAGTAAGGGATTACTCTTAATTTTTTCTGAAATTTAATTACAGTTACTTCTGATGTAATAGCATTAAATACTGTATAAAGTATAAAACAATTTTATATAAAACAATAGTGGGTTTAACATCAAAATCTAATGTTAAAATGTATGTTTTTAATATAAACTTCTCCCTTTAAATACTTTGGTCAGTTCAAGAATAATTTATGCAATTGTATATTGTTTATTTGAAAAAATCAATTTGAAAGGAAGTTTATTTCGTGTCTATCCTTGTATTGTTCAACTGTAAAAAGTGAACAGTTGGATCAACTTTAAAAAATTACTTCAATTGGTAACACCTAAAGAAATTAAGTTTTTTCAACTTAAATTATCACGTTTTTCATGATAAAACATGATAATTTAAGTTGAGAAAACTTAATTTCTTTAGGTGTTACCAATTGAAGTAATTTTTTTAAGTTGATCCAACTATTCACTTTTCAATTAGTAATAAGTTATCAAATCAGTACAGTAATCTAATTACACAGTTGAAGATGTAATTAGTAGCTAGTAATTAATTACTTTTTTAGAGTAACTTACACAACAATGGTCCTAACCTTAAACACACCCGTTGGTAACCCTCTTGAAATATTTAACCTAATTTGTTTCTATATATGAACTATATTCTGTTTTTAAATTCAGTTTTCTTGGAAAGAAAGACTATTTTCTGTGCATGTACGAGACTACAATTCATTAGCCGCAGCGTGGCGCTTCACATCTGATGTGTGACGCACTTAAAAAGTGCAGTAAATGTTAAAACAATTCCTCAACAAACCAGTGTTTATTAGTATGTTAATGAATTAAAATAATTTGAATACAGTTTACAACATCCAACAGCACAATGGACTGTTTTTGCACTGACAATGAGAGCCTGGCACAGTCAATTTTAAAATGGCCACACTTGCTCTTATGTTTAAATATAAGCTAGAAAGATCATACAAAATTAATTAATTCCAGTGGGTCTAGTCTTTGCATTTGTTTGTTTGAAGTGTGAATCATGTCTCCTCTGTTGGTGTAGAATTGGCTAGTGGCGCTGTCACAAAAAAACTATGGTCCTAGAACTGCGGTCCTGATTCCTCTGATATTGCAGGAATGTAGTATTTATTGTGCAATTTTTTTAATATTTTCTCTTATATATAAGATTACCTGCAACCGTCCTGCCATTTTGTAATATATTATACTCCTATAACAATAATAATACTCGAAGACACTCTATTATCTACATTCTATTTTGAGATCTGATTAAATAACAGAAAAGCTATTGTCCAAAATATGAATTTTATGAAGAATAACCTTTATTTATAATTTCAGTACACATGATAATAAAAAACAACAACACATGAATAGGATCAATAATTGTTCAGTGCAGGTACTAGACAGGATGGACTTCAGCTTTACAAGTTCAGTAAAGCACTTTACTAATAACAAGAAATATTTCAATAGATAAAAGCTGAACAGATCCAAGTAAAATCCAGACATAAATACGTAATTTAAAGGAGAACACAACATGGTGGAGTTCAGGGTGGATCAGTGCATGAATGCCCCTAATGGAGGACAGGCTCTGAGCTTCAAGATACCTTAGTTCGGTCTATCAGCAAAAAGCATGACTGTGCTGAACTTATTGTGCTACTTCATTGTGCTATGACTGGCTAATTAGTCACATTTCTAATTGTTGCAATTTAGAAAAGCCATTGAAAATTTGCATCTCTTCTAAATATAAGTTAATTGTGCTTTTTTTTTTGTTTTGTTTTTTGGGCACAGCATGTCACCTGCACTTTTTCTTTACTGATCAGAGCCTATTGTTTGCATTAGATGGGCATTAAAAGATTCCAGTCCCTGAACAGCTGAGATGTGCGCTATTGTAATGGTGTAATGAATTGCTCTAATGAGGTAATGTGTTCCCCGATTAAATAATTTTAAGTTAAAACTACTAATAGCACTACACCAATTGTATTTACAATATGAAAAAAGGAAAGAGAAAAAAGAACACAAGAGATTAAACTGATGAAAAGTTCAGCCTCTGATCTTTTAGATTCTCATCCTCTTTGATAATCGGATTCCTCCAGAGTCTGTATAAAGTGACAAACATAGAGAAGCTCAGCTTTTTATGTGCATGTCAATCAGTTCTACTAGTTGATTCTCGTTAATCACGCAAGCTAGAATTGTCCGATCAAGAGTGTATATGCTAGTCATACCTTATTACTTCAATGGAGGGGCATGATGGGAGGCATTTGGCTATCGCTGTGGCTCCAGTCGTGGTTATTTTATTGGCCTCCAGGCTGCAATTATTAGTTTTTAATAACATCAGCATACTGTAAATCCAACATGTAATCAGCCAAAAAGGTTTCACTGCAAGCACCAAGTAACTTACTCAAGTCTTTTCAGCTTTGTACACATGGGCAGAATCTTAGCCAGTGTCGATGCAAGATTGTCACCACATCCATTCCACGACAAGCTGAAAAAGACAATGATTTTATAAACTAAGGGCAGTTTTAAACAACACACAGGGACCAGAATCATGCATTTATGAGTCAAACTACAGCATTTAAAGAAGTTTGAAATATCTGATCTCACCTGACATCTTCAATGGATGGACAGTGTTTGAGGGATGATGCCACATCAACCAGATCTGAACTCCCAAATGAAGTCAAACTGAGAGACAAGTAGTTACACTGGTTTACAGCATGCAGCAGTATACAATAACCAAATCAGGTTATATACCGTTCAAAAGTTTAGGGTCGGTATAATGTTGTAATGTTTTTGAAACAAGTCTCTCATACTAACCAAGGATGCATTTATTTAAATAAAAATACAGTGAAACGTTAAAATGAAATATTTTTACAAACTAAAATAACTGTTTTCTATTTTAATATATTTTATGTAATCGTAAAATGTAATTTGTTCATGTGATGCATAGCCAAAATTTCTCCAGTCTTCAGTGTCACATGATCTTTCAGAAATCATTCTCTGCTCAAGAAACATTTCTTATTATTATCAGTGTTGAAATCTGCTTAATATTTTTGTGGAAACCATGATACCTTTTTTTAAATTCTTTGATTAACAGAAGTTTTGATTAACAGAAAAGAACAGCATTTATTTGAAATATAAATCCTTTGTAACATTGTACATTTCTTTACTGTCACTTTTGATCAAAAAAAAAAAAAAGTCAATTATTTAAAGAACTTTTGAACAGTAGTGTGTGATGTAACAAATTCAATCATATATGTGGCTCTGTAAAGTATTTAGTGTCTTACTGTAGTATTTTCAGTGCCTTCATGCTTATGAGACCTTCACAAAGAACCTTGGATCCTTGTGGGTCAAACTGATTCTCTGACAAACTAAAAAAAATAAAAATAATCACCATCGCTGACATCTTTTTAAAGCAACAGTTTAATCTAAAACAAAAATTCTGTCATTATTTACTATGTAGACCACAAAATGGATGACTTACTTGAGTTCTGAAAGCTGATGCAGTAACGGAAGGACTTGAGATAGTTTAGCAGCACTGGCCTGACCAAGCTTGTTTTTGGACAGCCTGTGAAAACAAAATAATGAAGAATGGTCAGCTACTGATTTTGCAAGCAATATCACACATTAATTAAATTAAGTAAATGTTTTACTGTAGTTTCTGAAGAGCTCTGCAATGGGATAGAGCCGTCAGTAGCTTCTCTCCAGCCTGGTCACTTATAATGTTGTCTGAAAGACTGCAAAAATGTAATCAGTAAAAAACTATAAAGTTTCGAGGAACATTAATAATGATGCAATGTTACTTAATAACAACTCTAGACAATAACACTACCGTTCAAATGTTTGGGGTCAGTATGGTTTTTTTAATGGTTTTGAAAGAAGTCTCTCATGCTCATTGATCAAAAACACAGTAAAAAACAGTTTGTAAACTAGTAAAAAGTAATATTGTGAAATATCATTACAATTTAAAATAACTGTTTTGTATGTCAATACCTTTTAAAATGTAATTTATTCCTGTGATGCAAAGCTGAATTTTCAGCATCATTACTCCAGTCTTCAGTGTCACATGATCATTCAAAATCATTTCTACATACTGATTTGATAATAAGAACCATTTCTTCTTATTATTATCAATGTTGAAAACAGTTGTGCTGCTTAATATTTTTGTGCAAACCATAATACATTTTGTTCAGGATTCTTTGATGAATAGAAAGTTCAAAAGAACAGCATTTATTTTAAATATTTTTTTGTAAAAATCTGATCCATTTAATGCAACCCTGCTGAATAAAAGTATTAATTTCTTTATATATATATATATATATATATATATATATATATATATATATATATATATATATATATATATATAAAAACTTACTGACCAGAAACTTTTAAACAGTAGTGTACATTTTAAATAAACACAAGTTAGAGTATATTTCCACCATATAGAATTGTGTCCACTAGAGGGCGCTCTATCAAAAGCTTTATAAATTGTTCTCTCAGCTGAGGAATAATCTGAATCTCATACTCAATGCAGTTGCCATACCTCAGCTTTAGTAGTTGGGTCCATGAAGGAATGTATTTCACAAGCTCATAAGTACCACCATCTCCCATTCGCCAACTTTCCAACCTGTAAATAGCATTGAAAAAATTGACATATTAGCAAATGCTGTTAGCATTTGTGTGCATGTGCTTTTATGGACCACAATACTTACTCAATCTCTTCCATCTGTCTAAACCCCTTAAAAGAGGCAAGTAGACAGAGTATGCCAGTGCCATTCACAAACGTCTCTGATGTCACTACTCTAATGTTGTTCAAGCTAAGGAGAGCAAACAACCAGATTAGACATTAAATAAAAAGATGGGTTTCTGGGAGAGTATACCTGCTTATTGAGTGTTTGCTAAATATTCAATGAACACTACAAGCCTTACCTGAGCCTTCGAAGGGAGTCCAAATGGCTGAAGCCTTGCGCTAAGATGGTTATACCCTCCTCATCAAGTACCAAAGAGTCCAGTCTATAATTGAAAACAAAGTATTAAATATGGTATAACCTGTCAATGACAGTGAATGTATTACAGAGTGTGGTGTTTGAAAAGTGGACACTACAACATGTATTACCGTATCTCTGCCAGTGAGACGCACTTGACCAGTCCTTTGACCAGGTCACGCCCTCGAGCTGGTGTCCAGCCGGAGCACTGGGACAGACTGGACAAAAACATATCAGCCAATCAGCAATGTTGCACGCTGTTGCGATGAGAAATAATGAAGAAAATCAGACACTTACTTAAATGATTTCAGATTTGGCACACTTTGAAGAGCTCTCCCTAATATCTCAGCTCCACGGTCACCTAAAACAAGCTGGGACAAACTAAAAGACATACAGGAAGGAAAAGGTAAATAAGCTCACATAATGAAATTACACATACTTTTCCCTGTAAAGACCATTTTTCCCATGTGCAAGGTTAAACTTTACTTGAATAAGACTAATAAGAAAGGCAACAAACCTCAGACTCTCAAACACTTGAGTTTTTGGTAATGCTTCAGCAAGAGTTTCCACATCATCCTCAGCTGCTGCTTTCAAATCAAGACTGTAAAGTATACAATACTTATAATAACACCAAGAGTTTTACAAATAAAGTACACAAGGGTGTTTCTTCAACATTTTTAAGTAGATTTTTGTCTTATTTTATGTAAAATTACATAAAATGTTTTAAAGCATGACCATCTAAACAAAGAATAAATGAATTCAAAATTATTTTAACATTTATATGCCCGGTTTCACAGACAAGGCTTAAGCCTAGTCCCAGACTAAAATGCATGTTTGATCTAAAAAAGCAACTTGTACAGACACATCTTAAAATATGTCAGTGCCATTGTTTCGTCTCAAGATGCACACCAGTAATGATTTTTCTTCTTCTAAGGCATGTTTATAAAAGCTACTTAAATGTCCTAATTTAACTAAGGCCAAGCCCTGGCTTAATCTAAGCCTAGTCTGTGAAACCAGGCCATAGTGCATCACGTTTGGTTTTGGGAATCTCATTTCTTGAGATTTTCAAGTTGGTTTTGGGAATCTCATGTCTTTCATTTTGTATTGTCTTTTGTTATTAATTCCCCCGTTCCTTATGTCATGTGCTTCTCTTGCTCTATGTGTTATGTTTTCATTAGAAGTGTTCAACTTGAAGCGGCACTGCGCAGACCGATTGGTGTATGACATCAATGTATCGCAAGAGCGATTCGAGAGCATACAAAGCCTTCTGCTCTGTAATCGCTCTCGCTGTACTTTGATGTCATACACCAATCGGTCTGCGCAGCACCGCTTCAAGTTGAACACACCTTTTGGTTTATTCTACTCATGTGTTTCTGTTTAGTCACTGGCTCATTTTTTGATTACTTCCATGTATTCATTCATTGTTACGCGATTAGTCCATATGTATTTAGTCTACCCCTCATGTTCCATCTAGCTTTCGGTAACATATATCCACTGGAGGCAAGTTGAAACTAAGAGGTGCAGTTTATTGGTAACAAAATACAAAACATAGGCTTAAAAACTTAACTAAAAACATGACTAGAAAAGAAATGTGAACATAGACTTAAACATGGACCTGAACATGTTCCTGAACTTGGACATGAATAAACCAGTGAAAACATCACACATTGAGCAAGAGAAGCACATGACATGATTACATCAAGAACTGGGGGATTACATGACTAATACATTTTTCTCAGAAGTTAGTGCACTTGTTTACTTGACGAGATTGAGAAAGAAATATGAGACACATGATGATGAAGAAATAAAGAGAAATCAAGTAAAATATTATTTCTGAGCAAAATCTTTTTTAAATAGCTTTAATTTAGTCAAATTATGCAAATATAAAAATTATTTAATTGTGTGTATTTAGGATATACAGATGCTAAAGAATAGCCCCAGCAACAAAAACATGTCCTGTGATGCATGTATATATCCACTGTTAGACATTCTATAAAAAGTATCTAAATGTTTAATAAAAACACCCATATATATAAAATAAAGATGACTATCTGTTTATTGTACTTAATTATGAAACACTTACGTGAGGTTCCTGAGATTCAGTAAGGACGGAATGACTGCAGAAAAAAACTCTGCGCCTTTTCGGTCCACTTTCAGCTGAGAAAACCTGGACACAAAATGAAGTGAGCAGGATTCAAACTAAGAAAAAAGACATCTAATACACCAAAATCAGCATAAACTCTCATCGACTTACTTTAAATCCTGCAAGGCAAGACATTTCTGGATGGGAAGTGTCAGAGGAGTGAGATGCTGTCCTTCTATGTCACAGCCATCAAAGCTAAAGAATGTGACAAAAGTGTTGTTGTACATCAAATGCACAGAATATCATATTAAAATGCAATTAAAGAAAAGCATAAAACATCCAACAACATTACAAGCAAACAAAAAGCCAACAAACCTGATGGACTGCAGAGCAGGATTTTCAGGATTAACTCTGTCAGAAAAAACGGGCCAAATTAACTTTGCATATATAACATTATAAACCATTTTTAGACAATATTTACAGCACTCCACACTCTATGAACATAAAAATTATAGTGAGTTATGAAGCTTACATAGAAGTGGGGCTGGGACTGGAATTGGCCTCTGTAATCATGTTTATGGAAGCACGGTTGACCCTGCATATGTTGGGTAAAAGATGTTTTTTAATCTCTTTGGGATGATTCATAAGCAATATTTAGTGCTATACTTTTTACATAATCATATAATACATTAGTAAGTAAGTATCATTTGCAAATGGATATATGTAAATTAAAATTTGCTGTGCCATTCAACATGAGTGTGCGAGTGGGGTCTAATTTAGGATGAAATGAGGGTCACGTCACCACACAGGAAACCACTCTGTAATGATGTGTGTGTCTGTGTGTGTGTGGCTTGTAGTTGACGGCTTCAGGACCGCACCTGATTTCCCTGATGTTTGGCTGCAGATTCAGACATTTGGCAATGAGACTGATAACAGCATTTCCTGTCAGCCACGGCTCTTCAATCCTAATGATAACATCCCAAACACATCATTATCCTCACATTGTATCTGCTATAGAAAAATAGCAACTAATCACAGAAATAAACTAATTTTGTTGTTTCTTAGGGCACTTTTGGAAAATAAACTCTTAATATATACATGTATCACAAGAAAATTCAGACTTTTTTCCCCCCACATCCACCAAAATTTCCATCACATCTCAAATCATGAAACACCCTTAAATAAACAGATGTTTTGTTCTGTTCTTACCTGATGTCTCTGTGTTGGTGACATCTACTGAACTGTTTGACAAAATACTCTATTTGCTCAGAAACCAGGCCATTATTTCTTAATCTGAAAGGAGTAGAAAAATGTGCATTAAAAACCTATATTAATATGCCAACTATCCAAATTATCCAAAAATCCATGCAACTGTCGAAAGCGATATGTCATCATTTATCTGTGAGATCAATTCTTGTTAAAACCTTACTTCACAGTATGGATTGTGGAGAGCTCAGCCAGGCTGTCCAGTAAAAAGCCTTGACTCTGCAGTGAATTAGAAGACAATCTAAAGAAAAAGAGGAACAATATACATTTTAACACCAATGTTTCTATAAGGTAAAGCATTTCTCTGAGAGGACAATAAAGAAAGGGGTGACTTCAGGGTGACTTTTTGCCATTGAGGTGACTTGGAAAACTTGTCCCAATCAACCCTACCCTACTCAATTCACCCTTATGAGTTTTAGAAGTTATGAAGTGTGCACAAAACACTTGTAATGTAACTGTGGTCAAATACTCACTCTAATGTAAGTAGCCTAGGGCATCCTTTCAGGATTTCCACAAGCTTCTCCAAGTGTATGACATCAAAACTGCACTCTCTTAGCCTGTGTGCCAAGACAACTGTAAGAGGAAGCTAAACACCAAACCACTTTCACTTTTGACTTGAATAAACCTACTATTCTCGTGACTATTTGATTGTCTTTCGATTGTGATGCCTCACATGCATTTTGGGAAATTACCTAAGAGTCTTGCCGTTGACATGTTCGTGCACAAAATGAATCAAAGACTGATCTTCCACTCCAAGACTAAAGAAGAGAAAAGCATATACAGTAGCTAAAAAACCTCTGAGAATAACTGAAAAGAAAAAAAACTTTTCTGTAAACCAATCATTGTTCATGTCAATGAAAAGTGAGCACCAAATGGCAATGTTAGTGCATTAGCCATTACCTGACTTCAACAGCAACAACTTTTTCACAGGTATTCATTGAGTTGACCAGATCCAGCGCACCTACTTGAGTCATTCGGTTGCCACTGATGCTGTGTGGGAGTGCAATAAGTAAACTTCATGTGGTAAATTAACCCATAATGTCAATTACAAGCAACAAATGTTAGTGAAGACAGGCTGTGACTAAACTCTTACCTCACTGAGCTTGAGATCTTTAGTTTGGGCAAATAATCAACAAAACATTTCACCCCTTCATCTCGGAGAAGGTTATGAGACAAGCTACAATGGGGAAAGAAATAAAAATTAGTTTGCACAACAGTAAAATGTACCGACTTCTAATAGGATGAGAAAACAGTGGTAAAAGAACAGAGGAATACTTACACTAGTTCAGACAGGCGAGGACAGTTCTCCAGTATCCTTGAGAGCTTCTCGACATTGGTTTTGCTCAGTTTATACTCTGTGAGCCTGTAAACATCAGAGAAAGAGTCAAAACCTCCTGTTTCCAAAGGTGCAAAATCTATTATAGTGATTCAGCATAACAGCATTCAGTTCAAGATGTATTGCATCAAAAGCAGTGTTATTTTAATATTATTTATATACTATTATAGTTAATTTTTTTTAAATTATTTCTAAAGTCCTTTAAATTACACACTGGCACAGAGGAAATCCGCTCAATACCACTCAAATGCGAGTTCTGATAGCGTGAGATCACTGACTGAGTTCTGAACTCTAACGAATGCTCTCATTATAGCCAGCAAGGTGAATCAATTATTTATACAGTAAGTATAAACCACTTCATAGAGTTTTCACAAGAAGGCAGAACTCAGTACATGCGCTGAACTGAAGTGTTTGAGAGCTTCAGTAATTTTAAAGGGCGCGTCACGCTGCTAAGAAGTGACCATCCTGATTTAACTCTAAATAACTGAAAAGTATCATTTTTGTCATAATCACATGGCCACTGTATCAATGGAGAGCTGACATTACTTACTTGCAAATTGCTGCCTCTGCTTTTTCAGGAACAAATTTGATGAATGCTTCTGCCCGGTGTCTAAGAATCATGTTAAAACCAACTTTAGATATTCAAATAATCAATATTAGTGTTTTTAAAAGCATGTTTTAAGAAAGGTAATCCCTACTTTAATATCTGAAAAAATGAACATAAATAAGACACCTTAGTTCTACAGCCGTGACACGCTGGCAGTCAGCAAGAGATCTGACCAATAACAAAGCCCCATTTGTAGACAGGTCAACATGACTTAAGCTGGAAAATAAAGTAATCTTAGATGAATAAAGTCAAATACAGCTGTGCTACAGGAACCAGACTGTTATGGCCACTTACTTCAGTAGATGAAGAGAAGACATTTCAGGAAGGATCAACATTAACTTCTCAATGGACTCATTTGATACTTTTAGATGGGAGAACCTGTAACACAAATATAAAATGTGGAAAAGCAGAATGTAGGTGATCCATTTAAAAGTCTTTTGTCTACACTATAGATTAGCAGACATTAGAGCTACTCACTCAATCTCCAAAAGGTTTTCACATTTAACCAGCTGCTTACACAGCTTGGCCATGTAGGCAGGTTGGATGTCACAATGGGTCAAACTGGAAAGACAAAAAACACATAAATTAACTGATTATCGCTAAATTAATGTATATAACAAAACTGAGAGATTTACCTGAGTTTTTTATGCACTTGTATCCCATTTTCACTTGGGGTCAGCTGTCCTGAAGCATGTCTGCATTAATAAAGCACATTGGTTATACTACGCCAACATTAATTTACATATTAAGCAAAAATGTCAGCAGCCACATCTGTTTCCGTACCTTCTGCTAGTGTCAAACCAAAGAACCAACTTTTTGTTTTCATTTCCACTGGTGGAAGAGAAAAAAGCACAGTGTTAGCATTTTAACAGCCATTCAGACAGGCAGAAAAATGACCAAAAACTCAATGCTGGTCTTGACCTTGCATTCACTCTCCTCAGGTTCTTCTGGTTACAGAGGGCAGAAGCAAGCATCACCACCCCGTCCATATCAACACCATTTTCACTGACACTGTGTGTGTTCAGAAACAAAATATATACTCTTTTGAAAACAAAAATGCACTGGCAGTACGGTAAATGGAGAAGTGTCTCACTGGAACTGTCAAAACCAAAGGAAGCTGCAGATAAAAACATAGGCCTACTTGATCTCCTGAATTGTTCCTAGTTTAGGCAGAAGGTCCAGAATCTTCTTTAGACCCTTGTTACCCAGCGAGTTATGCGACAAACTGAAAAATGAAGAAAACATGTAACATCAGCACTGTACTTACAAGAAGAATTGTGGGTGTATGAACTCAAGCCGATATGAGGTACACTGAAGTTTAAAAGGTGGGATTTATAGTGAATTTTAATACTTACTCTAAAAGGGTTATGAAGGAGAAGCCCTTGAGTTTATTACACAGACTGGCTACATGTGAAACAGTGATGTTACACTGTTTAAACCTATAAAGAAACAATTACAAGAAACATGTTGTTTGGTTTGGAAAATATAAACCCACTGAAACAGTGGTAGTGACACAGCAGAAATTGTGGTACACTTTCTCAAGGGTGTAGGTTTGATTTTGTCATTGGTGGGGACATAAGCAGTACCCGGTCTTAAGATTTTAATATTAAAAATTAAAACGCTCTGTGACCCTACTGTTGCTATAGTAACAAACATTTCAGGTGCATCTTATTGACAGATAAACTGCACATTCCTATTTCAGCAAACAGTTTGCTTTGTACATTCAGTGTAACAGCATTACGTCCAAGAGAAGTGGTTAAACTTTATAATTCAATTAAAGGTCCCGTTTTTCGTGTGTTTTTGAAGCTTTGATTGTGTTTACAGTGTGCAATATAACATGTGTTCATGTTTCGCATGTAAAAAAACACAGTATTTTACACACAATTTACTTATCTGTATACCACTGTTTTCACTGTCCTAAAAACGGGCTGATAACTTCCTTGTTCTATGAAGTCCCTCCTTCAGAAATACGTAACGAGTTCTGATTGTGCCAGCGGTTCCTGTGTTGTGATTCGACAGCAGCTTAGCGCACGTTGCCCGTTGGGAAGGCCAAACAAAGGTGATTGGACTCCGGGATGAAAATAACAGCGTCTCGACAACATGGCGACAAACACACTCTACAAACGCAACTCTTCCTCTTCTCCGTGGGAGCGTAACAAGACCACGCCCCCTTTTTTGTGTATTCCTGTGGGCGGAGGTTAGTCAAAAAACGGTTCTAGTGACGTCATTAAAGAAGGAAGTAGAGGGATGTAGTCCAATCCGGCCGTTCACTGTAGGCGACTTCTGTTAAATAAAATATCTCGCTTGGCATTGAACTTTGAGCTTTATAATTTTACAGATATTATTTATACTCTAACAACAACATTACACACTAACTAAAGTTTGAAACATGGGATCACGAAGAACGGGACCTTTAATCTGTGCACATGAATTTAAATCTCTTACGTTATGTTCTTGCCCCTTCCATGCAATAAATGGGTGTTGTTTAATGAGCAGGGTTTTTATGGCGTATTTACTTTAACTTCTCAGGTACTAATGTTAATGGTGTGACCCATTTCAGGTGCTGCCAAGACTTATTAGCCTTTTATAAAGCCTTATTTGGTGGAGTCGAGAGTAGAGAACAAGATCTGAGCCAAGACTCTCTTGTGAAAGAGAATATTAATCTTAATGAGAATTTTCCTGGTTAAATAAAGGTTAAATAAAAAATAATAACTAAAAGACATGAATGGACAACAGCATAATAACCCTGCCGTGACCCTTAAAATAAAACAATGCCACAAACGTATGTCTGTGACCTTGTAAGAGAGAGTTGGAGAAATCATAAAGAAAACTTTGCACATCAAATTGCAGATGATCATCAATACATACTGTGAATGGCCTTTCACTTTTTATTCCTGATTAAAATATTTTTTTGATAAATAAATACATATAACAAGTCAGTTTCTCATGAGTATTTTGCATCAAATTTGTCATTTTTGTTTGCTGTCTTCAATATGATTGTCCTGAAATTGCATAACTTCTGTCAAGCCTATACTCTTCCACAAACTATCTGACTCTGTCCTCTAATTCTCCTGAAATGCTGCCAAGTGATGAACACTTGGACTTTATAGACACACGCCACATTATTAAACAAAGCAAGATGAAAGCACAGCTCCTTCTATATGATATAATGAAGCCATAAAGTCTAAACTCATTAAGTCTAAAGTTCAGTGTTAAGTTTAAAATCTAGACTTTGTAACTAAGGATTAATTTGTTGTCCTTTATCTGAAGGAATATGATTTTTAAAGGAATCAGCACTTACCTTACATTCTTTGTCTCTTCCGTGTTATTCAAGTCTGTGTTTTCACTAAGAAAGAAAAAGTGAGAAAAATGCATTTTTATTGAGTTATTGAATGCCTTCAGTGACCTACAGACTGCACTTTAAGAGTGGGGTAAGTGATATTTTAAAAAGGCTGTTTGAAAGTTGGTCGGACCGACACAACCAGACACAACAACAAACGTGTAGTCAATCAGCATTAGGAGAGAGACGGTGGAGGAGAGAGAACGAGCAAGAGGGAGATTTGAAGAAATACTGTTGAAAGAGAGATGGCTGAAAATCCACTCTTGCACGGAGGCAGCTAGTTAGAGTTATGCAGGCTGATGACTGTTAGAGAATGTGGTGTATACTGTTTAGCGTCCTTCTTAGTGCACCATGCCAGCAATCGGGGTTCGAGACCGACTCGGAGCAGGGCGGTTAGGATTGGAGGGTGAGTTTTGGCGGCAAAGCAATGTATAGAGCAATGTGTTTGTTTGGGTTGATTTCAAATATCAACAATGTTCAGCAACGACTTTGAGAAATAGCTATAGACTTGCCCTCAAATAAAAAAAAAAAGATGCACAACATCTACCACCTATCAAACGTTATCACTTTCCGGCCATAGTGCATTGCACTGCAATAACTAGCCAAGTGCATATTGCACAGACAAAGTAACCACAAAAGATGTGCCAAACAGGAAATATGAAATATAAAATACACGGGGGTATTCTGGGGTATTACCCACCCTTCAAATAAAATCCCTTCAAACACGTATTTAGAGACCTGTCATCTGGTCAATCAGCACTCACCATATTGTGTCAGAGCTTTGTGAGAAGGAAAGGCTGATCTCTTTATTCCCCCTGTATACAATAAGAGAGAATAAAACATCCCATGACAATGAAATGGACCCAATTGGATAGATCAAGTGAAGTGCCCTTATCTTCAAAAACTGAACAAAACTACACAGGGTAAAATAAAATAAGGCCAAGACTACAATAAATACAGTTCAAAACATGGCGAGATTAATATGCGTTTTACTTTAAAGTACATTAATATTAAGATTTTAAGGACATAATATTTATGGGACACAACTTTATGTACTGTAAAACACTGGCCCCTAAGCAAAACCAGTTGAGAGCCCCTAATCCAAATTGTGTAGAAAATGTTTCTCATTTGCCATTTTCATTATAAATGTATAAGACAGGCCAACAAAACAACTTACTCAACATGGACTTCCTGAATCGAGGTGCATGCAGCCATCCTCTCAATTAGTGTGAGCACTCCATCTGTGGAGATGGTGTTTTTCCCCATCCTGAGTAAAAGTGTAATAATGTACCAGACGTAATATAAGTAATACTGTCGTGAATATCTAAATCAGGCTTTTGAAATGAAAACACACTACTTACAAAACAGAGCAGATGTTGGGCAGTCTGGATAGTGTTTCCGCAATCACTCTTATACCTTCATCTTTCAAGGAGTTATCGCTGACACTGTCAGATAAACATAACACACTGTTTGACACAAGACAGATGTTCATGACAGATCATCAAGACCTACTGTAAACTTTTTGTCCATTCCAATTTCAGAAATAAGTTGAAAACTTATGTATATCATAAATATATTTGAACACAAACATGTCAGGCCAAGTCACTATATTGCTTTAAATTTAAATCTATGAAGCCCATGGCATAGCAAATGGTATTACTCCAGGTGTGTGATGTGGGGACAGTCCTCCAAAGCTCTGGCAAGTTTTGCAGCTCCAACATCAGTGAGGCCTCCACTGATAAAACTGTAAATCAGAGGGAAAACACAAACCAATGCAAAACACACTGCAAGGAAATAGTATGACAAAATGCATAAAGGTCACAGCAGACACTGGTTGAATCAAAAACTTACTCTAATCGCCGCAAGGCCTGGAGTTTCGACAGGATACCACACAAAGCCTCTGCAAACCTGTCATCGTATTTCCGGCTACGGAAACTTGAATGAAATATATTTGAAAGTTTAATATATCAATATGACCAGTTTCAGAATAAAAACTACAACCTGAACCAATATCATGTGCTATTCTTAAAATTATGGCAGAAAAC
Organism: Squalius cephalus; assembly: GCF_949319135.1. Classification (NCBI taxonomy): domain Eukaryota; kingdom Metazoa; phylum Chordata; class Actinopteri; order Cypriniformes; family Leuciscidae; genus Squalius; species Squalius cephalus. The sequence goes on along the minus strand of NC_137127.1, from coordinate 9,769,529 downwards.
TATAAGCTGGTAATTATTTTGATGTTATAGATAACTAAAAGAAAATTCTGATATTAGAAAATCTATAATATTATGTCTAAATTAATTAAAAACATTTAACTAAAATGACTAAAATGAATGTGAATTTAGACATCACAACATTATAATGTACAGTATGAAAAAACATTTGGTAAAAATTACATTTAACATTTGTTAAATTATTAGTGTTTTTAAATATTAACTTAAGTGAGCATTAGATGACAGCAAAGGTAGTCTAAATGTAAAATATGGGGAATTTCTGTAGTTTATTAAATATCCAATTTATTATATATCTAATATCAACTGATACAGATAAAATAACAACCAATTATCAGCTGATAACCAATATGGTACCACTATTTCATGCATCAATATTTAAAGATGCCATATGGGCTCCAATTTACTACACATAAATAATTTGTTCATAAAGGAGGATTTTATGAAAACTCACATGAGACGATCCACATTCTTGAAACTAGGGAGGATTTCCAAACAATCCAAGTCAATTGAACAGCCACCAAAGTCCAGACATACATTCTGATCAGCAGCTGCTGTTACAAATGCTAAAGAATCCATGTCAACTGCGTTGAGTCTGATATTTCTCAGTTCAAACTGCGGTCTCGAACCAACAGCTTTTGCCAGCTTAGAATCTTGTGTTTCACGGACGCATCGGCACAGCTCCACAATTTTAGGGCCTGTTTGACTGGTACTTGCAGCGAAACCCCGCAAAACATCACGGACGACAGCTTGGCGCCTTTGTACCCAAGCCTTGGCTACCTCGGCCACTTGAAGCTGGACCAAACTGGAGGTGCAGACCTCTGCAGCAAGCCCACATACGTAAAGATGGAGAGAGTCTGTAAAGACAGACTTTGGGTCAGTCTTGGTGGTCCAGCGGGTTTTCAAGTTAAGCTTCTTCTTAAGCTGACCCTCTGTTATGTTCTGACTGGTCATGAGGTAGAGAGCAGCGAGAAACTCCAGCATTGTAAGGTGCATGAAGGTGAAACCATATCCTGACGATCCATCCTCACACGTCAGCTTGACACGAGACAGTATCCCGCTTTTGATGCCAAAATCCTGGAGTTCTGGAGGCACTTCTTTGTCCATGAAGACTATGGTGCTTCCCTCCAGTCCTTTGAGGGCCAACTGGCTCATGTCAACAATTTTAGTTCTGTACCTCTGAAGAGGTTTACCAGACACCCCACCTCCACTGAAGCGTCTGAGGGACGCCAACAAGATTTGCATGTAGATTTGAGTTAAGGATGTTGGAAGCTGTAGATCAGCATGAGATCCATCACTGGAGGAGAACAGATGATCCACACACACACAGCAGATATGACAGAGTCCAGGTACATGCGACATTGACAAGAGGTGACGGCTGTCCATTAACAAGTTTACAGCCTTCTTTTTGAATTCATCTCCTTTTTCATGAAAGTACTGCTCGGCGTATTCCTTCACACCCAATCGGTCAAACCCCTGAAGCTCACAGGTTATGAAACCAGGGCTCGCAAACATGTCTGTCACATCTCGTGGTCTACAAGTGACAAAAACTGTGCAATCTGGAAGGATTTTACGATTGCACAGTCCAGAGAGGAGATCTGTCATTGTCAGAGGTTTGTTTGGGTCAATGAAGCTCTCAAGTTTTCTAGGAGTTGTAAGCTTGGCACGAAACTCATCATATCCATCGAATATGAAGCAGACCTTCTCAGGGTTGGAGAGGATGAATTCAAACACCGCTTCGCTTTCCTCATCATCCTCACAAGCAGGATAGAAGAGAAAGAGTAGATCTTTCAGGGAAAGATCTCGTGAGATAAGATTGAGCTGCCGGAACTCCAGCAGGAACAGCAGGTGGATAGACGGGAAGGAGCCTTCAGCCCAGCTACGGCCCAGGCAGTGCACCAGCAGGGTCTTACCAGATCCAGCCTGGCCTAGCAGCACGACAACCCTGCTGGTGGTTTTCAGAAGAGACTCAACAGACACTTTATGCTCTGACTCATCTCCTTCATGACTGTCCAGAGACGCTTGAAGCTGGGTGGTCCTGTCTTTCACTCGAAGAGGGTTCCTGTGTCTTAAATATACCCATGTGTCACCCAGATTGATGTCCTTTAACACAGCCTGTGTCACTGTCTCATGTTTTTGCAGTATCATGGATTTAAGAGCATCTGTGTATGTCTTTACATGATCTATGTAAGAAAATCAAAACATTGCAAATTTACCATGAAATGTAATTTGCTATTCATACAAAAATACGGTGGCCTAGAGAGCTCAACGCGCTGCAACTGAAGAAAACACATGCAAATAGAAAAACACCCGCAAATTAAGAAAACATCTTAATCAGTTTCACAACACATGTGTACTCCAAATACTCACAACACAACCAAATACAGAAACGCGCTGCAAAAGTTCACAACCCAACCAAATACAGAAACGCACTGCAAATAGCACAAGACCACAAAGGAAACGTTTCCTGTGGACCCCAATAAGAGACGAACCCGGCTGGGACATGCTTATTGCTCGTGAGCATCCCTATGCCCTACTCCCTTCGAAGTGCAGGCGGCAGAGCCCTTGAAGTGGGGACTTTGGAGTGAGTAGGCCACTTTACAGTTATTATGTAGCCGTTTGGAACGGACTTGATGAAGGGACCAAAGAAAGACAACATAATTTCCTGATTATTTTCACCTGGGATGGTCCCATGACAACGCAGCACTGTGTCCATCAGCTGAATAGCTGTTATTACCAGAAATATCTTATATATAGCTGTTAACATGCAAATAAATATACATTTTATACAAAAAAAAAAGTTTTTAAAATATGCATTATATATCTGTGTGTGAGTGTCTCAACTTTAAAACTTTCCATCTCATTTTTGGACCATGCATTACCTAACGTTTCTTATGAAACTTATTTAAAAATAACATGACAGCATTTGTATGCTTTTTTATTTATTTAGTTTAGAAGCTCATTGTTCTTTTCTCATAAGTATTCTGATGACATTGATTGAACATATTGTTATTACATTTTGTATATTGTATACAAAGTTGTATGTCATAAACATGTCATCTCTGTATGTTTTGAAAAAAATTTTAAAAAATAAAATTAAAAATAAAGTAGATTTGAGCTGTAAGCACGTCCCAGCCAGGTTCGTCACTTATTGGGGTCCCCTGGAAACATTTCAGTAGTCTGTGCTATTTGCAGTGCGTTTCTGTATTTGGTTGGGTTGTGAACTTTTGCAGTGCATTTCTGTATTTGGTTGTGTTGTGAGTATTTGAAGCACACATGTGTTGTGAAACTGATGAAGATGTTTTCTTAATTTGCGGGTGTTTTTCTATTTGGGTGTTTTCTTCAGTTGCAGCGCATTGAGCTCTCTCGGCCACCTTACAAAAGCCTCAAAATCATGCTACTGTAGATATTTTCTAAGAAATATGTTTTCTTTTATAATTTTGGTTTTCTTAACCATGTTTGCATCTAACAAACATCTTTGAAAAGTGTGTTTTGACTATTTCTTTAAAATAAATTCCATTTGGTTTGATATACATTGAAAGTGTGGTTTAAGTGTGCATATACTTTGGGATTGTATAATAATGCTGTCGATCACAATGTGAACATTAATAACAAGGTCAATGCTCAATGTGATGTGTTTAGCATGTTATTTTTTATTATTTTGATCATTTACAAGATTAATCACTGGGAGATTTCTTCTTGTTGAATGGCCAATTAGTTGATGTCATACAAGTTGAAGTAAATTTAACTGTAAGGTTGTTCAAGCCGATTCAAGATATATTTCACAATGAGTCAAAATTCAAATGGGTGTGTCCCTCTAAGAGTATAACATACCTAGTCGTGGACGTTTCACTTTTCGTGGTGGTGAAGAATTATCATTCTCACTTGTGTGATTGAAGTTTGTTCCTTCAAAATATAGGGAAAAAAAACTGTATGAATAATTATATCTCAGAATTCAATAACATTCCTATTTTAAACGACGGCTTCTTTCTTTTAACAACTACAGGACACTTTCACTTTCACTTCAAAACATTTTTAGTTTTTTTTTAATGTGTTAAAATTAAATAATAGAACAAATATATTATAAAAAGATATATGTTGTTAAATTTAATTATGATCAATAACAAAATTATGCTTTAATATTAATTGATGGTATGAGAATGGGAAACCCTGCAGTACAATTAAAAAAAATACAAACATGACTTACCAATTGTATTGTATTCTGCTACGGATACCAGTGTAGTTTCAAGAAGAAAGGGAATGTTTTCACAGTACTGATATATGATGATGAGAAACCGTCTACATATGGTATGTTCTGCCGTTTTGAAGTAATCCACAGTGGCTGAGACAAGGTCTCTGTTGTTGGTCAGCGACCGTAGCTGATCCATTGTCTTAGGTTCCACTAAGGCAAAGATCCGATCCAGAACACCACTGTCCTGTTTGCAGAGCAAGTCCACCAGTGCACTGGCCTCCTGGGCCACCAGGAAGCCCCCCGACCAGTCCTCCCTCTCCATCCTCATCCATTAGCTGGGGAAAAAAATCACTCATTAAACAGAAATTTTTTGATTTGTATTGTTTTAGTTTACATGACAAACCTTATTCACCACAATAAATGCAATGGCATTGAGTGCTGATATATAGGCTACAACATGACAAAGCACAGGAGGTCTGTGATGCCACTCCACGTTGTCTAACAACAGAGGCTTTGTTTGGCAGTGCTAAAAGCATGTGTATTGCTACAGTAAAAAATAAAATAAAAATAGACGCAATATAGACGCAATTTTTCCAGGTTTGTTATAAACAAAAGATCTTACAGACCAAGACAAATTATTGTTCAGTAGGAAATTTGTAGTAAATGCTTTCAGGGTGGCACTCATGTTATCACTGATATTCCAAATAATCTTCTCCATATGCATACAAAGTATGTAATATGAAACTCATTCAAAAGTTTTGCTATAAGGTTTCTGACTATGCAATCAATAACTAAAATATAATAAATTGTTATTTAAAGAGCAGCTCGCGCATAGAGTGCCCTGCAGGAAACGACGCATGTAATTCTGGAGACTAGTTAAGTAAAGGTCGACCACATGGATGGCAACGTTAGTCAACAATGTGCTTACTCGCGACAAGAAACATATACTGTTTCTGTATGTTTACAGGATGTATTGATATAATGGACTCACCGCTGGTGGCATAACGCATCGGTCCAGTATTGTGAAATGAAACTAAACAAACCCTCTTTGGTTTCGTTTTCTTATATGCGCAGTAGCCTACACACGGATCCTGCCTTTAGTCAGGAGTCTGGCGCAAGACTATTCAACCAAACCCGCCAATCCAGTGTGTCACTATGTTTTTAATGTAAAACCGCATTTTTATCGATCGACGACTGAGCGTTTAGCCATGTTTATTTTCCTGATACTTTTCTATGTATTCACAACCGAAAGCACTTTATAAATAATTCACAGACGTTATTTTAATATCAATTGAACGTAATGCATTTAGACCAGAATAAATGTAGCGCTTATGTTGCTAATAAACTACTGGTTATTGACTCAATGAACAGTATAATCGATTTCAAAGTGTGCGCGACGCTTCAAAAACCCAGTTACATCAAATTTCACAACGTCGGTTAATAACATCATTTGAATCGTGAGAAAGGGCAAATGAGGACATCCAGGACAGGAGTGAGGTCACGTTTTGTTGTTTGCTCACTCACTGATGCCACCCAGAGGTGAAATTAAAGCACTGTCCTTATAAGGACATCAAGATGTGATGTGGAGCTTTATCTATGCAATGCATCTACAGATATTTCAACCATATATTAAACAATTGGTGCAACTTAGTTTTCACGTTAGTTTAAAATGCAGCTTACCTTAAGGCAAGAAGTTTAACAGAAGTTTAATTTTTGGATGACCAATCCCTTTAAGAATTGGTAAAATAATAGCTCATGTCTTTCGGAAGAAGAACATGTTTAACCAGAACCCTAACCTGCAACACACAATCATGTGTGACAGCACCAGGAAATGTTTAATAATGGTAATACAATCTCATGTAAAAAATGTTGAACTAATAAAGTTATATATACATACATATATATATATATATATATATATATATATATATATATATATATATATATATATATATATATATATATATATATATATCAAACTAATATCACCATACTTCCCCAATCACAGCATATTAACATAGTTGTTTCGTATTAAAGTTTCTGAAAAAAATGTTTAAATATAAAATGGGGCATTATCTAATTAAATATGCACTAATTTGCATACTTTCCAGAACAGAAATCTGAACACATGTTTAAAGCCAGGTTTAAAATTCACGTTTCATTTAGTTGACATATTAGAGTCAACGGTATCACTCCATAAATCAGAAAATACTGTCAAAAGCCAGAAGAAACTCCATGTTTTTAGGAATAAAATGTTAGGCTATATAACTAATAAGACGGTGGGCCGAGGGGAGATTTCGTGTTTTCGGACGATCTGTGGTGAGGGATAACCCAGTTTTTTATATGTAACCGCTACGCTTTTCAACAAAGCAAATAAAAATTGTTGCCACTCACATACTTTGTCCATTACTATAATATCGGTAACTTTCTCAAGGTTATTTTCCCGGCGAATAGAGCAGGCAGCTACGTGTGGGGTCTGACATGTATGACGTATTTGTTGCCTTCATCCAATAGCGTGCGTGGAAAGTGTCGGTGTTGGTGACGCGTTTGTCAAAACCTTTACAGTCTATGGTCAAAACACTGGCGCTCCGCGCCCAGGAAAGATTTAACTTAACTCATTTTACCCACTTATGCTACATATTAAGTTTGACACAAAATGTGAATGTAGAGGTAACGTTATCCATTCTTACTGTTTTTATTTTATATAACCATCTTTTGTCATACGACGTCCTGTCATTTAGTTGTAATCTTTAATAAATACACCGTTCTGATTTCCCCAAAAAAAATTTTTTCGGTAAACTTTTTTTATTGAATTCAAATTTACAGACAAAATAAGGTATTGAACAAACAATATTAACTTACAATTTTCAAAAGGCAGACACAATTGCAAAATACAATAAGTAACAGTGACGAAACGTCTCAAATCAAATATACAATCAAGAAAGACAATAAATAAGTAAATAAAATAATAATAAAATAAATAAATGAATAACATTTATGTAAAAGTAAGTCCTTGCAAGGGGTAAAGGAGCTAAAGTGCACTTAGCTCATTTAAGAAATTGGCTACTATAGAAGCTTTTTCATTTGGAAGGGTGCAAACTGCAAAGTGAAGCAGCAAAAGCTTTAAGTTAATTAGTAAAATGAGGAAAGGATGGGGACAATTTCATAAATCTGCATTTATGAATGAAGTATTTAGCAAATTCAAAAAGATTATTAAGCAAGTAGTATGGACAATCTTTCTTAAGTACACCAAACTTAATTTGTTTGTATTCAAGGGGATTTAATAATACATGACAGTTTACTGTACAACTGAGACCAAAACAATTTTGAGTGATTACAATAAAAAAAAAAAAAATATGTTCAGTGGTTGCAATACTCGTTTCACAAAATTGAGAAGAGTTTTCTCCAATATCAAATTTAGATTTCAGTAATTCTTTAGATGGGTATATGTCATTTATTATTTTAAAATGAACCTTTCATTTTAGGGAGACATGGAAAGGTAAGATAATTCATTATTGTCATATATGCTGCATGCATATATTTGAGGGAAGTGGACCCACCATTCCCTTCACAGACATCACAGACAAATTCGTTAAATCAGTGTTTTTGTGGAAAGACCTTGAGTGCAGAGAAAGTATTATAGCAGAAGAGGCAGTACAGGCATACAAGTTACAAAGCCATGAACCAGTTAGTCAAACCAGCTAACACTGGCTACCACAGGGAGTGCTACAACCATTTTACAAATATCACGAAGATAAAACAAGCACAAAGGAGAAGAGAGAAGGCCGTAATAGTTGAAGAAACTGCAAAGGAAGGTTGGTATTATATTGTATAGACAGGCGGTGCAGTATAAGACATACAGTGCAGTATAGACAGTTGTATACAGTTAAGATAGTATGGTTTGCAGCAATATAAAGTAAATATAAATGTGCAATGCATTAGCAGTAGCCTTATAAGAGCAGAATAGATATGGATATGCAGTACGAACAACATATGCAGATATGTGCAGTGTAGTAGCAGTAACAGTATGAGAGTAGTACAAATAATATAGATAATATACAGTGCATTAACAGTAATATAATAAAAACACCCGGCAAAAATTTACCCTTCCAATTATGGCATCATTAACATCAACAAGGCCGGACACCTGAACGCTGTGAAACTGGTTTATTACCCATGTTAAGGGAACAGGTGGAACCAATTTATGGAGCATGAGTTTTCCTCTGCTGAAAGTTACAAACCATTTTTCCTTAATCAGTGATGTGGGGAAGGGTGCAGAACCTAGATCTATTGTTTTGCACTTTTTGTAGTGGTAGAGGCAGAGGATGGTGAGGCAACTCCAGTAAAAACATGGGCTCTGAGGTCTTGCGCCCGTGATCTCTACACGTCCAGCACCAGAGGCCATACTGGAACTTGTGCACTGCTCGTGTAAAAAAACAAATTGTGTTAAGGGTAGATGCACAATGCACATGTAATCAACATGTAATTTGATTAAATCAAATATGTAATCGCATGATGCTAACTACTGCTAGATAGCCAGCTGAAACTACCCTACTTAAACCTTGTGTGGTGTTCATATTTTTGTTATTCAGCCAGTGTTCGTGGGTCTGGTGGACCCGCTGTATGTTTGGGTTTTTAGTTCAACACAATCAAAAATGTTATGTTAAAATTCTCAACAGATGTTTACTTCATCACAATTACAAGCAATATAAACTGCATATTTTCTCTTTACCTTTGTTAGATCACATTAAAGAATTGCAACCCTGTGCGGGAACGGCAGGGGTAGAAACACAAAACTCACTCTTACTCAAACACACCTCACTCACTCACTCATTCAGATATGTGGTTTACGGGGACTCTCCATAGGCGTAATGGTTTTTCTAATGTACAAACTGTATATCTATCCCCCTACACTAACCCTACCCCTAAACCTACCAATCACAGAAAACTTTTGGCATTTTTTGCATTTCAAAAAACACCATTTAGTATGTTTTTTAAGCCGTTTGGTTTATAAGGACACAGATGTCCTCATACACATTTGTGTCCTCATAAGCAAGAACACACACACACACACACACACACACACAGTAGGCCCTGACAGGAGGAGGACAGAGTAAAGGTACACAGGACCTACACTTTTATTAGCCCCGGGGGGTGTACAGTGTGTGGTCATTGAAAATATGTTCGGATATATATTCTTCACAGAATGGCCAATGAGTCTGAGTTTGAAAAAATAATTAATCGTATAATTTTTCTCTTGATAAAAAATGAAAACGGGTCCTACAGACCTGCCATACAAGGGTTAAAACGACACTAACGAGACGCTTACAGTAACGTTACATACGTTTGAACAACACAGTGTACAAAAACATTTTATATAGATATCATATTCTAATTAAATTAATACTTACCACAGAAAGAATGTCCATGTCAATGTGCTGCCGACGCAGCTGCTGCTCGTGTCCGATTGCTGGATCATGTCTATGGAATACGTGTAACAGCTGTTCTAAATAAGCTACATCTGATTGGTTAATAATAATCCTATGTCAGTATCTTGCCATGCGTTTGCCTGCATATTACGGGTCGTGAAATATGATTTCGGGAGAAAATGTGCAATAAATGGGAGTGGCAACACGTTTCATATCGTTGAGAATAAAACAACCGTCCCAAATTCAGGTTCTCCCTCCATGGGGATCATCCATTTCGAAAAGTAAAGCAGATACGGACACTCGGCCCACCGTCTTATAAGCAAATGATAAAAGAATAAACCCCTCTGCACATGGGGGGGGGGGGGGGGGGAATGGAACATTTGGTGTATGTAAGTGCTAATGGAGATTTCTGACTCAGTGCTTGAGAAACAAACTCATTTAAAGAAAACAACCTTAAAATACATGTATTGTAAAGAAAATCTAGACACCATTGATAAAGTGTAATAAAATAAACACTTAAATATGTATTTTGGATGTTTAATTTTGTTTCCCAGAAGAAAATCATGACAACTGCCCTAGTTCATTGGTGCTCATTAAGGCTCCATTAGGCCTCATTGTAATTGCATGAAAAGGGGTAAATTATAAACTGGCGTATTATTCAAAATGTCTCCTTTTGTGCTCCACTGAGGAAAGAGTGTTTGAAATAAGATGAGAGTAAATGATAACAGAAGTTTAATTTTTGGGTGACCAATCCCTTTAAGAATTGGTAAAATAATATTCCATGTCTTTCGGAAGAACAGGTTTAACCAGAAACCTGCAAAAACAATCGTGTGACAGCACCAGGAAATGTTTAATAATGGTAATACAATCTCTTAGTTGCATTATGGAGGTCATGAGATCATATTACTGAAGAACATGTAATTCACATTTTCATGTTTACAAAATTGATCAGTGTCACGGCTGGTGTCGTTTTGTGTTGTTTGTTTGTGTTGTTCCCCTCCCCTTTCTGCTTGTTTTTACTTTCACTTTCTTGGCTCTGCGCCATTGGTGCTGCTCCCTGTCAATCATCGTTGGAGCCGATGACGTTGCCTCCGCTTTCGTCCAATTAGCGGACACCAGGATACTGACACGGATCGAGAGAAAATGCTTTGTTTGTTCGTTGTCTGTTGCTATTCTATGGGGGATTGTGATCAAGGGACGACGTTAATTCTGTGTGATGTGGGTTGCCATTTTGTGCTGTGTGTTCACATGTGTCTTGTGTGCTACCTAAACGACTCTTTTCCACCTCCCTTCATGTTGAAACCATTTGTTTAAACATGAACAGTTATTAAGGGGTTATTCCCTATACAATCAGCTACACAAAACATCAAACATCTTTACAAACAAGCAAGCAAAAATGCCAGAAAGAGACATTCATATTTTTGTGTATGTAATGCATGTGTGCATGTCTGTGAGTGTTTTTTTGTTGTTGTTGTTTTTTTTGTGCGAGAAAGAGAAAAATGAAAGAGAAGACAAGACTGTCAATTCAGTGTCCTCTTCAGGAATTCCACCAGCAGATGTTGTGGAAAACCAAAATCCATTTGGACTACCACATACCCCTGTACATTCACAATTAAAAAATAAGACAACAATGTTACCGTTCAAAGTGTTTTTCTTTGATATCATATATTATGACAGTAAAATACAGATTGATAATTATATGCTAGTGAAATATACTCACGTCCTGAGGTAAAACTTCAGGATTGACGATGTCAAAGAGATAAAGCCCCTGTTCATCCATCAAAGCGGTTAATTCTGGTTCCAGGTCTGAGGGGAGAGATGAAATATGATGCAAAGATATAGAAACACATGATTTATATTGCTTGGTTATGGTGGCCACACTTACATGATATGACTTTGGGGATTCCCATCTTTTCCACAGCCTCTTGTAGATAAACTCTCAAGCTGTCTGCCACCTTTAAGGAGGCCATATAGCATTTATGATGATAAAATAGGTGATGTATGAAATAAATTAATTAATAAATGAATTCTCACCTCAGTGGCTCCTTCTGATGTGGAGACTTTTTCTATAGAGATACTGCAATCGTCACAAAACAGAAAAGAAAACTTTAAATCAGGGACATAAAACTTAAAATGTGATTGTGTAGAATCTATCTCCTTTATAACTTACTGCTCTGCAGTGGCCTTCAGAATTAGTTTCTTCTTTGCATATGAGGCTCTTACAACAACTGTCACATCCTGTAAGCACATAAACCATTGAAAATCCAACCCAACATAGCATTTTTTGTCATCTGTATCTATCTCCTTAATGTGCTTTAGCTTACGGTCTCAAAATAAAGTACTGGCACGTCTTGACTATCCAGCAAGAGCTCGACTCCAGCCACAGCTCTGACAGATGAGCCCTCTGTGGTGGTACTCAAGTGTGGAACTGACACACTCCTCGCCTTTAACATTGGACCCTCTGAGGACAGCCACTAAAGAGAATGTAAAATCCACCATCACACTTGCACAAACACGCAGGTGCTCTAGTTTGAACTGACGGTTGGTGTGCTTCGAAAGGAAAACAATTTATTTGCATGTTCCAATGGCAGTGTATAAAATGAGTCATTCTAAAATGGCAGTCATTTCCTCCCCTTTGTGCGGTTTGAATATTCGTAATGAGTGCTTTAGTACCTTGCTCAATAATTCAGGCCTGGCTGAGGACAGCTCCATCTGAAACAGATCCTGTAAAATAGACATTGCAGGGTTAATATGGTTAACTAAAACTAAAACCATAAAAAAAAAAGTTACTCAAAATAAATTAACGTCAACTGAAATTATATATATATATATTAACATTTATCATTTAACTTAAATTGCTATTATAACTAAAACTAAAAATGAAATAAAATTATATAAACACATGGCTCATTTTTGCTACTGTCATATAAGCACTATTTCCACTCAAATTTGTGTTATGAAAATGTATGTAATACACAGGTAGTAACTTAAATGGTTAGCTCATCCAAAAATGTAAATTCTGTCATTAATTACTCACCCTCATGTCGTTCCAAACCCGTAAGACTTTTTGTTCATCTTCGGAACACAAATGAAGAATTTTTAAATGAAATCTGGGAGATTTCTGTCCTTCCATTGACAGCTACGCAACTACCACTTTCAAGCACCAGAAAGGAAGACATCATTAAAGTAATCCATGTGACTCCAGTGGTTTAGCTTCAATTTTAAGAACTTTCTTTTGATATTAATCTCCAACGTTCACAAGACCACCACGACGCATCCGTGGCCGTGCTGTGTTGACCCAAGACGTTGTTGCGTGAATGCATGTCGGACCAGTGGAGTCACATGGATTCCTTTAAATTATGTCTTTTTACTATCTTTCTGGGGTTTGAAAGTGGTAGTTGGGTAGGCTGTCAATGGAGGGACAGAAAGCTCCCAGTTTTCATTAAAAATATCTTCATTTTTGTTCCGAAGATAAACGAATGTCTTAAGAGCACGACATGAGGGTTAGTAATTAATGACAGAATTTTCATTTTTGGGTGAACAACCCTTTAATTCCATACACACAGACTTATATCTGTAAATAAAATCTTTGCTTATATGTCTTAATTTTTTTCTTTTTTCTTTTTTCTTCGTTTTCCTAGAACAAGGTTTTCAATGCGAAAAGGTCCTTTTACCTTTTTCATGTTTTTCATTTAGATGCAAAAACATATCTGCTCAAAAGCACCCCCTGGAGTTTAAAAGCATGTATTACATCACACAAATGCTGCGTATAGCTACAAACTTTCATAATACAAATGGCTCCAAACACATCTAATACTGAATGATATCATACGGTGAGTTCTGTTCCAGAGATATTGCGAATAAATCGTCCATCATGGTGTGCGGCGCTCATCATGGGGTCAAGGAGCCCATCGGAGATCCAGAAGTAAAGCATGCGGTTCTCAGTCAGTTGGGAGGGGTTAAACACAGAGGTGTTGAGGTCTGAGGTCACATTATTAAATGTAACCAAACCCTGTTTATCAGAAGAACAACAGTAATCACATAATACGATCTGCATTTGTTTGAACAAAATCTTTAAGAATAAAATCTTTATAATCAGACCTTATGATATGATTCTATATAATTAGATTTGATGATGGGGGAAGAGGTCACAGAGATGTCTACACCGATGTTCCCATCACTAATAAACTGCTCTGCACTCACAGAGAGAGATGTCACATCAATACAGATCTCATTACATTAAAGAAGGGCATATGAGAGCTCTGAATTTTACCTGCTTGCTCCTGTATGAAGGTCGCTAGTATGTTGGCCACATTGTTTATTTCCTTACAGATCTGTTAGAAAGGAAAAATAATGTTTTTGTGCTAATGTTTTGAGCACATGATAACAAATGATAACCAGATAACAGAAAACAAAGTTCTAGTTACTGGAATAATTATTGTTTGAGAACCTTGCTAGAACGTTAGCTAAAATTCTAAAAAATGTTAGCTGGACAATCATATGGAACAGGAAACTAGGCACACTCACCTGTGACTTTACTACTAACTTCACTGTGAAAGTCACAATGTCTGTGAACATTCTTTTCAGCCATCCAGGTCTGCACACAGTCAAAATGACAGTCATTTAAATGCTCTTGCAAATTAGCGCTGCTTAAGGGTGGAACATATTGTGTTAAATTGATCTCCAGGAAGTGCTCTTTACTCATAACCAAAGACTTTGACCTAGATTTAAATCAAAACCCAGATCTAAATGTTGTTTGTATCGTTGGTCTGATCACGTCTAGTGTCTCTCAGTAATGTGAAATGTCGAACTCACTCTCTGTCTCCCTGCAGGAGCAGCTTCAGTTTGTGAAATGTGAGGTAACAGTCTGATGTGTCTGCAGCCACTTTGCCCTTTCCACAGTCTGACACACAATAACATCTCTTTTTAGACAGTAACTAGTACAGGGAATTCAGAATTAAGTAAGTAATGTCAAACAGAGCAGTCTAAACAAAATGTGGCTCACTCACATAGTTTTGGATTGATGACCAGGTCAATTTGCGACTCAACTTCAAAATCCAGTGACTGTTTCAGGCTGAGTCTGTTTAAGAAAGAACATGGCAATGCAAATTTACATAGATTTTACTGTTGTGATAGAAAGAAAGACAAACTAAGCAACAATAAATGGTACTTGCCACAAATACGGTATACTTTGTCTCATGACTAGAGGCACAAATTCCATGTTAAAAATGTATACATAAAAAGTAAGATTCCTAAAAATCCCTTTTGTCAATTTTTTTCAATCTTCAAATATTCAACCCTGTTAAGTTAATGCAGATATACACTCACCTAAAGGATTATTAGGAACACCTGTTCAATTTCTCATTAATGCAATTATCTAATCAACCAATCACATGGCAGTTGCTTCAATGCATTTAGGGGTGTGGTCCTGGTCAAGACAATCTCCTGAACTCCAAACTGAATGTCAGAATCGGAAAGAAAGGTGATTTAAGCAATTTTGAGCGTGGCATGGTTGTTGGTGCCAGACGGGCCGGTCTGAGTATTTCACAATCTGCTCAGTTACTGGGATTTGAATTTGGCGTAAACAGAATGAGAACATGGATCCATCATGCCTTGTTACCACTGTGCAGGCTGGTGGTGGTGGTGTAATGGTGTGGGGGATGTTTTCTTGGCACACTTTAGGCCCCTTAGTGCCAATTGGGCATCATTTAAATGCCACGGCCTACCTGAGCATTGTTTCTGACCATGTCCATCCCTTTATGACCACCATGTACCCATCCTCTGATGGCTACTTCCAGCAGGATAATGCACCATGTCACAAAGCTCGAATCATTTCAAATTGGTTTCTTGAACATGACAATGAGTTCACTGTACTAAAATGGCCCCCACAGTCACCAGATCTCAACCCAATAGAGCATCTTTGGGATGTGGTGGAACGGGAGCTTCGTGCCCTGGATGTGCATCCCACAAATCTCCATCAACTGCAAGATGCTATCCTATCAATATGGGCCAACATTTCTAAAGAATGCTTTCAGCACCTTGTTGAATCAATGCCACGTAGAATTAAGGCAGTTCTGAAGGCGAAAGGGGGTCAAAGACAGTATTAGTATGGTGTTCCTAATAATCCTTTAGGTGAGTGTATATATATATATATATTATATTACATGTATATACTGTATACACACACACACATACACACACATACACACGTGCACACACACATCATTCTTACACTTAAACATAACTAAGTATATATATATATATATATATATATATATATATATATATATACTTAGTTATGTTTAAGTGTAAGAATGATGAAATTCAACAATATTGACAAACTAACATCACATGCTAGCTCATACTGAGTGAAAGCTAAATCTAGTGACAGCTAGAATTATTAATGAATTATGATTTTTGGATATTTTTTATGTCCATTTAATGCTTATTTCTATGAAATTACAACAACAACAAAAAAATCACAGTTCATGGTTGTAAATTTTATTTAGACATTTTAGACATTATTTAGAAATTTTGCAAACTTCATAAAACACTAAAAAGAAAAGAAAACAGCTCAAATAATGTTTTCCTGAAGTTCATGATAAAATTTTCTGAAAGCTGAGTACCTTGAAAATAGATATTACTTCATTTTTGACAGCATAAATATAAATAAAACAGAACTATGATTCTGTAACTGAAATATAAGTGTAGTGTGGAAGAAACCTTGAAGACCTTTCTCCAGATAGGAGCACTTTTGGACAAAACACCCTAATGAACGCTGTTCAGTGAAGCAATGTGAACAGCAATAATCTGCCGCCGGAGATCTTTGCGTGTTGAGAGGTTAAACAAAAGACCACTGTTTTACAAAAACATATGTAGAGTAGAGCACAGGGTTAAACCACAGAAACCTGATTTGTGGTAATAAAAAGAAACACTCACAGCCAGCTGCCATATCCATAGTTGATGGTCCCTTTGAATACAGCAGAAACGTTTGAAATGGAGATCCCAATTCCTTCATTCTCTTTCAGCTCAAACTCACTCTTTCCGATGGAAAGGTTATGGATCTCTAAGCTGTGGGTGATGTGGGAAAGAAGAGTTTTGAGAGATACAGAATGTTACCACATAACATGTAAGCAACTGCAGGAGTTCCTTACTTGTGGAATCCATATTTCACCGTCCCAAAGCCAATTGATCGCTCTCCCTCTACGCTGGGATATCTGGCATGCTGAAAAGCGGCCTGTATGACTTCAGTGGTCTTCTCATTCACTGAGGAATCAAGGCAGGGAGATATTTATTCTCTAGTCAAGGGTTTCCCATGGGGTTTATGAATTGATAAACAATTAGATCATAAACATTTAAAATTGATTTATTTTTCAAATGAAAACAAACAATTTAAAACACATCCTATAAAAAGATTAAATATTTTATTTGTTAATCTGAATATTTTATTCATTAATCAACAAACTATGAACAAGTGACAGTGTTGTTAAATAATTGAAATATTAGATTAAATTTCAGGGGGGACTTCAAGTAAATATTTTAAGTTAAAGTGATTTGGCAGCCAAAAAAAGTTTGAGAATCCCTGTACAAGTTTTTAAGTTTAGAACTTAGTTTAGTTATATTTTAAGTTAAAATGTATAATTATAAGGGAATATTTTAGGTTTTATGTCTCCTCCATTTTACTTGATAATGTGTTTTATAATTGTATTGACTTTTATGCTGTTCTTATTGAATTGTCCTGCAATCATTTTCTATTTCACAATCTTTACATATTACACAAATATTCTAATAATAGCTTTAAATGATACATTGTACAACTGTTTTAAATTAAATATAGCATGTTATACAGCATAACACCTCTTTTATGCTTAATACATTAACTATCTATTAAAAAACAGATACTATAATTTATTTTGCATGAAAAAAGGGGGTTTTGATCATTTTTGAAGTTATTTTTACCATCATTTTTTGCTATCTGGTTAGTACTAACAGTTCCTAAACTGTTTTTGCAATTCCTTCATGCCATTTTGAGTGTAATAGACTTCTGCCATAGCTCAACTTGGCATGTTCATGAGAAAAGTAGCAATGTTCAATTTGTGAAGTCTCAACCTCCATAACAGTTTTGAAACTAAGCTCCTGTTACTATGCATTGCAGTAGCACGGAAAAACACTAACCAGGACCATTGTCAAAACAGCTCCACAGATTGTATTATTTGACACTGTCCCTTTAAAAATAAACCTTAACCTCAAGTTTTGTATTGACTACAACTTTCTATCTTGCATTAATTAAATTACCATTATTTTGCACTCTGGTTGCTTTGAATGAATTCTGCTCCAAAATAATGAATATCAAAACATAATACTCACTTACAAACATGGTCTAAGTACAGAAATCACTGAGAGAATACTTACGGACTACAGCTGCAGGATAGGTAAGTCTACAAACAGCTCCTGTAAACCTGTAGGCCGAGGGAGGATCCAGACAACAACTACTTATTTTGACCAGAGCGAGAAAAAGGAACAACGCGGTACTCCTCTCCATCTCAACAAAGTCTGAATAGACACAGATGAGCCTCTCTCTCTCTTAATGTTATTAGGGCTACTCTTTCAGCAAGTATTTGAGTAGGAGGGACAGATTGAGAGGTAGGCCCAAAGGAAGAGGGGGTGGACAGGGCCTGCAATGTTTGATTTGCAGTGCCTCTCTTCTGGAGAACAGAGGAGAACATGCAAATGTCCCTGGGGTCGACTAACAAATGTTTCTCAAGGTTATTGGAGGACAGTAAACCGTGCACAGGAATGTTTTTCTGGACATTCTGCTGTTCAAAACAAATAAGAGATAGGACAGAGTGGGCAAGAGTAGGCCAAAGTCCATAGGGGTGGACAAGCTCTTAGGCGGTGGTGTAAAGTGCAGATAGGACACCCCGAAATGGACAGTTATGTAGATAAAATAATAGAAATACGTCTGGACGTCATCACCACAGTCCCCAGGAAGTGGCTTTAGAAAGGAATAAGCCATACAAAACAAGCAGATGAGTATGCTTAGGCATACATATTATAATCGGGCCACGATAAGGTTTCTGTGTAGTTAAGTATTCTATTCATCATTCATTGGTCTGTCCAAATATAGGCTACATGTGTCACGATTTTGGTCTATGTATTTTGGGACTCTTAGTTTGAAGTTCTTTCTGTTCCGTTTTTACCTAGTTTCCCTTTTCCTGTTTATTTCCCTCATTGCCACTGTGTAATTAATCCCTCAGTTCTTTGTCTTGTGTTGAAGTTTTGTGCTGGGGCCTGTTTCAGAAAGGAGGTTAAGTGAAAACTCTGAGTATGTTAACCCTGAAATGAGGGAAACTCTGAGTTTTCTGTTTCAGAATGGGAGGTATGTTAAACCTGAGAAAGCAGAGTAAGTCAAGCCCGTTTCTGAAAGAGAGGTAACTTATACTCAGAGTCAGTTACCATGGTAACTTACTCTGTGAACCTAACCTGGTCGGGAGCAGGTTTTCTTCGGTAAACCCAGAGTTTCTTTTGGTCTCCTCCCCTTTTTTAAAGTGGAAGTGGTGTTTAAACACCTCATTCATTCTTTCAGTACATTTTTATTAATAAAATTAATATTTTATTAATAAATAAAATATTGCTATTTTTACTGAAAATACAGTAGTAGATTAGAGTTACATAATGTAGTTCTAAACAAATTCTACAGAATTAAACAGTGGCATTTACTGGAAATCACTGAACTGTTCATCTGTGCAACAGAAGTTGATGGGCCCTCCTCCTGCTGTTCTTCCACACTCTGGGGGCGGGGGGAGAGATAAGAATACCCGTTTATACTTAGATTTAAACTTAGATTCTATAGGCTCCTCCACATAAAAATGTGAAAAAATCTGAATGTGTAGATTGTTTGATGTGTAGACACATAATGTTAACATTACCTCTGTAGGCCTCTCTGTGGCAGCAGAAACTCTTTATCCCCATGTGATGAGCATTTGATTGAGTACACTTTATAACACTATTTGTCATAATTTCGGGTGTATTGAGTAGGCTACTTACGACTGCCTGGGGTTCTGTTGGGATAGGAGGCTCCAAAAGACAGATATTACCATCAGAATCTATTGGTCCAACAAAAATCCTAACCCAAAGTAAAATAAATGGAAATATCAAAAATAGCCTATATAAAAAATAACACATATGTAAACCTCTTACATTTTATGAAGGCCCTTGGATCTTTGGGAGTGACTGGCTCTGAAGTCCCTCCAGGAATTCCCTCAGCCAAAAATGCTGCTGCACTGCTAGACACTGGATGCTATTTAGTTATTTAATATGTCAAATATTTGTAAAGTCAGGTAGCCTACACCCATGATATGCTCAAGCCTTACTTGACTGAATTATGTTTTTATATTTAATTTTCAGCTGCTGCCATGTTCTTTTAATGTCTGCAGGATTGCACATGAAAATTAAAATTAGGTTGAATAACATACTGTTCTTCCAGTTTCACATCTGATATTATAACAGTTGGGTAAGTTACTTGTATTACTAACTACAAATGACATCTTCAACAGTGTAATTAGATTAATGTAATAATGACTATCTATAGGATTTATTGGTCTACTTATTACTAAATCCCATATCAACCTCAACCACTTGAACAATACAAGGAGAGACAAGAAACAGCACTTTTAATGCTTTCAAATAAACAATATACAATTGCATGAATTATTCTTGAATTGACCCATGTGTGTAGAGGGAGAATATAACTTTTAAAAATGTATGTTAAATAGCCTATACAGAATTGTTCTATAGTCTAATACAATTACATCAGATTTAACTTTAAATTACAGAAGAATTAAGAGTAATCTCTTTAATTAAATTACAGTATTTAGATTACTTGGTAATTAATTACACCCATCACTGTATAACAGTAATTAAAATGTAAACTTATAAACGAAATAATATTCGTACTCTCCATATGCTTGCAGAAGCTCATCCAGTTCTGCTGGTGAGAAATATGAAGACCTCTTTTTGTCTGGCGCTGTTGCCATGGTGACTCATAATATCTGTGCTCCATTGATAATGGCTTTTTATAGTTGTGGTGAACACGCTTAACTCAGAGTCAGTCAACTCAGAGTTGATTGAACTAACTAATTTCAGCTGTTCTGAAACCAAAAACTCAGAGTTTCCCATCTCAGGGTAAGTCAACTCAGAGTTCAAGTTTTAACTCAGAGTTGGTTGAACCTCCTTATTGAAACAGGCCCCTGGTGTCTTTATGTATGGTTCCTGATGTTTATTAAATGTGATTTTACCGTTCATCTGCGTCAAGCATCTTGGGATTATCAAGTCAAGCCAGTGTGAGACAACATAACAGCACACTATCAAATATTTAAAGAATAAAAAAAGTTTGCCATTCTTGCTTAGAATACACACAACGCAAATGCCAATTGTAATGCGACTTGCAAAAATCTCAATAATACCATTTCAGTTGGACAAAAGTGTGTATGACTTTGTTTATTAGTCCGACTGAAATCATTTTTTTTTAAGTGCTTGTACATAAACTGGTAGCATGTGGCCAAAGGTAAAACCTAAAATTAATTTTAAAAAAAGCATAGGAGAAAACCTATGCTACACAAACAGAATGCAGCTCGCATTTCTACTTTTCAAAGAATTTCAATACGAAATTGAAACAAAGTTGTTTATTTCTTTTTTCATTTTCTGGTACAAAGAGGCTTATCTTATTAATGTTAATAAACAATGCTATTTTAGACATACAATTAAATGACAGCAATGCTACAGTGTTGATAAATACCAGATTAAAAATTTATTTTTTAGTCTCTCAGAACCATACCTGTCCTCATTTCTGTCCTCCACTCGTGCATGTACTAAAGTGCAGTTCCTTTGTGTAAAGAAAATGCAAAATTGCACGTCACTGAAATTCGTTCGCCTTTGTTTCATCCCAAAGTCAACAGCAAACACTGGTGCTCTTTAAATTGCAAATTCTGCTCAAACTACTTGAACGCATACCAAACCTTCTTCATAAATATTAACAATATTCATTTCACAGGTTGAATACAATTTAAAAAAAAGCACATGTAAGCATATTTAACTTGCATAAACACCATTAGCTTCAAAGTGCCACAAATGCATTCTTCCAAGCACCCTCCATCAATTCATGCAAAATCAATGTATGGCCTTCGTTGTCCATTATACTAGAACCTTAATAAGATAATCCCATGAGTTTAATCCTTGGATCACTCATCGTAGAGCACTTCAAGAGAATGAAGCCCTGGTGACAGGAGCCTATATAAGAGGATCAGGCCTGGAGACTGATACCATTGATTCCAGTCGGTGTGGTTATCTAAAGTGCTAAGCAAAAACTGTCCAGCAATATTTACAACTCCATGTCCATGTTTATACAGAATGTGCAACCAATGTTCACATAGGCAAAGGACTGGAAAGTGCTACTATTTCTAGTACTTGTAGCCTTCATGTATAATGTCCAAATGGTCAAGCCAAGGGTCTCTAGGGTCCAGTTTTGTCGTTTCAGTCCGACTGCTTCCAATTCAGTTTGCAATGCCCTGTGGAGCCTCAGGTATCAAAGAAGCGAAAAAGGCTTTGAAAAACACCCATGCCGTCCATAGGAGGGGTCGTCTAACTGGGGTAACAGGCACTGCTATCATGGCGGGTTCAACAACTTCGGCATCCTCCACTTCAGCAGGGGGCGGCACCTTCAGGACAAAATGAGAATTATTAAAATCACACACACGCCTACACACGCCACTTATCCAAGTATAATTACTTCTTATTTTCTTTCTTAAACAGAAACTATGACTCACTGGTTCTGGATGTCTGAGCTCATTTTGGTTCTGCTGGTTCTGTATGACTTCTGGTGCTGGCTGATTGTGAGGCCTGGCTTGGGGTCTCCGTCTAAAAGGAAACCAACCTGCGGTGTGTCTGAAAGAGAGAAAAAGAACCTTAAGAATAGCTTCAAAAAGGGAATCAGGCCTCCATGAGCTCCATTTCCATTAAAATTACACAATTTATTTTAAAATAGTCAGCCATTAGCACCTCAACTCTGCTCATTCATACATTACTAAATCAAGAGAGGACGCCCAAACTGTTTGTACGGTAGGGTGGGTCAAGATAAGGCCATAACACTGAACACCCTCAGATCAAGCAGATCAGTCAAACTGCCACGTTTGCAGAGATAGAGTATCAGAAGTGAATTGTTATCGGTTATAACAGCTGGAGCTCAACAAAATAAGTCCCAGAATGCCACCAACCAATCAGCAGTCATGTACAGGAAGATGTTTTTATCTATCTATCAGGGATCGGAAAGTACTATCTGCTAATTTTTGCTTGCATAAGCTACTCATTTATCTACTCAAGTTATCTAACTGAGTGTGTATCTGTGTTTATTAACGGATCTCACACTTGCATTTTTCCACTGACGTGGACAATACAACATACTAAAACACTCAAACAGAGATACCTGCTCTATAATTCAGGGGCGCAGCAACACAAAACATACAGTGCTACCAAACTGAATGATTTCAGAATTAATGATTCTTATGAGGCGTTTCATTTTTGTGAATCAAAAACATACAGCACAACCAGTGTATGCCAATTCCCCAAACAAATGGCTCTTATGAACTGGTGTGACCAGTGTAGTCCAATTCCCTAAACATATAACCTGCATGAACCTGTTCTTTTTAGTGAATCAAAAACATACAGCGCAAACTTCAACTCATTCTTTTTAGAAAAGTCCAATTCCCAAACAAATGGCTCTTATGAACTGGTGTGACCAGTGTAGTCCAATTCCCTAAACACATAACCTGCATGAACCTGTTCTTTTCAGTGAATCAAAAACATACAGCGCAAACTTCAACTCATTCTTTTTAGAAAAGTCCAACTCCCAAACAAATGACTCTTATGAACTGATTCTTTAGTGAGTTAAAAACATACAGTGTGACCAGTGTAGTCCAATCCCAGAACTTGAAAACACCAACCACATGTTTCTGAATATTATGTTTGCAAAATAGACATTTGGCGTTCAGTTTAAACTTACAGGTACATAATAACCAGGCTGCTCATGACCAGAACGAAGCGGCTCATGCTGGAGTAGTAGTACACAATGCTCAGGAAGACACCCAATCGGGATGCTGTGTACACCCAGTCCAGCCAGTCGCGGTTTATGTCCTCCTCGTCTTCCATCACAGGGCCACCCTGGGCATTCATTCTCAGATTCTGATTTGCTCCCTCTGGGTTGATGAACGCAGGACCTGGGGCATTCTGATTGGCTGGCAGGTTGTTGATGGGACCTTGATTGGGTAAAGCTGCAGGTACAGCGGCTTGATGAGGGCCGACGGGCAGTGAGGTAGCAGCGGCAGGGACGGCCATCGGAGCGGAGGCGGCAGCTGTCATGGCAGCGTGACTGAAACAACACAGACGTTTCATTCACACGTTGTACAATCTTGCTAATATTTTTATTTAATAGTAATAATACATTTAAAGTGCCCCTACTATGCAATTTTAAAGGCTCTTAATTTTGTTTTGGAGGTCTCCTAAAATAGGTTTACATGCATCACATTTCTCAAAGAGTCTGAAAACAGTTTGTTCAAAGATTCAGTCTCTCTAAACCTCTCCTTTCTGCGAACGTACTCTGCTCTAAATGGTCAGACGGCTCCCAGTCTGTTGTGATTGGTCTACAGCTTATCACCATATATGAATTTTAGCTCCGGAAGCACAATGACATCGGTTTTTCCGTACTAATTCCAGTGTGAGTCCTTATGCTTTTGAACTGCATGCAAAGTGGACTCGCAGCGCTGAAACAGTGTCTTCTCGACATGTTAACAACACGTTGTTCACGGGCAGGAAATGAAGACTATAGGCTGGCATTATGTAACTTTGTTACATTGTTACGTAGGTATGTAACAGGAGGTGAGACTGGAATTGTTGAAGACTCGTTTCAGCCGTTCAGAATCGATTCTTTCTTTTAGGAGACACTTTGATCGTTCACAAACAGCTATATTACACATTGCATGAAATGTAATATTCGAAAAAGCATATAGAGGCACTTTGATGATAATAAAAAAATTGGCCAAATTGTGAAGCCCTAAAAACATGCAAACCTGGAGCTTTTTTTTTTATTATCTCATTTTACAATCGCAATTTAGATAAGGAAGGAAAAAGTGTGCAATTACATGTTTTTTTTTAACCTAATCGTGCAGCCCAACACTGTAATGTCTATATAGGGTGTACTTACTATTGCATGTAGTATTGGCGGGCATACATTTGCTGCAACCACAGCAGCTGTTGTGGACTGTAAAGGGAGTACGTGGGGAAGGCTGGGTGGGTCATCGCTGCTGTTACAGGCCTGTGAATGAAGAACAAACATTAACATTCATACACCTTTAATACTTACAGCACTGAATCTCAATTTGACAAAAGACAAGAACTCACGTAGATGTGTCAGCACTAGTGCCAGGCCAGACAGCATGACCTCGCTGTCTAAGGCCATCCGTGGAGGTCACGGACGGTCCTGGAGACTCTGAGCTCTGGGTAGCAGTTAGTGGGGAGTGCTGGGAACTCTGCTGCTGTGTTGATGTCACCTACACCAAAGATATGAAAGAGAAACACACTTGATTATTAAGCAGGAAAGCCAGAACAGATGCATGAGACACTATGCAACTTCATGTGAAATTTGCTACAGGATTTGGTTTATGCAAACAAGGATGCAGAAAGGAACAGGAAGTAAGCAGTGGTGTGGTGATATCTCCACCCAACTGAACAAGCACAGCATTACCCTGAGAGACAGGAAACCGCCACATCTGAACCATAATGTAAGGTGATCAAATATATTGCCTTGGAGCTATTCAGGACATGAAACTTATAAATAAACCAAATGTCTGTTTTTACATGTAGCACTAGATCTTACCACATGGCGAAAGCCTAATATAAACAGTAGATGGGAATAACATACTTTGGGTCTTGCTCCTAGCTGGGCAGCAGGTTGGGGTCTCACAGCACACACCAGGTGAAGCGTGGGCTTGGTATCTGTAGGAACCTGCAGAAAAAGTTTTTTTTCTTTCAGTTCTTTTGACAGAAACAAGAGGTAACATGCTTTTTGAGGTGGCAAAGGCATACACCAAAGGAACTATCATTTTGTGAAAGAGAAAGCTTTGAGAGATTGGATAAACCATGAGACTATCACATTGTTTTTTATCTCCGTGTCACGCTCTTGATGGCATGACATCGATCAGGTGACAGGCTTTCACCATGTTACAACAAATGTCCTTTTTTCAAATTCACAACTCGCTTCTTGAGAGGCTGCGAAGTGCTTTTAAATTAGACACACTTGAGCACATGATAAGAAGATCAGGCTGAGGATACAGTACAAGAGGTGTCTGTGGTTCCTCCCGTTATTATTATTTTTTTATGACACAACTATCAGAGTTTTGCCAACACCCCTGCCTTTCAGGATAGCTAAATTTATACATTGCATCTTTTCTGTAACCCTGAATTTTGTTTCAGGGACATGGCCATGCTTTATTTATACTGTAAATTCAACCATAAATGCCAAAAAATAATGATTTTTCTGGATGCTCCTACTGGTAATGAAGAGTATTTTATAAAAATAGCCTGCAAATAATTCGTTAAAATTTGTATTTGTATAATTTAAATATATAATAAACATAAAATATAAATAATACATACAATTTTATCATTTTAAATGATAATAAAGTTTCAAAATCATAGATTTTTTTCATGTAAATATTAAATATTAACAAAGAAATAGCTGGAATTCATTTTTTTTTTCATAGTTGGAAGCAGGTAAAGATAAGATACTGTAGAAAGTAAACAAGTGTAAGCCTCATGCATGGCAACCCATGTGTACATGTCTGTTGCAGTCACTTGGCAACCCTGAAATAAACACAAAAAAAGCACCTCAAAGATGGTAAAGTCCCTCACCTTTGAGAAAACATCTCTCATAAGCAGGTTGTCCTGAAGCAGCTTGCCTGAGTAAATGAGTCTCTGGTCTTTCTCAGCCTAAAAGAAAGTAAGTCCAAACGTCAAATAGTACCTAGAAAGTACCTTTATTTTAAGGTGACGTAGTTACACGTTACTACATGTACTTACTATAGTAATAACAGTAAATTATGCATAATTACAAGTAGCTAACCCAAAACCAAACCCTAACTCTATAGTAAGAACATGTAGTTAATTAATATTACTAAATACTTATTTAAGTGAGTAACAACGTTACCTTAAAATAAAGTGTAACGTTAACCGTCTGTATTTGCACAATGATATACAACATCCAATGGTTGAAATGACTTTGTGAGAAATGTTTGTGAGAAGTAAAAACATACAGCAAATTTCACATGTAACGTACCTAGTAGTTGCTTCCGTATAATGCAAAATAACTAACGTTACACAGTAGAGGAATAATGTGATAAATTATTAATTTACTAACACTATAAAAAAAATAAACCAATGGGATGCAAATTCACCTTCTGTTTATAGAGTGCAAATGATTTATTGACAGAAAGATACATTGCTCAGCCATGCTAGCTGGGTGTTATGTTGAGGAATGCTTTCGACTCGCTAGATGTAACCCGACACCCATAGAATAAGAAACCAATCCAAACCTACCGGGTTGTTGGGATAAACCTCGGAGAGGTGACATTTGAGGTCTTTCACGGTCCAGTCCACGCGCACTCCCTCGATCAGCTGATCGCCGTGAAACTGATTAGGCGTTTTAATAACCAGCGAGATGGTCTCTTTATCCGAGACCTTAGAACTTTCCATTTTTCCTTCGCAATCTAACCAATTAGAACTATATTAATGGTCGCATAAAATATCTACAGTAATTTTCGAAGACTTCACCACTCGATTAGTCAAAAGGACAATACACGATAAGGTTCCTGATTCAAGAAGTTTCGGGCTGCTCATAAGCCATGAAGTATTTGCGTGTAGTTTCCCAAACACACTGTGGCCGCCTGTGATTGGCTGGGATGAGCTCGCGTTCAGACGTGGAGCCTGTCCTGAAGCCCCACGCACTGCGCACGCGCACTGAAAAACAGCCTTCAGAATTTGTTTTCACGGTGTTTCCTGTAAATGTTGTGATTGCATCAGATGGCTATTATGAAAGCTTCTTATTATCTTTGTACAGTTTTACAGAAATATGCGCATGTCTGTTCACGAATATGGGACACTTTGACGCCCTAAGGGCGTTGAGGCTCAAATCCATGTTTTTTTATTATAATTTTATTAGATTTATTTGAGATTAACTGTTATCAACATAAAATTAACTTAATTTGAAAAGTAGCTATAGTTTAAACATAAAATTACTGTCTCCCCATAAAATCAATGTTGTAAATAGGTTAATTTTAATTAAATTGAGTTGATTTTTATATTTTTTAAAAGTTTACCTAAATGCCATAAAAAATAAAATAAAAGAATAAACATGTCATACATAAGTAGTAATTTATTAAACATTCAGATATACATATGCAAACTGTTTCAATTGCTGAATTAAGATAATCAGAATCAACTAAGATTATTGTAAAATAGGCTAATTACACACATAATTTGAGAGGAAATTCTTTGAATACAGTCTTTTGTTTGAATTATTACTTCTGGAGAAAGTGCATAACATAACTAAAGCAGCAAAAACAAATAAAATATATTCTGAATTGAGAATTAAAAAGTTAAACAAATGAAGACAAACACCCTATTAACCACAAGACATATGAAACCAAATGAAAATATGTAAATCTGTCATAATTTTAACATGTCATTGACAAGTTGAGTTTCTTTTCAACTGATGTACGCGTGTGAACAGTTCTGTCAGGAAAAGGTGGCGTTCACTGGCAGTAGAGCGTCAGCACATTCTCCTGATTGCCTCGGACAAGAAGAACTGGGGGTCGAAGGTCACGTGACACGATCTCTAGCCAAGCCATGTAAAGGGGACTAGGACATGCCCCTCTTCGCCCCACGGGCATAGTTCTGCCAAACAACAAAATATAGAAAAATTACAGGTGATTTCAGAAAGTCACATTCGGTTTTGTTTAAATGTAATCTAAATAACATCATGGCACAACATCCTGTATACTGTAGCACTTACACAATGATCAATGCAGCATCTCTAGAGTAATCTTGAATAACTTCATTCAGGCGGATCTGTCGAAGGGACTATACAAACACAGGACAAACATGTTTAACCAGAGCATGCATGAAAGTAGGCAAGGCTTCGTATCCTAACTCCATCATTTGACCTAAACTACCTTGGCTCTGAACGTTTCGAATTCCTCATCAGACACCATCCAGGAGAATTCCTTTGTTGTCTCGTCGGCTTCTTGACCATCCTTTTGGACTGAACTTACTCTATACGGAGCTATGAGATCTTCAAATCTTCTAATGCTGTTTCAATAATTTAAGGACAGAAATACAATTTTTTAAATAGGAATATACAGTCCATTAATTTAAGAGGTCAGTGCAGAGAGTTGAATTGAATAAATGAGACTGTACCTCTCAGACTGTGGTTTTCCATTGATGTCAGGAAGAACTTGAATATCTTGGAAACCCAGACGGAGCCTGCTGATCAAAGCTTTGAGCCTGACAAAATACAAACGCAAGCTCGTCTTAACGGACTTTGACATTCATAGGACCAATTAAATAAATGTTGTTAGAATTATTAAATAAATCAATTAATCATTTTCAAAGATATATAGCTTTACAGATATATATGAATATATTATTATATTATATGCATCATGTGATTAAATATTAGTATTATGTTTAATAATATAAGACATCAATATATCATTAAAAAATAAAAAACTATGTGAGAGTGTTTTATTATATATATATATATATATATATATATATATATATATACATATATATATATATATATATATATATACATATATATATATATATATATATATATATATATATATATATATATATATATATATATTACACACACTTTACCATTCACAAGTTTGGGGAAATACATTTAAAGAAATAGAACATTTTTCAAGGATGCATTAAATTGATCAAAATTGACAGTAAAACATTTATATTGTTACAAATTTCAATTAAATAAATGCTGTTTTTTTTCATCAAAAAAAAAAAATGCAAAATGCAAAAACTGTGATAATATCATAAAACCAAAATTATAGGACCAAATCGGCATATTAGAATGATTTTTGAAGGATCATGTGACACTGAAGTCTGGAGTAATGGTGCTGAAAATTCAGCTTTGCCATTACAGGCATAAATTACATTTTAAAATATATTAAAATAGAAAAGAGCCATCTTACATTGTAATAATATTTGACTATATTTTTTATTATTAAATATAATGCAGTCTTGGTGAGCATAAGAGAATTGTTTCAAAATCATTAACTCCAACCCCAAACCTTTGAATGGTAAAATATATTTATATCATGTAATATGTGTGGCATGGACTTTGTATTATGAAGTGTTACCACAAATAATATTACAATAAAGGTTATGCATACTCTTGTTTCTGCTCATCGATATTTTGAGCTTCACCTCCAACAAACAACCTCACTTTGCATCTGCCCCAGCGTTTCTTACGGGAAAGGAGGTACGGCACTAATAGTGTCAGACCTGACAACACAGTGAATTGTTAAACCATGTTTTTCCACTGCAAAATCTTTAAAAAAGAACATATTATTTGAATATCAACTCACCCCCATCATCAGAGAGCCAATACACATCAATGGTCTTCTTTCCCTGTCTAGTCTGAAACACACTGGTGGGCTGGGACATGGCCATTAGTGCCTCAGGGTCCACTGCAACACAGGAGATCACATGTTTTGGAAAAGAGTCCAACAGCCTTGAATAGATTCAGTATTTAAGAGTTTGGATACACACGTGATGTATCAATTGTGGCTGTTGTAGCAGTAGTTGAGCTCCTTGTGTCAAGTCCTTGTTCAGTAGATGTCTCGAACCCTAGATTGACTAAAGTGAAACATTCCGTCACTGCACATAAACTGTAGAAATTGTTAGAAAGGGAGTTTTGAAAGAGTCCATACCATGTGCTTGCATCGTTCGACTTATGTCAAGACCCTCCTTCATCCGAAGAACACATACGCCATATTGCAGGTCAAATGCATCGCTAAAATCACATGGAACTGTCACATGCCTTGACTTTTCTTCATCAGAATTTAACACTGAGGGAATATTAAATGTGATATACATACTGCAAAATTCCAATATA
Organism: Squalius cephalus; assembly: GCF_949319135.1. NCBI lineage: Eukaryota > Metazoa > Chordata > Actinopteri > Cypriniformes > Leuciscidae > Squalius > Squalius cephalus. The sequence continues at coordinate 9,738,646 of NC_137127.1, read as the reverse complement.
GTTTTCAATTTTGCTTGGTTGAGCTTTACGCCAGTTCTTCTTAAATCCCATCACTAGGACATTGGGCCTCATCCGACCCAAACCCGTACTCTGGAATAGAACCACCATAAACAGACATTACGTTTTGCTGGTATACCTTCATCGGACTCTAAAAAAACTGAATAAATGATGTTAGAACATGAAGCGTAGTGCATTGTGGGACATAGGTGACCTGCAGCAGCATCTGTACGCCGACACGAAGGTCATCAGACACTACAGTGTGGTAGAAGGACTTTATGCGCCGCTTGTTTAGCCAGCTTATATGAGGACTGCTTTTGGCTGAGTCCACAGGGCCAGGCGAGGGTTCCCCCTGTCAATAACACACAGTCAGTCAAACACAGAATATGTGCTCAGGAGAAAAGAGTGTTCAGAGCTGCAAAGAACTTTTAAAACTTGATGTATTGCGAAGATGTGTTGTGCAGGGGCAAAAACTGTTTAACACAAAGTTTCAGTGAGAGATAAACAGATTTGGAAGTCTATGGAAAAGAGAAAATATGCAATCTATGTTTCCAAGAAACAACCAAGATGAAAAATGGTTCCAAATTTATTCTATCTATTATTATGATAATTATATTACAGCAGGGTTCCCACATCTTTTGAGTTTTCCAGTGGTTCATTATTACTGAAAGGGTCTGAAAATGTCATAAATATAAAGATTCTTCATTTGTAATGCGTCTGTGAGCTATAACACACATCTGTTTTCTATCAGCATGTCTTTTATGTGTTTATTAGAGGTTGAATTCAAACCAAATACTGACAAATGTCTATTTAATAAATAGTATGTAAGTTTAGTACTGCGCCCAGACAAAATTTCCCTGAAAGCTCATTTTTTGAGATATCAACTTCAAATTTGGGAATTTCAAAATTTCAAAATTATATGCAGTTTTAAAGTAAAACATGTTTTGTAAAATATATTAATGAAAAAAATTTAAAATCACTCCCAATAATCTACAATAGTCCAAGTGACTCTTTTAAAAAGTATTCCAGTTGCATAACCGGTTATAACCGGTTCATAACTGTTTCAAGTCAGTTATATAAAAAAGTAGATTGGTTAAGTTTGATAATAGAAACTAAGACTGATTGCCCCTTGACTCAACGCTATTTGGTCATACTAGTACTTAAGACACAGTTTTAACATAAGGGCTTTGTTTATGCAACCAGCATATAACAATTTAAAGTGGAAATATAATTTTGGAGTCTATGTCCCAAAAATGGGACTGACAAGTAAGGGGTTAATATGACATTTATATTTCCATATTTATATATTTCAATACTTATATTTTAGTTATAACTCCTGATATTCATAGGCTTTTCTTTGACTGTGAGAATCCTCAATGATTTATTTCTTTGGAAAAGGACATTTTGAAAAAATGTTAATTAAACATTTGTTGTGTAGACCACCCCCGCTTTTCACAACCCTGTTTAATGTTTCTATGCGTTAACTTACTGTAATGACATTTGCACATATCATAAGGCTCTGGTTCTTGGTGAAGGTGCTGATGAAATCCACTAGGGAAGGACGTGTACAGGGAGGCCCAGTGAGGACCAAACACTGTGGCCTGAGAAAAAGAACAGATGGAAAAAAGTAGGACACAGGAAGAAATGATGAAAATTGAGAATATAAAAAGAGTTGAAAAACACAAATGGAACATTTTCAAGCGAGCAAAAGACAAATAACAACATGAACAGGGTGTTATTTACCTGTAATTCTTAATATGGTCTTCCACTTGGTTAAGACCTACACATTGAGACAGTGCCATGTTATATGAGCTGGCTTGCATTGATGATCCCCAGTTGACATCTGAAAAACAGTACAAAAACAGTCATGCACTGAGCACATAATGAAAGCTTGGCAATATTATACGTATTTGGGATGAGTTGAAATGCTCGATGGAATAATATGAGCTTCATGAGACTAATTATTTCTGACAAAGACTCTATTAAGAGTGTAGGTGTCTTACCGGGTTTCTTATACAGCACATAACCCAGCAGGAAGATGATTATGCCGATGGCTATGAGAGCAGCCCACCAGGTTAGAAGAAACATGATGATCACAGACACTACTGCTCCGAGCAATGACAACCACTTGCTATAAAATCGAAAAGTTGGACGCCAGCCTGCTCACACACAAGAAAAATGAGAAATGCTTCAGTGAGCGGAATATAGCTATTCTGAGACGTGTGAATTTACAGTAGCATGCAGCGTTTTTTGAGTGCCGTAAAACATATTTTGTTTGCATTTGTCATTATCTAAAGAAAGAGCCCTGTGGTGGTTACAGTATGCACCATTAATCCGAATAGCAAACCACCATTAAATAAGCAAATATTGCATCATAAACTGTTAGCTTAACCCATCATGGCTTGATGTATGGGTTTAAGTACTCACCTGGAGAGTTAGTGATGGATGCATGGAAGCAGCTGAAGTTGATGAGGGCGTAGGAGCAGAGGAAAAAGTTGGAGATGATGGGAGCAATGGTGTTCAACTCAGCTGAAATATTAGAACATTTGTTTGTCAGAAGGAAATTTCTAAAATAAAAATTAAGCACTTTTTTTGAGAGCATCCAACAACTGCATGGTCAAATTTTGATGTTTGGTGGTTTACCAATAAGAATGAAGCATATAGCGATGATGTAGGCTAGCAGATAGCTTCTGAGTGGTTCATTATTCTTCCCATAACCCTTCCCGAAAAATCCAATGCCTGGATAGAGGTTGTCCTTGCAAAGGCACTATAGGGGGACAATGAATGGAAGGAATCAGAAAGGGGAATGGATGAGAGTTGTGTTAAAGGAGTGTTTGAATTAGTAAATAACACTGAAGATTGTTTTGCACTCTATAATGGAGGAATAAAGATGTTCAGGGGCTCATTCGTTACCTGGAAAACCTTAGGAGCGGACACCAGACAGGCCAGGGCTGAGGAAAGAGTGGCTCCAAAAATGCCAGCACTGATCAGAGGAGCAACTGCAGACACCAGGCTCATAGTCTGAAGTGATATATGACTTCTGTTAACCTCTGGTATTCCTCACTTATAGAGGTCATAAAATATATTTTTTTTAAATGTAATAATTGTACTAAATTTTGTTTGTTTAATATTTAGTATTTTGATATATATTATTCACCTTCAAATTATGCACCATTTACTTCTATATAAAATAATACAAATATTAGAAAAAAATATTTTATATTTTTCTTTATGAATACAAGTTAAAAATCAAGCAAATGTATTTAAAGGGGTGGTATAATGCTCTTTTCACAAGATGTGAAATAAGTCTCTGATGTCCCCAGAGTGTGTATGTGAAATTTTAGCTCAAAATACCCCACAGATATTTTTATATAGCATGTTAAAATTGTCACTTTTTAAGGGTGAGCAAAAATGCACCGTTTTTGTGTCTGTCCCTTTAAATGCAAATGAGCTGCTGCTCCCAGCACGGGGGGGCGGAGCTACAACAGCTTGTATCCTGAAAATTTCAAAAACTTTTTTTGTTTGTGTTTAAATTTATGTAGCTGATGTAGAGTTAACTATCTTCTAGTCATTGATTAGCAAATTCTGTCATGATAATCTATAAATCGCATTCCCGGGGGCGGGGTTTATGTAAATTTTAGGGTTAGTGATGTCACTAACCCGGGAGGAATGTGGTGTAGTCTCTACCAGCCGTTTGTTGTAGTCCTTAAAAAGCAATTTCTTTAAAAGCAAATATCTACCTTTGCTTTGAACTTTGAGCATTGTAACTTTGCAGATGTTGTTTATGATCAAACAGCAACATTACACACTAACTAAAGTTAGAAAAGTGAAATCATAATCAACCACCCCTTTAAGGGGCCGTTTACACTACATCTATTTCTAACTAAAAACAGAAAACTTTTAATGCGTTTTGGCCGTTCATTTACACGACAACTGCATTTTGGGGGCCTGAAAACGCAAACTTTTGAAAACTGGATTCAAGTGCATATTTTCGAAAACGATACCATTATCATCTTTGTGTAAACTACAAAAACACAAATTTGTGAAAACAGTGATGTCAAGCGCATACGCATTACGTGTTCAGTCAATAGGTGCGTAGTGTTTCTTAACAAAGTGACATCTCCATCTACTGGCCTGGCAGCATGATACAGCGTTTTTAATCGTTTTCGTGGATGCTAGTGAACAGGGATCATGTTGACAACGTTGTCGTCTGTACGTGAAAGATGCAAAGGAAAAACGTTTCCATTTTAAGTACATCGTTGTCATGTAAACGTACCCTAAATGTCTGTATAGCAATATATGGTTGCAAAAATGGTTGCATTTCCCATTCAAAATGTGACTATTACAAAAAATGTTTTTTGCCTTTTCTGATCATGTCTATAATTTGTGTGTATTAGCAAGTGCCAGAAAAGTCACCAAGTTTCATACATTTAAATATTAAAAATTTAAAAAATGCAAATCTAAAATGACCGATGACCCCCAAAGGGTTATTTTTGAGCTGATATATGGGAACATTTCATGTTTAGGGGCCAGAACAATGCGTTATACAGTATACATGTTTTCATATTTTCAGTGACACATTGACAGAAATACTCAATGACCATTTACACATGATGGTCACCTGGTAATTATTGCTGAGTCCAAAAGGGCAGGTCTTATTGTTGATACAGTCACTGAAGTCCCAGCCATAGTTGCAGCCAATTCCCAAACACTCCCCAGACAAAGATGATATGGTGTCATTCAAAATACCAGAGGCATCACGCACTACACAGGAGCCTGAAATGCATTTAAAGAGCACAACAACAGGGAAATAACACAGCTGTAAGTGTGACTGGATAATACAATGAGCCTTACTGGCCTATAACTACATACAATTGGCATATTAATGTGCACAGTAACTGATATCTCACAAAATTTTGCTCTAATGTTGATGAATCCAGAGGATGCTAAATGAGTGAGCGTGTGCTGGCAGCTTGCAATTTACGTAAAATACGCTCAAATCACTTCCATATAATGAACGCTTTTGTAGAGTCACATAATTATTCAATTTTGAAAAATGTATATTTAGAAAACTGACAAAATTACTTGCCTTACTTAAAGCAGGCATGAAATTAAAATTATTAGTATTTCCTAAATGCATGTTAAAGATCTTATGAGCGATTCATCCATGTAGATGTTTATTTTGTTATTTTTGTCCTCATAATTTTAAATGAATATGTCATAATTGGATCAAAATCAAATTGATTACAATAATCCGTTACACTCGGATACACAATAGGGAATAAATATAAAACGTACAGAAGAAAAACTTTGTCGCTACTTCCGTTTCATCGTGACTTTAAGGTCATCTGGACTACGTGGGGTTTCAGTTGGTGCTAAACTTTACTGTGAATTAAAAAAATATATTTTTATATTTTAATACGTCTGATACTCACCAATAGTAGCTGAGATAATAAGATAAGAGATGGTGGTCCAAAAAATAGCCAGCATTGTACCACGGGGTATAGCAATATTTGGATCCTACAGGAGGTTTTGTGTGTGAGAACAATAAACAGAAAGCTTTTAGAGGCTTGATTTTCCGCAAATAAATATGCTTTCTGAAATGCTTTATTGGAGGAAACATTACTGTGACTGGGAACTCAACTTGCCTTCAGATCTCCAGAGATATTAGCGCCCGCAAGGATGCCTGTAGCTGAGGGGAAGAAGATGGAGAACATGCCAAAGAAACTGCCCTCCGGTCCACGCCAGCCGGGCACAAAGTTTTCCGCAAAAATATCAGCTATTGGGCACAAATTGAGACACTTTATGGGGACATATGGTAGTGTAATCTGACTAGCACTGAGAAAATGAAGATGGAGTGTTGTTATTAGCATATTTTTGGAACATATTGACTACATTGCTCTCTGACCTCGGTAGCTGAAAAATCCTCTGGCTTGCTTCTGTGGAGTGGATGGCATGATGGTTCCCACAATGTAACTGGCAAAGGAGATCATGATGACGAAGAAGAACAAGACCTGGGCCTGAGAGAGTAACGAAACCAGTGTAAACTATTAGGAGCTGAACTTACTTAGGTAACCAGACAAAATTGCTTAAAATCGCTTTGCTTGTGAAACAAACCTTGGACTCCCATTCCATTCCAGCCATTGAGATGGCCAGAAGGCAGGTGACAGTAATCACTCCAATGATACGGATATCATTAAGTCGGTCTACCATGCTAACCCCAGTGTCCTAATGGGCATCAGAAAAAAGATATTGGTGGTGGTTAAGGAGATTTCCCCCTTCTATGTAAAGCGCTTTGAGTGCAGAGAAAAGCAATATATAAATGTAATGAATTATTATTATGTCTTAAAATCATGGTTCAAACATGAGAAATAGTCACCATGAAATCAAAACGGACAATTCTTGTTTTTTTTATGAAATAGCCTTTTGCAGTAGTAGCCTATTGATTATAAATGATTTATGTTATGTTTTTTTATTCATGTGCCCTCATATTCTTTGATTGACATCTTTGATCCCCTCCCTCTTGCAAACCACTTCTCTTTTAAGATGAAATTTTAATCTGGGAGCAAGAGCAGGACAACCTGTCACTCACACGAGATTTCGGCGATAGCAAATGGTCCAATCAATTTTCAATAAACTAAATCAAATCCCGCCCTACATTGTTTCTTGTCCGTTTCACTCGGGATATAGCCTACATCATAATATGTAAGAAAAGTCTGTCGAAACTTCCGATTCACGCCGAATTTAAAGAGACAGTTTAGCCAACAAAAAAGAAAAAAGAAAGAAAGAAAATCGTTTACTAACCCTCATGTTGTTTTAAACCCGCAAACTTCCACTGAACACAATTCAGAGTTCACACGTACTCAGATATGGACAGAGGTGAGGGACGGCAATAGACCTTATTCACAGCAGCGCCATCTTTGTTTTTTAACGGGAATGAAAGCGAGGCTGTGAGGGATAGACACACATCTCTTCAGTGGGTTGTATTGTTATTTAATGTGTTTTTGGATTAATCTGCTGACGAAACATTGCAAAAAATATAATTACAAGAAACTTCAGTAGACATAAAACTCCAGACACCATGCGCTGTGGAAAATTATAAGTGATCTAGGAGCTTTAAAGAAATACTTTCAGTCTGTGAGCAAGTTTTTCTCCAGTTTTGACAGGATGATGTTTCTCCTTCTATTCACTCTCGTCATTACAGCTTTTTACAGCGGATGCCATTGAAAACACGGTAAGTCGATCCCTCACAGCCTCGCTGTCATACTTGTCATGGCGCTGCTCTGAATAAGGTCTAGGCCTCTTCTCACGCTGATTGGTTGGATTAGCCTACATGAACGTGCTCCTCCCAAACTTCATGTTAAATAAACTTAATAAGGTAGCCAGATAACCAGTAAATTATTATTATTATTTTTCGTTTTGTGTTCCAAAGAAGAAAAAAGTTGGGAAAAATAGTAGCCTACATTTAAATTTTTGGGCGTAGGCCTACATTTTCTTTCATATTCAGTGAATTCTGTGTATACTGGTCCATTTCACTCACCTGCATGAGTGCCTGTACCGTTTCAGCAAAACCCACTGTGTGCATTGCTACAGCCACCGCATTAGCGAAAGCAAATATAAGCCCAATCGAGCCCCCCAGTTCTGGACCCAAACTACGAGAGATCAGAAAATATGTTCCACCTGGGGAAAGAATTACAAAGAATGATCAATGCTGATATCTGATAGTTATTAAATAACATGACTAGGCCATATTGCATCCTGGAAAGAAGTCTGAGGATGCCTTAAAGAAAAGTAATTAATCATGTTATTCAATTTTACTCAGCACATACATGTAATGCATTGTCTTTACCTCCTTTAACCTTGCCATTAGTAGCAATGGCTGATGTGGACAAGCCAGTGATGCCCGTTATAGAAGAGGAGAGCAAGATTATAACCCAAGTCAGACCTTTAAAGTGAAGAGGAATATGTTCATATTATGCATTGTTAAAACACACAGTCACAGAGATCTGTAACGTAACAGCCCTCAGGTTCACAAAACATCAGGTGGGAAAATAGCGGTAAAACACACACATAAAAATGAAGGGATAAAGACATAAAAACATAGATTGACATACCAATCCCTGCCTGTGCTGTGATCCAGGGAAGCCTCAGGTACAGAATAACACCCCAGATATTCAGCATACAGCGAATCTACAGAGAGTTCAAGAAACAGTGAAGCTTCAATGGGATCCATTTAGATAACACAATGTAGAAATGCTTTCTGTTTGACTTTATTCAGATGTTTGGAGTATTTTACCCATAGGCAGAAAAAAGACACAGTTTAGACACTTAAAAATGTATGAACACTTGCAATATAACAACATGATTAAAATGTTATTTATGTTTGTACACTGTAACAAAAAGTTGCTGCTTTAAATTTTGAAGTACAATCAACTTGGATGTTTAAGTCATTTCAACTTAAATTACATAAACTTAACGAGTTGAATCTAGTATAACTTATACAAAAAAAAAAACGTACAGTACTTTGATGGTTTAAGGAATGTAAAAACATTTTTTTTACAGTGCACCACTATAAACATGTTCCACTAATAAATGACAATCAAAAAGTGCCCAAACACTCTTAAATTTGAAAAAATATATGTCTTGTATTGTTTTAACATTTTAAACCTAAAAATACTTTTTTGTAAAATTTTAGCTTGAAAATGTTTTTTTGTGCTTCTATTTGTGTATATATTTGTATACATAGGCTACATACAGTATATATACTATATATATACATGCACTAATAGAAGAACAAAAAAAAACATTTTTCAAGCTAAAATTTCACAGAAAGATATATACTCACACATGCATGCATACATACATAAACTTGAGGAGAGCTGAGTTCATGTTTTTTCAATAAAATAAAAAAAGGCCTTTAAAAAAATGAAAGTTAGTTGTAATAAAAGTTTTTAATGGAATAAAATTCCTGCATTTTCAAGTTTGGCCCCCAATACGTTTTGGTGTCAATGTTTTTATTAATGTTTATACACCAAGAAGCATATTCTGGTGCGGTTTTAAAAAGTAAATGTTTGTTTTTTTGTGTGTGTAATCTTTAATGTTCTTATACCATGACTCCCTGAGCCCATCCAAAGCGAGCCGGTTCTGGTGGAGGTTCTGTGGGTTCATCTTCATCCAGGCTCTGTTTGTCCACACTCGACTCCTCATATAGAGGAGGTGGAGACGGGTCATCCTAAGAGAAAATAGTGGAAAACATGACTATTTCTTTGTGGATTCCTGAATTGAAGATTTATTTATTTGTATTTATTTAGAATAAACTTTATCCTATTGACTCCTAATGAAGATTATCAACACTTTTATCTAGAGGAACAGACATCATTCAGCATTGGTTATAAGTTTATCAGTGCGGTTACATGAGCGATTTCTTAGGGAAAAAGATTCGTTCCTACCTGAGGGTTGGCGTGAAGCTGAAAGAGAGACGGTCTTGACTTCTTTGCTCTCCCAAAAACCTCAGTGTTAGTATAGAAGTCATAACTCGGCGGTGTATCCAATGTGTCATATCCAGAAAAGACGCCAGAGCTGCGGGATGCCACGCTGTCACTATCAAAACTGCTACATCCCCCCAAACTGAATTTACGGTCATCTCCATTGTTTAGTGAGGAGACCGAGAACGGGCTTCTGGCGTTTGTGAGGTTCATCCCTTCATTGGCCTGCGGTACCTCCGGCACAAGTGAAACAACAGTTGTCTGAGTAAAGCCAAGGCTTGATTCGAAGGGTTATATTATACCTGAGCCGGAAGGAACCACTTATGGATGTGTGATTAGTTTTGAGAACATATTCTGGAGCTTTTGTAACGGTCATTAATTCTTAATTGTTGCCGCAGGGCCTTTAGTTTGTACTGGGACTTGTAAACATCATCAGAACATGTAATGACTCAGATCTTTAGTCAGATATCCTTGACACAGGTTCTCAAGGACAAATGCATGGTTTGAGAGTCCTGTGTCATGCATGAGAAACAATAAATTATGCATTTCACTGGCAATGTTGTCAGCTTATTTGATTGAGAGAATGATTGAAATGTTTAATTTTATTATTCGGTTATTTTATTTTATTAGGTAGGCCTAATTTTGGTAATGTTTTACAGCGATCAGTCTTCAGCCTGACAAATTACAGTAATGGCAAAACTTTCAACTTTGAACAATGGCTTGTAAATATTTGTTTGAGATACAACTAATATGGAGAAATTGAATTGTAATTGTAGTATTGGCTGAGATGGTGTATTTAATAGTGTATTTTCCAACCTGTAGTGACCTTCATGTTAGCTGCTTTAACCCGCCAGCACCTCACAGTCGTTCCAACTGACAGACTTTTGCCTTGAGCGTTGACTGATCATTGCAGAAGCAGTTCCTCATTAACTAAAACACCAATGTCCGCCAATGCATGTGACCCAGGGAGCAGCATCGGGTTAAGTAATTATTTCTGCAGAAATTGGTCTGGAAGCCCCAAAGGTGGAGCCTTTTCAGTGTAATTAGTGCGGGCCCTGTAAACGTACCCGCAGGTGCTCTCCTTTGAAGCAGATTTTTGATTAAATTTCTATTATTAGACACAACGCTTAAGCAGAAAACCAACTGCTAAATGGTCATTTTGAAATCCTTATGTTGCCTGAGGGGAACTGTCATAACAAGGAGTAGAAGATTGTATAAAGTGATTGAAATTGAAATTATAATGAGCCTACTGTGTGAAACACTGCAATTTATTTCAAACGACATAAAATCATTCTTAGTTACACCTAAAGGTTTAATCAGATAAAACCAAATAACTGATTGTTTTGCGCTATTTATATAAAATAAGATGGACACTCTAAAATGATGAAAGTTTGTAAAGAAAAATTATTACTATAGGTTACACCACCATTCAAAAGTTTGAAGTCAGTACGTTTTTTTAATTAAATTAATGTTTTTATTCAGCAAAGGTGATGAAAAGTGACAATAAAGACTTACATTGTTACAAAAGATTTCTATTTCAAATAAATGCTGCTCTTTTGCATTTTCTATTCATCAAATAATCCAAAATCAAAACGTGTTTTTCACAGGAAAATTAAGCAGCACAACTGTTTTAAACATTCATAATAATAAGATAATGTTCCTTGAGAACCAAATCAGCATATTAGAGTGATTTCTGAAGGATCACGTGACACTTAAGACTGGAGTAGCCTAATAATGATGAAAATTCAGCTTTGTCATCGAATAAATTACGTATTAAAATTGTAATACTTCACATTAAACATAAAAAGGAAACTTCATCTTGGTTGTACAAAGTTTTATTTTCAAAGAACCACTCCCATATTTTTCCATATTGAGCATAATACATAAGTAGCCTAAGCTTTGTATAAGGGATGAATGAGGCGATCCGTTAGCAGAGCTCCTGTTGGCAGCGGTGTGGTGCCACCCTGGTGTTGTGAAATAGCCGGGTTATCGCGGACGTGTGACATCGGCCTGATTCACAACACCAGCTGCAGCACACACACCTCACACACCAGTCCATGCGGTGTGAAGACGGAAATTTGCCCTCCAGTTCTTCTTCTTCTGTCCAAGACTCTTCTATTTTGACACTTGTGATATGGAAGATTGAATGAATGTGGACCAGATTTGTCCTTGCAGGAGAGCTTTTGTTTAAAGGGTGAAATAAAGATTATTGTGAATCCTGCACCTTGACACCTTATGACAGTGCACTGGAATATTTAGCTCCAGATGCTAATGGTTACAAATGCAAAGCAGAGTTTCGAGGGAGCTGAAGCAGACACTGCAGCCGGCCGTGACGAAGCCAACACGTCCATCTGTGTGCTCTATGGGCATTTCCTCCATAACCCAGCATCTGCTGAGAGAATCAATGTCACACACACACACACACACACACACACCCCCCTGCTCTCAGAACTCTCTGAGAGAGTTAAACCCTTCCCTGACCGCCCGGACACTTGTACAGTAGGATTGTGTTACACAACATACATTACATGAATAAAGTGTGAGCGAACCAAAACAAAGGCAAAAAAAAGTACTTTAGATAACGAACTAAAAATGAAAAATACTTCTAAAGCATTCAATAAAAGAATAATTCATTTCAATACATTATTAAAATAAAAAAGTTGTATCTGTTAATATTATTGAATGGACCTGAACTAACATGAACTAAGTTTTTACTAACATTAGATGAAATAAATACTGTAACAAATGTATTGCTCATTGTTAGTTAATGCATTAATGGGAATTTATTGTAAAGTGTTCCCTTAAAATAAATATTTGGTTGCACTTTATTTTAAGGTGCCTTTGTTACAGTGTAATTGTATACTTAAGTACTGAGTGATATTAAAAAACAACATGTACTTACTATATGGTTAGGGTTAGTTGCATGTAATTATGCATCATTTACTGTTATTAATATAGTAAGTACATGTAAAGTGTAAAATAAAGTGTTACCAATATTTATAACCTCTAATGAAGAGCAATATAAATAAATACAATATTTGAGAGGAATGTATAACTAGAAAAATGTATATTCACTATTGAAATTTGTCTTAATTAAATTCCATGCCATTTCCAGGCCTGGAAAACAGAATTCCCTAATATTTCCAGGACTGTGAGAACCCTGTATGTATAGTACAATAATCTGTGTTTGCAACCAAATCTACCAAAGTGAATAATCTCACTGATACTAATATAATAAAGAATATAATCTCCATGAGATGTGCAAATTGATTGCTTGATATTGGATGTCATGAGAGATAATTGTATATTTGATAGGGCTTTTAAAAAAATCATAGCAACTGAGATGTAATAAACTATAACAGAAAATGCAGGACAAAACAATAACGTCACGTCAAAGTAAAAATGAGGTTTATGATAAAAAATTAAATTGAAACAAAACTGAACTTAATGTTTTTTTTTATTTCAAATCATGGAAAAAATACAAATATAAGTTGACAAAATAATGGTGGAATGAGGACAATAAAGGAGAGTTGCAAGAGAAGGGTGGGGTGGGGTGTTTCAGTTCATTAGGACCTCCATCTGAACCAGTCTGGCATTGGTATCTCCAGCCATCCGATACGGAATCATTCCCGCAAACGTGATCAGAGCTCGGGCTTGACTGCGCAGCAGCTACAGAGAAACACACACACACTTGAGAAGAGCTAATCAGGATTAACATGTATTGTCACAGTGTGTGTCAAATGTCCAGTGAATAATGGTCTTAGGATTAGTTTTATCGTTGAATAAGCAATAACTGTTATCTTAGAGAATACATCTTACCGTGTCTCTGTCCTCTAGGGTACGCTGTGGTCTTCCTGGTGTGCCTGCTGCAGCCCCCTTTAGACGCTTATACTGAGTGAACAGGATATTCATCGTGGCCAGAAGAACCTCTGACAAATTATGTCTGACCTGGAAATATTAGGACATAATGGAGAGAATGTCATGTGAATTAAGGTCTCTTTAAAATAAACACAATTTTTCACAAAATATTTTTGAAGCATTTGAGATAACAGCAAGTGGGCAATTTATGCTAATGCAAGATGATCTCTTACCTCATCACTGAAGTTTCTGAAGGCCGCGACTCGCTCCTCAACACTGTCTTGACTTAAGGGAACCAACTTTAGCCTCTCAATAACCTGACACAGAATGGCACAAAAATATAGATTAGTCAGATGCCTAGCACTAGCAGCATGGGCCCAAGGTCAGCAGGGGTCTTATTGGTGACTTACATCGTAGGCTCGGTCTATGTGGCCGGCGTGGTACTCATCAAAGAACGTCATGAGGTCCAGAAGCAGGTAGAATGTGCTGTCCACAGACTTCTCCCCAGCTATACCGTTGGTACGGTACCTGTGCTCAAACAAACAAAAGGTGTTCATTGAAACTACAAGACCATAAAACCCATAATGCACCATTTAGATGGAGGCTACTAATGAAAGCCTGTAAAAAAAAAGAATGTAATTGTGAGATAAAATAAGAAATAAAGTCGCAATTGGCGACTAAATCACTATTACAAGGAACAAAGTCTAATTGCGATAAATAGTCGTAACTGGGAACTTTTTTTTTAGCTTCCATAATCTGTAGAGGTCTGTGTACAAAATACGTACCTTTCAGCAATAGCCACTGCCATGTTTTTGAGTCGCTCTTTGTTGGACTGGGGCTCGCTGACTTGAGCAATAACTGGACTCAGCAGTTTGTTCATCAGCTCCAGGACCTTATCAGAGTTCTGATGCAGGAAAGAAAAGATATTTTAGGCACAAAATCTTCACTAGACTAATAAACCCAATGGCACATCACAGCATATCTTACCTTGGCTAACTCGTACAGTTTGACGGCCTCCTCAAACAATCCCTTGTTCTCGGCCTCCGAGGCTACCTTGGTAATGATGGCCCGCGTGTCTCCGGCAAACTTGTCAATCACGCCGGGCTGAAGGGATTCAAACAAGCACTGCTTAGAGCAGAGGACTTTGAATGCACAATGGTGTTGTCAAAATGGCTTTGAGCATGAAAGGCCAGACTGTGTTGTAAAGACCTCAGAGACAAAAGCACATTCTACACAACCCTGCACGGATGAATGAACCAAATATAAAGCAAAATCAATGTGTTACAGAGAAAGAAGTGGCACGTTCGCTGTCTGCTAGTCAGGTGATATAACAACAAAAGCCTCCAACATACCTTTCTGCTTCCATCTTTTTCGAGTCTTCCAAGAAGCATATCAAACTACAGGAAGAGAGTTAAGAATTGACAGAAATTATGTAATGATAACAGCAATTAGTATGCAGAAACTCTTCCTCCAATGAGCTCGTACACGCTTCTTACCTCCCGACTCTCGATGACTAGCTCGCTGACACAGCGCATGAACATGTTTTCTCCTTGACTGTCCTTCTCATTCCTATGGCCAATCAGAGAACAGCGATTTAGTTTTCACTCGGTGCAGTACAGCAATTATGCCATTTGTAGCACAAAATCACTTTGACCTGCGAATGAACGTGCTCGCTTTGTGATGCGCACGGAAACCCAGAGATAAAAGACCTTTAGAAGATCAACTGTTTCCCGTGGCTGTGAGGTCTCTTAAAACAATGGGGCAAGTTAGCATCGAATTCACAGTGTGCATGGAACAGGTTTAATTATTCATGGATCATTCGTGGAAGGTTCTGAGTTATTCATGACACATTAATCTCTTCTCAGAGAGGGATTTCCGCTCAGAATTTTCAGGGAAAAAGTCATGACTTACAGTTCAGCCACTCATCAAACAGGACACAAGGTGATTTCAGAACAGGTTTGGTATAATGAAGTATAGATTTGCTCGACAGCTGTTCAAACTGACTGATTTGAGATCAGCTCTTACAGTATGTTACCCCAGATGACCCAATAGCATCAGCTGGGGTTAGGATGAGCATTACCGGAGGAAGTAGAAGTACTGTAGAGCCTCTCGTGGGTCAGTGGACTCAAACTTGCGGGTGTAGAGCATAAGCAGCCTGATGAAGTTCAGCCTTCGCACCATTGGAGGATCTCCAGCCTCTTGACTCACTGAGAAGAGACCAGAAAACTCCTTAGAACAGAAACTAGATACAATTTAGAGTTGTCCCTCAATGATCAACACTTACAGAGTTGTGCGCTCTGGCCTGATGATTTGAGCAGCAGTTTGAGTTCGTACAGCACCAGAGCTACGTGAACTGCATGGCTGCGCAGACGCTCCACTCGGAAAAGGAACGCTATGGCCGCCTCAAACTGTGCCGTCAGGAAAAGCACCTGGAAGTACAGGAATGGCTGGTGGCTGGCTGAGAAATGGGACTCACCTGCAGAAAACAATTCAAATAATGCCACACACCTTTATGAACACATTCATGGACATTTGGGATAATCCAAAACCACTTACAAAACAATATAAACCACATATTGGAAATGTGCACATGCAGCCAATAAGGATTTGTAACTTAAGGAATTCGAATGCTTCTTTAAGCGAGTAATAGGTTCCACATAAATCTTCCTCAGCTGTGAAGTGCTTAAATAGGCTGTTTCATTTCCATTTGCATGAGTTGAAATAATCCCCTCTTATTTAAATTGCCATTAAAACTGACGTCTTAAAGCAGCATTGAAAAGACCTGCTGTGACTTTGCATGGAGCGTAGTGGCAGCGCAGCTGGGAGTGAAGGAGTCTTATCAGCAATAGAGGGAGTCTTTAATGTGGTGTACTGCAGGAGTGCTGGAGAGATAAGACTGACTCATCAGGCAGGTGGAAGAAACTAAGCGGATGCCTTTTTAAAACTGGGCGAGGAGAAGTTTAAGCCATGAGAAAACAGCACAATGACATACACTTTTATCTGGGCTAGGCACACTGGCAGAGACTGAATAGGGGGGTTTTGCATACTGACTAACTTCCTAGTCTTTCACATGCCCAATTAAATCTCTTCCTTTAGGACTGGAGTGAATCTAAAAGATAAGTGGGAAGATTTATTGGCTTTATGGAATAATTTGACCTGAGTTTTGCACATTGCCAGAGGCCACTTGATTTATAGAGTTGAGATCCCTCTCCCAATGCATTAAGACATATTGACAACATATTTTTGTAACTGTAATATTATAACTAGTGTAGTCTGATTAATCCAGTTTTACAGAAATGGTCCCCTTGTCACTAACAAATTTTGACCAATCTGATCCCAGTTTTCATAATTCTTTTTCTCTGAATCTGATCGAATCTAGTTGAATCCTGCCCGTCACAGAACAGCTGTTAAATATTTTTGAATAATTATGTAATTATGTTTGGATAAGTAAATATAATGATGACTGTGGGTCTCACCGTAGTCCTCCAGTAGCTGTTTCTGAAGTTGTGCCAGAGTCATTCTGTCCTGAGGGGAGCTGCTACCGTCCTCATCAAAACACACTTGATTCAGCTGGTAGAGACACAGAACACGACTCAAAAACTGATCAACTAAACTCATCAGTAAAAGATAACTTACTAACGTACACTCTGATATACGATCAGTGACTATATCTGACCTTGAGCCACAGGTAATCCTCGGTCTTATCGGCCACTTCTCCATGATTGTCGGCGATGTCGCATTTACCGATGAGGCAGTAGACTGCACGCTTGTAGGGGTCTGCGCTGTTCCTCAGCACACGTCGGTAATGAAGTCGTAGTTTATTCTCTGTGGCTGGAGACAAACTGAGAAGAACAATGCAGTTGAGTAAATTTATGAAGAACTATAAAACGGATTTACTGAATTATTCAGTTTTAAGATAAACTTATGCATGAGATACAAAAAGGGAGCAAGCTGGGTCAAGCATACCAGAGAGAAGTAGTTACCAAAAGCAGAGGAGAAATAGTTCTCTTAGGATGTGATCTAGTTTTTGGGGTGTGCGTATGTGCGTTCTCACCGTCGGTCGGGGCTGTTCATGTACTCCTGAAACCAGATCTTAAAGTCTCCCAGCTGATGCTGTGCCCTGTTCACCACCTGCATGGCGGCAGACAGGTCTCCACAACGCAGGCAGAAATAGATCAGAGCCCACACTGAATGTCCCTCCACCTCGCCGTCCTGTTACACACATGCACGCACAGCAAGGTTTATCCTCGGGTCACACTGCGTCCATTTACCCCCTTTTTACTTTCAAGTCTGAAATAAGCAGCTTATTAGCCCATGCAGGGAGAATCCACTGCTGTTATCTAAACTACGGAAGCCACACTCAGAGCAGTTCGCTCGAGAGTATCTGCAGTGATGGCGTCTAATCTGTATGATGTAGTGCTGCCTGTGCTGTGCGGTGTGGACACGTTTTGCTGCAGTACCTGCATGCCTGGCAGCGGGGTCGGCAGCTTGATGTTTAGGAAGCTGCATACGAGCTGATAAGTGCCAGGTACACCACCCAACTGAGCCTGGTGCAGATTCCCAAAAACGGTGACCATGGTGTAATTTTTATAGCTGTAGAAGAGAGACACAAGCATTGGCTTAAAAGAATGATTGGTGCACAAACTGAAATCTCTACGGCCTGTAAGCACGCTTTAATCTACACAAGAGCAAAATCAAGCAGATGAAATGTATACAGCATAAAATCGATATTCAAAAATTTTCATGACATTTTTTAATTAATTTCCATGACTTTTCAAGTGATGGACTATGTGGGTGAGAAATCCCTGATATTTTCAGGTTTTCAAGGACCATAGGAACCCTAAACATACAATACAATTGAAAAGGCACTTCTGCATTAAATTGATCAAAAGTAACAGTAAAGGCATTTATAATGTTACAAAAGATTTCTATTCTAAACAAAATCTGTTCTGTTTCTATTCATCAAAGAATCCTGACAAAAATGGATCACGGTTTTCACTAAAATATTAAACAGCACAACTGTTTTCAACATTGATAATAAGACATATTTCTTGAGCACCAAATCAGCATATTAGAATGATTTCTGAAGGATCATGTGACACTGAAGACTAGAGTAATGATAATTCAGCTTATTCAGATAATTCATGCCATCACAGAAATAAATTACATAAAAAAAAATAGAAAAATATTAAATTATTTTTAAAAAAAGTCTGTGACTTATTTCAAAAGCATTTAACATTTAGTGTAACTGCAGAATCATACAAACAATTTCCACAATAAACTCGAAGTCTTTAAGAGTAAACTGTACAATTGTACACTGATGAGCTCAATGAACTTCAATGAGCTCATTGTTTCTGCCTTAAATTATTACATTGTTTAAATTAATATATTCTTAGCTAACTGTGATTTTGTATATGTACATTTCTGAAATACATATCTTAGACAGTTACTTCTGATAACAGATCACTCTAAATTGTAATGTGGACTCATGCATTTTCTGTAAAGCTGCTTTGAAACGATGTGTATTGTGAAAAGCACTATACAAATAAATGTGAATTGAATAAAATGTGCAATTTTTTCAATATTATCTCTCTAATCAAAGAGCAAGCTTCATTTCCTTTCTTTCACCTGTTCTCCAGGAACTGTAGAGCTTGTCTGACGAAGGCCATCTGCATGTCCACAGACACTCGACTCTTCAGAGTGTCCTTTGCCGGCACCAACAAAACGTCTGTCATCTGCTTCACCATGAGCCACATGTCTGAAACGTTCTACAAACACACGCACAAACAACTTCACTATTAATGCAATCGCTTCCCGAAATTTCTGAGATGAAATGCACAGTTAAGAACACACATGCAGAAGCCAAATGTGATATACCTTATCATCCAGGCTTTCGGCCACTGATGCACAGAGATCTCCCAGGTTGGGCTGAAGATGCCCATTTACTATCTTCTCATTGAAGACGTAGATCTAAAAGAAAGAGGAAAAATGCAAATTGAGAATGATGGTCAAAGACTGATTGCTGTCTAAGGCCAAGCTCTGGGCAGCTGGATCCACTATGATCTGGAGGTGAAATGAAGGACGATGAAAAACAAAACAAACAGGATAAAAATGTTTAGAAGGTCTTCAAAAAAGAGTGCTAAGACTAGAAAGATGACTCCGCAGGCGATGTGGCGACACATGATTAGAGAAAAAAAGACAAAGGAAATAGATGAGAGATCTGATAATAAAAAAGGAGAACAAAGGAGAAGAGAGTGAGAAACGGCCCTCCCCTTTATGGATAGATTGGGAGCTTACCCATCATGCCATCATCCAGCCAATCAATCTTATAGATCAATCGAGCTAGGCTCGCAAAACAAAACACATTTATTCTTGTGTCTAGATCACGGACCAAGAGAAAAGCTAAGCTGAACTAAATGACAAGGTACTCTGAGTAACTATGAGCCACTCGTTTATTTTCAACATGTCTGCATGATTTATTAGTGATTAAATTGCCGTCGGCCAGTTTGTTCTTTCTATGTGATGTTTCAAAATTCTGGAGAGTTAACATTTCTACTGTAAATTATAATGTTTAGATGACTGATTTCATGCTTAATAATCATACGCTAAAGCTTTAATATATTTTTATATTTTTTTAATATTATGTATTAAAATGATTTCTTAAAATATATAACAGATATATTTTTATATTTTTTAAATGTATATACATACAAATAAATAAATAGAAATAGCAAATTACTTATTTATAGATACAGTATATATTTAAAACATTTTTGTTTTATTTTTATTTATCACTATATTTATTTTGTATATGTGTGGCTTTCTACAAACCTGTCGGCTGTAGGCAACTTCCACACTGTCCAGTGCACTGCGTCCTGGAACTGCGACCTCGCTCACGAAACTGGGCTGTGGGGCACATAGCAACAGTCGTTAAGGCATAAACAAGGATGTCTACACAACAAGACCGTATTAATATTCTCTACATGTGTAGGTGTGCATATGTGCCTCTAAAAGCGTGGGTTTGACAAGTGCACAAGCTGCGTTTATCTCGGAGAGTTGTTTTAATCTAAATGCAGCGACCAATGTAGCGTGAAGCTATTGTTAAGAACATAACTCACGCTTGAGAGCACACAGCTCAGTACTGTGAATATACAGAGAGACACACACACATACGAAAACCTTAAATTTTGTACGTGGACATAATTGTATCCAACCCATTCTAAAGAAAAAAATAAATCACATTTAGAAAGATTTCACATTGATAAAGCATATGGTGATTTAATTGAAATTATTTTCAAAGACACTCATACACACACACGCGCGCACACACACTCCCTAGTAGCAAATTCCATGAACAGCCTGGCAAGAAAGCCACTGAGGCGTTGTAGTTTGTGTGACTATCTAGCAGGGAGGGGCGACTCAGGCTGGTGGTACAAGGAAGAGTGAGCTCCTGGCATAGGAAGAGAACAGCAGGTCACACATGGAAAATTTAACTGCTGTTTAATAATTAAAGCAGCAGGACAGCAGTCAAAAATCTCCTAGAGCAAAATACACAATATACACACAAACACAACACTCTTCTCGAATCCTTTATAGGACAATAAAAGGAAAGACAAAAGCATATTCTGAGGTTTCGACGATCTCAAAAAGACTGTCACTATTTGCCGTAGACAGACTATTGTTATACTTGAGGACATAAAAGTGAAACATGCATTTTTGGGTATATATTATTCAGAAGAGGAGTGCTTGTCATCTTCAATGTTTGATGTTTTCTACATCCTTTCCTCTTGCTCACCTCTCCATTTTGTGACAGCAGAGATGTGAGCAGTGCTGCCAAAACACCCTTTATTTATGAATAATACCCTCTAAAAACAACTAGTCATCCCATCTTATTCTCATGATTTTTTCCTCCTCTTGTATGCTGAGAGCATATACAACTCTGTCTATATAAAATATACACACATATGAATATACCCACAGCTAACAAGAAAAAAAAAAATCATATTTATTGGCAATTAATAATGTTATATAAAATATCAGTATATATGTATAGATAACTCTCTCACTCTCCCACTATAGTTTTTATTAATATGTACTAATATTATATATATATATATATATATATATATATATATATATATATATATATATATATATATATATATATATATATATATGAAGAGTTCAGATGCAAAAGCCTCTAAGTGCCATCTGAAATTTTCTTCTAGAATGATCATTTTTATAAACCTTGTATATTTAAGTTAAGTAATTTTACCTATATGACAATTAATAGGTAATATGCATTGCCATTTAAGTGAAATTATTGGACTTAAATTAACAAACTTGATAAAAATAATCATACTAGAAGAAAATTTCAGATGGCACTTAGAGGCTTTTGCATCTGAACTCTTCATATATATATATATCATTTAAAGACAATCAATAAAAAGACAATCAGGTCTAAATGTCCTTGTCTGAAAAGAACTACTAGAAAAGCTCTTGCCAGATAAGATTTCACTAACTCTCAGATCCAGGCCAAACGTAGCCACAGGCTGGCCGTATCACAGCAACAGATCTGAACAAGCTCCTTAGATGCTATAAGAAAATTTGTGCTTCATGAACACGTCACATGAGGTGAGTGTGTGATATTATGAATGTGTATATATATATATATAATACAAAGGAGCTATCTATGTCATATCTGTCCTGTGTGTGTATTGTGCTTTATGTGGCGTGATGTTCCTCAGACCTCCACTTCCTGGCTGAAGTCCAGTGCATCCTCTCCAGCTCCCAGCAGGGTGTGCAACACTCTCTGCTTCACCTGCTCCCACTGCACCAACATAGAGTCTCTGTGGTACTCCTCCGCCAACAGAAACGTCTGCGAGAAGGACAGAACGAGTAAAATCGAGGGAACGAGGTACAAATCACACATGAAAAACAGACTACATGTGATGATAGAGAGCCAAATGAGTGAAACTATAAAGCCTTCAGTGAATATATAGGTTACCCAACATGTGACGCATTAAAAATAGCTAGTGGAGTAAGAAGGGAGCAGCCTGGATCTGGGAAGCATGCTGTGAACAATAAGCGCTAACGGGCACCACTATCTTCACCCCTCCCCCAATCCCACCTCCGAGGGACAAGGAACGAGAGCTGGGCCTGGGGAGACTCAAACTGGGTCTGGCCCGCAAAAGCCTGGATGCGCGGAGGCCTCGCTAATGGAACTGTGCCGCTATCTGGGTCTGTCTTCACGCCTACTACCGATTTAGCCCATACCCTGATTGAATCCGAAGACCTTTCGTCTATTTTTCTCAGTCCCGGCGGATCGACGTGTGATAATTGCAAGCGTTCTAATTAAAAAGGCTTCTGAACTCTGGAGGAAGAGATTTTGGAATCAAGCTTAATGAGGGAGGGAGTGAGATAATATCAGTTCAATGTGCAGAAGTTAATGTGAATCAGGTAAAATTCAGAGAGGAAAAGACGCATAGGGGCTTTTTGTTTTAGGGTGGGAAATAATAGCGCATGGCTTTATAAGCACTTCAGGAACTAACTGTTCTTCAGATGATTTTGCTGGGTCAAAAAAGCCATTAATCATCCTGCAGTTTACTCCATTCTCACTTGGGGTCCAAAATGAACACAGAAATAAAATAAAGAAAGAAAACTGACAAAGAAAATTGGCTTTGGAGAGTAGTGTGAATAAAGTACTTGCCAGTTGGATGGTAACTTTATTAGGAACTGCAGTTTATGTCGAATTTTAAGAACTATTGTCTGACACTTGCTGATGTAAGTCACGTGCAAGATTCAAAAACACATAAATGGTCTGCTTAAGAAAACTTCTACTTCTAAAACGTCTAGCCTAATTTCTGCCCAGCTCTCCATGCGGCAACAAATATGTGGAATATTCCTCCCATTAAGCCACAATGATAAAAATATGAGGAACTAAATCAAGATGAGTTGTCATGTTTTTCCAGACAGGTGCCATTATTTTTTTTAAATAAATATAAATCATGCAAAACAGTTTTGGCCTGTAAGAAATATATATATATCAGCAAAAGTTGTCTAAAAGCTTTTGACCCTATCTGTGATGGACATACATTTTACTGTAGTGCTTGAGGACCCAAAACTTTAACCAGCGACATTTTGTCACATGCAGGTCATCTGGGTCACTGGTTAACACCTCCTCTTTGGTGAGCAAATTATCCTCTCCCGTCTCTTTGCTGACATTCCTCCTCCTGAGAGGTTTGATGACTAGACTGAGAGGATGGATGGATATTGACCTGAGCTCTCTGCTGCTGAGAGATTGATACCGTAATAACAGCTGAAAGGGCCTGTTTTTACCTTGCTGACAGTGGCTGAAGAGGCAATAAGGGGAAAAGGGGATTTGGTCTGAAACAGAAAGAGTGACCCTCGGAAGGAGACGGTTTTAAAGGAGCTGTCAGATGAATAGTGCAGATTCGAAATGTCTGGACAATACGGGATATAGTTACACTGAGGTTTAATTTTGCTAAAAATCACGTTCCTTTTCTCTCCAATGGACATAAAGGCATAATTTGACTGACTAAGAAAATAAATGAAAAGTAGTGAAGGAAGACACTCACCCTGCGGCGTGATTCCTCGATGGCTGACAGCAGTGCATTGTCTCTCTCGTTCTTGAGAAAGCCCTGGAACAAGAGACACGGCATGGAGGTTAAACGTACTGCAACCTACTTTCCCCTTTTCTGCATGCAGAGCACACGCCCTCTCTCCCTTTCTCTCTCATTCCCTCCATACTTCCTCTAAGACGCAAGCACCACAGGCTAGAGATGGAGAATTGGCATCATTATTGAAATAACTGCTAAAAATGTGCTTAGAAATGACCCTATGCGAGATCGCTCACCCAAAATGGCGGCTCTCGACTGGTCAGAGCTGGTTCAGCAAAGCTTTGGTTCAATACGTTCTTGAGTGTACAAAAAGTACTGTGCATTTAAGACACCCCACATTCGTGCAAACCACAGTTCTACACACAGAAGTTCATGGACGGGTTTGGAAAATGTGGTTCAAACTGCTTGGTTTCCACATATCTAGACTTTTTGGACCAATCTCTATGACACTGACAAAACCAGAGACAAGCCTGATTTGAATGTTCCCCACCGCAAATCATTAAGCTAACAGCTGCTTATATCTAATTATGGACCATCATCATCTAAAACGTCATCTTTGTTCGATCACAGATGGAAAACGCACACATCAGTAGCCTCCACGGATACACAAGCTACATTTTCTGACTAGATGACGAGTGTGCAGCTCGAACAACCTGTATGGATGCATTACAAGCACTCGTTTTTGATGTACACCAGGGTAACGAACACTCACACACACATACCCGCATTCATTTTGATTAAACACAGAACAGAAAGATCCAGCAGCTGATCTTGAGGACAGAGAAGTCACTGGAATGGCGTGCAACACACACACACACACATTGAGTGGGGGCTGGGATAGGGAGTGGTACTGATGGAAGGGGAAAGCTAGTTCTGATGGGTTTGGAGGATCATTAGATCGCTAAAAAGCCAATATTGAAGGATGGAGAGAAACGTGACCTCTGAACTGGAACCTGCACTCATCTGCTTTTATTATTGTAACATAGATGGAGTTGAAAAAGCATCAAGTACATTTTCCATTGATTTTTACTGAATACGGTAATGTCGTAAAAAACATGACACTACATTGATTTTCGAGATGTTTCCTTGACCCCATCATTAAATCCTTGACTCCTCTCTTATCCAAGTGTTAAGTACAGAGTTGAATCCTGACTCCCCCCCCTCCCCCCCGATGATTCCTCACTTCTTTCCTCCCCCCTCTGAGATCGCACGACCCCCATCACCCCATCCACACTTTGACTGACAGCTGTAAATGAGGATTGATTTATTCTGATTTGGGGAACGCAACGTCTAAATGACACATCTGAACGAACAAGCCGAGCTAATGGATACAGAGATGGAAAGTGGGTGGGGGTTTAAGGTGTGGGAGCAGCCAACATTTCGTACTTAGCAGCATTATTTCTTGCTCAGTCACTGTGCCTCCAACCGCTAGCTACAGAACAGTGCCCCCTTCAGGAATCCATGCTCTGCATCAAGTACCCAAGACCCACTAACTGACAAAAGGAACATATTAAATGGATGCATTTGGGTCATGCCTAAACTGAGAACATGCTTAATACATACTGTGATGCGTGTCATTGCATATGTCATTTTAACCCATTATTAGTCACATCGAATTAAAGTTCTCAGAGGAGATCAGATGTGCAATTTATACCAAAGATTCACATATCTTCTGATGCACATTTTGAATCATCTGACCACGGTGAAATAAATGCGTGACTAAAGGCTGGCATAAAAGCAGCTAGACAAAGTGCAGATCTCATATGCTGAAAGGGAAGGTTATCATATCCCCTACAATTAAGCATTGTGGATTTCTGGAAGATTCAAAGCACAGCGAATATTGAGCGAGTTTGATAGAGATAAAAACGGTGCATCATTACAGGCAAAAAAACGTCATTACAATATGAAATACATACATATATACTCAATAAAGCCATAGTAATGAATGCAACATATAAAATACATACATGTTCATGATGCACACACATTCTTTTGGATGCATTTATATTTTGAAATCAGGTATAACGCAATGCACTGATATTGACCATCACAGATTGAGAAGTCAAGTGAAAATAGCAGGAGCATATAGCAGAAAATATGACATGGATTGGCATCGAATTCAAGAGATGGACAAAAGACATGCATGCATACATACGCCAACCAAACCCACGGCAGTTGATTTAAACAAAACACCCCCTCTATATCTACACATCCCTCTCTTTTTCTTTTCTTTCATTTACTTCAGCACAATAAGCAGTGAAGGAACCCCACCCTAACCCAACCACTTCCTGTGTGACAGACAAGCCTTCATCATCATCCTCCTCGCCATCTTCATCATCCCTTCGGAGAAGGCGATCGTCTCATTTTCCTGGTTAAACCGACTGACTGAGACGCATGTGGTAGCCTATAGCGAGGTGTTGAATGCATGTGCGTGTAGGTGATACTCACTCATGCTCTGGTTTAACCTGCTGGGAAAGTGCTGCTGGGAGGTGAAACTGTCTAGGAGCGGTGTGCCCGTCCCCTGCTCGTGCTCTCTCCATCTTCTTCGTTCTGTAGAAGCGGACCAGTGCATTTCTGGGGCGTTCCTGACCTCTTTTACCAGAGGCCCACTCTGTCAGCCACATGCACTCTTCTTTACCTCAAGGCGGCCCAGTGGTCTGAACCTAGATATGAGCCACGAGCAGGGTTACAGTGGGCTGCTTTATTGTCGGAGGCGGAGCGTACCAAGTCAGCCCAGAGACACGGGGGGGAATCTGAGGAGAAGTCATTATTCAACCTGATCCGTGTGCCTGTTTACCATCAGCCGTCCACCCCTCCTCCTCATCTCTCCTCCAGCATCCCTGCCAGCCTCCTCGTTCACTCTCACTCATTTCTTCCTTTTTAAAACATCTCTGCATCCTTCCTTTTTCCACTTCTGCTAGCGCAATGCAATTATGGTAATGGATCCCCCCCCACACACACACTCTCCTGATGGATTTCGACATCCTGTCCAGAAACTGGGCTAATAATCCTCTTAAGAGTCATGTTTAGTTAATGAACAGAGTGCACTGACCAGAGATCAGACTCCACATGTAGAGCTATTTGCACTTATCCCACACCTACCATTGTGTGCTTAGATAACACACTCTAGTGAGAAGGTATGGTGCAGGAAAGATGGAAGTAAGTTGAAGTGAGAGTTAAAGAAAAAGATGCGATGCATCGCCGGTTTCGGCGCCATTTTGCTCGGGTAAAGCATCTCCTGCTTTCAGTCTGTCATTTAAGGCGTTTGCCTTTTTGACTACAGGACATAGGCACCTAAATCGAGTTTGTGCCTTAAAAAAAAAGATTTTATTTAGCTTTTATAAAGGAAACGTGGGTTACAGAAGGCTGCACATTTGCCCACACACACACAAACGCAGAAGGCGAGAGAAAGGCAAGAGACTACGCCTCATCAGCAGCAAGCATTTCCTTTGTCTTCAGGCAGGCAGCTCGGCAGCCTTATGGAGCACGCACAATATACAATTTACACTTTGCCGCCACCTCGCAGGGTCGATACACATCTGGATATCTCGGCACAATTGTACTGATGCAATTCTGAGCATGGCACCTGCAGCATCTTTGTTTTATTCAGCAGCACGTTTAATGTGATTCTGAATGTCTTTTCAATAGGAGATTGAGACGGCGGCGATACATAATGAGAATGAAGATGATGATAAATGGAAGAGCAGTTACACAAGTTCGACAAAAGGAAGATATTAAATCTCATAGCCCTTAGAGTCAATCAGAGTTGTACTGAAAATGCTAAAGAGATTGTCAGCCACACACACACACATACATTCGGGCAGGGAGGGAGGTGAGGAAAGTGCCAGGCAGTAAGTGCACTTCCAGTAAGAGTCGAGCCGCACTCTGGCAGGCCCACCACAAAAATATGTCTGACAAAAAAAAGAGAGTAAGGGGAGGGATAGAGACAGTGAAAAAGAGAAGGAGAGAAGAGATAAGCAGAGGAAAAGATGGGTGGGGGTAGATGGTTTCGAACCTTCAGGAAGCAAAAACCAAGTAGATCATTACAGCACTTGATGAGTCAACAGCCAATTCTCAATGAGTGTCTATAACATTCGAACAGACGAGAATATGTTTATCCTTTATGGAAAGAAGCAACATCATCCAATTGCTATTATCAGAACATAATCTGTTAAACGTCTCCTGGACATTTAATGGGTGTGGCTGTGTGATTGTTCAAAAATTCTAAATATCTTTTGATTCTGAAAAACAGTCAAAATCTGTGCACTACGGTTGTGACTCGTCTTTGACAGCATTGAAAATAGGCCATAGATTTGGATAATTTAAAGATAATCACCAGTTTAGATCCATGTTTCCCAATTTATTGAAGCCCTTCAGTAAGACATAGTGTCCTTTCAGTAAGACTTATAGTACCTCTTCATCGACATAAAACCACAAAAGTGCTCCTTTTAACTCATATTATACTGGACATCATTTAGCATTGTCAATAATATTAAGATGCCGTTTATTACAATGACTCACTTTAAAACTTAAAACAATCAATACAAGTAGCTTCCTCTCAAACTGAAGCACTTTGAGAAATAAGGAATATATTTTATAACTGAGAAATGCACATAGCAAATCTACTACTGTTTAGTCTTTATATTATTTTTTTAAGACAAATTAACTGAGGGATATTTTAACAGAATGTGTCAAAAAATCGGAATAACAAAGTAAAACTGACATCTTTCCCAATAATGATTAAATTATTTACCAAAACTTTAACACACATAACAAATGTCTCAAAAGTAACAATAAAAATCAGTTGCAGCCACAGCTAGAAATCATTAAAGACGATGTTAGTCATGATCTTACATAGCCAGCAGCCATATCACCCTGAAGCCCAAGACTGGAAGCTAAGCAGGGTTGAGCCTGGTTAGTACCTAGATGGGAGACCTTCTGGGAAAACCAGGTTGCTGCAGGAAGAGGTGTTAGCGAGGCCAGCAGGAGGTGCTCACCCTGTGGTCTGTGTGGGTCCTAACGCCCCAGTATAGTGATGGGGACACTATCCTGTAACAAGCACCGTCCTTTCGATGAGACGTAAAACCGCGGTCCTGACTCTCTGTTGTCACAAAAAATCCCAATCCTGGCCAAATCTGCCCAGTGGCCTCTGTCCATCATGGCCTCCTAATCATCCCCATATATATACACTAATTGGCTTCATCACTCTGTCTCCTCTCTACCAATAATCTGGTGTGTGTTCTTGCGCAATATGGCTGCCGTCGCATCATCCAGGTGGATGCTGCACATAGTGGTGGTTAAGGAGATTCCCCCCTTCTATGTAAAGCGCTTTGAGTGCAGAGAAAAGCGCTATATAAATGTAATTATTAATTATTATTATTATTATTATTTGATGATGGATGAAGCCCCAAGAAATGGGCTTTAGTTTATCCAAAATCCACTTCAGCATTCAAGTATGTGATGATATATTACTTCCTGTGATTTTGTGTAAATACATTTATGTCACTGGTTTGCAGCATTAAATGTATACACACTGGAAAAGTACAAACATTTTCCACTTATGCAGTAAACATCCCACCAAACAGACTAATTTAAGCTTAGCAGCTCACAATGCTATGAGGTGTGCAGACATGGACAAAAGCCACAAAGAGGTCTCCAACTTTAATTTCATGTGGTTTGCCAGCTCAGTGTTGACTTGACTGCTGATTCCCGGCTCTAGTGAGCTCACTATAATTCACTAAAGCTGTAGCATCACAATGCGGTCACCATAAACATCACCCTTCTGTCCCGTTCTGAACCCACATGCTCTATTTGTCTTCAGGTGCTTTGTGTACCAGAACAGAATAACAAACATGGATTGGAAATATGCATGATTTGAACAATCCTCTGGTATCAACAACATCCACAGGGGGGCGTAGTAACCATTGTTAAGTTTCATGAAGTAATAAACATAAAAAAATTAATTTTCCTCTTTTACATTTATTTCTTTTGATTTACAAAGGCAGCAGTCAGCAAAAACACTAAACTCTTTATTACGCTGTAATGCTCTTGGCTGTGTAATTTCAATGTTTGTTTGTAAAAGGTTTAAAGAATTACACAATGCATTGCCTGACTCAAGTTTTGCCACGTCACGCCTCTTGGTCATCATGACTGTCTTACTATTACAGATGAAGCTGAATTCAATTGTAACTCATTGCTACAGCAAAGTCATGCCTTAGCAAACACATATAATCAATTCACACAGCATGAACTATATAATTCCCAAAGGTTACCATCCACAAATTCCCAAATCAAAATAAACAGCAGGAAATGCATGGGGTATGGTACACACACAAGAAAAGTTGCACTAAGGAGCAATGATAATGTACAAAAACATGAATAGCAGGAAAACCTGTTGCCATGAAGATAGACGCATACACATGGACTGTCCAAAACCCATTAGACTCATCCTGTCTCTCAAGCTCTAAAGGCAACAGCATAGTGCTAATTATAAATGGGCTGAGTGTGGAGATTGTTTAAATGTTTATTTGGCTTCTACTGAGGCAGTGATGCGGAATGTCTCATCAAATTATTACCCTAAGTCGATGCAGAGTACATCACTAGGGAAAGCAATAACAAAAACCAAACACTACCAACAAAAAAGTTTCAGGACAGTCAGATTTCTTTTAAAGAAATGAATGAATTGCTTCTGTTCAGCAAGGATGCATTCAATTAATCAAAAGTGACAGTAAAGACATTTATAATGTTAAAAGAAAATTCAATTTAAAATAAATGCTGTTCTTTGGAACTTTCTATTCATAAAAGAATATGTCAGACTTTATCATGGTTTCCACAAAAATATTAAGCAGTACAATTGTTTTCAATATTGATAATAATGAAAAAATACTTCTTGAGCACCAAATCAGCATCGGCCTGTCAGAATGATTTCTGAAAGATCATGTGACAATGAAGTCTGAAGTAATGCATGTTAAGTTACACATAAAATTGCTGGCAATAAAATATTAAAAGCAAAAATATTAGGATCTCTTTTTTAAAAATAGAATCCTTTACATGCACAGCAGATGGTTTCAAATTGAAGTGATTTAAAGTAAAGGGAGCATATATTACATTAACAATTACAGACTGAAGTTTTAAAAAAAGGCATCTGAAAGCACCTTTAAAAGTGAAATTAACTAGGTATCTGATAACTTACAGACAATACAGCACAAAAATGAGTACAACTTATTAAAATATATTTAAAAAAAATAATCAGACCAGGCTAGCAATTTAGTCATGATATGTATATGATGTCCATGTAAACTTGTATCAAATGGTGGTGTAAAGCTTGATTTTACTACCCATACATGTTTTAAAATGAGAAAAAGGAGGACAATGACAGATTCAGACTATAAAATATAGAATATAAAACGAGAAATGCTACACTGTTGCCTTCTGATCATATCGAAAGATAGTAACTTGGTTTTCTATGTAAAAAAAAAAAAAAAACCCACTAAATCACTAAAACTCCATCACAACACAATATTCAAGCAAACTGT
Organism: Squalius cephalus; assembly: GCF_949319135.1. Lineage (NCBI taxonomy): Eukaryota > Metazoa > Chordata > Actinopteri > Cypriniformes > Leuciscidae > Squalius > Squalius cephalus. The sequence continues at coordinate 9,707,131 of NC_137127.1, read as the reverse complement.
ACTTTGCAAGGCAATTTTTTGAAACGGCTGGTTTCCACTTATTTGCTGCTCTTAAATGCTTTTCTTTTGAACTTTCTATTTTTCCAAGAATCCTGAAAAAAAATTATCGTGGTTTCCACAAAAATATTGAGCAGCACTGTTTTAAACATTGATAATCATAAGAAATGCTACTTAAAGGCACAACATGTAATTTAGGCCGCTAGAGGTCGCTTATTCAAAACAAAGGCGTAGCTTTATGATGCCGTGAATTAGCGTGGATTCATGGGAGTTGTCATCTTCACCTTCACCGATGGAGAACAATCCAACGGACTCGGGCAGAAATCATGTTCATGGATGAGCTAATGTATTAAAGTTTTATTATCGTTACTGTGGTATGAAGCAGGGCTGGAGCGAATGCTAATGAGAGAGACCTGCGATACACACCGGCATTGAGTCCAGCGGTGCTTTTATTATGCTTATGCTGAAAACAATCATACTAAATACATTTGAGAGTGTTGAAAGTTATATTATAATGCGTTCGCTCGGTGGCTGCTATGAGACACTTGGTGCACTTTGCAGTAATCTAGATCGATATTAGAATATCATATTAATAAAAACTGGATGACTTGTGTTGCTAAATGACATGTTAATTTTTAAATATAATGTGTGATGGAGAAAGCTCTTTATGATTATGCCTTGTTAGCCACTTGACAAAATAGTGTTGTCTCTGAGGCATGGTACAAACATTGTAGGCTATTCTAGGTAAATCAAGAAAACAAGTGATTCAAACAATCCCAGGTGAAACGTACTATTAAATATATAAAAAATGTACTTGAGTATGTTTTTAGTACAATACAAATATACTTTAATGCATTTTTAATACATTTAACAGTATGTCTTTTTCACCTGGGATAAGACTAACCGTGTTGAGCTATACATTGTTGGAAACGTTTGGAATAATGCAAGTACACAAGTCAACAAAATATAACATTGTTCTAGTGGTTTTTGGATATTTTAATCTAAAAATCTTAGATATTGTGCCTTTAAGAAGATCAACTTAAATAAAAATTAAGCAAATCAGCATAATAGAGTGATTTCTGAAGAATCATGTGAATATTTAAAAATATTGAATTACAAAAACATTTTTAAATTGTAATACTATTTTACAATATTGTTATATAATATTGTAAAATAGTATTACAATTTAAAAATGTTTTTGTAATTCAATATTTTTAAATATTCACATGATTCTTCAGAAATCACTCTATTATGCTGATTTGCTTAATGCAGCCTTGGTGCAGCCTTGGTGAGCATAAGACACTTCTTTAAAAAGCCTTTAAAAATCTTACCGACCCCAAACTTTAGAACTTGGTGTATATAAGTTATTTTAAATTGTAGTGTACATCCAGAAAATTAGTGCACTTTGATAACAACAAATGCTACAGTTTAAACAATTTAAGCAGTAGCTAAATAAATGACATAACACAGCTGCATCTCATGGGATGCAATGGGGAGGTATAAAGTATAAACGCAACTATGAACAGCCTCCCACCCAAACAAAACACCTACTAACCTGAATATCTGTGTCCTTGACTGGCTCAAGAGGCTCAAATGTAGTGGCTGCACTGAGACTTTCAAGACGCTGGGAGATATGGAAGATGTCAAGACCACGAGAGCCCAGGAGGATGGAGCTGAAGTAAAAAAAAAAAAATTGACACCATTTTAAAGAGTATGCTTTTTTTAAATTACTTTATATGAATTGGCATGACTTTTAATTGCATTTGAACACATCAAACTGAAAACTCACGCTTTTACATCAGCTGTGTCTTGAGAGGTTCTGGTGAGAGTGCGGGACCGTAGTCGCTCTCCTGCCTGCTGGATCTCCTGTAGGTTTCGCTCGACATGGGGCAGCTCGGACACGGCCTCGGTCTCTGCTGCGAGCTGTTCTGCCTGCTGCAGGAGTTCCCCGAAGCCCTCAGTATCCATATCCAGCACCTGTTCCACCTGACAGCAAAACAAGAGCAGTATGCCTGTTACACATGGTGATATGCACATCATTTGTATTCAGTATATCAGTTACTATAGAAGTAAAAGTAACACCCAGCAGATTATCAGATACTAGTTCTTGTCATCACTATAATACTGAAAGCTTTTTACATTGATAACCCTACAGTTTGAAAGAGACTCCAGGTTCATTTATCATGATTTTACAGTAGTAACTGTGGGATTTTTGTTGAAAATATATATAATTTTCATGATTACTTAGGTAAGTCAGTGACATGATATACATACATTCGCATTTATTCTTTTAGCATAACTGGGACGAATATTCGTGATAGATAGATAACACAATATAAGTACTACATTGAATGAATGTCATGGTTGTTTAGCTTGTGTAATAGGCTAACTGTAGTCAATAGAAATGACTGTCACTTGCTAGCAGGCTAACTTGACATGAGGTGCTGTCGGTAAACGTGTCCCAAACAGACACCTGTCAAATGCGACTACAATTAACAAGCTATTAAATAGTTAATTAGTTAACGCATATGTAACAACCCACCTCGCTGAATGTGTATTCTTATAGCGGCTATAACAGAATGATTTCACTTTAGCCGCTATGCTAAACACATCCCCCCTCGTGAACTCCCGGGTTCCTGTGAGAGCGAGCGCTGATTGGTTCAAACCGTTTTTTCCCAAAAACACCCGCGACTAGAGCCTCGATAGAACTTTATTCAGATGTTTCTGTTTACAAATTGCAATACGTTAATATCAGCGAGATCAAGTCATGCACAATTTCTGTAAGATTACTTGGAAATCCATTTGACTGAAACATGACGGTGAAGATACAGTGTCCGATATACTTGATATATCATGGTAACTAAGCCTATATAATGTCTAAAAATCATGGTAGGCCTAGTAACATTGTACAATAATACCATTTAAATATTTAATATAATGTTTTAATAATAATATAAACTTTATATAATATATAAATTAAATTATATATACATTTGTACAATATAATTATTAATAATAGTAGGCTAGTATTAAATTACAGTAATATTAAATTCATATTAAGTCCTTAATTACACCATGAGGGTAAAACATGTTGGCATCTGCCTCATTTAACTACCTTCCAACTGACAAATGAATGTGTGCCAAAATGCAGAGTATGCTTGGATAAACAGCCTTTGGCATATAAAATAAATACAAATAAAATAGTAATTTCCCAACTTGGATTTTTTGTTTTGTTTTGCTTTAACCCAACAATTGAAAACCATTTATTTTTTCCTCTTCACTAGGGTGACTATTTTTCCAGATATGCTCTTTGAACAAACCTAACAGAGCAATGATTCACTCAAACAATGTCAGCTTTAAGTTATGCCTCCTGCAGTTATCAGCTTCCAAGAGAGATGTGCTCACACATGCCACATTTAACACCAGAAATTTTGGTTTCGCATTTTGATGGTCCCTTTGACACATTCTGATGACTAAGTAACATTGCACCTACATGTCTACTAAATGAGTGTTAGTAGTCTTACTAAGAGTGTGAAGTAAACTGGTAGGGTTAAAATAAATTGACATGCACTTGTAAAGTTATTAGTAATTGTACATAAATTACTATAAAATTATTAAATTAATGTAATTGTGAAGTTAGTCAATGTTGGAGGTTCATCACAATAAAGAGTCAACAGATATTACTCTAAAGTTGACAGGTAGTAAACTACCTATACAGAATGTGTAAAAAGGACCATCAAAATAAAGTTTAAATAAAATTAACAGTGAGTGGGTCTTAAGAATTGCACTGCCATCTTATGTATTCTAAAACTTGCATTAATAAAGCACTTGAATAGCAGGTCAAGAGCCATCCCTCATTATAAGTCAAGGTGCATAATGTATATTAGAGTTCACACACACAAAAAAGGTATGAAATAAAGCCACACACACCAATAACTGCTGACATTGATATATTGTAGACAAGGTACATGGCAGAAAGACTTACAAATGTATGTTAATAAAGAACAGACATCTTGTGATAGTCTTATTTGTAGCAGTACAAATCAGTGCATCATTTTCCCTCATTAGCCTTTGTTAAATGATTCCACAACATTAAACAGTGAGATTGGAGAACAACTGGGAGGTCATTTATTTCATAGAAAGACAACATTATGCGATGCAAAACGATGACAAATACAGATGAACAAATTCACATTGTTGTAGCAAAACATCACGTTGACCTCCTCATTGACAGCAGCTGGAGCCGCAGGAATTGCCCTTACAGACACAGCCAGAGGCACATTTGCTGCAACCAGACGGGCAGCAGGTACAGCAACCTGTGACAATAGAAAGATAAGTTTAGCCACCTCAGAGAGAGAGAAAAAAAGAAAATTATAGTAGTAAACAGTTATTAAGTTCACTTACTCTTCTTGCAGGTTGTACACTGGCAGTTAGTGCACTTGCAGGTGGCACCACAGTTGCAAGTTCCAGCTACAAAAAAAAAAAAAAAAAAAAAAAAAAAACATAACGTTGCTGATATAACTCCCATTAAATCAATTCAATAAAACTAAAACTACTATCAGATTGTGCTAGAAGCATCAATTTTATGTTTGGTTTGAGGCTTTATAAAAGTCCACCTATATACACACCCTAAAAACAATACAAGTGTATAGTAGGCTAACTTGATTCCAAAACTAAATTCAACATAACTACAAATTCAATGTCTAAAACACTTACTCTTGGCGCAATCACAAGGATCCATTTTTCCTCAAAGTATCTTTAAAGAGCCCGAAAGTCCTTTGGAAGTATCGCTTCACTCGGTCGGTGAATGAGTTGATGTAGAAGGTGCCAGAGAAGTGATCGCGCGCTGCTTTTATACAGCTCTGATTGCACACACCGAGTGCAAAAGCCCGCCCGCTTCAGCCTGCACACGGGCGTTCATCCTCAATCACACTGGGTGCAAACTATCAAACAATCAGGAGTCATCATTCCCACCGTCACATCAATGTGTTGGTTTTAAGATTATATAACTACCATTCCACTCCACTGGCTGAATGTTGATTGCTGTTTGTTTACGTGATTATATAATTATATGCTTTTGTTTGTTATTTTGGGAGATGGAAAGACCATGTTTGATAGCGTAAAGTAGTTTGTTAGAGTCAAAGAGGTCTATAAAATACCATACTTTGACATACTTGCCCGGTATTTGAGCTTCTTTAATGGTTTTAGATTTCTGTGAGAAAGGCAAAGTAATACGACGCCTTTAAATATTAAAGTAAACACGTATAATAGTCTAAATAAGTTATATGCCCAACTTAAGCAGATATTGGCCCATATATGACATTAAAGACACCGAAGATGCTCGCCTAGAAGCAATTTTAGATTTTATGAAAGCTTTATTCTCTCCCATAATTGTTTGTCAACAGTTTGTCCTCTCTGCACACGGCACTAAAGTGAAACAAACTGCGTGCGTGTGCGCGAGCGACAGCCTCATCACGTGCTCCCTGTCTGCACTCGGCGGAGATGCGGGCGAAACCTCAGTAAACAGAAGAATTGATTTGCACTCGTTTACTCTCGAGTATTTTTCCATTACCAATTATTCATTCCAACTGAACTGATGTAACGAGTGCAGAGTGTCTTTGAATTTTGGGGGTGAAGAAGATAAATAATTTAAAGCGTTAAAATGCCAAAAAACGCACGTTTTGAACACTGCTCAGTCAACAAGTGCACGTCCCCATACATCTATGGGTTATATGGGGACGCCCCCCCCCCACACCTAGATTAAAAAGTCACCTAGATTAAAATGTTAATAATACATAGATTTCCACATATTTAAATGTCTTAAATCTAAATAGAAGAAAATAATTGTATACTTATATGCAAACATATTTTGAAATATATATTAAAAATATATTTAAATATTTGATTTTAGCCCCTTTTTACTATTTTTCACATATATTAAACATGTAAATATATTTTTATTGGAAATATTTACATATTTATTTCCTTTACATACGTTTAGATATGTGCAATATATTTACATATCTTAATTTCTAATATTTGTGAATATAGATTAGTTTTCTGTATATGTAAATCTATTTTGAAATATTCAAATATTTAATTAATGTTCCTTTTTATATTTCACGTGTGCCTCCATATATGTAAATATTTTCATTTTACATACATTTATAAACAATCAAAATGCCAAAATACATAAAGCAAATAAGCCTGCAAATGTTTTATCTGCTAGACAACGCTATATATTTAGATAAATAAACTAATCTAATAATCTAATAAACTAGATAAATATAATTTAGGTAGATCTAAATTCAGATGATCGCTCGTATCATTGTTATATATCGGCCAGCCCCAAAACTTGTTAAAGCATAGGCATAACTTATGACATTAGTCTTATGCTTTACGTTAAAAAAACCCCAAAAACAAAAAAGACATAAAGAGATAAAGTCCGTACACGGCTCCAAAAAGTAGAAATTTACAGTCTGTCAATATATTTCTACTTGTTGGACCCGTGGTGCATGTGCCGAGTTTTTGTTGTTGTTGTTGTTGTTTCCCCCAAAATGATAATTACAGATATCATAAGTAGTTGTTCTTGATGCCAAACTGCCAACTTTTATTACGACCTTTCTTTTAAGTTCTTAAATCAGGACCCTGCGCGTGCTCACTTGCACATCCTGCTGGAAACAATCCTCTCCAAGTTATGGACATCAGTTTGTCCTGTCAGTAATAGCAGAATACAACACCTGGCAGCGAACAAGCTAGCGGCTCCGGTAAGACACTTCCATTTATTGTAACTCGTATGTTTATTGCAGTAAAGGGAATATAATTATGCACACATTATCATCTCCAAGCACAGTATGAAGGGTTTCTGCTAATTAGCTACGCAGAGTTAGCAGCACCCCTAGCCAGCGCATAGAGAATACACTGAGTTGCCTGGATCTGGCTAATATATCGATAGCATGTAAATTTCTTCGTTTTGAATGAAAATGGCGTCGCATAATTAATATGTTAAAATAGAAGTACAAAGAAAAAAACTTATTTTTTTGAAACCTAGTGAGTAGACGTGTACACTAAAAGGATTAGCAGAATAGCATGCTAGCAGAAGTGGCTTGGTAATGCCGTGACAAGCTGCCCACTGTTGCTAGGCAACAGAAGCCCCATCGGGCGAGAAGCACAGTAAGCTGTTTAATCTATTACCCAGAGAGAATGGGTAGTTAGATGGGCTAAAGCCTGAATACAGTCTCTTGTTGTGGATCATTTCCCCTTTACCCAAAATAGCCTTTTCATTTCATTTATATTAACTTAGTTCTAATTATGTAAACGTTTTGTTTATTTGATAGTGACAATACTGACATAACATTTTTGAGCTGTAGATTTTAAATATTTAAAAACAATATCAAAACCGGAAAATGTATACAAAACTGAGTAGACTATGTTTTATATATATATATATATATATATATATATATATATATATAATTTCACAATAATGCTTCATTGACTTGCGATCCATGTTGGAGATTCTTGTGGTTTTCTAGTACATGCGTGAATGTTTACAGAGTCATTGTTTTAACATCTGTTTATGGTATTTTCACAGGAAGTTTGCATTGGTAACATCTGATTTTGCTGTTGAGCTGTGCCACCATGTTAGTGCCCATCTTCACCCTTAAACTGAACCATAAGATTAACCCTCGAATGGTTGCTATTGGAAAGTACGATGGGATACATCCATGCCTCACTGCAGCCACGCAAGCAGGCAAGGTAAGTGAAAAGTATTATATTAAAGTAGAGATGCACCGATGTATCGGCTGATTTTTTTTATCAATTTAAAACCATCGGCATATCAGCTATAGAATGAAAATGCTTATTAATTAACTGAATGAAGGCTCTAAGCTGTATAATGTCTGTTGCATAATCCAACGTTTTTCTCTAGATAAAGTAATTAAAGACTTGCTAAAACAAAATAATAATAAAAAAGCCACTTTTGGACACATGAATCACTTCTAATTCACACAAAATTATATCAAAATGCCTGTCTTGGCGAGTATCCTTGTAATCATACTCGGTTATGTCTTCAATGAATGTAAACAGTTGAGAAATAAAACGCTTGTGTACCAGTATATTGGATCCGTGCAGCTTTTAAAGTGACAGCAGCCTAATATTCCTGCTGTGCTTCTGTCTGTGTTTTAATCATACAACAAAAGACATAAAAAATCGCTCACTACTATTGACTAAAACACTTTTGTAACTTTTATAAGTTACTAATCTATTTTTATAACAAAAGTTCAAATAAGAGAGAAAGTGACAGTATATGAATCACCAATAGTTGTATTGAAAAGTATTATATATTAAAATTATATCATATTAGATTGAATTACAATATGTTCTATTATATTATATTTCTCACTGTAATAGTTATTCTTCCCTTTGGCATCAATAGCACATTCAAAAATGTACAAAGCACATGTTTTGTTCAAGAATATTCATGTAGAGAGCTTTGCTGCTCTTGCCATTGTTGTAGTTGCATTCTTGTTTTTTTTCTCTGACAAGTGCCAATTTTTTTTTCTCTGACAGGATTTTTTCTAAGCTTGGTTGGCAGCATAGCCAGCTTTGTTTGTTGTATTTTATTACAATGGACTTCATAGTGCTCATAGCATTGCCAATCTCTATTTAGCCTTTTTTTTTTTTTTTGTACATTTACACAAGCAGCTCCTTGTGGTCCTAATGACAAGCGGGATTGATTTGATTGGCTATTTTAGTTACAAAGTCTGTGATATTTATTATACAATAATGGATAATGTTGTAATGTGGACACATGGTGTGCCTTGTTGAAAAACTTATTGTTATAAATTGACATGTAAAATTGACATTGTTAAAGCAAAGTGATTTTAGGACATTTTCAAATGTGTATTTGTAAAAAAAAAAAAAAAAAAAAAAAAATCTAATACATATTAATCCATTAGCATTTTTACACACGGTACAATCCAGTTTAACTTCTAAACCCATCCAGGTGTTTATCCATAACCCTCACACTCGAGGCCAGAGGCCAGAAGCCCACCGGCTGAGTCAGAGTACCCAGGACTCCGATATCTCACTCCTCAATATCAACCAGGCAGTCAGCTGTCTGACGGCTGGTACTCTGGGACCCAACACCACAGGACACACGCTGCTCGTAGGCTCTCAGACTAACCTGTTGGCCTATGATGTGCATGACAACACCGATGTCTTCTACAAGGAGGTAAGGTTTATATGGTGTGTCTAGTATACATAAAGCTGCAGTGTTTTTTTATTTTTTTTAAAGAATGGGTTCTTAAAATAAAATGGATTTCTTAAGACATTGATACCAGGTGATTGAATGGTTCTTATCCAAGTAAAACAGAAATGTTTATCACATGCTTATTATATAACAGGTGACTGATGGGGCCAATGCCATTGTTCTGGGAAAACTAGGAGATATCCAGTCCACCCTTGCCATCATTGGTGGAAACTGTGCTCTGCAAGGCTTTGACTATGAGGGAAATGACCAGTTCTGGACAGTAAGATCATTTTTGCGTCCTATATTCGAAATATATTTGAGAAACAAAACTATGAAGGATATTTATAGGTATACTTATTCTTTTAAAGGTCACTGGAGATAATGTACGATCACTTGTGCTTTGTGACTTTACTGCAGATGGCAAGAATGAGGTATTATTCTTTTCGTTTTCACGTCATAATGACAAAATACGTTTGTAAGTTATTATAAAATACTGCTTTCATAAATTGACCACACATCCCATCTTTCCAGCTGCTTGTTGGCTCAGACGACTTTGACATCAGGGTGTTCAGAGAGGATGAACTGGTGACTGAGATGGCTGAAAATGAGGTAAGAATTATGACATTTGGTTGATATTTGGATAATTTTTTTTATATACAGTTATTGCTTTCTGTTTTTTTCAGACAATCACATCGCTTTGTCATATGCACGGCAGCAGGTTTGGTTATGCTCTGGCCAATGGCACAGTAGGAGTGTATGACCGCACTGCACGCTACTGGAGGATCAAGGTAGTGCATTTTGGTCCATTCAAAAATATACCTGAATTAGCATTCTTTCCTAGAGGAAAATTATCATTAATCAACATAAATGAGTAAGAATAATTTAGATTTTTTTTCTCACAGTCTAAAAATCACGCCATGAGTATCCATGCCTTTGATCTTAATGCTGATGGTGTTGTTGAGCTCATAACTGGGTGGTCCAATGGAAAGGTCAGTCTTTTAGAAATTACACTGAGTGGCTGTTTACACGGCACCTTTTTCAACTAAAAACTGAAAACTTTTTACACGTTTTGGCTATCCATTTACACTACAACAGCGTTTTGGGGGCCTGAAAATCCAATGTTTTGAAAGCTGGTTTAAAAGTGCAAGTTTTTGAAAACGATACCGCAAATTTGTGAAAATTCAGTCTATAGGCACGTAGTATTTCTTTACAAAGTGACAACTACTGGCCGGGCACTGTAAAAAATGATTGCTGTGATTATTTATCACAACTTAAAATTCAACATTAGAATAAGAAGTAATGTGTTGTTTCAACTTAAAAAAAGTACTTGTTTGTGCTTGACTTAAAATAGTAAGTTTAGTTAACTTTAGTTTAGTTGGATATTTAAGTTATCTCAACAAATTTTAAGTTAAGAATTGCAGCTACATTTTTACAGTGTACATAATACAGCATTTTTAGTTATTTTCGCAGATCCGTGTCAACAGGGATCATTTTGACAACGTTGTCATCTGTAAACGCGAAGGAAAAAATTTTTTAGTACAGTGTTGTCGTGTAAACGTACCCTCACATTTTACTTATCAAGGTTTTTGCTGTACAAGTAAAAAGAGACGATTCCCTGTGATTCCATGTCTAGATTGATGCTCGCAGTGATCGCACTGGTGAGGTGATCTTCAAGGATAACTTCTCATCCTCTGTGGCTGGGATTGTTGAGGGAGACTACCGCATGGATGGACAGATTCAGCTTATATGCACCTCTGTGGAGGGAGAGGGTGAGATGACGGACATTTATTGTAAATGCATGTTGCCCTTGAGTATTGGCTCATCATATATATGTGTCATCCTACAGTGCGTGGCTATCTGCCTGCCAGTAAGGATATGAAGGGAAACCTAATGGATGCTAGTGTAGAACAAGACCTGATCAGGGAGCTGAGTCAACGTAAACAGAACTTGATGCTGGAATTACGAAACTACGAGGAAAATTCCAAGGTTACACATGCGGTTCTTTAGTTCAAATTTAGTGATTTATGTTGATGTTCAAAATGCAGTTTTTGGTGAGTGAAATTTGTGTGACATAGGCTCTTCCTGGAGTTTCGGAGGGGGAATTTAAGATGGGTGTAATTCCAGCTAACACACAGCTCCAGACAGCCTTGTCTGTACGAAGAGCCACAGAGAGCCAGAGAGCACACATAGAGCTCAACATCTCAACTCCGAATGGTACAGTTAAACCATCTTAACTCAGTTGCAACACTTTTTTCACCTGGACTACAGCTGATCAATTTTTAGTTCAATTATATAGACCTGTCATAAAAGCCACATTCAAATTTGTAAAATCTGTTTGACCTGTACAGAGCACCACGCATAACATATGGGGGGAAAAAACAAGATATCGTGGCCACAATTTAACTAAATTAAAACGAACGAATGAATTAGTACAATGTAGCCACAATTAGAATGAATTAGAACGAATTATTAAAACGTGGCCACGGTTTAACTAAAACAAGGAAACAAATTAGCTTAACATGGGAATGATTTACTAAAACAAGGGAACAAATTAGTACAATCCATGCCCTTAATATACGTTTTTTGGGCTCTATCAACATGAAGTTTTAAATGATAATATTATGATATTGTTTTTGCTGCCCTCCTTCAGAAACAATCATTAGAGCCGTGCTGATATTTGCTGAGGGGATTTTTGAAGGTGAGAGTCACGTGGTTCACCCTAGCGCTCAAAATCTCTCTGGCTGTGTCCGTGTCCCCATCATTCCTCCAAAAGACATTCCAGTTGACCTTCACATCAAAGCCTTTGTGGGAGGAAAGACAAGGTGATAAAATGTGGAATATCATCATGACGATTGTCAAACTTCATTATTTGGATTATGAGGATTCATTCAACTACTTATTTTAAGTTTAAAATGGTATTATGAAAAAATATGGTGGAAGAATTTCAAAGAAATCTCATGACGATGACGATGCATTTTTCTGTTCTCCTTCCCCATTTACTCCAGTACACAGTTCCACGTATTTGAAATCACACGTCAGCTGCCTCGCTTCTCGATGTATGACCTTAGCGTTGACTCCTCAGCCACAGAACCCACAGGAAAAGTCACATTCAACATCAATGACAGACCTCAGAGGGTAAAAGGACACACTCAATTAAAAATGGAACTGTGTGCATGACGTCACAAAAATCGTGCCATGTGTTGTTTATCATAGTGCTGATGAAATATGAGGCATGCATCTATGTCTGCAGGTAGTCATGTGGCTAAACCAGAACTTTCTGCTGCCCGAGGGCATTGACAGTCCAGACATCACCTTCACCGCACTGCGTGGAGGAGGTCTCCTGAGAATCAATATGCAGCATAGTGGAGAGGTGCTTTTATTGTGTGTTTGTCAGTATTTGTGAGCTACTTGATAAAAAAAAAACTCTAACTTAGTTCTTCCTCATCAGATCACGTTGAGAACAGATGACATTGATCTGGCTGGAGATCTGGTCCAGTCACTTGCTTCTTTTCTGGCCATTGAAGACTTACAGGCTGAAGCTGACTTCCCTGTCTACTTCAAAGAGCTACGAACCACTCTCACTGAGGTTAGGAATAGCAACATCATCTTTAAGATTAACATTTTTTGAAGTCTTTTAGCTGCAAACATTATGTTCGTGTTAGGTGGATGATTTTCACTCAGTGCATCAAAAGCTCACAGCGGCAATGGCAGATCATTCCAACTACGTAAGAAATATGCTGGTGCAGGCGGAAGATGCCAGACTCATGGGTGATTGGTGAGCATCTTAGTTTGATTGATCAGTCCTCTCGCTTTCTCAAAGACATGTACTCACAGAAATGATATTCTGTTTTTTAGGAGAAACATGAAGAAACGCTACATTGAGCTGTATGATCTCAACAGAGATTTGATCAATGAATATAAAATCAGGTCTAATAATCACAATGCCCTCCTCGCACGGCTGAAATCAGTTAACCAGGCCATCCAAAGGGCAGGGAGATTGAGAGGTGGGTGGATTTTACACAGTTAACGAGTATTCATAGTTTTCACTTGACGTCACACTGTATAGGAACGCCCACCTGGAGGGCTAAACAAGATTTTCCTCCACTGCCCGGCAGTTATTTTTACCAGGTTTATACTGAGTACTAATGTACTAAAACAGTGAGTTTTCCCCATATAAAACCTTTTTCAAGTAAAATCTTAACATGAAATATAGCGTGTTTGCATTCATATTCTGTTTACCTATATATATAGTATGCATCATCAATAAGAAGTATACTGAATTTGATCTTTTAATAAGTATATTAAGCCACATTAAGTGTTTTAGAATGTCCTGCTATTTTTCGTGATTGAAATACTGTGCCTGGTGTTTTAAATGGATTACAAGTGCCCCAAACTTGCAGTTTGTTCAAATATCGTTTTTTTTTTTTTTTGAGAGGTCATCTAAATATTTATGGTTTGAAACGGATGGAAAATGGACAGGCTTGTGCTGCAGTTCTATAGATGTTTTGCCTTCTAGGTGCCAGTCATATGACTGAAAACTATGAATAGCTTAAATGGTCTCTCAGCTCATTAGTTCTTTTTTTGGCAATTAATTGTAATCACGATTATAATGAATTAATTTCCAATTATGCTTTTCAGTGGGAAAACCCAAAACTCAGGTTATCACTGCCTGTCGAGATGCCATCAAGAACAACAACATCAATGCTCTTTTCAAGATCATGAGAGCAGGGACTACTTCCTCCTGAGGAACATCTGGTCCTAAATGACCTTAAGCAGAAGTCTGGAAGATCAGACCACATTCCTGGGGGAGAACCCCCAAAACAGGCTCGGAAAGTGCCCAGTAGCCTACTGGGAAATGAAAAGGCCTGCATGAGGGGATATATTTTGAATCCTGCCTTCACTGGCTGCAGTTTTGTTTTAGAGGAGTAACTGGGTTGGTCTGTCAGTAACTGTAAAGTCTTAGCCAAAACGTGATAGCCAAAGAGACTGTATTTTGTGTACCAAGGCAATGTGTTTGTAAATCGACTGGTTTTATCTGTATTCAAACAGGATATTAAATTATTATATTAATGTATCTGTTTTCATTCTATCTGTGCTGTTAAACGGTTACATCTAGTTTTATTTTCCACTATGGAAAAGCAAAAGGGGCAGCAACGGGACTCTCCTGAATTCCTAATTCTCTTGCGCGTTCTCGCTTCCCTGTCCTCGCTCCCGGCTCGCGAGGAGTTGCTGCGCTGGCATCTGGCGCGCGGTGCATCCCAACAAACTTCGAGCTGTCACGTGATCAATGAAATACCTTTAAAAATGTGCAAGAAGTCTTCAGCTTTTAACTGATATACATTCTCACGAACATAACTGTTGCGAACAGAGATGTCTGTAACGTAACGCATTTCAGCGAGTTGGAAAAGTTTTTTTTCTGAAACATGCACACGCAACAGTCTCGTGTAGCAGCTTTATTAGTGGAAGCAGATGTTTGGATCTGGTTGCAGTGCTGTCTTGTCATTGCTCTCCTGGTACGCCGTCATCTGGGTAAGTTTTGTAAATGTATGTTTGAAACAATGAAAGGCCGTTATAAAGAAGGCTGAACGCGAAAATGTAATTAAAAAAGAAAGCAACTTGAAATGCAGACGCACTATAATAACGATCCTGAAGGGTAACAATAATTATTTATCACACGAGGCAGCGTCAGTACATTTTAAAAGATTGTAACTAAAATGTAATTGTAGTTATTTCTAAATTTCAAATGTTTAAATTACACAAGTTTGTTTTAGGCTTATAAAACATGTGCATTTGTGGTGACGCGTTTGTTTTTGAATGAATCTTTTAAGCGAACGAATTGTTCGGGTGCACAGATTCAAATACGAGTCGCTGTTTTGGGTTTCGAGGCTCAGCGTGTCAGAATAAACTCGTTCGTTAACGAACTGAACCAGATCTTGTTCGTTAAAAGTATAATAAAGCCAGTTGTAGAGCAAACACAGTACAGGGTTGTCATATGAGTGGGGGGAAAATGCTTAGAAACACTCTTTCGGGAGACTTGTAGGCACACAACTCGGCTTTGGTGTTTTTAACGAATCAATTGACTAAATGGTTCAATGACTCATAACTTACACTAACGATGTAGTTACAGAATAGACAATTGAGCAAATAATTTTACATATTTGAGGAATGAAGTAGTATTTACATATCTTAATGTGTCATTATGTGGTGTTGACGAATTATATGTGGATATATTGATATATTGCATATGCATTTTTGTAAACTGACTGATGACTTGGAAAAGCAACTGTATTTAGGTATATTTCTGTGAATAAGAGACACTTAAGCTCTTTCCACAGTTTTAACCTTTTTTGCTTCTTCTTTTTTTCATACTTTGAAGTGCCAGAAAAGATTATTAAGTTCCAAAATTGGTCAGATGTGTTTCCTGTTATAAATTGTTTCTGTATCCTGTTTCGTAGAAGTATGCGGTCCTGGCCGTTTATGAAGCATAACTTTAGTCAAGTAATATCCTGTGTCTCCTGTTGTTTGATGACATCCAGGATGCTGTGGTAAGAAGTATTTGTGATGCCTCTCAAATACAGACATATCTTACACAATAGGAAATTGGATTTACGGACATGTTTTTAAGTATAACTGCAGATTTAGTTATGTGTTTTAAAAGGTTAACCGTAGCATGAAATTCATTTTAGGAGGAAAAATACAACCTAAATAATGGTCTTCAAGCAGTTATCGTGCATTTATTTTAACTGACTTTTGTTTGTACTTTTATTTAGCAGAACCTACTACGGCCGTGAGAAAATCCAAACACTTTAAGAACAATGTGAGACTTCTACCGAATTTCATGGGAGTATAACAGTAAAACCGGTCACACCATGAGAAGGGTCTATATAAAGGGAGATATACTTTGCTCCCTAATTCTGCTGGTGCTGCTGTTTCTGCTGTTATATGCCCATCAAAGTATGACACCCGTATGGGGGACATTGCACATTCAACATGGGTCCACCAGCTCAAGAACACTCCTCAGTGGAGCACCAAAGGGACTGGAAACAAAGCCGTTCCCTTTAAAATCTCCAGACATACCTCCTTGCAAGCCTGAGGTTCATATCAAGCCTAAAGCACAAAGACCATCAAAGGTGAAATCTCAGAAAGCAAAGTCTAAATTTATCCAACCCTCAACGACAGCAAGTCTGCTACCAACACATGCTTCCTTTGACTTTTACGATTACCTTCGAAAAAAAGACCAACGGGACTTCAAGCTGCTAATCGATCAGCCTACAAAGTGTTCTGGACCAGAAGGAGCGCCCTACATGCTGATCGCCATAAAATCAGTAGCAACGGACTTCGACAAACGTCAGGTCGTTCGACGCACATGGGGACGAGAAGGTGTGTTCCAGAAAGACGTGAACGTCAGGAGAGTTTTTCTTCTCGGTGTACCCCAAAATCAAACAGCGCTTCCATTATGGGACAAACTTTTGGGATATGAGAGCCAAACTTTTCACGACATCCTCCTGTGGGACTTTGAAGACACATTCTTCAACTTGACACTGAAAGAAATCCACTTCTTACAGTGGATCAATGTTAGCTGTCCCAAAGCAAAGTTTATTTTTAAGGGTGACGCAGATGTGTACGTGAACATCGACAATATCCTGGAGATGCTTGAGGGTCAAAAGATCAATAAGGATCTTTTTGTCGGCGACATCATTGTCCACGCAAGACCAATTCGCAGGCGCAACAGTAAGTATTTCATCCCCGAGTTTATTTACGGCCAGGGGATCTACCCGTCCTATGCTGGCGGAGGTGGCTTTGTCATGTCGGGACATACCGCATTGAAGCTCCACCTCGCCTGCAAAGAGGTGGAACTCTTCCCCATTGATGATGTCTTTCTGGGCATGTGTCTGCTGAGGATCGACCTTAAGCCAACTCGCCACGAAGGCTTCCGCACCTTTGGAATTGTGAGACCGTCCGCCGCCCCCCACCTCCAGGTCTTTGACCCCTGCTTCTACAGAGAGCTGATGGTGGTGCACAGCTTGACCGTCCCACAGATCTGGCTCATGTGGAACCTTCTGCATGACCCTAACCTTCAGTGTCACAGCAGTCAGGATCCTACGGTTTTCCCCTTTCAATGGAGAGACAAGATGACTGCTAAGAACAAGGCAAAGGAGAAGCTTAGGAACAACGACTATGGGTTAAAAGTGTTTGTGGAGCATTAACTCCTAGAAAATGACTGTACTGTGAAAATAAAACATAAAACGGACAGGGAATATATGACCCTGGACCACAAAACCAGTCAAAAAGGTTTTCAATGTACATGTCAATCAATGTAGATGAATAAATAAGCTTTCCATTGAATGTATGGTTTGTTAGGATAGGACGATATTTGGCCAATTTGAAAATCTGGAATCTGAGGGTGCAAAAAAATCGAAACTGAGAAAATCGCCTTTAAAGTTGTCCATTTATGTTCGCGATTGTGCTGCATTCACTCACAAAAATAAATGTCTTATATATTTACGGTAATTTTGACCCAGACAATGTATTTTTGGCTATTGCCACAAATATACCCATGCTACTTGTGTGACTGGTTTTGTGATCCAGGATCACATATGAGGAAAAACTAAAGCAATAATTTACCGGCATGTCAATCAAACCCCCACATGACATGGAAGAGAAAATAGATACCATTAAGAATTAAGTTTCCACAACTTAACATTTCATGGCCAGTGGCCACGTTTTATTATTTCGTTCCATTGTTTTAGTTAAATCGTGGCCACGTTGATTGTACTTATTTGTTCGTTTAGTTAAGTCATGGACGTGATTTAAAGTCCCCCTGTAGTCAATAATTTTGTCCCTTAGAACTCATCTTTGATCACCAAAAGTTTTTTCCTGTGAAAATATTTATTCATGCCTTAAAATAGCTCGAATGTAACTCTACACACTTGCTTCATTTAGTACATGCGGACCCATGAATATGCAAATGAGCCCCGCCTCCACTTACTCATACAGGCTCCTCTACAAGTCAATGAATCAGTACAACATGGCCACAATTTACCTAAAATTATGAAATCAATTAATTTGTGGCCATGATATCTGTTTTTTTCACCACGTCATATGGGGACTCCATTTATATGACTTCCTTTCATGATTGTTTTTTGAACATGCTGCTCTTTTCCACACAAAGAAAACATCCAATGACCATCAACTGTCCTGCTCCAAAGGTACAACTCATACAGCTATATTCCAAATGCTCTGAAGCCATATGATAGCTTTGTGTGAGATATTTAAGTCATTATTCACTGAAAATCTCCTGAAGTGATCTGCATTGACACATATCTGAATGTTTCTGAACATTTCAGGCTTTTGGACTGTTTAAAAAAAAATTGCTCAAATATAAAAGAAAAAAGGTTCACAAAAGCTTCTGTAGAAGATTCTTTATATCCAACTCAAACTATTCTCTTTTTTTTTTTTTTGGAAATTACTGTAGAGTTTGTCTAAATGATAAAGATGTTGTACATGAAGTGCAAAGGAATCAGACACATTTTGTATGCACAAAATGGACACTAATGTTATGCATTGAAAAGTACTGAGTTATGTAATATAGAACAGACTATTACTGTATGCATATCTTTTATTAGACAAATGGCACCACTTTTTTTTCTTTGATTGATTAGTGTGCTGCATTGTTTTGGATGACCTGCTGTCTTTTAGATTTACATTAAACTGAATTGAATGATTCTGAAAGTAGCCTCCTGTGAACATGAAAATTAAGTGAATTTAACAAAAGACAAAAGATGCCTCCATTCTTTCCCCCCATATTTATTACATCCATTCTTTAAATATTTTTGTTGAACACACTGTAACAGTTTTAATGAACAAAATGCAAAATTAGCAGTTTAAAAAAAAAAAAAAAAAATTATAATGCTTTCAGTAGATTGAACAAGGAAACTAAAATCCAATGGTCACAGCATTGTTGCCCCACTCGGAGCTTTTGACAAACCAGACCATTCCAATTTATACTCCATCAACGCAGTGATTATTGCTTTGAAAACATAACAAAAAGAAACAAACAACAACAAAAATTGCCTGATAAATGTTGATCTTCCGTGTACATGTTCCTTAAACCTACAGAAGTAAAAATATCTGTGATACAAAACACCACATTGCAATCAATTTAGATACACACTTTTTTTTTTAATCGAGGATAAATCCCACTTCCAGAAATGGGTTAAATGTACTGAATCCACAAAAAATAATCACTTTTTGGAGGATGGGGAAGAACATACAATATAGAGGAATACAATACATAGCATTAATATGCGCATTACACTGTATGGAGTTTGTCCATTTCTAATTAAAATCCTCAGGATGATCATTCATTCATTCATTCCGATGCAAAAATAGGATAAAGTCTGAAGAAGAAACAATACAGCCAAAACCCATTTGATGAAAAGCATTCACTTGCTCCTGGCATTTAAAAAAAACATCCACCTGAGTTTGGGCAGGCAATCAGCCCATCAGTCCACATTCCCCCCCTCAGTTCCAATCCCTAAATGACAATAGAAAAAGCGGTTGTGTTGTTCCTTATCGACAACGGAGATTCCAATTGTGCATCTAAACAGTTTGCTTAAAGATCTAACCATATTAAAGTGGAACTCCACATCCATTTCAAAAAGTACAAATTGTATTAAGACAGAAACACCACAACCACTTTGTGAACTTCAGATCACGAAGGGCAATCTCCATTTTCTGTAACATTTTTGTACGCAGACTGCAATAATCAATTTAAATACACTGAACACATTAAACTAGCGCTTAATGAAAAGAGTTCAATACCCAACGAGTCGTTTTTTTTCTCCCTATAATATTCAGGTACGTTTTCGGAAACAAAAGGACTATGACTATTCATTTAGCTTTACATGCTCAGACATACACAAAGCAGTTCAAACAATTTCATTTACAGAGAAAAAAGTCAAGACAGGCTCGGTGGGAGATGAGGCACAATGTTAAAAGCATCTTCCTTGTAAAAGACCAAAAGTTAAGGGTAAAATATATTAAAAACGCCACTGACGGTCTTCCAGCGGAGTTAACGTAACAGAAAGCTAAATGCCCGAGTTAGCCTGAACCACACAGTGCAGAAGCCTGAAGGGAGGTTGGAATGACACCAGAGGTGTGGAGCTTGACAGCCATTGGTGGTTACGCTGCCAGGAAGCAAAGCAATGAACAGTAGTTAGAGGTGAACAAACCATCTACTGAAGTTAAAATGCTCTAGTCATCTCCGAAAGTGGTCAAATGTAGGCTACGCCATCTAGGACAACACTCGAGGGAGGGAAACTGCTATATTGTCCCTCAAGAGCTGGCAAAGGAAACCAGAAACTCTCAGAATGTTCCAGACATCAGCTGATCTGATACGGTACCGTTAGGGCAACAAAACGATGAATATTCTGCACGCTATTTACAGATCTGTACAGACATGGACACACCGTGCTTGAGAAAACATCACGTCTACTTGCTATGGAAACAACAGCAACCAATCTGAAGAGAGAGAAAGCTTCAAATAAAAAAAACAATTCAGGGACTTAATAGATCAAATCAAAAGGGAATGTTCTTACACTGTGGGTGTTAAAAATGTCAAAGAGCTAACTGTTGTTTCTTCTTTGGCTAATGATTTGGCAATCAGGTGACAAAACAGTTCTGCAGTTAAGACTTTAAGATACTGAACAAGGGAAAAGAACTTCACATCTTTCTACTTGGAACAAAATAAAAGGACGCAAACAGAATTGACGGCATGACATCCAGTGGGAAAAAGAAACAGCGATGGGTGGATGGCTTTTCTCTCCGGTCTGGGTTGCAACTAGCTTTGAAATCCAGATTGCACGTCGTCGTTCCCTCCCCCGCCGTTCTTTCTCTCTGAGACTCGCAATTAAAATGTTCCTTAGTGGACAGGAGACAATTATCAAGTAAATTAGGTGTATTTTAGTGCAAATGTTCAAAACTAATGAGCTCATGAACAACAAAACAATAACGGAATCAACACAAGCGGGTGTAGGGTATCGAAATGGGAGGTAATCTGTGCTGCTGACTTGGTATGAAATGGGTTTATGAATCGTTATGTGTGTATGTGAGCCTGCTCATGTGCCACAAGAACATTTTCACAGCACTGGATCCACACTGTGCAAGCTTGTGCTTGTAACCTTCCGTAAATGCATACAAAACACACTCGTTGAATTTACGCGGCAAAAGTTTGTCCTCATTCGACTTTGTTCTCATCCTCTGCGCATAGGAAAGCAAATGAACTTGAATGCGTGTGCGTTTTGGTTAAAGTGTTTAGCGTGCAGAGGAGAAATCGGTTCAATGTTCGCCCTTTGGTGCGTCTGGTATGGAAATTTAGAAGGTTGGGCAAAAAAATAAAAAAAGAATACACAAATATGCTTGTGTGGAAATGAATCACCGTGCATCCACAAGTACTATAACGATGATGACGTTGATGCATGTCTGGGTTAAAGCTTTGGGGGCAGAGCCAGGTTTGCATGGTTATCTGAGATTATTAGCAGGCTGAGGGCAGCCTCCATGCTATTATTGAGGAGACCGAATTGAGGGGGGAAGAGTTTAACTCCAGAGAAACTCCCAGCATGTCTTGCTTTAGCTTGTGTGATGGCAGCAGTGAGTGAAGGCACACTCTACTGGTCAGGTCAGAGGCTCTGCAGGGCTGGACGGGCACCGTGGGCATGGCGGATTCCTCAGTGGGCGCTGGGCTCGGCACGGGCCAGGCTACTTGGACGAGGCGCTCCGTAGAGAGTCACAGAAGCTATGTGGTTATTCTGCATGACCTGTAACAACAGCAACAGCATGGAGATGAGATCCAATAAGTGCTTAGCTGTGTTTGAGCTATGGTATATGGTTATCTGCCAGTATTATGGACTATGAAAAAGAATATGATTAACCAAACAGTTGATGGACCTTATTGACTTCCATAATATGGAAAAAAATTAAAGGACAAGTTCGGTATTTTACACTTAAAGCCCTGTTTACAGATCGTTTCTGATGAAATTGAACGGTTAAGATTAAATTTTGGACAAATGCTGCTGTCCCGAGAATTTTAGGTTTCTTTCGCTTCCCCCCCCACCAGTAGACTGGGTGTATAGGTGCACTCGAACACTCCTTCCTAAAACACATTCAACTTTCGTTTACAAAGACGTGAAACTCACCGAGTGGTCAGGGGTGTCCACTGATATTGCTCACACAAAAATCGCTGCAAAATATGCTTTCCAACAGGTGTTTTACCATTCGTTGTAAAACTGTGGACCTATTTTTCCAAACGCCTCACACCCGAACTTCTTCCATTGAGAGCTTGAATAATAGACACTCCAGCCCAGTTGGTGGCGATAATGCACCTTTGCAAGCAAACCACTGGCATTTCATTGTTTGCGATCCGCCGTGAAAAAAAAAAAAACACGAAGAAGAAGAAGAAAACAACCCCTGAACCCCATTTCAGTTTCCGGCGCGGAGTAATACCGTACCTCACAGCACATCCAATGCAAGTCAATGGAGTTGGACAAAAACTACGATAAAACCTGTTGGAAAGCATATTTTGCAGCGATTTTTGTGTGAGCATATCAGTGGACACCCCTGACCACTCGGTGAGTTTCACGTCTTTGTAAACGAAAGTTGAATGTGTTTTAGGAAGGAGTGTTCGAGTGCACCTATACACCCAGTCTACTGGTGGGGGGGAAAGCGAAAGAAACCTAAAATTCTCGGGACAGCAGCATTTGTCCAAAATTTAATCTTAACCGTTCTATTTCATCAGAAACGATCTATAAACAGGGCTTTAAGTGTAAAATACCGAACTTGTCCTTTAAATACTAGGGGGACATCAACTGATTGGTTACCGGCATTCTTCAAAATATCTTCTTTTGTGTTCAGCAGGAGAAAGAAATTCATACAGGTTTAGAACAACTTGAGGGTGAGTAAATGATTTTTCATTTTTGGGTGAACTATGCATTTAACGGCATCATCCAAAATGTTAATATCAATACATCCTTAATATAAGCAAATTATACTTTCACTGGACTGTAAACATGAAAATCAAATCTGCCATTTATTTGTAAAATTAATATCTTTATTTATTTTTAAAAGCAACTTTTTATACAGGCTAACTAAGTAAAACAAACAGTACACACAGATGGCCCAGTCACATACCTCAAATATCATTCTCTGCAGTCCAAAACAAAATGTGGAACCAAAAGGGTTGGTGTTGTTTGCAGAGGATGACCTGCAGAGCAGTGCACAATAAATCCATTAATCAGAGCATTATAAACAGGTTTTCATATGCAGCGGTGCCTCTGTGCTGTAGCTTGCGTTGAATTATGTGAATGACCTCTGACTTTGTTTTAATTCAGGCAGTGTTGTTATTTTAAAATAAAACTATTAAAATATTTTTGTCAATTGAAGTAAAGCTGAAATAATAAAAGGTTACCCTTTAGTTCTATATATACACTATAAGTACATTCTACTAACTATAAGTAACTTTGCAACTGCATGCCAACTAACTCAAGAGTATTAATAGGCTGTTTGTTTAGGGTTAGTAGAATAAGTAGACATGTAGTTGCCAAGTTAATTAGGGTCAGTATAATGTCTGTTGGAGGACCATCAAAATCAAGTTTTTGCAGATATTAAGCAGACAGTCTACTAATAGGCCTATGTCACGAAAAAATTGAAGACTGGAAGTACGTCTTTTAGTAGGGATACGGCTCTTCCGGTTAGCTTTTTACAATGGCGGAGTCCGATAGATACCGCTGGACCAAATCTCTCCGCAACCTGCCTGAAGTCACATATGATGATGTGGTTCGGATGGTAAATGAAAACTCTCAAGTGGAAACGTCAAAACTGATGAAAGGGTACAAGTTCTTCTGGGAGAACCATTGTTGTTATAGCTCTAGCCGTTCGCCAGTAAGGTAAACGTTTCTATGGTAATGGCGAGTTGGACCAATCAGCAGACGTTGCTGCTACGCTTAGGATTGTGGGTAGTGTAGTTTTTTTTTCATAAGATCGCAGATAAAACATGTTTTTCTTAAAACAAGATACAAACTTATAGCTTCTACAGGAGCAAAAACCTTCATTTCACAACCTCATAGCTCGTGGTCAGTCTACCTCGGATGGTTTCGACATTATGGCTGATAATCTAAATCCTTATCGAGAAATACTGTTGACCGGAAGTTCTGAATCCCTACTCAGCGTTCCGGAAGCAGGAATTGTGACATAGGCCTATACTCTAATGACTGCTAGTTAACATGTAGTTGCGGAGTTACTTATGGTTAGTAGTAGGGATATCGGTATCGGCCGTTAAAGGTGCTCTAAGCGATGTCACACGTTTTTTAGGCTGAAACATTTTGCAAACATCTCCTCACTATCCGCTAGCTGCCTGTCCCCTGAACACACTTGTAAAAAAATGCGGTCTCTGTAGACAGCCCAGGCTCCACAAACGGCAACAAAAACAAACTGGGCCAACCTGCACCACGAAACATAACAAACAGTGTTCCAGCCAATAACCGACAAGAATGATTTGGCGGTGGGGGTGGGGGTGGGGGGGGTTAGTGCGCGTGCACATGAAGGGGGGTGTGGGGAGTGGAGGAGAGAGAAGCATGAAGAGGGAAGTTAGCTAGAGGAGAGATGTCCTAGACAATGACTAATGTTAGAATTATATTCTCTTGAATTTTGATATGGCCGACACACAACCAAAGAGACGATGTTCCGATGAACAAATAGCAAGAAGAGGGAAAAGGAGAAGGAACGCGCAAAGTCACGAATTTACATCGGAAAAGCCTTCGAAAGCTGGCGAAAACTCCGCCGGCAGAAGGGCTTCCAATCCGACATTCAGGTGGCTCTGTTTTTGGTGGACAGGTGGGTAAATCCAGGCAGGCGTTCATGACTGTTTCAGGAAGCACGGAGGGGAGGGGAGGGGGAGGGGACGGGATGAGGAGGAGGGAGGGTCGAGCTATGCCTCCATTTTGTTTGACAATACTTCGAATGTCAACAAGAAGTGACGTCACCCAACGTCGCTTAGAGCACCTTTAAAAGCAATTATTTTCACTATCGGCCAATAGTCAGGGCCAATTATATCCTGTCAATCAATAGGAGGCGGAAAAACGTGTCAGACTGATTACCAGACTGCATACTGTGTGTGAAGAAAATGTCTCCTGTGTTGAATTTAGGGCGTTAATGAAGGCTCTATTTGACCTTATGAATCAAGCCAGGGATGCCAGGTCTGAGATTTTTCCCTACACTCGCCTCGCATCCAACAAAGCTTTGTTACTTCTGATAAGAAATAAAGTCTCAGCTTTCAAATTCTGTCCATTTGATCATGAAATTCAAACAATAAATGGTGTTTTGATGCTCTTGAATGTGACATAACAGATCGCTGTAGTGCCCCATTTCAAGCGGAAACGCAAATCTTTTCTTCCACTTTAATACAGGTTATAGCACATGAACATGCATAAACATCAAAAGGTACGTTGAGATGCAGTACAACTTACTGAATTGCATTATGTCTCATGTAATAGCTCAATCAGTGTTTCATCCATGGAAGATGTCAATAAAACAGTTTGTACTGTATATGCGCCCAAAATATACGTTTCTCACCTGTGTAGCACAACTGGTTTTTCCATGGGGTGTCCTAGCAGCTCCTGAATCTGATCCCACTGGGTGCAAAGGTTGAAAACATAATTAGTACTCACTTACTTAAAAATGTTTAATTATTTATCACATACAGTACTACATAACATCTAATGCATGTGTATATAATGTGTTACATAAAGAATGTGTAGGCTAAACACTGTCTGTGAACTCACTTTGCTGTAAGTGGTCAGAATGCAGTCCTCACTCTGAGCATCCGCCCCATCTGAAACAGAATTTTAAAGAATGAGACAAACACAAAAGACCACAGAGACGCAACAGAGAATTACGATCTAGTCCAGAGAGTCTGATATAGACTAACCTTTTTTAATGACAAGAGGAATCTTGAAATCACACCGATGATATCTGAGATGGGGCAATAAAGTGTGTAAATAAAGTGGTATGTGATACTGAAACCACACATTTCTAAACACTTAAATGAAAATCAATATTCAATCAATATGTCCAGACTGCAAACCTTCCAGACCTTTCAAACAGCAGCGACCAATGCAATGCAGCAAAGAAATGAGACTTACATGTTAAAATTGTAATGACCAGGGAAGTTGGTGTGAAGGACAAATTTTTTGACCAGGTGGGTTGAAGAGTCAAAGAGTATATCCTGAAAGATATATAGAGACATAATGCTCAAAAGTCAATGGCTTTATGCAGATTGAACAAACAAAAGCTACACTAACAGCATGTTATGATAAATAGTCATTTAAGTAATGGAGTTATTTAAAGCTAATACTCACCACTCCTAGAATATAATAATTAAAGAAGTAGTCATTACATTTGGACGGGACTTGCTTGTGAGGGGAGGGTGAATGGATCTTCATCTGAGACATAAAAAAAAGGAAAAGATATGTCAGGACAAACAGAGTAAATGTGAAGAGGGAATGTCCGGGTTTATTTCTGAGAATGTAGCTTTGCTCATCTTGAGATTAATGTACTGTGTGTTGTGTATAAATTGGATCGGTCATTACCTTGTCCTCTGACTTGTAGAAGACCTTATGTGGGGAGCCAAGAGCACTCAAAACATCCTGACAAGAATCTCCAAAGTAGATGTTTCTCTCAACAGCCCGCACTTTCGTATCAGCCAACACTCCCGGGCCACATCCTGAGAAAGTGAAGTAACACATACAATGTGACAAAGCGGCGTTCCAAACAGCATATTTGTTTACCAATTCAATTTCCATTAACACTGGACCACTGGATATCACTTATAAACTGGATTACAGCACCAAGATTTTACTTTGGACACCCAACGCAGTAGCAAAATCGGTTATGAAAAAAACAAAATAAATAAACATACACTGCCATTTCAAATGCTTGGGGCCTGTAAGATTTTGTAATCCTATTCTCACCAAGGCTGCATTTATTTGATGAAAAATAAAAATAAAATTTTTAAATATTATTATATTTTTAAATATTCCTGTGATGGCAAAGTTGAATTTTCAGCAGCCTTCCAACCAGCAGTCTTCAGTGTTACATCTGGTGCTCAAAAAATATTTCTTATCATCAAAGTTGAAAATAAAATATTTTTGTGGAAACCGTGATAAAAAAAATTCAGGATTCTTTGATTAATAGAAATTTCAAAAGAACATTATTAGAAAAATAAATATTTTATTACTTTGTAAATGCCTTACTGACTTTTGATCAATTTAATACATCTTTGCAAAAAAAAAAAAAAAAACGAACAGATCTTAAATGATGTTTATTGAAGACATTTCTGTTTACTTATGATAAATAATTTTAATCCTGAACTCGTTTTAATATTAATATTATTTATTAACAGTAAAATAATTTTAAAATGTAAGTATTTTGCTATCCTTACAATTCATGATTACATAGTTGCAGGTTTTTCTTTGCTGTCTGTGACCCTTCAGACCTATCAGACTCACAACCCTCCAGTTTTGTGTCACAACCCTTCAGCTGAGAACCATTGGACTATTAATAGTAGTTAAAGTCACACAGTACGGATTACCAGGAAAATGACCAAAGAATTGATAATAGAAGCTATATAAACATATTTGTTAATCAATACATTTATGATTTTTCCAGCTCTGGTTTATGCTAAAGTGAAAAAAATAAACCTATGTTGTCTGTTTATGTTGGTGATGGCTAACAATCAAACAATAATCATCAAAAAATTGTATTTATCTCACAAGCACACATTACTAATGCTAGTTTTCTAAGCACAGCATAGCTTAGGTAATAACATGTCATGGCATGCCTTTAAACACAGAAGCATGGCAAAAACAGGAAACTGTGTTGCCCTCATCAAAACAATACATTTTCGTTAATGGCATATTATGATTAATTAAAATACATAGAAATATGAATGGAATCAAGAATGATCAAAGTATGATATTCTACAAGATGTTTTTTAGTGGTTACAAAGGGTGATGACAAGAGCTGGTGATAAAAAGTTTCCTTTGAG
Source organism: Squalius cephalus (assembly GCF_949319135.1). Taxonomy (NCBI): domain Eukaryota; kingdom Metazoa; phylum Chordata; class Actinopteri; order Cypriniformes; family Leuciscidae; genus Squalius; species Squalius cephalus. The sequence goes on along the minus strand of NC_137127.1, from coordinate 9,678,782 downwards.
GCATCTAAACATGCATTCCAGCATTCTGGGAGTTCATGAGAATATGAAACTCTTATAAAAAGGTGTGCATGCTTACAATGAATTTAGTCACGTGCATATTTAATAGAACCATTGCGAAATGATTTCTGACATTAGTGAATGAGTTTGGGTTGCTTGTAATACCTGCGGTGAGGAGACGAAGTTTGAGACCCATGGGTCCCGCCCCATCCCTCATCACCTCCACACTCTCTGCATACACATTACCAAGGAAACAGGCCAGAGGCATCACCGGAGCCCTGCAAAGAAATATATCATTTACAATGATCGCTGCTTGTGGAAATGCAACCCATGAGGTTCTTACCAAACGCTTAAACTGAACAATCAAAACTAGACACCCAAAGTAACAGACTAAATGCAGATTAATGCTCCCCTTTTGCCACATCAACATTACAAATGGACATAATAAGATGATGACTGTGAACTTTGAAGGTCTGTTAGTAAACACATCCATGCTCAATAGTCTTATGCATATAATCATTCATTAGTGAATGGCATTTTTACACATTTTTATCCTCACACAAAGGCCTCAATTATCCGAACAAATGCACAAATCTTACTTGGTTTCTTGAAGGTTGTTTCCGGAGTAAATGTACATCCGTTTGACAGTGGCCCCATGGGGAATCTGCAGGGAGGCCAAGCCATGGGCAAAGTTAGGCTGTCAAAGCAAAACAGCTAGTAGTAGAATGCAGTGTCTGTGCAGGTGTCTCCTCTGGTGAAAACATGCTCACATCATCATCACAGGATACATTCATACATCAGGCAGGGGTTATTTTATCATGAACTGAAACTAAAATTATTAAAACATTTTTGTTCATTGAAATAAAGCCCAAAAAAAAAACAAAAAAAAAAAACATTATATATATATATATATATATATATATATATAAAATATTTATTTAACATTATATATATATATATATAAAATATTTATATATATATATATATATATATATATATATATATATATATATATACATACATATACATATATACATACATACACGCATCTATATACATTAAAAACTGGAACGTTTTTATTTTGGCTTTATTTCAATGCAGAACATTTTTTTCATAGTTTTAGTTTCAGTTCATGATAAAGTAACCCCTGCCTGATGTATGAATTTATCCAAAATACGTTACTGTGAAGATGATGTGAACATCTAAGCACTAAAACTGAACTAAAACTAAATTTACAAAAAAATAAACCTAATTACTAATATTTCAAACTAATTAAAAACTAATAAAAAATGTCAAAAGCACATAAAAAATGACTAAAAAAAATGTACTAAAAATAAAATGAAGACTTAAAACATATAATTACCTAATTAAAAATATAAATACATTATACACAAACTATAATAGTATATAAATAATACTAACATAACACTGACATTGGATTACATGCAATAATAGTGTTACTGTATTTATCTTATTACTTTATTATTAATAAAGTACTTTAAATATTTCAGTCATTTATTATTAGTATTATTTTACTTTATAAGTAATAAAGTAATGCTTAATTTTGTGTCTTATTATTTATTATTATTAGGGCTGTCAATAGATTTAATTGTTTTTTAATTGCAATTAATCACATACTTATCGTGAAATTAAGATCATTTATTTTGTCATCATTTGTTATATCCAGCAAAGTAAACTATCAGATTGAAGGATGATTCTCACAAAACTGCATCCTGGCACCAGGACTGCTAATTATTATTATTAATTTATTTGTAGTTTACTTCGTTAGTAATACAGTAGTGCTTTATTTTTTGCAACCATTCTAAATATTTAGCTTTAAATGTATTTTAAATCACATGTAACAATACAGAAGTCACATTTTTTAAGGCAGTGGGATATTTTCTACTTGTCTGTGCACAGAACAAATACTAAGCAGAAGGGAGAATAAACACTTTAAAAAAATTAAAATATCATGCTTATTCAGATATATACCAATACCATGCTTCTTGGGATATGTACCATGGTAATACCATAGGATTCTTTGAAGCTCCATCTAAATACCATGATGAATATGGTATCCAGAACCATGGTTTTCCATCTAATGGTAATACAACAGAACTTTTTTTATAAGAGCATGAACAACACAGGGAGGGAACATAGTCTCACCTCATATTTAGGAGCTTCGCTCCAGGAGTCCAGCTGAAAGGAGAAGGAAAGCCCTCGGAAGTTCAGGTGGAAGAGCTGCTCGGCAGCATTGTAGACTGGAAAGACAGAACATGAATCCCCCAGCAATCACACACACATACACACAACAATGAGGGGTCTGGACAAATAACTGACGCTGACAATAAATCTCACCTCCTGGATGAGTAGCGCCAAAGGACTGATCAATCTGCTCAATAGTAGGTGCTATTGCCTGAGAGTTAAAATGTACTCCACTGTAATGAACAGAGAAAATTGTAATTTTACATTTCTGTGGCTGACACGGTTGTTAGTGGTAGATCTACAGAGTGGGACATCTACAACATCTAGAAAAAGAGTAAAACACAAAATGTTATCCGCAACTATTGTGGCAAAACATAAGATCACTTACCAGTATTTCAGTTTCACTTTGCTCAAATCGTACACTTCAATGACCTGAAAAACGATGGAGATATATTTGGAACATAATGTAACGGGTGTAAGAAATAAACCATGCGTGTGCACACACAGACAGATGCTGTCTCTCACTTTCAATCTCTGATTGCAGGCGTCAAACAGCAGTTTAATTCCATCCTGAGTCAAGTTGAGAATGAGGTCGTGGCTGAGTGGCATCTGTTTGGGGAAGAGAAACAGGTCAGATAAGGATACAAAAAAATCTATATGATTAACTTCAGTGCACATTGACATTTATAGAAAATAATAGTAATAGCACATCCTTACTTGTTCGCTGTAGAGCACCTGGACATTTTTGATGATTCTGCAGTGTTTCTGTAATATGGAAATGGCCTGGGCCAATGGCATCCCTGGAAACAAATCCAGACAAACAAATAGATTGTCAGGTTTCGGCTCACATGATGATAAAAGAAGTGGAGTCAACAGCTCTAAAAGCTGCTATAGTAAAAATATAATCATTTCATGGTATATAACACAAACATGTAGTAGAGTATGTAAGAAAATAACAGAATATCAGCTTTCTGGAATAGTGGATTGGTATTGGTCAGGTGCCACTGAGTGTTTTTTTTGTTTGTTTTTTTAATGGTCAAAAAACAACAGCTCCTAGTACATCCAAAAATGACTTAAACTGAACATTAAAGGTCCATTCACACTAAAAACGATAACTATAACCATGAAGTAGCTACTTGCTTGAACAAAAATATGTCCTCTTACTCTAAAAGAATAGTGAATCCCACACCAAAACTATGACAATAATGACACAAAGGAACAATATTGTTGGAATCACTTTGAGAGCGATTTTCCCTCCAGCTGATAAACAATAAAATTGACAGTCAATCAAAATAATTCCTATTTTAAAGTCGACATGAAACGGAAGTTGTGATCTTTTCTTGCTTATTGTGACGTATATACCAGTGAAACGGCTTCTCGGGACTTGATTGGATCATTGGGGTTTGCAATAGTCAGGATCTGGAAGCAAAAACTCCATTCATCACTCCATCTGACCAGTGGAATTGGTGGTGAAAAACTACATTACCCACCATTATGCTGTACAGAAAATTCCACCAATCAGCAAGTAGAAACAAGCTAAACATGGAAAAAGAGCTCTTTAGCTCTGGCAATTCCCATTAAGCACTGCAAATGATGTAATTGAGTCTCAATAAGATCTCAAAATACTTAAATATTTGTGTGTGTAAATATATGAAGAGTTCAGATGCAAAAGCCTCTAAGTGCCATCTGAAATTTTCTTCTAGAATGATCATTTTTATCAAGCTCGTATATTTAAGTTCAATAATTTCTCTTAATGGCAATGCAAATCACCTATTAATTGTCATTTAAGTGAAATTACTGAACTTAAATATACAGGCGTTATAAAAATGATCATTCTAGAAGAAAATTTCAGATGGCATTTAGAGGCTTTTGCATCTGAACTCTTCATATAAACATTTTTTTTTTAAATTATCTAGTAGTTTTATATTTCTCCAATCTCCATAGTTTTTAATTTGATTAGGCTGTTCGCAATGCTTCATGGGATTGTAGTTCTTTCCCTCACTACAGCCATTATGTACAAAGTCTTGTAACATTGTATTTTTGTCCGATTATCAAATACTTTTTTTGTGCTTAAAACCAAAATTTGTAATATTGTGATTCACCACACCGCTCATTGGCTTAGTTCATGGATTGTAATCCTTTAACAAAGACTTATTTTGTGAGAAATGAATGAAAAAAAAACAAAAACTTCCAGAACCAATGGCGCTGATGCGTGGGCGGGCACTAATGCACTCTATTGCTGTGATCTCATGTGAGTGACAGGTTGTCTCGCCCTCGCGCCAGTAAACACGTCATCAGAAAAGATGCAAGAGAGAGGGGTTTTTATTTTGGTTACAGATTACAAGGGCACATGAATTTTAAAAATTCACTGATGAGTTCAAAAAAATAATGATGAGTATCATGTTTGCATAGCATGTACCAGCCCCAGTGAAAAATCTAAAGGGACAAATAATTCATTCAGTGTAACAGAGACCTTTTTCAGGTCAAGAGAACCTCAGACGCGAACGTGTCAAAAGGCATGTGGTGCAATTGTGAAATCCAGATGGCAACTGACTATCACTATACAGTCAAATAAAACAGCTTATTTTCAAATAGTAAACATCCTGTCAATAACAATTAAATTTGTGTGCAACATGCAATGTTACTTTGAACTCATTCCACACTCACCTAATGCGAATTCCCATTGTTCATTTCCCAAAGATCGCTCAGGAACGACCTCCAGATCCAGCATTGGCGGGGAGAAATTGGGGATATCAACGAGGATCTCTGACTGTGCCAGATCTGAATCTTCCCAAAATCTTGAATAATCCACCGTTAAATCAACGAGTCCAACTTTAACGATCAAGTAACGTTTAAAAAGCTCCCACACACTTTAAACACAGTTTGAGTGACAACCGACACCAGATATGTCAAAACACAAGTGAAGCAATCCGGCTATCAACGCATTCCACTGTCACCATACTTATAAATAACACTATAAAACGAATAACAGATACACACGTATAAAAAGGTCAATATGACTTAAGCTTAAATAAATTAGACAAGTAAACTGTATGTCAGTCACAGCGAGCTGATGTCAGGAAGGAAGAATTGGTTACAGGTTGCTGCTCTTTTATCAACTTTCTTAAGCATGAATTAATTCAAGGCGTTAATAATCTTATAACTCACATAAACGGAATTAAAGTATTAATAAAACTGATGTCTGCTGTAGAAAAAACACTTTGATCTGACCTTTGACTTACTCCTGAATCACATAAAACACGTAAGCTACTATTTATTACAGCGAACGAAGACCGTTTCGTAACCAAACAGTTACATTACATGCATTTAAGCTTTTTATGACCGGTCTATATGACTCGAGACACACACATCAGACTATCAGTGAGTCGTTCGAGCTTCGCCTAACGTTGTTTTCTTTCTTTCCGATGATTCAACAGCAAGCAAACAGACCATCACTTATGACCATCTGTTCATAATAACACGGGTTTCTCCGCGGTCGGCCGTTTCGGTTGTTGGAGGCTCCGCACTGTTACATGCAGCTTTATTTTCCGGTGTCTTTGACGTTTAAGATTGGCTTAAGATGATAAAGAAAGAGCCCCTCCGTTCCAAAAACAACTTCCATCCAAAACACCATGATCAGCTGATAATTCAACTTCCGGTGCGAACGACATAGCACTTCCTGGCGGCAATCTACAAAATAAAAGTCAAATAGCGCAGTTGACGAATCACTAATCAGATTTTGTGAGTCACACCAATTAATTTGGTGGTTGAAGTAAAGAAAATAATTATGAGAGGTGTAACGTTACTGTTTTAATTGTTGTATTACATATTACTCTGTGTAATATAGCCGGCGGCCTATGTAATTAAATTAATACAAGAGAGCTAGTATTTATTAAACTTTACTTTTTAGCTCAACTGACATAGAAATAAACAAAAGACAACTTATTTTCCACTACAAGTATCTATAAATAAATAAAAAATAAGTACATAAAATTATTTAGGCCTTTACCGTGTCTTTGAGAGATAAGGAGTTGGTGTTATGGGCAGGGGCAAATATGGATCTCTTAACTTTTTAACGAAAAGCCACACCGATGAGGACAGTCATTTGAAAAGGTTATAGATTGAGAACACTGATAAAAAAGCCACCAGATGGCGTCATTTATTGAGTGCTTGCATAACAGTAGGCCTACAAGTGATGATAACACAGAGGTAAACGCTGAGATGAACCATACCGTCTGTGTTTAATTATTTAATCTCAAAAGCATGACTCAAAATGTTCACATGAAATGTTCACCTGGTGTCTATTTTGCTCTCATTGAGTTTACATTTGTCTGTTTCTGTGAGTAGTCTCAGTACGGTTTGTACGGTTTTATAAAACGTTTTGTGCCCTGGATGAATGCTTGTTATATAATAATAAAAAAAACATTTGTTGGGCATATGCATGCAAATTGAATGGAATAATGAAATATAGCATATAATAGAACAGAACACAATAGAATAACGGCAGCATTTAGAAGCTGAAGAGGTCTTATTAATGATCTGAAAAATGTATAATATAATCAATGTTTGGATGAAAATCGTTATATACGTTTAAGATCCACATGCACCTCCTTGTGTTGGTCACATGTGGTACAGTGTTCTTTCATGATAGTTTGTAAATGTAACAAACTATTGTTTGTTTATTATAAGGAACATGATTTTGTGTGCAAGCAAACCCCATTTAACCCCATATTGTCCCACTGGGCCTTTTCCCGTAATTAGGTAGCTTTGTAAGTAGCTTTGGATGAAAAGGCCTAGTAAACAACAACTGTCCAAACAGAATGAAAGATACATACAACTCTTCTGAAAAGTATGCAATATATCCACATTTGACATAAATTGATTGAAAAGACGGAACAAGCTCTGTGAATAATTTGACTTTCTCTGCACCAATAGCCCAGATCAAAACTCCAATTACATTGTTTGTGGAAACATTGTTGGCCCTGATTTTATTTATTGTGTTTGGTAACAAACCTTGCCAGTCTGTTTCACAGGGGTTTTTGTTTGTTTTTATCCTTCAGATGGGAACATGATGAATAAAACAAAAAGTAAGGAATTTTAACACATGTTGCTAACAGTTAAAAATAACAGAAAAAATCTGTGTCTACTTATACAAACAATCTAAAACCACATTTCTCTCCTTGTTTTGAGTCTAGAAGACAGATTCGCTGATTAAAAATTCATGTTGAATGAAAAGACCTGGAATAAAATGTTTTAGGAGCGGTCAATAATGATGCAAGATATATGAAAACAAAGCCAATTCATATACTGCAACATACCTTTTGATGAAACACAAAACATGACTTTTCTCTAATTATTATAGCACAATATAACAATATGGAAAGGTTAGACGTGCTCAAAGAAAACGGCAACACGCCTGTTAGATTAATCAACCTCTACGGCAAGCATAAGAAGCAACATTATCGGAGTGGCGTGCTGTCGGTGTGTCTGGATTTTTAGTCTAAAACTTTATGAATCACCATCTTTAGAGGGAAAGTACAAACTCAGGAAAAACTTTTAAGTTTATCCACAAAAACCTCCAAACGCATAATGTAATCACAGGCCAGCTGTGTGCACTTGTAAAGTTGTTATAATCCCTCTCGGTCCTATAAACAGGAAAATACATAATATAAAGCATCATGCGTGCATTCACAAATAATACAGTTTCTCCTAACGTCCAGCCAAGTTTTCCTTTTTTGGATATCACTGCTCTTTTATCTATTGTTAGCAAACTGATGAAATCTTTAAATGAGACAATAAAGAAGCTATACGGTAAAAATGGTTTTGTACTAGCAGCTGTGGTTGCCAGACTATTAGCAAAATTCAGTGAGGATATTACAAGTATGTCATGTCATTAAATTATAATAACAAACCTAAAATCTTTTTAGTTTTAGTCACACTGATAACAGCACAGGTGGTTGGCAGACCACATGATGTCTTAAAGTTCAAAGACACAAAACATGATCAAGGCCAGACACACAATAATAAAATTATACAATAAAGATAAAATACACCATAAAACATTTCACCGAGAAGAACTTTTAAATTAAATCTAAAAAATTAGATGATTTCAGGGAATAGGAATACCATTTTCCTCATGAATCTTATATTCCCATTTTATCCAAGGCAATTCTTAGTAGCACTCTTTTGATGATTCAATTTACAAAAAATCTAAAAGATATTTGCACTTTCTATGTAAATTATAAGATAATTCATACTTTTTACTAAAACAATAGTTTATGTATTGTCTTATAGGCTATATCTTTTATAAAGTTTTGCAATCAAAATTGCAAACAGTGCAACTAAACAAACATCCACTGTTTAACTTTATAATTACAGATTCATCTGAAACAAAAATGTATACATTTTGGGTAACACTTTAGGTTAGGGACCCATTTTCACTATTAATAGTTGCGCATGCATATTTCTAGGATATTGGCTGTTTATTAGTACTTATAAAGCACATATTAATGCCCTTATTCTGCATTACCCTATTCTACATCCCTATTCCTAATACCTAAACGTACACTCTAAAAATGCTGGGTTGTTTCAACCCAAATTTGGGTCAACTATGGACAAACCCAGCCATTGGGTTAAATTTGTAAATTACATTTTTAACCACATTTTTGGATTTGTTCATATTTGACCCAAAATTGGGTTAAAACAACCCAGTGTAACAACTACCTCACTAACTATTAATAAGTAGTAATTAGGTGTTTACTGAGGCAAAAGTTATAGTTAATAGTTAGGCTAGTTAATAGCGGGAATTGAACCCTAATCTAAAGTATGACCAAAAAAGGTTATTTTGGTAATATTTTACAGTAAGTCACATTTGTTAACATTATTAATGCATTAACATGAACTAACAATGATTTTTTTTGTATTAACCTTTGTTAATGGAATGTTCATATTCATGTTAGTTCATAGTGCATCAACTGATGTTTTGATTTTAAAAACGTATTAGTAAATGTTGAGATTGACATTAACAAATGCTGTTGAAATTTTGTTCATTGTTAGTTCATGTAAAGTATAATCTCAACAAATGAAACCTTTTTGTAAAGTGTTACCGTCATTTTCTTTTACATAGCCAGCTTTGTTTTCTTTTCTAGCAACCCAAAGCAACTCCCCAAAAGAGCTCTGTCATGTTTGCTTGTTCTCTCTGTGCGAGCAACTTTCAGCGTTAAGGGTGGACGTGATATTTCAAACATCAGATCAGTGCGTTTATGTATTGGGTGCCCGGAAATTTTTCCAAATAAACACAGCTTGATTCAACTTGGGTGGGCAGACTTATCAACAGACTAATTCTATAAACAAATGAAGGAATAACCGAGCACACCATTGGCTGGTAGGCAGGGGACACGCGGAGAGAGAGAGAGAGAGAGACACTCGAGGCTTTCTGCAATGAAAATTTAATTAATGTGGGTGGGCTGAGGGAACACAACGAGTGTTTATCATAGACAATTTATTTTCCAGCGCTAAGTCAACATAAAACAGAAAAAAAACGGACAACAATTATTTAACATTTAGACTCATGAAGCGGACACACCGGTGGCGATCTCCACAGACTGAAAGTGTCCTCCGAAGTCATGAGTTTATACCACAGCCCAGTGCCGCAGCCCGGCGTGGCTGCATCGGCTCTCAGTCTATCGAATTCCTCCCTAATCTATGTTTACGGTGGCGAAGTTGGAGGCATCATTCCCGCTTTGGGATTCGCGTCCAGTCGACAGGAGCCTCCACAGAAACCTCCCTACAGCTACATCGCGCTCATCGCCATGGCAATTAAGAACGCGCCGGACAAGCGCGCGACGCTGAGCGGGATCTATCAGTTCATCATGGACCGCTTCCCCTATTACCATGACAACAAGCAGGGCTGGCAGAACTCAATCCGCCACAACCTCTCGCTGAACGACTGCTTTATTAAAGTGCCCAGAGAAAAAGGGCGACCAGGGAAGGGCAGCTACTGGACGCTGGACACCAAATGTCTGGACATGTTCGAGAACGGAAACTACAGGCGGCGAAAGAGAAAGTGCAGGGGTCAGGAGACGGGTGAGACTAAAGTCGCTCACAAGAGAACACGAGCAACGACTTCCAAACTTCACCACAGTACCCATGTGGAGAAAGAGTCCGATTTAAGCAAACAGCAACTCGAAAAACATCCTGAAACCGATATAAACGTCCACGAGAAGTTTAACGGCACCCAACCACAAAATAGTGAGGCACACGCCTCCGACTCCACGAGAGACTGGTGTTTGGCACCCTCGACCACAGTGGGCGCTAACCCGGGATGCCCGACGCACGAACAGACCAGCACAGTGTCTCTAAACACCCAAACTCGAACAAACACACCGCATTTAAGCGCGCAAGAGACGCTGGAACCCGTGAAGAATGACATTGGAAGCGCGCAAAATGGAGACGCCAAATTCAAAGTAATAAATGCGCAGACGCAACCGCGAAAAAACACAGACAAATCGAAGGAGTTTAGCATTGACAGTATTCTGTCGAAAAAGGAGAGCCAGTTCCAGCGGAGGTGCGGGGTTTCTGGAGGAGCGCCGGTTGAGTGTGTGGAGTCGCGCGGTTACGCGCTCACGTCCTCGCTGATCGCACACGCGCACCCACATCTGTACCCGCGCGCATTCCCGCTCTGCTCCTACCTGTCTCTCACCTGTCCTGACAAAACGCTGAACTTCAGAGAGAAAACAGGCGAGAAATTATTCTTTTGACGACTCTTTTATCATGGCTTCACGTATCACAGACTGTTTAGCAAATAGTTTTATGTCTAAAAATATTCAATGAATTCAGTCTCATTAACATTCTTATTTTCTTTTTATTATTATTAATTGCAAACAAAACGTTTTAAAACATATATCGAGAATTCAGGATAATATTATTATTATTATTTCTTCTACTACTATAATTGTTGTCGTCGTCGTTATGGGATTCAACATGGGTGGCCTGTATCTACAGAACAGGCCTATACTGTACACAGCATACTAACAGTAGTTCATTCTATGATGTGTATACAATGATCAAGAACGCACTCTTTGCAAACCATCCAAAATACAGATGTCTTTGTAAAATGTTATTGTTTATATGAACAAGAGTTTTATATGCTCCTCTCAGTGCTTATGACAGATACTTGACAAATTGCATTGGGCTGTTGTTCTTGCCCTCTCCTCTAACTATAACTGAAACTTGATTTACTGCTTAAAGACACAGTAATGGAAAGAAAATGAAATTATTTGGTTGTATCAATGAGAGATTTATATTGAGTTAAACAGAGAACTCAGTTCTTCAAATAAACATTGAGTATGAGTAAAACTTTGTTGAAATGAATGCCTTCAATTTCCTACACAAAACAATCTGATTTAGCGAAACTGAAACTATATATATATATGCTATTAATGCAATAATATGTCTGTATACTATATAAAGGATATAAAGGACTACTTGTTGTTCCAGGACTATGCATAATCCTGAACTGTGAAACTAGTCTACCACATGTATTCCTTGCCACCATATATAGCCATAAGTGGTTTTTGAACTGAAAGGTTTAAGCCTCAGTGAGTGCAAATCAGGAATGCTTGTGGAAATAAATAAGCTTCCCCACATTCGAGCAGAGGAACTCACATCCACAAGCATTTCCTGTGTATAGGATTCTTTTGGTCAGAAGTGTAAATAGAGCGTCATCCATCTGAAGGTTTGTAGAGAGAAAGAGACTACATCTCTCAATCTGCTGCCTCCATCTGTCCTCCTCTTCACAGATGGGCTCCTTAGATGGAGCAGTCTACAAGGGCTCTGCTGGATCGCAGTCCCGTGATCATAACGGACCACTGCTATCTCTAAGATGATCTTTAAGAACGTTCTTTCATATTCAGTGGGATTTCATCACGGCATCAAAACCTCATAGGATATTAAGTGAATTATTCAACCATGACTTTTAAGCATGACCTTTACCGATACAGCTTTATTGCATTAAACCCAAATAAGTGGAATAAATAGTTGAATGTATAATTAGCTATTTTTGACGTTTAAATTCTCACACTAAGCACTATATGTGAAATGCATACAAAACTAAACATCTGATTGTCTCTTTACGTTGCTAAAGATAATTATGCCCTCTAGTGTTATAATGTATTACAATACTCAACCTCAGTTAGGCTACCACACATAGATGTTTTACAAAAACATTTTCATTTTCATCTCTGCAAAGATCCAGTGATGCAATACAGACGGACTGCTAAATGTCTAACTGCTGGATATTTGGCTAGACTGGCATTTTTTGGATATTTTGGTAACCACAAAAACAGTATCACAGAAGGCAAATGTTGTCTCAACAGCTTGAAGCTGATGGACCACAGAGCTGGACATGAATTTTTAATGACAACATTCTCAGTTTGTGTTCGGTTCGTCTCGAGCATTATATTAAAATAAACATGAGAAGAAAGATTATCTTCCTAGTGTTTAAAGTGTAAAAAATTCACACTCATTTTCATTTATTTTGACTGGAAATGGAGCACACTTTCTGTGGCCGTAACCACAAGAGCTCTACTGTGAGAGATGCCATTGACTATAAAGCAGTATTTGATAAACAGCAGTAAAAACCAAACATTTCTGTCACACAAACATATTGTTTAGCTGAATTAAAGTCAAAAATCATTCAGATCCACAAACAGTTGATTCAGACCACAAATGAAATGATAATGACACACTGCCTTGCAATGATTTTTAATTATTTAAAGAATTATTGATTGAAAAACCAGTTGTTTATATATATATATATATATATATATATATATATATATATATATATATATATATTATTGTAAACATTATATCAGACAAATTTTGTATTTTGTTTTTTATTGTGCCATTAATACATGTCAGTATATACAGTACAGTATATATAAATATGATTGTGCCTTATAGTGTTGATAGTTTTACATTATAAGCCATGTGCTCAAGGTCCTAAAACTGTGAGGTGCTTGATATTAATGCAATAATATGTCTACAAATATCATTTCAACTGTCAGCTATTTTCTGTAAAATGCCATGACCACCCCTAATGACAAATTTAGATAAAGTGAGAAAACTGTAATGATTATGTATGTATATGGATGCATTTATTTATTTTATTAAATTTTATTTTATTTTATTTTACTAAATTTTATAAAATTTTATTTTATAAAATTTTATAAAATTTTATTTTATTACATTTTATAAAATTTTATTTTATTTTATTTTCACAATGAACCATTTACCAAGAGCCCAGTCATGAAGAGGTCTATCGGCCGTAAACTTTGATCTCCTCGAATGACTCATTTGAGACTGAACTGACAAGGCCTGATATATCAGAAAGGGGTCAAATCAAGAATGAGAGAAAGGAGCTATACTGCAGAAGCGTCATCACCCTTGTTTCATGTGCAATCACGTCTCCAAGCAGCACTAAATCAAACCATTTCAAGCCGCCGGCATCAAAAGAGCTTAATCTGTGTGTTTATTATATATTTTCACTCCTAGCGTAAACCAAACTCAGTTGTCCAAATACGCTCTCAACGCCGAGGGAGGGGTGGGGCTCTGATGAAGATTGATGGTCTCTCTGGGAGGAACATTAGCTGCTAATCAAGTTATGTTTCCTGGAGCTCAGTTTTATACATCGCTATTTGCATGCGAAGAGCGCAAGATCCATGTTTTCTATCAAGCCTGCTTATGAAACGCACTCAGTCCAAGTCAGAGCTGTCCATCCAGATAGCAGGAGTATAGGAGACATTAACTAATCACTGTTTAATTGGAAAAAACAGACATTTTCTCTTAGCACATTTAAAAGCAATATAAGTTGACCTAAAGTACTGCAAAATTCAGGAAAATAAACGTGAACAAATTCTCAAATAAATAATAGCCCATTTATTATTATTATTATTATTTAAAATGAATACATAGCAACATAATGTCAAGTCAAGTCACCTTTATTTATATAGCGCTTTATACAATACAGATTATGTCAAAGCAACTTTACAGTTATATACAGGAAAATAATGATTCAGTGATGCAAACAGAGTTCAATTATGCTGTAAAGCTGCTCAAAAGTTTCATTATTTACCTGAAGTCAGTTCAGTGTTGATTCAGTTCGGTTCAACAACTGTGTAAAGTTCCTCTTTTATGAAATGAGCTCAATTCAGCTGTAAAGCAGAAAACAGTGATGCCATTATCCAGCTTAGTTCAGTTCTCATCCAATAGTGTCAGTCCAGTCAAACCAATAATATTGCTGAATTTTAAGTGTCCCCAAATAAGCAAGGTGCGACAGTGGCAAGGAACCCAAACTACATACAACATGTGAAAAAAAAAAACAGGTTCAGTCAGGGGGCCAGTTCTCCTATAGCCAGACGAATGAACATAATAATGCAAATAAGACATTATGAATATAAGAATAAGTTAAATGAAAGACTGCTGACTTTGTTAAAAAAACAACCACAAAAAATCTTTAGACCAAAAAATGATGCGTTTAGGGCGTAAATATTTTATTTTTCACCACATCCACACCATATGCAAATAACCTTGACTTGAGGCAAACCAGATTTCATTCCATTTGAATGTTTTACCAAAAACAAAAAAGCATAATTTTTTTTATCATAATGCAAATGTTTGACTCTTATTTTAGCAGGTTTGACTTACTTTTATGCCTCCATACGGCCATTAAAATAAGTTTCAGCAGAGAAGTAGTGTTCTTCTCATAGCCTTGTGAGACACACTGTAGTTGATGCAAAAGTGATCCTCATATCAACCAAATTTGCAACTGACACATGAAAAACACCCACTGCTCTTGAATCAAATGTAAAATTTGCTTTTTGATTTGGAATGATGTCATGAAGTATTCAATGATGATTGTGTGTTTACATATCTTTTCAGATGCCTGACTGAGAAGCTGTAATAGGAGGTTAGCACAATAAATATCTCTCTCACCCGCACATATGGCAGCGCACAGTAATTGACATGATTACTCATGTGACTCATACCGTGAAAATACAATTTTTGAGGGAATAACAAAGAGGCATTTAGAAATAAACTCTCAAGTGTTGTTCTACGGGCCAAACTAAATATTACACATATAACCATCATCTCATTGGATTATGCACCAGCTGGCTTGGATATGGTCGTTTTCCTCCAGTTTAGCTCACTCAAACCAAGGAATTTAAATTAACTAACAGCTGCTGAATGAACACTTTTTATCGCGATTTTCGCAATAGCCCACACTTTCCTTGTGCATCATTAAACCTAAACTAAATCAGTAACGTATACATCACTGAGGACCAGCAGTTCAAATACAGTCTTTCAGGTATTTCCTTGTTTAAATGCACCTGTATTTTTCAACTAACTGAGTGGATTTTCTGTTTCTGTTTTCTGCGGGTTTTTTTTAATTTATTTTTTAAATTTTTTAATTTTTTTTTTTTTTTTTTTTTCAAGCATACAATGAAAAAGTGTACAGTATGTACAACATAAAACAATAATTGAAAAAACACTGATGATCCAACAAATAAAATTCACCGCTGCTTGAAAAGGAGTGGGCTGAAGTTTAACACTTGTTAATTCCCACCCCTCTTTCAAACTCTTAATACATTAGTTTGGTTTTTTATTGGCACTTGTTTAAATGGGTCATCGGATGCCCATTTTCCACAAGTTGGTATGATTCTTTAGGGTCTTCATGTAAAATTTGTAACATACTTTGGTTCAAATTCCTCAATGGTTGTGTAAAACAACACCCTTTTTACCTGTCAGCGACCCGTTTCGGTGCCTGTCTCTTTAAATGATAATGAGCTACTGTTCACCCCACCATTCTCTTCTGTGGGGGTGTCGACATGTAAAGTGCTGCCTTGGCAGACAGTATGTATCCAAATGGCTGAGGGAAAATGCTAATACGGGACAGTCCGTCAGTGGGCATGGGCGGAGCATGAGCAATATGACATCATATTGCTCAGAAAATCCAAACGGCTTTATTATTGAGAGTGTTTAGGCTTTTTGAGGATAGAAAAAAGGAGTGAATGGATTTTTTTCTTTGTATGGTGGTTGTGTCCACACACTGCAAAGACACATTTATATGCAAACACCATATAAAAGTGAATTTTGCATCCGATGACCCCTTTTAAGGAAGGGTATGTGATTTGTTCCAGAAACATTTTTTGTTAAGCTGGTTGAAAGTCTCTTCACATCCTGATAGCAATCACTAAGTTAAGTGGTCTAAATGTATTTATAGCCTATATATAAAGTCTGTGGAAGGTGTAGGACCATAAAATGTTCGTCCAATCATTGAATTTGGTCCGAATACAATGATACGATGTCGTTCTTGCCTGTCAACGTATGTATTTCCATATCTCTGTGCACCCTGCTCGCGCAGACATCACACGTCATCAGAGGGTGGGATCTTATGCTTTCAAAGATAGCTCACTATTGCTAGCCTCTCCGAAATTTGTCTACCCCAGGGGTTTTCAAATTGGGTGAATGTGAGCCTCCCCTTAGAGTAGGTTAGGACAGCCGAGCCCCCCCTTCCCCAAAATCCCGTCCGCCTGCCCTAACCCACACACGCCTCTGCAGTAAATGCCATCTTTTGTGTGTTCCAGGCAATGATGAGTTTCAATAACAACTGATAAAATGTAAATATTATTTTAATTCCACAACTTTCTTAAAAGTGCATTCATAAACGATTCTTTGCAACAGCAAATAATTTCCAACTTAATGCAGGCCTAATTGAGGCTACTTTTAAAATCACTGAACATCAGTAGGCCTAACCACAAGTCAACAGAACATGCTTAACATGTGCAATCAGCGCCAGAGCTACCGCCGACGACACCGAAATCGGCACGGTGTGTCTGGACTTTAAGCTCACATTTGAAGGAGATGCACATCATCTCGAACAAAATCAGCACTGGTGGAAAGAGTACTGAAAAACATACTCAAGTAAAAGTACCATTACATTCCAAAAAATGTAGTGTGAGTAGAGTAAAAAGTACTTGTCCAAAAAACTACTTGAGTAAG
This sequence comes from Squalius cephalus, assembly GCF_949319135.1. Classification (NCBI taxonomy): domain Eukaryota; kingdom Metazoa; phylum Chordata; class Actinopteri; order Cypriniformes; family Leuciscidae; genus Squalius; species Squalius cephalus. The sequence continues at coordinate 9,661,517 of NC_137127.1, read as the reverse complement.
AGTAAAAAAGTAGCTTATTTAAAAGTACTCATGAGTAGTGAGTACTGAGTACTGAGCTGCGAATTCTACCCCCTTATAATAAACACTACACTACAATTTATAAATAAAAAAATAGCACTTACTGTAATTCACATTATATTTTGTTCTTTGTCAGAAAGATTGAAGAATATCTATCATCCATCTTTTTAAAATGCATCAGATCAGTACACTCATCACCATTTAAATCATATTACAGTATTTGAAAAAAAAAAAAAAAAAAAAAAACTTTTAAAATTAGGTGAAAGGCCACTGAGCCTGAGCATGCTATTGTTGCACATAAAATATCAATATTCATAACTGTGCAAAGAATTCAAAAACCTTTAGAAACTCATATGATATCAGCATCACACACCATGAGATGGGTTAAATAGAGAGATTAAAAAATACCCATTGTTCACACACATTGTTCTAAGGGTGGCATCATCCCTTACATTTTACACGGCTACATTTACTCACATTGTAATGCTGAAGTGCACGCAAGTGCACTTGCCAAATGAAGACGGATTGTATGAAATGGATAAATAAAAAAACGAGCTGTATATAGTTTATTAACGAGCTGTAGTCACGCACTGACAGAAATGCAGTTCAAGTTAACGCCATGGTTCATAAGGTGCACTGATACTGAAGATGGCTGCATGACGAGCGCGAGACGCGGCAGTGCACACAGATCGTGACGCGCGTCTCTCTATAATGAGATTGTGAAGTAAATGGGAACGGGAATTCACTGCATTATGAACTCGTCACGCAATACTACATGGGAACGGATTGCGAAAGCGTGGGCACGGTTTATGAATTTGTGGGTACAGATTGCAAAAACTCAAGGCGCGATTAACAAGTATGAGAGCGCGGATTAGAAACTCGTGGGTACGGTTTATTAATCCGAGGGAACAGTTTGAGAATTCGTGAGTAACGTTACTGTTTATAAACTGAGCGGACGGATTGCAAAACCGTCGCCACGGATCGTTTTTTTACTCACACAGGTGACTTCCCGGGCTCCGTATCTCCCTTAATGTTGACTTGGGACAAAGAAACGACACATTTTAAAGCCAATACTCGCGTCGCACACACAATTACCGATATAGAGCTGCATACAGTTATTTTTTCTTTGCGTGTCGCGCCTCCCCTGTGGCTCTTTGGCGCCCCCCAGGGGAGGCGCGCCTCACCTATTGAAAACCGCTGGTCTACCCTATAGCTTTAAGTATGCCAACCTGCTATGCTGAAATATTTACTACGAGTTATACAGCTTTATTGTCTCAATTGTAGTTTTTATTATGTATTTATTCAGTCAACTGCGCCATCTAGTGGTCTGAAGGAATAATGTACACCCAGCCGGTTGTTTTCTAAGAATAAACACAGACAGTGATCAGGACAAGAGCGAGTCCATGATACTGAATGACATTAAAGGTGCATTGTTTAATATATAGGAGGATCTGTAGACAGAAATGCAATATCATATAAATAACTATGTTTTCAGTGGTGTGTAAAGACCTTACTTAATGAATCGTTAGGTTTTTATTACCTTAGAATGAGCCATTTCTATCTACATACATACACTGCGGGTCCCCTTAAATTTAAAATGTGCGGACATGTTTCTACAGTAGCCCTAAACGGACAAACGCGTTTCGTCTCATGTTGTTCTTCGTGCAAAGAAGCTAGCTAAAGTCAGCGAATAAAACACTGACACAATGATGAACAAGTAACAATAAAATTTGCAATAACATGTCGTTTTACTGAATAATTAAGTAAATATAATTTCTTAATTTATCTTTGTAAAGACCTCATTGCTTAACTGGCTACTCTCTGCTGTATCTCTTCCTCTCAGCCACCGTAACTTCTGTTGGTTGCAATTCGCAACCTCACCACTAGATAAAACATTACACAACTGTACACGGCTGAGATGCTAGACCGATTGTTTTGTACGTTGTAATGAAAGTCCTAATTTTTTTCTGTTCGAGAAGCCGTTTAACATTCACAATATTTAAAAAAAAAAACCCGCAATTTACCTTTCAACATAGGCCTATAAGTAAGATTGTAAAATAAATTCAACTCTAAGGAATATTTCATATCCACGTTTTTATTTATTTGGTGAGTAGACATGTTGGCCTAACACATGCAGTCGGCTGTTCATTATCGCGAAATTCATATCCATTTTTCTTTACACTCAAGTTTGATGATCTTGGCTAATTGATATGAATTAAATCAGAAAAATGCAAAACATAATCAATTCCACTAACGTTAGTGGTCTCAGCCTTTTGGACCCACTGTACATGATAAAGATCATTATTATATACAATTAAAACAACTAAAGGAGATTGATCCTTAAATTTATTTGGATTACTTATACAATACCATCAACTGAGGATATCAAGTTAAATGTATCATAACTGTACGGACCACTGTGCAACTCTATCTAAGAAAGCAGACATTCAAAGGACATTAAATCTGCCATACTATCTGCTGGTGGGATTATCATGAAGACCTACATGTGTTACACACACTTATAACAAGGGATCTTTTTAAGCAACATAAGCCATCCTCAAAACAATCTTTTCAAGTTCTAAGAGCCAGATGTGCCGGCCAAATGTTGTCTGAATGAAAGTGTCTATGCGTGTCTACACATACCCTTACAGTTGTGTGTACTTGTCTGTGAAAGCTCCCAAGACCCATTAGTGTGGGTTTTGTGGCCCTTGTCACAGACCACCCGGCTGTCTGGTTCACACTTAACCTACGGGGAGAAACTTGACTCCAGTATAGCCTCCCATAGAGGGTTCGAAAAGTGCAGTGGCCTCAGAGGTCCACTCCAACTGACCGACTACAGCAAACTGTCTGCAACCGGCCAGCCAAACATCACACAGACACACTAACACGGAAAGGGATTTAAACAGAGATGCATGAGAGGATGTATATGTGTGTTTATGAGATTCTGTGTTTGAAAATGGGTAGACAGCGATATTAAGGATAAACATAGGACTTATTGTCAGGAAACAGAGCCATTTGTGTCCCATTTTACAACCCCCTTACATGATCTGCATGCCCCTTAACATTAAACTCCAAAGCAATTTCAGTTTAACAGGGTTGGTGCAAAACATGTTTTTAAAGAAAAAATGTCATGGGTAATTAATATTTTAATAGCCTATTAATATTATAAAATTTTCTACTTTAATGTGATTAATTTCACATCAAAATTAAGTGATACTAGGTCTACCAGATTGCTTGATTGTCGGTTAAAATGATTTAAATTCCAAACTGAAACAAAACTGAAATCAGGTAGCGCTACAACAAATAACTTAAGGCTGTAAACATATAAAATAAGGAGTACTAGTCTTTTGAAAACCCATATTTCTAATCTCATTATTAATTATTAAACTGAAAATTAACATATTTCTATGGAGGGTTATAGCCCTGCCCTGGTACTTTTAGCCTGAGTTTGGAAAATATATGATTTAATGCAGGCTACAATGGGTGTGAATGGAAGGACACTCATCCGCACATTTACAGATTACGAGGGGTGTTCCTCAGGGGTCTGTTCTGGGGTCTCTACTTTTTATTTTTATCTATATTAATTATCTTGGTTTTAATTCATTTTAATGCTGATGACACAGTGATTTATTGTAGTGCACCCAAATTGCCTAGACTCTTATGAAAAAGAGATTTTTAATCTCAGAAAGTTTATAAAGGACAAACAAAATAAGTATTTTTTTTTGTTCATGCAATGGAAGTCAATGGGAACTGAAACTGCCGGTTTCGAAAATCACTGTGTCGCGTGTATAAATTAGGATAAAAGAAAGAGACAGAAAAAAATAATAACTTCTAGCACAATTAACACAATTTCCTGACAAAAAGAAAGTTGAAAGAAGAAAGGAAGTAAGAAAGTGAAGAAGGATGTGATCAATCACCAACTGTTGAAGATAAGGAGAGTTTATATTGTTTGATGGGGTCTGGGATTAATTAGCAGTAGAGCTCTCAGTGTGTGACACCAGTGCTTGGCCTTTCACAGCTCATTACTGTGTGTCCAATCAGTGCAGGCCAGTGTGACTGCTGTTTATTTATACACACAGCCGGCCATGGTAGCCATTTGGCAGTTTTCTCCACTGGGGAGCCTTAAACACTCCCACATTGAGCTGAATCTGCACGGACACATTTGGCAACACAAGCCCAAACTAAGAAAAAATAAATAAAAATCCTTCACATTAAAAAATGGCAATTCCAGATATTTCTTATTTCCTTTCCCTGATCAAAATGTTTCAAACAAAACATGTTTTCTTATGAATATCGGTTTCATTATTATTAATTCAATATATACTGTAAATTAAGAGGTTTTCACTTTATACTTTTTTTTAATGACCCAAAGGATAGAAACAGTACAAGAAAGTTGTGTTTTTTATTATTTTTTTATTATTATTATAAACACTTAGAGACAGGACAACACCTCTCTCGTTGGTTTCCAGGTATGTTCAAATAGGAAATTCAGGGCACTTGGGGAACAACACAATGCAGAACACTGAGCTTACTATGAATGAACATTAATTTACATAGACAGCACAATATTAAACAACATCGTCTGAAATGCAATGACAAATTTCTGATACAACCATGCGCCCATGTACAACACATACAGACAATCAAATAAATAAATCCCCAACAATCTGACAATCCCTTTAAACCAGCCCATATTCCTCATTATTCTGTCAACAAAACAATGTATTTACAAACCAAATATATTAACTTTTGTTTTTTTCCCCTCACATGGAGGACATTTGATTCAATACAAGCTCTTGGAGACCCCACTCAGTGGTTGACATTCACCTTCACTGATCTACAGTCAAAGCGGAGGGTTGTGATTGCCCTCTATTGGCTTGAAATCTAATTGCACAACAGTGTAAGTTGATGGTAAACAATGTGCATGCATACCATGCGTTAAAGACACGACACTGTACGACATCCAAGCAACTGCAGCATGATACTTTATGAGACTCTAATACAAAACACAAGCATTATCCACACAACACATCTACTGACAGGGTGCACAAACTTATGAGCGCTAACCCCAGAGTCTCATGGGAGGATGACAGCATGCTGACACAGGTTTGCTCACTCTAAAAAGGGAAGATCACTGCTTACTAAATGACTAAAGGCACTTTAAACAGGGGAAGAGACATGGATCCAGTGTCCACGTGTGAGGATGTCACAAACACTATTAATACTCAATTTATCCATACAGGAAGAACACAAAACCAGAGAAGTGCAATAGATGGGAACATACGACAGGAACAGGCCCAGTACAGAATTTTGTAGAGCAGATGGATTAAGAAATATTGATATATTGAAATACTGATATTGTTAGACTGTACTTTTGTTCATTATTTGTCATTGAACTTGCTCAAAGGACACTTTTAGTACATAAAAGTAGCAGGAAAGATTTAAAGGGAAGAAACTAAGGGAATATTTTAACTGACTGGATCCGAGGATGTGTTTCGCATCATATTCACATCACACAATATGAATTCCGTGTAATATATAATGATAGATACTGTGTGCCATATTGCTATTCTGGTATAGGTGCATATTTTGACACATTGTTGCATTTTCAACAAAAATGAACCGTTTCCACACTGCAGCTGGACACTGAAGCATCATGGGATTAGGCTGATTTATGCCAACCATTTCAGTTGCATGATTTCTGTAAATGGTGAGAATAGTAGTATGACTTTGGGGTGATGATAGAGGCGAAACTGTGTTGGCATTTGTGGAATACTGGTCATTAGAGATCCTGGATGAGCTGATGTAGATGGTACAGTTTAGATGATTTGGGATATTCACTCTGCAGCCATCTGCTCAATGTGATCACACAGCAGCTTGTTTTGCTCTGAAAGGAGATCATAAAAAGTGTGAATCGTATTAATACAGTACATACATACCATTCAAAAGTTTAGGGTCAAGAATGTTTTCAGCAGTGATGCATTCAATTGTGACAGTAAATACATGTTTATATTTTAAATTAATGATTTTCTTTTGAAAAAAAAAAATATATATCTCAATTTCCACAAAAATATTAAGCAGCAGAACTGTTTTCAACATTGATAATAATAAGAAATGTTTCTTGAGCACCAAATCATCATATTAGAATGATTTCTGAAGGATCATGTGACACTCAAGACTGGAGTAATGATGCTGAAAATTCAGCTTTATATTTTACATTTTAAAATATATTAATATAGAAAACACTTTTAAATCGTAATAATATTATTTCACAATATTACTGTTTTTACTGTATTTTTGATCAAATAAATACAGCCTCGGTGAGCATAAAAGACATCCTTTAAAAACATAAAAAAAAAAATACCCCAAACATTTTAACAGTACTGTAATTAAGCTTTCAAACTTAATAAAATTGAATTATTACCTTCATTCAGATTTCCAATGACTGCCTGCTTCTTCAGGAAGTCATTGCAAAGTTTCTTGCTCAGTCCAAATGCCACCATGTTATGAGTGAACGTCCTAGACAAACAGAACAAATATATATGAGCATATGAACATGCAATGAACATTGTTTTTGTCAATGTTGTATATAACGAGACAAATGCCATGTGACTCACCCCAGTTGACCGAAGGTGATGTTCTCATTAAATCTGGAGCTATCGTCTTTCTCCTCCTGGGTCATGTGACACCACTTTTCTCTAAAAGGTATAAAAAACATTGAGGTCAAGGTCAGAGGTCAATAATATTTTACCTTTTTTTCCTCTCATCAAGCACGAGAGACCATCAATAATACATGTATAGTCAATAATAAACACACTACAATGAATACTGGGAGGTTATAGAATTAAAAATGTGTAAAAACAATCATACAAAAGGACAATGTGTATTAGCCATACATTGGTGCTCATGCAAAATCCAACAAACATTTCAGAATAAGTATTAGTGAGCAGTCAGCTGTAGCCATGATTCACAATAAATCAAAACAAAAACAAGACAATAATTGAAATAATAAAGAGCATATGTGCCACACAGAACCACGGTATAATTCGGCTCACAAACAGGAAAAAATGCTCAGGCAAACAAACCAATATGCATTTTTTCTATGTAAAATAGATGTTTAAGTCTCCTTTTTTTTAGCCTGTTTTATTGCCTGCCAGGTGAAAATCTTAAGTCTGAACACTTAGAAAGGTAATAGCACACCTCCCTTCAACAAGCCAAATGATTTGAGGAATCATTTATGTCTGTAGCACAAACAGTGTGGGACGAATTACATGCAATGCCAAAGTTTAATATCTACGGCTGGGGATCTGAACGAACCCCTAACAGCAATAGTCATGCTTCTTTTACTGTAGCAAACACTACTAATAATTCAAGCTGTTCTCGGTTAGCAGATGACATTGCAGTGAATAGGAATATAATACACTCTGAATGCATGCAATAATAATGCTGGAAAAGTCAAAGAGCGGTTCTCGACTGGTTCCAGAACATCGTAGGCATCCATTTTACATTGGACATCAAGTGTGGACCCAAAAACAGTTCCAAAATTGTTTATCGTTCAAAGTAAACAAAAATGTCCCCGGTTAAACATTGAAATGTATTAATATTATTGTTTTCAATAATGAGGGCATGTCATGCAAGCTGTCCATGCTGGCCAGATGAAGTTGATATACCGTGCCAAAATACTGCGTTAGATTGGATGCAAGGCTTTTGAAATCATCAACAACAAAAAGGCATTTTCTCTTCCTTTTTAAAAAAGAGCATATGTTTTTCCCTGCTGTCAGAATAGATATGACACTATCCAGTAGTATTTTACTTTTAATAAGGTCCACTGTGTCTTTGAGAGCAAAGTTAAAGTTGTGCAAGACGACATGATAAAAAAAGACAAAGCATTATGTCAAGGCAAATGTGACACGAGTCAGTACTTTTTTGGTGGGCCTCAAACACTGTGAAGTTTCCTTTGAGTACTGATGAAAATGTTATCAGAATGTTACACAGCTTCCTGACTGGATCCTGCGCTGATAGAGACTGCTTATTGTGAGTATCTAGATGAAATACGTCAAGGGTTCTTAATCTTTTGACCCATGAATTTCCCAGACGTGATAAGAATTACATTCAAAATAAAGTATTTATAGTTGTTTTTAGTGGAACATAACTAGAAAAAAAAAGTACAATATAGAATTTTACATATGCTACCGTTTAAAAGTTTGAGGTCAGTATGATTATTTTTAAGAAATTGTTTTATTCAGCAAAAACACATTAAATTGATCTAAAGTTACAGTATAGTTAGAGTAACAATACATACAGTTAACATATACATTTAACAGAAAATCCTTATATTTCAAATAAATGCTGTTCCTTTGAACTTTTAAAGAATCATGAAAAAAAATGATCATGGTTTCCACAAAAATATTAAGCAGCACAACTGTTTTTAACACTGATAATAATAAGAAATCTTTCTTGAGCAGCAAATTAGAATGATTTCTGAAGGATCATGTGACACTGAAGACTGGAGTAATGCTGAAAATTCAGCTTTAACATAACAGGAATAAATTACATTTTAAAATATATTAAATTGAAAACAATTGTTTTAAATTGTAATAATATTTTACTGTATTTTTTGATCAAATAAATGCTATGTTGAGCATAAGGCCGTGTGTCCACCAAAGCGTTTTTTCACGCGGCTGGCGTGTTTTTTCAATTGTTTTCAATGGGAGCGCCGCGTTTTTAAAACGCCATGAGCGCGAGGCGCTGAGCGTTTTTTTCACGCTGAAGCGCCGAGCGCTCGGCGCTTTTACAGGTCGCCGAGAGTTAAAGAATGTTCAACCAGTCAACTTTGGATAAAACGCAGCGCTCATCACTGTCACTTTTTACCCAGCCGTCCAATCACAGTGGAGGAGGGGCGGGACAAATACCACACCGACCAACTGTCACAACATTCTTTCTGTACAACAACATCAACCAGCAGAGCTAACCGAGCAAAATGGATGAAAAATACATTTTTAGTATGAAACAAATTATCTGCTAACTCAGTTGCTACAAGTAAACTGTGCTGCGGATATTCTGTATCATAGCAACGAAGCGTCTCTCAACTGAAAAAACGCTGCGCTGCCAAAACGTCCTCAAGCGCCCAGAGCTAACGTTAGGCGTTTTCAGCTGGCTAAAAACGTTTTGGTGGACACACGGCCTAAGACTTTTTTTTAAAACATTTAAAAAAAAATGTTACCGACCACAAAACTTTAAATGGTAGCGTATAATAAATACCTATAAATTTCTGTTTTGATATTTTATCATTATATTCATTATTAGTTTTTATTCTTTTCTTTTTTTAGGTCTGGAAATCAGCTAAATTCTTTGATATTGCCAAGCTTTCCATGGCTGTTAGAACCTTGCGCATACTGTACGTATATAAAACGCTGTTCCAATTCTGTCAGTGTATCATCCTTTTCCTAAACTCTCTCCACTTTCCCCTTAATTTATTCTGTGCACATCTTTCACTCTCAGTTCATTCTAACTGATCTAACTTTCCGCCCTTAATCCGCCTATCCCGTCTAGCATTGTCCATGGCAGCAGACGGAATGAAGGACAGACCTTTCATCTTTCTCTTCCTCAGCCGTCCGCCTGCGCGAGGCAGCAAGGCACAGGGAGAAAAAGGGTTAAAGTCACATGCAGAGAGAGAGAGAAAGAGCCACAGAGAGAAAGAAAAGACAAGAGAGGATGATGAGCAGTGTGGAAGAGTAAACCGTAAGAGCACAGAGAGAGGCTGCAGGATCAGAACAAACACACCGTAACACTGTCACGCACCTCTAGCTAGTTTATTTCAACATCACTAACAATCTATCAAACACGCTGTAAACTCTCAATCTCTCCCTCTGGCTTGAACAGACACACAAACAAACACGCAGTCTAAACAAACAGGCAATCTAACATGTGCTTTTGGTGCTGTGCAAAGTCTGTTTTGTTTAATAGCACGATATATTAGGAGACAGAGAAAAGAAACGCACTATAGAAGTAATAAGAATTCCATAGTTAAAACCCTGCGCTCTCTCACCTCGTGGTGGGGGATCTTTTATTTCTCTCACAATGGACGGCATCAAAAAACGCTGCGTTCCAAAACCTCAAAGTGTGCCTTTTAAAAAATAGATACAAGCAGAATAAAATTAGCATACAGTATATGTGACAAATGATCTGACATTGTGTCTGAACAAAGTTAGAATGACATTGTACATTAAACACACCAGCCTCCTTTCCTGATAGGCTTCCATTGTACGTTTTCGGTTTTGTTTAACATGCTTAAATTATTTTCTGCGGTAATGCGACATTCTGTCATTATTTTCAATTCCCATTACTGAAAGGCAAAAAAGGAATATTCCTTTAATTGTAAAATACTGTGGTACTATTTGTTGCAGTAAATTTATTTAATGCTGATTTTTAATAATTGTATCACAATTGTAACAAAAATATTAAGCAGCAACACTGTTTTTGACTTTGACAATAATAAGAAATGTTTCTTGAGCACCAAATCAACGTATTAGAATGATTTCTGAAGGATCATGTGACTCTGAAGACTGGAGCAATGATACTGAAAATTCAGCTTTGCCATCACAGGAATAAATTAAAATGTTATATATTAAAATGCCATAAATGAAAACATTTAGGATAAGTTTTAAAGATTTAAAAGTAAAAATAAAGATTTTAAACATTGTCATTATTTTTATGACAATTAAGTATTTCTCTTCCCAATTTACTGTGACAGAAAAATTTATATATTACTTAAATTGTAAAATATTTTAATATCATGGTACTATTTCTACTAGTAAATTTAATTAAATAATAATCAATAAAATAATAATCAATAATTTACAGTCACAAATAAAAAAAATAATTATCCTCACGACTTTCTCGTTACTGGTTTATTGTAATGAAAATACAATTGTATTTTTTTTTACGTTACAGAGAATTACCAATTACTGATACTGAAAAATGATACAAAATCCAATTTCTTTTTTTATTCTGGCACGAAATATGATAGGCAAATCCTGTGATTCTGATGAATTTGTCTGAAACAATGTAACTGTAATTTTTGGTAGACCACAAACACAGTCCATAAGCAATGAATTGTAAAAACCAAGAATATTCCTTTAAAATGCTGATTATGTGAAAGGATACATTTTAGACAACTTCAGCTGTTCGTTTCAGCATTTTTGCGGGGAAAGAAAGATTATTGACAACCTACCAAATGGGCTGCTGTTTCAGGTGCGTGTACAGGTAAATTTTCTCCTCTTCTTTTCTATCCGGGGAGAGAGGGGGAGAAACTACAGGGTACGCAAGCAGAGATGAGCACAGTTAATAACTCAAACACCTACACACGTCTACAGAGACGACTCCTGTGGGCTAAGTGTCTTGCTCAACAGCATACTAATGGTTGCCATTGAATCGTTTGGGTAACCGACCCAGATTCTTAACCACTAAGTCTCACCACCACTATAAATATAAAAAACCCTAAGTGAGATATCTAAAAACTGAAAACGACAACCACAGGTGAGAAGAGGGAATTGGAGAACACACAGTGATGGTACATGGTGAACTACTGTACCTGGAGTTTTGCTTTTCTGTTCAACAGGCCTGTCTGAGTCTCTGAGGAGGACAGAACGAGTTTGTGAGCAGCAGAAGCTTGATTAATTAAAAGTGTTATTAATAGCGATGACAGAAAATCACTCACTCATTCTTTCGGCCCAAGGGTCCTCTCAGTTTGCTCTCCAGACCCCCAAAAAATCCTTTAACGTCAGACTTGGCGGAGGTGTTTTTGAGCATTCGCTCTGCGATATCCTTCTTCCCAGAGAGCCAGACCTTTCCACTGCGCAGGTACGAGTCGATCCCCCCGCTGGGCCTCTCCAACAGCTCTGTGGGAGACAGCTGGGACTTACCTGTCACACACACATATATTCATTAGAAATTAAAATGAAATGAATTGAAAAGGCACACTAGGCAGTCACACTCTGTGTACATGTATATTAGGAGTAGGAATCTTAGGCATTCCAAAACGATTCTCAACATCCATGACATGGAGTCAAATCTTTAAACATTACAAGTGTTGAATATAATAGATCTGTGTTAAAACTAGTAAAATCACACAACTATTGAAAAGTTTGGGGTTGATGAGATTTTTTAAATGTTTTTGAAAGAAGATTCTAATGCTCACCAACGCTGCATTTATTTGATCAAAAATACAGTAAAATTGTGAAATATTACTACAATTTAAAATATATATTTTTTTAGATTTTAATAGTCATTTCAGTGTCACATGATACTTCAAAAATCATTCTGATTTGGTGCTCAAGAAACATTTCTTATTATTATCAATATTGAAAACAGTTAATATTTTTATGGAGCCCATGATGCCTTTTTTCATGTTTCTTTGATGGATAGAAAATAACAGCATTTCTTTGAAATAGAATCTTTTGCAACTTTATAAATATCTTCACTGTCAATTTAAGCATAAAACAAAACAAAAAATGACTGACTCAAACTTTTGAACTATAATGCATATCTGTTTCCCCCATCCCCCGTTTTTTGTGTTTTAAAAAAAAATTCATTAAAATGGCATTGTCCAATTTGCCGAAACAATAATGCGTCAGTGCCAGTAATGTCTGAGTCATACACTGTAACAGGAAGTTGGAGGGCGTCTCTTTTTCAGATTACATTCCACACAGTGTGATTAATATAAAAGGTCGACTTTCTTACCCATGTAGTAATATGTGAAGCACATGGTCATGAGGTGTTTGGCGGGAGCATAATCATCCACCTGGTGACATCTGTCAATCAATAAAATCTGGGTCACATGTGCATCACACACATGCAAAAACACTGGCTATGTCCGAAATCACCCCAATGTCCTTAAATAAGGCACTATTTGAGCGGACAAACATTTGTAGTGGTATCTGAACCATACTGAACCATACTGGATGTTATTGAGTGCACTCATTCAATCCCATAACGCACCACAACAACAAGTGTACAACTGATGTAGTGAGTGTCACGCCAGAAGATGGCGCCCACAGCTGAATCATCCAGCCATTCATTCTCAAAACTGCTCATCCAATGTGGGTACAGCGTAATATCTATTAAATTGTTTAATTAAGGTTTATACATGCTCGTTTCCATGACAGAGTCAAGATAAATGTTTTCATTACTACTGGAGCAGCCAGTTTGCTAAGTTTCAAATGGTTAATAAACAGCAAGCACAAAGTACGCAAAAGTGGCAGCCCTTCTGACGCACTCAGTGTCCGAATTCGTTTTCATTCACTCCTTCAAGGCATATTAGTGGAGTAATTTAGGGAATAGTGAATGAGCGTATAGGGTGTGATTTGGAACACAGCTACTGACTCGCCAGGAGTTCTACAGAAAACTGAAGCAGTTCTCTGACGGTTTGGAGTGGCTTCCACGTAATGTCAAACATAAACCTTAGATATTATCGCTGATACTGTACTTACTCAAACAAAACAACAGCGAAGGACTGCACCAGCCTGTAGAAAGTCAGTTCGCTCACACATTTGGAGTGGCAGCGCTGCAAACACAATGCACGGTTATCATCACAACTGTGTTTGTTTATGCATATGTATTTTATTCAGAGTTTTCTTGATCTTTCAGAAAGACGGAGCGATCTGTACATTGAGTCTACATGGACTGTGCTTGACGTTTATAGAGATGGCCAAAAAAATATTTAAAAAATGTACTATTAAAAACACTATTAAAAATAATAATAGTCAGATAATCAATAAATGGGCAATCATTTAAATAAAAGCTTATTATAGACTAAATAAATAAATAAATAAAATCAGTGAAAAACCTAAAATGAATGATTTTAAAAGCAACAAATGAATTTAGGCATCACAAAAATGGATATTTCTGTTTTACATTAAAGTTACATTGAACAGTTTTATTTAATTGTATTATTAAAGATTAATTTTAATATTGGCTGATGATAACCATTATGGTAATGGTATAATGTGCATCCCTACTATGTTTTGGTCATTTTAACAGCCAAGTAGTCAAGCATTTTTAACACATTTCTCAAACAAAGGGTGTGTAGTTCACACCATTATGTTGTGTTGCTTCATAAAATCCTATATTGCAGAAAAGTGTGTTGCTAAATAGGTTTGCAGTGCATTTGCAACATGTTTTCTGCTAGGTTTAGCATGACACAGCAATAATAGGCTCTTAAGTGCTGGGTTTTTTTTTTTTTTTTTAGTTTTTGTTAAGTTTTTCACCACAATATTTAGATTTTATTTTAATTATTGGTTTATTTAATTATATGATTTTTTTTTTATAGTTTTAGGTTTACCTCTGGTGCAGAATGTGTGAAACAGGACTAAACCCTCACCTAAAATGTCACCATAATCAATCCCAAAATTAAAAATGAATTTAGAAAAGAAGTCATACAATGATTACTTTCATGATTAATTACAGTTGCGCCTCTCATACCTGCGCACTGACATATTTGGCGAACCACTCCCTGCCTTTCCCGTTCTCTCCAGTGCACAGCTCTCCAAAGTGAGCCTTCTCCTCCTGATCAAAGTCCTCCCTGAGAGAGGGAAAAAGAATAAAAGGAACAAGTGGGAGGAAGAGAAAGACAAATGGGTAGGGAGAGCGAGAGAGCACTTGAAACAACAGGAACAAACGCATACACATGCATCAGTTGATATGTGACTATAATTCACTGTGAAGTTTCATCCTCATTCAAGGGAATAGTTCAAAATTCTGTCATCGTTTACTTGCCCTCATGTAGTTCCGAACCTGTATGACTTCCTTACTTCCGTGGAGAACAAAAGTAGATTTTCAATACAACAAAAGTACACCGTGACAACTGGCTGTCAAGCTCCAAAAAAGCCCCATAAAAGCAGTCTCATACACTAAGCCTTTTAAAGCTAAACAATAGCTTTGACTGAGGAACAGACTGAAATTTAAGTGCGTCTTATCAGTGGTGTTGTTTCTGATCTGGTGTGAATGAGATTTGCTGAAACTGCAGAAATTTTCAGTAGATAAAAACATACATTTGGCCTGTTCCTCAGACAAAATTATCTTATGGCCTCAGATAACTTAGAATATAGCAAGGTACGCAAGTACTTTTTTTGTGCTTTCTGGAGTTTGATATCCACTGTTCACTGTAGTTATAATGAAAATAGTGGCATGAACATTCTGTGAAATATCTCTTTTTCTGTTCTAGGTATGAAGCATTCCTTTAAGCTTTAGTTTGTGAAGCAAATCACCTTCCATGGAAAAGCTTTGCCACATAGGTTTTCATGAACGCTCGTATCTCCGTTTCCTCCGCGTCCTCAGTACTGTGACTGGAGCAAGACGAGGACCGCCGCGTGCTCGACGGGTGTGATGGCGATTCTGTGCCCTCGTTCTCACTGTCGGCAGATTCGGTGGCATCGCTGTCGTCTTCTCTGTGGGAAGTGTGTGTGGGGGCCATGGGCTCTGGAAGAAGGGGCTCCATGGTGACGTCGCTCACAGGCTCAGGGACGAGAGGCTCGGATGAGAAAAAGTCTGCCCCACTGGAGGGTGCGAGAACAGAGGGCGCTGTCCCTTCTGGGGGCGAGTCAAATTCTATGAGGTTGTTCACCACGGCCCCCTCCATGCTTTGTTATGGGGGTAATTCAGTCTTTAGGTGAGATATGATGTTGGCTCAAAAACCCACGGATGGTACAGTCGTTTGTAGCTCCACAATTTCTTCACAGCAGGACCTAAAAAAAAAATTACAATTTTAATGTTATAAACAAATAAAAGAAATATTAAATTATTACATTTCATACAAATGTATATTATGTGTATATACATATAAATTTTATATGTATATACAAAATGTTATTTTATTTTATATTCATATTAGGGCTGTCAAAAGATTAATCGCGATTAATCGCATCCAAAATAAAAGTTTGTTTTTAATAATATATGTGTGTGTACTGTGTATAATTAAATTTGTATATATAAATACACACACATGCATGTATATATTTAAGAAAAATGTGTTATTTATATATAAAAAAATATATATTTATATATAATATAAACTATATAAATATATATACAGTATATGTATGCAAATATTTCTTAAATATATACATGCATGTGTGTGTATTTATATATACAAAATAATTATACACAGTACACACACATATATATTATGTAAACACAAACTTTTATTTTGGATGCAATTAATCGCGATTAATCTTTTGACAGCCCTAATTCATATATATATAAAATTTTATTAAAGAGCCTTGGAGAGCATAAATCTTGCAAACCCCAAACTTTTAATGCATTCAATTTAATGCATTAATTTCTTAAAAAAAATAAAAAAAATAAAAACTTCCTAACCCCAATCTTTTGAACAGCAGTGTATTTCATATTTTAATGTTTTTTATTTATTTATTATATATAATTACATTATAAAAATACATAGTAATATATACGTATATATAATAAATAAATCTATAATGTAAAAAATCTAAATATATATAAAAATTCAACTATTCAAAACATTTTCATGAAGTGTAACATTACGGTAAGGGTACTTTAACATCCTCTTCTGTCATAAACTTCCTTGCAGCTGTGTTTATACAGACTGACCACAGCATGAGGCAATGCGGAGTCAGTCAGAGCCTGTTAATATGATGTTAGATTATGAAATCCAATGCACAGAATCTCAGTGCAAAATCATGTGTTTCTATGTCCTGCTAATGAAGCACCAGAACACATAGCATAATGCGTCTATGTCTTTCACTCTCAGAAACATGCAGAAAACAAATATAAGAATAATTTTTTTTTAAATCTCAATTAAAAAATATTATCATGCAGACCAGTATATAAAAGATGCCCCATCAAATATGGTAATGCTTATTGGCTTGATATCATGGATAAAATTTAATTTACACAAGTACTTAATCTTGCCTCTGTGAAAATACCATCTGCTTCTCATAAAACTGAATACGAGTGACACGTGTTTTCTTCTCAAACGAAAGGCTAGTTCGCTCTGTCCCAACAGACGCTAATAGTTAGTGTTAAACTCAACGTGAATTGCCATTTGCAAACCACTCCTTAGCATTATATTTCAGAATGAAACCAGATATGAGGAAAAAAAACTCCATTAGGAACAGACTGGATCATGAATAGTAGTTATTTTATTTGGCTATTGGTTATAACATTATCCAAAGTGAACCAGCCTTAAGATGCAGTGGACCTTGCAAGGCTAGCCTACCATAGCTTTTCTAAACAGTGGCTTCAGGAAGTCAAAGTGAATGAAAACTGAATGAATTCTGAATGTAGAAGAGCAAATCAATATATAAACTACGTCAGAAACTACATTCCCTTAGGTTTTGGGCAAAACCCTGAGAAAAGCAATAGGACTGAGAGGATGGTT
Source organism: Squalius cephalus (assembly GCF_949319135.1). Classification (NCBI taxonomy): domain Eukaryota; kingdom Metazoa; phylum Chordata; class Actinopteri; order Cypriniformes; family Leuciscidae; genus Squalius; species Squalius cephalus. Next base: position 9,644,083 of record NC_137127.1, on the reverse strand, counting down.
ATGTAATGCAGAGCTGGAGGAGCGTGACTTGGCTGGCATACGCGCTCACAAGTGCACACAAACACAACCACGCAGTGACCAGAGTCAGAGACTGTGTCAACTGCGTCTGCTTTTTTTTTTAAACACTTATCCTTAAGAGGAACAAGGCGGAAAAGAAACTGTATGTTGGCGTGAGCAGTATGAAGACTAATACAAACCAATGTTTTTTATAAAAATGCCACCAAATGTAAAAAGAAGAACATACTGTACAATCGTTTAACTAACATGCTTCACACAAGCATTTTTTAAAAGATTTGAGGCTCATATCTAAAGATACCAAACCTCTACACATTGCTGCTTCTCTTGAGCTTAATAAATCTCAGCATTCGAGGGTAAATGCACATGCTGCAATATTCCTTCCTCCCTGCACTGGAGCACTTCCCCCTCTTTCTACTCCATCCATCCATCCATGCAACAAAACGCCCCTTCATCGCGAGCCTCGAGGCTCAACGCAGAGGTTCTGCTGTCAGAGTGATGGGACACAGATGAGTTGGAGTGGGGGAGTGAGTGGGTCCACTGGTTTAAGAGACTGAATGGGTTAGGGTTACCAAAGCACTGCAGTGATATCGCAATAGTCAGCAGTGCAGACAGAAAGATAATTACATGGGTGATAAATGTCTCAGGGAAGGAGATATTGGGTTGGCTTGTGGGCAAGGTCAAGTCGGTCAAAAAAAAACTAGAAAACTAGTGAGCTAGAACAGTCAAGGCAAGTCAAAGTGAACCTATATTTAATGTAAGGTTGCATTTGATTTGTTTTTTCTGCAGAATTTTGTTCTTTTTCTGACAGGATGAGGGTTAAGTCAGACATTGCCTAATCTGGGTAGCTTCTACCAAGCAACAGATGAATCTGTGCCAAAATACTGTCAAGTTTGATTAGATCCACAACCTTTGACAACAAAAGTTTTGGATAAGCTGAAAAGTCTGTTTTTTTTGCCATCATATCTATGCACGATTTGATTTTATTATTTGCATTTGGCATTGTGTTTTTTTTCCTGCTGTCCCTGCTATCAGATCTGACCTGTGTTCAACCCTTTGAGAACCTCTGAATTAGATCACTTGTTTATTGCATCACAAGCAAAATGCAAATATAGAGAGACTGATTTAGATTACAAAGAGATACAGAACCGAAGAGTAAAACTGTTGTAGGGAAGAAAATAATTATTAATCATGTAGGATAGTGATACAAGTGACCAGAGAAAACCCTTAAAAAAACAAAACAAAACAAAAAGACAAGACATCATCTGGATTTAACATGTAAAAGCTTGCAGAAATCTGTATCATTAGGCTGTATTAGTGGTGTGAGACACTGTTTCTGATGTGAAAATAAGGCCACAGAGGTTAATTTGAGGCGGATTCATTATGCAACATGTCCTGCTATTTCCTCAAGGGAAACCTCACTCATATCCGTCAAGATGCTGTGAACTTAAGACTGTCATCCATGCACAGAGCTTGATCATCTAGCCGCTGATTGACGCTGCACAATCAGACACATAAACAACGTCTAAATGGATCAATGCTTCTAACCAGAGAGCATCAGATTCAATAAAAGTCACATAAAATTACCCTTTTACTGAGACACTGCAAAGAGAGCACAGAATGAAAATTGCTTCAAACAGTGAGCTTTTCATCAATAGCCTGCAATTGAATAGGACTAGAAAAACTAGCACTCTCATATCTCAGGCCACTTGAGTTTAAAAATATGTAGTCATGTTCATGAGGCCTGCAGTCAAGCATGGATGCCAGGTTTATCTGACTAAATGCTAAATGGCAGAAACGCACTTATGGTTGTGACTTTAAAAATGGGAAAGGGGGAAAATGCAGGTAATGAAATTCCTAACTTTTCACAACGACACATCTGAGTAGATTCATCTAAGCATATATCAACCACTAATCCAGGCAGAGACTTTGACTTTAACAACACATTGAAATACAATGGTGTCATACCAGCTAATGTAGTTCCAGAAAGTAAGCAGAAATAGAAATCTTAATAAAGTGAGAAGGAACTAGATTCCATGCTGTTTCAGGAAATCGCATGGATTTCTCCATTGAAAACAATGGCACTTCTGCTCCAGTGCTTTAGACCTTTGGTTCTCAAAATAGCACCTGTCAAAATACCAGCTTATCAAAAGACAACTCACAGGGCAGGCTTCATCAGAAACATTTCCTACAGTCATAACGGCCCTATTTTTAGCCTCCACAATAAGTGCCCATTTTCATTAGCACTAATTTAATATCTCTAAATGCATAGGCTGCATCTCTGGTTGCTTGAAACACTGATGAAATAAAATAAGCAGTCACATATTGATCTGAAACAGTGGTTGTGAGAATCATTTGGGCATTATATGGCACACACATTATAAAATGCTGTCTGAATAGGCAGCTCACTAGGTTTTGAGACATAGCCATGTTCTTAAAGCTCATCATTCATACTTTTTTCATATAGCTCAGTGTACTCGTGAAAAATGAAACCTCCACCACTCCACCTCCTTATTGTAAACAACACTGTGCAATCATATGGCACTTTCATGCGGAAAGGAAAGCGGAAAATTCTTGAAGTAGCCTACGTAGGGGAGTCTCATTCATTCTGTTGCTAATTGCATTTATATAACGGCTCGCGCGAATGTATACGGGTTTCTGCTTGCAACGTATGAATGAATATCAATAATGATAAATACAATTTTATTGTAACATCATGTTCATTCAGGCTACGAACTTAAGAAATGGCATGATGATGGACATGACAGCACCTATGTTCCGAATGTTAGCGTCAAGTCCCCTGATAAAGTCTTGTTAGTAGATGACACTTACCCTGGATGTTCCAGCTGGAGCTTCGTCTTCCCAGCGCGTACGATGCACAGGCTGCTCTGAAATAAACACTCTAAGTGTGCGCATGCGCGACAATCAGTAGCGGATGGGGGAATCCAGTGACGTAGCCATGATGACACGTGACTGCACACTGCGCATTTTTTTTACAGTTCACGTTATATTGTCAATTCAGTATCTTTGTGTGTGTGTGTATTTCAGAAAGCCTAGGTAGAAACTTTTGAGTGTCAGTCAAAAATGTGCATACACCTGCTCTTTCGTTAATTAATTTGCATAAAAACGATTAAATAATTATTAATACGAAAAGGCTTATACAATTAAGAATAAATAAAAAATACAGCAATTAATATAATATTAAATTAATTCATTACTAAGTGTATATATATTATAAACATTAAAATGTTAATAATAACATAATAAAATGTCTGTAAATAGCAATATAAATTTTACTTTATGATTAAGCAGTCTACCTTGACATTTTTATTGCACGTTTTTGTTACTTGATTTTATTATGAATGTATTTCACTGATGTATTGTTGTAGCCTATTTCCATCTAAATGAAAGAACAGTTTTGTGCATTCATTTTAATTTCACATTCAAACTATTACACACATCCATGAAGTATGCAATTTCTAATTGATACCAATATCCAGATTTTGGCTAGATTTGAGAAACATTGAAATGCTTGCAGAAATCTATATCCAATGCAAAAGTTTTCTCTGGGAACAATTGCACTGCATGTATGAAGACAAAATCATTTATGCACACTGCACAGCACTGTTTCTTGGTGTGATAAATAATTAGGCGGTGTGGAGTCCAGCAAGTTTCTTAGGTAATTCAACAGTGAAAAAGAGCAGCTTGTCCATCTTCAGACCCTGTCCCTCAGTTTGCTGCAATCCTAGGTTCATGTATTTATTAGACTGGTCGTATACAGGCCAATTCACCAGCCTGGGCCCATTTGGTGAGCTGTAGAAATAAAATATTAATTTAATGAATAAAGGATCATCGGTAACAGATCCTAATACTATAATGTACTCACCCAGTACGAATAAAGTTAGCCCAGTATCCCATGACAGTTCTGCATAGTTGGTTTTCCTCCTCACTGAGTATTCCTGTGGATGATAAAGAGTTGATATCCATAACCACATCGCACTTCATCATAACCATTTTCACTTTTGTAGCAATCATTTGCAGTTTCAAACCCCTGCCGGAATAATTGTCCAATATCATAATAATTAGCCTGGGCAAACAAGTTCTTAGATCTGCTTACCTTCAGTTTTGACATGGCCATCCCAAAAGCAGGCTCCAAACACAAATCCAACGTCATCAGCATGGTCAGCCTTCACAAAGCTGGGTCTGAGATCTTTAAATATACTGGGCCGGTGCTGAAACTCATACATATACACAGGGACTCCAGCATCTGTGAAGTTAGCATCTAATAGTAAAGCCAACCAACAATGAAACTTTACTGGAGATGAAATTTTGCCAGTAACATTGCAACAAACCTCTGTGTTGAGATGCAACCATGATGGAGGGTATCACTATAAAACTATCCCCCATCATCTCAGTAAATGCGTCGCGAATGTCCTCAGGAGTTTTAGCATCTTTCAAGTATTCTTCTACAATGAATTCATTGACTCCTGATCTCTATGATGACAGAGAGAGAAAGCATATTCTACCGAGTCTTCTGAATGGTATTTTGTACTATGTCCACTAGAGTGAGACAAATACTAACAAATTAGCCAGACTGAGTTAATCCAAATAAATGCATTTGCAGATTTTAGCTACAGGGTAAATCACTAGAAATAATCTAAAAAGAAGGAAGAATTTGTTGAGCTTTACACCAGCTGTATCGACAATGTCCAAAATTGCTTTCACTGATTTTACGTCCATCCCTTTAGCCCATCCTTCTGAGACCACGTCCTGAAATAATAATATAAAAATAAAATGAGCACATCCTGTTCAGCACCGTGTATTGTTTGTGTGTTTCCTATTTCATAATGGTCATAAAGGTTCATTGACCATTGTTTCATTGCACTGCTCCATACAAAAATATTATGATACTTACCTGTGCGAGCATCCATCCAAATTCATGGTTTGTTGTTCCAATAAGAATTGGAACTTTCTGAAAGTCTTTGCTCTTTAGTATCTCCTCTGGTGGAGCTTTAAGAAAGACACCATCAACTGCCGCTCCAGGGAAAATGTGTTTCTAAGGAAAATCACTTGGTCTAAGAAATGAATTCATTCTGTATATTTATGAAGACTATCACCAATAGATCCTAGCAGGTTATTTTTTTCATGAAATACTGGAAAGCATCTTACTTCAAATTCTCTGCTCCTACCTTTTTAGTTGCATTTATGATCTGTTCCTCGGTCAGTTCTTTTATGCATTTGACCAGCACTTCAGAAGAGCTGAAGTCACACTCAGTAACATTTGCTACCACCTGGTCAAACAGATTACAGACAATCAGCTTTCTTCTAAACATTCCATTGTATCATTTTGAAAACATTATGGAAACGTTACTTTTGAATGTTCTTTGAACGTTCTGAAAGAGTAACATTTAAAAAGAATTGGACGGATGAACAAAAAAACAAGTTCCAAGAACAATATATAGGCTAAATTATGTTTTTGTGCTAACAGTTTGAGAACATTATTAAAGACCAGATAACTTTGAACGAATATTGTATTAATGTTATTGAAATAATGTTTGGTCATAACTTTGAGAGAACCCTGCCAGAACATTAGCCAAAGTTCTGAGAACATTTCCTGTTATTGCATTTGGGTATTGTTCTGGGTTTTTTTTACTTTTTTTGATGCATTTATGTATTTGTTTATGTGTCTGAAACCAAACTGCCTTCAGGGAAATTAACTAAACTGAACTTAACAAGGCTCTGACATTTTTTATATCTGACATAATTACAGACTCCCTTAAAAATTCAAATTCTGTCATCATTTACTCACTTGTTCCAAACCGTATGAATTTCTTTCTTCTGCTGAACACAAAGAAGATATTCTGAAGAATGTTGGGAACCAAACAGTTGATTTTCCCCCAGCTATGGGGCCCATCAACTGTTTGGTATATTCTTCAAAATATCGTCTTTTGTGTTCATTCAGGTTTGGAACAACTTGAGTAAGTGATGACAGAATTTGAATTTTTGGGTGAACTATCCCTTTAAGGAACTATTGAGCAGTGCACATTGATTGTTGCATTTGGGTTAAATACCTTGGCAAACATCAATGGGTGTTTGATGGTGTAACCGATGGTGTTTGCTACTCCACTCTGGAAGATGGCTCTGTGGAACAGACCCTTGGTCATGGGTGACAATGTCTAAAAATCCATAAGAATACATCTTTAGAATACATTTAACCCTTGCATTGAACTTTACAAAGAATCTATTGTTGGGTAATATCTTATATTGTTTTAACAACTTGTCTTCACATTCACATTTCCAAAGTGGGGCCCAGAGGAAGCCCAAAGGACCCCAAAGAACTTACTTACGGTTTTATTATGCTTTCTAAACACTGGTCAGAAATCATAAGATTAATCACAATATACCAGGCAGGAACATACTTAAAAATAGGTATGATAATGTTGCATTACAAACATTGACTGACTAGAAAAGAGGCACTGATTCCTCCTGCAGACTCTCCTGCTACGGTGACAGACTGGGGGTCTCCTCCAAAACCCTCGATGTTTTCCTTCACCCACTGTAAAGCTGCAATCTGGTCTAGGAAGCCCCAGTTTCCTTGTGCAAGCTTATCGCCTGTGCTAAAACCAGAAGCATATATGATTATAACCCACCCAGCAGAATCAGTGTCTTCAGTAAGCTAAAAAATCTGATGCTATTCTTAAAGGGACACTTTGATTCATAAATGAATACCTGAAGTATCCTAACATTCCAAGTCGGTACTGAATGACAACCACAACTATGCTCTCATAGGCCGCCAACGGGGATCCGTCAAACATGGCAGCTCCGCCAAAGACCAGGCTTCCTCCATGAATCCAAACCATTACCTGTTGGTTGGCATACATTACTTTTGTAAGAGGGGTTAAGGAAATGATAAATAAACCATAGGAAAGTTCTATTGTGAATTCACAAGTGCTGTCCTCTAGTTTAGATGAGAGTAGCCATAATTCAGTACTCACTGGATGTTTTTCTGATTCTAATCTTTGAGAAGGAGTGTAAACGTCAAGATACAAGCAGTCTTCTGAGAAGCCCGTGGTGGTGATATTCAACTTCATGGCCTCTCCTACTAAAGGCACAATATCTGGGTTTTGAAGGCACCTACAATGCAGCAAGAGAAGATAGTTGATGGGGTAAAAGGAAATCTGAGCTCAGAAATGGTTTATATTACTTTAATATAGTGCAGCGGTCGGCAACCTATGGCTCGCGGAGGGATAAACACAGAAGCGTGCACCTCTGGTCGCGTTAGGATCTGTTATAATCTCACTGTTTAATATTTACAGATCCTCCTAATTTAATAAAACAGGCTGTGTGACTATGAGGAAAAATTACCTAAAAAAAAAAAAAAAAAAAAAAAAAAAAAATGTACATACGTACGCAAGTTATGGTGATAAATAAATGTTTATTTGCGTTAAATACATGCATATCTTTAGCTATTGTCATGTGCCTGTGATTATCCCTCTGCGTTTCAATGTTGACACACATGTCTTGCAGACCCCAGATATAGTGGTAAATAAGGAATTTATATATAACTGTAGTCAATTACTGAATAAAAATTATGTGATGAAAATTGCATTTACTAACGTAATCTATTAGGCTACATTATACATTAAATCAGACTACTTTTAGATTACTTTTGATCTAACTCGTTTGTCACTTATAAAGCCTAGTAGTACAGATGTATGGCATATCTTTTTTCAGATACTGTTATGACTAGCCTATATAGCAGTACTCACATGGGAGGGTGCTGAGTGGCATTTCTTATGCCTTCCCATCCCTGTACAGGATCAGGTGCAGCTAGGCGGAGAGGACCAACAGGTGGCTGTGCAAAAGGAATCCCGAAATATTGCTCCACCAACTTTTCGGAGCCTTTAACCTTCATATATTGCCCACGGACACTGCCATGCTTCAGGACGACCACCGGCCCAGAGTCTGCACACGCGCAAACATAAATTACACATAAACACAAATTCATGTACAATACATGTACAAAGATATGTCCTGAAAAAATAATATAGGCCTACATATATATATATATATATATATTGCCTACACACACATTGACGATACTCCCACAAGTTAAATATTAATTCAATGTAGAATTTACAATATTATTTAAAAAGCAATATAATAAGATGAAATACTTGCCTGTCTGGACAGGGGTTGTCCAAACAGGGGCCATGGCCAAGCACAGGCAGAGCAGAACTTCTTTCCTCATAGCTGTTCTTTCGTTAATGACTAATGAAGACCTCACAAAACAGGCTCAGTTACAAAATACTGCCCTTTAACCTGTTCCTACTTTACCCCCTAAGTAAAAACAAATCATCTGTTACCTGTGTACACAGTGGAATCCCTGGACTGAGGAGAAAAAAAATCTATTCCCTGTAAATAATAATGGCTAGTTTAGAATTGTAGCCTATTTCACAAACTTCATGTTACGTTTACACGACAACGATATGCTTAAAACGGAGAAGTTTTTCCTTTGAGTTTTCCGCGTAAAGATAACACATTGTAAAAACGATCCACGCGAAAAAACAACAACCCTGTATTCTGCTGCCAGGCCATTAGCTGGCGATTAATAGACTGAACACGTAATACATGTGCTTGACGTCATCGTATTCAGAGATTCGCGTTTTTGTTGTTTACACGGAGACCGTTTTCAAAAACTTGCACTTTAAAACCCTTTTTCAAAAGGTTGTGTTTTCAGGCACCCAAAACACTATTGTCGTGTACACGAACGGCCAAAACGCATAAAAATTGTACGTTTTTAGTTGAAAACGGTGTCTTGAAAAAGCCCCTATAGCAGGGGTGCCCAATCCTGCTCCTGCCGATCGACTGTCCTGCACAGTTCATCTCCAACCCTAATCAAACACAAGGAGCGGGAAACTGGAACAAATGAAAACAGAGTTAGTCTATAGGGCAGGGGTGCCCAATCCTGCTCCTGCCGATCGACTGTCCTGGGGTGCGTTTCCCGAAAGCATCGTTGGCAAACTATGGTCGCAAGTTCCGTCGTTACCAATAGAGTTCAATGGACATTGCGATGAACTTGCGACCATAGTTGGCCAACGATGCTTTCGGGAAACGCACCCCAGGACAGTCGATCGGCAGGAGCAGGATTGGGCACCCCTGCCCTATAGACTAACTCTGTTTTCATTTGTTCCAGTTTCCCGCTCCTTGTTTGTTACTATGGTTTCTGAATAATTAGTCATCACCTGTTCCTCATTTAAGTTCAATCGCCTTGTGAATTTAAGTTCCTCCTTTTCATTCAGTTATTGTCTGGTATTGTTGGTTTGTAGGTGCGAAACATGATGTTACCTTGCCTTTCTGCATTTGAATTAGGCCTACTAGTTTGTCTACTGAAACTTGTTTTTCATCATCTTCATCTATCTCTCATGATGTGTTTGTTATAATAAAGATTTCCAAAATATTAAATGTATGAGTAAAGTGAACCAAACATATCAAATTAATCAGCATATCAAAGAAAAGTCATAAATTGACACCTAAACAAACATATTCATTTTCAGCCATTCTCCCATATGGATAATTTATTTGCCACCACAGTAAATTCTTCTGTCAAAATCTTCATGCAGATAGTAAAAAAGTGTTTCAGAGGCTCAGATTCTTCACAGGTAGGCTATAGATTAATAATTCATGTCTTATGCCGGTTTTATTGAACAAAGCTTCCAGGAAAGCTTGAAGGTTACACATAAAAGCTGTTTCCAGTGACAATCACTTAGTCGGTTTCTTTTTTATTTAAACAGTTGTTTGACTAACTGGCTTAACGGTCCAAGGTCTGGGTTGGTAACATAAAGACTACAAGTTCAAGCTTGAGAGGCATTGGTATAGAAACAGGGGAGGTATCGAGAGCTCAATCCTATAGGATGAACTGGTTAGTAGCCTATGAAGTTTCCATGAAAATCAAACAGAATTTTTATGGTGTAAATTTTAACCAGCCAAAGTGCATTCTAAAAATGTCAACTTTTCAGTTAATAAGGTATCTAGAATTATTCAAGGAAACGAATAGAGTAGAATAATAATCATTTGTCATTTTGACTCATCCCTTTTCTTAAAAATGGTTTAAAGGATAAAATATGAGGTTTATCTACCTTTCTTGTCAAAATGTATTTGAACACGTAGTACATGTTATGATGTAAGTCACTTAACCAACATTTTATGTTAATTTAAAATCCGTTCATTGTTGCTATTGTTATTATTTTAATGTTTTTGCAAACCAGCAGTGCATAGTGCTATTTATTTTATTTGTTGGTTTGATTTCAAGTATACTTCAAGTTAATTTTATTAAGTATACGTAAGTAATGTTCAAGTAAATTTGTAAGTATATTTTATGTAGTAATATTTCTATGTACTAGAAGTATTTTTGGTAGTGTATATTTCAAAACTTCTTGGGACTAAATTGGCCCACTTTTTAGTATATAAAAGTACACTTTTAAGCAGTGTTGGGGGTAACTCATTACAAGTAATTTGAGTTACGTAATCAGATTTCTTTTTCAAGTAACTAGTCAAGTAACGCATTACTTTTAAACCACAAAATTTACCACAAAATATCTGAGTTACTTTTTCAAATAAGCATCCTATTCTTCCGTTATCCAGAACAGCAGAAGCTGAACGATTTGTTTGAGCCGCGCCCTCTACTGTACAGGAGTTAATCTGCGTTTCCTTCAGCCTGAGGCTTATTATTTCACCTTTGGTGTGATAGGATCTTTACATTTGCCCAAAAATATAACTTTTTTGTTATAAAAAAAGAAATGCAAAAGTAACAAAACGCATTACCTTTCTAAAAAAAATTGTAACTAAGTAACGCAATTAGTTACTTTTTAAGGGAATAACGGGAATTTTAATAATAATATTGTAATGCATTACTTTTAAAAGTAACTTTCCCCAACACTGCTTTTAAGTATACTTTAAGTGTAAGATGTAACCCCTCCACCCGGGTCCTACTCGCCCATAGACAGTAAAAGAAATGGACACAGCGACCCCATAGACTTCAACGGAGAAAAGTGAAGTCAATTAGAAGCACTCACTTCCTGATGGCTGAGCGTACTGCGCAGACTCAAACTGAGCTTGACGATGTAGATGTGACGTGAGCAACCTCTCTGTCTTCTAGTAGCTGTGCCAAGAGAAATCTGAATCATTCTCTTCCGAAACTTGCAGAAACGGAGGTAGGAGGTGTCCATGAGCTAGGAACAGGAGCAACTTTTGCTAATTCTGATTAATAATTTTGTCATTTTGCCTCCACGTCCCCCCGATTGCCCGTGAGCTTCTCCTCCTGTCTATACGGTAATTTTATACTGTGCGACAGAGAGTCGCATGTTTATGACGCAATCGTTAGCCTATTTTTACAAAAACTGCTTCTACGGGGCCATAACGTAAGATACAAGGTAATTGAGCCTTTTAAACATTTTCGTGTTTCTTTAGAAATAAATAATGGACAAATGGAGTCTTTAAACGCCTCAGATGCAAAGTTATTCGCTGTCAAAGTGACGCCAAAATGAATGGGAGTCAATGGAATGCAAACAGCAGATGATGGTCTGCTAATATGGCGGCCCCCGGGGAAGCTTCAGTTTGCGGCTGATGGATTACCCCCTTGTACTCGCCCACTCTGTGCAGGCCTCGAACCTGGGTTTCCAGCGTGAGAGTCAGGCGCTCTAACAAGGAGGCTAAAGACTGCAGCCTCTAGTGTCTGTCGCTAGAGCACCTATTGAGATCAGAGGAGTGAGGTTTACTCGCACAGCGACTAGCTGGCCTCCGTTACAAACAGTAGGAAACTTTGAGCACACAACCACGTTTCTCATTTGTACTGCATCTGTACTACAAGTGAACTTATGAAGTGGTATACTATTTTAATACTTGTAGCACATTTTTTAGTTTATGAAAGTACACTTTGAAGTATACTCTCAGTAAAGTTCTAGTTTAGGAGTTTTATACTGATATTTATATCATATAGTTTACTATTTATATGTTATTTTTGCTCTTTAAGTATACTACTATGTTCCTATTTAGTATAAAATATTTATACTTGAAATATGTAAGTTTATAACAGGCATTATATTAACAAAGTATTTAATAGGCTACTCAATCAGAAGGTTAAACACAACTACAAGCCAAGTACACTTAGAATACTTAATTATACTTTTAAGTATATCTCGATCAAAAGATTGAGTACACGTATAGGCCAAATATACTTTCTGTCAGTATAAGTCAAGTATACTTAAGAATAACATAAAAAGTAGACTGAAAGACTTTCTTATTTTTAGTTTAAAAGTAGTATACTAATAGTAAGTATATTACTAATAGCACAGTTTTTTTTGTTAGGGTATCAGTACTTTTTGAACATGTCCATCACATTTAACAATACCGTGATAAACATGATCATTTTAGTGATTTAAAATTATTCTCTAGTCCTACTCCTCCATTCCAAAAAACAAAACAAAACAACAAGAAGTGATTACAAAGAAGGAAAAATGTGGCTGCAGCTTTTGAAATAACTCTTAATTCTCATGTTTTTTCAAAGCTACATTCTTAAAAACAAAAGGAGGTTTTCATAATGATGCCATTTATATAAGGATCATGTTGCCTTAAGAATCTTGTAGCAAACTATTCTTAAAATAATTTCTTTTTTTCTTAGTGTGAAGAATATTGTAATAATCTGAAGAATCTTTTTCCAATAAGGCTATAAACATTCAATGAACTATGGCTAATTATGAACAAAAAAATCATAGTAGATATTAAAGGGCCTTCGTGGAGAATACATACACTGTTTATTATTTTGTCAAATACTTCATTTTAAATTCAATTTTTATTTTAGTTGTCTTTATTTTGTTATTCTACGTGACTGTCTTTTTTGAGTGGGTTTGTAATGAATCTGCTGTGGACATGGTCATACTTTACAGGTAAGTCAATTTGTTTATTTTCCTTTCTAAATGTTTAATTGGTTATTATACTTTAAAAAAAAAAAAAACATGTTTGAAGAGTTGTGTCTTTTTATATTTTACTCACCTACTAAATATAATTTGAGGTATGCATGGGTTTGTCTATGTCCAGCATTCATTTATTGCTATCAAGTTTTCTTAAAACCACTGTATAACCTTCTATAGAGGCAGAGCGCACTCTAGTGGCTTCGTCTTGTTGCACCTCCTGATTTTGCAGAGACGCATTCCTGGGTCAACATATTTTGTTGTTCCTGGAACAACACTCCTGTCCAAAAATGTAATCCTACCATATCCCTATCCCTAAACATAAACCTACCCATAAGTTATCCCTAAAACGAGATGGAAATGATAGGTGAATAACACGGATGTAGAAGCACCTAACCCTGGTTGTAAGCCTAACTTGACATAAACTGTAAACTTTAAAATCTGATTGGTTGATTGGAATGTTGTTCCAGGATCAACAAAGATGTTGATTTAGGAACAGCGTGTTTGTGTTCAACGTCTCCTGCTTTAGTTTCTTGTATTATGTCATCATTTATTGTCATTATGTGTGCGGAATTCTTTTCTATGTCTTGATTTCATCATGTTTAATCATGAAAGACAAGATTAACAAAGACTCTCCATTATCAAGATTAACAAAACCAGCATTGATCTTATTAATAGCCTAGTTATAACAAATCTTAATAAATCATGACACAACACAGAAATGCAGGGTAGTGTTTTTTTTGTGGCTTGTATTTATGGTTGCTCCACAACTTTCAGGTTAGCTGTTGTATATGACACGGTTGATGTACTTGACTTATGTTCAAATGCTGGGGTTTGCAGGAATGTGTATATTAAGTCATCTCACTACAACCGTGGTGGCCTCTACTGTGAAGGATAAGATAAGCTTTTTTGTTGGTCACTAGATGGAAGCAGTGAGTTTTTGAGGAGGCCACAGTGTCAGCATATGTGCTGCTAGCACCATTCTCACTTTTTTGGTAATTATAACATGAATGACAGCTATAATTGTATGACTTTTTGCATTTCAGTAACTACCACTGAGCATTTTACATGGAGATTCTAGTCACGATCCCATTTAAAGTACAAGTAGAATAGAATAGGATTTTTGATCCCTGTGTGAGGGGGAATTGCAAAAGTGCAATAAACAATAAAAATAATCAAAAATATTAAGTGTTCAGATTATACAGTAGACAAGGCAAAATAATAAAACCTAAATAAAACAAAAAATATATATTTTTAAGAAAAATATTTACTATCTTAATCTAAGAAATTACAAAAGGGCAGAAATAATAATAATAACACTAATAATATAAAATGTTTTATTATTATTTCATATTATTATTAATAATAATAATAATTTATATTCAATAATAATATTATTCAATTTATGTTAATATATGTAATAATAATACTTACATATAATAATTAGTCATATTCATAATAATATCATGACTATGCCTATATTATCATATATTTTATAATACTAACAATTTAATAATATTGAATTTATTATAATAAAAAACATTATAAAATATATTATAAAATATATATTAGGCCTATATATATATATATATAGGCCTAATATACACATTTTATGAGTAAAATAAGTATAAATATATAAATATATTATAATAAATTCATCATCATTATGAATTATAGTAATAATGTATATATTAATCGTTTATAGAAGTAATACACAATTATAATAATTACTGTTGTTATTAAAAATGAGTAGCCTAGTTGTAATACTTTATTATATTTTGAATAGCCCATTTAAAATTTTCCGTACATGCTCATAATAACTTAGAAAACTGTTTTGCATGCAAACGAGGCATACATTTCATGCCTTGCTTGCATTGATGGAAATGTGATGTTCGGGGGATCGAGTTGCTTGAGAGCGCGGGCGCAGTGAGGAGCGTGCGGCATGGCATCATACGCAAGGGGCGTGACGGAGGCGTGTCATAACATTACAGCGCCACTGTTTCATGTGTCGATCGAGCCCTGTTGAGAACTGCGCTCTCTCTGTGCTTCACCGGAGTAGACATAAACAAATCATTAAAAGCTACAGGTTTAGTTTTCTCCGCTGTCAGGGCTGCACCGGCAGAGTTTGTTTTGGCTAACGAAGAGGATAGCTCGCGAATCTGGGAAGACGTCGAAAAGTAACTAAGGCTCACTCGGCCACAGGTAGCTCTTTCGGCTCTGAATATCAAAGTACAGGTCATGCGGGTGTCTCCGGCCGGGCAGAGAGCTGTGATCCAGTGCTGCTGTTACTGCTAGTCTCCCCGGTGGACTGATCGCTTTTGCCGCAAGCTGAGCAGGAACGACGGAATAAGCATGTCTCGAAGAAAGCAGAGCAAACCCCGGCAGATCAAACGTAAGCGTTTAAAGTTTCACTAGTACCAGTGCTGTTGTTGTGAATGGTGATTCATTGTAAAAAGTGTGTGACATTATTCATATGACGGGATATCATTGTTTTTTTGTTTTTTTTGAGCGCAGCTCAACAATTTCGTGGAAACTGACAAGATGTTTCCAATAACACGAGACGAATGGTAGGCTACACTTCAGATGTGTGACCGGTCTGTTCAAATAATCCTTGTGTTTTTATGGTTTCAAGACAGTAGAAAATTAGAAATGGCAACATTTAGTTACAATTGCCATAGTAACCCCAGTAGCTTTTAAGACGCGCAGCTCTTTTTGGAAAAGCGCACGGCACGTGAACGGCGCTGAACAAACTCGCGCTTCATTTTTCAAACCCAGTCGAGATGATTGTGTTTAAATCCGTTTTATTTTACTTTTTCATTTGCAAAAGTGCTTTCGTCTGCTCCAACCGAAGTGTAACCGTGGCTTCCTGTTTAATACTGTTGTGGAAACGTCACTGTTCTCTGAAAAAGACGATATGAGTTCAGATAAACAGTGATCCGATCCCAGTCGAGATAAGGATTAAAATTGGATCTTTTATTTGTTTTCTGTCTGTGGCTGCAACGACGCTGCTGTTGCATTTTCCTTCGGCTTTTCAGTTCTCTTTCCAGAGATGAGACGTCAGATAGCGCGCCCAGCTGATCTCTCCACATGATAGTGGATTACAATTGGATCTTTTTTTTCATCTATCCATTTTAACTCTAATGTTCAGGCACACATAATTGGACTTAAAATGGAATTTTTATGATTGAATGCAAGATATTATATTATTTGCACTTCCTCCTGTTGCTTTTTTTTTTTTGTGGAAAACAAAATGATACATTTTGAAGAATATCTTGGTTGCTCTTTTCCATACATTGACAGTGAATGGTGGCTGAAGATGTAAAGCCTCTAGAACGACACAAAATAATCATAAAAGCAATTTATGTGACTCAAGCTGAATATTCAATATAAACTGTTGTCACTTTCCTGAGAAAAGTAGCAATGTTTGAGTATCTATGAAATCGTTGATACACGTCATGAAACCAATCAGAATGATTTGTTCATGAATCAAACTGAGTATAGCTGGCTCAGTGATCCGTTTAACAGCTCCCTGGAGGGGAATATTAATAGGGAATAACAACTGTTTCTCACACAAAGCAATAATTAGGGCTTCAGACTTAAGACTTGGAATATAGTGTGCTAGTCTTTTATTATATTTTTAATATGATTGTAACATCCTTTTTAAGGCTTGACATCTTCAGTCACCATTCATTGTGATTAGGAAAGAGCAACCAGGAGATTTTTTTGACATTCACTAGTGAAGGAAAGTCATAAAGGTTTGGAACAACATGAGGTTGACCGAAGTTTTTGGCCTTTAACATTTTGTGGTCAATAAAATCATAAGGTAAAAATCAAATTCATTGACCCCTGCCTCTCCCTCTCTTTCTCTGAAAAGAACCAACAGTGCTGAAAAGTCGTTTTGCTCTGGTGCCAGGCGCTGTTTCAGTTCTTCATCCAGAAGAGATGCTTTCAGGCGATAAGCACAGTAGCAATATCTTGGAGGTTGAGTTTGAAAGGGCTGCTCAAAAAAAATAAATATTAATGCGATTCAAAGGCAGAAAGCGACTCTTGAATAGGAAAGAAAAAATGGTCTGATAAGGCAACATTAGCATATACCACTGAGTGTAAACGGGGCGGTATCAAGGTTTTGTTTAAGTGACTGGAGAGTTATATGAGCACGTTGGCCAGCGACAATGCCAGTGACCCGCTGACCCATGAAGTCGCTCTCTTAATTGAGATGTCTTATCTGATATAAAGCTATCTCTGGTTGGTTTCCGGATAACTCATATTCCTACCTAGAGGCAGCTGCGAATGGTGGAACCAGCTTTACTACTTCAAGCCAGTCGTAGCTGATGTTTTGAACAATTCAGAATAAACATTCCTTATCTAGATTTCATATCTGGTGGCTTTTAAAGTACAGATCGCCAACTTTGATGTCTCATTAGACTAACGATGAAGATGGTGGGAAAGTATCTCAGATTTGGCTAGAGAAGGTGAGTTCCACCACCATGAAACTCATGTGAACATCACATCGCCCCTCTTATCTTACCTTTTTGCATATGTAACCGTCAAGACAATGGCGAATGATATAATAAATGCGCGATTGCATTGTTTTGTTACACTTTTACTGGAAGGATTACAATCCCGGCCCCTCTAAAAGAAGGTATCCGGTATCATGGAAGTCTATGTTGAGAGGAAATATTTTTGTGTGTCTTTTGTGCGTCACTCTCCCAATGGTAAAGATCGTGCTGATAGATTATCCATCCCTCCCTGATGGCGAGATTAGCTCGCGGCCTAGCGGGGCCACATCCCAGGGCTTATATTTTGGCAGTTGAGATGAGAGACAAGATAGGTGAGACGGCGATCTCTGTGGAGATAGAGCCAACGTCGAGGGGGGTTGGGGGAAATTGGGATTATAATTACATTTGGCTGAAGCATTCTCATCTTTGTCATGTTTGTGTTGTTGTTTGGGACTGGTTGGGTGTATCTCTAGATAAGTTTAAAAAAAGAGAGAGGAGAAAAGCAGATAAGGGGAGAGTAGGATGGCAGGGCTGATAAGGGCTGGGGGAGAGAGGCAGGAATACAGAAATGGTAGATGGGTGTACGCTGCGTTTTAAAAGCAGCTGCCTCAGTTAGATGGCAGGGGCCGATAAGAGAGCCGTTGAGATGATTGGGAGATAACAGAGGAGATTCTCACAGATAACAGCCGAGTGACATCATTCAAACGGCTCAGAGGTCGGCGTGAATTATTCATGAGCTCCCAGAATTTGGCGTCAGCGGCCGGAGGATGTTTGAGAAGCTGGGGCCAGACAATGCACTTGTTTGAGTTACCACCTCCTGTACCTTGGGCTTGCACTTTTGAAAGTGTGGACAACTGATGGGATCTCTTCCTGTTTTTGTTGAAACCGTTCTCAGAGCTTTCGCTGCTGTCAGGTTCAGCGTCTCGGGGGTCATTTGACCCGAGGGCTAGTTTAATGCTCAGCCCAAAAATATTGAAAAGAATGAGAGATCACAGGCTTTCGCTCACATATTTTCACACATACGCACACACGCATTTGCGTCGCGGTGGTTTTGCTTGTGTGTTTTCCTTCTTTGTTCTGCTTTTAGCTCGATGTGAACTTTTGATAAAGCCTGGGGCCTGATCTCCGGTACAGATAGAGATCGCCAAGTGCGATAAGAGTTGTTATCAGCACAGAGCAGGCAGGAGCTGAGGCTTTGCTGCAATAACAAAGCTACACATAAGAACAGCAGGGCCCCGGACCCTGGCAATCAGTTCCAGCCTTAATGTGATTAATGTTGTTGTATAATTAGATGATAGGTGTGAATGCATTTTTTCCCCCCCTTTAGTTACTCCCCACCCTCTCTCGGTTCCCACACTTGTGTTTTCTCCTAACAACCATTGTAGTTGATTAATTTAATTAAAACTAATTCCACATATTACTCACTGTAGATCTTGTGTTAGATAGCATTGAGATGCAGGTTGTTTTTTTTGTTCATCGATGTTAATCTGTGTGGGGTTCGTTTTGGTGAAAAACAGTGAAAAAAAAAAAAGTATTCAGCGCTAGGCCTTGCAAAAGGAAACAAGAATGTGGCGTCAGCAGTATGGCTGAAATGTTGATTTGCAGTGAGATATTAGATACTGAGTGATAGTGTGTGCAGTGAACGCTGTGAGAAAGTCATAAAGTTTTTATAATGAGTTGCAAAGCCAAGGACGATTTTAGTGAATTTGATAATCAATGTTTCTAGTATCTGATAATATTTAAAGCAAGGTTGTTAAAGTCTTCAAAGTCCTGCTTTTAATGATTATTATTTAATAATGCATCTTTTTAACTGTGCTTATTGGTATTAATATTATGGTAGAATGAAAACTAAGCCAATTATTTATATTTATAATTAATATTATACACACTGTCTGACACTATTTATTTAGTTATTTAAAAATGTATTCCTACATTTTCAGCATCATTAATCCAGTCTTCAGTGCCACATGATCCTTCAGAAATCATTCTAATATGGTAATTTGGTGCGCCAGAAACATTTCTTATTTTTAAGAAATGGGCATAAAGTTTCTGATTTAGTTTCTGAATTTGTTTCTGATTAATGATTCTTACAGATCACTCTAATGGCTGTGACATATGTTGTTTTATGTTAGTATATGATGCTGTGTATCTAGGTTGACCACACTCTTGTAAACCGATAGACATAATCTGTTGATGTAAGGATTTTTATGTATCTCTGTGTTGTTTTCTGCAGACAGATCTCACTCAATCATCAACTTGCTGAAACCTCAAATTTTAATCTAAAACCCAAGTCCTTAAATACACTTTTTTCAATATAGAAAATGGTGTATTTATTCTAAATGTATCCTATTATATCTTTCACTGCTTATTTATTAGAGTTTTGTGTAGTATGTTGATTAATACAGCCGGGTGATGTTCTGATTGGTTCAGCTCATGAGCTCTCCTGATTGGATGAGAGAGCTTGCAATATGTGGGCTGAAAGTGATGTCAAAAAGCTGTAACTGTAGATTAGAATTTATTGTTTAGGAAGTGTCTGTTGGTTGCCACAGTGAAAGGAAAAGCTTTTAGGTGTTTTGATGAATTATTGCTCTTTCCTAATGTTTACGCCAGAGGAAGTCGAGAGTGAGTTATGATAACTGATCCCTCATTGACCCATTAGCAGTCCTAAATCCTCACTTCTTTTGTTGTGTAGGCTCATAAAAACCGTAGAAAAGAAAATAAATACTAAAGTTTCATCTAAGATGATTGTGTAAAGCAGAAACTTAACGTCCCAGCGAGTATATTTGAACTGTCATAAACCCCTATTTTGTCTTTCATACAATCTAATATTTGCAAGTGCAACAGAACAACCACCAAGTCAACCACATTTATATTACGTTTATATTATGTAAATATATGTAAATGACACTTGATGTCAATTATGTCACCTCAGAGTTCCAGCACTCAGTATGCCATCTTTCTTATAACAGCACAACTCAGACGGATGCCATAAAAGTTGTGAATCTCCCCCTCAACTCCACCAACCACAGCCCTGCTGAATGTAAAGACAAGCATAAAGTCTTAAACACAGCTGCAGTTGCATGTGATTGTGGAGCGGTGGATGAGAATAAAATATTAATGTGTTATTAAGGATCCCGTAGCCTCTGGCCCCAATGCAATTAAAAACAAGATGGGAACAGGGCAGTAATCTTTTAATGCACTGTTATCACATAGCATCTTATGAAGAGGACTTATTTTTATGTGCCGTTTTGATAGGAACGGCCGAGGTGAGATTTGCCATCGCAGGAGGGAGATATATATTTTTTCTCTCCAGAAGGTTGGTGTAATAGAGTTTTCTGTGCTTTTTGGTTGGAGTTAATGAGTTGCGTCTTAAGGAGAATGGAGATATGATAATTTGTCCGATGTGGAGGAGCCGTATTTGATGTGGATCACGGCTAACAGGGTTGATTAGATTGACTGATTTCCACGCTGAGGTTTGATGTCATGTTCTTTTATTTGATGTGCTTAATTGGCATGGTAGGGGGTGTGGGCCATCAATTTGATGTAGTGCTAAGGACATAAAGTTCAAGAGTGACACTATATACTGTTCACTCCTTTAGAAGGATCGCTGCACATATCTCAAGGGGTGCTTTATGCAAACATTTCATCTGGGTGTATTTGTCTGAACCATAAGGCAGTAGATTACATCTACTGGTCACATCCCAACGGCATTCAGGTGAGTTTCTGTCTCAGAGTGTAAAAAATACACTCTGGGACAGAAACAGTTCTCACTGGCTTACTTGTTATGGCTGCCAAGAGCTGAATTTTTTGCTTTAAGTGTAATCAAATGCACAAGGCCAGTTTTTTTACTTGTTATATAATGTCTGTGCTTCATTTTACACTTTTACACTAGACTTATAAGCCAGACTAGGGGATTAATGAGTTTGACTATAGTGAGCTGGGATGGGTCACAAAGGTTGAATAATTCAAAAACTGACCAGAGGTTAACCTGTTTTAGATTTAGCTGATAGTCTTTAAAACGGTTGAATTGTTTAGCCAGTTCAGTTTGGATGTTCAGTTCAAATGTTTTTTGAAAGAAGTCTCATGTGCTCAACAAGGCTGCATTTCTTTCAGGAAAAATACTGTAAAAACAGTGAAATTATTACAATTTAAAATAACAATTTTCCATTTTAATGTATTTCGAATACGTAACATTTTATGTGTAACTCTTATATATTTAACTATAAATTAGTGCTGTCAAATCGATTAATCACAATTAATCGCATCTAATATATATATATATATATATATATATACACACTCACCTAAAGGATTATTAGGAACACCTGTTCAATTTCTCATTAATGCAATTATCTAATCAACCAATCACATGGCAGTTGCTTCAATGCAGTTAGGGGTGTGGTCCTGGTCAAGACAATCTCCTGAACTCCAAACTGAATGTCAGAATGGGAAAGAAAGAAGATTTAAGCAATTTTGAGCGTGGCATGGTTGTTGGTGCCAGACGGGCCGGTCTGAGCATTTCACAATCTGCTCAGTTACTGGGATTTTCACGCACAACCATTTCTAGGGTTTACAAAGAATGGTGTGAAAAGGGAAAAACATCCAGTATGCGGCAGTCCTGTGGGCGAAAATGCCTTGTTGATGCTAGAGGTCAGAGGAGAATGGGCCGACTGATTCAAGCTGATAGAAGAGCAACTTTGACTGAAATAACCACTCGTTACAACCGAGGTATGCAGCAAAGCGTTTGTGAAGCCACAACACGCACAACCTTGAGGCGAATGGGCTACAACAGCAGAAGACCCCACCGGGTACCACTCATCTCCACTACAAATAGGAAAAAGAGGCTACAATTTGCACGAGCTCACCAAAATTGGACAGTTGAAGACTGGAAAAATGTTGCCTGGTCTGATGAGTCTCGATTTCTGTTGAGACATTCAGATGGTAGAGTCAGAATTTGGCGTAAACAGAATGAGAACATGGATCCATCATGCCTTGTTACTACTGTGCAGGCTGGTGGTGGTGGTGTAATGGTGTGGGGGATGTTTTCTTGGCACACTTTAGGCCCCTTAGTGCCAATTGGGCATCGTTTAAATGCCACGGTCTACCTGAGCATTGTTTCTGACCATGTCCATCCCTTTATGACCACCATGTACCCATCCTCTGATGGCTACTTCCAGCAGGATAATACACCATGTCACAAAGCTCGAATCATTTCAAATTGGTTTCTTGAACATGACAATGAGTTCACTGTACTAAAATGGCCCCCACAGTCACCAGATCTCAACCCAATAGAGCATCTTTGGGATGTGGTGGAACGGGAGCTTCGTGCCCTGGATGTGCATCCCACAAATCTCCATCAACTGCAAGATGCTATCCTATCATTATGGGCCAACATTTCTAAAGAATGCTTTCAGCACCTTGTTGAATCAATGCCACGTAGAATTAAGGCAGTTCTGAAGGCGAAAGGGGGTCAAACACAGTATTAGTATGGTGTTCCTAATAATCCTTTGAGTGTATATATAGGCTACTGTATACACACACATACACACATATCTATATATCTATCTATCTATCTATCTATATCTATCTATCTATCTATCTATTTATATATATTTTTTTATAAAAAAAAAAAAAAATTGTTAGCTGCGTTTTATCAATTTGACAGCATATACATATAATTTAATAATATATTTACATATAATTTAAATATAATTTTCTAAGTGTTATATATATATATACAATGTCAGTTTTTAAAATATGTAGTTAGCACATCTCTACTATAAACTACCACTGACCTATCGTACAATGTTACAAAAAAAATGCTGCCCTGAGTATCCCTATTGCTCACGGTGCAGAGAGCTCAGGCTTGGGTGTTATATGCCAGGCAGGAGGCTCTTGTGGGAAGGGAACACCGGGCATGTTTCATAAGGAGAGGCGGAAAGAGAGGAGATAAGCACAGAAGGGCAGCTGGGACAAAGGCCCCAGAAAGAGGAGAGGTTAGACCTCCTCCAGGGAGCCACCCCTGAACAGAGGTGGTCTAGACCAGAGTGGCTCCTCTTTCTGCTCTCACACACTCCACTTGGCCTGCTCTAGAAAGAGAAGGGAGACTGCCAGAGATCAGCATCCAACCTCTTTCAGCTTCTGTCTGAGAGGGGTATACATATATGTGTGTGAAGTGTGAATCACATCGTATGACGCCACATAAAATGTTGCAGATGCTCAGACATGTTGCATGTTGCCATATGTAATCTCATTGCAAATCATTTTTACATTTTAGACACATAGCCGAAACTCAACTGGAAACAACTCCTGTTTAACAGTGTACAATGTGTTTTTGCCTTTTGTATCCTTTTAATTAGCAAATCTAGACTACATCAGTGACATAGAAGACTACATTGAGGTTGTCTTGAGGCGATAGATAGTTTGCCTTTGCCACCTATCTTGTTTCTTCTTCTGTGCTTTTTCTGGTCATTGGTTTCTCACTTCCTCTTTTTTTACTTTTGCCCCTTCGTTGACTCTAATTGTGACCCCTTTAGCAAGTTGCAAACACTTATCTCATTAGATTATTTGTTATATACCCTTTCTGCAAGGCCATAGGAAAATCTCTATAGAAACAGGTGCTAGCATTCTTTATATGTTTTATAATACTCAGCATTTCTTACAACATAACCAGTCAAACAGCCAGGGTCGCATGATGTATTTGTACCATATTGGTTATTTGCTGCACGATTATTCGTTAAAAGACAGCAATCTCGATTCAAACAACCACACGATCTTATTCCTAAATGATATCGATTTGCATGTGTCTATCAAACTTTTGACAAAATTCTAACGGAGCATTCAAATCTGTGTTCGCGCTGACACAGAGAGAGCAGTTATCATGTTTGGGTATTAAACAGCTTCACAAACAGTCTTTTCAACCACACAGTATTGTTATTAACTGTCTTAATAATTCAAAGGATATAGTTCAGATATAAACACTGCGATTAAAATAGAGCAAATCTCCTTTTGAAAGTTACATGGCGCTTCAAATAACAATGGTATCGATTACATTGTTACGCCACTATAGGTAAAAAAGGTATTTGCCATTGAATAATTCATTCAAGAGATTATTTCAAAATCAGTGATTCATCCAGTAATTGAGTAAGTCATTGAATCAATCTTTCAGACCATTTAAAAAATATATTTTTAAATAGATTGCAATTAATATTTTGTCAGAACCTCTAGTAATTTACTTGTTATTTTATTTAGTTGTCTGATCGTGATCTCTATTTGAAACAAAAAATCAGGATTCTCAGTTTATCAGAATCATGCAACTCTAATTAATGCTAATGATATATATATATATATATATATATATATATATATATATATATATATATATATATATATATATAATTCATTTGTAGCATTTAAATAATTGATTTCAGTTTCTGTTGTTTTCTTTTTCTTTTAAATAGACAAAACGGTATATCATTTTAATATTAGCTTTTTATTTTAACGTAATCATCTGCATGCCTACAGATAGCATTGCTTACATGCAAGCATTGGCATAGTAGGGGATCAGAGGATCAGAAAGATTGTGTTTTATAAACTTGTAGTGTTAAAATTATTCAGTTAGGACTCCACAGTGCTGTTTAGGAATTTATTGTTTGGTCTATGACTTCCATTGAATCCATTTATTGTGTAAACTTGCACCAATTCCAATGAGCAGTATCTAAAATGAAATCATCCATAGGGTCTTAATCTTTTTAAACAATCACAATGAAAATATGATCATTATCATGATTATTAAATGATAAGACTCAGTAGTACATTATAGGCAGTAATCATTGCGATTTCATGATTGTGGACTTTTGGACGTTACCCGTTCTCTTGTTTACCCAGAATGCATTCTGAAAGTCAAGAGTACTTCTCAACCTGTCAATCAAAGTCCTGCCCAGTACGTACGCCCTCCCCCCTCAGTGCGTTATCTCTGTAGACAATCACAATGAAAATATTATCATAACAGAGATGATTATATGATCAGACCGGTGGTATAAAATCATCAATCAACGGACTTTACTCCTCTAGGCCTTCCTGACCTCACCTTACTTTTTACCCAGAGTTTCATTCTGTCAATCATAGTCCTGACTTCCCAACCCTTTCAAGTAAGCCCCTCCTCCATCTCTCCCCCTTCATTTCTAGGCCGCTTTCCATTACTCGCCTCTCTCTCGTCCTCGATATCTACCGCTATCTCACTCTTTCTCCCCCGACCCGCTCCAAACCCCCCCCCCCCCCCCAACAACTGTCTCTCTGTAACCCCCCTCCCGCCCCCTTCTCCCCCTGTCTCCAGTCAGACCTCTAGCCTCACTGAACCAGGTCTTAGCGGTATGATAATGTGGAAAGTTGAACTGGCCCCATTACAGCTTGGCTGATGGCAGCGCCGATAAGGCCCTTGATAATGGGTGCAGATAGAGCTGACACAGCGGTCCAATAGCCAGCCCTCTCTCTCCCATTATCATTCCTGCCCACCGATGGGCTCCCAGCACACTATCTGCTCTCCATTTCCACTCCTGCAACAGATAAGAATGGAAATACTGACTTCATAGCTGACTGATTAAAGTGTCTGCCTTTCTTGATAATACACAGATAAATTATGTTTTTTTTCTCTCTCCCTCTTTCTCTTTTGCTCCTTTCCTCTGTCTCTATCGCTTTCTCTCTCTCTCTCCCACTCTCCCTCTGTTTTTCTCACTCTCTAGAAAGGAGAGGGGCGGCAGGGAGAAAAACGTCTCCTCTGTTAATTTCTCTTTCTTTGTAGGTTTATTTGAGAAGGAGAGAGGAGGAATGGGGGAGGAGGGGTATGTGGGAGAGATGGCGAGATGGTGCGGTTAATAAGAAAGTTTTGGAGGGCGGGGGAGCACTCGGGGTGTGATGGGGGAATGACTCCATTCAAGTGCCTCTCAGGGACTATTACATTTGGAATCTTGTCGACTGACACTCTACGACGCGCAATCACATCGCCATCTGCATAAACAAGCACTGCCTAAACGCTCTCGTTCCTTTCTCTCTCGCTCTGAAACACTGGGTCACCCAACCGCTGTGAATATTCATGGGAACGGGCTAGTGGCCGTCCGGCCGATCACTGATTTCCCACGGCGACCGGAGGAAGTAGCCAGGTAGCGCGTGGGTAGCCCTATCGGTGCTGATGACCTCCCATGATCTTTAATAACACGCTCTTCCAGGGTGCTTTTTTATCAACGATTGCTCCACAGAGATAACGTGCTGATCAAACCGATTACGTCCTTTTGTGTACAGTAAACCTTGTCCGCTCTGTCACTTCCTTTTTGTTTCTCATCTGTGTTTTCCACCCATCCAGTTGTAAACTGGATTTTCCTCTCACACTTCCTGGATCACATTGCTGATGGTAGTGGGACTCGTGTGTCATTAATGATGCAATCTAGTGGCACACCTCAAATCTAAGGGTTCCTCTTGCTCTGCCCACAAGTGAGGATGTCATGCACATGTGTTTTTATATGGATGCAATCAAGGATGTCTAATATAACGTGCAATATTTTTGCTGGTGGAGATGAGGGATGTTGTTTTTGGTGATTTAGGCCTCTTTTTAGTCATTTGTTATGCATTTTCTGTACACCATCTGATTATCTTTAAGTTGATCTTTCTAGATGAATTATACAGTAGATTTTCAAACTGGGGTTTGCAGAAAAGTTTGGTAAAAAATAAATTCAATATTTTATCAATAAATCAATATTTTTTTAATAATAATATCAAGGTAAAAAGTGTAATGAAACTATTTTTTTATGTTTTTGAATTTAGTTTCTTATGCTTACCTAGGCTGTATTTATTTGATAAAAAAATCCAATAATAAACTGTAATATTGTAAATATTATTGCAATTCAAAATAACTGTTTTCTATTTTAGTATATTTGTTATTTAATATATTTGTTATTAATATATGTCTTTTATTCTTGTGATGGCAAAGCTGAATTTTCAGCATAATTTCTCCAGTTTTCAGAGTCACATGATCCTTTGGAAATCATTCTAATTTGCTGCTCAAGAAACTTGTGGAAATAACTAATGTTAATATTATTAATATTATTAATATTTTTGTGGAAAAGTAAAAAAAAAAAGCATTTGTTTGAAATTAAATCTTTTGTAACAATGTAAAAATTCACTTTTTATCAATTTAATGCATCCTTGCTGAATGAAAGTATTCATTTCTTTTGAAAAGTAGTGTATAGGTGATATACCGGTAGACACGATAAACTGGTAGAAATTTGTAACGTTCTGTGCTGTCATGAAAGCTTATCATTTGCATGCATTTTTAAGTGTCCGCGAAAACGCAGTGAATGTAAACAGTTGAGAAAGAAAACACATGTAATTTAGTATATTGGATCCGTGCATTCGGTCTTAAAGTGACAGCAGCGTATTAAACCTGAATATGAGAAATCTGAGAAAAATCTCTCACTGCTTCGACTGAGTCACTTTTGTAACTTTAATAAGAATAAATGTATATTTAATTTACACAGTGAAGACTATTTAGTGTTTTTTTTGTTTTATTACTTTATTTAATTATATAGTATTTCTTATTTCTATTGTTTTAAGTTTTTCAGGTAGGTCTATTTCATTCGTTCTTTGTTGTAGTTTGTTGTTTAGTTTCTTTGTTCTTATTTTATCATTGACTGTTTACTTCTCTTCAGTAAGCTTGATTTTTTTCTTCTTAGTTATGCTAGTAGCCTATTCGTTTTTTTGTGATATTGAAATCGGTGATGAGAATTATGAAATTTCAATGCTATGAAATTTTTTGATATCATAAAATCCTTATATAAAGCAAAAAATAACTATCGTAATATATATCGTTAATGTGAAATTAAGTTTGTGATATTGTATCATAATTATCTTCACTGAAATGAGTTTGTCCTCCTGTTGAAACCTTACTGAAAATCTTCATTGACCTCTATATAAAACATATTAACATATTTAGCAAAGCATTATCCCAAAAGAATGTTTCTGAGGTTCTTCAATCACTTAATACCGGATGTTTGGGGTGATTTGCATTAAAATTCTGTCTGTTGTACCGTCTATCTGTCCTTCTATCTTCCTGTCTTTCTGTCCAAGCGTCCGTTCTCTGCTTACATAGAGAGCTCACTTAAACTGCTCTCTTAAACAATGCAGTATTTGTTCAGGGCACTGTAACTGACCTTGATAGATTAGAGAGACCTTTTTACTTTCTGTGAGAGTTTGAGCACGTTAGACCGAAATTATTAGTTTGCGTCTTAAACATGTCCGTTTTTCCCCACATGGTTTGGTCTAGGAAACAATGTTTTATATAAATGGGACATTTAAAAAAAAAAAAAAAAAGTTTGTGAGTTGGCTTTTGCTCCCCAAATCTTGACGTTCCCTCTGACATGGCTGCGCTCGCACAATCTCTTCAGCCGCGTGTCCCTCCGTGCTGAATTATTCACATTAGCGAGCCTGTAAAAAGCCTGCATAAGGTTAATTTGATACCAAAACCTTGCCTAGATTTTTAAGGGCAGTAGACCTTTTTTTCAGTTGGGCTACAAAGAATTGGGAGTGGAGGCGAAGAAGAAGAAAAAATAACGAAAGCATGATAAAAAGCTCTGATAACGGAATGACTGTGTTGTGTAGGAGTTGATATCAATGTTATCTATCTGTCTTTTTCACTCTCTTAGCCCTTCTGTTGTTTTTTATGCCTTATCTCTCTCTACCTAAATGCCAGGAACAAAAAGGGAGAAAGAAAAGAAATTACCGTACGGATTATTCATGGGGCCTGCTGATAAAGCGGGTGATGCAAAAATTAAGAATATACGACGGGGCTATTTGGCTTTTTCAGATGGCGGTTGTTTTGCAGGATTATAATTATTTAAATTATTTGATTTATGAGGGAAAAGTGAAAAGATCAGTTTGTGTGGCTGTATCTCTATATCTGTCAAAGCGTGAGTGATTTGGCAAGTGTTAACCATTTCTGGTCTGTTTCTAGACTGACGCACACACCTTCAAAACACACACACACACACCTCAGCATTTTTAGAGCTGCTGGCCTCTGATAAGGCTAACCTCAGTCTGACCCAAATAAAGAGGCTGGACACAGTGGACAGGCGTGTTGCAGTGGGAGACGGGCGTCTGATGTTGTTGAGGACAGTTGAGTTAACTTCCAGCAAAAAGAGAAGGAACGGGGCGTTACATGTAATTGACTTTGCTTTACATTTCTAAAGCCATTTTGAAAGGCTCAGATCAACGGCTTAGTAATTTATTACCTGGCTAATAATCTTTTCATTCACTTTGACAGTTGTTTTATGACTTAGAGCTTCTAAACGTGTGTGTCTTAAAGGGACAGTTCATCCAAAAATCAAACTGTTGTTGAGGACAGTTGAGTTCCCTTCCAGAGAATGAACTGGCCGTTACATGTAGTTTGAATTTTCTTTCCATTTCCAAATCCATTCTGGCGGGCTCAGTTCAACGGCTTAGTAATTTATTACCTGGCTAATTATAATCTTTTCATTTTGAAAGTTGTATTATGACTCAGAGCTTCTAATAATGTGTGTGTGTCTTAAAGGGACAGTTCATCAAAAAATCAAACTGTTGTTTAATTGATTTCCAAACTTGTATGCTGTTATTTTTTTATTGGATGAAATTTCTAAATAATTGTCATGCAGCCTTTACCATACAGCTATAGTTCATAGTGACCAGAGGGTTTCAAGCTCCTGAAAGTAGCACAAAACAAAACGGCGGCAACAACAACAACATAAATGTGTATGGCAAGTAGGGGTTTAACCAATCGTAGGTTCGACACACGTGATTAATTGCAAAGTTTAAAGGGATACTCCACTTTAAAATGAAAATTCTGTCATCATTTACTCACCCTCATGTTGTTGTTTCAAACCTGTATGAATTTCTTTCTTCTGCTGAACAGAAAGAAAGATATTTAGAAGAATGTCAGTAACCAGACAGTTTTTGGTACCATTGACTTCCATAGTAGGAAAAAAATATACTATGGAAGTCAATGGTACCAAAACCTGTCTGGTTACTGACATTCTTCTAAATATCTTCCTTTCTGTTCAGCAGAAGAAAGAAATTCATACAGGTTTGAAACAACATGAGGGTGAGTAAATGATGACAAAATTTTCATTTTAAAGTGGAGTATCCCTTTAACCATCATAGAATTAGGGTGACCCGCTTTGCATTGTACCACACAGCATTTTCACCCACATATTGAGAAAATGTCCCGCATTTTCATCAGTCTATTGGTTTTTAATGATCATATTAAGAAAATGTGCATGCGTTCTTTTGCCTTTTTAAGAAAGCATTTTATTTATTCTTTTTGCGGCATAGTTTTTCGTACAAATACAACAGCCGTTTTTTAAATCCTATCCAATGGTTGAAAAGAAAGGAGTAAACACGGTCACAAGTAGGTTGTGACGGCTGTCAATCAAAATGTGGACCGGTGATTCGTTCCATGTGTTCCCTGTCAGAAAACAACTGGATAATTCGGTCAATTCAAATTTTAATTTAACAGAATTTATCAACTTGTTGCCTGCTGTGGTTGTTCTAATTCACATCCTTTCTAAAAATATGAAAGTTTTTAGTTTAATATATTCTTAATATATAAGACGGTCAATGATCTAATTTCATGTTATTTTATATTTTATTTGTTCCTTGTTTATTTTGTTGGATTTTAGTTGGACTTGGTCAGAACTGTTTCAAAAACAGTTATCTGCATGATGCCTGCTGCCTTTGGGCTCAGTGATGTTGAATTTAAATGACATGTAAAATAAAGACATGTTATGTTACATTGAGATGTAATGGTGTTTTCTGGAAGGGACTAAAGAATTTTTATCAGCTGAAAGGCAGAATACAAATGTTTTTATTAAGTTAGAAAGACATTATATAACAGTTTAAGGTTATGTTTTAGTGTTGGTAATATGTCCCACATTGTCCCACACAAACTTATAATCGTCCCACATTTGGTTTGTTTGATGGTGTGATGGTGGTCACCCTACATAGAGTGAAAAGTTATAATTTGCACATGTTTTGTCTTGCCAATTTAGTGGTGTTATCTGTGGGCACAGCCGCACACACCCGAAGTGCTCACACAGAGAGGTGCGTTTCAGACCGAAATGATTTCTCTTTCACATCTCCTTGCGCTTGAACGGAGACATACACGCAAAATTATGTCAAAATACCCGTCTCTGCAAGTATTCTCAAACACAGTCGGTTATGTCTTAAGTGAACGTAAACGGTTGAGAAAGAAATCTGATTTGTATCGTTATACTGGATCTGTGCAGAGCAGCTTATAAATACTTGCTACTGTCTATGTCATTAATGTTAATCAAACAAACATTATTCCAGTCTTCAGTGTCACATGATCCTTCAGAAATCATTCCAATATGCTGATGTTCTTTCAATATGACAATATATCTTCTGCATTTATCCCTTGGGTACAATGTTGTTCTCTCAAATCTGACTGTGGTCCAGTCAGGAGTCTTTCTGTGGAATCCTTGTGATTTACACTTGACCCTGTTTTTTTAGCTGAAGGTCAGGTGGTACTCCAGTCCTGCGCTCGCCCGGACGCTTCAGATTTCCTCTTGCCTTTGTGCCTCAGGCTGTTTTGTGTGTGAGAGCGGCATCTGTGTGAGAAGATTCATGTGTATATTTTTGTTTGCGATTTTATATACGTACGTGTATAATAAAATGTGCACACATTAAAAATTTGATATGTACATATATACATTATATAGAATTTTTTCCTTGGATGATTGGTCCTCCATTTTTATGCAACAAAAGATAGTTTTAACAAAGTAAACTATTAGCATGATTGTTTTTCATATTACTTTTAGATCTTTTTGCAGCTTCTCCTGTCTGAGAACCACATACTTTAAAGGTCCCGTATTATGCCCCTTTTCACAAGATGTAAAATAAGTCTCTGATGTCCCCAGAGTGTGTATGTGAAGTTTCAGCTCAAAATACTCAACAGATCATTTTTTACAGCATGTTTAAAGTGTCATTTTTTGGGGCACAGAAAAACGCGCTGTTTTAGTGTGTGCCCTTTTAAATGCAAATGAGATGCTGCTGCTGGACGACGCAGGGGGCGGAGCTTCATGAGCTTGCGCACAGTCTCTCAGGACAATTTCATCTCACGGAACGATGATAATATCAGAAACTCTCAGTAACGGCGTTCATTTCGAGTCGGACAATAATGCCTACAGAGTCAGAGTGCTGTATAGAGATGAAACGGGTATAGTTTAGTAGTTTAATTACGGTTATTATAACGTATTTGTCATCTGCTTGTAGGCTATGTATCCATTAATAGCCTACAAGTCTGCTGTCTGAATGATGATCAAACATGTACTGATGAGTTTAATAAAGTTTATTGTACATCACACAAAAGATGAAGCGTCAGTTTTACTTCAGAAAATCACCGTAAGAGCTGAGTAAACACAGTAAGTTATAAGAAGTGTGCAAGTAGCCAGTAGAGTTGAGGGAGCATTCCTGTGGGCGGAGGTTAGTCAAAAAACGGTTCTACTGACGTCATTAAAGAAGGAAGTAGAGGGATGTAGTCCAAACGAGCCGTTCACTGTAGTCGACTTCTGTTATATAAAATATCTCGCTTGGCATTGAACTTTGAGCTTTATAATTTTACAGATATTATTTATGCTCTAACAACAACATTACACACTAACTAAAGTTTGAAACATGGGATCACGAAGAACGGGACCTTTAACAGGTAGAGATGATGTAAATGACATGCTATTGCTAAGTGACCGCAATTTTGTTTTTATGAATGGGTGAAATAGCGCATTGTGGGGAAAAAAGACATTCAAATGATAATGTGACGGATCAGATGATGGTGTTTTTTAAGATGATAGGGAAAGTCATCCAAAATCAGTTTGGATCTGGCCATTTCAGGCAGTGATTGCCATTTTTTTATGTGCAATACATGCCGGATGGACTATGAGTGGCCTGTAGGCATGTCCAATAAAGCTATTTATATGTTTATTTCTCATTTTCGACTTTGCTTAGCTGGAGATGTTCAACTGCATAACTGTATAACTTCAGTTAATGTCTTTGCTTAATATTTTACTTAATGTGTCGTGTACATACATACTGGTCTGAAACATACTTCAGCACTTTTTAATGTTAAGATTTCCAAGTCGCACACAAAGGCAATATGCAGCATTTGAGTTTCTGTGATATTGAGCATTATTAAATCAGATTGCGGAGTGAAAGGAATGTATAATCTCTACGAAAACTGTCATTTTAAACCTGTGCTACTGTTAGAGCCCATTTTGATCACAATCTCCTTGTGAATATCCCTTACTCGCGCACGCACACACTTGGCTCCTTTGCCCTTTCCTCTTTGTGCTGTGTCTATCCCTCCCTCTTTCTGTTCTCCCTCCATAAGCGGTGAGTCTTGTCTAAGTATTAGTATTAGAGGCAGCAGTGTCCCCTGAAGTAAAACAATCTGCTGTAATCTATCAGTGTGTTATCGGTCCTATCTGAGAGCTGGAGCGAGCCGGGCCGGGGCCATGGCGCCGTGCTCCGGAGCTGATAAAGTTTCAGAGTTCAGCGATGATGAATGTTAAGAAACTACACCCTCGTTAGAGAGGATGTGGACTTGGCAGGGACCATGAAGGGGGCCGCACATGAAAGCAGAGAGAGAAAGGAAAATGTTGGCACCCCGCACTAGTCGTCAGGTTAGAGGTCAAAACCCTGTTATTGCGCAGACGTTCTCGCTTTCGTCTTTTATTTTTCCTCTTCCTTCTTTCAGTTCAAACATTCTGACGTTTTAATGCACAAACATTTATACAGTGGTTTCAAAACGTTTTTGGACACCTAAGCCACTTACCAAATTTCATTTATTTTAAGGAAAGTGTCACTAAATAGTCGGTACTTTTTTTAGGCCAAATGTTTTGTTATCGATTCTAATTTAAATCATTTTTAAAATGTTTAAATTTAAATACTTTTTGAGGCGCTGAATTTAAAATATTTTAAAATGTTTTAGTAAAATATGTGTAGGGCAAATAAATATTGCTGTTTATTTTATTTGCTGATATGTTGGGGCATGAAAAATAAATATGTTAATTTTGTCGAGATTTGTTTTTTATTGTGGTTACTACTTGCATGAAACTTTCTAAATCTACTTGGCAAAAATATTTAATTGAAATGGTTCCTTTGATTAAAAAAAAACTTTTTAAATTAATTCAGAGCATATATTAATATTGAGATATACTTTCAATCTCAATTGAAGGTTGAATTTTTATTTTTTTTAATTAATTGTTTTAGCAATATCACTGAGCCCTAATTTAAATTTCTCCTATATCACGATATCTTGATGATAAAGTTGCTGCCTTAGCATTGCTGTCTTAGCTGAAGATTGAAAGTGCTTATCTCTGCCTCTAATAAACTAGTACAGTCGCTTCCCTCATGAGAAAGTTTACAGAGGACAGCTGGATGTCTTCTGGAGTGACTGCTTTGTTGTCATTAACTAACTAATTATTTTGAGCTTGTGAAGAACCAGCTTCTCATATCCAGACTCCAATCCCGAGAAGAACTGCAGAACTGGACCCAGACCAAGTGCACAGCTTGTCCTGCCCTAGTAATGTCCTCTGGCCCATCTTTCCAGTGACCTCTCTGCCTAAAGCCAGCACATCAACTGCTCCCATCTATCAGTCCGTATCATGCCTCAAAGTCCCCTGATGACGATGCATTTGATAAGAGCGCAGTACTTAGAAGTGCACAGTGCAAATAGCCGATAAAGCATTATTTTCCTGACAGATATTAAGTGCTTAGAGTTCAAATTTCAGGCTAATAGCTTTTCTGAGTCTTTACTCAAGATTTGTTGTGGTGTAACAAAAATAGCTCTGCTCTCGGGAGAGATGTGCGACGCTTCGTCAACGTAGAAACCTGCGTGTTATTCACTAATCGCCTTCAATCCAGTTTAACTAGGTGGTAATAGTCCCATATTGGTTAACAGCCTATATATAGGTTTTATTTGTTAATTTATTGATATTGGAAATTAAATTGTGATGCTCATTTCCTCTATTTTTACATTTAGATTATCTTTGTTGCCATCTAACACTTACTTAAAAACACTAACAATACATTAGTACCACAGGTTTTTGGCCTATATTGGATTTTTTATTTATTTACTTATCAATGTTTGATATATAACTATGTGCATGCATATTTCCTACGTTTTTACATTTGGATGACCTTTGCTGTCATCTAACACGTAAAACTAATCTTTAAAAACACTAAGACCATAAAGGTCCTTGCACACTGAGTCCGAAATTCTTGTCCGAAATTTTCGTTAAAAAATAAATACGACCTCACGTTTACGCACTGCCTCTGAAACTTTCGTCCGTCATAAAATAAATTCGGATCTGGTTCGATTTTCTGCGTTTTTCGCATCCGTAGCAAGCATTTTGAGAGGTGTTTTGACAATTCAGAGCCGCCGAATGACGAATACGAAAAACCGCATACGAAAATTTCGGACTAAGTGTGTAAGGACCTTAAGACTTAAATGTAAGCTTTAGCAAATCTCATATAATGTTGCAAATAATGTGATGCCTAAATCCACTAAAATTGGTTTTAGTTTTAATCCATTTTATTTAGATAAAGTAATTTTGACCGTTTGGCCTGAATTTTAATATCGGTGAATTATAAATATAATTTAAGTGTCATCCTTTTCATTGCAAACACACCTCATTTCTATGAAAACTAGGTGTTTGGATTGCAGTGATGAAATTTTTGGCTGTGTTTTTTCATTCATTTTTCTAGTGAATTAAGCACTAAAACCGCGCCAAAAGTGGGTGCAGATAAACTGCGCTAATAGTAAGGAACAATTAGTTCTTGGTGAATTCTCCGACTGTCTGCTGAATTAGACCACGACGGACCTCAATAAAAGCACGCCTCTCGTTCCCTCCTCGTGCAAAGTCATATTTGAGTCTTCTGATAAATAGAAAAGAGTTCTCGGTCTTAAAAGCTCTTAAAAGACGGGTATACCATTGTGATCATGACAAAGTTCATGAGCGTATAATGGAAGCTAATGTGACGCAGGGCGCGAGCAGCTTTGTTCGCAGAAGTGCAGAGCGTTTAATAGAATCTGATAGGCGTCAGTCCCCGGGCCCAGAGGACAGAGGGGGGACTGCGCGCTCATCAAGGAAGTCTTTGCTCATCAAGGGAGTCGGGCGCGCTCTGAAGGAATAATTTGTCAATAATTGGCCGTGTCAGTCTCGTTAGACATTTGATAATGTCCCGTTTCTTTAGGGTCGGCCTGGCAAATATCTCCAATGGAAAGCAGCGCATGGCAGCAGATCTCGGCTCCCGATAGCACCATTAAGGGCTTTAGAAGTATTTTAGCTGAATTCACACAAAGCAAAAATAGATAAATAAATAATGAAAAAGAAAAGTGGAACATCAACTGTCAGGGAAGTGATATGGACTATAAAAATCATTGGGGAGGGTTGAGAGATAAAAGATTATCCCTTTTTTTTTGTCGCCTTACTGCCTCCTCAGCCGCCGCTGAGGCTAATTCGCTTACTCAAGCAATAGAGCAGACTTACAGTGCAAGTGTGTGTGTGTCTTGTGGCCCTGTTTTAAGAACGCTTACTCTAGCACTACAGCATGCCATCTGACTTTACGCTAAAGGTGTTCAATACGGGTGTCTGTTTCTGTCCTTTTCGTAAAGCGCCAGGTTTATTGGGGATCTTCTTTTGGACATGGGCGTTCTTCTGTCAGATCTCCTAATCACTTGAAGAAGTATGGGATCCATTATCCATTCCGAGAGGCCAGGCATTCCTTTCTGCAGATATGGCGGAAAGTCTATCTCTATAATATCTCGGAATGGCTAACCTTCATCAGATTGCCCAAAATCCTTGATGACAGCCACATTCCAGAGGGCCGCTCAGGTCAGTGGTTGTAGAGATGGCAGTGTAGTCACACAGGCTTGCGTCTGACAGAAGGCGTGCTATCGTATGAATCTACGGCGGTGTCGTCAGTTTGTGTGAGGTCCATGTTCTCTCCCCTGGCCGTAGTTCGGGAAGGTGTCCCTTAGTGCCTATCAGAACAGAGATCAGCCTGATACGAGCTGTCATGCCCTGCTCTTGTTCGCCCTGTGACCTTTCAGTCAACTGGTCCCGGTTTGCATGCACAGTTGCTCTTTCCTTTTTATGCAAATGCACTCTCAGAGGTTGCTGAGAGAAGCCTCGGCCCTGCCTAGAAACTGAAGTTTGTATATTAGGTTTAGTGTGGACTTAAAGTTATCTGGTTATGTTTTATTGTTTTTTTTGTTTCTATTATATTTCAGGTTTCCAGATTTATTCTTAAAAATATATATATTTTTTGTAATTATTTTTTTTTATCCTTTTAATAAAGTTAATATTTTAACTGACCAGAAAATCACTAATAATTAAAATATATATGATATATAGTTTATTTTTATCTTGTATATTGTCATTTACTGCAAAACAAACAATTTACATTTTATTCTTGAATATTTCTATATGTATGTATGTATATATGTATGTATGTATGTGTGTATGTATGTGTGTATGTATTTAAATAATATTTAAATTATATAACATTATTTTTTAATTAGATTTTCATTATTTTATCTGTCGATATACATATCTATATCAAATCTTCACTTTTAATGAAGTTGGTTTTTGATCACTATCTTCTAACTGACCAGAAAATCAATTAGAATTCAAATTGAATATTTGCATAATCTTTTACTACAAAACAAACTCTATTTACTTTTCATTATTGAATATTTTATATATTATTTAATTAGAGATGCACCATATAGCCTATATAGTTTTAAATGTATTTAATGTTTTTCCTTTGTTATGATAGTGTATAAGCAAATCTCAGTATTATGCATATTTCAATCTGTATATTATAATGTGATGCCTAAATTTACTTGTATTATTTATTTTTGTTTCATTTAATTATATTAATTTATTCAGCCATTTATCTTACATTGGTCATCATAACTAGGAAATAATTGCTGGCTTATCAGTATTGACCAGAATATTTATCAGTGCGTCCTTAAAATGTATATTTAATGGTTACGAAGTCTTTGGAAAGGAATGCAAGGCCCTCACCCTGCCATCATACAAAATCTATTAAATTTCATTCTTATGATCCGAACTGCTGTTATGGATTGTGCCATGTTCTCACATTAATAGGAAAAACTATAACAGTCAATGGGATTTAAAAAAAAAGGGCAGGAGTTCTTATTAATCAGAATGTCTTAAGAGTTGAATGATGAGAACGAGGGAATTGTGGGTAAAGGGCTTTTCTGGTAGGGAGGAGACAGACAGACACATTAATATTCTCTTCCCAGTGAAAGTGTTTCGCGGAAAAAAAGGGAAAAGAAAGAAATGAGACATCTATCGCTCTCACCCCATGCTTTTATTTCCTATTGCCTCATCTTAAATTTCCATTATTCACCATGAAAAGCCAAGCCAAGCCTATTCACACTCCTCTCTGACACCGGCGGCCCCCTTCACACACACGCTCACATACATTCACTTCAACCAAACACCATTATTAATCATCCCTATCGGTTTCTTCCATCTCCCTGCTATTTGCTGTTTAATCACTAAAATAATATCAAGAGGGGGGGTAGAGGGCCCGTTACCATGGCGACCAAATGGAAAAGGTCAGGGTGAGTTTATCTTATCAGCGATAGAGAATGGTTACTAATTACAGATAGGTACTACCAGTGCTCAGTCCACAGGGCCCTGCCTTAGAACACTATCAGCAATCCACACCAGCCAGATATTAAAATTATCTATAGTCATCCACATACACACACGCAGACACACCTCATCCTGGCACACATCTGATGAGATGGGCCTCGGCTTTCTGTAATGTCCATTAACCCTGTTAATTCACAAATTGCACTTAATACTACTGATAAACAACGTTTGTGCTAGCTAGATTGTTTCTACTTTTAGAAAAGCTTGTACTTGCTAGTTTTGATTTATGACAAGACCTAGCATAAATAGCATTAATGCTTCACACTAATGGTGCAACCTTTATCAGTTCAAGTAAATCATCATCAAATATTTGCTGTATTAGAGTAATTGTCGTGAAACCAATACCTAACATCCTGACAACAGAATCCTGTTCGGAGGCGACAAGACGTTCTGAACTGGCTTTGTAACCACTGAACTATTGACCCAAACCAAAGTGACTGTTTCATTTAGTTGGCTTACCAGTGTTCTTCTGAAGCGAGTCGCACTCATTAATGTTTCCTTACCATCATTCGCGGTTAATGACAAACCAGTTGTAATTAGATTTAGTGAGGCTGTGGAGATAACGACGCTAATTAATGGTAGGTGTTTGTGTACGTGCATCCGCACACATAATGCTAAAGCTAGCTCACCCAAAAATGAAGATTCTGACATTATTTACTCAAGTTTAGAACTGAGAGTGTATTTTTGATGAGTCTGTTGATCCAGTCTACAGAACTAGTCAGAATGATTTGGTCATGAATCACCGACTCAATGATTCAGCTTTTACTGTTAACAGCTCACTAGAGGGGAAGATTCTGTCATTGTTTACTCAGTGTGTCAAAACTGTAAATCTTTCTTTCACAGAGTACTAGAAGTGAATTTTTAGAACATCGTGGGCACTGTTTAATATAATGAAATGAAATTAGGACTGATTAGGAAATGAATTGTTCGTGTGAGTAGGATTGTGTAGTGAGTATGTGTTGAGTAGTGAGTAGGATTTTTTGGATGAATCTGTTGATTAGGGATTTTTTTGTTTTTTTTGTTTGTAGATTGGCGCTGCACGACACACTTTATGTATTTTCATGATCAAAGTGATTCCAGTCATCACTGCGCGCTTTCAGATCCATAGTTTCCCAAAATACCATATTAACCAATCAGACAATTATTTTTAAAGTCACAGTGATCATCGTTTTCATGATCGATCGTCGCGGTCACGTCCGAGTACTGGAGTTCCCTACTGTTGATCCCGTTCACAAAACTGATCTGAGTGATTTGTTCATCAGTCACTGACTCTGGTTCAGTTGTAATTGATTATTTTTGAATAATGCATAAATTGCAGGCTTAAATTATGGTCTGTTTGTCATACAAAGCTATCATATGACTTCAAAATACTCTATATATTTATAGTGGTATGGACTACTTTTATTTAAATATCTTTTAATCCTGAAAGCTACCATTTATTGGAAAGTTTTTTTAATTTTTAATTTTGTTGCTTTCACCTCAAGAAAGTAATGCAGGTCTGTAATGACTTGGGTGAGTACATGTTCATTTTAAGTTAAACCATCTCTTTAAATTTTCTGTTCTTCGCACACATCTTTTATCGTTGTGCGTTTTGGTTAAAGAGAGCAAACAGACATGTTCTGTTTGTTCGCGTCTTAGACATGCACATCAGAGTATGCTGATGCACTCCTTCATTTATCATCGTTGACATTTGGCTGTGCTCCTTCTATCTTCCTCTCATCTGAAAAGAACACATTTTTCCCATCAGAAATCCCGTTGTGACTTTTGCGTTCGAGGGGTGGTGATACTTCCTTTCACAAACGGCATCTCTGTGCGTATCTTTCCCGGGCTGCGTTCCCTGCGTTCTCCCCCATCTCCGCTTCCCCCTTTCTGTACTGCTCTCTCTTTCTTTCTCAACATGGATGTTATCGGAGGCACTGAGGGCTCCAGTGATGCCCTGCCTCTTGAAAATACCCCCTTTCTTTCCTGCTGCCAGCTGTGAGCTGGTTTATATTTAACGTACCTACTTCATCTGCCCTCACCACCCCCACTCTACATTCGCCATACTTATCTTTGCCACCCTCACACATCGCTGTATTTTTATTTATTTTTTTGATTTTCTGCCTGTGCGACAATGGTGAAAGATAACATTTCAACAGCAAATCCTGCCTCTTTCCTTCTCTACTATCATGCAGATACGTTTTTGTGCGCCTCTACCTTAGATGTGGCACATGCATACATCTGACCACAGCCGAACAATGTGAATGCATGTGAACAAAAGTCTTTTGTCTAGCTTGTGAATTCTTTCTGATGAGGTTCCTGTGCAACCGTTATGGGTTTGAGCAGCCTGAGGTGACACTTTTTTTCACTGCCTTTTATCATTCGTTCATCCAAAAATGAAAATTCTGTCATCATTGACTCACTCTCATGTCATACCAAACCTTTCTCTCTTCTGCAGAATGTGAAGAAATATATTTTGAATAATGTTATTAACCAAACATTTCTGGTTACCATTGATTTCCACTCATGTTATGATTAGGCAGAAGTTTTCTAGATTTTCTCTTCCTCTAGGAAAGGGAAAAAATCATTTGATGTCCCTCATAGCCTTATATTAAGAGTATCAAGAAGATATTTAAACCATTAAGTAATGATTAATGGTTTACATGACATCAGTGAGAGGAGCGAATTGTTTTGTAGCAGTGCTGGCCGCTGAAGTGTTTTAGTATGTGTGTGTATAACGGTTAACCTCTGTCTGTCTGCTTCAGCTCCTGGCCAGTAGCTCACTGTTTTTATGTGCTTTTATGGTGATTAAGTCATAACAATTATACAAGACCCATAAAGGGATTTTCTCTGCTTCTTGAAGAAATATACACATTCACACACTCACTCTACAAAATATTCCTGTATAAAACGCATGTATTAGTTTAAATGTACACTACCTTTCAAAAGTCGTAAGATTGGGGTCGTAAGATTTTTTTGAAAGAAGTCTCTTCGACGGGCAAGGTTGCATTTATTTGATCAAAAATACAGTAAAAACAGTAAAACTGAAATATTATTACAATTTTAAATAAGTTTATATTTTTATATAAAGTATTTATTCCTGTGATGGTGAGCAATTTTAATATGTCATGAGTAATATGCTGAGTTGGTGCCCAAGAAACATTTCTTTTCATTATTAATGTTGAGAACAACTGTTCTGCTTAATATTTTTGTGAAAACCATGATCAATTACTTTCAGGATTATTGGATGAATAGAAAGTTCAAAGGAACAGCGTTTATTTGAAATCATTAGTGATTTGTGACATTATAAATGGGTTTAGTGTCACTTTTGATCTATTTAATGTCCTTGCTGAATAAATAAATACATTTCTTTCAAAAAAAAGAGAAAAAATATAACAATGTCCAAATCGTGTCACTTGTGTGCAACAATTTCCTTTCGCCTCTCTACTATGTCAGTAACCGTCCCCGGAATCTGTTGTATTATATTATAAGAGGAAATTCAAATGGACCGTGTTTACATTCTTAATGCGTATTCCTGGTCGTATTTTGAACATTTCATCAGTGCACATTGTTTCAAATCTTTGAAATAATTGATCAGAACCTATTAACTTTCCCTTTCCACTGACATCACTTAAGCTGTGCAGGATATTGGATGGGTTCAACCTAGTATAGAACTGCCATCAAACAATTCAAGCAATTGTAATTCTTTGATTGTGTAGGTAAAATGTCGAAATGCTCTTCTTTAGGGCATCTTGTGGTCTAACCGCAGTGTGTTTGTGTGATCTGCCATGTTTAGTCTTTACTCTGGACTGGAACAGCTGGGGATGTGTCTGGACGGGGGAGCTGAAAGATCTGTACAACTTATGTCTTCTTGAAGCTCAGATCTCAGGGTCAGAGTCTGGATAAACCGTGAAGGCCGTGTGCGTGTCTGTGTGTGTGAGAATATGTGTGTGAAGAATGAGAATCGTCTCTAGTAAGGGGATGTCGATGAATCTGCTGCGTTGTGTCAGAGCAGAAAGTGAAGGGCATGATGGAACGGTGAAGGGAGGGAGGGAGAAGAGGATGAGAGGCATCTCCTCCACATACCGTCGGGACGGCTGCCTCTCCCTTTTCCTCTGAAGAGTCTCAGAAGCGTTCTAGGTGAAGATGTGTCTTAAGAGGGATGGCTCTCATCCTCCCTCTACTCTTTCAACTCTTCTGCCTTGCATTCTCTCGCTGACTCATTCGTTGTAAGATTTAGTATATAACAGTTTGTGCAAAACGTGCATAGTGTCTTGAAGGTTACGGCGTCTGATATTAATGTATACTTTTGATATTAATTTAATCTACGATCGTTTCTTTTGTTGGCTCACGCTGCTTTAATTGAAGGAGTTTTCATGGGAAAAGAATGTGTCTGAATATTGCCTCAGGCT
This sequence comes from Squalius cephalus, assembly GCF_949319135.1. Classification (NCBI taxonomy): domain Eukaryota; kingdom Metazoa; phylum Chordata; class Actinopteri; order Cypriniformes; family Leuciscidae; genus Squalius; species Squalius cephalus. Next base: position 9,600,422 of record NC_137127.1, on the reverse strand, counting down.
TATCCAAGGACAGCTTATATCAATCAAGTTAGGGTCTGATAACAAATGCAACAATGTCTTTGAGAGGCCGGTCGCTAGTACTATGAGTCTCTTTTACCTTGTTCAGTATTTGATGAGGTGAGTGTCATTACATAAAACAATGTCAAGGTCTTTTATTTGGCTTTAGTTATGCTTATAGGGGAAAAAATATAAAATTACATAAATTAGTGGTGGGCGATATGACCAAAATCTTATATCAAGATATGAGTAATTTTATTTCATGATAATATATATCATAATATAGTTATATTATAGTAAATAAGGTTTTCATAAATACATTTGATACCATTGAAATTTCATAATTCTTGTCACTAATTTCAATATCACAAAAAATAATCCTAGCCTAAGTAAAAAGTCAGTGAAAAATGAGAACAAGGAAACAAATCACAAGCAACTGGACAAAAATATGATAGAACAAAGACTCAAATGAAATAGACCTACCTGAAAAACTTCAAATTAAATATAAATTAAATATAAATTTATTCTTATTAAAGTTATAAAAGTGATTCAGTCAGAAGCATTGAGTGATTTTCTCAGTCTTTTGTTGTTATATTAACATTAACATTAACATGAGTATATGCTGCTGTCACTTTAAGACCTAATGCACTGATCTAATATACTGATACACATGCGCTTTCTTTCTCAACTGTTTCTTTCTCAACCGTCTCTCACTCAGACAGCGCTCAGAAACAACCACAGCACGCGCACATAATGAAATGAGTTCTCTTTTGCTGAAAATTGCTTTTCAACAGTTTAAAATCACTTGTTTTTAAATAGCAATGCTTAAAAATGCATGCAAATGATAAGCTTTTGTGACGGCGCAGCACTTCAAAGTCACGTGAGTGCATAACCGCGACAGAGACAATATTCAAAAATCTTTACCGGTTCACGAATACTGGTTAATCGTGCCTACCGGTATATCGCCCAACACTAACAGAAATGCACTGGTAATAGAAGTCTGCAAGGATTATATTGTCCAATAGACTTCCATTGTAAGTGCATAATTGCAAACACTGCTGACAGACAAGTCGAGATAGTGCTTAACTTCTATTTATTGCACAATTTGGAAGCATTCCTTTGCTAAAACATGAATGTAAGCAAACCGAGAGCAGTGTGTGTGCCTGGCTGTATTACACTTGTATGTGTGTTAACAGGTTGTGACCCCTGCGTAACCCTACGGGACTGTTTGCACTGATGCTCATTATTCCATTAGATGCGTCTTGGCAGCTGTTGCCCTGACCCCTTTTGAATACACAGAGCTTGATGCGGCTTGCAGACTCTTTTGCTTAACACACACACGTTTGCGTATTGATCGGAACCTCCATGGGGGGAGGGGTACTTTATACAAAAGAAGTGTCAAAATCTGTGTCAGATAAATAAGCATGATAATGCTGTCCATATGCTTGTCAGATTCTTTTTATGCTGATTTCACACTCTGTTACTCTCTGATCTGCCTACTGTTAACTGCATGTTGCTCTGCTAATAAGTGATAAAACTACACAGCACACATAATGGGTTCAAATAGTAATTTTTTTTATTACTCCTACTATTTTTATTGGTATTATGTGGTATAAATTAAAGTTATGAATTATACTTGGAGCCTTGAATTAGGTCTAACTGGTTTTTGCATGTATGCAAAGGTAAGCATCCAGTGCATGTGATGTAAATTTCATCATCAGCGTAGTATGGGTGTACTGTATGTACTTTTTTAAACCACACTATGCATACTTTCAGAGTTTGCCTCAAAGGTTTGCTTCATTAGGGTATTGAAACAGATTTGACAAATCGATTCACAAGCTCCTGATTCAATTATATTTCAGTTCAGTATCAATTTATTTGGATATATATCATGTACAGTACATATACATTTTACTTTCTCTCAAAAAACAATCTTGTAAACCATACAGGGAAACATATCAGTTGGTACATTACTATAATTTTGCCCATATTCTATTGCTATTTAGTTTTAGATATAATGATCACACTCAAATAAAAACATTGTATACATTGTTCAAATTTGTTGTTGAAATATAAACATTTAATTGTTTCATGTCGTTTAAGGCGGCATTAAAACAACATTTATTGTTTGAGTTTCAGAATTTGAAAGCTGTTTGTTACTTTTATATCAAAAGTAACCAAGCACAAGCTTATTGCGATTACTGGATGGGAGGCATGCTACAAAAAATGTTTGGTGAAGTTTTGTTCACGCTTCAGCAGAAAACAGCATGGACTAAAAGATCAGTTTTGGAATTCAAGAATTGTTATCGGTTCATCAAAATGAAGATTGATTAGAAATCGATTAATCGATATTTATCTCCGCTTGACGGCCATCTTGTTTTGTTAGTCAACTATCTAGGATTTAGAACCTCTTTGTCCATCCTCAGATCTTATGAACATTTCCGCTTTTAATCATAAACAGAAGTTTTGCACTTGCTGTAAGGTGGGGTGAGCGTGGCGTGAGAGAGGAGGAGAGATTGAACTGGGGGGGAGTGAAGTTGCCAGGCAGCCGGAGTGGAGACCCTGGACTATCGAAGCCAGGCACGCAGACAAGAGCCAGAAGATAAGCCGCCTGATAAAAGATAGAAAATAGCAGCAGATTTCAACTTTCCCACCATCCAAGATTCTCGGGGAGGAGGGGCGGCTGAATCAACTACTTATTTCATCCATCCGTATCTGTCTTTCCCCACGAACAACTTGCAAGGCTATTGAGAAGGCGGACACACACACACACACACACACACACACGCTCAATCTTAAAAATGTGACCGCAAAAAGCTGTTAATTGGTTAACGGTAAATTCCCTTAATAAGTACTGGGGGAAAACTGTGAAAGATCTAATCTTAAGTTTCATGTAATTTTACAGTAAAATGCTATTAAATGTACCGTTTTTTGGAAGACAAGTAAAAAGTACAAAGGTTGCACTTTATTTTACAGAATGTGCACTTTCAGTGTACTTGCAGTGTACTTACTAAGAAAGTACTGAGTAATATAAGGTAACCACATGGGTTAAGATTAGGTTTATCCAGTTATTGTTATTACTTCAAAAAGTATATAGTCCTTTTGATGTACTTATTACAGTAATTACAATAACTGGAATAACCAGGTACTAACCCTGAACCTACTCCTATACCTAACCTTAACCCCTGTAGTTACCCTATATTACACAGTATTTTCTTAGGTAAATACACTGTGAGAACATACTGTAAAAAAAAAGTGCAACCAAATCATCTTATTATTTACGTGATAAGGCCGAAACTGACATTCCCATAATTCCCAGTGACACTTCACTTTTGATGGTTTTTAATTTAAATAATCATGTTTCTTAGTTTTTTGTTGTCAGTTATGTACATTATGGTTTTATGTTGCATCTTATGTTGGTAAATAAATGTTTAATGCATTGTTTTGTATTTGTGTGCACCTATTAGATTTTATTAGCCGCATAGCATTGCTAAGTAAGCACAAAAGGGCTGTTGGATTTTTAGGGGGGGGGGGGGGGGGGGATTAACAGTTTGTTCTATAAATATCTTTACATTTGTTACTATTTTTACATCGCTATTCTGGCAACCACAGCTGCCAGCTCCTTTCTGTAAAAACAATAGGATTTTTGTGTGTGTATGCACTTCCTTACACTCTTCTGTTTCTCTCACTTACCCCTAGTTTTTCTTTTTCAATCATTCTCTCACATAAATACTCGTACACGCCCCCTCTTTCCTATCGTGTCTTTCTCACTCTGCAAACAAACACAGGCGCACATGCTCGGATATGAGTCTGTTTACCCACACATATGATCTGTTTAGTCTATTTCTGCTGTTGTAGCGATGGGAGGAAGGTTGAAGGGGTGAAGTAGAGATGTGGCTTGGTGTAAGATGTGTGTGTGATGAAGCACCAGTTAGAGGGTGTTTAGCACTCTCTCTCTAGAGGGAAAATGCGCCTTCTCACCTCTCCAGAAAAAGGGGCCAAAGAGTGCTTCTATTCCACAGGGAGTGTTTTGACCTTTTCTTGTCATATTTCCAGATTGAGAATTATGTAGTAAACATACATTGTCGTTAAAACGTTTGGGGTCGGTAAGGTTTTTTGAAATATGTCTCTTATTCTCAACAAGGCTGCATATTTGATTAAAAACACTACTATTGCGAAATATTTTAAAGAACTGTTTTCTGTTGAAATGTAGTTTAAAATGCTATTTATTCCTGAATTTTCAGCAGCCATTACTCCTGACTTAAATCACATGATCCTTTAGAAATCATTCTAATATGCTGACGTTTATTATCATTATCAATGTCGAAAGCGGTTGTACTGTTTAATATTTTAGTGGAAACTTTTTTTTTTTTTAGGATTCTTTAATGAATAGAAAGTTGAAAAGAACAGCATTTATTTGAAATGGAAATCTTTTGTAGCATTATAAATGTTTTTACTGTCACTTTTGATCAATTAAATGTATCTTGCTTAATAAAAGTTTTCATTTCTTCTTCAAAAAAAAACAAAAAAAAAACATGACCCCAATTATTGACCCCAAAATTCTGAATGGTATTGTACATATTCTGACAAATTGCCAACAAATAGATGTTTTTCTGATTCCGTCCTTCCATTACATTTCCAGTCCTGTCTATACCCCTTCTAAATAAAATTGGTAAAGAAAAAAAAAAGGACTTTGTCATGTACCGGGTTCCCATTGTTATGCAAAACCAACATGGGATATTAAAACTGGCCTGGAAAAGCCATATAAATGTAATACAATCAAAATTAATCATGATAATTTCTATAGTGAATGTGTTATGCTTAGTTCTAAAATATTTGTCTGAAAATTCATTTTTGTGAGCACAATTCTTATTAAATAATTAAAAAAACTAATATTAATAATTTTAAAAAATGATTCTACGATTTCTTCTCTTATGTCAGTCTCTGACGCTGTTCACGTTGTAAACAGTGCGGCGCCTCCTGGTTCTACGTCAGAACGCCGGCTCAAGATTGGCTGGAATTGTGAATAGTGACATTCACGTGAATAGCGTCAGAGACTGACACGGAAGAGAAGAAACTGTTGGATAAAGTAGTTGTTTTTGTTTTTATTGTGCACAAAACGTATTCTCGTCGCTTCATAAAATTAAGGTTTAACTATAGTCACATGGACTATTTTAACGATGTCTTTACTACCTTTCTGGGCCTTAAAAGTGGTAATAACGTTGCAGTCTGGAAGACACGAGGGTGAGTAATTAATGACAGAAATACAATTTTTGGGTGAACTATCCCTTTAATGGCTAGAAAAATGTAAATTGGTTGGTCAAAAGGTGTGAGAACCCTGAAAGCATCACTCCTTTCATGTGGATTTTTGAGCCTCAATATTATGTAATAACTTGAAATGTTTCCCCCTAGATATGGCATTTATATATGTGTTGTACGAGAACGGTATCAGTGTAATTGTTCCAACACAGAAAATAGACGTCAGACGTATTTTGGCTGGGCTTTTTTCCCCTCTACAGGAAGGGTCTGATAAATTGGTGAAAGCAAGTTTGTTGATCTGTACTTGCAGGGGTAGTTTTTCTCTCAAAGGGGCCTGAGAAATACCCTCAGACGCACCATTCATCTCTGTAGCGACTAGACCGGCTTGTAACCTTAGAGATATCGTTGCCGACAATCGCACCTGCCCTCTGTGGACACAAAGAACAATTTCCAGAGCAGGGGTAAAATCTGATTTCTCCCCTGTTCGGTGAATCCATCTCGGTTTTTATTCCTCCTTTTCTTTCTCTCTCATTCAGTCTCCAGCCCTATCGCCTCTCCTTGACCATTATCTGGCAGACAGCTCCTGCTCATTAAGGAGTTAATTTTCTTCTCTCTATCTCTGATTAGTATAGTTGAACCTAAAGCACTGTGAATTCTTTAAATTTTCCCTCCCTGTTATCAAAAGGAGAAAAAGGGGAATGGGGGGATATTTAATCGTTTAAGTAGTCTTCCTGGGGAACTGCTTCTGCCGTTTCTGTTTTTTTCCCCTCCCTCTTCCCAGCAATGTAAAGAAATCCTGCCGAAGCCGCCCAGCTCAGTAATTCAGTTTTTAAAGCATGAAAAAAAAAAAAAAAAAATTGACTTGATGAAATTCCACTATCAGCTCTGAACCAATATGCAAAATATCTCGCTGGAAATCAAATAGCTATTATGTTTTCATTTCCACGTCGGCGTATTTGCTTAATGAAGAGGAGACAGATCAGACCGGTAGAGTCTGCAGGAGGCGATAACCGGGAACGGCTCGCAGCTATCCACACAGAGTGACGCTCCCAGTCACTCTCTGAGAGAGAGAGAGAGAGAGAGAGAGATGAAGAGTGAAAGAAAGGAGAGAGTAATAGGGAAAGGAAAGAGCTTGCACAGGCGAGAGAGAGAGAGGCAGAGAAAAGGTGCAGACAGTAACATGATGGAGGGATGTAAAAAGCAGAAAAGGAAGCGCAGAGTGAGAAAAGAAGATAAGGAAATCGAGGGATGTCTTTAAAATGCGCCTCTTTGCAGTGTCCCGGGCTCACGACTGTTTGATGTTTGACAACCTGCTGACAAATCCACGGCGAGGATCAGTCAGGCCCGTTTGAAGTGCTCCGATGCCCAGCGCACATGAATACCATCACCACACATTATCACTTTACAATAATCACTCATTATCATAAGTATTATAATCACTCACTCGTGTGATTTGACTGATGGAAATGAGAACAGTATCTTCCTGCGCTGTTTACTCTTTTTATTTCATTATTAACGAGCCTCGTCAAGTATAGCTATATTATTTGTTCTGTGTTCGTGCTCTGTCTTAAGAGTTTCGATAATTATTCTTCTTTGTTTGGCTGGCGTTCTTACTCTTTATGTTCATGCTTTGGCAACTACAAAAGATATTAAGTAAATACACTGTGGTGTTTATTTTTAAGCCCCCCCCCCCCCCCCCCCCTCTTTAATATTTCAGTTAAGAGTTTAAAGGAATATTACATGTCTGTAAAACTTCCTCCGTGGAATGCGACAGAAGTTATTTACAGAAGAATGTCCAAGCTGCTCTTGTCCAATAAAAATGGATGGTGACCATAACTGTTTGGCAGTATTTTGAGTATGACTTAAATATCGGTCTATATCGCACATAAAACTATGGTATGGCTTCAAAAGTCTTCGAATATTGCACATGAGGCGTTTAGACTGCTTTTATGGTGCTTGAAAAAAAAGAAAGCCCCTGCCACCCATTCACTTCCATTATATAGAGAAGAGCAGCGTGAACATTCATTGAAACATCTTCTCTTTGTGCTGCACAGAAGAACAAGTCACGTGGCTTTCGAACAACATGAAAATGAATAAATGATGATAGAACTGATGATAGTCTTTTTAAAAAGAAGTTAAAGGGATAGTTCACCCAAAAATGAAAATTTTGTCATAATTTACTAATATGGAAGTCAATGGCTACCATCAACTGTCTGGTTACCAACATTCTTCAAAATATCTTCTTTTGTGTTCAACAGAAGAAAGAAACTCATACAGGTTTGGAACAAATTGAGGGTGAGCAAGTGATGACAACATTTTCATTTTTGGGTGAAGCTCAAGATTTATTTATTTTTATTTAAATAAAAAAAAATGTAAAACCATTTTTAATTACCTTTAATAGATCTTTTTAAACAGTTCTGCAATGTGACAAAGTAAAAGTCTTCCATGCGTGATTTAATAAAAGATATATAAAAAAAAGAAAAAGATGGAATATAGCATGTCACACCTCTGGTCAATTTGTTTTACAAGTTTAATGATTACCACCCATGTACAGAAATGCAATGGAAGTCTTTGGGGCAAGCTTGCTTTATGGCCTTCAACTGTATAACTGTGAAAATTAACAATATGCCATGTATTAAAGCACATTTATTGCTTTAAAATGAGCTTATCAAACAGGTGATGTTGTGTGGCCTAGTCACTATGAAATGAAGATGTTAATTTAGTACAATGATTAATAATATTACACCGATGCCTGTTTCTAATTGCGAATGGTGTCTTGTCAATGACAAGACTCTTTGGCCTTGTGTGGATGAAGTTACTCTGTTTTACTGAATGAAAACAAGAGTGCTATTCACTACCTCATTTCACACCGCATGCTGTGTTGGCAGAAACCGAGATGGAGCGGGTCTTGGCAAAGCGGGTGAAAGTCCACTCCTGTACGGCAGTGTGTCCGCAGAGGTCCTGCCAGTGGTGCGCAAGCCCAGAGGCTCCCAGCTTATCTTCGGCTCCAGCGACGCTGGTGACACGGGTCCCGTCAAGTTTTTAATGTTGTTTATATGTCTATAGGGTGTCTTTAAGACAAACCATGTGCAAATTCATAAGTCAGCGCCATTGCTGAGATTTTTCTCCTTAAAACTGTTTGAAATCATTGGTGTTTCTTATGTCACAAACTACCTTGTAACCAATCACATCTACATGTGGACGGGCTTTAGCATATCATTAACTTTGCTGCGAAGCAGGGGAGTCTTAAGACAAGAGAAGCCAGGTTATCCTGGTATATAATCTGGTACATTTAGCAATATAGCGAGTGAATTGTGTATATGATGTATATTACAATGTTATGATGAACCATATGCCTTTCTCCACTGACGTTCGAAGTTGTTCAAAGCGTTTCTAAGGATGATGATTTTTAGAAGGCATGACTGAGATGGCGTAACATTAGCAACACACAGCTGTTTGATAACGTAGTCAAGCCAAAGGCTAATCATATTAATTACTGTTATGTGTCTGGCGTTGTAGAGAACGATACATTACCATTCTGATACAACGACTTGTATACGAGCCTGTATAATTCACTCTTCCACTTCTTCTAAATCAGTTTCTGGTTCAAACAAATATGGCTGAATTAATCCACTTGCCATCGTGTAGCATTTACTACAGTAAAGTTGACCAAGTGGATCTCTGAGCTCGTGTGATTGAGTGGAGGCGGGGAGTCATTTGCATATTCATGATTCCGTGTATACTAAATGAAAGAAGGGTGTAGACTTACATTCAAGCTGTTTTAAGGCATAAATAAAGTTGTTTCATAGGAAATAAATGTTTAAATATGTCATTTTGGTGATCAAAGATGAGTTTTAAGGGATAAGATTATTGACTACAGGGGGACTTGAAGTCTCCTTTTGATTTATGTGGGCCGCTGTGCTTTCAAGTGCCCGGGATCCGGTCTAACCCTTGGATCCATCTAATTACTAAGAGCGTGTTAATGCCCTTGGCTCTGATCAATGTGTGTAGCCACTTGTGCTTGAAATTATAAGTACTGCAGGTACCGCAGTTCTTCCTTGAACGCTGGCACACACACACACGTAGACTCTCACCAAAGGCTCACTGTTCTCCTCGAAGTATCTTTCTTCACAAGTCCCTGATATCCCGATACAAGCGGTGTTCTTTTTTTTTTCCACTGTGTTTGGGCTGTTTGGTAATGTGGTGATTAACGTGATGGTGAGGAAGTTTGTTCGTTTAATCAGGGCTCAGGTTTGATGTGTTGTCTCTTGGTTTAATCACTGCCGCTAAGCACACTGGTTTGATGTGGACGGGGGCTGCTTAATAAAGCCCTATCTCCTCCGCCTTCATCAGCTTTCTCACTTTGTTCTGTCTGTTCGAGTGCCAGTTAGAACTCAAAAGTGTATTCCTTTCAGTTGATCTCCTTTCTTTTGCTTTGTATAATAGACAAAATAGGGGCTTTTACAATTGACATTTTAGTCCTTAAACATGGATTGGGAAAAGTTGTCATTTTTATCATATAATTGTAATTTAAATCCTAAATTGTTTTTATTTTATTATAAATGTACAGGTTTAAGTTATATTTCAATGCGATCTATACATCAAAAAGCACTTTTATGCATGTTAAATGTTCTTGAGTGCTATATTTTCCCCTCCTTTTTTCATAAAATGTATGGCAAACAAAGTTGTCTGCTGACATTCTGAATGTAGGCAACCCTTTTCTGTCGTGGGTTCTGTGAAAAATGCATATTATTCCTTGTATAAGATGAAGAGGGAGAGCAGAGACTTTTTTCCGCGCCATTTGATGTCTGTAAGCAGTGATGCGGCGATTTATTCATTTAACCAGAGCGGTAATAGGAAAGAAAATCATAATTCAGACTTACATTTAAACACAAAATGTAATTGGAATTTTAAACAGAGGAGCCCCTTTGTACAATTATGATTAAAGGAAAATTAATTGTATGAAAATGTCGCCACAGATATAGAAAATTAGATCTAGCAATGCCCAGACTACATTCTAAAAATATGGCGTATGGGATCGATCTTTTTTTACTTTTCTCTCTCGCGTCCTTTATTACTAAGGTCCAAATCTAAGTGTGTTAATTTTATCTGAAATTACAGTGAACCATGCAGGCGTGGAAGTCGAAATTAGCCTAAAGATGTTTCATTTACAAAGACAGAAACACTTTGTCAGGGAGCGATTGTTTCCAAGCATTATCTCCACCTCGTTTTAATTGCTTTGGAAGTGAAATTAACAGAATTAGAAAAATTGCCTTTGCCTTTTTCTACAAGGCTCTTTATTCACGGGTATTGTTGTGTGCTTTGTATAGATTATAGGCCTCTTTGTTCTAGGAAGTGTAAATATATACGCCTCCAGTCACGGCTTTAGCTCCTAACAATCCCCTCTCTGTTCATCACAACTTAATGAAAATTAATTTATGAAAAACCTGTGGTAAAATCCGATTTTCCAACCCTTGGTAATTTTGCTTAGATGCAGATGCATAAAATAGTGGGTGTCCTGGTTGAGTTTAGCATAGTGAAAATGTGTTTGATGAATTTATGTGAAAACTGTAGTTTTGCTCATCTTAAACCTCATTAGAATAACAATACGGTCGACGAAGGTTGAATTAACATGCAAACCGCTGTGGTGTCCACTACAGAAGCCCTTGTCTGTCACGTATTGCATTCATTTATTTTAGAGGGAACAAGCCATACAATAAACGTGCTCTCTGAGAATATTATAATTTAAAACTAGTTTTACTACTACTGCTTCTGGAAAGGTTTTTATTAGATTTTTTTAAATATCAACTAATTAAATTGGTATTTTTAAACACCAGTGGTTGGTTATCTCATCATGGTTGAAAAGTGTAAGGTTTTGTTCAAACGTCTGCCAACTGGGAATGTATTGAGTTATACAAATGAGTTAATCACCCTGGCCAGTGATACAACACACACACCCCGTTGTTCATTTACTTCCTTGTGGTCTGACGCTCTGGGATTTCCAACCAATTAAAACTGTAAAAGGCTTGTAGCAAGAAGGTTTGAAATGAATCTGAATTTTCTTGCTTAATCATGTACTTTATCACTTTTTATTTACAGAACACCCTACTTCCTTGAAGATATTAACAGGGTATATTCACATTATCTTAAGCCTCTCAACTGAGGCTTTGGCATGATATGATATCTTTTCAAAGGCCTTTCAGTGTCAGATGACTTTTATTTTGTATTGCTCCTCTTTTTATGACCGCTCTCTCTCTTTTTCTCTGCAGGCTCTATTGGGGATCTTAATGGAGGTGAGGATCCATCTGATGATGTAAGCATGTCAGGAGAGGAGGGCGGAGCTTCAGACCAGGAGGACTCTGCAGAGTGTGACGGTTCAAGTCCACCTTCATTTACACCACTTTATAACGAAGGTGAAACGACGCATGCTAAAACGGCTTTCATACGAAAAGTGTCAAAACCACCTGAATGTTCCTCTAACATAACCTGTGTTGTTTTGTGATGAAATTGATATTGATAACAGTATTAGACAGCTCACTCACATCTGATCGTCTGGATTTCGGAAAACAGCTTCCTTTTGCCATATGACTTTAATGGATAGTTAAAGGATATAATTGAAATTCACTCTCGTGCCGTTCTAAACTTATTTGCCTTTTTTTGGTGGAACACAAAAGGAGATTTTTTAAATCATATTTTACAGAACACTCACATCAAGCTCAAAAAATGACCCAAAAACCCCAAAACAATCAAAGAACCATAAATCTATGAACTTCTGGAGCCATGTGATAGCTTGTTTAAAGTATAGACTGAAATTTTTCAATGAAAATCCACTGGAGCTTTCTAATAAATGTTATTGAACATGCAAGACATTGATGTTTTCTGCCGCTGATGTCCAACCTGACACCATGCATCTAAAGCTAACACATTTGACTTGAGAGCTAAAGAGATTTTAGTATGAGTCTAAATTCATTTTAGAATGAATCATTATTTTTGTTATTTTTGCTGAACTTTTTTATACACATATACATTCTTAAATTCAGTTTTTAGGTTTAATTGAAAAAAATAACGCCATACTGGTTGGGAATGACAAAAGGGTGTAAATAGTGACAGAAATATTACATTATGAAATAACGGTTCTGTTCAGGAAAAGAAGAGAGTTCATCATAATTTAAGATTATTATTTAATCTTAAATGAGGTAATATGTAATTTTTGCAGACATCAATGGATATGGTTGCCTTGTTGCACTTTCTGTCTGGTTTTCCATCCGTAAGATATTTAAGTCACATTCTTAGTTGAGATTTCTGTTTTTCCTCTTCTTTTTTTTTTTTAATCTGGAAAATTCCTGTTCTTGTGAAATTGGGGACTGAGGAGATAAGAGCTGGTTCGTTGGCTGCTTTTGATAAACGCATGGAAATTCTGTCAGGTGCTAATCGTGAATAGTTTAGAGATTGTCCTGTTTTGTTTGTGCGTGCGTTTAGACATGCAAGTATGTGGCATTCGCAAGTTTACGTTTGAGGTGATGTTTGTCATCCTCCTCTTTTCCGGTGTGAAAAGAGGGTCTGCGTTAACGTGTTTCTTTAGCTCTTTTTTTCCCTCTATCAATCTCGCCCCCACCCCTCGGGGCTCCACTGTTGCCCGGTGCTGCTATTATCAGCCTCTGTAAATCAGCCGTGTTTGACGAACCTGCTCTTTCAACCTGCGATCAATACCAGGTCTTTATCAGGCCAGCAGTGGCTAATAAAGGCAAGCTCCCTTATCCACCATCTGGGAGAGAAAAAGACAGGCGATAACCAACTGATAACTGCCTCAGAAAAACACTCAACCAGTCACAGGACACACAGTGTCGATAACCACCTGTAAAAAATAAATATAAATGAAAGTACCACCTTTTAATAATCATTAATGGCAAAGGGGCCGCTGGTTTCCATGTGAAAGGGTCAGTCTGAAGTGATCCGAAGTAAGATCTGATGGTGAAGTCGTCATCCATATCAGCAGAGAAGCTGATAAACCTTAAGCAAAGATGACTCTGTGTTCCAGAACACCTTTTGTTATCTCAAACCCGGTGAGGAGGTCTGATCGTGGGCTTGATCTGGCTTATGGTTTCACCAAGGCTGCAGTATTTAACTGGATGGAAACATCTTAGCCTGTACAACCAGCTAGCCCCACTTCGGGCGCCATGTTGGACTCAGAGTTGGTATAGTTGAGCCTTACAAGAAAAGAACTTGACCCTGCCATGATGATCTGTTTGGGAGAAAGAACTTTGAGAAAATTGACTCTAAAAAATGAGGCGAGCCAGGAAGAATGGAGCAAGTTGGGTGACTTTGCCCTCCAGGTGTGACAAGGGAAGTTGCTGTTATCAGATGAAAGGAGGTTGTTGGGTTGGCGACGAGGTGTGTGTGTGTGTGTGTGCGTCAGTATGTGCGTTTGCATGTGCTGGTTGACTAAGGAGACTGCCGGGGAGCCAGGATGGTGGCAGCACCCATCCACCCCGCCCTCTTTTCCTGATACCTGTCGTCTCTGCTCAGATGATATGGGAGATTATATTGATAATATTAAATGCAATAACTGTGGCTCCAGCTCCTCTCCCCACGCTGAGCGCTGCAGGATAAAATCAATGTGCCATTCAATGTGATTTATCGCTGAAAATAATAGGGCTTCTTAGGCAGGGAGGGAGGCGCGTCATGGGACGGCATGCGCTGGGACGGGCTGAGAATGGCGGTTGGGCCTGGGTGGAATTGTCGGGGCTGACGACAAGGGCGTGTGCATGTGTCATTTATTTGATGATGAAGATCTAATCTCCAACCTGTTGCATTAATAACAGCATGCTCTGACCACGTCACATTTATGGCCCGTATCGATCGGTAGCTATCGCTGTTTATCGCCACGGGAATGCAAGGGTAAACATGCCCTTTGTGCACCACAGATGAGCTGTAATCGAGGTGGGGTGAAGGGGAGGGAGTTGGGGAAGGGGAGAGGGAGAGAAGAGGACAAGAAGTCATGTCAATTTACTCATACATGTTGCACTGGCACTCAACCAAACGAAAGAGAGAGATCGCTATCGGCAAGGTGATCACATTGATCAAAGAGAATTAGTAATCATTGGCATCAATGTCTGGGAGATCTGTACTCTGTCTTTCACACTGATGAAAAAGATCGGCTTTAATAAAAGGAAGACGCTGGCCGTCTGTTGGCTGGGGTTTCCAATTCTCGCTTGGTAAATCAAAAGCGTATGGGTCGGGTTTATCCTAAGATGTCGTGTTGCCGAATCACACAGGCCTCTCTGTTGAGCACTTTTGATCATCAGTGCGAGACCATCACACTCAGTTGTTGAGTATTAAAGAGAATGGTAGAACATTAAGAATTAAACATGGGATTCAATGTAACCATCACATGCTAAATGCAAGTTAATATTATAAATAAAAAAATAAAATTATACACTATTGTACAAAAGTAACTTTAAAAAAAAAGAAGAATGCTTATTTGTAACGATGCATTTATAATTGTTTAAAAGATTTATTTTTCAAATAAATGCTGCCCTTTTAAACGTTCTGTTCATCAAAAAAGCCTTTAAAAAATGTTCATGGTTTCCACAAAAATATTAAGTAGCACAACTATGCCAACATTGATAATAAGAAAGAAATGTTCCTTGAGCAGCAAATCAGCATATTAAAATGATTTCTGAAGGATCATGTGACACTGAAGATTAGAGTAATGATGCTGAAAATTCAGCTTTGCCATCACAGGAACAGATTATATTTTAAAATATATTAAATAGAAAAGAGTTATTTTAAATTGTAATAATATCTCACAATATTAGTTTTTACAGTTTTTGATCAGATAAATGCAGCCTTGGTGAGCATAAGAGATCCCAATCTTTTGAACAGTAGTGTGTTTTTGTATATAATAAATATTATATTTATAAAAAATTTGGAATACAATAAAAATGTACCTCTCAGTGTACTTATGTACCAATTACATAAGTAAAGAATAACATGCAATTAGCTGGTCATGTAAAAAAATATATATATATTGCACAAAAATTTAAATATCGCACAAACATACACTCTGGTTGTTTTCAGAATATGTGTGATTTTTGAGTGTTAATTCCCTGTCATCAAATTGTTCCACTTGTTTTGACACAGAGCCAAGAACGCACGAGTCCCTGGCAGTGCCGGATGAGGGTGAGGAAGATGAGAAAGGACTGAAACGCTGTACAGAAGATGAGGAGGAGGAAGAGGCAGATGGGGAAGAGGAACCCCAGTGGAACGGCCCAGGTCAGTCTCTATCTGTCCCTCTTTCAGGAGTGTTTTACTGATGCATGAGTCACTGGCTCCTCAGGAAGGGCCAGCCGTAGTCATACTGTCACCCTGGCAGCCATGAAACAATATAGGCCACGACTTTATCAAGATATGCGTTCAAACCAGAAATGATTCAGTCTGATCTGCCTGTAAATTTCAGAGAAAGTACTGTCATTCTCATACCACTTTGCGGGGGGGAACCTACTGTAAACTTTTCAATGCTTTGTCACTTTTTTTCTCAGTGATGCAGTGGTACACAACAACCCCGTGACATCAAACTTGTGGCACGTCTGAGAATTCAGATACACTTTCAAATCTGTATCCCATGGAGCCTCATTAAACAATGCTTTAACTCCAGGGTCAAATCACAAAGTTGTCATGTAAATACATGACTGTTAGCTCAGAAAAACTCCACATAATGTCTCAGAAATGTTCTAATAGTCTCTGTGAGAGTCGGGACTTGTCTCTCTCAGGCAGACGGCCCTGATTTGAAGTAATATAACTAGTGCATATGAATTCATAAGCATTTTTACCATTGATCATTTTATGTTCTTGGTTATTTGTGGTACAAAGGAGCTAACAACAGAAGAGAACATGCAGGTTAATCCGTCGCTTTAATGTAAAGGACAGAATTTAACTTAACTTGACATACATGTAAATATTAAGAATTTTGCTGTATTTATATGATAAATATTAAGTTATATAAAAATAATATTAATAACATAAATATAATATTATTTAACATTAATGTTATTTTTTATTATTTCATAATTGTCTATTATATAATATTCATAATGATTTATAATAGTTGTATAATATAGTTGTATATTAAATAAATAAAATAAATAAAGTTTACGAAGAGTGCAAAATGCAATTTTACATTTGATAAGCTATTAATAACTTAGCTAAAATGTTTGAATTCAAGGGCATATTTATTTAGTTTTTTATGATAAATAATTTTGGTCCTCTATTGGGTTGCCACTTCATGTTCAAACTGGGTCCCAAAGCAAAACCATTTGAGAACCACTGCCATTCCTGCTGGAAAAAATCCCATCTTAGACCAGCCTAAGCGGATATGCTGGTCTTAGCTGGTCTCTTGCTGGTTTTAAAGGCGTTTTGGCCCTCTTTCAGCTGGAGACCAGTAAAACGGATGAAGACCATCTTAGTTTAGGAGTTCCATCAATCACTCTGGTAAATACTCACAAGTATGAAAAAAGGTATTCATCAACCTCTAAGGTGTTTTTGTGTTGTTTTCTTGCCTTCAAACTGGTTGCATAAAATCGAAAACATCCTAAGAACATTTTACTGCACTGACTGTAAAAACAAATTAGTAGTCTTTAACATTGGCCTGGATAGCATAATAAGGCTTTTTCTATCATTTTTCTCCATCTTTTTCTCTCAGGACCACACAGCTGAGCAGTGCAGCTTATAGCGATAGTGGGGATCTAGTAGAGTATGACATGATTCAATATGCAAGGCATTTTCTTTATCTGGAATATTTAGAAATCGCCTAAATATGTGTGTCTCCCCGTGTGCATGTGTGTGTTTTAATTTTTCACGTCAAGGATGTGTTTATTATCGTCCTGTTCCAGCCTGTCCTTTTAACAGTAATTGGAGTGATATTAATTGCTGTGCGGTTGCCGCTTGATGACAGCGCTGGCGATGTGAGCGCGATAGGCTTCCCCCCCCCTCCCTTCGCAAACTAACTGCCAGGAGAATGAGGAAGAGAGGAAGAGGGGGGAGAAACAGCAAGAGAGAGAGAGAAATAAAGAAGGGGGAGCAGGAGAGAGATAGGCCTTCTATCAGTACTGGAGCAGGCGCTGCCTTTATCAGGAGCACGATTGGCAAAAGGGAAACTTTGACCGGTCTGAATTTTTCCCTTATCATCATGACACCCCCCCCCCCCCCCCTCACACACCACCCCACATCCCACCACTGGTCTCTCCATCCCCACTAACACCCCCCTGCAGAATGCAGACATGCACTTCTTTCCTTGTTTCTTGTTGTTTTGGCCCCTCCGCATCAGGAGTGGAGTCGCAGGGTGTTTATCCATGCGTTCATTTGGTGTATGTTGCCTCTTTTTCTCATAATCCTCTGGGAGCTGAATGTTCAGTTCTGTGGTAAATTTTTCTTTGCATTGTTGTCATTAGCAGAGTTCTGGCGTTAACGACCAGACTGACTTCATTTTGAGAGGACTGGGCCATTTCTGATGATGTCACATCCTGTTTTACTCTTTCTTGTGGGCGTTAGGGGATGGAATGGGTGCAGTGGCAGCCAAACCCATGATTTCTGCATATTTTTCAGTCATTATGTAGTGTTTTGTCATTCTGTACTGACAATTTCTCTTGTTTTCTATCTCTGTTTGACCTTTCATATATTGACCTAATGTTTCTTGAAAGTTCTCAGCTGGCAGTTTCTCATCCAATGTCATTCTTATCAGTTTGTATAAAGCTTTATTGTATACGCATACACAAAACTCATAGATAAAGAGATAGAGAGAACATAGGCCATAAATAAACAAGTATGCTTATTTATATATTCCTTATCAGTTTTGAAGCTGTAAAACTCACATCTTACCATGTATGATTTTACACTGGGTACAATTTACTTTGAAATCTGTCTAAAAATGAACAAAAAATCTAATGGATATGAGCCTTTTAGCGTATTATACATCCATTTAGAATTGTCACTCAAAAATATGGGTATTATTATTTTTTGGAAAATTCACCATATCATCAAAGGATAGCGCATATCGCATTTCGACACCTTCCACATTTGAATTTGCACGGGTGGTCTATCCGTCCTTTAAAGCATCCATACGTAACATCCGTGGAATATTCTTGCTTGTTATTTGTTAATTGCTTCTGTATCTTTATAGAATATTTTTCAGGGTGGGGTTCTGTTGAATGAATTGATAGGCAGTGGTGAGGCAGAAGTGTCAGGAATGGGTTGATATGGCAAAGCAGCTTTTTAATCTATAACGTGTCCTGCTGCATGATATGCAAAATAAATTATGAAGAAAAAAAATTATCTTCAAAATGACCTTGCTGGCTGGAGGGTTTGATATTTTCCTCTCTGCTTAAAATTCTTGATATGCAAATGGCCGTCACAGTAATCCCTTCTAGCTGGCGGACTGTTGCTCCTTCTTCCCCTTCTCCCCCTCTTTCTTTCTCTCTCTCTCTCTCTCTCCATCTCGCTTGCTCTTTTAGAGTTTCACAGGATGGAATAGGACCTTGACTAAACTAGCTCCGCATATAACGTTCCTGCTTGGCCAGCATTCCCTCCCCACCAGCATTCCTTATCCACACAAGTTATTCAAATTACTCCAATAAAGCATTATAATGGCAATGATAATAATGATTATTATTATTTACCTGGTGCGGTGGGATTTTATCATATTTAATTATAAGGGATCGGAGGGAGCAGCGTGTGCATATTATCAGTGGCATTTAAATGCTGATAAATTATTTGCGGGTGCTGGAACTGGCATTGATGAGAGGGCTGCAGGGATGCTGATAGGTGCGGAGGTGTTGGCCAGGTTTTACAGCGTCAGCAGAGAAGCAGGAAAATCTGCATAGACCTCCTGAAGAGTCCTGAGCGCTGGAAAATTAAAAACATATCAGCACAGCTCAGAAAGAGTGAGAGAGTGGAACTAAATTGAAATAGAAGTGTATTTGCGGATGTCAGTCCAATGTCATGAAATGTTTGTGCAAATACATACACATATTGGACGTGTTGCTGCAAATATTATTTATATATATATATATATATGAAGAGTTCAGATGCAAAAGCCTCTAAGTGCCATCTGAAATTTTCTTCTAGAATGATAATTTTTATCAAGCTTGTATATTTAAGTTCAGTAATTTCACTTAAATGGCATTGAAAATTACCTATTAATTGTCATTTAAGTGAAATTACTAAACTTAAATATACAAGCTTGATGAAAATGCCACTTAGAGGCTTTTGCATATAAATAAATATAAATTCTTACAAAATAGTGATTGTTTTTAAACAGGTTTCCCCGAATACACTCCCTGTCTTCCATTGGTTGGATAAAGATATAGCCTCGCCCCAAATCAGTGTTGCTGTATTAGGCCGTGTGTCGACCAAATTGTTTTCAGCTGGCTGTTTCCAACACTCTTCTGAAAACGCCTTGCTGTGGGATCTTGAGAGTGTTGCGAGTTTCTTTTCAGTTGAGACTCTATATGTGCTATATGATATGGAATATTCGCGGAACTGTTACTAGTATCTGATTTCGCAAATAGTTTGTTTCTGTCGAGACAATGTAACGTACTTGCTCTGGCACTAGTTTTGGATGAAGACGAGAAGTGCTTGTTGTTGTCGTTTGTTATCGTTGTACTAGCAGAATGTGACGGTTGGTCGGTGTGGTACTAGTCCCGCCCCTTATCCATTGTGATTGGACGACTGGGTAAAAAGTGACAGTTCTGAGAGCTTCGTTTTACCCAAAGTTGAACATTTACAACTCTCGGCGACCGGTAGAAAACCAGCTTGAAATAGATGCTCAGCGCCTTGTCACGCTGCTGGTGTTTTAAAAACGACCCCCTTACAATGAAAACAATTGAAAAAAATACGCTAACCTCTGGGAAAAAAGGTTCACACCAAGGACGATAACGATAAAGATATAGTTCTATAAAGCGTTCTCAATATTAAAGAATAGCAGACGATAACGATAACAGCACAGAGAAACAATATCGTTGGAATCACTTTCAAAATGATTTTATCCAGCTGATGAACGATAAAAACATTGACAGCCAATCAGAATCCATCCTGCTGTAACAAGCTCAAGCCTTTTAAAGTGACAGACAAGCACACGCTTAGAATAAACAAAACGATTGTCCGCTGGTGTGGATGCTAATATAGTTATCTATAGTTATTTTTATAGTTATCGTGTGACTGGACCTGAAGTCTGGGTATCCGTGTTTTGATAGTGCCACAGTGGTTATTTTTTTCACTGTAAAATACCCGCACATCAGCTTTAAATCAGATGAACCTAGAAGTAGAAAACTGAATATTACTGTTCAAACAAGTGAGTTGAATTTAATTGTTATACAGAGTAGCGTGTGGTAGTCCTTGTTAAACATATTTATATTGTTCTCAGGGAGACAAAAGCGCCTGGAGTCTGAGGTTTTATCAGACGTGTCTACAACACCCGACTGCAGGAGTGAAATTCACTGGCGAGTCATTCAATCTCATCCCTGGACCCATTGTTTCGCTGCTGAATGAGGAAGCTTAGATCAGAGCGCTGCAGTGTATGGATATAATATCCAATTGTGCTCAGCATTTCAAAGTTAATTCAAAAGATTCATTCACAAGTTTATTTTGATCTGCTGTCACTCTCAATGGAAGGGCATTGGTGGCACTGATGCTTTGCTAGACCTTTAATGATCTATATCCTGCTGTACAAAAAAGAATTTTTGTGTCTTTCTTGAATGTGTTTTGGGAGCGAAATTTAGTGGAAACCTGAAACCGCTTTGTTGGTATCTGTCCAGACAAATTCAGCTCAGACTAAACATGCTAATAATCTTGACATGCTGTCAGTTATGTGGTTAGTGTGGTTAAGCTGATTTGGGTTACACATACAAATGCAAAATAAATACTAATCATAAAAAGTCTCCAGTACATAAACTTTAAGCAGATCTGTAATTGTGTACTACTGACTATTAAGTTTTGTTTTGTTTTGATTCTTTAGAAAAATATGCAATAGGGAGAGAGTACTGTAAAATCTAACAAGTTTAATGGTGTAACAGGTTAATGGTAAAAAAGGAGCATGATAGCAGGTGTTTTAAGAGAGTGATAGTACATTGTACAGCAGCACCTGGTATTTTGCCAGTGTACCAAACTTTAATGTGTTTTTTTTTTCTCTTCATTCCTGTGTCGGCGAGAATGTATCGGCAGTGTAGATATATCAGAAAGACCGCCTGTGAGCTCGATGGTTTTCAGTTATTCTGATTATCTTGCCTTCTTTTGCAATCTTAAATTATTTCTTCCTGAGATCCGGCTGTGGTTGTGCTGCACTATGAGGGACTCGGGCGAAGCTGTTATCTGAGGCTGAGCAGAGCGGGACCAGCGTCAGACCGTTAACATCCATTCTCAATCGCTCTCACTTCCCCACGTTACCCTCTTATCCCAGCACAGCGTGTTCCCCAGATTCCTGACCTGACATGTTGGAGTTGTAAATTATCTGTATCAGTTTATATTGATTATATATTGGATATTTATCTGCATGCTCAGTTTTTGTTTTTACAATTAAATGTTTCTGTAAAATGTTGTAACATTTTACATTGCTGTCATCTCGCGCTCACTTTAAGTTTATCTTTAACAACACTAATAATTTAATAACATCTTAAAATCACATCATTATCGCGAATTATAATTATATGACGACTTTTAGCATTTCAAATAATTGACTTTATACTTTTATTTCGAATTTGCCTAAAAATAGCATTTTAGGTAATACTTTACAATAAGGTTCCATTTGTTAACAGTAGTTACCTACATCATTTAACATGAACTAACAATAAAAAATACTTCTGAAGCATTTATCCGTCTTAATTAATGCTAATTTTGACATATACTAAATTAATACATTGTTCAAGTCCAAAATTGTATCTGTTAAATTATTTAATGGGCCTGATCTATCACGAACTAACAGTGAACAGTGGTATTTTTAATAACTAACATTTACAAAGATTAATAAATATTGTAACAAATGTATTGTTCATTGTTAGTTAGTTAATGTTAATTGATACATTAATGTTTAAGTCATCATGAAATCAAAATTTACATTTGATTTATTCATGTTGTTCAGAAAAAAGCGTATTCCCTTGTAATCTTTAATCAAAATAACTTTCCTTCCCACTTGTAGCAGCATCTCTTCTCTTCTCTGATGACGTGTTTACTGGCGTGAAGGCGGGACAACCTGTCACTCACATGAGATCACAGCAATTTCTACATTCTTTCTTGTACGTGAAGCCGTTTCATTTGGATATACATCACAACAGAGAAGAAAAGACTTTTGCAACTTCCGTTTCATGTTGACTTTAACTAATGGGACCTTATTGTAAAGTGTTACCAGATTTTAATATCTACAATTTATTGGCTATTAGTCAGTACATGAAAATAATAATTGGCTTACGTGTATCAGCCTTAAAATTTAAAGGGATAATTCACCCAAAAAATGAAAATTCTGTCATTATTTACTCAACCTCAAGTTTCAAGAATTTCTTTCTTCTGCTGAACACAAAAGAAGATATTTTAAGAAACAGTTGATGCGCCCAATTGACTTCCATAGTATTTTTCCCCCCCATACTGTGGAAGTCAACAGGGTCCATCAACTATTTGGTTACCAACATTCTTCAAAACATCTTTTGTGTTCAGCAGAAGAAACAAACTCATAAAGGTTTGGAACAGAGTAAATGCATCCCTACTACTGGACTAACATGTCTTTAATTTGTTAAGAAACGTTTTCTTCCTCACTTTGGTCATGGCGAACCAAATTGACAAATTGAAAAAAACAAATTGATGCACGCTTTTTTTATTGTTGTTTTTTCAAGAATTCAAATATCTGATGGGCTATAATCAATTCAGTTAAAGCTTATTTCATAAATTAACAGTAACAAATGTGTCTTTAAAATTGGCAGTTTTTTTTTTTTTTTTTTTTTCACTGTTTGAATTTCATTTGTTGTATTATTGCTCTTGGCGCTCATCCCACACACCTGCAGAATGCTGGAACTCAATTGCGCACAGTAGACTGCGGGACAATCGTCCCACGCTTGTGGTTAAACGGAGCTCAACGGCAGCCTAATGCACGTCACATGAAAACTGTTTAGACTGTTTAGAACAACCGTCCGTGTGTGAGTAAGTGAGCATTTCCCTGTGTCGTGTGTCTCACACAATGATGATTGACTGTAGGAAGGGGCATTTATCTGTAATTAAAACATACTCTTCCCTTTCTGTCTGTCACTCTCTTACCCTGTTGATGATTGAGAGGTGTGGGCTTTAATCTAGAGGAACATTTCTCACTGCCGTCCCCTGCTGCTATCTCCCCAGCTGCTCCATGTGGCCCACGAACTGGCGGCTGCAGACGGGACACTGCCACGCCGATTACCAGCCCTATCAGATGCCTGCGCTTTCCTGCCGCTTCCTGTCTCTCTTTCACTGCCCCGCGTTTCAGTTTGTCCTTCCTCCCTCCTGCCCTATATCTTTCCTCCGCCAGGCCTTGCTTCTTCTATGTGCCACTTGCATCTGTCATTTGCATCATGTTTAAATATGTGAGAAATATTTTATAGCCGCTTGTGAAGAAACGGGCAGCAAAGGGCTGTTTTGCATTGATATTAGATTAATGGTTGGATAAAATCCAATTAGATTAAATATTTGTTTAGTTTAAAGTTTATTTCCTTCAGACTTTTAGTCATAGACAGTTTCCTATTTCAGTCTGTTTTTTTAAATAAATTAAGTCAAACATTTTTTTAAATTCCATTGTATGTGAATGTTACAACACACACAGTGTCCTCAAATAGTATTTAGACCGTTTAGCCATGCTTAAAAAAATATTATAATAAAGTATTAAGGCAAATGGCATTTTTGTAATGAAAGATAGCACAAGCACACCTTTGGCATTGGTTGCAATTAGTTAAAATGGCTTGAAAAATTTTCATCTAGCATCATTTGTTTGCAGATTCCACTTGTTTATTTGGATATTTTATTTAATGCAGTGATATTCATGCATTTTAAATGTTCACAATGTGTGTATGCACTCACTGAAGTCTGTTTTCAGTGTTTAAATTCTCTCACCTCTGTATTTCAGTGTTATTTCCCATACTTTTCTTTCAGAATCTAAATCCTTACGCCGCTATCATCAAAATGTCCTTTTTTTCCAGCCAGAAGGAGTTGCTAAAGTAGACATGAAATAATTATTGAATTAATTATCAAAGTCACATACCGTACAATTAATTTGATGGCTTTTCCCGGAGTCTTTTCCCCTGTCTATGCAGCGAGAATGTCAAGAAACATTTTCTAATTAATTTATGTGTGATTATCAGGACGAGTTTCTGGAAGGTCCTCACTTTCAATTTGTGAAAGGGTAACGGTGGTGGAAGACAAGGAAAAGCAGTTGAAAAGGCGCACACACACAAGATCAGGCCTGCAGTCATACAGAAGATTATAGAGCATCTATATGGTCTCTTAACCAGAAGAAATGTGTAAATTAATTAAAATAGCAGCGTTAAGGGTGAGAATTGAACACAAAACTATTCTCCTAAAGCAACGTATTACCTGTTTAAGCGTCAGTTTAAAAACCCCATGAAATCAAAATGATGTGAGTTAATAGAGATGTGTCTATTAGCTATGAAGCAAATCTAAATACTTTTCTAAGCTAAAATCCTTTTTAGCAGATAAATGCGCATTTAAAATGTACATTGTTCCACGTGAAGGAAAATGGACCACAAAAACTGATGGCTCATCTTGCACTACATAGATTTTTGTCCAATCTAAAGCTCTCCAAAAACTAATGTCTCTGTAGCAAATCATAGTTTATGACTGTGAAGTAACTAAACCCTAGTTTCTGACCCCTTAAAATACAATTTGTTCCACTTTAGCCTGCTTTAGGTAGGCTAAAGTTGAATTATCTAGCATGATTCATTGCACAACGGTTTGTTCTGCTGTCTCTTACAGTAGTTATCCTCTTGGTTCCTTGCATCTGGTTAAATTATCTTGGTCAAACATTAGATTTAAATATATTTCTCACTGTGCCCATCAGACCTGCATTTCCCTCATTTCTATTATAAACCCTTTCCAGCACTTGGAATGTAACATACTACTTAAAGTCTTTCTTTGTCTCTCCAGGCGTGTGTCTTCAAAGCCACATATTTGCAGCAGTGTGCAACGTTTTCTATTTGAGCGTAGTTCATCTTCCCTACCCCTTTGCATATTTGCTGTTTGGCATCAGCTCTTCTCCAGGCCTTGTGTTGGTCAGATAAAAGTTCAGAAGTACAGTTAAGAGAAATTAGTTGTGTAAACAGTAGTAAATGTCAATGATAAAGTTCTGTTGAAGCTCATCTGATGAGAGTGGCGAACGCAGGTGTCTTATCTCTACCCAGCAAAATAAGGGTAAAATGGAAATGATGCCGTGCTGAATATACGATGCCTATCCCAGAAATTTGTATCTTCTCAAACGAACTCTTTGACCGACGGACGCTTGGGTGAGTTATCAGGGACTGTGTGAGTGTGTGTGTGTGTATGTGTGTGTGTTGATCACTGCTGATGAACTACAGAATAGCCACTCCTCTACTAGTGTTACACTCATGTTCGCTGACAAACACGCTTACACACTCTATTTTCACTCTTTATGGGTTAGGAAAGTGTGGGATTTGTCATTCAGCAGAGGTTAAACCCCACCTATTAGCGTAGGGTCGGAGTGTGGCTCCGATAAAGATTTCCTGTTGTACTGTGTCAAAAAATCAATGGCTGTGGAGCGATCTGCTCATTTGATATCAACAATAGTCTTTTTAAAAATCAATTAGTCCTGATAGAGAAGCCCAAAGAGCTACGGAAACCCTGAATAGGGCCCGACTGGATAACTACATGCTCTTTTTAGCCAATAAAGAGGAGTCACTGGAGCTTTAAAAGATGAACTCACTCAGTGTTGCTGTTATGAGAATATGAGGTTGATTGTTTGTTTTTCAAGAACATGTCTGATAAGGTTAAAGCCAAAAGGAATATTAAGTATGAGCATACTTCATATATAATTCAGTATTTATTTATTGTCAGTATTTATTTACCTGTCAAATATCAAAATATATTGAGAGGAGAATTCACTAGGAATGAATAGTGTTGGTTAATCCCATGCATTGTTTTTAGGGATGCATTGATGTTTAAATCCTGGTGGATACCATCAATATTAAATAGGTGACAATAATTTCTCGTGTCATGTCTAATTACTGATAATTGGCTGAAATTAAAATTCTATACTGTTTTGTCTAAATAAATAAAAAAATAACTTAAATCAATCATTTTAAATGCTACTAAGGTAGCACAACATTATAATGTACACCTCGAAAAATGAATATTCATGTTCAGATTTTCTAAACATTTAAAAAAGGATTAATTTAGTAGTGATTTTTAAAGATTTAAGTGAGTATTAGATGACCTAAATGTAAAAACAGGGAAATGACACATGCACAATTAGACTAAATATATTGAATATTGTCCTTTACCAAAATGGTACTGATGTACTATGCATTCCTATAGGACTAACTATGCATTCCTATAGGACTAAATATGGACTAACCCAAACGTTGGGTTAAAAATGCAATTTAAAAATGGACAAACCCAGCCGTTGGGTTACATTTTTAAATTGCATTTTTAACCCAACGTTTCGGTTAGTCCATATTTGACCCAAAATTGGGTTCTAACAACCCAGCATTTTTTAGAGTGAGTTGTTTTAGCATAATGGTAGTAACAATGCCGCAGGTAATGATTGCAACATGGGTGGAAAATCTGGGATGTTTGCGTGATGGAATTCTGCAACTGTTTATTCATTTCCCCTCTATGTGTGTGTGTGTGTGTGTCTGGGTTTTATACATAATACTCCAAGAGGAAAAAGTTAAAGCCACAGCCCATCAGTAACCGTTTTCCACTGCATTCTGTTTTTGTCTCTTTTCTGGCAGTTTGAGCTTTTTTATAATCAGTATTGTTCTAAACATGACTCACCATAACCCTGACTGCCAGCTTCACTCAAAATATATGGGATCAACAACCCCGTCATGCAAATGATGTAAGAAGTAAAACACAAACAGGTTCATATAGAATAGTTTGTTTTAAGAAGGACATTTTGTTTCCTTAAAGGGTTAGTTCACCCAAAAATGTAAATTACTCACCCTCATGTCATTCCAGACCCGTGAGACTTTCATTCATCTTAGGAACACAAATGATCTTTTTGATGAAATCTGAGAGCTTTCTGTCCGTCCGTGGACAGCTACACAACAACCACTTTGACGCTTCAAAAAGTTCATAAAGAGATCGTCAAACTAATTGGCTTAGTCCAAATTTTCTGAAGAGACTCAGTCGCTTTATGATGAACAGATTTAATTTAGGCTTTTATTCACATATAAACATTGATCAGTGAACATAAACTTAAACTGGTTCTTGCGGAAGCTTAGACGGCTGCTTAACACGAGAATGAACCTCATTGGTTCTCGCACGTCAAGCAAACACGCTTGAGCTTCTGTTTATCATAACTGAGGTGTGAGATGATGAATGTTTTTATATGTGAGTAAAAGCCTACATTCAATCTGTTCATCATATAAAGCTATCATGTTATCATGTGAAAATTTGGACTTAACCGCTCAATTTATATGGATTTATGATTTCTTTATGAACTTTTTGAAGTAGCTTTCAACGGAGGGACAGAAAGCTCTCAGACTTCATAAAAAAGATCTTCATTTGTGTTCCGAAGATTTACGAAAGTCTTACAGGTTTGGTACGACATGAGGGGGAGTAATTAATGAGAGAATTTTTATTTTTGGGTGAACTATCCCTTTAAGCTAAGGTGAATCCCCTTTAAAAGGAAGCGTGTGGCTGTGATAACTGTGAGTACGACTAGTTGCTCAACTCCCACCATTGAGTGATTTGTGTCGCCTTCAGGGTGTTTACCACACTGCTGCTCGAGAACTGCTCTTTTGTGGGATGTTTCCCTCTTGTATGTGATGCAGCTGAATTCATCCTTTTTTTTATTTCTTTCCTTCGTTCTTTCTTTCTTTATGTCTGTGTTTTGTCTGATGGTGTTGTGTTAATGATGGGGTGATTTTCTTTTTTATATTGCACACTGGCCGCTTTGGTGTCTGCGGAGGCAGTCATATTGATAAGGCGCTGTGTGGACACTGCCAGTGTGTAGAGCTATTGATAAGAGCTGTGTGGACTCATCGCTATCGATAAGAGTGGCGTATATTTTTGGGAACCAGTCACGCAGAGCTATCGATAAGGTTGATGGGGGTTATTGTAGGGAAGTTGCTATGGCCTAACACAAGGGAAGCGTCACAATTGTGTCAGTGTATTGTGTGGGAAAATGGTAGGGTTTTAAAGATAAGACGACTTGGTCTAGACTCGAGAGAAGCCGTTTGGGTTGTTCTCGTAAATTGTAAATTGTCCAGCAGAGGCCCTGAGAACAATTAGCTTGATGGAAAGTTCAACACAAGTTAAAGTTAAAGTTACACAGAACTGTTTACTTAAAGTCACCATGAAATAAAAATGGGACAATTCATATTTTGGAATAATTAAGTATTTATTTACAAGAAGCCATTTTAAATGGCTTCTTGTACAAGAAAGAGTGTAGGGCGGGAGTTGACTTTGTCCATCGGGAATTGATTGGATGGATGAATTGTTGTGGTTTGCTATTGGTCAATCTCATGTGACTGACAGGTTGTCCCGCCCTCATGCCACGTCATCAGAGAAGAGAAGCGATGTCGCTGAAAGGGGGAGGGGAAGTTATTTGGATTAAAGATAAAGAGGGCACATTAATTTTTTGAAGACAATGATGTTTACGAATAAATCATTTACAATAAATACTGAATTATTCCAACAAAAAACTATATATATTTATTTAAATATTATTTTATGTATAGCATTTAATATTACCATGAATAATTTTCATGTATTGTTAAAACTTATAATACTTATTAATAATTATTATTATCAGTAGAAGTAATACCGGTATGTATTATTAATTAATTAATTAATTAATTAATTAATATATTTTATTGGATATATTTGTCTTAATTTTTACACTTTTGTTTTGTCTAAAACTTTGTATCGATTCTATTGAGAATCACTTTTGAGAGTAAAAGAAAGGGCAAAAACATCTGCTATTGAGAATTTTTGGTAAAACAGGCTCTTAAAATCTAATTTTTTTTGTTTGTTTATTTTGTCAACCTGGACCTTTTTCCGTTTGATTCACTAATTCAGACTGAGAATTTTGAGATTTTACTCTTGACAATCTACCTGTTGGCAGTCACCATCTGCTGAGCACAGATGGTGTAGGAATTGCTTATGTAGGAATTATGCCAGTGATATATTGGTAATAAGGTCTGCTGCAGTGATAAGATTGGGTCATGTGAGAGGTCAGGGTGGGTACTGATGCTGGGTTTAGATTAGAAGACATGCAGTAGATAGGAGTCATTGACTCTGTGCTGCGGATGTATGACACTGGACTTCAGACCGCTGATAGAGGCCCAGCCTCTCATTAATAATGAACCAAACCCACTACTGACTGATTTATAACTAATCATTTAATACTGCCTTTTAGACAAGGCTTTTTCCGGCATTGAAAATATTTTGACGGCACCTAAAATTAATCTTTGTCCCGTCAAAGATATATTTGATCATTTTAATGTGATGATACCTGCTGTTCTGCTGTACTGGTACCCTCTGAGAGCCGGCTGCTTTTAAACGGTCCCGTGAGTGTTTGCATAAGTGCTCTGTGAAGAGCGTCAAAGGTTTCGATTCACAACGTGTTTTTGCAGCATTGAGCGTTGTAGAAAATTACTTACAAACATATCTGTTGAGTGCGTGAACGCAATGGCAAATCAGATGTGTTAGTCAGAACACCGCTGAGTTTTTTGTTCAGGATGAGATCTGCACGCTCACAAATCTTTTCATTATAACCAACAAAGTATAAACATGTTGTCAAATGTTAGTACACAGAATAGACCGCTTCATTGATTATGACGAGAGTTTTCGCAAGAGTGCAGCTTTGTGTACTCACAGCTTCAGTGAGTGTAATGGCAGCAATCTTTGCTCACTTTCTGTATGATATATTTTCATGCTGCTAACTATATATAGCAAAGGATTGACAACTGTATTTAAATGTGTGATTGACACCGATTGACAGTGATAACATAGCGATGGATGGAACAAAACAGTCTGATACTATATGTCAAATGAGTGTAAATGGAAAATAATAGACTTTTATTAATGTTACTTTCATTTTATTATTTTTTTTTTTAAATCTGTCACTCAGTGACTTTTTACATCTAAATTTACAGATTTTTAAGTATAAAACAGTTCTAGGCATTTTGTTTTATGATCTGTCCTGACGGTGAACATATTTTATTTTATGAATAAACATATTGCAAATCTTACAAACTAGAAAACACGTGTGTACTGTGTGTGTGGATGACTGTGTTCGAGACCATTTTTGACTCAGGAAAAACCCTATTTTCTGGTAAGTCTCTTTCTCACTCGGTGACGTGTTTCTGTCCAGCATCCGTCCCATTCCACCTATGTACCCCTCTCTCTCGCTCCTGTTGCCCTCTCTCTCCCTCACGCCCTCCCCCGCTCCACGTCTTGGCTGTGGGAAAGCCATTTTATCAGCGTCTGTCTGTTGTTCTCTGGTGGGGATAGATACAGAGAAGATAGATGAGTGTTTTGACATGGAGAGTGTTAGACAAACACTCTTATCGGTCCCAGCACTTTAGCCCGACCCCCAAAAGCGAGGCTGTTGGGGGGGGGCTAAAGGGAGGGGGTAGTTAAACAGAGCTGTACTGGGATGAAGATGCTGGAATGGACTGTAGCACCACCACAGGTCGGCCTCTCCAGCGACTCTACTTTTAAAGTTACCAACTGTTGAGGGGACGTGTGCGGAAGAGCTTTTCTAATAAATGTATATTGTAAAACACAAATACTAGGTTGAGTGAACGGTTGGGTGTTGTGTCAGCTTTGTCATAGGCTATCTCTATTTGTGGAGCCTGTGTTTGTTCCTGTGTTAGGCCTGTGTTTGTGACTCACCAAAGCCTTGACTCCCATCACACTGCACTTATCTCTAATAGGAAGTACAGAAGTTGTCCCTGTTTTGGGCCAGTGTCACTGCTCAGTGAGCGCCAAACTCCCCCTAGTGGTACTAGACTTGGTAGTCTGTTTTTGAAATGATACTAAGGATAATGACTGAAATAGAAATGGTTTGCTAAGGTGTTCTGAGTGTTTTTTTGCACATTGCTATGTGATTGCTAGGTTGTTGCTTGCTGGCTCAACAAAGTCAAAAGTGCCTCCATGTCTCTGGTATTCTGGTTCCTAGATATGGCTCAGATCCCTCCTTTGGGATCTTTTTCACCTGTATTATTATTTATTTATTATTCTTTCAATTATTATTTATCATATTATGTAAAAAAAATTAGACATTATCTAATTCTCACTGAAAGTTCATCTTTAGAAACACTTCAAATTTAATAACACTGTTTAATGTTATCTCTGCATGAGTTTTTTTAATGCTGTACATTATACATTTGTGATGCCTATTGGTTTTTAGTGTTTTATTTGTTATTTATTTAGACAAAATTTTAACGGTGACCATTTGTCGGTTATCGTCCATAACATGAAAATAATTATCAGCTTATCAGCTGGAATTTTAATATCGATGCTTCCCTGCTTAAAGGGAAAGTTCACTCAAAAATGAAAATGTTCTCATCATTTACTAATTTTCATTTTTGGGTGAACTATTCTTTTAAGTATGAGCAATAGCTATCACCTTAGCGATCAACAAAAAACAAACGAACACTCCTCTTTTTAATTGTTGTGCTGATATATATACACTCTTTCTCCCACTGTGTGTAAACAGATGATCTTATGCTAAGCGGCAGTGCTGATGACTTCAAGGTCCTGGCCCTCAGGGACCTGTCAGGTGACACCGTGTGGGGTCCGTTTTCTGGCAGCATCCAATCAGGAGAGACCGCAGACGGACCTGCCAATGAGGTAAGGGTGAGGGGTCAGCGATCGTGTCATGAGGATATTTGGTTGAGATTCCTATCCCACCTATGTTCTATCATTACTCTAACATTACAGTTAGAAACAAATAACATGTTATTACCATATTGGAGTTGGTAATATCAGTGTTTTTGGACATGTTACCATAAACTGTAGCCTTGAGTTGTATGAGAGTATCAGTCATGTGCTGTAGGTCCATCTGATGATCATGTGATGTGAGCTCTGGGAGAGGTTTCCTGGCTCAGGCCGCGTTCTCAAGCATTTTAAAGATAACACAGACCCGTACACACTTACACACAGGCAAAGTTCCTCGCTTGGCTGATTTCCATAGAAGATGGATGCATACAAAATGTTGCATGTTTTCCAAACTGGTTTGATTCAAGAGTAGGTGGTCAGTAAAATGTATTGTGTATTAAGTAAAACAGGAATGAATTTATCATTCACCCCCCTTGGCGCTAACCTATTAAATTGAGGATGAATGAGCAGACGGCTGCTTTGCACTGATTCAAAGTGAGGAGTAATCCACGGGAGTATGGGTGTATGCAAATGGAAGTGCAGGTTTTGAGCGAGTGTCATCTTTATTCCCCTGAACTGCGCTCGGCCGTCCCTGCACGTGATTGGCTAGACCCCCCCACCCCACCCCCCAGACGGACGCTTCTCTTTTATCTCAGTATGGCGCCATCCTCTTGGACAACAAACCCCAGTGATTGATTTCTACTTGATAGGCTCTCATTTCTAAGATTTCATTTATTATGAGAATTTCTAAGGCCGTGCACCCCGCGCTCCCTCCCCTCCCTGCACCTTTCCTTCACCTCCTCCTAATCTCTCTCCCTTCCTCTTTTTTTTCTCTCTCTCTCTTTTTGCAAAAAAAAAATCTCGTTATCGAGGCAGGGCTTTGTTGATGATTTTCGGCTCAGAACTTTCACATTCGCATTCTATCGCGTTTGCTCTCGCTCCGCTATCACTTCGTTGAAGGAGTGTGTATCTGGCAAGAGATAGTGTGTCGAATCTCACATTCCTACGGCATCTCTCGCCGTCCCTCCACATCCTCCTGAGTCTGGAGCTGCTGGGGTCACTGGGTGTCAGGGTCCGTCCTGTCACGACTGTACTTGTGTATTTCTCCGTCTCCCTGTCCTAGAGTTTAATCTGAGACACTGTGAGACATGAAATGGGTTGGGTTACAGCAAAGTGTGCTATTTGTAAATGAGTTAAAGTCAAGCGTGATATTGTATTTCTTACAAGATACACTATCATACTAGGGGCATGCGATATTGACATAAGATGATATCAATTTTATCAATAACGATAATTAGACAATATTTTGCAGAGTGCGTTTCGTGTGATATTAACTATATTAAATGATATAAATATAATAGACATACAGAGTTATTTTCGCTCCCTTATCTTGAATATTGAGGGCATTCTTAATGCATTTTAATAGACTAAATCACGTAGTGAAAGCGTGGACTGTAAATGCACAAGTGCACTAGTCTAACTAGACTACATCATGTATAGTGTATGCGTGCGCTCTCTAGGTGTGTTTTTGTAAAGTGATGGAAATACTCAATAATGTCAGATCACACATCGTTAAAACAACAATTACGATATTACGGGAGACGATATATATCGCACACCCCTATTTCACACTGAATTGTATTGGTTTTGGTCATTCAAGAGTACATCTAATTCACATCTAATTTGTTTAATTTTACTGTCCATGAGGAATTCATAGGCGTTAAGATGTTTTAACAGGTCACTTTATCACTTTGAGCTGTCTGTTTGATGTTAATCTTTAATTTGCATATTTACGAAACGGCCATAACATTGTATCTATTTGAATATGTCATTGACAACTCAAAGACTGAAAAAGCTTATATGAACAGTTGTCTCTTTGTGTTCAGGTGTCTTCATGATTTCATAAAGTTGAGTTGTTTTTCCAAGAGTTGTTTTGGATAAGTGACAGTTTCCATACAGATCCGTTATTGCCGTTACATACGTTTTTTTGTGAAATAGCAGTTATGCACACACCTGTGTTTTAATAGACATGTAAACAAAATACAACACTAGACTCAAAACGAGTAAATGT
Organism: Squalius cephalus; assembly: GCF_949319135.1. NCBI lineage: Eukaryota > Metazoa > Chordata > Actinopteri > Cypriniformes > Leuciscidae > Squalius > Squalius cephalus. The sequence goes on along the minus strand of NC_137127.1, from coordinate 9,566,008 downwards.
GTTAATTAGTTCATTTAGACTTAAAATGTGTAAACGTTTTAAAATGTATGAATGTTTTTGGATCACATAATAAACCAAGACTGATTTTTAGGGATCAAAAAATTATTAGGAAAAGTTAGCTCTAGCATAATTTGTTTACAGATGAGCATGATTTGTTATTTTGTTTCCTAATATAATTACATTTAGACAGTTTTAAGTGTGTCTGAATTGGCCAGTATTCTAATACTTTTTAGGATCACTGTATAATGTTTGGCAGGACATTTTGTGTTTTTTTATTTTATCAAAACATCTTTACTAAATATTATCAGATTTATGGATAATATAAATATAATATGTACTTTTATACAATATTATGCATATTATATAGTGTTATAATATACACTACCATTCAAAGGTTTGGGGTCAGTAAGATTTTTTAAATGTTTTTAAAATGCTCACCAAGGCTGAATGTAATGGATAAGAAACAGTGTAAACAGGGTCATATTGTGAAATATTATTACAATTTAAGTCTTCTAAAATGACTAAAGCTGAATTTTTCTCAGGCATTCAGTCACATGATTCTTCAGAAATCATACAATATGCTGATTTAGTGCTCAAGAAACTTATTTTCTTAATATTATTAATGTTGAAAACCGTTGTGCTGCTTAATATTGTTATGGAAACCATGATACATTTTTTTTCAGGATTTTGTTGATGAATAGAAAGTTCAAAAGAACACCATTTATTTAAAATCGAAATCGTTTGTAACAAAAGTCTTTGATCAATAATGCATCCTTGTTGAATAAAAGTACACATTTCTTTAAAAACCCCACATTTTTGAATGGTAAAAATTTGATATTATAACAATATTTTGCATAGCTTAATGTATTCATATACTGTAAACATGTAAGGACGTATCATTGATGCTGTGATTAGCCTACTATTGATGTTGACATGAGCAGAACTGTCAGTCAGACTTTTGGTGGTTAAAAAAACACGTTCGCTATAGTTGCAAACAAGCGCAGAACGACTTCCACTACCACGTCGCCATTGTTCTTTCCACTTCGCCTCTCCTGTTATTTCGTGGAACGCCGCCCGAAGGCACGATGGTAGCGGGTAGGGAGTTCAAAGCGTTATCATGCACCGAGCGCCTTTTCATCATGTTTTAGAAACAAGCGTCCCAACTAATCCCCCAATAATCTCTCCAGGAGAACTGCTCAGATAAGCCCCGCCACCCACTGCTCTCCAGCCCACTTTTTTGGGGGGAGCCCCACTTCCCCCCCCTCTCTGCCACCCCACAAAGGACACGTGAAGGTGAGCGCTCTTCATCTTTCTCTTTTTCCTCTCTCGCCCACCCTTCTTTCTCGCACCAATAGGGTTTGTTTACCCTCATCCCAATCTCTGGTTTATCTACATCTGTCAGTAGAGTGATCTCAGAGAGTTACCCCTCGCTACACATGCTTTTCCCTGAAAGGAATGCATGAATACCCTTAATTATTGGCTCTCTCAATTATCTGCATAATGATAAAAGGGAAAGCAAGTCAAGCTTCAAATGGGAGTCCAATTGAGAGCATCACACATTGGCACCTGTGGACTTCTCTGCTCTCCACTTACAGAAGTGCAGAAATGTAGCGGAATAGGTTGGAACATCAAAAGGACATGTTTAAATGGAAGACTCGCAAAAAATAAAAATGTAAAGAGATTTTACAAAAAAAATATTTTGTGTTTTTGTGTTGTTTAATAAAAATGTAAGTATTTATAAAATTAGTTTAAAAAAAAAATCTTTTTAGAAAATATATAATTTTTCCTACCTCTTTTTTATTTTAAACATAAACCTCACTTTTTTTTTTCAATTCAAAACAAATATAGAACATATCAAAAGTTATCAAAGTGATAATCCATACAAAAGTACCTGTTAGTATTTTTTTTCTTCTCAATTGAATGCACGACTGTTCAAAAGTTTGGGGTCGATACGATTTTTTCTTCTTTAAGTCTCTTCTTTAAAAAAAATCAAAATTATTTAAAAAAAATGTTGTGAAGTAATATTACAATTTACAATAACTAAATGAATTTACAATAAATAAAATTAATTTCTTTCTTTTAAAAAAATACTCCAATTTGTGTATGTGTATATTTATACATATATATTGTGTGTATGTGAATAAATATATATATATAGATAGATAAATAGATAGATAGATAGATAGATAGATAGATAGATAGATAGATAGATTCTGCAGTATCGATACACCAGCTGCGCGTTCTCGCTCTCTTCTCTCCGACGGCGAATTGACACACACCCGCCTCCTCTCACTCACTCATCTCATTCACTCCAGTTAAATAGTGCTTGTATTGCGCATTATTTTACTCATTCCCGCAGGTTTCACGCTCACACCTAAAACGTGTGCACCATTGATCTATATAAGTGGAGCTCTCGAAGCCGCCACTCATATCGCTCACGAGAACCAAATTGACTTCTTTTTCGTGGCTTATTGCGCTTAAATGGTCATATATATATATATATACAAAATTATGTCACAATGCCTATCTTGCAGAGTATTCAGGTAAATACAGTCAGTTTTGGAACAAAAATAGTTGAGAGAAAACACATGTTGTGTAACAGTATATTGGATATGTGCATAAGCTCTTAAAGTGACAGGAGCCTAATATTCCTAGTGCTGTCTGTCAGGTTAATCAAAGAACAAAAGACAAAGAAAATCAATCTCTGATCTTGACTGAATAACTTTTGTAACTTTAATTGTGAGCATTAATCTGTATTTAAACATGTAAAAAAAAAAAAAGTAAAACAATATTACCCACATTATCAAAAAATTATGAGATAAATTATCTGTATGGTGGTATATATGGCTGTGGTATCAAAAATGGTAATAGAATATTTTTCAAGGTATCATATCGAAGTTGGAAATTCCAGTATCTTGACAACACTAATATATACATATATGCACATACACAAAAATACTGATTAATAAAAAAAAATGTTTGTGGGAAGCAACAACACTCATCACTTCAGATATGTGTAAAGACGTACAGTTTGCATCGTCATGTACTTGGCTTTGCAGGCTTTACGGTGGAGAAAACGACAGAGAGAGATAGGATGGGTGGGGAGTGGAGAGAGGAAACCTTCCTCTATCTCCGAGCCCGATCACCGGCAGATCAGGAGCCCGCTTTCCAAGAGTGCCTCATTTTCAAATCTCTTATCGCACCTTTTTAAGTATCACAGTTTCCCATTTTTACATGTCATTTGCATGCTGCTCATCTCACCTGGATGCTGTTTTCTTGGAGGGATGTGTAGGCGGAGATGTGCTGCTGTTTGCTTTGGGTTCATACATAGGAATACATGTGCGTAAGTGCTTTCGGTTGTATGTGTGCGAACGAGGCCTGAAAAAAGGGAAAGATGGAGAAAAGGAGAGGGGAAAAAAGGATATGTGTGTGAGAGAGGCGGATGAGAGAAGGTTTCTGATTGTTATCGCCCTTCCTTTTCTTCTCTGTATTTTTGGAGGATTCACACACTGACCTCTTTGTTTGGGACAGTATGAACCCCTTTTTCACCCCCCCACCCCCCTTTTTGGGAAAGAAACTATTTCCTGTGGAAAGGAGATTGAGAGAGGGATAGACAGAGAGGGATAGGATTGGGAGAAGGGGTTGGAAAAGTGAGAAAGGGATGCGTGGAGAGATATGGAGAGGAATAGATAGCGAGAAGGAGATGGAGACAAAGAGTGTGGCGGAGCATGAAAAGAGGGATATGGACAGATGAGGAGAGGGATAAAGGTGGAGATAGTAGAGAAACAGGAACAGAAGAAGATAACGCTGGAGTAAAAAGCAGAAAAATGAGAAAGAGAGGTAGAGAGGACCGGTACTGAAAAAACATACAGTGGGAGAAGAGTTGGTTTTCATTTTAGTCATAGTTTTTCTTTTAATTTAGTTAATATTTCATTGTATTGCATCCATTTTAGTCCATTGTAATCTGAAGTGACATAGAATTTTAATCCACAAAAATGAAATTTTAGTTCTATCAGGGCTGTGACTGATGGTGTGAAATGTAGGAATGATTCAAGGGGCCCAGAACGCCTGGTTATGATCATGTTTTACGTATTTTCTGTTTTAGATACTGTTTAGTACATTGCACTAAATAATGTACGTATTAATTACACACTCTGACTAGCATGTTACTTGGTTAATTTAAAAAAAAAAGTTTTACAAGTTGTAATATTAACGATATCAGTGATTATTCTCACATACACTACAGTTCAAAATGTTGGGGTCATTACTTTTAATCAGCAAGTAAGCATTAAATTGATCAAGAGTGACAGTAAAGCCATTTATAGTGTTATAAAAGAACTTTCTAAAAGAATCCTGAAAAAATATATCGCTGTTTCCACAAAAATATTAAGCAGTGCGACTGTTTTGAACATTAATAATAATAATAAGAAATGTTTCTTGAGCACCAAAACAGCATATTACAATGATTTCTGAAGGATCATGTGACACTGAAGACTGGAGTAATGATGCTGAAAATTCACGTTTACCGTAAAATATATTAAAATAGAAAACTAGTATTTTAAATTGTAATAATATTTCACAATGTTACTGTATTTTCTTCTCAATTTATTTTTTGTCATTTTCCTTTAACTATAGTTTTGATTAATCTTTTCCCTCTTATATTTATTATCGCTGAGTCAACAAACATTTTTCTTCAGTAATCTCAGTAAATTGAGACAATTAACACCGAGTAGACGCCTCATTTAACAAAGTCTCTTTTATGACTTGCGCTGGTCCACACCAGGGCTTCTTTTTTTTCACTGGCAAGTGTTTCATCACAGACCACTGCAGGATTACACATTGTGAGATACATACTGTCATATCTTGAGCAAACACCTTTTAAAACCTTGTTCCACACTATCATAATGAGCATCGGTTTTAGTGTATTTGCACACTGTTTAATGCGTTAAACATTTACATGCGAAGCATATGGAGTGTGCGTTCCAGAGACGCATACATTATTTCTAAGAATGTCAGAAAGACCGGCCTTTCCTTTGGCTGCTGCAAGATGAGTTCAGTCAGTTTGATGGGTTTGGGGGGAGATACGGCCTTGTTTCTCTCTTTAAAGGAGACGGCGAAATATTTTTTTCCCCCACCGGAAGGAGAAAAAATGCGAAATGAAAATCGTCCAAGAATCATTTGCATTCAACTTTTATCAGAGCGAGAGGAGGACGTTTTTTAGAACGATAACGCCGCGAGTGGCACGCACCAGGCTTGACTGTGAGAGTGTGTTATTGTGGTGTGATGGTGGTGCACAAGTGTGTGTTTGTGTGGAAAGGTGCATCTACCTCTTTTCCTGATGGCGTGCGTGTGTAAGGAGGAGAGAGGGAGGGAGGGGGCTGGTTAATATCAGACCAAATAATTAGATTCGCTATCAGGGCGGCGGCAGCAGTGCGGGGATCAGGCAGATTAAAGCACGGCCGTCGTCATTAATATTCATGAGGGAGAAGGGCTCGGACGAGGGGGCTTAGACTGTTCCTCAAAGCTCCGCACTCGGTGGGGCTTAAAGAGCCGTTCTCAAAGTACCCTAGTTCCTTGTGTGTGAGGGGGTGGGGGGCATATTCAGCAACACCAGGGTTACACACTAAAACATGTGCCGTTCCTCCTTCACAATAGTCTACTTTCTGATTTCTCCACACCCACGCTGAACAGAGGTGGCAGGACTACATGTCACCTGCGTTTTTAGGCCTGTTACAACAAGAATGTTTCCTCTTTCAAAGTGGAGCCTTATTTATTACCTTTAACATTTAGGTTGTGTTCACACTTGTAGTTCGGTTTGCTTGGTTCGTTTGGTCCGGATTTAGTCCTGGTCCGCTTAGCGTTTTTAACACCGAACCTAAAGGCATAGGGATATGTTCACAACCAGATCGGCTTTTATGACGTATTGCGTATTTTTTGACAGACCTTTCCGAACATCCAAAACAATGCTGTGTGCTGGGATAAATGCGCTCGTTGTACGTGTGTAGCTACATATGATGGTATTTTGACCAGCTGAGAACTCGTGAAGAGCTCGTAAAACGTGTAAAGGAGTCAAAACAGTGTCAGGAATCCCTCCGTCACACATACAAACGAAGATCTTCTGCGAGAAGACACTGTTCTGATGCCTGTACCGAACTGTGATGGGCAACATCGCGACTATGACGAGATAAAACAGGTGTACTTGAGCATTCTGTCCTTTTTAGGGTCTCATCTTCCTGTTTTTGGTTCGTTTACATGTCTTTGGTCCGTGTTGCGTTCATATATAATTCGAACCGCACCAGAGTTCGTTTGGAAGTGGACCTTAGTGGTCTCTTTGCTTGTTTGGTGTGCACTAGGGTTTGGATGGCAGCGTTCACATTTATCGAACCAAACAGTGTGAACACTGTCTCTGCCCAGTCTTTAACATTTGGTTTCAACTTAAAGGTACACTATGTAATATTTTAAGTTGATTTTTAGCAAAAAACACTTAGTTCTTTCAAAATGATAAATTCTCATTAATGTGTAATCACTTCAACCAACTAATTAAGTATTCTCGTAAGTGTATATTCTGCCATTTAGAATACATACGAGCGAGTCGCTCGAATGGCGGCAGCCATGTTGCGCCTCCATCTTGAAAATACATTAGCCAAAGAGGGACATACCTGGAAATTCAAGCTTCGCCTTTTTACACTCAGTGGCACCGTGACGAATGCGAGGGGGAGATTACTCGCGACTGCCGGCAGATTTGAAATAATACGGCCACCGTAGGAGTTAAAACGCCCTCGGAAGGGGAGGGGCTAGAAAGTAATATTCAGTTGGTAACAATTTCACCGCTAGATGGGAGAAAACACAGTGTAGCTTTAAACATGGTTTATAAATGGTATAATATGATGTTCAGATACATTAAATGATACTTAAATGGAAAAAAAAATGTTATAAATGATCATTGCACTGCAAAAATAACATCTAAATAAATGTTTAATTAGCAAGTCACAACAGATGTTACTTCTAGTAGACTTGCCTATGCAATATATTTCAGTGTGCGTCAGATGATCTTTATGAAATATTGGCCATTTTCTACTTAGTTTTGTGTTAATTTTCTGCCCGAATGATGTCTGGTCACCTCGCCACTTCCAAATAAGAATGAGGACCCGCTGTGTTTGTCTTGATCGATTTGAACCGGTTCTTGTTCGCTATTCACAATGGGTCATAACCATTTACATCTTCACTTACTCTCCGTGTGCATCTGCGTGTGCAGATCTGTCTGTGTGTCAATATGTGTGTGTGTTTAATTAGAGAGCGCGTTTGTCTGGAAGTGTTTTGTCAAAGGCGAGGGCTGACCAGGCTGCCCTCTCCTTTTGTGAAGCTTAAAGTCGAGTCGTGTTAAATGAGTCTGAAACAAATTAGCAGAAGCACGCAGCACTTATGCCACAGACGGCTCCAGCATTGGGTTTCAAATTAAAACAAAAGGAGCCCTATCTCCTTATCAGCACTAGTTCCCCATGAAATACAATACGGACTGTATCTTCAGGCAAGAACAGACAGAATTAGAAAGAAACCCTTCAGCTGTCCTCCTCTGCGGCCCATCTCTTTTCCTCATCCTCTCGACTGGTGGCTTTTTATCCTCCTTTTGCACAGTTGAACTAATGTCTTTTTCATTTTCTCCTGTCTTTAAAGTTGATTTGGTAGCATGTCAGGGATATAAGGACTAGTCTCCCCAAGGGCATGTCTTTAACATAGTGTAGCCGAGTGAATGAAGGAATGGGAATCTTTTCTTACATATTAGGCTATTAATGAACTTGGCCTGCAGAAATGCTGCCACCTAGTGGAATGGATCAGTCACACTTAAATAATCTGCTCTTAAATGAGACGTGTAATTTTGTGAATTTCATCCTGAAATCAACCCTTCAGTTCATGCACAGCCTGTTATCAGCACCATATAATGGCTTTATTGTGGTTGGATTGGGATAGACTTTGTCGGTCGTTCTGCTGCTCATTGTGAATACCTGTTAAATCTGACATTAAAAATTACCCGCCAATTTCCCATTAAACCTATTAACGCGTGCTTGAGCTGAACAATGAAATGATTGTGTGGGAGAGTCCAGGTGTGTTTATTAGGTATTTGCCAGCTGCCAGTGCCAATACACACTTCCACCTTTGTATACTCTGTTTAGTTTAATGAAAATGTTCAGTTGAAATGGATCCAGTATACCCGCGTGAGATCCCCTTTCCAACCGCTCTTGTGAATTTCCTTTGAGATTTTCTGGGGGTTTTCCCCCTTCTTTTCTCACTCAGGGCATCTCACCCCTATTGTCAGAAGTTTAATTATTAAAAAAACTGTTTATTGGTCTGGAAGTGTTGGTCTGCTTGTATGATATTGAAGGTAAAAGAGGTATGCTGGATGCTGAATTTTAATGGCACAGTATCAGGAAGAAGGGATTAAACGTGCATGTGCTTTTTGTATTTCTTTGAACATTCCTTAAAACCATTTCTTAAGCTGAAAAAAGTCACAGTGTCTCTCACAGATAAACAGGTGGTTTTCTCTTGGAAAGTGCAATTCAAAAGCGGTTTTGTAGTGAATAGACAGCTGAAAAATGTAGGAACAGTAGTGTAATATAGGAATTAGTAGTGGTTCAACCTTACGGCTGTACTATGCTTTAGAAGAAAGGCAAACTAGTTAAATATAATAAGTACATATTACTATTAGAAATTGTATGTTCGTGAATTTTACATATAATTGATTTGACTTCATTTCCGGATTCAGTTTTTAAAGCAAATTATCTTAGGAAAGTACTGTATTAGATATTCCGGCATATTGACAGATAATTGCATGATGACAAAGTCCTTTCATGTTTATAAAGGATGCAAAGGAACCCATTTAATAATTTCGAAAGGAAATGAGAAATCTTAAGCAGAAATATCTTTCATTTTAGTATAATAGGGTCTTTTTTATAACCTCTCCGTTGGATCTGCTGTAAGTGTCCCACTGAATCCTCCTCTACCTCTATCTCTGTTCTTTTAAAATTGCAGGCTGACTGATTTTCTTTCCCTTTGTGTGTGTTTTAGAGCCCTGTAATGTCTCTGGAGTGTGAGGAGTTGGACTGCTGGCTCAGAAGAATTCCTGTGACCTCAAGCCTCGCTGTGTCAAACTGCACCATCTACAGTCAGGGTATGACCAAAAAACAACAACAACACATACACCTCTCACATTCACTACCGCATTAGATGGAGAGTCTAACAGTGACAGTTTGTTTTCCAGGAGGAGCGTTATTCTGTAAGCTGACACGGGAGCTGTCCAGTGGAGATCCTCTTCTGGCAACGCTGTCCTGCTCCACAGCGGATCATTCGGCAGCGACTCAGACCCACGGCGTGCGAGTGAAGGAGGAGCCTGTGTATCCCGCTGCTCTGCACACTGAGATCCAGCTCCTCCCACAACAGGCTGGCATGGCTGCCATCTTAGCAACTGCTGTCGTTAATAGTGAGTCACTGCTTGCTGATAAACACAACATGTCTTCACAGTTTCTTGCATTTTTATGAGTGTGTTTACATCTGTGATTAGGGATGGTGGGCCGTGTTTTTGCATATGTGCGTAGATCATGACACATAATGCGTAATAGATTCAAATTAATTGTCATTTTTATTTAGTTCTACTTCCACTGAAAGTACCTGTTTTTTTTAGACACTATAACATGGCAATATTCTTTTAATACTGATTTAATACTGATCATATCATATATAATATTTTTTAAATATACCATGTAAATACAATGGTATATAAATGTGGTAATCATTCAGTAGCACAGTATATGTGAAGTTTGGGTTTCGTTTTTTTTTTTTTTGCTTTGAAAGAAATTAATACTTTTATTCAGCAAGGATGAACTAAATGTAAAAGTCTTTACTATTTCAAATAAATGCTGTCCTTTATGAACTTTCTATTCATAAATAATAATCCTGAAAACGTTTCCACAAAAATAATAAGCATTAGAACTGTGTTCAGCATTTTCTAAAATTTAATTTATTTTAAATTGAAAAAAAATATTTTACAGTTTCTACTGTGTTTTTAATCAAATAAATGCAGTCTTGGTGAACATGAGATTAAATCTTACGCACCCAATTGTGTATATAATAACATTAAGAAATATAATTTGAAAATCATTGAATACATTTTGTTATATCATCACTGACTTGTTCAGTTTTGTATTTTACCTCAATGGTAATTAAGTCATTGTGCATTTACTTTTGGAAATGAGACAAATACATATTTTATTGCATTTTTAAAGTCTCTGGATGTTGCAAAATGAATTGACAACGGAGAAGACATTAGTTCAGCCATCAAACAAAACTGCAAAAATAATGATAATTTTCATACAAGTTCACAATGGCAACTTATTTTACCATTGAAAAAGGACAATACTTCACCTATAAGTTGCTCGTCATTCATGCCCATCGACAGTAGGTGGCAGTGTTGCGTCAGTACCGACAGCGGAGGAGTTAATTGGCTGGTACAGCCCTATCTGCAACATCAGCTAAACTGCATGAGGAGTGGGAGTGCACACGGACATGCCATGATGAAGACATGAATCACTGTAAATAAGGCTTAAGGGTAAAACATGATCAGCCCAACTTTGCGCTTCACGCTGCATTAGCTGGGCTGCAGGTAGATGGATAATTGAGATGTGACGGTCGTTATCAAATATAGCCTGTTCAACATGTGGCCTGACACCAGATCAGCCCGATTACGTGCACACACTTTTCCGCACATCACAAACTCTATGTGCCCGTTGCCGTGGAGATGATGGAACACTTCTGATTGCATTCTCTGATTTAGAAATTTGAGTGTATTATGTTTGTGAGTGATTATATATACAGTGGGTGCATTACTAAACACTGAATATCTCACATATGGTTAAATAAATAGAGGATATCAGTTAAAAGTGGGCTTGCAGAATAAATGGGATAAATATCATGTCAGAAAAACATTATTGCTATTATGCAATTCTAATTAATTAAAGTTTTTATTTACATAATCCATGTTCTGTCCTTTTATAAAGCAGAAAAATATCCAACATCATGAAATGAATGGATAACCTTCACTTAACAACATCTGTGATAAACTATCTTGAAAGGATAATCATTTGTTACCTTTGTTCTTATTAGTTGTATTTTGTGTGTTTGTGTGTGCAGAGGACATTTTCCCTTGCAAAGACTGTGGGATCTGGTACAGAAGTGAGAGGAATCTTCAGGCCCATCTTATGTACTACTGCGCAAGCCGCCAGAAGCAGCAGAGCGCTGCCTCTCCTCCACAGGACAAGCCTAAAGATTCATACCCTAACGAGAGGCTGTGTCCCTTCCCGCAGTGCAACAAAAGCTGCCCCAGTGCCAGCTCTCTGGAGATCCACATGAGAACACACAGCGGTGAGACACTTTCCTGACAGTTTCTTGTTTCTTAAAACGGGCATGCTTGCATGAGTATTAACAATGTTTTAGTAAAGTGTCATTTATGTCTGATTTGTAAGTAATTATGTGTGTGTGTGTTGTGTCTCCAGGAGAGCGTCCGTTTGTGTGTTTGATTTGCCTGTCAGCTTTCACCACTAAGGCGAACTGTGAGCGACACTTGAAGGTTCACACAGACTCTCAGAATGGTTTGTGTCATGGCTGTGGTTTCATCTCCACAACGCGAGACATACTGTATAGCCACCTGGTCACCAGTCACATGGTTTGCCAGCCTGGCTCTCAGAGTGAGGTGTACTCACCCAAACCAGCACTGGCTGGAGGTAACAGCTCTAATATCTAATATCTCTAATATATATATTTATTAGGGGCCAAGCCCCGAAGGGGCTATGGCACCTATTGTATCTGTTAGTTTTCTTATTATTATTATTATTATTATTCTTCTTCCTCCTCTTGAAGTCTATGGCAGCCCTATGAACCATACATAGGAAAATGATGAAATTTGGCACACTTGTAGTGATGGTAATGAAAAGTAATTGTAGCAATTTTTGAGTCTCTAGGACCAACTCTATAGCGCCACCAGCAGTTCAAAAATCCAACATTGAAATGGTTATAACTTTTGAACCCTTTGATCTAGAAAAATGAAACTTAGTACACCTGATTTATCTCATCATGCTGATCAGAACCAATATCTTACATCAAGACTCCGCCCATTACAGTAGTGGCCATTTTGAAAAGTACAGTATGCAGTTTTTTTGCTACTCCTCCTTCAAAATTGGTCTAATTTTGTCCAAACATGTACTCAAATGATCTTCGGACTGAGCCGCATAAAAGTACTGTCCCCGATTTTTTTGCTATATTGGAAAAAAAAAAGTTATGATGTCGCAAACTTAACGAGGTCGACCCAAAATTGGTTCAGAAGCTATAGCTCGGCCAAACTTTGATCAATCGAAACGAAAATTGGTACACTTCATCGGAAGCATGATCTGAGGTTCCATGCCAAAGTTGGGAACAGCGCCACCTACGGGTCATGAGATATGGAAAATGCATATTTTGGCCAATAACTTATGAACAGTTTGTCAGAAAATTATAAACTTGGTGTCTATCGATTCCTTGGGTCATGACAAATCCGTGGATATCGATTTTGCCATGATGGGATGTACCACGTGTCCGCCATTTTGAATGATGTCATAATTTGCAATATCTTTTAAACTATTTGAAATTTCTTCACCAAATTTGGTATGGATCATCATTAGCATGGCCCGAAGGTACCTGAGAAATTTGATCACAGCGCCACCTAGTGTTCCAGAGATATCATTGTTTTTTGAAAAAACGCTTATAACTTTTGCTAACATTGCTTGAAATTTGATTTCTTTATGTCAATATATTCCTTGGCTTATGCCGATTTCAACGATATCTCATATGTTATTTATCAACAATGTGACTGGCCGCCATATTGGAGTGAATGTAAAACAGTTTTTTCGCTACTCCTCCTTCAAAATTGGTCTAATTTTGTCCAAACATGTACTCAAATGATCTTCGGACTGAGCCGCATAAAAGTACTGTCCCCGATTTTTTTGCTATACTGGAAAAAAAAAGTTATGATGTCGCAAACTTAATGAGGTCAACCCATAATTGGTTCAGAGGCTGTAACTTGTGAACAGTTTGTCACAAAATCATAAAATTGGTGTCTATCGATTCCTTGCGTCATGTCGAATCTGAGGATATCTATTTTGCCAGCATTGGATGTACCACATCATAAGCTATATTAGCATTAAGTTAGCTTAGCATGCTAATCTCGTTAACATGATTTTGTGTGCTCATTCACACACTGAAGCCTCTCCTCTGCAGCTTTGTAAAACATGTCCTCTGGGTGGCGCAAGTGGTTCAACCATGCGTCATGAATCCCGAACCATTGTGGTCGTGGGTTCGAGACCAGTGTGGGGCGACTTTGAAATTGTGTATAAAATAATAATTTAAATTCCTTCCGGCTCTGCACTGCTGTTGGTGCTTAAATGCTAGCTGTGCTGCTGTAATTGATGTGCTTACTGTGCTTGATGTACATTAAATTTCTGATGTTTTGCTCTTCTGGCTCCGCATTGCGCTACAGCGGCTGTTGCTTGCTCTGCCTTGCAGGGCTTGGCCCCGTATTGCTGCTTGCAGCTATATTTATTATTATTATTATTATTATTATATATTTTTTTTTATTTCTTCTTTTTTTTTTTTTTTTTTTACAAATGTGTATATGTTTATATACAAAAATGTGTATACACACAAAAAATGTATAATAGATTGCAGAACTATTCATCAGTTATCTCGTGACCTTTAAATATATTGAAGTATAAAGTATTCTTAATCATAAGACTTAAAGGAGTCTTCCTGTATCTGAATGTCTGTCATTTATTTCTTTGTGACAGGCTTGAGTCCAGGAGACTCTGGCATTGTTCTGAAATGTCAAGTGTGTGGCTACTCTGCTGACACACCTGCCCTACTTCAGCAGCATGTCCACACACACCTGGAAGTGAGGGTTCCAGCTGAGAGGAGCCCCACTCCTCGCCAGAGCAGTCCTCCTTCCTCTGAGCTCCCAGACCTGCAAGACAGGGAGCTTGTTGCCGGCGTGCCCCGACCCGACTCTTCGAGCCCAGGAGCCAATGGCAGCTCGGCCTCTCAAGGCTGCAGTCCCCTCAACCAACTCATCATCAAAGAGGAGCCATGTTCAGACTATGAAACCGATGCAAAGGAAGAAGAACAGGTGGGCAGTCCTCAAGTAAATGCTGTGGAGGCAAGCTCATCTCAGTCTAATTCCCCTAAGAGCCCCACCGTGGTGGCGGTTAAGACCGAGCCGGCCAGTCCCACCCCAGGTTCCAGTCCTGCACACTCTGGAACAGGGGGTTCAGTTCTATCTGGAGGGGCGTTGTTCTTACCACAGTACGTGTTTAATTCTGAGGCTGCCATAATGCCACAAGCGTCTGAGATATTGGCAAAGATGTCTGAAATGGTTCACAGTAGGCTTAAACAGGGACAAGGACCTGCAGCCGGACAGCAGACCTTCTATCCACCAGGCTCTCCTGCCAGCGTTCAAAAGGGAGCCACTTGCTTTGAATGTGACATCACCTTCAACAACATCAACAACTTCTACGTACACAAGAGGCTTTACTGCTCCAGCAGGCATCAGCAAGGAGAGGCAGCAGGTCTGACGAAGGAAGGGGCGGTCACTGCAGCTGCTCCTCCTGCTGCCCACGCTGCTTCACCCCAGGCCAGACCGGTCAGTCGTGCAGCTTCGGCCTCTCCTAGCTACCCCGACCCTGCAACAGGAGGCACAGCTTCTGAGCCCAAGTTAGTGGAGGTGAAAAGTGAGGATTCAGGGATGAAAGATCTCACCTGCTCGTCGTCCTCTGAAGGAGAGGGACCTGGGGGTGGGCAGGCCAGCGAGGGTAGCCAAAGTCCTAGTGGCTCCGCAGAAGATGCAGACGACGATCCCACTCGCACCTTCTGCCAGGCCTGCAACATTCGCTTCAGTCGTCATGATAACTACATTGTCCACAAGAGATTCTACTGCGCCTCGAGACATGATCCCTCCAACCAGCGGCCCCATTCTGGCAAGACCGCCTTCCTTCCCCAACCTATCCGCACACGCAAGCGCAAGAAGATGTACGAGATCCACATGGCTCAAACGGAGGCTTTGGCTAATGCCACAGCAACAAGTCTGGGGGTGAAACAAGAGGGCCCTTCCATTCCTCCGTTGCCCCAAATGTCCACACCAACACAAAGCTCAAGTCCTGAGGGCGACGGGCCCATCGACTTGAGTAAAAGACCCCGACTAAGAGAAAGCCAAAGTGGGGGCAGCATTCCCGCTCTCCCCCTTACTGACTACCACAAGTGCACCGCCTGCAGCATTAGCTTCAACAGCATTGAGAACTACCTGGCCCACAAGACCTACTACTGCCGGGCAACTACCCTGCAACCGCAAACTATGGAGCAGCTTAACCGGCTAAAGAGACCCGCTTCCACCTCACCGAAGAACCGAGCTGTGGACCTGCACTCTGATGCCAAAGTGCTTCAGACAGGTAAAACTGCAGTGGTTGCGCATCCATCCACCTTGCTTGGCTCTGAATCCACCCCTCCACATGTGCAGGGAGCAAAGACCCCAAGCACCTCCCCAGTGATGTGTCCCTACTGCCCTCCCAACAAACTGCTGACCTGTGATCTGATGGAGCATTTTAAAACAACTCATGGTCTGGTGCTCACACTACAGCAACATCTTGAGGCGCAATCCGCTGGAGTCAGTCCCAGTTCTAGCCTAAGCCCTAGGGAAGGAGCTCCTCTCACCCCTCCTAAACCAAGCCCTCGGCCCCATAAGGACAGTGTGAATGGCCGGAGCATCAAGTTGGAAGCAATCTCTCCTTCCTTACCTGTACTTAATGGAAGTCCAGTAGAACCCCAGTCTGTGGGGTCTGGTTCTCCAAAAGCCGTACCCCCTGCCCTCTCCCCTACAGGAGTAACTGTATCACCTGTGCCTGAAGCGCTAAGAGAGGTTGGGCATCTAGGCCACACCCCATTGCCCACACTCCTCCCTGAAAAGGCGGCCATTGCTATAAACCACGCCCACACAACTCTGGCCATGTCTAAAACACCCCTCGCCTCACCCGTGCAGAATGGGAACACGCGCTACTGCCGGCTGTGTAACATCAAATTCAGCAGCCTTTCCACTTTCATTGCACACAAAAAATACTACTGTTCCTCTCACAGTGCCGAACATGTCAAGTGAGCCCTCTACCTAGTCAATTCTGCCATTCTTCTAATGCATAGAAGTGCCAATCACGGCACTGCCCGACCTGATCTGGACAGAGCATGATAGCAGGACTGTTACTAGCCAGATACAGAGGTCTTCATGCCGACCATGTTATCTGGAGTTGTTACTATGGTAACTTATTACATGTTATGGGTCAAGTTTTTATCACACTAAGAGATGAGACTACCTGCACACAGAATGTGCCCCGCTGACCTATTCCCACATTCCTGCAGACTTCTCATTTCACTTCTAAGTTTAGAAGTCTGCTGATGGAAAGTAACCCTTTAATTAGCTTTTGAAAATGGTGTTTTAATCACTCCTATGTTTTTATGTTCCTTCTAATCAATGATGGCATTGTATATTTGTAAAAGATTTCAAAGTTTCTCTGAGCCATTTTTTTTGTTTGTTTTTGTTTCTAAATGGCTGATTTGAGGTAAATTCTGACCCCTAGTGGAGGTCTCTATAGAACCCAGTCGGCAGATTTTTGTCAATACACTGACTCAAAAAAAATTTGTAAAAAACTGAGTAACCCAGTTGAATTGTCACCTGGTTACCAGTTCAAGATGAAAGAAAAAATGTGAAGAAACTATTTATCATTTGATTCCTAATGCATTTCATGAGAGTTAAATACTACCTAGTTTCTTTTTAAAGAAATACTTTTTTGTTTTAATACTGTCAAAAGGAACCATTTCAATCTTCAGCGTGGTGTATTTTCTTGGTTCTTGAATGTCATATTTGACTTTTTTTGCATTGATCAATGGGACTTGAGATGTAATTCTGTAAGTGTTGGTATAGCACGGGAGAAGACGGCACAAACTATTCTGTCTCAGTATTTGGTCTTGGCTCCCAGACAGACGTTTTCCATCAGATGGATGTGCATTTCGGATCTGAGGACTGTCGTAGGGTTTTAGGGTTTGGATTTCAAACGGTGTAAGATATTTGTTCTGTCTCTAGTCACCAGCTCACCTTGTCTTTGTCCCTAACAAAAAACCTTCACTGCTTCAAATCCAAAACCCTTTTGACCTGCTGAAAAGTGCCATCTGTAATCTGACAAACTGTCATGGACATGCAAAGAAAGGCGTGTTTGTTTGGTCTTTTTTTTTCTTTTTCTTTTTTTTTTACCTTGAAATGAAGTATAGCATAGAAGATTCATATCAATGTCTTTCACACTGTTGAATAATGTTGAAGGCCACTGAAAGCAAGAGAATTGGAAACTGACTCATTGCTCCTATTGCTTCTTTCTTAAACTGGCAACGCAGCGTCACTCTTGTCCTTCTCTCGTTTGCTCTGTTTCTCTCATTCTCAATGTTGACTCAGTGACGTTTTATGCT
Source organism: Squalius cephalus (assembly GCF_949319135.1). Lineage (NCBI taxonomy): Eukaryota > Metazoa > Chordata > Actinopteri > Cypriniformes > Leuciscidae > Squalius > Squalius cephalus. Next base: position 9,548,437 of record NC_137127.1, on the reverse strand, counting down.
CCTCTACATGTGCGTGTATGTTGAAAAGAACAGCGTCATGCAATCTATTCTCCTGTGCAGGCTACCTTGGCAAAGCCTTAACAAAGACTCTCGTCACTATGTCTGAAACAACGGGTCACTTATGTCCACAATGCTCGTCACTCTCCCCCACTAAGTGGACTTTGTGTATGTTACAAGTGGTGTTTTCCCATTTCCTGTGTTACAAAAAAACAACCTCAGTCATCTCTGCGGTAAGAACAGGAACACGCAAAACTGCGTGCAAATGAGAAAAGTTGAAATTTCTCTCTGCTGTTGTGGTTTGAAACGGTGCTGCAACCGTCATCAACACATACAGGGGCGTTTACAATTCCATTGTTTTATCATTTAGCGACTGTCACAAGTCCATAAGACCAGTGCTGAAAACCTTTGACCTTTCCAGATCCCTTTTCTATTGCACTGTGTTGTACAAAAATACTGAATGTTTTAGTTATAGAAGCTTTTTTGTATGTATTTATGTTTTTACAGCACTTTTTCTTGTCCAAACCTATCCCCGAAGGACTTACTCGTGAATTTAGAACATTTTAACACAAGTGAAAGGTAATTCAAATACTTTGTGAATAATTAAAAATGTTGATGGAAAAATTATGAATGTCAACCTTTTTCTTTTTGTTTTTTTGTTTGTTTGTTTTGATTTTTAATTTCAGCTACAAAAAGTTCCACTACACACTTGTCCAAACTATGCATGGGAAATAAAGAGTCCAGAAGGACATTCAAAGTGCAAGAGAACTTGTCGTACTCTTCTCTCTCCAAGTGGTTTGTAGACTGTGATGCAACACGTTACGCATTTCGGGAACTTTGCATAGCAATTTTTAATGACGAGACTTGTTTATTTTTCCCTTCGGGTTAACCGTTTGACACACAATGTTTATATTGGAGGCACATTTTACTTTTATGTGTGTGAGAACAATAATCAAAGGGATAGTTCTTTTTTTTTTTTTATTCCTCATGTCATTCAAGCACTGTATGTTTTTCTTTGTTTAATGAAACGCTAAAGAAAATATTTATTTAGAACTGCTTTTTCCCATACAACTAAAGTGGTGTTTTCTACTGTCGAGCTCCACAAAAGCAGATAAAAGCTCCATTCCAAGTCTTCTAAAACTATACTTTAATGTGTAAACTTTAGACAAAAATTTGAGTCATATTCACCCGGTTTTACAGACAAAGCTTAAGCCTAGACCCAGACTAAAATGCATGTTAGAGCTGTTTTAACTGAAAGCAACTTGCACTGACAAATCTTAAAATATGCCATTGTTTTGTCTCAAGATGCACACCAGTAATATTTTTTCTAAGGCATGTTTATAAAAGCTACTTAAATGTCCTAATTCAACTAAGGCCTAATCCTGGTTTCATCTAAGCCCTGTCTGTGAAACCAGGCCATCAACTGACTATCTTGCCTTTTGCTGTGCTTTTTGTTTTGTTTAGTTTTTTGGGATGTTTAGAACTTGGCAGTAGAAAAAATGGCACTTTGGGCAGTTTTCGTTGCATGGAAAAGAAAAATCATGAACATTTAAAAAATCAGTTTGGGTAAAATGTTGAAATTAGTGCTTTTTTATACTCAAAAGAATGCTTGAACATCTTTGACATAACTTTCTAATATAGTCTTTGTTCTTGCTAACAGTCTTCTGTTCTACAATAGCCTACAAACAAGTTACCATCTATGTTTAGATTCACAGACTGAGGGTTGTTGTACAAGGTAAATTATTTCTCATTGCCCCCCCCCCCCCCCACACACACACACACACACTTTTATTATTGTGGTGGTTTGGTCAAGCCTTCTTGAATTATAAAAGTATTGCTCGCACAGCCATTCCAGAAACAACATGCTTTTACAGCACACGTGTTAAAACCAAGCTGTAATTATCTGAATAAAGTGAAGCTTTCTTGCCTTGAGTTTCAAGGCTATTCCGCCCTGCCCTTTAAAAAGACTTTAGAGAGAGAGAGAGAGAGGGAGACTCTCTGTATCCTTTTCAAGGCTCTGTGCTTTTATTTTGTCATCTATTGAGCCTTACAGTATCAGTATTGATGGTGAAGCTGTGTGGAAAAAGAAAGACATGTTTCACAAACTGAGTCACATCAAAATGAGTTTAACTTGTGTCCTGAGGGAGCCAAGCACAATTTTACCTTCAGTTTTCATGGTCATAATGAATGATATTTAATAAAAAGGTTTTGTTGAATAGTTAAATTCCATTTGGAATTTTAATGGACATGATACATCACAAATTGTGGAGTTGGGTTCGTAAATGTTCAATTTACGCATACACAGTTCCTGTAAGAATTGAGTTATTTAGTATTATTTAGCATTTTAGTAGTATACTCTTAATCACACATTCTTAAATGGTTAAAATGTTCTGTTTTCACCTACTGAAGTCAAGGGTAGCCATTGTTTACTAATTCCATTTCATGAAGTGATGCATGTATGAGCGTGCAACCTTGTATAAAATATACTGACTTGATTCATCTGTAGTCAAGCATGTCCAATAAAACAGAATTAAAATATGAGGTTAGAGAATGAGTCAGAGGTCTCCTCTTTAGGGACAATTACAAAGAACCTGACATGTTTTTCCTTGTAGCAGTGCTTTTAAATCTCATTTAACATTCAGTTTACGTATTCACCATTTATCGTAGTTCTGGCCCATATAGATCTCCTTTGGAAAGGAGACAAAGAGTGCAAAATACAAAAATTTATGAAAACAAAGAGCCACCTGTCGTGCAAGAATGCAATTTAGCACAGCATGTTACAGACAGTGATGATTCTAATCAAGTGGCACACGTAATCAAGTGCATGTTTATGAAGGTCAGATTATCTTTAGGTGGTCATAATTCATGCTTTTAATATCTAGCGGTGCTTGTTTGGGTCATTTTTCTTTTTCTTTTTAGTTGTTTGAATGCTGTAAAATGGCACAGCCTTTAGTGTGACAGCTGGAAATGCAGATAAAGTCAATGAATGCAATTTCAGATGCTGTGTATTCTCGAGTCGGTTTTGAATTTTCTGAATGGCTTTTCAATCATGTCGTGATGTTGCTGTACCTGAAGTACCCCAAAGCAGATAGCTGTCCACTTTGGCATCCCCAATACACATCAAGTGACAGATCTTTTTCTGCAACCTCCCCTGGCCTTGGCTGAGCTCATCTCTGAATATGCTTTGGCATCACTTTATTTCATCAGTGTTTTTTTCATTTTCATAATCTAGGGCTGACAGGAATAGTGGAGATGAACAATCAAATCTATGCACATGGAAATGCTCTTCGTTTCAGCATGTTTAACAATAAAAACAACAAAAGATCATAATCCAGCCTTTCTTGCACTTCTTACATTTTATATTCTCACTCATTCTCTAATCCTTCTGGGCAGGAAGTTTAGTGATAGGGTCAGTGACCTTTGTTTATTTTCAGTAAACAACTTTACCAAGAGGCCATTCCCCTGGTGGGGTGGTCCCTCACACCGATAGGGCATTGCAGACCCAAGGAGGCATAGGCCAGCAGTATTGCATCAACTATGGCGGGTTCATCCTTCCAGCCCCCACTCAGGATCTTGACTTTTGAGTCAGCCTTTCTGACCGATTGGCTGGCTAGCGGGGCATGGTGGGCCGTGATAGCTACCACACATACTTGGAACATGGATGGGGTGCGTCCCGCATCCAGCAATTCTTGTAAAAATGTCAGGATCGACTAAACGTCAAACAGACTACTTAAGGGCATAGAGACGCCTAGTAGACGGCGCTCTGGCCTCTGAAATGGTGTTCATGAAACTCTGGGGAAGGCACAAAGGCTATAGATGGAGGCTCCACAACTTGAGTTGAGGGTGCCAAATTGTCCTTTTACCTGGAAAAGGAAGTTCCTCCTCACAGGGATTGACCAAGGGGCTGCTGACAGCAGCTGCACCATCTCGGGGAACCAATGTTGGTTCTACCAGAGTGGGGCCACTAGAAAGACCAAGCGTCTGTCCTCCCTGATTCGTCTGATGACCTGAGGGAGCAGAGCTACCAGGGGGAAGCATACAAGTGTGAGCTGGGCCACTCGTGGGATTGTGCATACTTCTCCCTTGAGAAGAATATTGGGCAGTGAGAGTTCTCTTCTCAACCTCCGCTTGCCCGAAGAAACTTCAGATCATCTGAACCATCTGGGGGTGGGATCTTCATTCCCCTGGAGATCCTCTGTTCTAGGACAGCATGTCCGTCCCTTGGTTCAATCCGCCCGGCACTTGCACCTCCTTCACCGAATGGAGGTTGTGCAACTCACTTGTGCACTGTTCAAGCTGTTCAAGAAACTGAGGTTTCCCCAAAGCGTTAATGCGAGTGAACCGTATTGAAAGGGAACCACATTTATCAGCAGTGTGACAGTTGGTCAGCTGCACTGAAAATGCAGTAGCGTTGCGTTGTCAGCAACAAGCTTTCCAGCTAATTGTATTTCTAGCATGACATCGTAGTCATTTGTTACTTTATATTGTATGCGTCGAGTGTACTGAACAATCCGCTCCTTAACAACCAATCGTCAGCATTCACTGTAAAAAATGATCGTAATTTTAACGGTAAAAGACTGTAAAAATGCTACAGTGAAAAACTGTTAATTGGTTAACAGAAAGTTTCCGTACTATATACGGTAAATAACTGTGATAGATCTAACGGTACATTTAATGTAATTTTACTGTAACATACCGTTAAATTTACAGTTTTTGAAAGTCAAAAAACAACTCATTGTATAATTTACAGTGAAAAACCGTAAATTGACATTCCCACAATTCCCTGTGACACTTCACATTTGATGTATTTTTGTTGAAATAACTATGTTTCTTCATAGTTTTCTTCGTTTTTTTCTAATCAGTTATGTACACTAGGGGTTTATGTTACATTTAATGTTGTTAAATTTATGTTTATTGCATTTTTAAAATTTCATGTGTTACCATGATGGTGTTTAATGTTTGTGTGAATGACACTGTGCAGCTTCTATATATTAGTATTAACTTTCTTGTGGAAGAACTGCTTGTGTTGAGCTGTGATTGATCATGTGACTCTCATCACTGCTGTGATTGGTGGTTATCAGTGTACAAAACAGATATTAATACTTCAATAGGTCGGTAAATTAACATTATATCATATTACTGAAATCCAATGTTAAATATACAGTTTTTTTCCGTAAAAACAACAGGAAGAAATTACCTTTTTTTTTTTTACAGTATTTTTCCGTTTTTTAACAGAAATTTTCTGGCGCCCCTGCTGCCAGAAAATTGCCGGTTTTTTTACAGTGTTTCTAATGAGCTGTTCTTTATCAGAGTCACTAGCTGACGATCCTTTCTCATGAATGCTTTCAAGCAGCATTCCCACAACGTTCAAAGAGCTGTTATAACGAGATGCCCAGGTTCTGAACGTTATGGATGAATATGTTATGCTACAAAAGTGCTATCATCTCCTCAGGTGTCTTACCACTCGAAATTGATCAACTAATGATCAGAGCATCACACCAGGAGTGATCTGAATGTACTGTCTACATAGTTCTGACCTCTCTCCTTGTTATCTCATCTTTCTTCTGTACTAGATGTATTCTCTGCATTAAAGTCCATGTCTATTAGTGATGCAGAGGTATGCTTTATTAAGATGAGAGACTGCACAGTCTGCAGGAGAGGTGAGTAGGCCTTTCTTTCAAACATCATGCAATGTTGGCTTTAATGATGGGCTCTTCAGTAGCCATCATCCTGACCAGATGATTCATTGCTTAGAAAAATATACAACCAATCATGTGTAGGCCCCCAGAAGTGAAAGAGAGTGAAAGGCCAAACCTTGGTCTCACAGCAATAGACAAAGTGAAAAAGAAGAGGTAAAATCAGGTGCATTTATACAAGAAATGTTGTGTTCAAACAGATGCTGGCAAGGTCAAGGTGTCTGACCGCCATCTGGGGCGTTTGTGAGTCACTCTTTCCTCACAGCATCCCTCATTAGTCCAACACACACTTTTAAGAACACCTCTGACTCTCACATTCAGCCAGAGATCTTTACACTATTATGGTTCCAGTCCTTTATCAGTATGTAATAATGTCTCTACGTACTGTACTGGAGATGTGTGCTAAGTTAACAGCTTAAGTTTAAGTTGTTGCCTCCCTTTTACCATTAGAAAAACTAACTTATGATTTATGGTCTCCTCTTTGGAATTTTCTTGAGAATGTATGTTGAATGTCCTTATCTCGCGATTTCTGCCCATTTTGGCAGAAACCATGTGGACAAACTATTTTTATTTTTTTGTATATGTACAGACATTAAAACATCATGCTTTCACTCTAATGTAGCTCCTTAAATGCTGTACACATTTGTCTTGCTCTCACTTGCTGTTCAAACCTTACTGTTATACTTCCCCAATATTATATATCATATCTTCTAAACACCTTTTTGACATCACATTTTAAGGAGTGATGTTATTGTTCAAACTATTTTTGGCCACTGGTTTCTCTTAGTTTTTTTCTCAGTAATTTCTGTTATAGGAAAAAAATCTGTAAGCATTTTTTGCAGAAAACATATTGTTCTTGGCACAAAGTACAAGAATGTGGCACAAGGGTTGTGCAATTATGTCTGCTAGTTGGATGTCATTGGGCATTTATCCAGTGACTTTCAACCCTGTAACATTCAATCTCAAAATATTTGGAAAAAAGGGCTTTCACAAAACTTGTTTTGAAAGAGAAATGTCATGGGCAAACTCCACTTGACTGTTTTTTAGCATTAGCAGAATAATTTAAAAACATCCATCCATCCATCCATCCATCCATCCATCCATCCATCTCCATCCATCCATCCATCCATCCATCCATCCATCCATCCATCCATCCATCCATCCATCCATCCATCCATCCATCCATCCATCCATCCATCCATCCATCCATCCATCGAATGGCTCTAGAAACTTCCTACTTCATGCTCCAAATGTGGGATTTTACAGCATATCAGTTGGTTAATTAAAATAGCAGCAGCATGAGCAGGAGAACATTTGACAAATCAGAAAAGGATGCTAAACTAGAGCAGACAGACACAAGTTGCTCTGTGACTGGAGATGTTATGATGCGCTCACTCAGTATTGCACTTAAAAGGACATTAAGTGATCATGAGTGGTGGTAAGTGCTACAAAATCCTAAGATTGCCTTTTGGTGAGTGCTTGGTGTATCGCTGATTAGAGTAATGTGAATTATGAATGTGTTTGAAATGTAAACTAGAGTTAGACCTGTATCAGACAACCCACTAGACACAAATCTGCCTTCTGCCATTTGAAGAAAAGTCCTTGTTATGTTGGACCAGAGATTTATACTGAGCAGGTTTGAATCTCAAATGATGGAGCAATTAGAGACACCGGGTTGCTATATTTGTCAGATCACAGAGCCCTGATCTCACCTCCGAAAGGATGAGTGGGTGCCAATCATAAATATGGCTTAACCTTTCCCTCAGAGTTCATTGTTATACGACTAATAAGGATAAACACACTGTAAAAAATGTATTGTCAAATCAACAGTAACTTACTGGCAACAATTATCCAGTAGTTGCTGTATTTCATTCAACAGTAATATTACTGTAACACTAAATACAGTACTGTTAAGCATTCTGTAAAATTAAATACATTATTTTACTGTATTTTTTTACCATGTTAAAACACAGTATTACACCGTTGATTTGTAATAATACTGTATAGTATTATACAGTTATGAAATGTTATTTTATGACTTTTATAGTGCTATTATTATTTTAATATTTTATTATAGGAATATTATTTTAATATAGGAATATTATTTTAACTGTTAATGGGAAATAGAAAAAAGAACAATTGAAGCTTTAACTGCACAACAAGGTTTATTGTGTATTTTTAAACAATACATTAGTAATAATAATGTAATATAACACAACAATAAAAATCTGCTTTAAAATAAGACTAATGAACAATATATAATTAATAATTAAAATCAGTGAACAATTCATGTATTTCAATTCATGCAAAAATGATCCTGAACAGGTAAAAAAGAAACTTAGAAAGAAATCAAGACAGGTGAGGATGAAGGCCAGGTGAGGAGGGTAGTGATGGTGTCAAGTGGAAGAAGAGCGACAACACTTCTGATAATCCTGCAAGGAATGATAAGCACAAATCAATCAGAGGCAAAACATACAATTAATAATCAAAAAAAACCTAACTCACATTATCAACACCTTTTTAGGAGATTTTTTTTTTGCCTATGGTATCCACCTTATTTTTACAGTGGGCATGGCCATTTGTAAATGAAATGTGTCTGGCTTCCGGTGTCATCTGCTTACAGTTATTTCTAGCAGTACAACAAAGCTTGTTATGCTTCTTGATATTTTGATGTATTGAATTTGTCATAATTGTCAACAGTTTATAGCACAAATATTTTTATCATTTACAGCACTTTGTTATTCATCTCGTTATTTCCATATAGTGGGTAATGAACCGGAAGTCTCGCACATTCACAGAAAATAGCTTAGGTAGGCTACTTTAGTTTTTACATACAAGAAACACGTTCAACATGGACACGCAAACGGTTTTCTGTGGTAACGAACAAATACTCTGTAAAAGAGAATGAACATGTCCTGTATCAGAAGCTAAAGTAATAAATATTGAGAAGGCAATGGCCCATATTCTATATCTCTGACTCCAAACAATCGGTCACTGATCAGGGCTGCGTTTCCCCAAAGTATTGTAACCTTAAATTGATTATAGAACAATTACCACCAATGGTCTCTACGATCAATTTAGGCTTAAGATGCTTACTATAGTCAGTTCCTTTCATAGTCATGTCTGTCGATTTGATTCTTACTCATTTTAATGATGAAAAAGACGTGCGTGAGCTCACGCCGTGAGAGGCTAATGTGAACGCTGAGCGGCAGCGGGTTAGATTAAATTAACGCAGATATGAGGTGTGTCTCAGGTGTGTTTAAACTAAATAACTCCCACTTGATTAGGACTAACAGTAGCTGCTGTTCATTTCTCTGCTGTTCGATTCTCGATTTTGAATCAAATTTAATTTAGATATGCATAGATTTGATTTTAGATTTGATCATATATTTTAATTCTATTCTATGCATACAGTATATCAAATTGAAATTTGATTCAAAAGAGAATTCCCAATTTCAAAAGTACTGCCTCTTTTGAATCAAATCGTGACCCCAAGAATAGATTTGAATCGAATCGTAGAATCAAAAAGATTCCCACCCCTATTACATTTCATTATATGAATATACATATACATTTCAGGACAACTTTACCTGTTGTCTTCATTATTTAATGTATGTTTGAGAACATTTAAAACTTAAAAGAAATAAATATTTGACATTGATTGTGATAATTATCAACACTGACTGATATGAAACATTTTATCAAGATGATTTTTTACCATATCACTCAACCCTATTTTTACCATTTCATATTTTAATTAAAACTTATTTAAAGAGATGTTACAATTATAATATAAAAATATGAATTCTTTGACTTATACAAGGCATATTTGTTAAATGGAAACTGTAAAGGGAACATAATTACATTTTAAAACAGACTATCAATTGAAAAATGTATGGTTTAAGTCATTTCCACCCTTTTTGGATTTTTTCTAAATACAGATTCAGACACAAATAATTTCTACAGATATGGACTCCACTGCACATCCCTAATATTACTCTTACCTTAATGATTGTGCTAATCATATTCTGCAAAGTCCCTGATGTAAGATGCAACGTGTGGATTCAAGGCCATGGTCTTCCTCCGAACAACCTTCCCACTCTTTCTGCTCACCTGGAACTGTGATGTGCATTTCGAATTTTCAGGATTTATCCTGACAAGAAACCTACAAAAAAATAAAAAATATTTTACTGAATCAAGAGTGATCACAATATAGCATAATCTGTAATAAGTCACATCACAATAGGGGATAAGCTCTAAACCATCACTTGTGCAAAATAAAAACCCATTGGTGTTAGTGTTACTAATAGAAATCAATTTGTAACAAAAGTGTATGAATGAACACTGACTGAGTCAACTGCACAAGGTCCTGGCAGATCGCCAGGTCAGGTCCTCACAGGCGTGTAAAAGAAAATTCTGATTTAGACGAAAATAAGCGCGAATAAATCAATAAGAGGAATCGAAAATTTAATTTTATAACAAGAATCCGAATCCTAACCTTGGGTATCCGATTTCAGGATATATTGATCGATTTGATATAAACCGTATGATATAAAATAATGAACGCGCGGGCACTTCCACCGACTTAAAATGGTAAATAACAAAATTATTAGATCATTCTGACCTTATAAGAGGCTACATATGCAATTTATGTTAATAAAATCACATTTATTAATCAAGTAGGCTAGCTATCAACAAGAAGGAAATACGCTTCTGACTTAAACGAGGCGTAGAACATAAGCCGCGGGCAGTTCTTCTTCTAAACTAAACGTTAACCTGCTACTATTTAGTTTGCATAAAAAAATAATAATAAAGATTCATCACTAACCAGATATTTATGGCGAAAACTTCGCCGACAGACACAGCGACGCGATGCAAAGGCCTGCGCTCTCAAAGTTAGGCTACTCAGGGAACTAAAGATTTCTTCATAAAATGGCAGCTTGTGGTTATTTTTCGCGGTCATTTCGTACTACTCTATTTAAATTTACAGTAGGTTAACATGTCCCAAACTACATTGAAACATAGAGTAGCCTATCATACTGTAGACAGCTTATAGTAAAATGTTGAGAATAAATTAAACATCGAAATCGTGGTCAGCTATTCTCTAAAAAACTTTAAAGTTATTAGCTAGAAGTTCGAACACATACACATATTAAGATTTATTACTTACCATATGACGAAGTTCCAGGTCGGCAGAAAAGACGTGACGATGCACTGAGTCACAACAGAAAAACTCTTTCAAAGTAAACGCGCTCTCCTGCACCCCCACTGACAGAAATTAAGACTGTTAGACTGTAGGACCCAGTCCTGGAAATGTTTTTTGTAAGGATAATGTTAGTAGTCCTGTGGAATTGTGTGTGGTGTTTTTCGCGGTCAATTTGCACTGCTGTATTTAGATTTACAGTAACTAATAATTTCCCAGAATGCATTGAAAATCGACAGTAACATACTGTCAACTGAGTGCACAGTACATAACTGTTGAAAATACAAAATAATACTGTGAAAGCAACTAAATCTACAGTAACATACTGTACATAGGTTATACAGCAATAAACTGTTGAGAAAAACAGTATAATGCTGTGAAAACAACAGAAATCATTTACAGTGCAGAATATGTAAAATCCTTGTTAAATTTGGGTTGAATGTTCCTACAGCCGATAAGCATATTGGGTGTGAGACTTTGACAGGAAAAACAGAAAAACACAAGCAAAAATTTGCTAATTTGCTCTAAAATTCTCAAATGTTATCTTCTATCAGGCTTATCTATGAAATAGTAGGCCTATTTCAATGGTTTTCAAACTTTTTTCATGCCACTAAATATGATGATCACCTTTCAAATGATCTTTGAGAGACTTCAAATATAAAAGGCTGTTATGGATAAAAACCCAATTTATACTGTTTCTATTAAGTATTTATTTTTTATTTATTTATTTATGTTTTCCTTGGATTATTTGATTACTCGTAAGTAAACAGAGAGGCTTTTGGTGGTAAATGTTGCAGGGTTCTGCACTGCTAATTAGCAATATAATATGCAGATCTGCCGTGCATGTTCCTTCCAAAACCTATAACGGATGGCTGGATGATTTTCGAAAGGTTAACTAATTATTCACAGTTCTTATTCTTTTCATTCATGAATATCATTAGTGATTAATTATTGCACATAAATTGTCATGGCAGATGCTCCAGTGAGAGCTAGTAGAGTGACAGATGTCTGTAAAGCCTGGGAAAACAGTATTTCACTGCATATTCTAAAAAAATATTGTTAATCAAATTATTGCTTAAATGTGTTTATAATGTTGTGGAAGGAAGGAAACCATGTTTAAAGCAATTACAGTAGTGTTGGTTGTTAAATGTCTCCATAGAAACGTGGGAAAATGAGGGAAGAGATAGAAAAAACTCAGAACTGTTATAATGGCCTGAGCCAAATTGAGTTGAGAGCTACAGGAGATGCTTTACTTTGAACTGCTTGATTGGAAAATTATCAGCCATAAGCAAGGCCCGTTGAGTTCCCTGGGCTCTGAAGACCTCGGGTCTTCACGTTACATGAGAGCGTCTTTCTGCGAGGAAGTCTCTTCTTCAGGGTCAAACGTGAACTCACAGGCTGGAGAGACTGTGTTGCCACTTAAATACTTCTGGCTGTGATTGAAAATGAATGACACAATTAACTCACATGAACAATGCTTTATATTACATCTGCTGATGATGCTTTATTCAGCAATAGATTATAGAAGGATGATCATGATTGTAGTCTTTGAATTCTTTGTTCAGTCACTTAGAAATGCACATTTTCATGCTGTATCATCACCACCTATCTATATCTGTCTATCCATCAATCCATCCATCTTTGTTCAGTCTTCACTTAGAATTGCAAATTTCTACAAAAAAAAAAAAAAATCTACACTGAAAAAAAAGTTTAAAATGTACTTAATTTTTCTTTTGCAAATTTTTGTTTACACAGATTGTAAATTTCACATATGGGATTAAGTCAAATCTGCCTAACTAAGTTAAGTAAAATTAACAAACAAAATAAGTAACTTTAAATTTTAACTTGGCCAGTTAAAGTTTATAATTTCTACTTAATTGAATTTTACGTTTCAATATAATGGTTATTTTTTCTCAAAAAATATAACACTGAATTAAGCCATGCTTTTAAAGTGTGTGCTTTACTTAGAAAAACAAAGTAAATAATACAGTAGATATCGTGTAGTAGACAACATTTACATAATAGAAGTAACACGCCCACCCGAACACAGAGATCTCAATACTTGGTACACAATAACGGTAACATTCATTGGATCATTTTTGAGTATGAATGTCATTTTGAGGTGAAAATGAACTCCAGATGTCAGAAAAACAGCAAGTTACTAAATCTAACAACAAAAGCAATTAAATGATAAAACAGCTGGAAACTAGTGAAAATGATACTGGGAACACCAATCTCACAAAGTTGAGTGGGTCTATCTACCTTTGTTTGTTTTTGTTAAAATATAAAAGTATTCCTGAATGGTAAAAAATGAATAAACAAATGCAGGCTATATAGACCTTATGCGCCAGAGAAACGAGAGCGCCGCCATCTTTAGAATATTGTCTTTTAACTTCCATTTTGTGGTCGCTCTGTATATTTCTATGGCATTGCTGTCCAGGAGTAATTAGCTTTTGAAGTGGATTTACTTAATGTAAAGTTAACGAAAGTTATCATGAGGACTGTAGGCTAATGTTTAAAGCAGATGACTAAACAAATGTCAGTCGACCGGGAAGATTTTAAAACGAGTCGTTCATTAATAAACACGCAAAATCAATGCTGTGAAAATACAGACCGGAAGTCAAAAGACAACGAGCGCAGCGCTGAAAAGGGGCGGGGCTACATAAGGTCTATAGGTAAAAGTGCCTTCTAAATGATTTTTGCTAATGTTAAAACTGTGAAGCATTATAAGATATTCCAAACTATGTGAATAAATGAACAGATGCCCACTTTTCTGAGGACACTATTGGGAGGACTTTCAAAAAGTGCTTTAGCCATATTACTTGAGTTTCATATGACATATGACGTGAATTCAGCTCTCATGTACGTTCTCAGACAGCTGTGACTCAATCTGTGATAATCATGGCTTGTCTAATTATTGTGTGTACAGTGGTATAAACCCTCACTCCTACACTGTGTTTTCATTAACCAGTACCTGTTTTAATCCCCTCAGTGCTGAAATTGATGAAATCATCAGTGTTGATGTCAGTAAGTTGCCCTTTTCTCACAAGGAAATTGCAGAACCAGTCGGAACCTCCCTCCCCCCTCTCTCTCTTTCCTATGTGGTTGCCATGGCAGTGAGTCATACCAACACTAAAAAAACTGCCAAATTCTGACAGTATACATAGCTAGTGTTTTCCATTAAAACAGTAAAGTATTGTGGAAAACAATGCATTTTGGGCAATATTTTGCACAGAAAGCAACTGCTGTTAATTACAGCCCATTTTCAAAGCTAATATACTGTATTTATGGATTACGGTTTTGCACTGTAGTACGCAATGCATTGTGGGATAGTGCATTTGAAGTAGGCTAATAGCACTGAATGGGTGTTTCACAGTGAATAAAGGAGTTTGAGTCAGGGACGGCTTGGCTTCGTGTAAATGGCCCCTGAAACTGACTGCAGTGAGGAGCGCGTTCTTTTTAGGGGCGCTTGAACGACACCGTAAAAATGCATTTTAATTGTTCATTTACACGACAACTGCGCTTTGGGGGCCTGAAAACGCAAACTTTTGAAAAATGGTTTTAAAGGAAGTTTTTGAATACTTTATCGTCTCCGTATAACCTGCAAAAACACGAATTTGTGAAAATGGTGACGTCATGCGCATGCGTATATTATGTGTTCAGTCTATAGGTGCGTAGTGTTTCTTTACAAAGTGACTTCGCCAACTGCCTGGCAGCATATAGCGTTTTTAGCTGTTTTCACAAGTCCGTGTGAACGGGATTGTTTTGATAATCTTTGTCGCCTGTAAGTGAAAAACGCAAAGGAAAAACGTTTCAGTTTTTAGTACATCGTTTTTGTGTAAATGTAGGTTACCCTAAAGGCCCGTTCACACCAAGAACGATAACTATAAAGATATATTAGCGTGTGCTTGTCTGTCACTTTAAAAGGTTTGAGCTCATTTACAGCAGGATTCATTCTAAATGGCTGTCAAGGTTTTCATGGTTCACCCACTGGATAAAATCATTCTGAAAGCGATTCCAACGATATCGTTTCTCTGTGTCCGTAATCGTTGGTGTGAACTCTGCTATTCTTTAATATTGTGAACGATTTTTAGAACTATTTCTTTATCGTTATCTTTATAGTTATGTTGGTCCTTGGTGTGAACGGTCCTAAAACAGTGACTAATGAGCTGGAACTGAACAAGCCGGAATGGCTTGAGAGTGCGTTTAAGTGAGTGATTGTAAACGCGTTAAACAGAGAGGTAATACATCGTTTATTCCCAACTTTATGTTTATTTGGCTAAAGGCTTTCAGACTGTGTATTTCTTGGTGGAACTCAACCTGATGGTTTTGGCCATTTAGTGCTCGTTGGTGGAAGAAAAAATAAACAAAAAAAGTGATTTTTTTTATTTTTTTCAGTTTTATTCTGAAGATTACTGATTTTATACTTTTTTTTATACTTGTCATTAAGCTCAGTTGTGCTTTCAAATGTGTTGTATAGTAGCTATTACTATAACTATTACTCTGTTTTTTATGATTCAGGCTTGAAGTAGGCTACCTAAAACAAAGTATTTTCAAGATTGCCAAACGGCCATTGCCCTTTTTGGACATCAAAACACCATAAAACTCTCATCCACTTGCTGACTCGATTTTGCCCGTTTTATTCTGGATCTAAATTATGTGCACCAGTTGAAAAATGCTGAATGCAGTGTGAATTTGACATAAATCACTACTGAATTGTACCATGAGGGCCCTTATAGTCTGAAATTGGTTTTAAGATGGAGGATGAGAGTAGATGTGTGAAGATTGATTGAGGGGAGATGAGTCAGCCATGAACCACAAATCTGAGAATCATCAGCACTTCAAGTGTAGATTTAGCTGATGGTAAACTACATTGGCCTTCAAGAATGATGACGCTCTAAAACCATGTGCTTTCACTTCTAGATGAGTGAGCAATTCAACAGGAATCCTGAGAACTCAGTTTTGAATTAAAAGAAATTCTTGGCTAAAGAGATGACAGATGCTTCCTCTCTCTTTCTTGCACACTTTCTTTCATTTCCCCCCTCCTCTCTATCTCTCGCCCCCTCCGAGTTATATTTGTTCAGAGACCCGAGGTCACATGCAGAAGCTGAATGCTGGCAGGAATGATTTCACCATGCTGTTCCTTGGCTCTGTTTGTATGACAGAGAACAGATCAGTTGTAGTAGCTGTGAAAAAAAGATCAAGGATACACGATATAAAATAAAGAGTTTATAATTATTTGTAATTGTACTGCAATACTGCTAAATACTGTATACATAATCACTACATTTTTCATACTTTTTTTATATAATATTTTATATACATTTTATTATACAACAGTTCCACACTTTGAATCTGCACAGAATCCCGTCTGTCCATTAGTGCGGGGGATTTTAGTGAATCTTTCTGTAGGCTACATTGGTAGCCAGTAGGTGGCGGCAAATGATTGTTTTTATGAGTGAGTCATTGAATCAATCCTTCAAAAACACTGAGTAGTTGTCTCAATTTGAAAGATGTGCCATCGAGGATATCCCGTTTCAGAAAAGTAACCATTACGAAATTGTTTTTCCTTGTGAGGTGTGAATTATTGTAATTTCTGTCTTCCATTGGAATGAAATGGTTACTTTTCTGAAATGAGACAACCTCAATGATGTATGCAGCCGACAACCTCTAGGATGCATCCTTCATAATGAGACACAGCATCTCATGAAGATACAAGTAACAGTCTTTATGAACGAGTCACTGAGTCATTCACTGAGCAAAGCTTATTAATTTGGTAAAAAATACAATGAAACAGTAATACTGTGAATTTCTATTTTAATATTTTTTAAATGTAATTTATTCCTGTGATGGCAAAGCAGAAGTTTCAGCATAATTGCTCCAGTCTTCAGTGTCACATGATCCTTCAGAAATCATTCTAATATGCTGCTTTCCTTTTAATGAACACACACACACACACACACATATTTATTTATTTATTATTATTATTTTTATTTTATTTTTTTAAAGTGATTTTTTTTTTTTTTAAATAGAAATCTTTTGTAAAATTATAAATTTCTTTTATGGTCAATTTAAAGCATCATTTAAAGCAATATTATGTACTGTATAATGTAAAAAAAAAAAAAAAAAAGTGTGTATGTATTAATAATGAATGGAAATTTGTATAAAATAATATGTATATTTTAAAATAATATGTTTTTATTTTAAAATACAGAATTTATTACTCACTGACAACCCAGGAGTTCAGATAATACATTTTATCAGTGGCTGTGAATTTCACTAAAAAAGACTCGTATCATAATTAATGTTTTTCTGTCTAATTCTGCAGCCTTACAGTTGCGATATATTGAGTCACAATCATGACCAATATCTCGCCAGCATGTTACGTGGGGCGTTAGGAATGACATCTCTGCAGTCTGTCGGTGGAATATCTAATTAACAACATAAAGGAGAAGAGAAAAAAGAGGCCATGACAACCAGGCTCTTACAGATAAAAACTAATTTTCATTAGGCACAGAGTGACATGCAATCTGGGAACGGCCTCGTGTGAAAAGTTCACTGATAGTCGCTTCGTTTCATCCCTGTTTCCATCTCTGGAATTTCTCCATCAGTTTTCTGCACATTTGCAGCTCATCAACGCTCCCTCATGAGACATTATTAAAGACGATTTGAGAATATCACACAGGTTATTATCTGGCTTGTAATTACGGAAGCCCGCTCCTCAAAGGCTCAAAAGAGTCGCCGCAACATTCTCCTGATTTCTCTTGATAAAAAATAATTTAGACTAAATAAAGTCTGTGCATTTTGTGTATAGGCTACTTCCTTTTATTGAAATTACTTGTCTCTCCGTGGACCTGCTTGTCCATCAGCTGGCCATTGCCTGCTTCTGTTTCGCTTTTGCATTCTTGATCATCTGGACGTGTGTCAGGTTTTGTTATCATATTTTGAAATGATATTTTCCATCCACTATTTCCCCAGTGACTCAGCGTGTGGTAACGCCTCAATGGCGCAGCAGGCAGCTGCCACTGACTGGCCATTTTGTCTGTCACACTTCACTACCTTGGCTACCACTATCTGAACTCTAAAGGTCAATTTAAGTTTTTGTGTTATACAAGTAGTCAAGTGTCTTTTTTTTCTGACTGTCAGTCCAAAAGTGTTTATGAGAATAAAGGGACCAAAAACTCTCATATCTTGTCATCCTCAGACAATTGAGCAGTCATGAATGTGTTTTTGCTAGTCTCTTGCTGATAGGAGGCTTAAAAGAACCGTTCACAAAAAATAAAAATTCAGTCATTTAAATTTACGTAACCACAAAAAAAGAAATTGTGAATTGTTTCAGTCGCAATTTTTTTTTTAGTGTTTTTTTGATGGCCGATATCTTTGAGATCAGGGTGGCTGATAAAAAGCCAGTATATATATATATATATATATATATATATATATATATATATATATATATATATATATATATATATATATATATACATACACAATATATACAAAAACAAATATATATGTCTATATTTTACATTTACATTTATGCATTTAGCAGATGCTTTTATCCAAAGCGACTTACATTGCATTCCAAGGTACACATTTACTTTCTTATCAGTTCTTGCTTTCCCTGGAAATCAAACCCATGACCTTGGTGTTGCAAGTGCCAACGCTCTACTGTTTGAGCTATGTCTATATATGTCTAAACTGTATATGAAAAGTATTATAGCGTTTGCTATTATATAGTAACAAAGGAATACAATATGTATGTATATATATATATATATATATACACACACACACATATTTATATATATATATATATATATATAAATATGTGTGTGTATATATATATATATGTGTGTGTGTGTGTGTGTATATATATATATATATATATATAATATATATATATATACATACATATTGTATTCCTGTGTTACTATATAATAGCAAACGCTATAATACTTTTTCATATACAGTTTACTTTGTTTAACAGTTAAACACAAACCATAACTAATGAAGACGGAGCACTGTGTGCTCTGGCAATAGACCGTAAAAAAATGGCTCTGCCGCTGCCTTTCTCAGAGCCAGCATTTTCAGCGCCATCAAAATAAAAGTCCAACTTCTAACACATCGTCCAAAGAGAACAACTTATTGGCCGATATTTTAACAATGCCAAATATCGACAAATGATTTTTCGGCCTTGGGGCTATATTGGTCAACCACTACTTCCAAAAAGGCGCATTGGTTCCCAATCAATGTAACTGAAAATAGATACTTCCACAATTATTAAAAATTTCTCTTTTGTGTTCCTCAGAAGAAAGAAAAAGATGCAGGTTTGGAACAACATGATGGTGAGTGAATGATGACAAAATTAAACATTTTTGGGCCAACTATCCCTAAGTGATGGACCAACATGGCATAAAAACATCTTGCCACACAGTGGTCAAATTTTCTAAAATTGGGGGCCATTTAAACGCTTTTCAGACTCCCAACAGGCCACCGTTTTAGAAACTATTGCCCATTCATGTGCTCTACAGAGGACCCATTCTGATTCTATTACATTTCCTCTGCTGTTTCCCTTTTCTCCTCAAATATGTTTCCAAATGCCTTTTACAATATCAGAGAAGCAGGTAAGTGCATTTATGCTTTTGAAATTTTGAAACAGGTCACAGCTAGTCCATGATGTTAAGCCACATGAAATTGCAACCTTTTTTTAATATGCCTATAAACGATGGATGCTGATTTGAAGGGATAGTGCAATCAAAAATGAAAACTTTTACTTACGTTCATGTTGACTTAAATTTGTAAGATTATCTTTTTTCAGACAACAAAATCAAATATTCGTTTGGATGTTGATGCTGCTCTTTTGCATTCAATTGCATATATATGAGAAATGGGAGAAATTTTTTTTTATGCTTTTGCATTCTCACAAAAGTTTTGCATTCCCCCAAGAAACTTTATGTTCATTCGCAAATAACTCAAAAGTTGTCAACGCAGTTTCTTGGGGAATGCAAAACATTTGCGAGAGACTGTCACGTATGGCTCTGAGACATGAAGGTTGAGGATCCAAATGCAGTATTTATTGAACAGGGTAATCCAAAGACGTAATCCAAAGTACAGGCAAGGTCAAACACTGGCAGGCAGGGAACACGGGCAAAAGAGTAATCCACAGAACAGGCAAGAAATCCAAAAACCAAGAGACATGAAACCAGAGAGAATGCTCAGAATTGCAGTGTAACACTAAACAAGACTTTGCAGGGAATGAATGTGAAAACCAGGCTAGAGAGTGCTGATGATTCCAGGCAGAGAATTATGGGAGATGTAGTTTGTGAGGGAATGACAATATTCTGATGTGGAGTGCCCGCTGGTGGCTCTCAAGGGCACTTCAGCTGGTGACCGTTACAGAGACATTGCAAACATTATAATACATTTTTCCTCCCATCTCATATTTATTTGTCCCTTTAGGGGCTCCATAATATATCCCAGTCTTACTAATCCAGCGAGATTATTTGATCCAGATCAAAACCAAGATTTGATTTTGTAATCTAATCTGATATCAGAATTTTTCTTCTTCTTTTGAACAACACATTTTTTAAATATCTGATCCAATCCGATAGCTGAAAACCGATCATATTGCTTTTGAACAACTGGGTCCTGGTCACCATTCAGTTTAATTGTATGGAAAAGAGTCAGCTGGTTGGCATGAATGACTGAGAAACTTGTATCAAAAGACATGACAGTCAATTCATAAAAATGACAATATACGTGTGGTCCAGTATTTCACAATCTGAAAGTGTCTGTGGAAGAGGAGGGTTCAGATTTTCTAAGTAGATAAGTATTAGAGGCGCTTTCCTGTCTGCAATAGTGAGCGCTCGGGAGGTCAAGGATTTCCTCTTGGAGCGAGCTCTTCAAGTTTGCTCATGTTCGCTCTGACATTTTAAGTTTCAAGAACATCCTTTCTATACTGAGTTTGACTTCTGATCCCTCGGGAGTCTTGGACCCGTTATTCTGTCAGTGAGGATTTTTCAGGGAGTCTTTATATCTGCAGGGATGATGTTGTACTATTAGGTTTTTAATGACTTTCTTCATTATTTTCAGACATTGTTCAAATTCAGCTTTCCTCTAGCCTGTATAGATTTTAGCTGAGCAAAGGGAACATATCAGATAAATACTGTTCGTACTGTATTCAAAATGTTTGGGTCAGAAAGATTTGATTAATCATTGATCAAAACGAGACAGTGGCAAGGAACTGACTCCATCAGTTGACAGAAATGGAAGGAAAAAAACTCTTGGGAGAAAGCAGGCTCATTTGGGCGGGCCAGTTGTCCTCTGGCCAGACGAACAAACATGGTGTGGTTATGATTCCAGGCTGCATCACAAGTCAGATTGTAGATCGATATCATCCAGTTTCCTTCTGCTTGAAGATCGGGATACATTATCAGGATACACCGTATGCCGGTGGGAGGAGGAGTTGAAGCTGGCCATAGGGGTCTGTGCAGAGGACTTGTCTGGTTCCTTTGGTCTTTGCTGAGGTTTGTACCAATGGCTGCCGAGTCAATGAGGTCTTCACAGGAGGTCTGTCTCTAGGGCTCGCCTAGTTGTCATGGTCTCAGCTGACATTCAGGGCTGTTGTGGTTGTGTCTAGGTGCAGGTCCACCATCTGGTCTGGATACGGACCAGTTCCCGGCTGACTACGATAACCTCGGGCTAAGAATGAGACAGAGAGACTAATATCAGCGTAGATGCCTTTCCTCTTACAATGTAACAAGTACATTGGATGTTATGGGAAGTGTTCCCGGTTCCGCTTGACCTGATTTATGCAGCCTAACAATCCTTAAGGGATTTAAATTATTGAAATGTGATATTATGTATGCCAGGTTAAAGAGATTTTGGTCTTGAATTTAGATTTTAACTGACAGAGTGTCTGCTTCCTGAACAATGCTCTACTGTCAAGGTGACAGGAATAAATTGCATTTTAAAATGTATTAAAATAGAAATGATTTTAAATTTGAGTCATATTTCACAATGTTACTGTTTTTATTGTATTTTTTAAACAAATGCAGCCTTGGTCAGCATAAGAGTTCTTTCAAGAATATTAAAAAAAATCTTACTGACCTCACATTTTTGAACGGTAGTGTATTTTTTTACATTCACTACGCAGACTGCAGAACACAAGCTGACCACAGCTCTGAGTTATAGGATATTTAATGTCACCCTATGAGACAGTAAATTTTAGTAGGCAAGTTTGGGAACTCAGCAATGGAAAACATGAGACATTGCAGATTTGCACTGTGTTGTGGACATCTGCCATGTGTGTACTGGTAAATCCAAACATTCCTGTCTAGCATACCAATATGAGCTTCTCTTTTTCACTCACTCAGTTATTTTTCCATTTATGGAGTCAATCATATCAGAAACATTTCCTATTTTGTAGACAATTGTTTATCTGATGGTTTAGACTAGAGTGACTAAATGACAGAAATGGGAGGGACATACTGTATAATCCTGCCCATCACAACATGATCAGTTTACCTCATGTCATTTACAGTAACACTTTTTTCAGACTTTATCTCCTCCAACCAAACTAACTTTGTCTCTCATTACAGACAGAAAATCACAACTTTTGACCTTTTTCCGCATCTTGTGTGTGCACGATATAAACATGTGAAAAGTCTGGTTTTGTCTTCATTCTAAACTGATAATGATAAGCATTTGAACATTTGAAACGTGATCATCAGTTACAGTAGTAAAAGTAAAATGTGATAAACAATGTGGTCCAAAATGTCTGAAACCAGAAGTGAAAATGCTTCCGTTTTGCATTTTTATAATGTAATACACTTCCTCATTAAATTTGATATTATCTGCATAAAATTATTTTATACAATGTCTTAATATACAATGCCATTCAACAGTTTAGGGTCATTATGTTTTTTTCTTGAAAGAAATTAGTACTTTTATTCAGAAAGAATGATTTAAATTGTTCAAAAGTGACATTTACATTGTTACAAAATATAATATTCAAATCAATGCTGCTCTTTTGAACTTTCTATTCATCAAAGGATCCTGAAAATAATGATACATTTTTCTAAAACATTTAAAAAATGTTCACCAAATCAGCATATTAAAATGATTTATGAAGGATCATGTGATACTGAAGATTTGAGTAGGCTGCTGAAAATTCAGCTTTACGGGAATAAATTATTAATAACAATAATACAAATAATATATTAAATATATTTTATAAATGATATATTAAAATAGAAAACAACTCATTTAAATTGTAATAAATAATTCCCTCTTTCCCTCAGCTCCACAAGTTAGTGTAAAACCTGCTCATGTTCTCAGAATGGTTCGCAAATGATCCAAAGAGCATCGTGTGCTTCAGTGGAAGCGATCACACACTTTTGTACAAAGTAGCTCAAAGTTTTATTTAGACTAGTGACCTAAAAATAGTGCAGAATATTAAACATTTCTCACTCACTTTCCATCACAATGTTTCTTTGTTTAAAATGGCTTAAAATCCAAAAACTTTATTTATTTTAACATTTAAATTAGATTTAGATTTTCAGTGTGGAACTCACTGTATATTTCTACAAAGCTCTAAAAACAGCAATTCAATTCAGCATAAGCAGACAGGCAGACTTTGGCAGACATGTCAGACGTTTGGAAATTGAGACGTTCTCAAGTGCTAACAGCTATGTTTTCAGTCTATACTAGTACTATGAGAGATTTGGGGTTGTCTTTTCCAAGATATTGAGAAAGGTGAACACTTCTTAGGGTCGGAGGACCCAATGAGGCTTATTTTTCAGGAATGATTTGGTTTATATTGCCTCTTTCACCTCACTATGGGCTACAGTATGAGTACATTTGTGCGGTTATTTTTTCAAAGCCACTGTGACCCTGACACTCAGATAACTAAAGAATGGCACCCCTTCTACCTGCTGTTTTCCCCCTAATCATAGGCACTTTCTCTCTCTGTCGCTTTTTCTCTTTCTCCCATCCATCGATCAGCATGCTGTCTTTGTCCCCGATTTCCCTCCATCTTTTCAGTTACTCAGAGTCAATTCACATGCTTTGTCTCTCCTCTTTTCAGTTGAAGCAGCTCAATCCCCAAATCAATGTCCTCTCTATTCTTTCAAATGCAGGGAATTTGTTTTTCATGCATCTCTTTGAGCCATTTGATGGAGCCAGAAAGGGGTGTTGGATGTTGAGGGCCATGCAGAAAAGAAAAAAGGAGTGAGAGAGTCATCTTCTGTGGAGAGCGAGAAACATAATTGGAGTCCAATTCAAAAATAGAGCAGTCAGAAAACTGCTGGTTTTATCGCTCTTATTGCTGTTTTCTTGTCTGTGCTGTTTGAGAGAGTGGTGTGACACACATTTTAAACTCTGAATAGTGGCCTACCATGCTACAATAGAAGAATTGCATGGGCATACATGTAAATAAATCAGTTATTTTCTACAGATCAGAAAGCATTAAGCCATTGTGAACAAATGCAACAGTGCACACAAACAAGAGCTCTGAAAGCACAGTATCGGAAGAAATTTGAATGTTGTGTTGTGGTTGCTAATCCCTTACGTGCGTTGAAAACCCTGGAACACCTTTGGTTCCCGGTCAATGAGGCCTACAATCAGTCAGTTACAAAAATAAATACAAAACCTGTCCTAATTGAAAGAAAACAAGTTGACAAAAAGATCAAATCCAATATTTGGTGATAATATTGCATAACGAGAGATTTATAAGCTATTTCGATCATTCACAACAAGTGTGACTGTGCCATTTTGTACAAAATAAAAGCATTTCAAAACAAACTTCCTGGTTAAACGTTAAAGCACAGTACAATTTATTATTATATATATTTTATTGAATATTGTCAAAATGATCTAGAAATACTGCTTTTTTCATTCAAAAAAGGTGCATAAACTTAGATTAATGAGGCGTATGATCAGTCAGTTACAAAAAAGAAATACAAAACCTAGGTGAAAGAAAACAAGTTGGGAAAAAAAGATAAACAAGGTGGGGAAAAATCCCCAAAAAGTAAAAAAAAAAAAAAAAAATGTTGGGAAGTAGTTATACACTGTGTGAGAGAAGTCAGTAAGTTTTAGTTCAATGCGATAAGATTAACTTACATTTTCAGGGAAAAGAAAAAAAGGTCAAAACGACCCGAACACAAGGGTAGAGGTCAGAGGTCTATGAGAGAGACCCTTCTGGAACATAAATCTGATGGCAAAGGTCACTTTAACAGTCTGTTCCCCTGGCAGAAGCAAAGAAGCATATCGCACACAATGATGGACACTATTTAAAACTATTGGCTCATATGTGCCACGTATAATTTCCGCACTATTAGCTGCACCAAAGGCATTTGTAAATATAACTAGATTTTTAAAACCATGTTAGAGTGTTTCTTAACAGTTGCTAGGTTGTTACCCGGGAATTGTCACGTTCTGGATGATTACTAGGGGGTTGCTAAGGTGCCGAGTTGTTGCTATGTGGTTGCTATTAGTCCACCCCCAAGTTTACATATTTCCTAGATATGGCTTTTAAGGTAACAAATTGTCTTTATATATGTACCATGTATTTGATATATTTACACCCTCTTTCTCTTTCTTCCAGCCATGTCTTACTATTTTATTCATTGGCCCACTTTATCCCAGGCAGGTTGAGTCCATAAAAAGCAGGTGTTGTAGATGCAGGACATTCCGCTCACGTGGAAGGGGTTGTCATCGTATTTATCCACGCTCGAGTGCTCAGTGGAGCCAATTGCACACAGCAAAAGAGACGGAGAAAATTGCACATGACCCAGATAATCTGGGTAGACTCTCTGACAGGGCTTAATTTAATTACAGGGCAATTAAAGATCAGTATGAAGCAGCGAGAGGTCGGCCCCACCACAGAGTTGATGATCTCCCACAAGGCATCTACCTGCTGGCATGACAACCACTCACGAGCACGATGCATTACACGCTGCTGGGGAGAGTTAACTCAAGAAGTAGGTGATGAAGGCAGGCAATTTAACATTTTTGTATTTTCATTTTATTTTTGAATGCATGCATTATATTTAAAGTCATAGAGGCCTCCGCACAAACTAAAAATTTATGTTAGCTCAGTAGCTCACTATACACATTAAAGGTAGGGTAGGCAATTTTCAGAGAGGCTAGCAATAGCGAGCTAGCTTTGAAAGCATAAGATCCCACCCTCCCTTCAGAGCGCTCTACAAAGGCACGCCTCCTTCAAAACAGCAGGGAGCAAACACGAGCATCAGGAGAGATGGTTAAACTACCTCAAAGTAATATATAAACATAAACAAATTTAAAGAGCACTGACCTGTATCACCACTGCTGCAGATTTAGGCATTGATAGAATTGCCAATAGCCGCGTTTCCACTGTCGGGCCAGGGCCGGGCCGTGCTAGTGCGTGCCAGGGCCAGTCGCATTTCCACTGTCACTTCCGGAGCTTCATCGGGGCTTACTCGGGGCCAACGGCCAGGATTTCTGGCCCGTCAAATACCTTGGGCCAAAGCGGGCCAGCTCGGGCTAGAGGAGTGGTTACGATCAGAGGCGGGAGACGATCAGAGTCGGGAGACGGCAGCATCGGATGATTCTGTCAGCATTAAAGACTTTCAAAATAATTTAACTCGCGTTCATGTTTGAATGCCTTCTGTTTGTGATGCAAAAGACTATGCGCGCTAACCATTACCATAGTAAACAGTAAATGCTTGAAGATACGCATAGTAAAAAAACATAGTGAACGCTTGAAGAAATCATACCAATCATAAAGGCTATCACAATCATGTTTTTATTTTATCTGTCAGTAGCCTACGTCTTGTCTCTATACCGGACTATCATAAAATAAAGCAACTTTTTTTTCGGGAGCTTCCTCTGTTTCTCTGACTGAAAATATCTGTATGGGAGTCGAGAGAGTGCTAAAGCTCCTCAGATCGTATTTTTGGTGGCATATATTTGTAGAAATTATCATTCTTTCTAAATGTGATGTAAATCCTGTAGCCTAACTACCAAATAAACAGAAACAGACGCGACTGAAGAAGTAAGTGTGTCCTCTTTCTTTTGTGAAATAGACCTAACGGTAATTTATTGACTAACGTGCAATTTTGACAAATTAATTCATTATGATCAATGTATCACTTTTTATTGTAAACCTGTGGTAAAACATCGATGCTTGGGTTTTAAATATTCAAGTAAACAACAAAAATGCCAGCAAACGGTCACTTTTATCATGTTTGTTTTCAACGCTGTTTCCAGTGATTTCTGATTAGTTTTCTGATAAAACTTCCATTTGTTGGTGAAATGATGGGTTAGTGTGACGTTGTTCCAGAGAGGCGTGTTACGGGAGTGTTTTAGTGAAGCGCTGTGGAGCTTCTGGCCCGACAGTGGAAACGCAGGCCCGGTGCTATTAGCCCGAGGCTATTAGCCCGGCACGGCCCATTTAAAGCCCTGGCTCGCACTGGCCCGACAGTGGAAACGCGGCTAATGATACGCATAAATTCGAGTCACAAACCGCTCCGAGTATAACGCCACGGGTTTCCATCTCTTCCAAATTAGTGGTTATAGTGTGAAAGTAGCATAGGCTAGTTGTTTTGGTTCAGGAGGAACTGTAGGAGGGAGGGTACAGACGTGTCTCTAAATATTCAAACGAAACCTGCACCAGATTGACCTCTCGATACAGACATAAAAACAACCAGAGCACTTAAACAAAAGTAATAACATCAGACTCTGGCACTGAGCCATCATTTTATCACACCCGTTTCTGGTGCACACAGATAAATGGCGGCAGAGCCCAGCTGATGTGTTTTCTGCCCCTCATAACTGTCAGCAGATGTTTAAACCTTAATTTATGGCAACTTGACTTTACTAGTTTTTAGAGCTACACGATTCTGCATGATGAATTTTGTTTCAAACAGGGATCACGATTCTCCCACGATTCTGGACAGACAACCAAACTAAATATCATGTAATTTACTAGAGGTTCTGACAAAATGTTAATTGCTGCAGTCTATTTATCTATGTTTGAATGAATGATTCAATGACTCACTTGTAAATATATATATTTCACTTGTTTCATTTCTGGATGAATCAGCGCTTTTTGAACAAATCTCTTGAATGAATGATTCAATGATATACATTTTTAAGTAACTTGTCGATGTAGTTGATACAATCGTTATTTGAAGCACTGTTACTTTCAAAAGTTGGATTTGCTCTATTTTGATCACTGTCATAGACATCAGTGTTTATATCCGAACTATAAACTTTTATCCCAGTACTTCTGTGATAATATTACTAATAATATAATATAAGATAATATAACTCATCTTTGATCACCGAAATGACATATTTAAACGTTTCTTTTTTCTTGTGAAAATAATGTATTCATGCCTTAAAACAGCTTGAATGTAACTCTACACCCTTGTTTCATTAAGTATATGTGGAACCATGAATATGTAAATGAGTCCCTGCCTCCACTCAATCACACGAGCTCAGAGATCCACTTGGTCAACTTTACTGTAGTAAACACTACACGATGGCAAGTGGAAATACTGGTTTAATTCAGCCATATATGTTTGAACCAGAAACTGATTCAGAAGAAGTGGAAGAGTGAATTATGCATGTGAATTGTTCAAAGCATTTCTAAGGATACTAATTTTTAGTACCATTCTGATACATCGACTTGTAGACGACAAGTTGATGTATCAGAATGGTACGGTAATAAAAAATTTGTATCCTTAGAAATGCTTTGAACAACTGGCATATAGTTTAACATATTGTAATATACATCATATACATAAATTACTCGCTATATTGCTAAATGTACCTGATTTTTCATATCAACAGAAAAATATACAGGGATAGCCTGGCTTCTCTTGACACTCCCCTGCTTCGCAGTTAGTCAATGATATGCTAAAGCCCGCCCACATGTTGACGTGATTGGTTCCAACATGTTTGTGACATAGAGAACAGGGGTGATTTCAAACTTTGTTTTTGAGGCTGTCTTTGGTTCACTGCAGTTTTAAGGAGAAAATACTCAGCAATGGTGTTGACTGATGAATTTGCACATCGTTTGTCTTAGAGCATATTAAAACCACCACATAGACATATAAACAACATTAAAACAACATTAGGTATTTTCCTACCTAAACAGAGGCAGACAAAAACCCACATTACGCTGACTGACAGCAGGTGTCATTGATCTACGATTACTTACTCCCCAACAGCCATCAATCACTCCTCTCACCTCAACATATCCTGGGGGCCAGAAGGAGGATTTCCTCAAGAGCAGAGCTGAACCGTGAGATTGAGTGTGACAATTTCCCTGCCGCCGCAGCGGAAAGGCTCATCCATTTCCCATCAGGAATCGCCAGGAGTGTGTAACATTTGTTTCAGAAAGAACACAAAACTACTGTACTGTGCTGCCCACAGATCTGAGTCATATAGATCTTATAGATTAATTTATTTTGATTCACAACAGTGAGTCATACCTCATCTCTCTCTTGCTAAAAAATACTGGGTTTAGTGTGTCTCAGGAAAAAGCATGTCGCAAACTGAATTGTTTTAAAGTCAAGCTAGGCAGATGGTATCACAACACATCTTTAGAAGTAAAAGTTACATTTTAGTGGAGATTAAAAAGCTTTTTAAATGTATGTGAATGTGAACAGTCTGCAAAGTTGTAAAGCTGAAAGTGAATCATAAAGTTAGTTTATCTCAAAAGAAAGAGGCTTTCTTTTGCATTAAGAGGTTTGTTGATGGACAGACTCTTGTTAATGCTGATGGTGAGGAATTACAGTTGAAACATCTCATAATGTACCTCAAACTGAGTAGTGTATGACTGAGAAACGTCCCGCTCAAACGAGTCGTTTGGAATTCGAATCTATTTTTGTTAAGTTCACGTCACAACTTACAACATTTGCATAATGCCCGCCTACATTCTGCGTGGACAGGACATTTTAGCTCGTTCGTATGGATATCATGCCGTCAAGACGCTGTGCTCTACACTGTGAAAGTAAATTCGGTTTATTTTCACTTCCAAAAGATGAGGCTGTGAATAATCAGTGGTTAAAATGAATCTTTACCAGAGATACTGGTCAACTTTTCCTGAGTTCCCTTCATTTTACTGACGACTGCTTCTCAAATCTCGGAGTTCAACCTCAACGCAGGATTCGCAAAACGCTTGCTCTAGAAAGATGGGTCTGTACCCAGTTTATTTAGACCAACTTGTTTAGAATCACAACCTGTAAGTATGAGTAATTATTGATGTATATATTTTCTACCGGGTGTTCAAAATACTTCGTTTTGTGTTTTATATTTTGTAGGTCTCCTGCTAACTGAATAACTCACGTTATTACTGTCTTACTATACTTCTGCTAATCAGCTGCGAAGTTGAACCACTATTTCTTAAAACGGCATCTATTAATGCAGATTGTCTGTCATTCTTACTACTTTGAGTAAAAATAAAGGATGGAGCAAGTTTTGTTTTACCAACGTGTGTTACATCAGTCATTCCAGTTGAGCTCGGCTAACGTATGCACCGTTATCGATACAGTTCCCGCATGTGGACCGCAAAAAACTGGAAATATACACATGGGTTTGTTGATGGACAGACTCTTGTTAATGCTGATGGTGAGGAATTACAGTTGAAACATCTCATAATGTACCTCAAACTGAGTAGTGTATCACTGTGAAACGTCCTGCTCAAGTCGTCCTTGCGATGGAGGTTCAGGTTTAATAACTAGTTCTTCCAATGTTTCATCTTCGCCTTCGGACTTGCGCTCAGATTGATATGGTAAAATCGATGTCATCGTTCGTTACTGTCTTTAGTTTACGGTGTACAATCGCTGCTGAGCTATAGGAAGCCTCCAGATGGAGCTGAAGTTAATTTATGACAATGGGTGTTTTTGTTTCCGACACGCAGTAGACCAATCACAACAGACTGAGCTGTCTGACCAATCAGAGCAGATATAGCTAGTGGAAAAGATTTAGAGATTGATTCATCCATGGAGTCGTTTGAGAATCATTGATAAAAGTGGTGATGTGCAATGTATATTATGAGTACATTTTTTTACCATGTAAACCTGTTGTAAAATAGCATAGGGGCACTTTAAGTCTTTGCAACAGTGCACTGTCAACGATTTTTTTATCACTTTGTGCGCATGTACAGATTATTCAGTCCTAACTTGGATTATCACAATATAATCTATAGCCTATATCACTAAAATATTTATCACTATACATATAGGCTACAGAACAAAATAGAATATAATATAAAAATGGGAAGGACTTCTTAATATAAGACAGAACTTTACTTGCTAAACTAACTGCATAAAATTTCATAATAATTTGTAAGGTCTAATTCTATTTCCAAGTGAGTTTCATCCATAAATAAATAAACAAATAAAAACATTCAGCCAAGACTGACAAGCATAAAGAAACAGAGCAGTGCAGGAAATTCAGTTCTAGTTGGGAAATAATCATTTTGAACTATTTTCAAATAATATTTTGCATTAAAACGCATTTTTTTTAACATAAAATTATAAAATAATTTAATCTGAAATCATTATATTAAGGCTTTCACAAAAATAGTCTATTACAATATACAAAATAATTGGCCTAGCAAAAAGATGAACAACACTGCAACAATAAAGTGATATTACGTTTTTTTAAAAATTGTTTATATACTAAAAGTGGTACTTGAGACCCACAAAACCATTCACTCATGACTTAATCTTCAGACCAAGCCTGCAAAACGCAAAACTGCAAGCACATTATATGCTTAAGATTTTGTAATTGCTTAAGAAATTGTTTTCCCTACATTAGACACATCACTCAAAACTAACATCTTTTTTGTTTAATTTGGGAAACACTGCCATTCAAATGCCACATTCATTTTCCGATTACCATCATGCGTGAAAACATGCATAATTTGCTCACTTAGAAATCAAAACTCAATGTTTTGAGAAACAAATAAAATTTTTAACCTTGCATTTCTGTTTATTTTGTAAATATATACAGAATATACATAAAGTCATCACCTTTATTTATAGCGCTTTATACAATAGATTCACAATTGTAACAAATTTAAATTCTGCTGTAAAGCAGCTCTAACAAGCCAATAGTGCCTTTATACAGCAGTTCAGTGTTGATTCAGGTCAATAACTGTAAAGTTCATCAATTGTGCATGCATAATGTATATACAGTGTATTTATGCACATGCATAAAGGTGTGACAAACTCATTTACACTCCACCGCACTAAATTAGCCTATTTTAAAAATGAAATTGACTGACATCTGAAATTATTATAAATAAAAACGTTGACTAATAAACAATTTTAGTAGTTCACAAGTTTTGGACAATTTATTTTTATCATAAGTATATCACTGATTTATTTTTATATAATTCAATCAGCTATACACCTTTATAGACTCGGTCAGAAGGAAATGCTCAACAGGAGCTGCTGATGTGCTGTCATGAAGCCTTTCTGCCTCTGATGGATGTTTTCCTCTGTCTGGCTCTGCTAAAGGGCTCTGGAGGTCGTTCTCCTACTCAAAACGTGGTTATCACCACTCCACGGGCATGCAGCTGTCTTTGTGCCAGTGTTTCTGCCATGTTTAATTCATAGAGCCAGTCTGGCATGTGACTGCCTTTAGTTACACACAACTCTAAACCCTGAAGCTCTCCAGCAAGCTTCCTCAATGCACTATACTCTCACTTGACTTGTTCTGATATTTTCATCATCTCTCAAAGGGGTGTCCTCATTCACTAAACCCATTTTTTTCCCACACTGCTTCGCAAGATTAATTTTCTTTGCTGATTAAAAATTAATTGTGGCATATGAATATATTTAGTATGAATATTATAATACGTGCATTGTTTTTATAGGCTAATTTAATAATTAACATTAGTAATGATTTAAGTGAGTCATTTTATTTGCTCAATTCATTCTTTATGAGTTGATCAAAAAAAAAAATTAGCTTCTTCTCTAAAGGAATTTGATTATGATTTATTTTGTCAGGAGCAGCAAAATGTTCCAATTTGAAAGATAAAATGTGAAAAAAAGAGGAAATAGGTTAGACTTGTTTCCATGGATACTTTCACATGGCAACTTTTCACTATGCACTGTGCAGTTTAAAGTGTTTTTAGTGTTTAGTGTTCGCTTCTGGAACGACGTAACTTGCTGCTTAACCATAGTACGAAGCATCGTTGAAGAAATCAACTTGCTCGTCACGACTGTTTCCCGAAACCGTAGGCTATCATCAAAAATTTGTTGTTTGTTCAACCACGTTGGCTATGATGTCAATGAGTAATATAACTTATTTTAATGAATCCATTTGAGATCGAATTAATGCTAGATGTTTAGCTATAAATTATAAAATATTTTGCTTTATTTCCAGATTCAATCGTAAGCTCGTTTTTACTTAGGCTAAGTATGCAACTAGAGCAAGTGCGCACGCACATCCACAGTCTTCAAACGGTGCTTTAAATCTCGACAAATTAAAAGATGAAAATTACATTTGTATAATTTGGCTATTCGAAATAAAATATATAGATAGCCTACTGAATGTCAGCGTGCTTATTTTGCTCAAGAAAAGGATTATCATACAAACAAGAAACGATGCTTCTATAACCACAGAACAGGTCGATAGCTGTCATTCCAACCACACAAATTCGCGATGCTGTTTGCCAGTGTGCGTTGGAAATATGATTTCGGGAAACACCGAGTCTTAGTTCAATAATAACGACGGAACTTGCGACCATATTTGCCTAACGATGCTTTTGGGAAACGCACCCCTGATAATGACGGAATTTGCGACCATATTGGCTGACGATGCTTTCGGGAAATGCACCCCTGTGTAGTGGCTTAAGTTGGCTACAAATATTTAAATTTTTATCGTTCAAATATTAGGCTACCAGAAACGTCTCCCTTGATCAGTAGCCTACACTAGAAGTCTTCTTACACCTGTGCTATCAATCACAAAATGCAACTTACATTCCCTCATAAAGTAGGCTTCGTCTGACATTCAAGTCACTCCATGTAGAAGAATGTCACATGGGGTTTTCTCAACCTGCACACAATCCGTGACTAAAGTAACCTTGTCCATCGCCATGACGATAAACACCCCCACAGCCTGTCCGCCCCTTGCGTTTGTCAACGTGTGGCTAAATCAGTGTGGAACAGAAGGTAGACAGAAATCACATCTAACTTACTTTGACAAAAACAGCCTAATGAATAAGTCATGCAGCTTTCCACACAATAGTTTGCTCAGTGCTGTTTAAAAAAAAAAAAAAAAAAAGATCAAATACGTTTTTTTTTTAATGAAAAAATGATTATAAAATGGCTACTTTTAAACAACTGCAAATTATTTTGTCATTTGTGTGCAATCACTTGGTTGGTTTGTTGGAAGCATTGAATGCCCTTCTTGTTTGTCTGTCAGCAGTTTAATATTTAATGTCACTTCCTTGTTTTTTAGGTTATGAGAGTTGATCTCATATTTTAAATATTTCTCTGCCACACGCCTAAAAAAACTCCTGCTTGGAAATAGTCTTCTAAGTTTTTATTCCTTCTAGAAGGCCTTTTCAAATTCATCCACCCCCCACCCCATTCCATTCCATTTTGCTCTAATATCTAATATCTGGGAAGCTGAAAGGCGGCATGCTTTTAACCTTTAATGCTTTTGCTTTACATGGGCTCTCAGTGCTAGTCTGCTGGAGAAGGGTATATTCTACATTGTTATTTAATTGCTATAGACTTAATAATTCCTTTCAATACCTTATTTTTATTTATTGCAAATGTACCTATACGTCTGTATAATCAGACAGTATGAGATCATACGACTGATGCAAGCATGTGAAGTGCTCTTTTTGTTTGTCTGTACTGGGTTTGTGTGTGTGTACGCTTTCCCTAAAGCACATCGCCCGTGTGTTTGAAGTGCCATCCTCCGTCTGTTGCCTAACAAAGCACATGTATCCCCTAAGCTTGTGTCCTCCACATTTAAAAACACAGGCTCTCAGCTCACCCTCACAGTCCTTTATTCTTCCTACACTTTATTTAAAATTACCATACAACTCATTGTCTTGCCATCAACGTGGTTATTGTGATCCAAGCAGCGTAATCAACACTGGAATCCAAAACAGATCATTCAAGTGTGGACATCAAACGAGTGGACCTTGAGCTCAAGAACAGCTTTAACAATTGCTATTTCATTACTGACTGCCTTTAGAGAGAGAAACAGGTGCACTTGTGTTTGCCATAAAAAGAGAGGTCATGTTATTTTCTGACCTCTGTACAAGTGCACAAGACAAGTGCGCACAGTACAAGATGTTCACAATAACAAGTTTGGATTCTTTTTCTAAAAATGGCCATGGGAGCAGCTGTGGCCTTATAGTGGAGCATCCAACTAAGCAGATAAGCATTGAAATACACTGTCGTTCAAAAGTTTGGGGTCAGTGAGAAGGAAAGGAAAATACTTTCATTCAGCAAGGATACATTAAATTGAACGAAACTGACAGTAAGTACTTTTACATTGTTAAAAAAAAAAAAAAAAACCTTCATAAAAGAATCCTGAAAAATGTATCGCAGGCTCCACAAAAATATTAAAGGGGGGGTGAAATGCTATTTCATGCATACTGAGTTTTTTACACTGGTAAAGAGTTGG
Source organism: Squalius cephalus (assembly GCF_949319135.1). NCBI lineage: Eukaryota > Metazoa > Chordata > Actinopteri > Cypriniformes > Leuciscidae > Squalius > Squalius cephalus. Next base: position 9,512,887 of record NC_137127.1, on the reverse strand, counting down.
ATTCCCATGCTAAACATGGACAAAGTTTCAAAAACTAAGTTGTACGTTTGAAGGAGTATTTTTGTTCCAAAAATACTCCTTCTGGTTTGTCACAAGTTTCGGAAAGTTTTTTTCGAGTATGGCTCTGTCTTACGTAAGATAGGGCGGAATTTCCTTATATGGGTCCTAAGGGCACTTCTCCGGTAAGATCGAGGCCGCGCGAGCACTCTTAGACCAGAGCAAGAGAGCGAAAGCAGTTCGCCATCAAAGCGCCCTGCCCGGCTTTTGGGAAGTCAATGTCACCAAAGAAGTGTGTTTTTGGTTGCCAGGGCAAGACAACCCTGCACAGATTCCCAAAGAACCCAGCGTTAAGGAACCCGTGGCAGTTTGTTTTCCTGAGCATAAACGGAGTTGTGTAAGACTGTTTGTTCCCTGCATTTCGACGATGATTGTTTTATAAACAAAGCCCAGATCTACGGATTTGCAGATCGTCTAATGCTTAAGGATCGAGCAGTCACAATGATAAAGGTTCGCGGTCGTGCGTTGGAACCGGACGGTGAGTAAAACTGTTTGTTGAACAAATGTCTCTGTGTGTTGTCACTAGCTTGGCGCGTTAGCACAGCTAAGCTTCGCCCACACGGCCCGCCCCCAGCCGCTCGTTTTTTTCCGGAAAGACTCGGTACAGCCTATCTTTATGTAAAAAATTTAATAAAACAAAATACTTTTTGGAGATATGAAGGATGCAATATTACTCTATAGGTACTCAAGATTAACAGAAGATTGAGTGAAAATGAGCATTTCACCCCCCCTTTAAGCAGCACAGCTGTTTGATGAAAATAAGAAATCAGCGTATTAGAATAATTTCTGAAGGATTACACTGAAGGCTATATAATGGCAGTCGAAAATTCAGCTTTGCCATCACTAAAGAACATTTTAAAATGTATTTAGTTTTAATACTTCTCAATGTTATACTTTATATTTTAGATACAGAATATTCGCAACCTTGGTGAGCAAATATCTTGCTGAGCTTTTGAATGGTATTTCCTCTTTAGATTGTATTGTTTCTGCAACTTTACATTCAACATGGAAAGTTCCTATTGAACGGCAACTTGTGAATCCACATGCCCGATTTCAAGAGATGCGGGGGTTTGACATCACACAAGCACTGTGGCACCCAGAGAGATAATGATAATGATACACAACTAATGACACACAGCTAACGATAAACATTCACTTCTTTGCGAATGAAATGCATCAATTAGTCAAAGTTCCCACAAAAGAAAATCTGTAAACACATGTCTGTGAATTACTGTAAAAGAGCTTTCTTAGTTGAGAATTGCATGCAAAATGTAAATACTATTATTGTTAGCATTATTTACCCTCTGCAATCTGAGGTGCAATCTGTCTTACTAACAATGAACATTTGCTAAGCAAATGCTGGCATTGCAATTTGTTTCTTTGAATGTATGAATCATTTTGAGCCTTAGGAAATGAAACACCTTTATGGTCATTTGCGTCCACATTCTAAAAAGGCAAGCTTTCCCATTGACTAGGCCAGGATTGTAATTATGGGTACTGATCAATATTACTGATTAGACAAGACTGACTAGTATTTCTTTCATCAAATTAGTTTTGCCCCGCCTCAAGCACTAAACAACAGGGGAGGTAATCAATCACCCTCCACATTCCCTATAAAGCAACACATCACACGTCATGCCAAACTCCTCGAATGGGTTAAATGATCAATGTCTAAAAGGTTGTAGATGTTTTTTCGCAGAAGAAGGAACATATGTTTAAACACAACAACACACCCACACGCCTCCACACACACCGGATATAGAGGAAATACAGTCACTGTGTGATCGGTGTAGTATCATGGCCAAGCAGATCTGGCTTTCGGCACCCTGCGGAGGCTGGAAAAGACAAATTAAGCAGCGGCGTGTAGAGCCTGTTCACACTGACATACATGAAACACAGTGTTAACGGAGGGCAGGAATGCCTTCGGAACTAATGAGAACAGTAGGAAAAATACTCAGAACATAAAGCTCCTTCGAATCCTATACAGACATCATCTCTGCTGTAATTGGTCTAAGAAACTTATACATAAGGGTCCAAAAATGAAAATGGGGGATGATTTTTTTCTTCTTTTTTCACTTTAAATTGGAAATAAAAGTTTTAGGATATTGAAATATATAAACAAAGAAAAAATGGTAACACTGGAGAATAAGGTCCCATTAGTTAACGAACAATTATTTGGAAATATTTAAAATGAAGGAAAAATGGTAATGCTTTACAATAAGGTCCAATTAATGTTAGTTAATGCATTAACAGTCAGCTATTTGTTATAGTTATGTATTCCTCTTTTTTAAAGTTATTTAATAAAAATACAAACTCAAGTTCATGAAATAATATTAACAGATACATCTTTTGATTTTAATTTGTTTTATGTATTGTATTTGTTTTTCATTGTTAGTTCATGTTAATGCAGTTAAACTAACGTTAACAAATGGAAACTTATTGTGAAGTGTTACCACAAAAAAATATGTAAAACTGAACATTATTTAAGGCATTCTGAAATTCATGTTAATTCATTTTGGGGTGTTTTAGAATATGAATGTTAATTTGCAATGAAAAATATTATAACGAGCAAAATAGAAGCATTTTCAAGGACAAAGACAACAAAATGAATAAGAAATATCTTAGAATATTTAAATAAAAATTCCTTTACGTTTAGGAAATTAGTAAAATGCTAAATAAGCAGTGGTCCTAGACTTTTGAACTTATTGATATAAATTGAATACATGAAGTATGTTGCTGAAAGGAAAATGTTAATTATAAAGTACTCAAAGTGTGTGTTTTTTTCTGAGCTTGAAGTGGCGTCAGATATTTAAATCACTGGACATATGGAAGGTAAAAAAGAAAGGAAAGGTTACGTTTGCCGTTAGATGAAGTAACGACAGTTCACTGTAGTAATTGAACCTTTTTTGGACTGAGATTAAATCCTTTTTTTGTGTGTGTGTGATGTCTCTGTGTGTGACACTTTTAGCTCAACATGTCTCTTTCACTCCTTTATCCCTTTGCTAAGATTTGATCATTTCATCTGTGCCATGGTTAGCAGAGAGCTTATCCTCACAGTCTGATCTTCCACCAAATCCTGAGCTTTTCTACCAAAAGATACGAGCAATCTGACAGGGCAAAGACTTTAGTGAGAGCAAGAACATGTGATACTCCAGTCTGCAGATATGGTTTCTTTGAAAGAACGCCATCAAAACAAAATCATAGATTTCATTTTCTTGGGGTCTTTCCTTATGTTTCTGACTGCTAGACAAAGAAAAAATATAGGTTATCAGTCTTGCTGTGATGTAAAACTGTGAGTCGTTTTTGAAAAGGGCAGCAATGTTTCGAAAGCTGCAAATGTCACTTTTATTTCTCATGAATATCTTTAGGGAAGTTCTGATTAGTCTAATGTCTTGTTATGATTATGAGTCTACTGAGCATTGTTTGTCAGTCTGGTAGTAGCGGTGAATCATTCACTCAACCTATTCATTTAAAAACACTGATTCAAAGATGACATTATGTTGTTGTGGCTTTGTTGGGTCGATGGAAATTGACAATATTGTGTTAACTGACTGTATATAAAAGCAAGCACACTTTCATTCGGCAAGTGTAAGACCACTAAAACATTAGCTTCTTCTTCCTCATTATATAATGATATTTCAGCACAGTGGGACGGTCAAATTATTGTATTTAATTATTTAAAAGACATGATTATAAAAAAACAACAACAACACGATTCATCTATTTGACTGGCAGTGAATATTAAGCTCTTAATTTGCAGTAAATAAGTGATAATTGTTTTGCAAGATGAGAAGATTTTTCATGTAGGTGTCAGAAAGTTTGTGAAAATTCATTATTTTAATAAAAAATATAGATTATGACTGTACTGCTTAAAAAAAAAAAAAGTCAGTCCAAAAATATCTTTATTGTAATTTTTATATAAAAGATGACAGGCTCTTTTTCTCACCTTAGTGCAATTGAACAGACAAAATGCCCATTTAAAACTAATTGCCTGAAATTACAATAAATGTATGAAATAATGAATATGAATAATACCTATCATAGCCTACATCACATATCATAGGGTGACCAGAAGTCCCTGGTTTCAGGGGACAGTCCCCGTTTTTGGTTGCCTGTCCCAGGCTAAATACAGAAAAAAACACAAAAGACACAACATAAGGTTTTTCAATCAGACTGATAGTCAAACTGGAAATGTCCCCGTCCTTAAACGTAAAGGAATTTGATCTCAGACGTCTGGTCACTTTATATAATATATCAGAATATTCTATTACTGTTAAGCCCACTATGAATATTAAAATATGCTGAACCAAGTGTCATGTCTACATGTATGACTTTTGCAGCAAAAAAAAACCGTGTGAAAATCAGTTCGGTATTCAGTGAGGTTTCATTAATTAAATGCACTGACAGCTCATTGCACCTGCCAAACAGATTACACTAAGTGGAGCAGGTGACCGGTTCAATATGGCGGCCCCACGGCTCGTCAGCGCCAGTAGGCAGTAGCGGTCGATGCTGCGTCTACTCTCGATTATGTCTAAGAGACTAACGGTTTGAGGGGAGTGGTTAAGCGTTTTCAACCCAAGCCGTCAAACTGACGTCATCAGAAAAGGAACGCCATTCCAGACTGGAAGTAACTTTTCAGATTTTTATTAAAGATTACCAGGGCAAACAATTTTTTTCTGTGTATTAACTTGCACGGATTAATTGTTCACCACAAGACTAGTAATATGCGCTAACAAAGTATATAGGGTAAATTTTGATTTCATGTCGACTTTAACCATCATAACATTTTTGTATAGAAATTAGGGCTGTCAAACGATTAATCGCGATTAATCGCATTTTGTTTTTACATAATATATGTGTGTGTACGGTGTATAATTATTTTCTATATATAAATACACACACATGCATGTATATATTTAAGAAATATTTGCATGTATATACTGTGTATATATATTTATATTATTTATAATTTATATTACAGTGCTATGCATAAGTTTAGACACCCATGCTAAAGTTGACTAAAAAGAGGAATAAAAAATCATCTTTTGGAAATTGAACTTAATGCCTTAATTAAAAAAATTAGGAAAAATCCAACCTTTAAGGACACCAATTTTCTTTGTGAATGAATAATGTATCGTAAATAAATAAATGTTCTTCCTTAAAATACAGGGTGCATAAGTTTGGACACCCCTATGTTAAATTCCCATAGAGGCAGGCAGATTTTTATTTTTAAGTATTTTTTTTATTTTTTTTTATTTTTTTGGATACTATGCATCCTGATAAAGTTCCCTTGGCCTTTGGAATTAAAATAGCCCCACAACATCAAATTGCCTTCACCATACCTAGAGATTGGCATGGGGTACTTTCCATAAGATCATCTCTCAATGCAAATCAAACTAGCTATTAGGCTAACTGAAATAAAACCATGCCAATCTCTAGGTATGGTGAAGGCAATGTGATGATGTGGGACTATTTTAATTCCAAAGGCCAAGGGAACTTTATCAGGATGCATAGTATCCTAAAAATTTTTTTTTTAAAAATACTTAAAAATAAAAATCTGCCTGCCTCTATGGGAATTTAACATAGGGGTGTCCAAACTTATGCACCCTGTATTTTAAGGAAGAACATTTATTTATTTACGATACATTATTCATTCACAAAGAAAATTGGTGTCCTTAAAGGTTGGATTTTTCCTAATTTTTTAAATTAAGGCATTAAGTTCAGTTTCCAAAAGATGATTTTTTATTCCTCTTTTTAGTCAACTTTAGTATGGGTGTCTAAACTTATGCATAGCACTGTATAACAATGTGTAAGAATTGATGGTATAGATTTTGGTATAGTTTAGAACTCAGTCACATGGTATATTCTGATGCGTAGTTCACAAAAACTGAACAGGCTTTACTTTGATATGACGATTTTCTACACAGACTTTTAGTTTGCTTTTCATTACTTCCTGTTGTCTTTGTTCACTTTTCCCGCTCTAATTTATAATGGCCTTTCAGTTGATCATCACACCTGTTAGTCTTTCAGTTCATTATCATTGTTTACTTAAGTTCCTTATCTCTGTTCTTTGTCGGCTATTGTTTGTGTGTAGGCATGCTGTTACACTGTGTTGGATTATCTGAGTTTATTATTTTATGATGTACCTTTAGATTGGAACTTTTAACTCATCTTCATCTTTGGACTCCTTAAACTGTGACAATCTTAAAAGCAAAACACTTTCTTCTTCCTAGTTTACAAGACTCAAAAACAAAAATGAAGGTAATATAATGGGACGTGGGCAGTCAAGATCATAGCCATCTCCTCTTGCAAGAGCAGGTATTTTGGCTTTCAGTGATGAAAGGATTCATTCAGGGGCGTCTGACATCATCAGCTGGATCTGTGAACTAATGCCATCGGAGAGAGAGAAAAGAAGAGAGAGCTGAAATGAGAGGAAGATGGTGATAAGCAAATCTGATGAAGTGTTTCTGCTTCCCGTTCTGAGGAACTCATCTAATTTTATCTGTCCATCTTCTCCGTCAAGGCCCAACACTTCGGCATGCTTGCCCGCCACTCTCTCTTAGAGAGAAAATCTGTTTTCAGCTCTCTATGGAAATGACTTTTGACAGTTACTCATAAGTGGGTGATTCACGCACACCGAATGAACAAAAGATGGCACAGAAAAAAAAAAAAAAACGATTTAGATCTAACCCTCATAATGGATATGTGTTATTAAGTTTTTAATATTGAGCATTTTGAAGGCCAAGGGCACATGGTAGAAAAGCGAGGAACACGACTCTGTCGGCAGCCTCATCTTGTTGAATGACACCTCAGTTTTGAAAAGATGGCTTATCAACACTAGGATTGGCACCACTGCACCTGGCCGGAAATCCATTCTCAGGAGCGTCTTATCTTCCCGGCTACAATCCTCCAATCTAATCAGGCAAAAGTGAAGTGAAAAAGAATGTAACCTTAGCAACCAGCTGCCAAGCTACCTGCAATGCTTACCATGTCGAGCCAAACATTATCATAAGGTCGCTATTTTTACCTTCTAGAGATGTTAGAATATGCCTCTTTTGCATATCGATTGGACAAGGGAGAGTGTGAAGCATTTCGAGAGTATGTGTGTTTGAGTGTGGCTATGTGTGTTGACCTTTAAGAGGAAACTACACAGCCAGTAGCTCATGTCCCGCACAGATAAACACCACACTTAAAGTCCACTGACAGAGAATACAAGAAAACTATACAAATGTTTTATAAAAGAAATAAATGTATCTGTGGTTCTATATGGGTCACTCAGTCCTGTTATTTTATTAAAAAATTCTAATAAAAATGCACCTCTTGAATGATGTACATGTTTGAATATCCTTCTCAACTTCTCAAGCCTGAAATTGAAAATTCTTAAAAACAGCAAAGTTTGGTTGTTTGAAACGTCATTAATATCTAAACACGTTGACTTAACTTAAAAATCTGAGGAAACCCGGTGCCTTAAAATTAAGTAAATAAATTGCATGCATATGCATGTGAACTTGACATTTCTACATAACTTAATTTTTTCATTTACGCATTATTTACTTAATCATTTTAAGGCAATGGGTTTCTTCACTTTTTTTTAAAGTTAAATCAACTGATCACTTTTTTACAGTGAAAATATTTTTCCTCTAAATCAGTCAGATTGTATTAGAGTGTTATTTTGTAGTCATGTGACAAGAAAACCATCAGATTAGACTCTCCTGATTGTCAAGGCTTTTTTTCTTTCAAAATATCACCATTTTACCATTTTATTAAAAGAAACATTTTGATATTTTCATTGTCATGAAGTTTTAAAAAAAATGCTAAATTTTTTTTAATGTATGAAACATAAAAAAATCGATGAAAAATTACAATGATTACATTTCTAATAACTTTTTTTTGAAGATGGTTAACATATTTCTCATTTTTATCATCCTTATTGGTCATTGACCCATATGTAAATTTTTACACCAATGAGCTGATGTTATTGGCTCATTTGCTCCAGAGTGCAGTCCTGCTATTGACTGCTCAAGATCTCATGCAATGTGAAATTATCATTACTTTCTGCAACCAGTAATCCCCCCTCCCCCCTTTCAGGACATGTGGCAGCTTCAACACGAATAAATCAACAACTCATTAAAATTCTACACTTGTATCCAGCTTTAATTTTCACATAGGATGCCAAATGCCAAACCAGAAAGGAGTAAGATTTCATATGTATGTTTTTATCTCTTTTTAAAAAATATGCAGAAAACTGAACATGCTCACAGATCACTTGCACATTACTCTGATTTTAACTCGCAACCACAGTCTGAGCAAACACAGAACGGGCTCAAAAGCTTCAAAAGCAAATAGAAGCTTCATATCGCAATACTAACACAATATCAACCATGGGTTTCAAAATAGATTATTTATAAATAGCAGCTAATAAAAAGCTTTCTAGGCTCACAAAATGGAAATGACTTTTTAGGCAACACCAAATGAAGCAAGGTGTGTTCACACCATGTCGTAATTACTACTGATTACTACTGTATGCAATTAATTGCTATTCTGACTTGTAAAAAGCAGTCACGTGATTGCAGAACTTGTAATTACAAGACTCTTAATTTTCTGAGAGATCTGACTGCACCATGTGACCACTGCAGATTTATTTTGAAGTTAAAGGGATAGTTCACCCCAAAATGAAAATTCTGTCATTAATTACTCACCCTCATGTTGTTCCAAACCCGTAAGACTTTTGTTCATCTTACGAACATGCTTGAGCTTCCGTTTATCATAACTGATGTGTGAGTTGATGAATGTGTATATGTGTATAAAGTTCCTAAATTCAATCTGTTCATCATATAAAGCGATCGTGTCTCTTCAGAAAATTTGGACTAAACCGCTCAATTCATATGGATTAGTTCTACGATCTCTTTATGAACTTTTTGAAGACTCAAAGTGGTAGCTGTCTTTGGAGGGACAGAAAGCTCTCAGATTTCATCAAAAAGATCTTCATTTTTTGTTCCGAAGATGAACGAAAGTCTTAGGGGTTTAGAACGACATGAGAGTAATTACTGACAGAATTATCCCTTTAATAGTGCAAGAAAAACAAAAAGCTCGAAGTACAGAAACACGTGTTATCATCTCTTATTTACGGTAATTACGACATGGCATGCAGCATCAGTCTGCAGAGGAAATCCACTCCTGGCACAGAAACAAGACCGCAGCAATCCACAATTGCGAAGCATCATGGGAAAGAGACAAGAACGGTCTAAAAACTCGTAGGCTAAGCAATATATGTTTGTTCTTTCAAATGTCTCTTTACACTAATGATATAAAGAATTGCAAACCCAAAAACATACGCAGAATATATCAGAAATTAAACTGTAGTCTGCCTGGCTCATATTCATTTCAAATGATTCTGAAAACGGTGCATTCTTCTCCAGAGCAACAACAAAACACTTCACTAAAATAGCAACATAGAGTTCACATTTCAACTAAAAATGACTTACAAAGTCATGACACAGTCAGAAAATGATGTATTATAACAGATAATCACACCAATGTTGAGTATTAAATGTCTCTGCATAAATATGAGGCAAAAATAGGGCTTGCTAAACAACAAAGTGCTTTGAGAATACTCTCCAGCTCCACGGATCTCCTCCAGGAAGGATGTGTTCTGTTTATAGATGATTTATGGTTACAACTGTCTGCTTGCTTCAACAGAAAACATCGTCTCTGTTCTGTGTGAAAGCTGTTCCTTGCGCTCCACATAAAAAGATGAATAACCGCACCTGACAAATGGATGCGTGACTCTGCTCGTCTTCCACGAGGTTGTAAAATGGGTCTAAAAAGCTCAGACGTGCCGCTGGGCACACAGAATCGGATCTGTTTACTTGGGCAGGAACAAATGGCGAGGCATTACATCTCCACGTACTATGGAATTCATCCAGCGATGGCAAATGTCTTGTGTTGGCTGTGGGAAAACACAAATGTGTCATGAAGCTTTGGGCCTTATTGTTGGACGAAAGCATTTTAAATGGATCTTATGCCCCACAGCATCCTGAATGTTTTTATGGGAAAGCGTCTATGCTTTAAAAGCAGGATGGAGTTTGTTTGTTTCTCATTCTGCTGTGCTTGAAGACACAAAGTGGGCAAAAAGGTTTTGTGTTGAGAGGACACATCCTGGAGCTAAGGCTGCACAACTAATTAAATTCAAGTCCAAATTGCGGTATGGCCTTGTGTGATTATTAAAATGCTGCGATTTAATTAAATATGTAGTTCATAGTGTCAAAGTGAAGGAGCCTAAATGTTTTGTGTGCAGTCTTTTTTCACTCAGTTCACTTTTGGGTCAACTGAAAGAATTCGGTTCTTTTAAAGATGACTTAAGTGTGAACATCCTGAAAGTTGCAACAGAAGTAGTGACATTTCATTTCTTCTGTATTGTGACGTACATCCAAGCGAAACAGATTATCGAAAAATGGAAAAATGTTGGTTGTTGATTGGACGAAGGCAGATCTGAATGCAATCTTGCAGTCGATTGGAAAAGTCCGGCATACATCAGCAAAGAGAAGTCTGTCATTTCATCAGAGGATTGAGTTGTGATATTTTGATAGTCACTTTGACAAAAAAATAAACATACAGTACATGTAGGAATCGTTCACAATAAGATGCATTTCATACTGACTTTAAAGAGTAATTATTTATACTTGCAGCAGAATTTTTTTGTGTGGCTTTTTTAGGCTATACTATGAAATGTATTGTTTTGGACCCCATTGACTTTCATTGTATGGACTATAACTGAATAAAAAAAAAAAATTTCTAAATATCTTCTTTTGTGTTCCGCAGAAGTAAGAAAGTCATACAGGTTTGGAACAACATGAGTAAGCTATCTCTTTAATCAAAACTCTAAATTTTAATTAGCTTTTAATGTATACCTCATTGCTGTCTAGGATCAACAGTTCAAGGCTGGAATACAATAGACTACACAATTTTTGCCCAGATTTGCAGTCTGGAAGAGTTAAACCTTGCTGAAAGTCATAGCCAGTCTGCAGATTTTGGGCAGTTTGATTTCCCAGATTTCACATAGAATCCTTAGTATATGATAGGCTCAGACTGAAGGCTTTTTGCTTTAGATTATGATTCTATCCAGTCTATCAGAAGATAGAGCACATATTGTTTTCATCTGTCATGTGTCCCCTAGCAATGAGGCGCATGTTTCTGCAGGACTTTTCTGTGTTCGGAACAACTTAGGATGACGCCTGTTAGTACATTCAAACAAGATCCCAATTTCAAGATCTGGTTTTGAAATGAACAACCAGGCTCTACTGATCAATGAACCACTTCAATGAATATGTATGTATGTATGTATATATATATAAATATAGTGGAGTGATCTATACAATGCTGTGATTTAGCTCAGTGTCATTCTGTTTAGCTTCCCCCAGAGTGGATTGGACTTCACCACAGGCTAGCTGTGTCTGCTCTGTGTTGTTCATGTCAGCGATAATATCCTGAGTAGTATTAGCGCTTTCCTCCATTATTTTCCCATTATCATTAATCTTGCTCATGTCCACGTTCTCCACTGAAGGCATCTCCTTGTCTACTGAGGTTTTCAATTCATCTATGTTGCAGTTTTCAACTGCATTTTTGTTGATGCTTGGATCAATCTCATTTTTTACACCATCACTAATTAGCTTGTTCTCCATGCCTTTGTGTTGTTTCTGCTCAGGAGTGACTGAACCGATTTTTTTAGGTGTGTCTCTGGTGCCGTTGGTGTTGCTGCAAAGTCGGGGGTCTCTTCCTAGGCTGTATCCGCTCTGGAGCATGGAGAGCGTCCGCTGGTGCACGTCTTCCCTATGGCAGCGGTACAGCCCGCGGAAGGCCAATCGAAACTTCTGCGACATCAGGTTGTAAACGACAGGGTTGATCGCGCTGTTGGCGTAAATGCAGATCCTGCAGAAGAGCAGGAACCAGGCGTCCAGGTATGGCGTGCTCACAAAGGAGTTAATGAGAACCAGGGTCCTGTACGGCATCCACAGCAGGGCGAAGAGCACAACCACCACTGCCAGCATCTTAGTGACCTGAAGAAGCGAGAAATTATAAAAGTGGTTCTTTGAAGTTGCTATATAATCGCATATACAGCAATGTAATTAAGTTCAAAGTTCAAACGTGAGCTCTTAAAGGGTTAGTTCACCCAAAAATGAAAATTCTATCATCATTTACTCACCCTCAGGTTGTTCCAAATCTGTATGAATTTCATTCTTCTGCTGAACACAAACAAAGATATTTTGAAGAATGTCGGTAACCAAACAGTTGATGGGACCCATTGACTTCCATAGTGTTTTTTTCCATATGGAAGTCATAGGGTCTATCAACTGTTTGGTTTCCCATATTCTTCAAAATATCTTCTTTAGAGTTCAGTAGAAGAAAGAAATTCATGCAGGTTTGGAACAACTTGAGGGTGAGTAAAGGAGGCATTAAAGGGATACTAATGCCTTATAAATTCAGAGGACTCCCTTTCACATATTGTACTATTTTTTTTTACAAGCTGTTTTTCATGCCATTAACAGGAAGTTGTTAATAGTGTGAACAGATGTTCATGCGTCAATTTAACCTTAGTCTTTTGAATAGTTTATTTTAATGATATGAATCTTGAATATGTTCTTGTAATAAGTTACAGTGTTCGTATAACAAGATAAAAATCCTGACATTTGACAGACAAAATGCAGAAAGAGAATAATTATAGCAACGTTTCAGCCATTTTTATTCTTTTCTATTGATTGTTTTCTATTCTTTTTACACTACTGTTCAAAAGTTTGAAGTCAGAAAATAAATGCTGTTCTTTTGAACTTTCTATACGTCACGGTTTCCACAACGGACGATAATCAGTACTGTTTTCATGGCTGAAAATAAGCACCAAATTCTTAGGCACCAAATCAGCATATTAGAATGATTTCTGAAGGATCATGTGACCCTGAAGACTGGAGTAATGATGCTGAAAATTCATTATATTTAAAAATATATATTTCACATAATTACTCTTTTCTTGCATTTATTCAAATAAATGCTGCTTTGGTAGCATTAGACTTTAAAATAAGATACTGTAACATATAACGTATAACATAAAGATACATATTAACATATTTTTAAATAAATGTTACCTTTTAGGACAGAAAAACAAGCTACAACCAATAATTAGTTAAGCTAGCTATAATGTTACTCATAAATTCATAAACATGTCATAACTTGTAAATTCATAAACATGTCTACTGGATAACAGTGGCCTACTGTAATCTATTAATAATTTTCAACTCTTCAAAACATGCGCCCAAAACTGTCATGTTCATAATTTTTACAACACATCAATGTTAGCTAGCTAGATAATGTTACCATGGTAATGTTACACATTTAAATTAGCAGGATTCGCAGCAACAATGTTCAGTAGATCAAAAGAAAACATATGTTTGCGCTTTCAATGCAGGAAAACACACAGTGAAAATAATGCATAATAACAATGATGTATTTTCATGTCTTCATACAGAATACTTACAGATATTATTTAGAGAAAATATACAAACAGGTTTAGACAGAGTGCTTTGAATTACATTTTAAAATCAATTCATCCTTATCTTCTAGAGCTCAAAAAGAAACAATTACATTATTGTTCATGGCATGAAAACAGAGGGATCGGTAGAGAGAAAGAGCTAGAGAGAGAGACAACGAGACGCAGTCAAACATCAGTCAAACATAATCTTTATGTCAGTGACGGTTAACAGGCAGACACTTTGAGAAGGATGGAAATATATCCACACCATGTTTTGACTGTCAAAGAAAACAAAGCAGTCCTCCCTAGTGCCTCCTTAGTTCATCCGACAAATAAATCCCAAAATTCCTCCCATTAACATTCACAGGGAGTCCTCTGGGGTTGGAGCGTGCTCATTGTCTCACGCTGGAGACAGACAACCGGTGACGGAGACCTTCAATAATAATGACAAAATTGTCTGCACAACAAAGCATCTAATTGAAGCTGTGTGAGGCTGGGAGGAGCTCCTTTAATTAACAAAGCAGGAGATAATGACTGCATGACTGGCAGTGACAATTTGAATATGTATTTGGAATATCTGGTTATTGTGATTGCTTATCAATGGAAAACAAGGTCTTAACACAGCACAAACAAAGCCGGCTGCTACTCATGATTAGGTTAAATAAAGGGGAGCCTCTACTGTAGTGATGACTTTATCAGATTCATAGGAGAGATAACTTCAGTCAACCACAGCGGTGGCACGGGCATCTTGAATCGTATTGAACTTTATGAAATGTGCAGATGAAGTGATCAAAGGGCTGGAGGTGCGGCGTAACCGAGGTACAAAAGCAAAAGAAAGGGAGCCGCTCTTATAACCTCAAAGAGCATAATCTCTAGGAGTATTAAGCATACTTGAGTGAACATCACAAATCATATTATGCAAATGTTCCACTCGAGTGGGGCCCTCTTGAATCTTCAAGATTTTGATCTGAGGCGCACGCGAGCATCTCCACACAAGTACACTCACTCGCAGGGACACGTACACGGAAGGTCACGGAATGGTCTGAATTTTCACCTGTTTGACACTCCAACTCTGAAATATCATTAAAGTCTCAGGACTACAATAAGTATAAGTATGTATATCTGATTCTTATAGTTAACTAAAACAAAAATCGAATAAAAGCTAACTGAAGTAAAATAAAAATAAAAATATATAAAAAAACGGCACATTTATCTAATTTCAGCTAAAGTTGCCAATGCAGCATTTCTCATTTTCATTTAATTTAACTTGATGTACTAAAATAACTAAAAATAGAAATAAAAACCACAGACATATTTACAAAAGCAAATAACCAAAAATAACAATTATTAAATTATTAAAATAAGATATATAACATAACATGGAGATATAAGTATAAGTATAGCATGCCACACTGTAAATGCACTTGCAGTAAGGACAGGTGCACTTAAGGCCATAGAATGGCCTGAATTTCATTATAATATCTAATTCTACACTGTTTGACACTCTATATATCTTGCTGGGTTATTATAGTCAACTAAAACTAAAACCATAAAAAAAAAAAAAAAACATTTTCATTACTTGCATGCATATCATATCTGTAATGTCTATGATCTATCACAGAGCCCATTATTCCAGTGTCACAACATAGCTGTGGCTGATGCAGTGATGGTAATGTAGACCCAAAACTGTACCACGATGGCCCCTAATGCCTCTCTTCTGATGAGATAGATCCTAATGACCTGCTTTATGATGATATTGGCCATTATGTACCCTTTCACATAAAAAAAAAAAGAGCTCAGATGTTTGGTCTGCATCTATATGAGTTTGTTTGCACAAAAGAAGGTATATTATTGTGCCATATACAGGTTTCAGACACAAAAAAATACTACATTTAGTATAAATTCCATTTTAATGCTATCAGGAAAAAGTGTTGCCAATGGTTCCAACATACAGTATCACCCAAACTGAGTTTTTCTTACGCTCAGTTCAAATGTACAATTGGACCTTATTCACAGCACAAAACTCTGCATCTTAAGTTAAGCATTGTCAAATAAACAACAAGTCAGTAAATAGACTGGTGTAAGTCTTGTAAAGAATCCACATCCCAGTAATGTTTCTGGTTCATTTTGAATTGGACATGCTGAAAAATGACTCATGGTTCAGTTGTGAACTTAGTAACGGCTCTTAAAGATCTGGTTCAAACCTCTGATTCGTGAGTGAATTCAAAGCAGTGAATTATTTTGACTGAATCATCAAGAAAAATAAATTGTGGGGTCATGTTTGTGAATCAGACACAAAGGCTTGCACTGTGTTGTTTGTTATGCACTCTGTGTGATGATATTTTAAGTTTAAGATGGCCACCAATGGCAACTAGGTTTTAAATGATTGTCTCCTTTATTATTATGCAAAATTAGGCACTTTGTCTTGTACAAATTAAAACGCAATCAAATAAAAAATAATAATTCTTGACTTGATTATCTAAATTTTGCCAATTAAATGTGTTAAACACTATTTCAAACTGCGCCAGGAAACTATCAACACACTCTTCTTCCCACAAATTGACATTTAGTAGAGTGAAACATTCTTCTCAGAAAAAAACAACTGACCTTTCAAAATACAAATATGAGATAATAATCATAAGGCACGGTACAGGAGAAGAGAACCGCCCCTTGTTTGCCCTCGACTGCAATCTCAGTGGATATTAAAATGCGGAATTGTCAAAAAACAAACTTATGCAGACACACACACACACCTACCTGTTTCCGGGAAGAAAGCGCACTCTTTGGCCGTCCCTGACGACCTGCTTTTCCAGCATCCGCCGGTTCTTTGCAGCTCCTCCTGAGAGTGGGGGCGGTTATGGTGCCCGAGTCTGGTGGGTGGGGCAGAGGATTCAGGTAAAGGATTCGGGCGATGAGACCGTAAAGAGCGATGGCCAGAAGCAGCGGGATAACGTAGAAGATGGCGAAGTCGATAAGGTAAATGGGCAGATAGAGGTCTCGAGAGACGCGGTAACCACACTGAACACGACCGTCAGGGTTCACCTGGATGTCCACCAGGAAGAGCCAGAGCATACAGTAGACACAGGTGAAAACCCACACCCCGGCAATGATGCGTTTGGCTCGGGATACCGTACAGACGGTATGAGCCCTCATTGGGTGACATATGGCGATGTATCTGTGGAACAAAGAGATAATAGTAATGTTATTTAATGTTTAACCCTCGAGTAGGCCTATTCCTCTTTTAGGGATCACACTTGATCCTAGCTGGTCAAAGCAGACCTAAGACTAAGTTATGAAACGAATAATGTACTATATATAACATACTATATTTTGTTTCAGTAATACTTATTCTTTAATATTTTTGTATTTTTACAAAATTTTAGTATTAATTAAATACTTAAGTATTTAAAATCCAATGTATAGAAGGTGGATTGGTGCTATCTAATGGAAGAAATAAAGAAAGTTAAGTTGTCATACTATATGTGACCCTGGATCACAAAACCAGTCTTATGTTGCACGGGTATATTTGTGGCAATAGCCAACAAAACATTGTATGGGTCAAAATTACAGATTTTTCTTTTATGTCAAAAATCATTAGGATATTAAGTAAAGATCATGTTCCATGAAGATATTTAGTAAATTTCCCACCTTAAATATATAAAACATTTATTTTTGTGAATGGATGCAGCACTATCGCCAATAGAAATGAACAACTTTAAAGGCGATTTTCTCAATATTTAGATTTTTCTGCACCCTCAGATTCCAGATATTCAAATAGTTGTATCTCTGCCAAATATTGTCCTATCCTAATAAACCATACATCAATGGAGAGATTATGTATTTCAGATGATGTATAAATCTCAATTTAAAAAAAATTACACATAAGACTGGTTTTGTGGTCCAGGGTCACATTTAGTCTAACTATGGCTTCCCTAGTTGCTTATAAGTGTATTTTCAGACATCATTTTTTTAGGTTTTACATTTGGATATATATTTAGACATTATCAAAGACTATTTCGTCATGGCTGATTGTAGATCCTCTGTAATTTCCCATTCATTATCTTATGGCGGTCAAAGATCAGAAGTGTGATTTTTATCTAAGATTTATTTAGTTTTTTATAATCATGTCCATGATTTTGTGTGTTCATATAGCAAGTGCTACAAAAGTCACCAAGTTTAGTCTACAAAAATAGAACACACTTCATGAACTAAAACCACCAGAAGGTTAAATATTGATATTTAAAATGGTGAAATCCTTCATGGCAAAAAGCGGAAAGAATTTAACTTGTCAATTTGTTTGTATACCCAGTAATAAGCCACAAAGACTATGAATATTCATTAGATTTCTAAGAGCACATATCATATTATCTTCTCCAAATCTTATTCAAAAGTATTTCATTCAGTTTTATGTAACTTCCTTTAATTTCAGGTCTTACCTCTCCACAGTGAAAGCTGTGATTGAACAGGAGGACGCATTTATGCCAAGGTACTGAAAGTAGGTGATGCCCAGGCACCCAGCATGCCCGTACACCCAGGTGGCCATCAGGCTCTCAGAGATGTTCGGCAGACCCGCGGCCACCAGAACCATCAGGTCCGCCACTGCCAGGCTCACCAGATAGCAGTTGGTGGGTGTACGCATGTGGCGTGTGGTAAGAACCACCAGCACGATCATGATGTTTCCCACTATGCCCACGCCACACACCAGCAGCACCAGGAACACAGACACAGTCTTATACTCCAGGGACTCGGACACAGCGTCCCCAGACCCCACCAGGGAGATGTTGGTGGGAGTGTCCATTCTGGAGCTCACATTTTCTGGCATGATTAGTCCTCTTGGTGTGAATATTTACATATAAGATGCGAAGGAACTGGCAGAAATCAAATTGGTGGAGGAGAAAGAAAGCAGAATAGAATCTGTTTGATAATCAAAACATTGAAGAAGGTATGAAAACTTTGTATATAAAAACTATCTATTCAGTTCCAGCTTTTATTGATGGTCTTTTCTCTTATTAAGTATCTTGTTTAATTTTCTTGGCTTCAACCACATAATGATGTTCCTCTGCTGACCGCAACCCATTATTTCTTCTGTGTTAATCTGTAACACTATCCTTCCATTAAAAGCGTCACACTGAAATCCAGAGTCAATTTTTTTCCCCCACGTTAATGCAATCCTCCATCCAATTGATCACTGGAATAAAAGTCAGCAGGGGAAAAGCATGTCTCAATCACTGTTAAAAGGATTTTATAGCCGTCCGTTAATTGCTAAATAACAGTCCATTTCATCTGGCACAAAAAGATAAGACTGAATGCAGAAGTACACCGAGTTGGAAGCATCGCATATTAAAATAACATGATGCAGACTAACACAGACGTCCTATTTGTTCTCTTTACAAATATTCCCATAACACTTGCTCTAGTAAGGATTTTAGGAGACTTCCTCTGAACATTATTGAGACAGGATGAGAAGCTTTTAATTATTCAAATGAGACATTTTAAGTGGTGCACGACGATAAGTAGGGGAAATCACAGAAAGACTTAAAGCCACACACACACACACACACACACACACACACACACAGCTGCTGTGGCAAATGGCATGTTTAATAACCAAGGATCTTTAAAACAAATGCAACCTCTATATTGTTTTTATTCTGTGGATTGAATGATATTACAAATGACATCAATAGCTATTTTTCAGTGTATATTGCACAAAAGACTGCAAATAATGTAAATCTCTGTTGAATGCTCATCATAATGCAAGAACACAATGTTTACCAAAAAAAAAATATTCCTTGATAACATATTTGAACATTAATTCTAGACTGAGAATAGTGTTGTGAAATCCATTAAAGCCACTAAATGGTGCCAAAACATGGTGCGCATGCAGAAGCTTTAAAAACCCAGACATCTGTTGCTCTTTTCAGCTGTCTCTTTGACTTGTAAATAAGACTACACTGCCTCTCGGGGTTCCCTAATATATTGAGGTGGACACGATGTGAAAAGTAATTTAACTCAATCCCGACTTCCCAACCCTGCAAAACCCTGCTCGGACTTCATATCTTCCTCTATTTCATATTCCATTATTACTGCTCTGGCAATGCAAATATGGACAAGAGCTCTGCGGTTTCCCGCTGTCTTTGCATGAATTAAGAAAATTAGGCTATATGATTTTCATATGAGGGACATGTTTGAAATTGAAGAAAAATAATCTTATAAGAATATCAAATTAAATGTTAATAATAATTATATGTAAATAAAAAAAAGAGTGGCTACATCTGGTTTTCAGTAAAAGCACTATATTATCCAACTGTGACATATAAGGAGAGCTCTTCCTTTTCGTTCTCTATGCTTGATTCAGAGATTTTCATTAATGGTGAGAGTCAGGCGTGCTGCTATGAAATGGGCTGTCATTCACATTTGTTTAGCTCTCCTAATTGACTGTATCACTACCAGAATCATAAATCAGTAGAATGTGCTCTAAGGCAAACAGCACAGCTGTGTCTCACAACCTAGTGAGCTATAACTAGACAGCGTTTTGTGGCGATACGGACTGGTTTCAAAAACGCTATGCCTAAAAACGTTGTCTAGGTAGGGAGCTCACTAGGTTTAGGAAGGGTGAACATGATTTCACCAAGTAGCAAGAACATGTTCCTGAATCAACATCTATGTTGATCCTGGAACAACATTCCAATCAACCAATCAGTTTTGAGGGACAAGTTTACAGTTAAAGTTTAGGCTTACAACCAGGGTAAGGTGTTTTTCGCCTATCATTTCCCTCTGATTTTAAGGATAACTTATGGGTAGAGTTAGGTTAGATTAGGAATATGGTTAGGACAAAATTTTCAGACAGTATTGTTGTTCCAGGATCAACAAAATATGTTGATCCAGGAACATGTCCTACTTGGCAAAAGGTAGACAGCCTATATTTGTGCCTGAACAGAAAAGCAGATGTTTCATTAATCCTCTGAAAATAATCATAGTTCTCGACTGACCGCGTGAAACCGAACAACTCAACACAATCTTTTAAGCAACGGTTATTTTGCAAAACAGTTTGAATATTGAATATTAGCCTATGTGAACTTGATTACGTGAACCTTTACATCTATTTTCAAAAATATGTATGCTTTGCTTGTTCATATCGTAATAAATAAAAGGTTCACTACACATAGTATCTAATTAGGCTAGTAATAGCACCGCGGTCCATCTGAACCGCTTTATATAGGATAGGTTATTAAACATAGACGAAACAAGAATTTCAGTATTGTAAAACATAGCTCATGAGCCATATGTCTTAAAAATGTTCACTAAAAGTGCATAATATAAATATATAAATATCATATAAATAAATTTGTCTTCAAAAAATACTTTTAGCAACGGAGTTATGCAAAAAGAAAATCACTTAAAATTTACGTATTATGGAAACTGTCATCGATAACTTCTCAATATAGGATAAAGCGTCTCTTACCAGACATCATTCTTGTAGTGTGGAATCAAAACAGCTCTCATGCAGTGTCGGCTGTAAACCCCTGATGAAAAAAAACAAAATGCACTGATATGAAGTATTTGAAACGACGAGCAAATAATCTGATCTTGTAGAGAAGCGCTAGTAAATGCACTATTATAACTGTAAGTCTTCTCAACTGTAAATCCCTTCATTGCAATAGCGTCCCCTAGTGGAAGCAATAATAACTCGTGCGTGCATCGTGAGTGACACACTGTAGGCTTAAAGATGCACACAAATTTGGACCCCTAAGAAATGAATTGTACATTTGAAAAATGTTGAAACGATGTACACTCACTTTGTGTGACATTTTTATACTTCTTTGTGATCCACATTTTGAGACTCTTTTCAATTATTTTTGGTGTTTTCAGGTTGATTGGGACACTTTTTCCATGTCATCTCAATGGCAAAAAAAGTGTTCAAATCACCCTGGATTCACCCATTGTGTTGACACTGAGACACATTGGCAGGGTATGTCAATTCATTCTGGATTTTCCACAAAGTAAGCATTAATTGTACAAGTATCAAGCAAATAGCATATAGGCCTATTATTTGAGTAGCCCATTATTAGCTTAAGTATTAGTTGTCATATAAAATGGAAGTTGCAAAAATCTGTTCTTCCCCATCCACTTGTTAAATTGTGCTGTAAGGAATACCATATCCAGGTCCAAGAGAAGTGAGAATTCTATCTCAACAGCCATTTATGAGCCTATTTATATTCATATTTAATATAAGGTAAGTTTAAAGGTGATCTCATGGTGTACTGTTCATGGCATCCCGGACACCAATATTTTATAGATTAGTTGAATCACTGTCTGGCCATCTGGGATTTTGGTATGGCGACAAATGTTAGGATCATGATTTTTCGGTAGTTTTACAGCACACCATGAGTGTATCTTACTACCATTTGTTGTTTGCTTTTGGCATCTGATAGAGCGTTTGGACCCAGAAACAGTGACGTCAGACTTGAAGTCTTTTTTCATACTATTTTTGCTATGAATATTTTAGCCTTTGTGTTACCTATAAGCTAGTGTGCTCCAAAACAATGACAAAATTCGCATTTAGAAGATATAAACATTCAAAATCTCTCACTTCTGCTAATATGGATTAATGATTTTGATGACATCACTCTGCACTTCAGCTTCTCATCAGATTTACTGTCCAATCAAATGCTCTCCAGAATTTTAAAGCATCCCGCCCCCCTACATTATAAATAGATGCTGAAGCTCTGGCTAAAATTGTTCAAACATTTACTGTTTTCTACATGGTGAATGGCACATAATGCACTATATAGGGGATAGGGAACGATTCAGACATGCACTGTAAATAAATATGCTTTCTGGTGTCACGCGAACCGCCACAGGGAGCACACAGTCTGCTCCGGTCCAGAGACACAATAGCACAGAGCGGATCATATGCGCGAATCGACGCAGAAACGTATCGGACCCATTTGAATTCTATACAGAATGCTTTAGTTTAAAGTGACATGGAGGAGATTAGGAGGAAACTGCATCTTTACCGAGCTCAACGGCTCTGGTTGAGCTGTGATATTTAAACAAAATGCTATTGGCTATTTTAAAAAGGGGAGGAGCTGTTCAATGTCCCACCCTGACATCAACACATTGAATAATGCTACGCGTTTCAAGACACTTCAGTGGGACTTTAACAAGCTGATTCTCGAACAAGAAAAAAATTAGGACGGGACTTGATTTTATCTATAAGGAATTGATTGGATCACTGAATTGTTGTGGTAAACACGCCATCAGAGAAGAGAAGAGATGCTGCTGCAAGTGGGAAGGGCATATTATTATTATTATAGGGATAAATCATTTATAATATATAGTCTATTTTGCTTTCATGGTGACTTTAAATATGAATTGTTTGTAAAAACATTATGTGCACGGATAAATCATTTACAATATACTGCAATATTTCATAAAAACATAAGAATTGTCCATTTTGATTTCATGGTGACCTTAAACCTCATAAACTTTCTAAACCTTTTTTAGTCCAGTCATTTTATGAAAAAAGGTTGAGCAAATTGCAACAGAAGCAAACTCAACTGATTTTGTATCCTCAATATGTCCTGACTCCTGAGTAAGGAAAATAAAGCCCCGAAGAATCCCATTAGGGGAAGGTTTCGAAAAAAGACCCAAATATACCCCATTCATACGCCTATTCATTCTTTTTCTCACGTGAATAGGGTAAAAATTTTAACCTTTAGATATCACCATTAAAATTACTGAGTTGATTACTTACATCAAGACAAACAAAAAATGTATTACAAGTTTTTAAAAATTGTTTGTTAACATGGACAAACGGTGCATAATCTAATTACGTATGTGCTAATTTGCATAAATACCACAACATATGATCTAAACATTGGGTATAGCCAGGTGAAAATGTTTTTTTTTTAATCTTGTTGACAAATAACAGTAAAATACTTAATGTTAAGGTCTGAATGGAACCCATTTAGGCAACCCATGAACATTAATACATAGAGGCAGGAAGAATAGGCGTACGAATGGGGTATATTTGGGGCTTTTTCGAAACGTTCCCCTAATGGGATTCTTCGGGGCTTTTTTTTTTTTGCCTTACTCAGGATACAAAATCAGTTGAGTTTGCTTCTGTTGCAATTTGTTCAAGGTTGACCCCCATTTTGGCTTAAAATGACTGGACTAGTTTGATATAATTTATTTTTAGAACTTTTTATGTAGCCTAACATTTGTTCCTGTAAGTATGATATTACGCCTCAGTATATTTATGTATTGTGTACTTAATATGTTTCATTTTCATTGTTTCTAGCAATAATTAATAATAATGTCTTCCTTTCTGTTACTTGTTTGCGAATTGTGTTCTGTTCAAAAAATCATCTTGTCGAGCTTTGATGACGTCTGGGTAATGGCCGCTCTCACTGTGTCGTGCAGGGTTTATGAATTTCTCCGGTAGAGAAAAATAAGAACCCCAGACAGATCGTTCATTGTTTGAGCACAGTCACCCCAAGGAAAGAGACCGGGTGACTCCCTACACTGAGACCCTGTCTCTTGAGACTCTGTGGTTTGAAAGGTGACCGAATGTGTTTTAATACGCGATGTCCGTGTGTTGTGCAGGAGGGAACGCTTTATTGTTGCATGAGATTTTAGCCAGTGTGCATCGAAGAAACATTGTGCAACGCCGTAACTCGCGAATTTAGATTTCGAAAGTTACGTATGTGTTATTTAAGCACGAGTCTCGGCGTTTAAGCGACGCAGTCGTTCGGGAAATGTCGGAAATGGTGTCGTTTTCTAGTGTGCGGGCAGGATTCGGGCCTGTTAGCCGCATCGCCATCAACGAGCTCTCCCGTTAAAGATAAAGCGGCTAGTAAGACATGTGTCGGTCTCCCTCTCATGAATCCATTGCCTTAAATCTGAGAAGGTAAACAAGTTCCAGATGATTCAATGATTGGCCTTTGTGTGGTATGGAAAGTTGATTTTAAAGTTTGAATGCGTTTAAGCTATTTTACGTTAGCAGGCTAATATAGAGGTGTTATTATGGAAGAACTAGTAAGGTACTTAATTCGTTTAATAAGAGCTACATATATTCAGGACTACCTTTGCATAAAAGTATCATGGTAACTATATTTTTCACCTAAATTACACTGATATTAACTTTGTGATAGCCAGGCACTACTGTCATTCAAAAATATATGATGTAGTCTTGTGATATTTCTGAAAGCCAGTTTAGTGTATATAAGATATCTTCCACAGTAAAGCTTATTCTTTAGTAATTTTACAAATGATAGCTCATTTTTAAACATATTTTTAAGTTTCTTGATTTGTTGATAATAGGAATATTTATAATTGTTTTATATTTAGTATCAAGTCAACCGCCTGATAGACAAAGCATTAACACTGATGTTATTTTTGCCTGTTTGTTTGTTAGTAAGTTGAGTTTTAGGAGCTAACTATTTTTTGGAGACATTTAATTTAAATATTATGTTTTCATGAAATGCATTATTGAATTTAATGAAGTAATCATTTAAAAAAACATGCCAAATATGTATTTACTAAAGTTGTTTTAAAAGTGTTTTCAGTAGTGTCAGTAAGCAAAGCCTCTTGTTTGGTTCTTGTCTAAAATGTTGCTGTGGTACAGTTCATTGTATTATGCATATACCCACAAATATGTTAGATATTATTGCAGCAAGTGTTGTAATTCTGCTGTAGAGGGTTTCTGAGGGTTGAAGGTAAATCATCTGTTTTGAATGTCGAATAAGTTTATTTTTGTTGAATTAACTGTTTGGCTTTCATTGAATGTCTGCTTCAGAGTTCTTGCTGATGGATACGCCTGAGAGCCCCACCCAGTCCCCACAATCTCCCGAGGAGGAAGAGAAGGGTCTCTCTGACAACGAGCTGCTGGAGTCGCCTGAGTCACCAGCAGAAGTAGACAAGGGAGTGTCAGACAGTGAGCTCTTGAATGATGATGAAAATGAAATACAGGGTGGAGGAGGAGACTCAGATTTTGAGGATGGAGACAGAGTAGCTACTGGTGGAGAAGATCCAGAGGATATTTCAGACCTGGAAGACTACAAGATAGACCGGGAGGAGAGAGAAGACGTCCACCAACAAAACCTTGGTTTGACGGTCCGAGGAAGCAGGCGGAATGCTAGCCTGGAGGAGGAAGAGGAAGAAATCCTTGAGACGCCCAGATCACCGGATCCTGACTCACCGGGCCCAGAACACGAGCTACCTTTCACCCCGGCCGAGGAGGAACGAGACGAGGAGGATGAGCCAACCGCCAAGCCTGGCCGTGCAGAGCTCGAGGAAGAGGATGATGAGGAAGAAGAGAGGAGGAGGCGGAGGAGGGCGGCGATGGTAGTGAGTGATTTGAAGGACGAATCTTCTGTGTCCAGAGATCTGGATGAACATGAGCTGGATTATGACGAGGAGGTTCCAGATGAGATTAGTGCTGCTGCTCCTGAGGAGGACGAGGCAGAGAAGGGTCCCGCTGGGGAGGATGGAGAAGACGAGGAAGAGGAGGATGAAGAGGAGGAGAAGAGACGGAAGAAAAAGGAAAGAAAACCAATTCTGCCTCCAGATAAAGACACACCGCTGAGAAACTCAAGGGAAGACTCACGGGAAAGAGGCAGGAGAGATTCTTTCCGTGATAAAAAGAAAGAGGAAGATGATGGAGAGATTGATGAGGGAGAGATAGATGTAAGTATTTTGAAATCGTTTGTGATTATCATATGATTATAGGAGCTGTTCAATCTCAGTTCACTACTGCTGAGCCATTTGTGACAGTTTTAATGGTTTCATGATTAAACATTCTGTCCTTTCTTATTAGCCTGAGTTTTTATGCAACATTTGTGGAGGTTAGCTTTGCGTAATGCACATACATTTTTTTTTGTGGATTGTTTGGCCAGGCCATAACAGTAGAGGGAGCCATTGAAATAAAAAAATTTTATTAAATTTTTTTTTTTTATCAGAATAAATGACACTGCAGCTAAAGCAGAAAATACTTAATCTCTCAATGTTTATTGATCACCTAATCGGTTAATTATATATGTAAATACAAAAAATATATATATACACTACCATTTAAAAGTTTGGGGGCAGTCAGATTATTGTATGTTCTTGAAAAAAGTCACC
Organism: Squalius cephalus; assembly: GCF_949319135.1. Lineage (NCBI taxonomy): Eukaryota > Metazoa > Chordata > Actinopteri > Cypriniformes > Leuciscidae > Squalius > Squalius cephalus. The sequence goes on along the minus strand of NC_137127.1, from coordinate 9,486,183 downwards.
ACGACTCTATTCATTCATTATCTATTTAAAACATTAATATTGAGAAATATTAGTTCAATTAAAAATAACTGTTTTCTGCTTTAATATATTTTAAAATGTAATTTATTCCTGAAATGGCAAAGGAACAGCACCATTACTCCAGTCTTCAGTGTCACATGATCCTAATATGATCAGTCTAATATGTTGATTTGGCATTCAAGAAACATTTCTTATTATTTATCAATGTTGTGAACAGTTAATATTTTTTGTGGAAACTGTGATACCTTTTTTAGGATTCTTGAAAATGAAAATATTGTAGAATAGGATTTACCGGTAGGCTATTTGAAATAGAAATCTTTTGTAACACTGTGAACAAGTCTGTACTGTAATGTTTGATCAATTTTATGCATCCTTGCTGAGTATTAATTTCTTAAGACCCCAAACTTTTGAATGGTAGAGTAAATAACTTGCCCTTGATTTGGATTAAAACAATAACATCAATAACCAGTCATTATTAATTGCTGTAATAGGTATTTTTTCCTGTTCATTTCAGGATGATGACCTTGAAGAAGGGGAGGTTAAGGACCCCATGGACAGAAAGATCCGACCCCGGCCCATATGCAGGTTTTTCATGAAAGGTAGTTCTTCATTCATCTGAATTCTCTGAATGGTTATACATCTTCTAATACAGCATTTCTAAATGTAATGATTCAGCTGATATCTGAACTAACTTTGATGTACGTACTTTGTAGTCTGAGTTTATAACATCAAGGAAAGTTTTTCAAGTTTGATATGCACGTCATTTGCATTTAGTTTGTTGTTATGTGTATGCCCAAATTACAACAGTAGGGGGAGCAATTGAATACAGTATCTCTCCTGTGAGCAGAATGTATCCTCAGAGCACATCCTGCAAACCAGCAGATGGTTTTAATGTTAATGTGATAAATTAATATAATTATTTAAAAAGTATGAAACTATACACACACACACCATTACTTTGGCTATCTAAATGGAGACATTCCATAGACGTAATGATTTTTATACTGTACAAACTGTATATTCTATCCCCTTACACTAACCCTACCCCTAAACCTACCCATCACACAAAACTTTCTGCATTTTTACATTTAAAAAAAAAAAACTTTAATTACTTTATTTTTATACCAGATTTACAAATGAGGATGACACTAAAGGGAGGTTTTTGGAGATTTTTTTCAGATTTTGGTCACTTCTGGGTACAAATTTGTCACCAAAATATAGTTAAGTAGACACGCACACACTCACTCACTCATACTCACTGGTCACTTTATTTGGTATACCTTGCTAGTACTGGTCTGGACCCTCTTTTGCCTTCAGAACTGCCTTAATTCATTGTGGCATAGATTCAACAAGGTGCTTGAAACATTCCTCAGAGATTTTGGTCCATATTGACACGATAGCATCACACCACATCCCAAAGTTGCTCTATTGGAGAGGCTAAGGCTGGATGGATCCATGCTTTCATGTTGTTTTCACCAAATTCTGACCCTACCATCTGAATGTCGCACAAATTGATCCACATCAGATCAGGCAATGTTTTTTCCAATCTTCTATTGTCCGATTTTGCTGAGCCTGTGTGAATTGAAGCCTCAGACAGGATTGGCACCTGGTGTGTCTTTTACTACTGTAGTATTGAGAACAGGCGCGCTCAACTCCCAAATCATTTATGGGTGCGAGTAGTAAAAAAATTGTCAAAAATAAAGATGAAAAACCGCACTCTCAAGGTATAATTTCATAAATTTATTGTAACCATGTCCACACAGACGTGTTTTGGCCTAAGCCATCTAAGCCAGTACACACTGATGATGGCTTAGGCCGAAACGCGTCTGTGTGGACATGGTTACAATAAATTTATGAAATTATACCTTGAGAGTGCGGTTTTTCATCTTTATTTTTTACTACTGTAGCCCATCTGCTTCAAGGTTCGACGTGTTGTGCGTTCAGAGATGCTCTTCTGCGGACCTCGGTTGTTACGAGTGATTATTTGAGTTACTGCTGCTTCTCTATCAGCTTGAACCAGTCTGGTCATTCATTCTCCTCTGACCTCTGGCATCAACAAGGCATTTTCACCCACAGAACTGCCGTTTACTGGATATTTTCTCTTTTTCAGCCCATTCTCTGTAAAGCCTGGGCAAAGTGACACACACCCGCCTTCTCTCACTCACTTTTCTCACTCACGTAAATAGTTGAGAGAAAACGCATGTTGTGTGTAACGGTATATTGGATCTGTGCATAAACTCTTAAAGTGACAGCAGCCTAATATTCCTAGTGCTGTCTGTCAGGTTAATCAAAGAACAAAAGACAAAGAGAAAATCACTCACTGCTCTTGACTGAATAACTTTTGTAATTAAGCATTAATCTGTATTTAATTTTTACTATGAATGAACTAGCCAGTCAGTGTAATTCTACATTTGATTACTTTAAGTTCTGTTGTATTTCTTACCCGAATTCTAATCTACTGTCTAACTTTAACTTAAAGCCGTTTTTATTTCATATCTCTTTATTAAATTGCATTTATTTGTGCTGTTGTTTGCAATTTGTTTATTTGTTCTTATTTTTTAATTGACATTTTGTTTGTATATGCTGTCAATTATAGTTACAAAAAAAATTGGAATCAGCAAAAATCTACTGCATTTGTAATCTACTACAACTACATTTTTATCTTTTAAATGATACTTTCTAAAAAGCCTTCTGCTTAAATACATTCAGACCCACAGCATTTGATCACTGGATTTACAGAAATCAGTTCACTTTTAAGTGTTTTCTCAGCATTGCAACATTATGTAATCAGCTCCTGACAAACACATTAATTATCATTTGATCACTCAGTAAATCATTTAACCATGTATTACTGTCTTTGGAAGCCTTTTGTCTTTTAAACACAATGTACAAATTCATGTTATTTCAAATGTACATGAGCTTTTTTATCAGCTGAACCTTTGAACTAATATATTAACAATGAACTAATATATAAAAAGTAGCCCCTTAGATTTTAAGTTACCAGTAATAAGTTAGGTCAATAATAAAATGAAGTCAATAATAATAATAGAATAAAGTTCATGGTTCACTGATGTAGGTTAATAATTACATGACATGCAGGTAAACAAAATATTTTTGTATTGTTTTTAGCAGGTGTTTTATTTTGATTTGTTTTTATTTTAAAATGATTTGGAAACTATTTTATAAAACTATTTTTTTATTTAATATTTTCATTATACTCATTATACTTTCGTTCATAATTTTACATTATCTGTAATATTTAATGCACTTCATGTTGTTGTTGTTGTTAACAATGAAAGGAATGTATTTTCTTTCTCTATTCATTTTTATGTTCCGCAAAAGAAAGTCATACAGGTTTGAAATTTAATTTAAATGTAAATAAACACAATTGTAATTTTGGGTGGGGAAAATCCCCATAATATGACATTATTTTTTTAATGAAATTATACCCTAAATAAGAAACTATCAGTAGATGGTGGTAAATGTCTAAATGAATAAGTCATCGAGTCATTTATTCATTCATTTATTCAATTCGTTCAAATAGCTGGTTCATTCAGGAATGAAGTAAATGGCTCTCTTTATGAATGGGCCATTTAATCATTGGTTCACCGATAAACTCAAAACGCGGATTCATTCAGTCACGAAACACTGCTGTGTATTGCTAGGAGTTTTGAAGGTAATATTTTTGTTGGCATAACTGAGCAAAATATTTGTGTAAAATATTACACTATTAACTTATTAATTTAACTTTTGTATAAAATCAATATCACATTTGCACACATGCTATTCAGGATAAAATAAGCACTTGTGTGATATTGCACTCTTTACGCACGTGAGATTGCTTAACTGTATAATATGATATAAATATGAGACAACAACTTGTACAGGGGCATTTTTCCCCTGATATCTTGAGTTTTAGGGGCATAATATTATCATATAATAGTTTTTTTTTTTTTTTTTTTTTTTTTTTTTTTCATTCCACTTGATGCTTTTTTGTACCTTCATGGTCTGCTCAACATATTTAAATATCATAATGACTTCTTTCTGGTCTCTGACAGGTAATTGCACATGGGGCATGATCTGTAGGTTCATCCATCCAGGAGTCAATGATAAAGGCAATTACTCCCTCATCTCCAAGCCAGACCCCTTCTCTCCTAACGGAGCTCCTCCTGGAGGAGGAGGAGGACCTCACCCCCTCATGCCTGCTAACCCCTGGGTATGCATCCTTTTTAATTCATTTTCTACTAATTTGTTTCTTCTTGAATTAAAATAGCTTAATTTTCAACTCAACATTTGAATCTTCATTTCTTTCAGGGAACCCCTGCCGCAGAAGAGTTGCCTCCCCCTCCGCCGCCTCTAGATCCTCCGGTGGAGAGCGCCTGGGAAAGAGGCCTTAGACATGCCAAAGAGGTACGGTTTTCAAAATACATTATATTAAGGATGAAAGACATTGTAAGATTCCAACTCAAAAAACTCTGCTTTCTCTTTAGGTGTTGAAGAAAGCCACCATCCGTAAAGAGCAGGAACCAGATTTCGAGGAAAAACGTTTTACCGTAACCATAGGTGAAGATGATCGAGACTTTGACAAAGAAAATGACTTCTTCAGGGAACGTGGCTATCGTATAACCAGAGAGATCAGAGATGCTGGGTAAGAAACCATAACTTATCAGTAGCTTATTAGAGTGTGATCTCTTCCACTTATCTTTGGTCACTGGTAAGTTTCTGCTGCTCCTTTAAAGGCATGAAAATTCTGTCATCATTTACTCACCCTCATGTCGTTCCAAACCCTTAAGACTTTCTTTCATCTTCGAAACACACATGAAGATATTTTTAATGAAATCTGAGAAATTTCTGTGCTCACCATTGACAGTCCACACAACTACAACTTTGACGCTTCAAAGAAGTTCATAGAGATTGTAAAACTAATCCATAGAAATTGAGCGGTTTGTTTCAAATTTTCTAAAGAGACACGATCGCTTTTTATGACGAACAGATTTAATTCACATAAAACATTTATCAACGCACATCAGATATGGTAAACAGAAGCTCAAGCATGGTCACTTGATGCGCAAGAACCATTGAGGTTCATTCACGTGTTACGCAGCACGTTTGAGCTTCAGCAAGAACCAATGAGGTTTGTTTCTTACACATCCAGCAAGTGCGGTTGCGCTTCTGTTTATGTTCGCTGATCAATGTTTAAATGTAAATAAAAGCATAAATTAAATCTGTTTATCATATAAAGTGATCAAATCTCTTCAGAAAATTGACTAAACCACTTAGTTTATATGGATTAGTTTGACGATCTCTTTAAGCGACAAAGTGGTAACTGCGTGGACTGTCAATGAGGGGACAAAAATATCTCAGATTTCATTTAAAATATCTGCATTTGCGAACGGGTTTGGAATGACGTGATGAAATTATTTTCATTTTGGGGTAATAAACTAAGCCTTTAATTTCAAATGTGGGTAGTTTGTTAAAAAGTAATGGGTAATTGTCATCCATCTAAAACTATTGTTTTGCTCAAATGGCAAAATGGAAAAAAGCTTTAATGATGGCCTGTCACTGCACCTAAAATATACAATGATCCTTACATTTTCATGTAAATTTTAACTTAATTATTGTTGATTTAAAAAAAGCACTCTAATTTTGACCCTTTTTCTCTCTCTGCATTGCAGTGATATTGAGTTCAGAGATCCAGGTTACGGGTGAGTACTATAAATGAAATGCTTCCCTTCAATACAATTTGTATATTAACTATAACTTGTACCCCCTCACTTATGAATGGCCAATATACCGGTTAACCTTCGTCTCTATCGCAGTTAAAGGGATACTTCAGGATTTAGCATTAAGCTTTGTATCAGTAGAAAACCTGTAATATTTTCAAATTACCGTGCTTTCCTCACTCATGTCCCCCTGAGACGAGAGATTTATGTATTTTTTGTCTGGAAAAAATCCTCCGATGACGCAAAAATGATCATTTTGCGTCATCAGAGGATTTTTTTGGCCAGAGGCTAAAGACTTCAGCCAGTAGTAGGGGCTGTCCCGCATGTTTTCAACCCGCCCACAGAGGGTGGGATCTCACTCACAGAATGTACACATAGTGTGAGCCGTCTTTCTTTGGAAGCTAAGCTAACAGGCTCTGTTCTGTGGAGAAAGCTGAGTAGTAGGTTACCATCCTCTTTTTCCCGGACATGTCCGGCCGTCGAGATCGTCCAAAATGTCCGGGATTCAGCTTTTGCTCTCTGCAGTCGCCATTCATTGTTTACATGCATACCTTTTGTTTCAGTCTAACTGAATTTATTCCGATTGGTGAATCTGAATGTAAAGTTTCCATGAACGCTAAACAAGTGATCGGTTGATGTGCTTTGTAACACTGCTAAGAAAATTCCCGCTCCTCCGTCGCTCATCAGTAATCACGCCACCGGCCTCGCGCCGTTCTCCCGCGGCCCTCAGCCTCGTCCTGCTCGCCACAGTAAACATAATGAATGGCGACTGTAGAACGCAAAAGCCGAATCCCGGACATTTTGGGCGATCTCGAAATCCCGGGCAGACTCGTCACGGAGACTCACTAGTAGCCTAGTCTTGTTGTTTAACTGCGCTCTCTTACCGGTAGGCGTGGCTTGGTAGTGGCCTCGTAGAGCAACGAAGCAAGTGCATTCTGGGAGTTGTTGTCTTTCATCCACATAAGCCAAAAATTAATTTTCTGGCTTTTCTCAGTCTAGAAGGCTCCAAATTCAAAAATAATTTCACATTTCTACTACATAAATGACCCATTTTATACACATTCATCTTTCCAGAGGTGAAGTATCCCTTTAAACTCAAGTGACATTGCTGTGGTACGCCGTCACGAAAGCTTATTGTTTGCATTTTTAAGCATTGCGGTTTAAATAAAGTTGATTTTAAACTGTTGAAAAGCAATGAGCAGCGAAAGACAACTCATTTTAGTATGCTCTCTGAGAGATGCGCGCACATGAAGCCGCTCCTTAGCATGTGAGATAGATGTGTATATATATATCGTTATCTCGTTATCGTGAAATAAAATTACTCATATCATGACATAAGATTTTGGTCATATTGCCCACCCCTACCCTCACTATTCATTTAAACCCCAGTTTATCACCCTTCCCAACTGTATTTTTAACAACCTTTTCTGTGGTAGTGATCCATATGGTGACCCATACTACGATTATGAGATGGAAGCTTTTTGGCGAGGAGGCCAGTATGAGAATTTCCGAGTGCAGTACACAGAGACCCCACTGCCGTACTACCCTGTGAGTGATGTAGTGTTCATCTGTTTTACTTGTTTTTTGTTATTTCTTCTTAAGGGCTTTTAGCTTAAAACTAAACTGTGAAGTTACTTATCTTTTAAATATTCACAGTGTGATGTGTGTATATGATGTGCTTACCAAATTATGCCAAAATTGTGTATAATACAAAAATATAGAATATAGCAGAATTAAGTATCCCTGAGAGCTGTGTACCTGTATTTGTACTGCTGAACAACTGAGATTTTATTCTTTCTCTTGTGCATCAGGACCGAGAGCGGGAGCGTGATCCACGCGAGCGCCACAGGGAGAGGGAACGGGAGAACGAGAGAGACCACCGTGAGAGGGAGCGCAGGCAGAGAGAGCGGGAAAGGGAGAGAGAGCGGGAACGAGAGAAAGAGAGCCGCCGAAGGAAGGAGGAATGGGAAAGAGATCGTCTGAAACGTGACGAAAAGGAGGGAAGGCCAAGAGAGCGGCCTCCCAGAGAGCCACGGGAGAAAAAGGATGAGAAGGAGAAGCCACTCAAACCACGTTCGCCCACAAACATGCCACCCAGGTCAGTTTCAAGCTTCCTACAGTCTTAGATGGAACAAAGTCCAATAACAAAGAGGTAAAAAAAACGGCTGATGCATATTGCGCTCTAAAATCACAAAACTGACTCACGAAATCTGCCTGTTCCAGTTTGATTCCCTGGCTGCTATGCATCTTTTTGGGATATAGGTTTTTAGTTGTATTTTGAAGTCTGGTGCAATGAGTGCCACCTGAATTAGTATAATACCTGTATTTTGTAAAAGTGTGGAACGTTTAAGCTCATTTGGTACTTCTTTTTGGAATCTATGGAAATTCTGACCACAAATTCTACATGCACTTCCACTAATTTCTTTGGTGTTTTCTATACAATCATTCACAGAGACTGCTACATTTTAAATTCAGCGAGCGTCCCCTTTTTGTATGCTGGTCTGTTGTTGTGGTAGGATCAAATTCAGATTTAATTGTGTGACAAACTGTGGTTATACTTGTTTTGCATGTTGGTCATATTGTCTTTTTTCTGGCTAAGCGAGAAGTTTCTTTTCAAATAAGCTACTATGTGCACCAGACTCCATGTTGATAGGGTTGTCAAAAGGACGGGTACTTCGGTACCAAGTTGATACTTGGGGCTTTCACACTGGGCACATTTGCTGCGGTCCGAGTCTGAGCGCGATTTGTTCCCGTTGCCCCCCGTAGCGTTTGTCTGGTTTCACACTCAACTTGATTCTACCGAACCCTGGTGCACTTGCGTTTATCTTACATTATCACAATTGTGCACGCTGCATGATAGAAAACAGAACATGGTAAATATATTGCTTTTTATTAATTTGGTGCTGTTCATAGTTTTCATTCATGCGTCTAAATCGAGTTGTTGCACCACTTAATTTTAAACGCAAAATAACAATTCCGGGATTACATTTCTAACCTGTAATTAAAACCATCTATGATTAATTTGCCAATTAAACAGCAACAATGTTAATATTCCATTTTCTTTTTTTATTGACCACCAGAAACTCTCTTTCTGACAACAGTAGCTATTGCCGATAAAGGAAATAATCTTGTAAAAAGTCAAATGTCTTTATAAACCACTACGCATAGGCAGCATAGGTGGAGGGTGAACCAACGCCAGGCTAAGGAGATGCTTAATTCTTATTAGTCCAACTACCCACGCTTAAAGTGCCTTAATGTACTAAAACACACACCTTTTTGATGATTCATTCTATTCAGGTGAATATGTTAAAATGCTATTAACATTTTCAGTTTGTTAATGAATGAATTAATAGAGCCTTATTGTAAAGTGTTACCAAACAGTAATAAAGAATCAGAACATTTTCAATCAATATCTAGGGCATGCCATGTAATAGTCCAGATTAAAATGTAAAAATGTTTAAGTTTGAAAATAAATAGCCTAATTAAGTCTATATTTAAGTATTTCACTGCAAATACAAAAATCTGAATGTCTGTTTAAAACGTTAATTTGTTCAGAAACAGAAAGTAGCGCAGCTGCTTTATGGCGTTACTGGAGTAACGGCTGCATTTCTGCGGTTTCATCAGTGTCATCTGCTGTCAGAGCGTGACTGCATTTTCACTCAGCACATCTACTTCACTCGTTCCGCCATGCACTTCTCGTGCGTGTTGAGCTTGTTAAACATCAGAGTGCACGCATGCCTCTTTGACGCAGCATACAGCAGTGTTCTACATTTTAACCGGTTAATGGGAAAAGTATTCTTAAAATAAAAAATCGGAATAATTCTTATTTCTGTTGAGACAACGTTTGCCAGGTCAGTAGAAATTGTGGAGTTGAGGAACTGAGTAGTAAAAATTATAGTTTTATCTTTAAAAAATCATACTAACTAAAACTTGAAGGATAAAATAAAGACACAAAAATGTTGCTGTAGCTGTTTAAGCCATGTATGTTATGTTTAAACAGTTAATGAACATAAAATTACTTTAAACCGCAGCTTTGGCCTCAATTAACATTTATATTAATTCTTTGTGGAAAGCACTGCAGGGTGCCTTTTCTTTTATTAGATTACTTGCACTGTTGTTGCAGTTGTAACTAGTTTGAATACGCATTCTAATTCTTCTGGAATTTAGGCATTTCCTGACATTATAACAATAGTCTTTTCAAGTTGGGTTTATTTCCCCTCACAGCAATTTCTTTATCACTGTATTCACTTAACCACAGACTCAGATTGCATATTTGACTATGGTCACTTTATGGGAAATTTCCTGGAGATTCATATCTCATGGCCACACCAGTGCTGCTCTTTTGACCTTCTACGTCACGTCAGCTCTCATTTTTCCTCAATAAAAAAAGAGATTCGCATTTCATTCATTAGGCCAAGATCCCACGCAATAAATTTCCCGCTCACATGAGTAAATCCCTCGTGTTCTCAGAATTCTGCAATGGGACACTGTGAAATGCATGAATCTGTCCCATGATACTTGCAAGGAGTCATTTACCAGGCAAGGTGGGAAGAGATTCACACCTAGCCAGTTTGTTTGACCGCAAAGAATGCTGTTGTCTCAAATTTCTAAAAAAAAAATTCTGATGTAACTCTCCCCATTTTGTGTGAACATAACAATTTAGTCAGCTTGAAACTTGAGAAATACACTGTCATTTATTTATGTCTGCCCCATGTCTTTGATCTATAAACATGGAGTTTCAGTTCCACTGATCTTATTTGAAAGTGAAAACTTGAACACACACTACATTTTGTTCATTAAATCTGAATTGTGTAATTTCTCATTGCTAAAATACTTTCTCCTATCATTGTATGAAATGCTTAGACAAATATTTTAATATTTTAATAAATATTTTTATAATATATATTTTTATTTATAAATTTTTTTTATTTTATTATTGTATATCATTGGGTATGTACATTCGAGTACTCTATTTAAAAAAAATCCTCTATTGCAATTTGCCCATGTCAAGTAACCGGCAAAACACCGGAAGTGGCTCATTCCAAGGTTGATAATCCATGAATTCTTACACCATTTTCTAAGGCTGCACGATTTATTAAAACCATTTTAAAACCATACTATAGCATAGTGCTATTGTGAATACGCAAAGACTGCGAATCAGTTAAATAAATATATGCTTTACGTGTTTAATATATATATGTACATGCCCTTTAATTATTTACGTGCGTTTCAGAGCGGCTCCGTTCACATGTAGCTCCACACGAAGTCACAAACTGTTTTCATTTACTAAGTTAATGTTAAACGAACCCAAAGAGTTGTGAGAAAATAGGATGTTTGTCAGATCCGGATCATGTGCGTCATGTCTTTAAAGTGACAGCAGCCTATTAAACCTACTGCTGTCTGTTTAATGTTAAGACGATGAGAAAATCACTCGCTTCTCTTGACTAAATAACGTTTGTAGCTTTAATAAGGATTATTCTATATTTAATTTAGAATTTATGCAGTGAATACTGAAGTGTTTGATAACTTGATTCAATTTCTGTTCCTACCTGTTGGACCTACCTGAAAATCTTAAAGGGGTGGTATAATGCCCCTTTCACAAGATGTAAAATAAGTCTTTGATGTCCCCAGAGTGTGTATGTGAAGTTTCAGCTCAAAATACCCTGCTGATATTATTTTATAGCTTGTTAATATTGTCACTTTTTGAGGGTGAGCAAAAACAGTTTTTCTGCACTGTAAAAAAAATTCTAACCTCCCCAACTCAAAATATTCTAGTGACTGCTCACATCTAAATTTTTCAATTGGCCCAAGTGAAATTCTGTAAATTTAATTTGATCAATTGTTGCAATAGTCTGTTAACATTGGCTCAATGAGAAATAATACGTTGAACCAATTGAAAAAAAAATACGTTTACCAAACCATGTTATTGGCCCAATTATATATTTTAAATTGTAGTAGCATTCTTTTTTTTTTTTTTTTTTTACCTAAACTAAAAATGTATATTGGTACATTTATATTAGTAAAACAACTTTACTGTATTATTCCCCTTTGCCCTCCAAAAAAAAGAAGGAAATAACATCATTATATATTAAACACTCAAGCCATTCTGCCAGTTTATTTAATAATATAATAGTTTATTTAATACATTTTATTAAATCAACAGTATTGTGAAAATACCTTAAAATGGTAAATACATTGACATTTTCTGCACAGTAGACCTTAAAAGTCATGCATTTAAATTCAGGATTCTGATAAGATACACACTGCTGATGAATTGCACCTTACATAAACAAAATCACAATTAGGCCTATTTGAAAAACATAAATTATCTGCAAAAACATCAAAAAATACTATAAAATGTACTCACCCAGTGTTAAGAGAAATTTCACTGAAATTTTTAGTATTTAGGTACTTTGAGAAACTGCAGCTTAACAATTTAAACATTAAACGTCTACAAATATTTGCTAAAGTGCAAAAACGTCAAAAACACCATAAAATGCAAGTAACTGGAGAGGGTTACTTTAAATGTCCAGTGTATCTTCACTTGAATTTTTGTATTCTCACAAGAGGTATTTTGAGCTCATGAAACTGCATCTTAACAATTTATAAACATTAAACATCTAAAACATTTACAAATATTTTGTTAGACTGCAAAAGTCACAAAAAAAAAGGAAAAACGGAAAGTACCTCAGGGTGACTTCACTCAGTGTTTAGTGTAGTGTAATTTCATCTGAATTTTAGTATTCTCATGATTAAATTGAGAGATGTCCTTAAAATCACAGATGTCGCAAGAAAATGTGGCATTCTCCTTAATGCCAGTCTTTGGATGTACCCCCAAATACAAACGCATTCTGGGTGTAAACTGGGAAAGGAAGTTGGATTAACTGACCAATGGCAAGTTCTGTAGTGCTTGAAAAGGATGTCTTGGTGATGTGATGAAAACTTGCAGAAGCGGCACTGCATGGACTTCTTATGCTGAAAACCTGCAAAAAAGCCTCCTTGCATCAAATAGCTGACGACAAGTGACAGAACAGAAGTTTTTTACATAACACTGCCAAATTTGATTAATTTATGTCTTTAAATCACATGCAGCAATATTTTTTAACCTTAAAACATCTTAATGAATTTTAAATTCATGAGGATGTCTAGTGGCGGATCCTGGCAGTAACACTCTGGGCAGCAAATGAATTGGAAGTCTTGCATATTCACGTAAAATAGCTTACTTCTGCATTGATAATAAGGTGGATACATTAGTAGATTACAGCAAACAAATTTGGTCCTTGTTCATTACATACATTAAATTAGTCAATTAATTAATAATGTCAATGTAATATCATCAAATAATACTAAGTTTTGAAGTAACACTAGCATTAACCCATAACACCACTTTTATTTTATTGATATTCTTATTGTATTTGGCCTGAAATAACATTTATTCAATAAATGAAAAATGTTTTGAAATGTTTTCGGTTTATAGTTGTAAAATATACTGTGTCCTAAAGTAAAACATTCGGAGAATCGTTCTAATTCGTTTAGCGAATGCTTATCGGGCGCGGTAATGGACACCCATGTTTTTCAGTTTTATGTTGAAATTGAGACCTGCACTCAAGTTAACGTACACAAGACTTAATAAATACAGAGTTCATATCTAATATAATGATCATAATCAACCACCCCTTTAAAGCACTGTTTACATGGGTCAAAAACAACACATTTTTGCAGGGCAGGTAAAAATATGAACCGTCCTGCCTAGGAATAAAAACTTAGTGTTGAACCCTGATGTATTAAAGGCACAGCTAAATGTGACAGTTTTACAACCTATTATTACAATGAGTTTATGTGAAGTTTGTTTGAAGTTCACCATACATTAAATGTTAGCTTTTTTTAAAGGCTATAATTAAATGTTAAAATTGATAGCTTTCTATTATACTGTTATGTTGAATGGTTATAATTAATGGCTAAAACTGACGGGGGAGGAAAAAAATCCATGTAATGGGGACATCAGTATCAGTTCTGGTATCAGTGATACTAGCCTTCATTCTTAGTGCATAGTATTTGAAATATGCTGTCTTTATGTTGGTTCTGCATTATTTGTGAGAATAAATGTGAAAGTATTACAACAAAAAAATAGATAATGTTAGGTGTGATTAATTATTTAACTTTTTTTAATCTCTTGACAGCACTAATATGTATATGTATGTATGGTATGTGTGTGTTTATTGTGCAAAATGTGCAGTATATGTTGTAAGTCTTTCAAGGAAGGATTTGTTTCATTTATTATCCTCATGAAACTTGTCAATGCAGTGTGGAAATGAAGCCTCTGCAACTATCAAATGTTGCATGATTTTGAATTGGATTACTACATAGCTTTGTATTACCTACACCACAGGTGAAAGTTTGATCTAATTGTTATCTATTGTTGCGTCTTAAAAGGATCTGACGTAAATGATTGTGAACATTCATTATAGTAGCAAGCACGTGATCATGAAACAAGGGAATTTTTTTGGCTTGTCAGAGGAATGAAGGAAGGAAATAATTAAATCTGGATATTCACTGTGTGAACCATTTCCCAGGCGTGGTGAAGATAGGAGTGTGATATTAGATTGACACTGTTTGCTTGCAAGAAGCAACTCCCTGTGACGTTGAAAGGTGTGCATAATCACCGCTTTAGGCTTCACCTGAATGTGTCAAGGCAAGTTTTTTTTCTTTTTTTTTTTTTCTCGTGTGTCTATTTGCCTTCATGTTGGGTCATCGCTACTCAATTGGTTTCCGGTTTAAGATACAGACTAATTCGTTTAAGGAAATTAACATTTGAAATAGCAATAATGGAAATGCAACGCCATTTCATAACTGAAACTGTACCTCAATACAGCATTTGACTAACTGATACTAGGGGTGGGTGATATGACCAAAATCCTATTTCACAGTATGAATAACTGTTATTTGTGTTATTTGTGTTATTTTACTGTTAAAAACAATATATATCATGATAGTTATTATTTGTTTTATTTTAGTTATTAAAAATAAGAGTAATAGGACAAATACAATAAAGCAAAGATATATACGTATGTGTGTATATATATATATATATATATATATATATATATATATATATATATATATATATATATATATATATATATTACAGTACCAGTCAAAAGTTTGGAAACACTACTATTTTTAATGCTTTTGAAAGAAGTCTCTTATGCTCATCAAGCCTGCATTTAAAAACAAAAACAAACAAAAAAAAACAGTAATATTATGAAATATTATTACAATTTAAAATAATGGTTCTCTTTTTTTAATATATTTTAAAATGTAATTTATTTTTGTGATGCAAAGCTGAATTTTCATCAGCAAGTACTCCAGTCTTTGGTGTCTTATGGTCCTTCAGAAATCATTCTAATATGCTGATTTGATACTCAGTTATTATCAATGATGGAAACAGTTGTGCTGTTTAATATGTTTTGTTGGAATACTTTTTTCAGGATTCATTGATGAGTAAAACGTTAACAGCATTTATTCATAAAAACAGCATTTATTCAAAATAAAAACATTTCTAACAATATAAATCGTTACCATCACCTTTTATCAATTTAACGCATCCTTGTTGAATTAAAGTACTAATTTATTAAAAAAAAAAAAGTTATTGTTCCCAAACTTTTGAACAGTAGTGTATATTGTTACAAAAGATTTCTATTCTAAATAAATGCAGTACTTTTTAACTTTTTATTCATCAAATAATCCTGAAAAAAGTATCTCAGGTTATAAAAAAATATTAAGCAGCACAACTGTTTCCAACATTGATCATAAATCAGCATATTAGAATGATTTCTGAAGGATCATAAGACACCAAAGACTGGAGTACTTGCTGATGAAAATTCAGCTTTGCATCACAAAAATAAATTACATTTTAAAGTATATTAAAAAAGAGAACCATTATTTTAAATTGTAATAATATTTCATAATATTACTGTTTTTTTTTGTTTTTGTTTTTTTTAACTGCAGGCTTGATGAGCATAAGAGACTTCTTTCAAAAACATTAAAAATAGTAGTGTTTCCAAACTTTTGACTGGTACTGTATATATGTGTATATATATGTATGTATGTATGTATATATGTGTGTAATATATATATATATATATATATATATATATATATATATATATATATATATATATATATATATATATATATATATATATATATATATATATATATATATATATATATATATATATATATATATATATATATATATATATAAATATACATATATACACATACAACAAAATCATCCTCTCTGTTTGAAGACCTCATTTAGTATTGTTTTGCGAATTTATCCGCATCGGACTCAGTGTGCAAAGTTTCTGTGCGTGATGAATTTTTAGGATGACAAATACGTAAAAATGCATATGAAAATTTGGGGCTCAGTGTGCAAGGACCTTAAGATGCTTCACGTCTTATTGCCTGTATCCACTTTTGTGTCCTTAAACGCTACTTTTTTGGGGGTCGACAGCTTATAAAAACTTAGTTCTGTGTTTTTTAGCTTGTTTTTCTGTACACCCTGTCACATAGCAGCTTTCGGACATTTTGTTTTTTGTTAAAAGTCAGAAATTACAAGGAGGCAGCTTCACGCAATACAAAGTCAATGGAGATGGTTGGATTGTCCGATGAGAGTGGTTTTCAGATTATGACGCTTGTCGCTCTGTCTCTATACTCGCAAAATTATGAAAAATTTTGCGATTTTAAAAAGTGTTAATTGTCAATGTTTTTATCGCACTACATGCTTTTTACAATAAAATTAAAATTGACAGTCATAATCCAAATATTTTTTGTTAGGTTTGTTGTGAAGTATCTCTTTATGTTGAAGGTTTTGTTGTTGTTGTTGTTTTTTTAAATGGAAATGTATTTTTATGGAATCAGGATTGTCCAAAGATGTGGAGAGACCAGAAGAGGAATTTATCCGTGTTCTCTTTTCCATTGTGTTGGTGTCTGGTATATTCCTCTGTGTCGCCCCTTTCATTGTTTTGTTTTGATCTATTGTTCTGCTTCTCCGTAATTTGTATCATTTGGCTGCATGTGATATTCCAGACTTCACCATAATGTCAGGGCATTTTGAAATATTAATTGAACTGTTGAATGGTTTGTGTGCCATGAGTGTTTGTTGACTTGGCAGTTAGCCTACTCTGTGGTTTTCACCACTTTGTTCATAGATGTACTCTATGCTGTCTTTCACTGTCACGTTTTCTTGTGTACTTAAAGATTTTTCACCTGTGAAGAAAAATGCAAAGGGAACTGGAACAATGCCAAGCCAGGAATAAAATAAATGGAGGTTAAAAATCAAAACAATTTTTTTATTTTTTATTTATAGCACAGAATGGTTAAGTATGCAACATAACAGGTTGCATTGTTTGCCTTGTTTTCACCAGACAGCTCTTGCAATACTGGAATTGTGCTTCTGCGTCATTTTTCATGTTGACTTTGTAGGTTTCGTCATTGTACGTCACAAAGGTGATTAATGTAAAGGGTGAAGTGATGAAATGATAGAGATTTTCATTCAGATTTGTTCTTTGTAAACATGAGTAATGTCAGAGAGTTTGTCTATATAGAACTTGTTGCAGTTAGTTGATGCAAAATGTCTTTTTGTTTACTTTAAAGCATATTCGGCTTTATTCGGCAGAATCTAAAATTAATAAGAATGTATTCTTCGTCCTTTTTGTCTATCCATTCGCTTCACTTCATGTCCAGAATAAGCCATAGTACAGACCAGACTCCCAAAAATTGGTTTCCCCACTAGTGTTCAAAAGTTTGTTTTCAATAAGCTTGTTTAAAAAAGATATGAATAAATTCATTAATACTTTTATTCATGTGAGGGTTGCATTAAATTGATCAAATTGACAGTAAAGACTTTTATATTAAAAAAAATCTATTTAAAGGGTCATGAAACCCTAAAACATTTTCTTTAGATATTAACAGAAATGTACAGGTTTCACGTCATTGAAAACAACAATAGCACTTGTTAATTATTAAGGGTAAAAGATTTATTAAGGAATTAAAGTTTATTTGTTTTTTTAGCTATTTTGTTCTTCCAGTTTAAAAAGCAGTTGAACCAGCTTCATGAAAAGTGAGGTTAATTTGGAGTTGTGATTGACTGCCGTGGCTGGAGAGTATGCTTTTACGACATCAGTTTCTTTGTATTATTCATGAGAATAGACCAAGTCCAATCACTGCGCTGTAATACGCATGAGATTGCATTACAGCGCATAATTCAAATGTGACAAGACCTGTTCGGTGGTGTTTGATCACCTCTGCACAAAAGTGTTGTTTGCATTTTCTCTGTGATGAGATCAGAACTCTAGTTTGACTTCCTACACACACAAAATATGCCTGTAACTATTTAATTTGTAAAAGCATGTGAATTGCGCATGAGCGGTTTCTGATCTCTGTGATAAGTTTAACAATACTGGCCACGCGTGTATGATCACAGTTCATATCCGGACCAGAGCAAGCATGTTTCAGGTTTTTACGGATATTTCACATACTCTTCTGCTCCAAACATGAAATGCCACAGTGTATGCATACATATTTCATCATATCTTCAAATGAAATATATGTGCAGATTAGGACACTAATACAACGTCTGATCATGAAGGATTATTCTGATACACAGAAGACTATAATGTAGACCAAAAATTTAAAGAAGAATGGGCAAAAAAGCAACTGCCTTTATTCTTTATTTATTCGCTCATATTTTAATATTGATTTGTAGTAATGAGCAGGTCTGTGTTTTATTGGTGGTTTTCTCCCCTCTTCCCAGCCTCTACACTCCCACTTTTTCACAGCTTAGGTGTGAACAACCAGGCTAAATCAGGGGGTTTCATGAAACCTTAAAATAAATGCTGATCTTCGAACAAAAAATCCTGAAAAGAATCATCATGGTTTTCATAAAAATATTAAGCAGCACTAGGGCTGAATGATACATCGAATTTTCATCGTCATCGCGATATGAACTCGCACGATGAACACATCGCAACAGACAGCCTGACACGATGAATAATGCCTGGTTCAGATTACAAGATTTTTGTGTCTGTTACGATAGTCACGGTGTCAGATTACACTATTTTGACTCCTAAAATCTTGTCGTGTCGTGGACAGTGTCAGACTACACGTTGTTTTCCGACCAGTCATCGCGTGCCGTCACACGCACACATTCACTCGCACTCACGCACGCACGCACGCACACACACACGTCTGGTTCACTATCTTTGTGGGGACTCTCCATAGACGTAATGGTTTTTATACCGTACAAACTGTACATTCTATCCCCTTACACTGCCCCTGCCCCTAAACCTGCCCATCACAGGAAACATTCTGCATTTTTACTTTCTCAAAACAACTCATCCTGTGTGATTTATAAGCCTTTTGAAAAGTGGGGACCGCTGGCTGGTCCCCACAATGTAGGTGATCTCAGGTTTTACTATTCTTATGGGGACATTTGGTCCCCACAATGTAATATAAACAAGGGCACACACACACACACACACACACTCACTCACTCACTCACTCACTCACTCACTCACACACTCACTGTCCCTCGCTCACTCACTCACTTGCGCTCACTCACTCACTCTCACACACACACACACACACGCTCACTCGCAAACGAATAAACGTTTGACCTAACACGCAAAGAACCTATTAAAGCAGACATGGGAACAGTATAGCTAACATTCACATTTGAATATTTATCGCAAGTCATATCGTCATCGCAATATTAAACAATGTTATCGCACATCGCAGCTTTTCCTCATATCGTGCAGCCCTAAGCAGCACAACTGTTTACAAGATTGATGATAATAAAAAGAAATTTTTCTTGAGCAGCAAATCAGCATATTAGAATGATTTCTAATTTTCTAGAGAATCATGTAACACTGAAGACTGGAGTAATGGCTGCAAATGTATTAAAATAGAAAGTGGCTATTTTAGTACAGAACACCTTTATAACTTGCTCAAAGAGGTGTAACTGAAAGTTTTTTTTTTTTTTTTTATCTGCTGAAGGTTGGGTTACACTGTTTGTTTGTTTTTTTGAGCAATCTGGTTCCTGTTATAAGGAAAACAATGCAGTGACTTCAGTTAACGATTAACATGTCCTCCACTGTTCTCTGCAAGGGTATGATTTCATGATGGTCTAATCTTGTCTGCAGGCATGAAGTAATACATTGAGATATTTGCCCGGAATAACACAAATGAGTGAACAAAAAATATTTTAAGGTGCAATCAATTGGGACAGCGCTGCACTTTGCTTTTCTAGATGTTTTATCACATTATTTTGACATGTATGAACAAGTGTTGTCTCTTTCCTTTTGTTAGTACTACATTTTGCAGTGGCTTAACTTGTTAATTTTATTCAATTGTATATGGTAGAAAATTAGACTATTAGTCAATAAAAAAATTAACACTACTTTTTTTGTTCTACATTTTGATATTGATATGATTATATACCAAAATAATTATCAGGTCTAGCAAAGAAGGATTTAATCTTACAAAGCTATGAAATCCAGTGGTCAAATCACAGGTTTTTTTTTTTTTAACCCTCTGAGGTCGGCAAACGCGCCGGCGCGTTTTGCTGGATTTTCTCCACATTGTAGCACTATAAACTTAAATTACTCCGTCATTTATGGTCATACAGAAAAAAGAAATATAAAAAAAGAATCTGTGATATTTCTACTTTTGTATGTGTCCACTTACAATCAAATCAAAACATTGTGCTTTTGTAAAATAAAGAATATAAACAGGGTGTGCGTTCTGCCTCTCCGTCGCGGTGAACTTTTTTTTCTTGAGCACGTCTATAAACTAAAACAAAACTCAGCGAATACTTGTCACACATTTATGAGCCATACACCTTTATAAACATTTAAGTGTGTACTTTTAAATGATCGGGTTCAAAACGAAAACAAATATTTTCTGTTTAAGTAATTTGTATAAAACCAACAAGATGTCCAGCTTCTCAAACGCTTGCTCATTACAGTTAATTTGGCCACGCCCACTCGCGCAAAAGATATTCACATGCAAATCTCCACATGGAACGCGAACGCGCTCGTTACCTCAACAACAAAACACCAAAACACTTCACTTCACTTTTCGTCGAGTTTGAAAGACGCGCCCGAGCTTACATTGGATTTAGGCTACCTCAGAAGAAGAAGAACGCAATTTGAAGACAAGAAAGATTTAAGGTAAGAAATTCTTACATGTTTGTTATTGTTGCATAAATGTCACGTTGCAGTTGAACTGTTGCTAGATATATGGGGAATATTATAATATTTAGACCCGTGTTTACTGTTAGGCCTACTGTGTTTGTGGATATCTGGTCAAACGTAGATATGTATATGGTAACCATAATGTTTTATATTTGGGCGCGATCGCGTTTGAATGTATCAGATTTTGCAGCGCGATCGCGTTTGAATGTATCATTTGAAAATTTGAAAAGCAAAACACACCAAACGGCTTCATGTTTTTACTATTATCTCATTTCATATCATCATAACGAATGGAAACATTTGAAGTAACATGATAATCAATATATTTTTCTCTAGCTTGGTTGTTACTGAAATATTTGTATTATTATTTTACCCAGCACTGCGCATAGCCTATGCCTACAAGGCACAACAAACCTGGTGTTCATTTACTATATATTGTTGGAAACATTTGTGTGTGTGTGTGTGTGTGTATTTTGTGAACTTTAAAAAGCAATTTTAACCAGAAAAATCTAATATTTATTTCCAAAATCGTGCAGACCTTTCTCTTGATATCAGTATGTTCACTTTTTTTTCAGGGCCCAGATGAGTCCTGCCAACTTCAACATTCACATGAGTCTCTGGAACATGAACATGGTAAAGTGAAAATCAAACACCTTGGAAATTGAAGGTATGTACAATGTTTTTAGGAATGGCACAAAGGTCTCTGTATTTCAATAAGTGTTTTTTTGCCATTTGTTGTGTCTATTTGGATTATGTTGTGTAAATAAATCCAAACAATTTAAAAGCCATTCTTTTTTAAATCTCCTCATTTACAGTATTGTGCAAGGTTGCTCAGAATGATGGGCCCTGATAAGCTCCTAATAGGGCCATTAGGGAGGTTCTTTGTCTTTCTCAGGTGAGAAAAGCCTTACATATTAATGAGGTGATCCGCCCCTTCGCATAAGGCTTATTCACACAAAACACGTCGTAAAAATTTTAAATCAATATATTGTCTTCTCTGAATGAGCAGTCAGGGTGATTTTCACATAGTTTTGCAGCAAATATTCTAGGCTACGTCATACAATTTTCAAAAGTCTTGTGAAGAAATAATCAGTAGGGGTTTCATGGCCTTATTTCAGTGAGAATTTTTTTTTGTATTTTCACAAACCACGCATAAATGTCATTATCTCAAAACTACAAACTTTTACATACATGCTGTTGATATATTATTGTAGCAGAGTTTGTGCTGAATACAGTGTAATTAGACTTTAGCCATGAAAATGTCACAAGTAACAGAAATAACCAGAAATGTCAGAGCATGTCAGAACACCTCCAGGGCCCAGAAAACAGCTCAGACCTCAGAGGGTTAAAGAGGGCAAAAAAAAGGATGACAGTGTCTGTCGGCCATCATCGAAGACCATGTTTGACCCAGGAAAAACCCTGTAGGACGACATTTTGCAGTGGCTTAACTTGTAAGTGATTCTTGGAAAGGATTGTAGCTTGTCAGATGATACAGCTGTTAACCTCTGTTAACTACGATTTCTGGCCTGAATCTCCCTGAGGAACTTTCTGATTTAGCGCAACATTCATATATAGCCTGCTCACACTATGAAATATGACGTCAAGGACAAATCCATCACATGAAACGGGTTAGAAAGCATGCTGGTTTTGATGAGATAAACACACCTGGCTGGGGCCACATGCTCTCGTGGAGCGATGATGAAATTATTACGTTTATCCTTGGGCATGTGCTCACGTTTGGAAACATTCCAGCTAAAATTTTGGAGATGTCATTGTTCTCCTCATAATGCATTAACAAAATGTGGTGTTTATGTGTGTGTAGTGTTAATAAATTAATAACGTGGTTTAAAATGAGAGAAGTTAAACCACTGTTCAAAAGTTTGTAATTGTAAGATTTTTCTTTTTTGTAAAGTAATAGGCTACTTTTGTTTTGCAAGGATGCATTACATTGATCAAACATGACAGTAGACTTTTATAATGTTACAAAATATATTGGTTTAAAAAAATGCTGTTCTTTTGAACTTTGTATGATAATAAGAAATGTTTCTTGAGCACCAAATTCGTATATAAGAATGATTTCTAGAGGATATGTAACACTGAAGACTATAGTAATGATGCTGAAAATTCAGCTTTAAAATACATTTTAAAATGTATTAAAATAGAAAGTGGCTATTTTAAATTGTAATAATATTTCACAATATTTCTGTTATTACTATATTTCCGATCAATAAAGTGACTTTTCATAAACATTACAAAACTTTTGATCGGTTGTAGTTGGAATTGTAGGTTAATTACGTAAAGGCGGGCGTACACGGTGCGAGTTCGGACCAGGATCGGACACTCGGGAGGTCGTGAGATATTGCACACGTTGCGAGTCAGTTTAACTGATAATCGCGTCAATGCAGCTGGTACACGGCACGACTGTCCTGCACGAATTTTATCCCGAGCCGGCAGCAATCACGTGAGCTTTCGCGCTAAACACAGAGACCGTCAATGTTGCATGCAGGCAAAGCTTCAGATAGAAAAAATGACAGAAATGTGTGTGCAAATGATTTGTTGTAAAGCAGAGAACAGTAGCCATTCAACATAAAAACTAGAGAGAGAGAGAGAGAGAGAATTATTATTTTTATTTAATTATTTTTATTTAATATGATTATTATTATTATTTTCTGTAGTACAATGTTCAAAATAATTTTCTATGCTGTTTTGATGCTTTGGCAATACAATTGTATTTTTGTCATGCCAATAAAGCTTTATTGAATTGAACAGAATTGAATTGAGAGAAGTGTGTGTGTGTGTGTGTGTGTGGGTGTGTGAGAGTACACACGCTGTATGGTTGCTGCCACTGAGGTATAGCCCCACGTGGTTGTGTATAATTTGGTAATAGGGGACAGCTGGTGAAAATCGGGCCGACTCCCCGAATTTTTTAAACATGTTTAAAGATGATCGGGAGGTCGGGGAGGTGCTCATAACGTGCTCGGCTCGGCTCGTAATTCCTCTCACGCTGCGAGCCACGACCATGCGAGCATCACCGATTCCACTCGATTTCTCCCGAGTGAAAAAAATTATCTGCGAGCTCGTAAAAACAGCAAAAATCGCACCGTGTACGCCCGCCTTAAGCCTGTGTAATCTGCCAAGCTGCATTGTTGCAGCCTGTTTTCCTTAAGACTTTCTTCCTGTGTGAGTCTGATTTTAGTACAGAACACCTTTATAACTTGCTCAAAGAGGTGTGACTGAAAGTTTCATCATCTGCTGAAGGTTGGGTTACACCTTTTTTTTTTTTTTTTTTTAGAGCAATCTAGTTCCTGTTATAAGGAAAACAATGCAATGACTTCAGTCAACGATTATCATGTCCTCCACTGTTCTCTGCAGGGATCAGATTTCATGATGGTCTAATTTTGTTTGCAGGCATGAAG
Source organism: Squalius cephalus (assembly GCF_949319135.1). Lineage (NCBI taxonomy): Eukaryota > Metazoa > Chordata > Actinopteri > Cypriniformes > Leuciscidae > Squalius > Squalius cephalus. Next base: position 9,461,766 of record NC_137127.1, on the reverse strand, counting down.
TAATACATTGCAATGTTTGCCCAGAATAGCACAAAAGCTTGAAAAAAGAGTATTTTTAGGTACGATCAATTTATCTGCCTGATCAGATTGTAAGGTCCACGCACTGGTCCATGCACTGGCCATGGCTGAAGGGTTCCTGCGTGTTACTGTCTTTCTTTTTATGCAAACCAACAAGATTAAATTAAATGGATTTCCTTATGTATAACCTCTTTTATTTAATCAGGAAATTATGCATTTTTTTTCCAATAATGTTTGATAATTAATATGTTTGAATAAATGTTTGATCATTCCTTTTAACTCTTTACTTTATATTTTACTCGTTCATTTGCAATCTGCAATCCGCATAGATCCTCGTGCCAGACGCAGTTAATGCGGGTCGCACAGTCACTAGTAATATGATTTGAGGGTTTATCACTTTTGACCAATAGGTGGCGCTGTTACAAATTTCATGTGGTGTGGTCAGAGTAAGGTGACAATGACATACAAAGTGTGGTGTCAATATGTCAAAGCATTGCAGAGATACGGCCTCATAATCGTTTTGGCATCATGCCTCATTTTTTGCTGCGGTATACAAAAACGGCTTCGTCTATCAACACGAAATTCTTAACTTTTTATTGTGTTCCTTAACTTTTTATCAGCACAGTCTGAAGATGTTCTGACTCCAATTTGGTGAAAATCGGATAAACGGTGGAGTTCAAAAAAGTGGGTTTTTAAAGAAAATCGAAATGGCGAACAGCAAGTTTGGCTGACTGTGACAAAATTGGTATCCATGTTCTCGGCATGGCCCAAGGAATATTGGGTCTATTGTTGAATCTATTGTTCATTAAAATAGGCTTATTTAATCAAAAGTTGAAACTTTTAGTACAATCAGGGTATGCTGCCGAAGACGCATACAGAGTTTCGTAACGATACGCCAAATCGTTTGTAAAATAAGGCATTTTACAACAAAAATGTACCCAAAATGGCTAAAATGGGAAAATTGGGAAACACTGAATCTAAATAGCCAGGTTTTGGGATGTTTTTTTTTTTTTTTTTTTTTTTTTTTTTTTTTTTTTGGGCCAAATTGTTCATAAAAATGTCAATTTTTCACATCACCTGACCACTTGGTGGCACTGTGCCGAAACAGTGCATGTGACTTCAGGTTATGGTTGTCATAACACACACCAAGTTTGGTCAAAATTCGTTAAAGCGTTGCGGAGATATAGTCTCACATCCGTTTTCGTGCTCTTCATTGAATTCGTTCACACGTTATTCGAGAACGGTTTGACGAATAAACTTGAATTCCATAACTTTTTTTTTATCTGCTATGTCTGAAGATTGTCTGGTTCAATTTGTGTAAAAATCGGAGCAACTGTCTAGGAGTTTGAAAAAGTAGGTGTAAAATTCCAAATTGTGGAAAAATTTTCATGTCGGAAAATAACGTTTAACATCTCATCCGAAGGATGGTGCTTGTTACAGGATAGTGTCCCAATCACTATACTGGGGCTTTAGGACCCACACAGACCACAGGGTGAGCACCTCCTGCTGGCCTCGCTAACACCTCTTCCAGCAGCAACCTGGTTTTCCCAGAAGGTCTCCCATCCAGGAACTAACCAGGCTCAACCCTGCTTGGTTTCAGTGGGCAACCAGTCTTGGGCTACAGGGTGATATGGGTGCTGGCCATGTCTCTACCTTGATTGAGACGTGTTTTTATGTGCGTTTTGAAGTGTCCTGTTTTTAGAAGAAGAGGAGGGGACAGAGAGGGAGAGAAAGGAAACGGATGTTGACCATCAATAGTGAGGTGTGACTATTGTCTACACCCAGTGGGGGGAACATTTCTTATTACCAATTTTAAAAACCATTGAGCTGCTTAATATTTTTGTGGAAACAAAATAGATACATTGTCCAGGATTCTTTTATAAATACAAAGTGCAAAAGAACAGCATTTATTGATACCGATATCTTTTGTAACATTGTCTTTAACTGTCACGTTTGGTCAGTTTAATGCATCCTTAGTATCACTTTCTTAACAAAAAAAGTAAAAGAATATTACCAGTAATCTGAACAGTAGTTTAGCTTCTCTCATTTTTAACACTAAACGCGATACATTACATACACAATACATTTTGTTAATGCATTATGAGGAGAACAATGACAGCTCCAAAATTTTATCTGGAATGTTTCCAAACGTGAGCACATGCCCAAGGATAAACATAATAATTTCATCATCGCTCCATGAGGGCATTGTGGTTGATTTTTTTCCTAAACCTAACTAACTGGGGCGTCTCCAATCGACACCCAAGCGTCTACAGTCGACACTTAATAATACATTTACCTGTGGCGTCTCTAGTCGACACTTGATAACTCTGGCTCTGCGTCTACAGTCGACAACTGGCTTCAAGTTCCTTACCCTAACTTGCTGCGCAGCAATAATAAACAGACATACTTCAGCAAATGTCCATTAAATGCTTTAATCACGGCCAGGAGAGTTCTTGAGCAGTTTCTCAGAGAATCTCACCCAAATAGAAGAATACATCAGGTTTTATAGGATAAAGACAGACACAACAATAAGATCATCGTGACTAACTCATGACTTTAACATGTCACCTTCTATCAATATGATTGGTTCAATTGGTAAAAGCAACCCCCCACATGAGACAATGTAGACAGTATATTTTTTGATATTGTCACCGTCAGAATTTTCCATAACACAATAGGCAAAGAACAGATCGTTTTAGTACATTTTGTCCAAAGTGTTAGAATTAGGGCTGTCAAACGATTAATCGCGATTAATCACATCCAAAATAAAAGTTTGTTTTTACATAATATATGTGTGTGTACGGTGTATAATTATTTTCTATATATAAATACACACACATGCATGTATATATTTAAGAAATATTTGCATGTATATACTGTGTATATATATTTATATTATATATAATTTATATTATATATAAATATTTTATATATAAATAACACATTTTTCTTAAATATATATGCATGTGTGTGTATTTATATATAGAAAATAATTATAGTCCATACACACACATGTATTATGTAAACACAAACTTTTATTTTGGATGCGATTAATCGTTTGACAGCCCTAATTAGAATGTTAGGTCTAAAAGGGGAAGTAAGGTTTAGATGTTAGAAACATGGTTAGTTTAAAAGATAGTTTACTATCTTATCTATTTAAAATCCATCACAGCATGTGTCAAATGGCCTCATCCAGGTGTGTTTATCTCATCAAAACCAGCATGGTGTCGACAGGATGATACCTGACTTCTAACCTGTTTCACGTGATGGATTTGTCCTTGACGTCATATTTCATAGTGTGAGCAGGCTATATATGAATGTTGCGCTAAATCAGAAAGTTCCTCAGGGAGATTCAGGCCAGAAATTAACAGAGGGTAGCAGCTGTATCATCTGACAAACTACAATCCTTTCCAAGAATCACAAGTTTAGCCACTGCAAAATGTCATTCTAACAAAAGGAAACTTCTTGTTCATATGTGTCAAAATAATGCGATAAAATATCGAATAGTTCAAGTGGGTGGGGAACGGTACTTTTTTTTCTTTTTCTTTCAGAACCGTTACACCCCTAATTTTAACACAAATTCATTTTCTGTGTAAATATTGTTTTATTGGTATTGTGTTCATCTTGTAAGTGTAGTTTCCCTACAGTTGTTCAGGCTGCAGGATCGGCGAATTACTAAAGAAACGTTATCAGCAAGATGGTAGAAAATTTCTTTGTTGAAATTTACTTTGACGACTAGAAATTGTACATTTCTAGTCTATTACCTGCTACTTATACCAACGACGGTGTTGCTAAAGTGTGACGATATTGTATTGCAATAGGTAGCACATAATTTGTAATTGAAAGGGTTTAATGAAAATATCTGGTTGGTTACAATTAAAATAGTTTAAAAAAATAGATGTATGAGATGATAATAGCTTATACCATTAATCGTATCCAGCATATATGTACAGGGTGGGCCATTTATATGGATACACCGTAATAACATGGGAATGGTTGGTGATATTAAAGTCCTGTTTGTGGAATTCTAAATGGCCACCATGGTCACCACCCATCTTGAGGAGTTTGCCCCCTCACATATACTAATGTGCCACAAACAGGACTTTAATATCACCAACCATTCCCATGTTATTACGGTGTATCCATATAAATGGCCCACCCTGTAGAATGTTACCAGAGATAGAGAGAGAGAGGCTTTAGAAGAGAGAAAGAGTCAGTCTAGGAGGAGAGCCTCACGACTAGAGCTAGTGAAAGAGAGCCAAAGAGAAGGCCCCAAGAAAAGTTACGGTCTTCATCTATCACTTCCTTGACCATGTGACTCAAACCCAAATGTTAGACATTCAAACTGACCAATCAGAAGACCACAACTTGCCCCACCGTATTAAAGGTGTGCCAATTAGCAGACCCTCACTGAGCACACATCTTGGCCTACAGACCTTGATCACTATCAGCACATCTTTGCCTTTAGAAATTCCAAATGGCTTTTGGAAGGGGTTGAAACAGAAAAGCAAAAGTTTTTTCTTCATCCTTACAGTGAACATAAGAAACTACTTTCAAAAACATAAAGCAAATCTTATTGACCCTAATCTTTTGAGCAGTAGTGTACATGTGCAGTCATTTAACAAATTGCTATAAAACCCTTGTCATTTGAATTATAAACGTAAGTTTATCTTTTGTTATATTTTATTATCAGTTGAAAGTCTTCATGAATAACATTTTACTTCAGAAAAGTCCATTTTACTTCAGACATATTACAGAGTAAAACAGGATATTCAAAAAGTATGACTTGAACTTTGAACTAAGCATTTGTCTCCTATGTTTTGTTACTTAATTGTATTTTTTTTAATTGGGAATTTGCCATGTTACTGCTCTGCATCAAGTATTCCTTCACGGAAGAATGTTCTTCCTTTTTTTCCGTATAAACAGGAAAGTGAGCTAAGGTTTTTTGATTTCACATCTAAAAATAGCTCAGCTTGTCTGTTCTATTTTTAGGCACACTGCAATACTTGGTCTGCCTCAGGTTTGTTTACTTTGACATCACCTAAAAGGACATTCCAGGTCCTAGGCTTGATCATGTTAGTCATTTAAAGGTATACTTTAAGTGTAGATGATGTGGAATGCCCTATGTTTGACTAATTCTGTAATATAATGATCTTTAATCAATGTGCAACTTTTTCAAAAACTCCCACTCTCTAACTTTTGCCTGAACTGCTTTCTTTAAAATAGAGCAGGAATATCCAGAGAAATTACACTTGGAAATGGGATTACTGGAGGGCCAGCTGGTCAGGTGATATGACCGCTAAGGTCTGCTTGCTGCATTTTATGGACTGGAACTCAGTAATGTATTCAAGCTCAAGTTATGAATTCCCAGAGAAATTGAACATCCACATTGGATTATTGGAGAGCCAATAATAACTGAAAAATATTAAGGCATTTTTTAGAAATGTTATTAAGATTTGTATTATAATAAAAATTCTATAAACATAATAAAAAAAAAATATATATATGATTAACGTTTCTCCCCTAATTTTAACACACATTCATTTTCTTTGTAAATGTTCTTTTATTGGTATTGTTCATCTTGTAAGGGTAGTTTCCCTACAGTTGTTCAGGCTGTAGGATTGGCGAATTACTAAAGAAACGTTATCAGCAAGATGGTAGAAAACTGTACATTTCTAGTCTATTACCTGCTACTTATACCAACGACGGTGTTGCTAAAGTGTGACGATATTGTATTGCAATAGGTAGCACACAAATGTTAATACCAAATCAAAACTAGTTAGCACATAATTTGTAATTGAAAGGGTTAAATGACAATATCTGGTTGGTTACAATTAAAATAGTTAAAAAAATAGATGTATGAGATGATAACATACCATTAATCGTACAATAAAAATTCTATAAACATAATAAAAAAATATATTTTATTAACGTTTCTCATTTCTTTCTACTGAAGCACAGGGGAAATCTTCATGCTCTTCTGCAGGAAGTAAAAACAGTTAAGATTGAAAACTAGATATCGAGTTGCCAGAAAACAAGTGAATGTTTCTATATCATTGATATCATCTTCCTTTTCTGGTATGGTGTTTGAATGGCTGCCAACTAAAACTCAGGCATGTTACATTTGCTTCAATATTATCCATAGAATTGGTAAATTACATTGTAAGGTCAGTGGTTATTATTTAATTATTAAAAAACTCATAGGACCTGAGAGCACTAAATTTCCCGGAGGAAACTAAGTTGGCTAAAGACACCAATGATACTATTTTAATACTGTAATTACATAGAGCTAATCAATTGTTTTTGAATAACAGCTGACTAAATTACATCTCTAGGTTCGTTTTGTGGGAACAAGTGGGAAACTCTTGAATGTATTTTTGGTTACAAAGACTTTCATAAGACTGTCACATGAATCAATACAAATGAAGAGACATATAACACTTCTTATGGGAAGCTTTTTGGCAGCTCTAGCTTCCTGATGAATAGTTGGATAGCTACCAAAGTCAGTGAAGAGGATATAGTCTTCTGCCTTCATGTAAAATTACTTGACATGACTTGAATTGTCATGACAGTTTACTTTCATTTTACAATATATAATTAAATTCGGATATGTCTTTTATCAGTGTTGCAACTCCACCACTCTGTGAATACTTAATCATGGTGAAGTCTCCGTAACATATGCCATCTTATAATAACATTACTTAATATTGTTTACGTAATGGTATTAGTTTATAACGACAATTGACGTGCATATTTTTGGGGGTTTTCAATTGTTTTTCAGGAAATGAACAGATATTTTTTACAAGGAAGACTTATTCTTCTGTTGAGTCTCAGTGAGATGACAAATCTGTGCCAACTTTGACACAGTCAGTGACACAGTTTCTTTCTTTTACTGAGAATATGGAAATTCAACAGTGGTTTTCATTAATGGCTTGTTTCCACTGACCGGTACAGTACGGTACGGTACGCAATTATTTCTGTTTCCACTGTCAAAACTTTTTCGGTACCCTTCCGTTGGGGTACTTAGCACAGTGGTACGGTACTAAAGGGTGGAGCTAGACTCACTGCAGATTGCAGAACGTTGATTGGTATCAGAGTATCGTCACTTGCGCGTGCTACAAGGGGAATGACAACATTAGAAGCGCCATTTTTTTTTAATATACAGTTGAAATAATTCTGTTATTGTGTCACGAAATGTAGTTTTAAGAGTTTTTCAGGCGAGAATGTAGTTGTTTAAAGCTCAAATCTGTGATTTATTTATAAAGATTTATGAAAATTTGATCCAGGTTGTGAGATGCATTCCAGGCGATCACCGGGTGCTCAGCGCTCATGTACCCCGCCTGGAACAGCCTTTCCTCGGCTAGTCCTTCTGACGTTTGCCGCTGACTCTGACGTCTCTGTAGTGGTTAAACATGAAATATAATTCGTCTTGTGTAGATCTAACGGGAGATCTTTGGTCTCGTGAATCTATCATTTGTTCCCTGGCCAATCGTTTTGGCTGAGGGCTAAGTGAAATTTCATAACTTAATATTTATGCTTTATGCTTTATTTCTTATTGTATAGCTTCTCGTACTTTTTACTTATACTTTTATAATGGCTATTATTGATAAAACTGAAATTTAACAAAAAGAGACAGCTAGGGTTGAGTTTTGTCATTTTTTTAATTTTATTACAGTGAAGATGATCAGAGTACAAATGAACATATTGCCTGAACCATATTAATAAGTTTAATATTTGTACAATTTATTATAAATAGGCTAACGTTACATGCAGTGAATATAATCAAAACGCGTAGCCTGAACCACATTTGTGTGACTAATGTTTAAGATTTCTTTAAATGAAAACGAAAAGAGGCAGTGTGGTGTTTTAGAACATATTTCGTTTTATTGTTGCCTAAAATGTACATGCGTGATAAACGGAGTAGCAGAGGAGTTCCTTAGGAGTCATTCTCCTGAGTCGGACTTGGCAAGTTCGAACTTTGTGTACTTGGTATTGAGAAACGCCTAATGTCGGCGCTTGTCTTCTTGTGATAAACATGCCGAGAAGCAAGAACAAGATCTGCGGTATGTCATCCATTGTTGTTTGTCGCTTTCTTCTTTGCGTGAAATCGCTTCTTTCCGGCATAGGCTACACCACACCTATCAAGTAAGGGTAGTGTTGGCAGTGGAAACGCTAGCCGATTCATGTTTTACCGACCCCTACCTGTCAGTGGAAACGAGCCATAAGATAAATGTTTGTAGGTGCATTCTATCTAAATCCACATCTTCTGCTGTTCTTTTCAGAGGGCCATTGGAGCCACCAACAAAGAAGGAGATGGTCCCACTGGCCAAAAGGCCAGATGAATGGAAGGACCCCTGGCGCAGGTCTAAATCCCCTAGGAGAAGACCTGGTCTCATGGGCTCCCCTCCCCGTGGCCGCAGGCGACACAGACCCTCTGGATCTTCAGTTTCTCTTTCCAATTCATCTAGGTAAGATAATAGCTTTCTTGCTAGCTAAAGGTATAGTTTACCAATTGTTTTTTGTTAAATGTTCATTTACATTTACCCTCATGTCTTTCCAAACCAGTCTGACTTTCTTTCTCTTGGAACATAAAAAGATATTTAGATAGAAATTATTTTTGTCCATACAATCAAAGACACTCTTTTGGACCCCACTGAATTTCATTATATGTTCAAAATAATTTTTCGAAATATCTTCTTTTGTCATACAGATTTGGAATTAAATGAGAGCGAGTACATAAATGAATCTTCATTTTTGGGTGAACTACCCCTTTAAGTTGGTTTTTAAGGGATTGTGCTTTTATTTCTCCAATTTTCCAGGTCTTCATCCCGGTCCTCATCGTTCACGGGTTCTGGCTCTTCCCGGTCCCGATCTCGTTCACGGACTTCTTCAATGAGTTCCTACTCAAGTCACTCCTCTCAGCACAGCTCTTTCAGTGGAAGCCGCTCTAGGCAAGATATGATGATTGCTCATGCTGATTTAATGACTTTCTGAACATTAAGTATACCACAGTTATAAATGGCTGGGTTTTGCTGTGAATATTTGCTTTTATTAATCACTTTATTTTCCATTGTCTAGATCGCGATCCTTCTCTTCCTCACCCTCACCAACCCCCTCGGCACAAAGAAACACTAATAAAAACAAAGCTGAGCAGCCTCCTGTTGCAGTGAAAGGGTAAATGCACACACTCATGCTTTCAAAACCCATTTGGTATATAGACCTTATGTAGCCCCGCTTCTTTTCAGCGCTGCGCTTGTTGTCTTCTGTCTTCCGGTTTGTATTTCCACAGCGATCTTACATATTTGTTAAGACATCTGCTTTAAACAGATGCTCGTGGTAACTTTCGTTAACTCTACAATAAGTAAATCCACTTCACCAGCTAATTACTCCTCGACAGCGATCCCATAGAGATATACAGAGCTACCGCTAAAACAGAAGTTCAAAGACAATATTCTAAAGACGCTGCGTGCTTGTTTCTCTGGTGCATAAGGTCTATACACGTTCAAAAGTTTGGGGTTAGTAAGACTTTTCTTCTTTATGAAAGACATATTTTAGTCAGCAAGGATGCTTAGTGATGTGATTTTTCTGTATTTTCCTACCTTAAAATATGACCTGCGTGAATTGCGCATGTCTGAGAAAAAAATTTGTTTTGTGGGTGGTAATGGTTACTATAAACAATTGCTAAATAAACTGCAAAATGTTATGTTTTCTAATACATTTATTTCATGCACGGATTGCTTCTGAAGGGGCTGCCAGAGCTTAGCATAGCCAGGGTTCAAAGCGCCAAATGCGAGTAAAAATCGGCGTTGAAACGGTGTTACTCGCCAGTTAAATTTTGACAATGCATTGTTGTGAGAATGTGATATGGCTTAGTGCAATCATCAAATCGCTGTTGAAATTTTATAAATATTATCTTGCTCGCTGCATGTTTCAGGAGCATTCATTCAGTGGAGCATTCATTCATTTTCATTTTCGATTCACAGTAAATGCTGCTCTGCAAGTGCTGTGTGTTTGAGTCGCTTATAATTTGCATTTGTGAACGCAACATGTGCCAGACATCCTCCCAAATTTGTAATGAGAATCATTTATGAATCTGTTGTCAACAAAGAGAAGCCTTAAGGTCTCCCTGCGGTTTTCCGCCAAAATAATTTCTTTGCTATCAACCATTAAGCTTTTAAGACAACCTTAGTATTGTAATTTTACTGTTGTTCTGTAAAATAGAAAATAGGTTTTCCTTCTTTTTGTCTTTAGCTGATCACATGCCTGATTAAATTGAGATGCTTTTAAAAAACCCAAACTTTTGAACAGCTGTGTACTTCTAATCTATATAAACACAGCCAATTAAATCAATAACACTGAGGCTTAGCCTTTTGGCTGTTTCTAACTGTAGTTGTCAGAACAGAACCGCTTTGTTCACTCACTGCATGCACGTGAAAATGCATATTTTCATTCAGCCCCCCGTTGAAGCCTGGTGCACTGCCCCCTCCTCGCAGGGAGAAAGGACCTCCCAAAATGATGCCCAGTCCCTTGTTGCCTGAACAGCCGGGGAAACCACCCAAGCCAATCACAGAGCCAGGAAAGCCCCCCAACCCACGTCCAGCTGGAAGACCTCCTGGACCCAGAGAACCCAGAGAACCAAGAGAACCCCCCAACATGAGAGAAGGACGCAAGAAAGAACGTCAACAGCACAACCCACCTCGAAGGTACAGAACACGTTACGTTCGTTCTTCCACTAACATAAACTATCGCTCTTTGCAAAGGTGTTTTATGGCCATTTACAAGGATCGTCCACCCAAAAATGAAAATTCTATAATTATTTACTCGTTATGTTGTTCCAAACTAGAGTTCTCAAAAATATCAATATTTCAATATGTTACTGAAATATCTGAAACAGTTCTAATACTCATTTTCTGCAGTATCGATACACCGATACCAGTCTCCGACAGCGAATTGACAGACACCTGCCTCCTCTCACTCACTCGTCTTAATCATTCCGGTTAATTAGTGATTGTATTGCACATAATTTGACTAATTCCCACAGGTTTCGCACTCACACCTAAAATGCGTGCATCACTGATCTATATAAGTAGCGCTCTCATAAAGCCATCTCTCGCAAAAACCAAATTGACTTCTTTTTCGTGACTTCTTATTGCGCTTAAATGGTCAAATACATACAAAATTGTCAAAATGCCTATCTTTCCAAGAATTCAGGTAAATGCAGTCAGTTTTGGAACGTAAATAGTTGAGAAAAAACGCATGTTGTGTAACAGTATATTGGATCTGTGCATAAGCTCTTAAAGTGACAGCAGCCTAATATTCCTAGTGCTGTCTGTCAGGTTAATCAAAGAACAAAAGACAAAGAAAATCAATCTCTGATCTTGACTGAATAACTTTTGTAAGTTTAATTGTAAGCATTAATCTGTTCCATTTTTATAATTAAAACTCTCCAGAGTTATTTTACATTTTGATTAATTTCTGTAGTAATTCTTAGTGAATGCTACTGTTAGACCTACCTGAAAAAAACTTAAAGCCATGTTTTTTTAATTTGTCTCTTTATTCTAATGTATTTATTTGTGCTATTGTTTGCAATTTGTTTATTTGTCTTTACTTTATTACCGGCTGTTTTTTTTTTTGTAAATGGAGTTTAGCGATTCAAATAAAGCCTCCCTGTGCTGTAAGCTATTACAATAAAATTTCACAAATTATCAAAAAACTATGAGATAAATTACCTGTATGGCTGTATATATGGCAGTCTTCTCTGTGGTATCGATTATCAATATTTTTCAAAGTATTGTATCGAAGTTGGAAATTTCAGTATTTTAACAGTATTTTAACACTATTCCAAACCTTAACACGTTTATTTCTTTTGTTAAACACAAAAAGTGACACACATGAGGTGATGAGGACTGGGATTGTCAAGCTCCAAAATGCCAAAAAAAGCACAATAACATTAAAAGTGGTCTTTTTGACTCTTAGTTTTTGATATGTATTTATGTATTTATTATTATTATTAATTTTGTCATTTTGGAACTTGTAGCAAGACCCCTATCACGTTCATTAATAATTAATTTGTTAGCTTTTTATTTATTTTAATTTACATGAGGGTTAGTAATAAATTGTGGTAGAACTCTTTAAGGTTCAAGGATTGCATCATCATAATAGCTGGAGGTTTTGTCTCTACCTTGATCTTGTGCTTGTGTTTTGTTTTTGTTGTGTTTTTTTGACATTTTGTGTTTCGAGTGTATTTGCATATGAACCTATTACCCAGTGTGCCTAGAACACGGCATGTCTGTGTTTTTGAGTGTGTGAAAGAGAGAGTGTCTCTAGAAAGGACACTTTTCAGTATAGGGAAGCAGCATGTGATCAGTTCTGTGATCTGTAACAGTGAGAGTGAAGTTTCACTGTGGATGTGGAATACCCTGTGTGGGTGTTCAGGAAAATCTCCTGTCCCGTTGTTTTAATGCCTCAGCACAAAGAAGCTTTTGTTGACTTGTCATCGTTATCATAACTTCATTATGTCATGGCATTTGGCCAGATGCAGTTGGCGTGTAGGACACATTTGATACATCTGGATATGTGGCTGGTGCTTGCCCATGCAAAACCTGTAATTTCTTGCTCTGTAGTTGGGTATTGTGCGTGGTTGTTAGGTGTTTAATTGGCCATATCTACAAGATTTTTGCCTTATTCTCCACCACTCTAAAATGGTGAAAAGATTACACCGCAGCTCACATGTTTGGATTGTTCAAGATGTCATTTTGAAATGCTGGGGTTATGTGAAAAATTTGTTTTTGCGTGTATAAGGTTGTATAATGTATCAGCTCTATAACGCAACAGGGAAAAGGGTAAATCCTTGAACAATTTAAAGGGACATGAAACCTATAACACATTAGTGTTGACAGATAAACAGAGATGTTATCAGATAACCGTAAAAAATATTTCTGCATGGACCGCCGCAAAAAGTTTAGCAATGCGGATATCGCCGTTCATATCCGGACCAGAGCAAGATTAGTTTTTACGGACAAATTTCATTCACTCTAGTTCTCCAAACAGGAACAAGCATCGTGAATGCGCACATATTTCATCGTCTTCAGATGATATATGGGCAAATAAAGACACTGATACAGCAGCACGTCTGATCATGAACGCGATGACATTATGAATTATTCTGATATACAGAAGACAATGATATAGTATTAATTGAAATTTTATTTTGTATTGTATATAACTAGTAAAATAATTTATGTGTGCTGAAATGTTTATTTTTAGGAAGTATGTAGTATCTGTTACCATTTTGTTTTCGACATACTCTCTGTAAATTCATTTTAATTATGAGAACTGGCTTCCATTTCAAAAATGTATGTTGTACTGTCCATAGTTATTGTCAAAGAGGAACATTCTCGGTTGACACGTAGAAGAATGACAATTGTGAAACGGATGCTTTGTATGTTCTTCCCTTTGCTTTGGATTTTTCACTTGCAGATTTGTAATGATTACAGAAATGTTCTGTTGTCTGAATGAACCTTAAACTGTAAACTGTCACCACCCTTTTTTGAGAATAGATCGGAGCTTGAATGGTTGTAATTCATGCTTTGTAATACCTAAGTTTGGTCTCTTTTTAAACTAGACAATTTAGCAGATTATTGCAGAAGTGAAAGTCAGAAAATGAAAGTGTAAAAAGTTTGTTTACTTTAAAGTAGGACTAAACTAAAAAATAATTTGGAATTGCTATTAAAATCAAAGCCTATCTAACCAAGTTGCTTTCCACTTTTGAAGTTAACATCACAAAAATTGAGCCCGCTAAAAGGTTTTAAAATACTGTTTCCATGGGAAAGCAATATACAATTTCAATTTGTTTTCACAGGATGAATTTTATATGATTTTATGATGATTACCAAAATATGTGATAAGGGAATAAAAAAAGTGACAAGTGTCACTCTACCGGGACACTGACCAGAAACAGGCAACTCATAGTTGATTCAGGAACTTTCCTGACAGAACAGTCAATTCAGTGAAATATTCCAACCAAAGTCTGTAACTGTAAGAACCGGTTCGTTTATTAACTATGCTAATTCAATCTCCAGTGCTTGACCAACATTTCATTCTCTCTCTCTTGCTTTCTGTCTGTTTCTCCTGCAGGCGAACAGTGAGTGGCAGTGTAAGTGGCAGCAGCTTTTCTGGCTCCAGCTCAAAATCCCATTCCTCCTCCGCCTCACTCTCCCGGTCCCGTTCCGGATCGCACAAGTCTAGGTATGGGATCCACACAGACTGTCTTCATTGAAGAGTTCAAATGTAAATATTATGGTATAACAGAATGCCTGTTTGGTTTCGCAGGTCTCTGTCGGTCAGTAGCGTGTCATCTGTATCGTCTGCCTCCTCCAGCAGTAGCTCGGTCAGGAGCGCTGACTCAGATGACATGTACGCTGACCTGGCCAGCCCCGTGTCTTCCGCCAGCTCCCGATCACCCACTCCGGGCCATGCCCGCAAAGAAAGGGGCCCTCCACGGGACAGGGGGCCCAACAAAGACAGAGGTACTGTGGCTCAATGACTGTCACATTTTTTTAAGTAGGACTCTGTAACAGGCCATACATATAATTTTTGTTATTGTAAACTAAAACTTTTTTTTCGTAAGTTGAATTAAAAGTTGAATAAAATATAAATATTAGATTAAAACTAAAAACAATTAAATAAAAATTAGAAATGTTGCATTGACCTAAAATAGGTAACTCTTGTGTGGTGTCCTTTCAAGGAAAACCGCCAAAGAAAGAAGAGCCTTTCAGAGATGAGCGGAAACGAGTGGACCCCTCCGGTCTCCCCCCCAAAACCAGCTCCGGCATGCCTAGATCTGGGAACAGAGGTCACCCCATGCACCCGCCGCCTATGGGGCCTCCAGGAGGATACGGCTCTCACAAGGACATCAAACTCACCCTGTTAAACAAGGTAAATGGGGAAGGCGCTTTCACGTTGAAGCAGCTGTGTTGAGTGCATGATGGATCAATGACTTCTTTATTCCTCTTTGGCCAGCAGCAAACCGACAGAGGCAATAGGAAAAGGTACTTTCCTGCCGATAAAGAGCGACCCCCTTCGCCTCTCAGCAAGAGGATAGCGCTGTCACCTGACAGAGGTAAACAACACAACACAACACAACACCTTTACTGTCCATTAGAAAACCCCTCCAGAAATATGATATACGAGCAGATACTGTAGTGCTTAAACTCTGTTCAAAGGATGTCCAGAAATAATAGGTGCATCACAATGCAATCTGCTCTCTCGGTTCCTCAAGCATCACTCTCTGATTTCTCCATAGGTCGAGACAGGAGAATGCCTGGGCGACCCCCGTTGTCTCCCAGAATGGATCGGCCCAAAGGCCAGGGTCCTCGGCCCATGCCTCCACAAGGAGAAAGGTACCCACTGCCACTTTCTTTTGTCACACTCTTCTGAATATCCCTTCAAATATATGGTGATTTCCATCAATTGATAAGTCCTTGTCTGAAAATATTTTTGCTTGTATGCAAATTTATTCATTTGATTTGTTTGCATAAGAACTATTAATTACCCTCGATGTAGTATGTTTGTATAGATAACGTGCAGATGTCTCATATTCTTTAAACTGAGCAGTGACTCGGAGTTATTGTTGTTATTATTAGTCCAGCTTTTATTAAAAAAAAATCCCCATGTTTGGTCCGCTTTAGTTCCCTTTTTATGTGCATGATGGATCAAGGTGTTTTATAACAAAAGCTTTATCATTGTGTGACTAAGACTAAAGATTTAAAAATATCCCATGTTCGTAACTCTTAATTCTTCTCTCTCCAGGAAGCGTCCTCTATCTCCTCCACCCAAGTCTTCTGGGAAAGGCCCTGCTGCCGTGTCTGCAGGTAAACCTCCTGCGCCAGGGGCCGGATCCGGTTCTGGCTCCGCTTCTAGTTCTGGCTCAGGCAAGCCGAGCAGCACCCTTTCTCGCCGCGAGGAGCTGCTAAAACAGCTAAAGGCTGTCGAGGACGCCATAGCCCGCAAAAGGGCAAAAATCCCTGGGAAATAATAAACCTGGCATCATCCAACTTCTGGGACATCCATTTTTGCCCAGTGTTTGCCAGAAATAGGGAAATGGTTGCCGTTCTGAACTCTTAAGGATGTCTCGCATTAATGTCCTAGGGAAAAGAGACCGCAGTTACATTTCTGCTTGTTTTGCCCTCAGAGAGAGGTTGTCTAGATTTTATATCGATGTGATAAAGTTGAGAAGTGGCGCTGTTCACTTGTTTGTTTTCACAGGAGGATGGAATCTTTACTGTAGTCTCAAAGATAAAAAAAAAAAAAAACCCTGTACATTCAGTGCTAATTTTTGCTCTTCATCCTGCCACAATCCCTTCTCTCTCATATTCTAGTTGCTTTTTCCTCACTCCTGTTGTTTTATGGGGCGAGTTACTGTGGACAGGCTGGGTGCATCTGCGTCGGTCCTACTCAATCAGAATCTAGAACTGCTTTTTCAGAGCCTTTACAGTCTGAAAAGTCCACCTTAACTGATGACTTTGTGTATCCGCCACCATGTGTTTAGCCATTACTGTTTTTCATCATGTTCAACTACAAAGCCAGATGATACAATACCTGTTGCTTAAAGTGTATGATCCTAGAAAACCAATGACATTGATGTGAAGTATTGCTTTTTTAAGATTCTGCATTGTTCCCTCTCTCTCTCCCCCCCCCCCCCCCCCCCCCCCCTAGCTTTTCAAGTGAAAACCTCCATTTTATTTGTCCCTCATTTTTAGTTGAAAGTGTGAGAGGCTGCAATGGGGACACCTGGAGATAAGGAATAATTCCGTCTAGCTTTTTGTGACAGGAAAAAAAAGCTTCTAAATAAACTATTTTGATAAAGAGAATAAATCTGTTGAAATTGTTCCTCTCTGATGGAAAGATGACATGTAATGGAGGACTACACGTATGTTTCTGCAGAGCATGTGCACATCTGCATCATCCGTTCGCGTGCTTTTATTTGATTACTTGGCTCTGTTTGTTGTTCCGCTGTTCTCCTGCAGCTTAGTATCAACACGTAACGCAAATTAATGAGATCATTCATTGACAGGGTTGGAACATTATTCATCTTCCTTTGTTTGTACATTTTTACGTCACAAGTTGTGAGTTAAATAATCTGCAACACACTTCTGTGATGCACCCACATTCTTTCATGAGTCACTTTTAAATGATTAAGCCATTATGAAATGATTGTGGTGCACAAGTGTCATTTAGTGCCAGTGCAGCTGAATACAATATAAAATGCTGTTGGCTTCAAATTATTGGGAGCTTAAAAAATGCCCAAATCCCTATTTTAAATGCTTATATCCTTGAAAAATTGCAAGCTGAATGGATTCGACACATAGAGAAATCCTGTGGTTGGTGGACACCATTAATCTACACTTGCTGTCAAATAAGCCACTCCAGACTAACCAGGGGTGCGTTTCCCGAAAGCATCGTTGGCCAACTATGGTCTCAAGTTCCGTCGTTACCAATAGAGTTCAATGGACATTGCGATGAACTTGCGACCATAGTTGGCCAACGATGCTTTCGGAAACGCACCCCAGTATGGTTTTGTTAATGGGTGATGCCCAAGTCCTTTATTGTTTAACACAATTTTATCTTTTTTACTTTCCCTTTTATTTTATAAAAACAAAAAAAGAATTGGGTATTTGTATAAATCAGAAGCAGTAAAAAGTTAACTATACAAATATTTCAAAATGAAATGTTTCATTAATCAATTATTTAATACATATTGCTCTGAATACCACAGTTCTTTCAAACTAATAGAAAAGTGCTGGTTATTATAGTGTCTAAATGTTGATGTAATTGTCACATTGTGTGATTGAATCATCAGTTTCACATTCTCCATAGAATGTATAGAAATTATGCATGAAGCTTAGGGGACTCCTGGGGAGATGGTTTTTTTCTGAGCGGCTGATCATGATGTTGGGAAATTCGCATGGTCTTGTCCCGTGATGGCAACCCCACAGAAAACTGCTACTAAAGCTCATTTTAGTTAATGAATGACCTGTTATTAAGGACTCTTTTGTCATGTCCAAAACATCCAGGGGGGCTCCCACAATTTATCTCCACATTCACTGTTCCAGGGATTTGAAAAGGTCACAAAATGCTCAGAAAAGGGAAATTCTATTTATCTGAGTATTGCTGATATCTCTCCTTATTAATGATATAGCCTTATCATGAAATGCAGGGTAAGTTTGGAAAATGTTTTATATGACTAACAGATGGCTTAGGCTTGTCTTGCATCACTTCTTTTTTAACAATAGTAATGGAGCGGATAATTAAAGGATTTTTTAGATATATATATAAAAGTTTAAGTTTTACATCTCCCCTTTCCTATCAAATCAGATAGAATGTACAACTATATATTACTGAAGTAATGAATGAATGAAATCGTTTTCTTGTCACTTCAGGATTAATCGTATTATTAGTGATGAGAGCAGAAACACTCCCAATTTCTCTTCATATTATTCATATTTAAAAGTTCAAATCGCGATACTCTCATTTGAGTTAATATCGTTTTACAGCTGCTAATGAATAGAAAAGAAAAAAAAGTGAAGGTCTGAAGAATTTTTTTCGAGATGCTTGCTTCGTATGAAAGAGGAAGCACGGAAGTAAATATTTATTAGCCTACTATTTCCTCATAGACTCGGATTTTCCCTGGTGATGGACAGCAGGTGAGTATAGTATAAATAGGCTACGTGTAAACTGCATGAAGGCAATAACAGTCCTGAGGCCAACCTGAGCATTGATCTGAAGCATCACTCTTGAGTTCTGATAATATAATAAAGTCTAATCAAATTATGTTGGTAAGTAGAAAACTGTTTTAAGTAGATCCATATTTTACAAAGTAGCCTAATACATTTCATCTTAACCTATGAAATATATCATTTTTCTTCATAAAGAATTAATGCTAATTTTACTTATTTATTCTTTGCTTTGCAGTTTCCGCTGTTTTTTGGAATATTTTTCTTGTTGTCGGAGAACACCGTGGAAGGAAAAAATATGGGATGTTTCATCAAGGCACACAACAGGCTGCTCGACGCCTTTCTCTCATCCGCCGGACACCGGCATCTGAAGGCCACCGGTCACGCGGCGGACTCCTGCGAGAAAGCCGCTCAGTCTTTATCGCACATCAACGAGCGCTCACTCTCCCCCTGGCGGACAAGGTAAATATAGCTCTCGCCTCCACAGAGAAATCAGAACACTGTTCAGCAGTGAAGCATTGCATGTGTGTGTATATGTAGTATATGTATCATACAATGCCCCATGTGCTGCTAATTTATTTTATTTTGGCTTAATTTATACCTATAACAAAAATGAATGTGGAAGATAAATTTAAGTACAAATGACTTGGATGTTTAAGTCATTTCAACTTAAATTACATTAAACTGAAAAATTAGATGAATCTTGTACAACTTAATTTAAAAAAAAAAATTGGTTAACTTATTTTGATGAGTTAAAGCCATGTAAAAATATATGTTGTCATAACTTTATAATTTTTTTTAGTAGTTTTTTATAAGCCTGTTTTGTAGTGTTCAAATAACAATACAGCATTATACAATAAAACAGTTGTGTACCGTATATGTAATATCTATTGAATTTCACCAAATTTAGTTACCTGCTACGAGACTCATGCCTTTCTATCTGTTGTATTTTCAGCACTGTGCACAAGCCAGATATGTACCCCAAATCATATGAGGAAGCAAAGTGTTTGTGTGAAGGATGCATCATTAACGGGGTTGAGAACATGACCTACAACTCTGTGCCCGTGCAGAAATCTCAGTTATTCCTGAAGAGGGTCCCATGCCCGTCTGACCCGAGCAAATACTCTTTGGAGTATGAACATGTGCTAGTGACTGTGGCCTGTACCTGTGTGGTCCCTCGCCAGTAAGAGAGGACAATATAAACCAAACCCGTAGAGACGAGTCTCATGTACCATGTCGTGTTTGTTTTAAAATGCAATTTTTGATAAGGTACATCATTTTTTAAATATGCTTATATGAATAAGCTGAAAAGGTTGCATGTGTCACATGTTTTTAATACTTATTAACTAACATAGTCTTTCTTGAAAGGAAGATATATTTGTATTATTGTAAAACACTACTTTATTTAGGACATTATTTATTTATATAATAATAACTTATTTATTGTTTATTTAACTTTTGTGTAACTTATGCAAATATGTGAACTTTTGATCTTGTGCCTATTGCTGTCCTTTTATAACTCTGTCAATGACAGGAATATTTATATCAAGTTTGTTCCAGTGATGATGATAAAATGTGTTGCAATTTGTCCAAAATTCATTTTGTCCAAATGGTATTATGCTGAATAAAATCTATTCTGATCTTAATTCATTCATTGTTTCATCATATTTCACCCTGAATATATATATATATATATATATATATATATATATATATATATATATATATATAAAAAGTAGTAAACTTAAGAATTATTGTACCATTTGTTTTTGTGTCTTTACGCAGAGCTAATTAAATAAATGTTTTCATTAGCCTACAGTACTTGCCATTCACCATTGAGATTTATGAAATAGTAAAATGCAGATGATAATTATCACATAAATTATTGCCATTGCATTATTCATTTCTGCGTTTCTTTTGGGGTTTCGTGTGAGTTTAGCTTTTATTTTGTTGGACTTTTATTTTGAAAAGTTTCTCGTCAGTTTAAACTTTCAACCACAGTTACGTTAAAGCTTTGCGACAAACGTTTTTGTAGTAGACAACACAGCAGTGTGGCGTAAGATGGTCACAGCACTAATAAAGTCTCTCAGTATATTAACGAAACCTATTCGAGGTAAGAAAAAATATATATATATCCGGGTTTAAATAGTGTAGTTTCATAACGTGCTTTGGTAGTATTATTATTTTTCCACCCCCCATAAAACCTGTCATCTTTTACTCACCCTCATGTTGTTCCAAAACCGCATGACTTTATCTACTTATTTCGTAAAACACTAAATATGTTAGGTACTGACAGCCTCGGCTTACACTTTAAGTGTATATTTTTTCGATACAATAAAAGTGAATAGCCAAACATCTCATTTTGTGCTTTACAGAACAAAGAAAGTCATGCAGGTTTGTGTGTTGTTTATGTTTTGCAAATCTGTTAAATAGTGATGGCATGCGATGATGGACTCTTTTCCAGAGGCTCAGTGGAGCGATGGACAAAGCACACAAACAGCACTTGTCCTGGCTCTCCAGAGGAACCTGTCAGAGCTCCGGGAGAGCATGTCTGCTGGAGAAGAGCTGGAGGAAGCAAGACGACTTCTGGAGGAGGTCAGGAGAGACAGCACATGGTTTTGCAGTGATGCTAATGACCTAACCTGGGGCTTTGTTCAGGAATGTCTTCTCTTACTGCTCTGCCTGGCACGACACCTCAACCGCCTCATGGAAGCCTTTCACCAGACTCCTGCTGCACCAAACCCTGCGACCCCTGAAGCAGCTCCACCACTCCCCCCAGATGTTCTCAGTGTGGCCCAACAAAAGACACTGGGCGCTGTGCTGCAGTTTGTGGTCACACTGGGTCTCTGCCCATATTTAGCCCCTGGTGTAGGGGTGGCACTGGGGCTGAGGTCAGCCTTTGGGGCAGCAGTGGAGGGAGCCGTCCGACACGATGTGGCCCCTACAGGGGAACGCCGTCTACTTATCACCGCTAATGTGCTCCTAGAGGTGTCTGCTCTGTCATCACTAGCGACTCCTGTGTTTACACGCCACCTGGGTGACATCATGGCAGCTCTGTGTCAGTTAGCTTATCGACCCCAGCGGCCTGAAGGAGACGGAACAAAGAGTAATAAGGTAAAAATACACTAATATCAAAGGAATATTTATTCCTATTTGAATATATTTTACTAGTGGTCTCTTTTTAGATCTGCGGTTCCCAAAGCCATGAATAACCTGGAATTAGCAAGGAAATGTAATATTGCTCCAGGCATAGAAAAGTCATGAAACATTAATAAAACTTTTACATTTAAATGTCTCTCTCTCTCTCTCTCTATATATATATATATACATGTATATATGTATATATATGTATATGTATATATGTATATGTATATATGTATATGTATATATATGTATATGTATATATATGTATATATATATGTATATATATATATATATATATATGTATATACATATATATATATATATATATATATATATATATACATATATATATATACATATATATATATGTATATATATATATATATAGAGAGAGAGAGAGAGTTATTGTTAAATAAAGCTGAAAATATAAATATTAAATGAAAAAAAATGTTTCCTTGACCACTAACTGAAAAAAAAACTGAATTGTTTTTATTACAGCTACTAAAATAAAAAAAAATAAAAAACTAATAAAGATGACAAAAATGTAATAAAATAAAACTTAAACTAAAATTCAAATGAAATCTCATTCAAAATTATCAATAAATAATACGGTAACACTTTACAATAAGGTTTCATTAGTTAACACATTAGTTAACTACTTTGGTTAACATGAATTAAGAACAAACAATAATTCTAGAGCATTTATTAATCTAAATTAATGTTAGTTTCAACATTTACTAATACATTATTAAAATCAAACATTTTTTAACTTTAGTTAATGCACTGTGAACTAACATGAACAAACAATGGATGATTGTTATTTTTATCAACTAACATTAATAAATACTGTAAGAATTTTTTTGTTCATTGTTAGTTCATGTTAGTTAATACATAAACTAATGTTATCAAATGATACCTTATTGCAAAGTGTTACCAATAATACTTAAATAGTATATAGATTATACTAAAATAACACTGTTCTAGTTATTCTCAGTGTTTTGTCCTTTAGAGGCAAATCGTTATGAAACTATATTTTTTTAAATCCCTATACAATAATGAAGAATGACATGAAAGTAAGAAAGTGTGAGAATCCTGATTCATCACTCTTTCAAGTTTCATGCTAAATGTTGAACTAATTCAGTCATTCTCATCTACCACAGGGACTAACGGTAGAGGAGCGCAAGGCCTGCAAAGAAGCACTCCACAGTCTTCTTGGGAAAGTGTATCAGCCAATCGTCATCAAAGAACTGCTTGTTCTGCAAGGGGGTCCTAAACAGGTGTGTGTTGCCCACTGTCTTTCTGAATACTTTTCAGATGTGTTAGTATTTGTGTGACTCCACAGAGACTTGTCCTGTGTATTGCTGTAGGCATCTTCAGGTTCCCGAGGTGGATGTCCTGGAGGGGGAGGTAAGGCTCTATCCCAAGCTCCCCCTTGGCTGAGGCGCCTGTGTGGACAGTTGCTGTCTGACAGGTTAATGCAACCACAAGGCGTCCAGGCAGTGGTGAGGGCCATCTTAGAGGGCACCGGAGGTAAGGCTGAATTTAGCAAAGAGTACAGATGATTGGTTCAGAGAAACACTGGAATTTGAAAAAGCTTTTTCATGGACCATCAAGTTTACGAGACCATCTATCTAGTGTCAGTTCCAAAATGTACTGAATGCCTTGTCAGTGGATAAAACATATTTTGTGTTCTCAAATATTTTTAGCTAATTGTGAGTAAATATTGTCTACAATTAGTATTTATTCAAATTCAGACATTTAATGTATGCCTTATTTGCTATTATTTATTAATATTATAAAAATGAGCATTATACCAGCCATAGAATTTTTGTTACTAAACTCAAACCCCATTTCAAAACTCTTTCAGTAATGCAGCCCTAAACTAGTATATTTACTAGTAAACAGGTTAAAAGAATATTTAAACATTTAAATAAAATTGATAACCTATTTGATTTTTATTGCTTATGCACAATTTTTTTTTAGTATGCATGTATGTGAATACAAATGCATTTATAAATACATTGAAACCTGTGTTCGTGCTTATGTTGTTTTGTTTTCCGCAAACTTATAAATAAAATGCAACATCCTGGAACCGTGTGCTGTTGCCTGGAATATTACAATATGGACCTCAAAAAGCTGCAGACTATGAAGGAGACAAACATGATATGTCTCGGTTAGAATGGCTAGGTGACCTAAAATGTTTTGCATATTCTATAAACAGCACAGTGTCAGTGGGTTTGGCCATAATTTTTTGAATTGTGGTGGAAAAATGTGTATTTTCATACCATACATAACAAATCCAGTACATAACAAAATTCCCAATGTGTTTCCAATAGGTTTATCATTCCATGGAAAGTTTTTTTATGATAGCTGTAAATGTTCAGCATGTGCTTTTCAGTCATGTTTACTTGTTTCACATTGCTGACCAGCAGGAGGCGACTCTGACTGGAGGAAATGTGATGCTGTGGCCAAGATTCTTGCCGCCTGTCCTCAGCAGTCCCTCTCTGCTGAGAGCTATTACAGTCAAGTGTGTCCACAGGTGAAGTATTGTTCTCTCATTACAGTCAAAATAGTGAGATTATTGCTATAATGGTTATTTAGAGTTTTATTTGGTTTGCAAAATATGCTAGTAGTCAAATAACAAAAGCAAGAGTTCATTGCCATCTTTTACCTATAAATAATTTTTGAAATGTACTCTAATCATAGAATGTAATATCACTGGATTTAGGTTCTGGAGCTTCTGCATTTCAAAGACAAGCTGACTGCACAGCAGTTCCAGAGAGTGGCCACCAGGGCGGCGCTCATCATGGTGCAAGATCGGCCTGAGTTTGCACAGCGATTCCTGCTCTTTCCTCTTCTCTCCCCCCTTCGTCGCTGTGCACAGGGAACCGGTTAGTATTTGTTAGGTGACTGCAGTTTAGCATTTTATAGTGGCTGATATAATTTAGGTTGTGTGAAAAGGCTGCATCAAGTTGCTTGCTAATGTTTGTCCCAAACACACAGGAATAATTTTTAGATGCAAAGTATATTCTCTTTTTAGTATTACAAAAATAACTGACAAGCTTTTGCAGGAGATGACCTATCCCAGGATTCAGTGGAGGAGTGGGAGCTGACTCGCTGTATTGAAGATGTATATAAAGTAAGCCAAGCGTTCTGTATTGTCTAATGCGCCATATCATCAAGTATATGAAATTTTCATAAGAACGTTATTTCCTTCTGTTTAGATTTGTGTGGTGGGTAATAATCCATCAGAAGTGCTGCTGAAAGCTCTAGCTGATGTCTACTCAACACTGTTCAATCTCTTTTGCTTCACCAAACAGAATGTCTCTCATTTATGGTCAGATTTCTTTTCGAATATCAAGTATTTGTAATAGATCATGTGTTTGGAAAAGACTAAAAGTGGTTGTTCCCTACAGTACATCCTGTCAGGAGATCCTGATATGGTGCCTGACTCACTCAGAGCGCTCGGCATCTCTTTTGCTGCTGAAACGCTTGTGTGGACTTCTGGGAGAAGTGAGTGGAGTCAGACGTGGCTTTCAGTTCTCGCCTGGCAGTGAAGGAGGGGCCAGACTTACAGTGAGAGAGCTTATCAGGTATTGTTAAATGAGAACCCTACAATAATTATGCAATGTTTTGTGGAAAGTAGTGATATATTAGTCAGTCTGGTTTACCAGCCAGTATTTTGGCATTTTGAGTTTATCAGGCGATGGTCTAATTGGGAAAATAGCAGAATCTATTAGCTAGATCATGCTTTTGTCAATTTTAAAACAAACTGAAGCCTTAAAAAAGATGATGCATGTTTTTTTAAGTGTTTAGTGATGAATTTAGAGTTGATATTTTGTAAAATATTGATTTCAGTAATTTTGTGTGTATCTTATTTGCTTTCATTAAATTAAGCATTATTTATATCAGTATAATATCAAGTGAAATTGATCAAAAATGAAAGTAAAGACATTTATAATGTTACAAAAGATTTCTATTTTAAATATTCTGTTTTTTTTTTTTTTTTTTTTTCAAACTTTCTATTCATCAGTGAATCCTGGAAAAAAAAAGAAATCATGGTTTCCACAAAAATATTAAGTTGCACAACTGTTCAAAAGTTTATTTTGTTTTCTGTACATTGCTTTGTGGTTTTCATAGCTCAAAAAAAAAAAGTTTCCTGCGCACTAAATCATATTAGCATATTAGAATGATTTCTGAAGGATCCTGTGACACTGAAGACTGGAGTAATGATGCTGAAAATTCAGCTTTGCATCACAGGAATCAGTTTTATTGAAAAAATTTAATTGTAATTTTATTTACATTTTTAAATTTAAAAAATTTAAATTTAAATTGTAAAAATATTACATAATATTAATTTTCCTGTTTGTTTGTTCAAATAAATGTAGCCTTGGTGGACATAAGAGACTTTTGAATAGTAGTGTATGTTGCAAGGCATAACAATGATTAACTGGCTCTTTTTCTGTGGTTTGACAGTGATGAAGATGATGCTCTGTATGAGAAGGTCTCAGGTGAGCAGTGGAGAGTGCAGTGTCTGGTGCAGTTATTGGAAGAGATGAAGGACAGTGACCTGCCTGGAGAGTTTTTCCTACTGCTGCTGCAGGTGCTGACCTCTGCCAGTCTGTTTCAGCCTGACCGTTTCCAATGTAGCTCAACAATGTCTATACTATAGCACATAAGACAAATGGATGTCCATAATTGTTTTATAGCAAGATTTGAGGACTCAAGAATGCTTCAAAATGTAGAGTAGATGATTAAAAAGAAATTTTAGACTTTAAGAAGATTAAAAAAATCCCCTTTTTTGTGTTTTGTGTTGCTTCCAGGATTTAACAGCTGTGGCTGCAGAGCAGGACGAGGTTGAGCAGGAAGTGAACACTTCATCTATGACGCTGCTGGAGTTAGAGCAGCATCTGCTGGGGCGTGCCGGTGGACACGGACAGAGACTTGCTCTGCTGCAGGCGCTGGCCATCATGTGTGAGAGTCTTCCACACACACAGCTGCTCTGCAAACCCACTCAGGTGAGATATAGAAGAAATCATTCATTTGGTTCATTCAAATCAATGGTTCTCTCTTTTCCTGAGTGAAGTGGTACATTTGAGTTTTAAAACTTTAAACTCTTTAAAGCTTTCTTATCATTTTGTCTTTTCTGCTTTCATTCAACTGAGGTTTTATTAAGATAAAACATGGGCCTTCTAAAAATAGAGCACATCATCCCCTGGCCAGATCTGTTCCATTTAACTCGCAACAAAGAATATCTTTACTCTGACTGTTATTTAGGGCAGATGTGTTATATCAGCAGTTGTGCTACTTTATGTAGTGATAAGGTGTGATCTCTCTCTCTGCTTACAGGTGGTTGGGTTCATAGCATCCATGCTGCAGAGAGCATGTGTTAGTCTGGAGCGTGGCACTGACAGCCCAGTGGAGAGTCAGACTCTCAGTATGGGAATAGGGCTTGTGGCCACTCTACTCTCTGGAGCTGCTGAGGTAGTGTATAGTTTCTACATTTTGCTGCTGTTCTTTGCTCACTCTATTGTAAGAGTTCCTATAGTAATAAGCTGTTTGCTGTGTTTATGGGTAGTTAACATATTGCATATTAATCCTGCAGTGTGACATGCATGCTACACTTTTTTAACAAAAGATTTTCTATTTTTGTATACTTATTAAAAATGCCATTTGACCTTGTATAAATGCGATTACACTTTAAATATTAGTTAGTTGCACAAAATTAGTTTGTTGCACCCAGGGTTATTATCGTTAACTAAAACTAGTGAGAATATTTCTGTTAATTGAAATAAAATAAAATATTAAACTAACTGAAAATTAGAAATGTTGCCTTAAAATATGTTGAAGTTGAAGCACTACAATTATAAGTACATAAATAAATAAATAAACTTTAGAAAATGACAAAAGCACATAATGGAAATTGACTGAGAATTAAACAAAAATTAATATGAAAACTAAAACTATAAAAAATAAAAACTGCTAACTAGAAGTTGTGCCCAGTCACAGCACACAAAATATGCACTAATACCCAGTTATTGGGTTAATTTGGTGTGATTAAATAAAACGATGCAAAAAGGGCAAAAATAATAAAATGACATGAAACAAAAAAAGATCTTAAGTTATGTTTTAATGTAATTTCTTTGAATTATATTCAAATAATGTATTATATTCAAAGATATGTAAATGCCCAGTTATATTGGGGAAGTTCCTAGCAATATTGATATGCAATTAATTGTTATTGATTAATCAGCATATTTTCTAATTAGTATGATTAAAAGTTTTAAACGATTGACAGCCTAAAATCTTTATGTTCATGTACATATTATTTATTACCTACCAAATTGTACCTGTGTATGTCTTCTTTCAGCTCACTGCAGATGATTACTCATCAATGGCTGCACTGCTGCCCCACCTGGAACAGATTTCCCAGCAGCACCAAGAGCCCGTTATCCAGGAGCTAGCGTCCGATCTGAGGGCCACTATTGCCACACACGGGGCTTATCGCCCTACAACTGTCCCTAAAACAGCCAGCCAGCACAGCACTGCCCACAGTCTTACTCAACCTGCAGGCCACAGTTCAAACTCCCTCCCAGCCAGACCCCAGGTCCCTTCACAATCAATCTCACATCCCAAACATACAACAGACCCTAGTGTAACACCTAAAGTTAAAGACTTTCAGACAGCTGGAGGAATACCAAATCCTAGGATTTCTGAGGCCTTGCGCAGTAAAGCTTTCTCTGAGTGCCTGCTGGAAGCCTGTGACCCAGATGTGCCCACACGAGCCGTAGGACTGCGTTCACTGACCCGCTCTGTTAGAGATGGAGATGAGGAGGCATTGCAGAACAAGGAGAAACTACTAACAGTGAGTGTATAGATGTGTATGTATCTGTATATGGAAGTTAAAGCAGATAAAACTGGCCTGGCATGAATTTTAAAAAAATACATTTCTCATTATGTATGATATGAAAGTGGTCACATTTACTGAAAATTTGCAGGCGAAATCTAGTCATTTCAGTTGGAATCTGCATAATCAGGGATTGAATGGTCATGAAAATTTTGCTGTTTTGATCAACAGAAATTAATTCTGTGTGAGCAATGACTTATACGTCGCTAAATCATTGACAATGGATGAACATTATAATATATATATGTATATTTATATAATATTTCCAGGGAATACATAAATATATAGTTTTTATAATTGGAAAAACATCTGCCAAATGCATCGGAAAAATTAATACTATAAATGTTATCATTTTAAAATATTCCCATTTTATTGCTAAAGGTGAAATATTTTAACAATTTTAAAATATTGAAACTTTTTTGTATAATTAATTATTATTAATATTATTTCCATTTCACCTATTACTGTATATTCTTAATGGCTGGTTTAGGGTACGCTTACACAACATCTATGTACTAAAAATGGAAATAAATTTCCTTCGCATTTTTGACAACGATGTCAAAACAATCCCTGTTCACGCGCATCCGCAAAAACGACTAAAAATGCTGTATTATGCATGTCAGTAGTTGGCGATGTCACTTTGTAAAGAAACGGTACATGCCTGAACACATAATACGCATGTGCATGACATCACCGTTTTCACAAATTTGCAGACGATAACAGTATCATTTTTAAAAACACTTTAAAAATAAAGTTGAAATTTTCAGGCCCCCAAAACGCTGTTGTCATTGCGCTTTGATGCAGGCGATCATTATAGTATATGATAAACACGTACTCTCTCAGTATGCATTATTCTCTCTGATGCCAAAAGCTTGGTGTCACGTACACATCTCTCCTGGGATTTGCGTAGACTCTTCTTCCCTGGGTGACATTGTTTAAATGGGCCATGACTTCCAGTGTTTCTCTTTCTCCTGTGTGCTAGTGTTGAGGGTGGGTGAGGGTCTAGAATAGACCATGTTTAATAAATGAGGTGGGATGTTTGGTGTGTAAAACCTCTTGCTTGAGGGTGTCTGAAGACTCTCGTGGGATCTAGTTATGATGAGCGGCTTTCTGCAATGTCTCATCTAATATTCTCTGTTATAAGAGTCTCTTCTGTGTCCAACGCTTCATAAATACAACTAATTCACACATGAACACAGACACAGAGCCTCTCACTAACAGTGACATAACACCCACCCAGTAATCCATTAACATAGCCTAGATGTGAATCTTTTTCTTTTGATTCATTCAGTTTTAAATATTTATTTGTATCAGTGTCTGTCAGAGTTCTTAACACATAAATGTCTTATCTGTTGTATTCATTTTCTCTTTCATTCTCTCTGAAAGTCATAGCACTTCACCTCATGTGAACTCATTTAAATCTTTTAAAACTGCAGGCCATAGACATGTTTTAATTTGCATTACTGTAAACGTGCTGAGAGCTGAAAAACTGTCAGCGATAATTAGACTAAGGAATTAATTAATTCTGCTCTAATTCTTTGCTCTCAGCTTTCAGTGAATTATTTCAATGTGTTTCAGCTCTTTCTGGAAAACCTGGAACATGAAGACTCCTTTGTGTATCTGTCTGCTATTCAAGGTAATTAATTCATTAGTTCAAGAAAGAAACCAGCCTAAACTCCTTCGAAATACAACAAAATATGACAATCGCGCCTGCTTTTGCCTAATTTTTTAAAAATGATTTTTGAGAGTTTTTCAGAAATGAATGTAAAATTTTGATTTATTTGTAGTTGTGATGGTACATAATAGAACAACTTGGTTTTGACTGGTTGAATGACTTAGTTGTAAGTATAAAGCACAGACATTACATTGACCTGATTTACTTTTGCCAGCTAAACTCACTGTCAGCTTTACCTCAACACATTACAATGTGTTTCAGCCCTCACGTTACTCATTCTTAAAGAATACAGATGTTTGGTTAAACCTTTCATTTGTTAAATGACCAGGCTTTTGCTTTTCCATAATGAATAAAGCATCTGATTCCTGAGCTCATTAAAGTAGTCAATATTATGCAGCACAACTGTTTTCAACGTTGATAATAATAAAAAATGTTTCTTGAACACCAAATCATGTGGCACTAAAGACTGGAATAAAGATGCTAAAAATTCGTCTTTGAAAAAAGTTATTTTAAATTGTTAGAATATTTCACAATTTTACTGTTTTTACTATATTTTGTATTCCTGGCCCCAAACTTTTGAACGGTGGGGTATATTGATCGGCAGTTGTGGAGGACTTTCTTTTGTATATGTGTGTCAGGTTATTTTAGGAACAGCTTTGAAATCTACAAGGCTGCTGTATCTGGGCCAACAAACAGATTTGGGATGCTATATTTTGGTTTGATTAACTAAACCAGCTCTATGTATTTGCAGCCAATGTAATTTCACCTTTTGTCCATGAATGGTCAGCCTATTGAGGAATAGCTAAATTAAGATTGTAATGCTCTGGCAGCCTGTTGTGCTTTCTATTCATCCTGTCTTAAAAAGGCTCTGTCAGAGTTTTAGCCTTTATTCAGAGCTGGGTTTTTTCTGTTTCAGGGTTGGCAGTGTTGGCTGATTCTTTTCCTGAGCAGATTCTGCAGAGACTGCTGGGAGAGTATCAGACCGGGGCAACTGTCGGTCCCTCCAAAAGAGAGCGCTCCCTAGAGACACGCCTCAAAGTGGGCGAGGTATTAATGAGAGCCTGCAGGGCCATGGGTGAGCACAGTCACTGACTGTAGTATTTCTTTCTTTTTCATATTTCTTTCTTTCCGTATTCTTTTCTTCCTTTAAAATACTTCATGCTCCATTTCAGGATCTGTTTGTCAGATCTGGGCAGTGCCGTATCCCCAGCACAAGTGTGCGGTTATTCATTGTGTCTCGAGATCATTCAGTCTGGGTCTGAGGCATGTCGTCTTGGCCCGGCTCCTTAACGCTAACAGACCGAGCTCTGAAAAAGCCCAACAGCTGCTACAGTCCGCTGAAACCGCACAATGAGTCTCACAGCTCTCTGTCACATTCATAGTGCCTTCACACACAGCAGGGGGCATCACACACTTCACATCGCACACTTGAGCTCAATTTACATTTTCAGCCCTTGAGTATTATCTAATGAGACACTTATTTCAATCCTTAAATCCTTGATTTTGTAATAACTAAATATCTAACCAAAACACGCTGTTTCGTAAAGTACACATCCGATGCGTAATTAAATAAATCCTTTTCATGCATAAGTGTGCCACTGGTTTCCAATTAAACATGTCGCTTAATAAGGTGCTGGGACAGATGGCCACAGTTAACAAGAAGCACTGGATCAAAGAAGCGTATGTTACACTTTTTCTTGCCCCTGTTCCTTTTCCCTCCCATCAGATACCCATTTTTTTCTTGTAGATCTAGTCCACAATAGACATTTAAACTCTTTTGATCCGTTTGGAGGATTGGTCAGCTGAACAAGTGGACTTTCATGTCTGAATAGGTCCTGGCACATGGATTCTGGAAGGTTTTATACAGTTTGAATGATATTTCAGACAGGGCCAGCAAAATCAGCTGTGGGGAGCAAGTCCTTCTGGACCCACCTGGCAGCCATTATAATAGCTTTTGTCTAGTTGTATCCTTATTTATTACCCATAAATAATGTAAATTCCCCTTACACTAATACCTGTCAGTGTGAGGAGGATTTTTTATTTTTTTTGTCAGAGCCCAAAAAGAAGTCAAAAAAATCCCAGTTTAGTGACTTTGCTCATGCTATAGGTATGGACTTTGGACTTTCTCAGACTTTCACACTGAGATGGAGAGATTGGAAGGGGAGTCGCAACTTCAGCTTTGTGTGTGTGTGTGTGTGTGTGTGTTCAGGCTGGAGCTCTCATTCCTTGCACTGTACATGTGGTATTAGGACAAATCTGAGTTTTAATTTTTATTTTTTTTAAGTCTGTATACACTACAGGTCGAAAGTTGAAGAGTTTTAATGTTGTTGATAGAAGTCTCTTATGCTCACCAAGCAAATTATATTTATTTGATAAAAAATACAGTAAAACAGTAATATTGTAAAATATTACAATTTAAAAGAACTGTTTTCTGTTTTAATCTGTTTTGAAATGCAGTGTATTCCTGTGATGGCAAAGTTGAATTTACAGTTGCCATTACTTCAGTGTCACATGATCCTTCAAAAATAATTTTAATATGCTGATTTGTTGCCCAAGAAACATTTATTATCATCAGTTGAATACAATTGTGCTGCTTAGTATTTATGTGGAATCAGTGACACACTACCATTCAAACGTTTGGGGTGAATTAAGAAAAAAGAAAATAAATTACTACTTTGATTAAGCAAGAATGCATTAAATTGACCAAAAGTCACAGTAAAGACATTCATAATAAATGTCAAATAAAGGCTGTTGTTTTGAATTTTCTATTCAGTAATCCTGAAAAAACATATCAAGATTTCCACAAAAACTATGCAGCAAAAACTATTTTCAACATTGATAATAAAGAACATAAATAAAGTTAAATATTATAACTTTAATAATAAAAAATAAAGATTATTAGTAATTGAGTACCAATAATATTTGAGCAACAAAACAGCATATTCGAATGATTTCAGAAGGATCATCTGACAGACACAAAATATAAAACAAAACAAAATTGCCATCACAGGAATAAATTACACTTTGAAATATATTAAAATAGAAAACAGATCTTTTAAATTGTAATAATATTTTTTTTTTCTGTATTTTTAATCAAATAAATGGAGCATTGGTGAGCATAAGTTACTTATTCCAAAAATGTAAAAAAAAATCATAATTATTCCAAACTTTTGAACAGTAGTGTATGTCTTTATATACAGCTAAATATCTGTACGTATAAATAAATAAAAAGTTTTATCTTTTAGGTGACCTTGCTCCACACTATGGTCGCCCTCTGATTGGTGTGTTCCTGAGTGGCACACGAGACAAGGACAGTAGTGTGCGTGCCAGCAGCCTCTCTAATTTGGGTGAACTCTGCCAACGTCTCAACTTTTCCCTCGGACCACTGGCACAAGAGGTAGTACCACTCCAGTATTCAAAACCTAAAAGTCAACTAGACAAGCTGATGAAAAGCTGAATCTGCGCAGTTTAGTCTGTAATTAGTTCTTTTTAAGCAGATCCCCGAGGCTGCTTCTAGTCTGATGTCATCGTTCTTTTTCCTCGGCACAGCTGTGTATGTGTGTACACACATGCACATCTCACTACACAAGATTACTACCACTACTAGTGCTGAGATCAGGGTTTCTGCTGGTGCAGATGGATGAACCTGAACTCCATCCATTTCACTGATTTGCTCATTAAAATCAGCCAATGTGTTGACCACAAATCTTTATGTAGCAATTGATTGTGTATGCTCAAATTTAAATAGATCTGTAAATAAAAATGTTCCATTTTATGATGTTAGCAATTCAAAACAGCATAATATTTGCATATTGGAATGCTTTTTTTTTTTTTTTTTTTTTTTTTAAATTCATTTGTATTCTGAATTGTGATTAGCCTTTTTTTACTCTAGTCACTTACTTAACCACATTAGCTGCGTTTGAAAGTGGACAGAATGTGTTGAATTTGCGTTATGCTGATTCTCGTACACAGCCAATAGAAAACAAGAAGTGTCTTAAGGGTTGGTGAAAAAAATATAGCTTTTCGTTTAATGGAGCACTCCCCATATAGACCTATACAATCCCAAGATCAATCTTTTACTCTAAGCCTATTTTCAGTGGCTGATGCAAACATATTTGTTCAGCCCAATTCACAATACAAATGAGCTGGTTATTTTATTGATTAGTTCTTTTTTCACATGTAAGTGAAATGGACATTCATAACTGAAATATAGAATCAGGGTTGAATCAAATCAAGTTTAAAGCCTGTGAATCAGAATCACATCAAACTGGGAAATCAGTCGTGTCACCAGTAGAATCAAAGACTAAGCTTACCTGAGACTTTAGCATTGTACTTTTGCTGCCTTGCAAGCATTGATGTTTCCTTCAGGAAATACAAATCTAGAGTTCTTTGATACTTTGTGCCAATGTGTGAAATGTGTGACGCCTTGCAGTTGGAAAGCAGTTTGTTTATTTTTCAGCGCTTGTGCATACGGTCGTTGAGAAAATCTACCGTGAGTGTCTGAGCTGCGGCAGTGGGCTAGAGATCTTCATGAATAAGCATCTCTGTCAAGTGTGACTAACTGGGCTGCTTATTCATGAAAGAGCCCCTGCAACAGGCTGTTCTAGACCATCTTGACCATCAGCCTTCTGCAAACCCGTGTGCATGCGTTTAGACATCAATCGACCCGCTACATTGACATAAAGATCAACTAGTGCAGCATTGCAGATCTCTGCGGCCTGCGTACGTCCTTTGTATTTGACCTCTGTTTGTGTGGTTCCTGCAGCTGAGCACGTGTCTCACCGCCCTGATAAAGACGGACAGAGAAGCAGAGGTTCGGAGGGCTGCGGTCCATGTCATTGCTCTGGTCCTTAGGGGCCTCAGTGATAAAACCACTCAGGTGAGTATTTTTAAATATATGTGATCAATTTAACTTGGCTGGTATTAAAGGAATATGAAAAGCTTTTATAAAGGACTTAAAATGTATTAATTATTCAGTATTTTAAAATAATTAATTTAATATTTCTATTTTAAAATGTAATTTATTCCTGTGATGCAAAGCTGAATTTTCAGCATCATTACTCCAGTCTTCAGAGTCACATGATTCTTCAGAAATCATTCTTATATGTTGATTTGGTGCTCAAGTAACATTTCTTAAGCCCAATTTATACTTCTGCATCAAACGCCATAGTGTGTAGCACGCATAGCCTATGACGTACCCTGACGTGCACCTCTCCAAAAATTTAACAACGCATTTATTTGAAATATAAATCTTTGTATAGTTATAAATGCCTTTACCGTCATTTTCATTGATCAGTTGATCAGTTTAAAAAAAAAAATTGTGGTATTCAACAGCAATGCCACAGATGCTATCCATTTACAGCATGTTTTTAACCAGAAATATTTCTTCAAAGGTGTGAAGTCCCATCACTGTGTTTTGTGTGTGAGGGATATTAAGTAGATTGTTAGGTCTTTCGATCATGATCAATGCACGTGTTTAGTGGGAGGAATTCTTCCAGCATCTGGACTGATGAGCAGCAGCTGTAATTTTCTACTCTCTTATTTAGAGGTCACCTGCAGTATAAGACAACCAATGCTCTGTCTAACCATCACTCTCAGCAGACTCTCTTGTTCCCACGGCCCTGATCACTTTCCCAGCAATGCCTTTAATTTCCGACCATAGCTCCTACATTTGGTGCATGATGAATAAAATGAATAGATCTAAACCATATGAAAACCGTTTTTTTAGATTTTCAGAAGAAAAGGTGGTCCTTGCTCATGCAAAATTTGTCCCTGCTATGATAGAGTGTTGTAGTAGGTTGCCAAGACATTGTTGTAAAGTACTATGGTATTTTATTTTTTTTTACCTGGTAAAGTGACCATGAGGTTAAACTAAAAATCATTGATGTCCATAACATGAACAGTGCAGGTTGAGTTAATAAAGTTTATCATCTAGGTTTAGGAGTTTTTTGGGAAACCTTCTACAAAGTTTTATGCATCACAAGTTCTGAGTTACAGCTGTAACTACATTAACCAATCAGAGGTGTGTATCAGCTTACATAGATGTGAGTCTCTGATCCACTGGACTATTAGCAGCCATCTTCAACAGATGTTTACCCTGTTGTGAGATCATATGAACCAAACTTACTGAAATTTGTACATTTTATAGTTGTTTGATGTTGTCAGCAGACTGGCAGCCGATTGACATTCCAACCTCTCAGACTACAGATCTGTTCTCCCATAATGCAGTGTGATCATTTTATTCCAGTTAACTCTTTTAAAACATATTTTAAACATAATAGGGTATGAATCACAAGACTGCCACACATTCCATGAAAGCGAGATACTTGATCATTGAGACCACTTATTTCCTTTATCAAATGTATTTCTATAAAATAATCTTTAAACCTTGAAAATGTCTTCATCTTATTTGCCAGGTTTTTCCAGTATGATTATAGTATGTTCTACAGAAGATAAATAAATAAATGAATGCACTCAAATAACAGTTAAATTAAATAATTAAATTAAATATAAAAATATATATATATAAACTTAAAAATTCTGAATTTTTCTTCAAAATAGTTTATTTAAAGTAGTTTAATATATTTCATTTTTTGACTGTTTTTTGTAATAATAAGATTCTTTAGAGAAGTATTCTTGTATAAGATGATACATTTAATTTTGTAGAGAGTTTGATACAAAATGTCAGGATGCTAAATCTTCTGCTTTGTCCTTTTGGGAGTGTTTGTCCGCATAAAACACATCTTAAGATCCCTCTATAAACACATGAACTGATCCCATGACCTCAGAGCAGACCAAACTGGCCACTGCTGCTGCAAATGACCTTTTATACTTTTGACCCCCTGATTTACAGCACCAATGTCCACCCTAGTTGGTACCCTGACCCTTGAAATATTTGCACAGGCACTTTATAGGACAGGTTTTACTAGACTCAGACGGTGCTGTCCCTGGCCTGCACCTTGGCATTGGACCCGGGTGCAAAGTCATGTCTGTCATCGCCGTCTGTTGAGTTTCCCAGGATGGAGCTTGATAGAGGTCCTTCTGGTATGAGAAACTGTTGTTACTCGGTACAGCTGTTGCAGCGAGTAATGAGACGGCTCGTCCAGGTAAACCATAAGTCACAACGCCAGGTGTCCTCTTAGTGTGAGGCTAAAACAGCTGACTGCTCACAAAAGCGCTCTCCTGTTGTGAGGGAGAAGGTCAAGAGACCATCTGCCTCAAGAGACATATACAGTATATGTATATGAAATTATTTTTCATTGTTTTCTCTTCCTTGTTTGTTCTTTTTCTTGCTTTCAGTTGTACAGTAAAACAGTACATCCGCTTACTAAGTGCTTTCCGACTCTTCTTCTGCTTTTTCAGGTTCTTGGGGATGTTTTATCTGAGCTGTATCGGGCTCTGAAAGGGGTGGTGCGGTCGGACCCGGATGATGTGGCTGTACTCCATGCTCAGCTCGCTCTGGAGGAGCTGGATGATGTCATGAGGAGGTTCATCTTCCCTCAGCAAAAACTTGAGAAAAAGATTGTGGTACTTCCTTGAAAGCGCTCCAGAAATGACATAACATTTTTTTGTAGACCTCTTAGATTTCTACCATCCGTTTATATATGTAGTAATTGAATAATTTATACATTTTCAGCTTTTTTTTTCTTCTCCATAATCAGTTTTCACACCCACATTTCCATTCTAAAACCAAAAAACCTGTCTTGCCATTGATAAACTAGCATTGTGCCTTTTGTTATCTGTTACACTGAGGTTAGAGGGGAACAAAAGCAAAAGATATATCTTTGTAAAGAGCCGTGGTGTAGCTGGTTTCCACTCTATTCTGCACTGGTGATAAAATGCCTGTTTGCGTTTTATCGAATGTTTGTTGTACATATAAAGACGGCTAGGTCATGACATCATTGTAAGATACGACAGGGTAATTAGTCATTCTCTTAAAATTCCTCCCACTGCACAATACTAAAACTATCCATTCATGTTAACCGTCTGTATAGCATCCTGACCTCTTGGAACTGCCCTGAAGCAGAACTGGTTAAATACCATATAAATACAAATGTTAGCATTTATGCTAACTCATAAAATGATATCTTGGACATGAGGTGTCTCTAAAATAAAATAAAGAGTGCTTATTTTTTCGAAGCTGGTCTAATGTGTTTATATTATGCTGTCGTTAACAGTTTCTTTTTCCCTTTGCTAGGACTGTTTTAGAGGTAATATAAATGTAAGCATGTGTCTGAACATCTGTGTTTGGTTGCAGTGCCACAAGTTCCTGTCTGCCTCATGTGCTGTAAGGTAAAAGGTGAACCAAATATTAATGCAGGAAAAATGTAGGACAGGAATTGTGGGCATTTAATGGAGTCAGACGGAATGAAAGTTTGCTAAATTGTATCTGAATTGTAACCAAAAACCCTTTCCTGCGGATTCACAGACAAGGCTTAAGCCTAGTCCTAGACTAAAATGCAAGTTTGAGCCATTTGAACTGAAAGCAACTTGCACTGACATCAGTCACAATATGTCAGTGCCATTGTTCTGTCTCAAAATGCACAGCAGTAATGTTTTTTTTCTAAGGCACGTTTACAAAAGCTACTTGAATGTCCTAATTTAACCAAGAAGTCTTAGTTTTACTTTGGAATAACATACACAGATGAAACATTCACAATAAGACCAGTAATGTTCATTTAGAAAATAAGTAAATATGAACTATTTAAATTTCATATTGACCACATTTACACGTCAACAATACATTTACTGTGTTCAGAAACTTTGATTAAAAAGAGAAACCAGGATAAATATCATTTTTAAACATTTGAAAAACAAAAAAAATCAGAAATAGTTTGTTAAACTTTGTGCTTTTTTTTTTTTTTTTTTTTTTTTACTGTTTAGCTTTTTACAATTTTAGTGTGGATTATTTTTTGATCCTTGCATCAAAACCTCAATGGTGATTCACACTTAAAAATCAGTTCATTTTCAGTTTTTTTTTTTTTTTTTTTGGTTATTTCATTGTTAAATTTACCAGAAAAATAAATAAATAAAAAAATAAAAAAATTGTGATAATGCCTAAGACTTTGCAAAGAGATTATTATTGATGGATGGAGCAGTTACTCTATATATTAGTATAAAGAAGATTACACCTGAGAGAAAAAAATACAGCCACGTGTAAAGTGTAGCAAAGCAGTGATCCTCATTTCGCCTATATATACACTGCCCGGCCAAAAAAAAAAAAAAAGTCACTGTTTGGATTTAAATAGGCAAATGCTTAAGAGTCAATGATTGGATCATTATTGCAGTGATTATTATATTTCCAGCATGTTATATGTTTGGCAACAGTTCTTCTAACCCTAATTGATGAAGTGTGTTGCTTTTCATTTCTTGAACAACCATGTAGGGAAACACATCATGGCCATAATCCGGGATAACAATATCAAGATCCATCAGGCTTAAAATGTGAAATAATGGTTAAGAGGGAGCATAAAGAGCACACATGAATTGGTGCCTCTGAGTCCAGACCTTAAATTCATTGAAAGTCTTTGGGATGTGCTGGAGGAGACTTTACAGAGTGCTTGACTCTTGCATTGTCAATACAAGATCTTGACTAAAAATGTATGCACCCCTTGATGGAGAAACATCACAACATTTCCATCAAGAGGTGCATACATTTTTGGTCAAGATCTTTGTCTGGACCAATTCATGTGTGAAAATGATTCCTCGTGCTCCTCCTAACCATTCTTTCACATAATTTAACATAATAACATAATGACTGCAATATTGATTCAATCATAGACTCTTAAGCATTTGCCTATTTAAATCCAAACAGCAACTTTTTTTTGTTTTTGGGCCAGGCAGTGTATGATGCTTATATAGTCTTAAAGGCACAATAGCAAAAATAAACAGCCTGTTTAATTCTAAGAGTCAGAGAGAGAGAGTGAATGGATTTTGATATCCATGTTTTGACAAGTCATAATGTTAATTGCACATGTATTTAAACCCATATTCAGGTGTTGGCTAAAACAACTGCTGTGTAGTGGCCTGCTGCCCAGTTGGAAGTCATAAACTTTGTCTCAGTGTTTCTGCAAAGGAGCCTCACAAGTCTCTTGTGGTGTCTCTGATAATTGCTTCTCTGGTTAAGATCCAAGGACGTTCCCACAGCAAGGGGTAAATCAGTGACGCCACGATGGAGTTATCTAGTGGAGAGTCACACTTTCACCTTCCTTCCCCGCAAACCCCATAATAACCTTCTCACGACTGCTATTCAGCCATGAAAGAGCCATTACGCTAATTACTCTTCCTGCCATGCAGCAGTCTCGGCCAGAGAAAGGGCATGAGCGTGTTTTACCTGGCTGGGTCGTTCCGAAAACAGAGCAAGTTTTCAGTGGGTGGCCGGAAGAAGACGCAACTGCGATAGGAATGTTTGGAGATTCCGTGGATATTGATTATGTCCGAGCCTGCTGCAGTCTATCTTTCTCTTCCTTCTCTCGCAGATCTCTTCATCAGCCGGTGTTGGACCTGAAGGATGCCAGCAGGAGGGGTGCAGGGAGGGGTGATAGATAAATAAATAACCCAATAAAGGATGCATTGAGAGGGTGTGTGTGTAACCAAGAGAAGAGTGTGCCTGCTCAAACAGTCCAGAGTCTTGTTGGAGGCTGGCTGCACTGCAGAGCAGGAGGGGGAAAGCACAGAGAAGGGACCTTGAAGGATTTTCGGCTGCACTGCAGAACGATGCCACTGCAGTAAAGCACTGAAACAGAGGCATGAGGTCCACCGGCGGACCCCCGTCCTCCTCGCGCCAGGTGAGAACTTAGTTCAGAGCTGATATCAGAGGTCTTCATGACTCGAGACTCTCCGGGAGGAGAGTGAGGGAGAGAGACAAAAAGAAAGGGAGGGAAGCAGAGGAGGAGGAGGGTGATGGTGCTGTATTTTTGGATAAGGGATCTCCTGAATTAAGTGTGGCTGGAATAAAGATGTAGTGTGAGCAGGAGGCTGAACAAGGACGGTGCTGTGCTCCACTGTGGTGGAGAGGAACGGAGCAGACGCCTGGCAGACACACACTCGCACACACACCGACTCCACCAGAGGAGAGAGAGAGAGAGAGAGACCACCGTCACAGCTGCGGGGCTGGGAAGGTAAGAGACATTTCATTCAACTTGAGTTTTGTTTTGTGTCTGTGTTTATTGTGGGAGTGGATGAAATATGAAAGCATGCTGCACAAGAGCTCTGTCAAATGTTCATTGTGTGGTTGTGTGTGTGTGTGTAATACACAAAATTGAGAGAGAGTCAAAGCATGGAATTTTAGGTTAGGTAGGTGTGTTTTTTGCA
This sequence comes from Squalius cephalus, assembly GCF_949319135.1. Lineage (NCBI taxonomy): Eukaryota > Metazoa > Chordata > Actinopteri > Cypriniformes > Leuciscidae > Squalius > Squalius cephalus. The sequence continues at coordinate 9,419,975 of NC_137127.1, read as the reverse complement.
CAAATAGGCTACTGTAAGCTTGTGCTTGTGCAAGGCACTAAATAATACTGCACTCAGCAACTTAAAATAAATGGTTATGTGTAGAGCTTGAGAGAATCTGTGAAATTATGACATTTTTTAAGATCTTCATATGTGTGTTTTTAATAATTACAATATTAGTCCTAGTGGGCTAAGATTGGCCCTCGGTTTCTTGGCACCCTTGCTAGTGCCCTGAGGCTGAGTAACTAAGTCGGCAGCAGGACGGAATAAAACAGGAAAGCTTCAGAATGGCTCGATTAAGGAAAATGACGTCTGTTTAGCTTTCCATTTCATCATACTTTGACAACACAAGGGTCTAGTGAGAGTTTCAAAAGTGTTTGAACTATTTGCTTGAGACCAAAATAGGATTCACCCCAACGCAGGCTCTAGCCTGCTGGAAGAACTTGACAAAAGATTTGTTAAATATTACATGCAAGTTCAGTGTGTGTGTTTTTTTTCCTTTCTACAAATCTAATGTTTTTTTATTAAGTTTCTTTAACAGGATTAAGATTCACGGTTACTATTGTGAATAAAATCAATAATTGAATGTGAGCGTTTAATAAAAATAAAAATAAATAAAAAAAATTGTTTTTGGGACTTGTGGATATTGGATGTGAAAGGATGAAGTCTCAGTAGGTGCCCCCTTGTGTTTTTTCATTTACAAATTCACAAAAAAAAAACAGATAACATTTTAAACATCAATTTTATATAAAATATTTTTTAAATATTAATAATATTTTAAAATAAAATCATATATAAGACTTTTAAAAATATTTAAGATTTTTAGATTAGATCAAAAATCCCCCCCCCCTCCCCTCCCCCCCAAGAATATTAGCATTTTATTTTATTATTTTATTCTATTTTATTCTCCATAAAGTTACACTAATTGGACATTTTTTACTTTCAAAAAGAATTAAATTTTTAATGTATTTATAAAAAACTTTGCCACAAATTTGCCCATTAACAATGCAAAGAAATTGAGTCTATAACAAACCAGGACTTTAAGTTGAATAGCTGTGACACCAATCACATCATGACTGTGGAGAATGCGGTTTATAAAGTTTAAAAGTGATTTAGTTGATCATTATAATTATAATGCATATTAGTATAGTGCACTGGTACAATCTTAATTTACCCAAACACATCATGCTCTGCCTTCCAGCCATTCATCTCACATCCTCTCACCTGCTGCCCTCCCTCATCGGTCCTGGTGATTCCCAGCCCCCCTTCATTCCTCTCCCACCTCCTCCCTTTGTCAGTGTCCTGTCTTGCATCCAAAGTCTATCTGGTTCACACCTGAGAATACACGGGGCAAGAGGCTTTAGCTGGTCACCCCCCACCAACCCGCAATGCACCTGTGACTTCATACAGATCTTTTGGATCCTGTCCACTTCTGTTTCATCTGAGACCACCTGCTTCTGTCTAGGCTGAGAATGCATGATTACCCATGATCATCCCTACCATCACTCACAAGAGAAACAGACCCGAGAACAGCATCCTGCATCTTCTCTGTTAATCACTGGGAAGAGTATGGAATAGAATTATTAAAAGCAAAGTAAGGATCTGAGATTATCGAGCTCTCATGGATTGATCTCCACCCGGGCTGTGAATATCTCATCATGACAACAGTGAGTAACCATTGACCCTCTGACCTCTTTATTTGGTGGAAAATTTAAATATTACTCAACTTCCGTCATTAGGTTAGATACTGACATCCAGGGGTTACGTAGAATCCAATGCAGCATGCAGATATTAACATTGTGATGTTTTATTGTCCTAAATGGTGTTAAATCACCTTGTGTGATGACTCAATCTCCACTATTCTTGGATGTGCATCTTGAGTTGACTTAATCCTACCAAGAGATCAAAGGCCATGTGAACACCTTTACACCTTTCATCACACATATGGTAGTGGGTTTGTTTGCTGTGTTTGGGGACTGAGTGATGGTTGGTGTCTTGTTGAGTATGACATGGGGCCCTTCTTCATACCCATCCCTTTGAGCTAACAAGCCTCCGGAGGAAGATTCCCTCTAATTAGGGTCAAACATAACACTCAGTATCTGCCTGCTGTCTCTATCTCACCCTCAGGGTCTATGTTGTCTTTGTTCACATCACAAGAAGGTGTGTAGGATAACGCAAGAAAGGGAGAAACCCATTATATAGTTCATAAACAATATTTAGGTTTTATGGCAGTTCTCACTTCAGATACATTGCTAATTTCATGTAACGTGAAACCAAAATTGCTAATATGAAAGGAACAGTTATGTATTTCTTGGAATTATATGATGTAAAACGGTTAAGTACTGGTCTGGCGCAGCTAAATAACTGTGGGAACAGTCAGTTACTGTGATAGAAAAATCAACAACCACTTCAGTGGAAGTCAGCGTTATTTCTGCCACTCTTCTCCATTGCGTTGGCCGTTATGATATAAGGGCACTGAGTGAAGCAGCTCTTTCTTTCATGAGAGGGGGAGCAGGAGGCAAGTGAATGAATGAAAGGGGGGGATTGTTCCTTAGTCTGGGTGCCTCTGATTACCTGCCAGACTCGGCCTAGCCTTTAATTAAAGTCATTAACCTGAGAGAATGAGAAAAAAGTGAGAAAGACAAAGAGAGAGTGACTGAGAGAGAGTTTCACATGAGGTTGATAGTGTTCTAAAATTGTCACAATGTCAGTTGTTGCCATGTGTTTGGAATAAATTCAAAATGGCTGACCCTTCTGTTCATGTGGTAATCTCACAAAGCCTTTAAAAAAATTCTAATTGTACCTCATATTAAGAAAATGAAGCCCAAGTTAGGATTTATTTTGCACTTTTCTGTTTTTTTCTTCTAATATATTTTTTTCTCTGTTATTTCCTGTTATTTCTTTCTCTTTTTTTCTTTTGATTTTGGGTTGAATTATTACCAGTTCATGTATTCCTGAGATGCACTTTACTTTGAGTTAAAATAAAAATAAAATTTGATAATAGTATATAAAATTGATATTTTATATTTGCTATTTTTGGATTTGTGCTTTTTCAAAATGATTCCAATAGAGAAATAGCTACTGGTGGGTGGGGAGAAAAGAGGAAATGGTCAGGTAAGGATGGAAAAGAAGAAGAGGTAATGATGTTTCTCTCTACCCTTAGTTATAATATCCCTTTTTCTCCCTCTTCAGATGCCCTCTCGATTTGGCACTGCGGTGCGGATCTTCATCACCACCCTATTCGCAGCAGTGGTGCTTTTTGCTATCCTATTAGCCTATGTGACAGGCTACCAGTTCATCCACACCGAGCAGCACCACCTGTCTTTTGGCCTGTACGGTGCCTTTCTGTCCCTCCACCTTCTCCTGCAGAGCCTCTTCGCCTATCTGGAGCACCGACAGATGCGTGGCCCTTCCAGACCTCAGCACCTTCGTCACACCGTGGCCCTCTGCATCGCGGCCTATCAGGAAGATCCGGACTACCTTCGCAAGTGTCTGCGGAGCATTCGCCGCATTTCTTTTCCCGGCCTTAAAGTGGTGCTGGTGGTGGATGGGAATCGGCAGGAGGATTCCTACATGATGGACATCTTCCAGGAGGTGATGGGGGGAGTGGAGCAGACGGGCTGTGTGGTGTGGAAGGGGAATTATCACAGCGACGGGGATGGGGGAGGAGGGAAAGGCCCATTGCATGCCGAGGAAGCTGCACATGTGGCCAGGGTGGTGCGGAGCTGCCATTACTCCTGCATCATGCAGGAGTGGGGCGGCAAGAGAGAGGTGATGTATACAGCCTTCAAAGCACTGGGAGAGACTGTGGATTACATACAAGTAAGTCTAGACCCCATTTACAACCTAAAAATTCAATAAAACAGAAAAAGTACTGACTTTTATAGGAGTAAACAGCATTCATTCCAGGCTTGCTTACTTGTTGCTGTTGGATGGCCAAATTACTATTTTGAAAAACATTGGATTTCATATTATAGCCTACATTATACTGTCACACTTCATAGTCTGCCATCACCCCAGAGTTCTCTCAATGTCACTGTAATATGAATCCATGCAGCATTGAGGTCAAAGGTCAGACTTATTACTTACCTTCCCCTGTAGTCCCGAGCACACCTGTGCGCTGTCATCAACTTTTCATTGTTTCGGCATATGATTGATATCTTCAGAAACCAAGATGACCTTGAAACATCTGTGAACCAATGTCTATGGTTGCAACAGTCCTTGCATTGTTCACACAGTCATTGTCAACATCAGCCTCAATAACTGAAAAGAGTTGCATGAGTTACAGTTGCAGAGGAGCGTTCTAAATCGTATACATCGCTTGGTTTTGCAGGTATGTGATTCTGACACTGTACTTGATCCAGCATGCACCATTGAGATGCTGAAGGTTTTAGAGGAGGATCCAGAAGTGGGTGGGGTGGGAGGAGATGTTCAGGTGAGAAATGTGCCTATTTTAGTTTTAAAAATGCAGAGAGACATTTTTATGTTTCTTTCAACAAACCAGTTTTCCAGTATCTTTCTTCTTTAAAGATTCAGTTCTTTCATTGTCTCTTTCAGATTCTGAACAAGTATGACTCCTGGATCTCCTTTCTGAGCAGTGTCCGGTATTGGATGGCGTTCAACATAGAGCGGGCCTGCCAGTCTTACTTTGGATGTGTGCAGTGCATCAGTGGACCTCTGGGAATGTACCGCAACTCTCTCCTCCAACAGTTCCTGGAGCCCTGGTACCACCAGACCTTCCTAGGGAGCAAGTGCAGCTTCGGTGATGACCGGCACCTCACCAACCGCGTCCTCAGCTTCGGCTACAAAACCAAGTTCACGGCACGCTCACAATGCCAGACCGAGACCCCCACGCAATACCTGCGCTGGCTCAACCAGCAGACCCGCTGGAGCAAGTCTTACTTTCGAGAGTGGCTCTACAATGCGCTTTGGTTCCACAAGCACAGCCTCTGGATGACCTATGAATCTGTGGTCACTGGGTTCTTCCCCTTCTTTCTGGTGGCTACAGTCATCCATCTGTTCTACCGAGGTCGGTTGTGGAACATCTTGCTTTTCTTGCTGACGGTCCAGCTGGTGGGCATGGTGAAGGCCACCTATGCCTGCTTCCTGCGGGGCAGCCTTGTCATGATCTTCATGTCACTGTATTCACTACTCTACATGTCAAGTTTGCTACCTGCCAAGATCTTTGCCCTGTTGACTATTAACAAAGCAGGTTGGGGCACATCAGGCAGGAAAAAGATAGTGGTAAACCTTATTGGAGCTGTGCCTGTGACCATGTGGGCGGCCATACTGCTCGGTGGCGTGGTTTATACCATTTACTGCGAGGTGCAAGAACCCTTCAGTGAGACTGAGAAGGCTCTTCTCATTGCGGGCACCATCCTCTATGCCTGTTACTGGCTCATACTTCTGGTGCTCTACCTGGCCATAGTGGCCAAGCGCTGTAACAAAAGAGAGGAACAGTACCACCTATCCTATGCCGAAGCATAGTCTTTCTAAAAGATCAATACATGCTGTCAGGGCTCATTTTAAATGGACCCCTCTTTACCTGGTGCTGCAATCCTGGTTATAGTTATGGATCATGTGCAGGTCCAAGACTGTTGGTTGTTAGTTATTTTAACTATGTTAGCTATGGCTACATTAGAGCTTTTGGACATAATCAAGAGCTTTTGAGAAAGCTATGATTTACATGAGTTAAAATCAGAAATTGTGCTTCTTGTGATTATAAAGCACACATTGAGGAGGCGCCAGCCAAGGCGGGCACGAAAAGTAGAGCCAAAGGTTAGTGTAAGAGTGATAAGTTAACGTAGTTAAACTGACATTATATTGGTGCTCGAACTTATAATTATGTAGAATGTGTGCTGTAAAGGTTAGAGAGGTGTGTGCCAAAACTTAAAGAAACCTGCATAAGACACTAACCTGGTTTTACTTGCCAAATCCAGTCAGTATTTTAATTGTCTTTAATCTGACAATCCAGCATAATTCTATATTTCATCATTAGAAATTGTGGTGCTTCTGATACTTTTGTGGTGTAACATGATAGAACATTGAAGAAAGAGCAAACAGCATTTAAATGAGAGATTTATGATACTCCACAATAATTTACTACACTGTAGGCTACATGTTTACAGTTCGAGATTTTTAAAGTTACATCCAGCACCAGTGAATAAATAGTGTCAGGCAACCAAAAAGGATTTTCTCTAGCATCTAGAACAGGGTTCACCAATCTCGGTCCTGGAGGGCCTCTGTCCTGCAGAGTTTAGCTCCAACCAGCTCCAACACACCTGTTTGAAAGTTTCTAGTATGCCTAGTAAGACCTTGATTAGCTGGTTCAGGTGTGTTTAATTGGGGTTGGAGCTAAACTCTGCAGGACAGCGGCCCTCCAGGACCGAGATTGGTGAACCCTGATCTAGAATGTTCTGTTGCTGCATATTTGGGTAGAAAAATGAGCAAAGTTTTACCTGGATTCCTATTCTTACCCTATTCTCCTTTTTACCTAAGAAAAACTTTCATGTTTTATTATAGATGGAACAAGAGTCATATTGACATATCAATATGTCAATATTTTTTATACCCCGATTATTTATGAAAAATACATAAGTATCGGAATCCGGTCACCCTGACAAGAACCTTTTCTGTAACTTATAAACTTATGGTTCCTATTGGTTTAAATAAAATGGTCGGTTAGCAAAATAAATAAGAATCACATGAACTGAAGTAGCTTATTTATGGTATGCAAATTTAGATGTTTAAAGATTACCTTATATGGAGCAAAGGTATACAGTGGATTTTCATTCCAGCTTTTTTTTCCCCAGCCTCAGCCATCCTAAGGCAACAATTAGCAGATTTAGCAGTTCTCCATGAATGCTAACGCTAACTTTTTCTGCTCCCTGCCCCCCAAAACACACATTAAACTCTGGCAGAGATATAAACACTGAGGCTAGTGTGCAAATGTGTGCATGGACAAGTTTAGAGAGGAGCTTTAAGTTTATGAAATGTTTACCCACTTGACTTGTGCACTACATGTGCAATAACTGTCTTTACAGTGAACTGCTGTGGACTGCAGCATCCTATAAGGCTGCAACATTACGATGATGAGACTGATAACACAATGCAATTATGAAACTTATCATTTGTTTACAATCAAACTTGCAATCTCATTGCTCACATTTGTGTGTTTTAAGATTTTATGCCATTCATTTGTAGACTGGGTGCCAAACTTTTGATCTTTGATATGCTCCGTCTTCAGGAACAGAAATCCCTCTGATTGCGGGGCTTAAAAATGTATGTATAAAAAAAAAAAAAATTGGGTTTAAGCAATATACAGTGAAAAAAGTTCTTGCTCTGCTGTCTGCCAGACACAGTACCAGTACATTCATTTTTAGATGGTGACGCTTAACCAGTGAAAACTAGGATTATATCAGTCATTTCAAGTATATTGTAAAGTAATATATATTTTTGTAAAGTAAAATTCAAAGATATTTTAAACATGCAAGAATTCTCATTCTCTGATACTCACACATATCAGTGTATCTGCATTTTCCTAGGAAACTTTATTTTATGGAAAATGTTATTTTAATAACACTGTACAGATTAGGGATTTATAAATTACAGTATTCATAATCCATAATGGTAGAGGTTACATGTTTTTAACCAACATGCAGTTGTTTTACAGATTGCCACTGGCAGCTTTTGTCTTCTACTCAGAATTGAATCATGTGTTGATGAAACAGCACCATTTAGTCTGAGTGTCACAGCTAACCTGAACTTCTACAGTGGACCTGCCTGGTCTTTTAACCTCACATGAATTTTACATATTTGTTTTATGTATTATGTACATTGTCCTGTATGTAAAAAGGGATTCTTTAAATGTTGACATTTCCCTCATAATTATTTTTGCAAACACTTGTAACTGATGTTTTGATACAATAAACCTCAATTTAAAAGTGAGCATTTTTGAAGCATTCTTTTTTTTTTTTTCATTTTTAAATTCGCTTGAGACCTATCACTTGCATTTCATACTTGCAATATTTATATTTGTTTATCATTATTGTCTATAAACACACAAAAATACAACAATGTATGTAAACAACAAATGCACTAAGATACTAATCCACCATTCCAAACAACATATGGTTCCAAATCTAGAATATTGTGCTGATCAGTTAAGTCTCTGATATCTGGACATAAGTTATACTTTCTTCGGCACATTAGTGATGATAGGTTTGGGTCGAGTTTTAAAGATAAGCTTCTTCTTGATGAGGGCGGAGACGGTGTAAGATGTTGGTTTCTCTTGGTTGGTTTCCATAGTTTCCTCTGTATTCTGAGGAAGTCCAGAGTGTTTCATCAGAACAGCAAAGGGCTTCTCCAGTTTGACCTGTTTTCCATAGAGGATGTGATGTCCGACTATAAGGACTGGTAATCCCTTGAACAGTGAACAAATCAATAATTTACCATAGGTAAAAGTAGTTTTAACATTTTGTATATATATATATATATATATATATATATATATATATATATATAAAATAGGGCACATTTCAGACCAAAATCAAAAGAAAATAATAATATAGATACATACATTATACATATGTATGTATGCATATTATATATATATATATATATATATATATATATATATATATATATATATATATATATATATATTATTTTTTTCTTTTGATTTTGGTCTGAAATGTGTCCATTTATTAGAGAAAGACAAACCTCTTTAGTGTAGTGCAGGTCCCCCATCAGATTTCCTGCTAGTCCAGTATTTTGTCTGGACATCATTTCTCCCTGCAGCTCCACCAGCAACCACTCGGCTGGACCTTCAGCAGCATTACTGCAGAGCACATCGAAAAGCCTTTTCAACGAGCACTTTTAGATCATTCATGGTCTGTAAAAACTTGTATTTCACACCAACCTTGAAATTACTATTTGAACCATTCTTTATCTGATTCCTCGGTGTCAGAATTCACAAATCACACAATTCTTCCTGTTTTGTAGACCTTCTCGTCTGAAACGTTGTCAAAACAAGTCAAATATTACATCCACAAATTACTGTCATGAATGTACAAATATATACTACATAAGTACACTCACTTGCCAGGTCCGTAGTTGTGCATAATCCACTAACACAGAAGTTTCCCGCCAGTTGGAAGACATTTCATTTCAAAATAAAAGTCCCATTGTAGTGTGAACCGCTAGAGGGCAATCGAGCTTCGTCTGCATTGCTCGAGCCTCTCTTGGCTAAGGTCTGACTTTCTTCAGTTGAATTTTGTCTTCAGTTGTATTATTCAAATACATTTTATTAATGCCTTTATTCATGCAAAAACGAGCTCACATTTAATTGTACCAACAGGTGTACAACAACAATAAATATGAATAATAATAACAATGATGGTGATGATGATGATGACAATAATAATAATAATAAAAACTAAATTCAGAATAAAAACCGTAAAATATTGAGAGTATTTTTGACAATCAAATATATATATATATATATATATATATATATATATATATATATATTATTTTTAAAAAAAATTTCATAGATTGTTCATTAATTGTTACAATATTTTTTTTTTTAAAGAACATTAAAAATTATTACTCTATTTGGAAAACATCACTTACATAAAGTAAAATAAGTCAATCGCACCCAATATTAGATTGTTTTCCACCGACTTCCACCGGATTTTTAAAAATTCCTTATTTTCTTTAAAGATTAACAAAAAACAGTAAAGCTGTTGTTGAAAAAGATAATTGATGTAACAGTTATATGATTGTTTTTTTGTAAGATGTAAGAGATATATCTATTCGAATAGTATGCATAGTGCGCATGCGCGGCGTTGGCCATGCGGAAAATGACTCGTCAGTGTTGTTGTGGATCGCTGACAGGCACGTGAGCGATGCTACGTCGTCGATTTAGCAGTCGACATGGCGGCCACAACTCCTCCCAAGGTACTGAGCATGCTGCTTTTTAAGTCAATACACGGTCAAAACGACAAATAGCTCCATTTTACCGATCTTTTTCCGTGGGTTGTGGTGTAGATATTCTGTTTGACCTGCTTTTTGAACTGTCGGTGCTGGGAAATAGATGATACACTGGTCTGGGAAACTGCTGTGTTTAGCAACAGTTAGCCTGGCTGCTAGCTGCCAAACCCACTGACATACAGCTGATCAAACTGCAAAAAACACGGACGTTAGAAGTAGCGTTTCCGTTGCCAATAGCAGCACAACCGCAATATCGAACTTATTCGGGGCGTCTGGACTTTAAAAACAAATAATCAGAGTTGTGTTTGTACTTTAACTAGTGTTGAGTCATGAGGTGTCTGGCAGGTTTATGTAGATGTTTTGAGCTTGATGACTGATTGTACATCAGCTGATTCCGTTAAATTCAGGCCATAAGGAAACTAGCTTTACATATGAATGTTTTTTTTCTATTTATTAACTATTTATTGGCACTACATACTCTCATTTTCGTGTGTGTCGTTTTCTCGTGTCTGTTACAAATGCATTAGCAAGTACCTTGGCCACCATGATGTTTTGACAATACACTTACAGCTACTTACCACTACCACACAAATTCAGTATGAGAATATAGGAGATGAACATTGCACAGGTTATTCCATGGTTGTTTTCTCAGTGTAATTTCTATTTTTACAAAGATCAATGCCGTTTATTGTTGGGGAGTCTTCAAGAACATTGTTAATGTCAGTATGACAGGAGCGGTAGTTCCTTCTGTTCAGGCCTCAGGCTAAGACATTTAAAGGCACAGGGAGCAGAGTACTGAAACAGGATCTTGAAATGGTTGTTTTTAACAGCCTATTTTTCGAGAGAATAATGTGTTTGGCATATAATAATGAAACTGTAATGTTTTATCAATACATGTTTCTTTGTGTTTGTAGGTGGTGTTTGAACATGAGGGAGTCTTCATTCACTCATCTCCAGATGAATCTGAGGAGCAGGATTTAATATCAGGGTTCCTCAGGATTGTTGATAAGGTATGGTGATTGTCATTTATATTATTATTTATATTAAACGAGTGTGTTTTTCAGGATTGCTATGATTCCTCTAAGTTTTACCTCGACTGGGTCCACGTGACATACATAAGATGTTTTACCACATTCTTGTGTTACTGTTAGTACAGTTCAAAAAGCTTGAGATAATTTGTTTTTATTATATGTGTATTTTTGAAAGATACTTATGCTTACCAAGGCTGCATTTATTTGATCAAAAATACAGTAAAACAGTAATATTGTGAAATATAATTAGTCTTCAGCGTCACATGATCCTTCAGAAATCTTTCTAATATGCTGATTTGGTGCTCAGGAAACATTTCTTATTATCATCATTCATCAATGTTGAAAGCAGTTTTGAAAAAAAACGTGACACAGGATTTTTTTGATATCCGAAGTTCAAAAGAACAGCATTTGTTTAAAAATAGAAATATTTTATAACATTTTACATATCTTTACTGTCACTTTTGTTTAATTTAGTGAATCCTTGCAGAATAAAAATATTAATTTCTTTCGAACAACATATATATCTGAGAAGTCTACTACCTGCTTTTGAAATGTCTGTAAAAATCACAGCCATCTAACGATCTCTCCCAATATCTATTTTTTCTTCTTTAACTGTAGGATGGTGAAACCCTTGTGGAATATAAACCCCTGGAGGATACAGATCCCTCAAACATACTGTGTGCCTGCAAGGTTTGTTACCCGTTTCATCTGTGAGAGTTTGCATATTAAAATGCCTCAGACAGTTCTTAAGTGCTCTATACTAGTATATTCAGGATTCTGAATAGTTTTCTGAATTAGGAAGGATAACTTGATTGTATGATTGTGTGAAGGACTCCAGCTCAGTGGTGGAATGGACTCAGAGTTCAGAAGACAACCCTCATCGTCCTGTCGACCATCAGCTGAGCTATGAAACCGAGTGGGATATGATCAATGCTGTCTCATTCCGGAGAAAAGCCCACACACATGGAGATGGTAAAACAATTAAGTCAAATGTGGCTGAAAAACTTTGTATCAAATTGCTTTCACCGTTCATTTTACCCAGTACCTAACAGAAAATGTCAGCAAGATAACTTATGCATCAGCCAGTGAATTTTGCCTATGGTCCTTTCTTTCCAAAACCAGATGGAAATCTGTAACGGTAACCAAGCGTATTATTTATTGTCACATTGTCACAGGTGGATCAAACCACGCAAATGACCGGAACAAGTGGGCCTTCTCTTTTAATGTGTGTGACCTCAGGTCTATCACAGTCAAATGTGAGGGCTGGTCATACATCATTTTCCGGTTGAAGGATGGCACAGCACTGCCAGCTATTCATTTCCACCAGGGAGGGAGCACAGCGTTCCTGGATAGCCTGAGGAAATCAGTTCAGATCAACGAGTGAGTGCAGTATGGGTTGATTTTATTTCAATGGATCAAGCCTGATCTTTGGCTCAGCTGTAAGCAAATGTTGTGCAATATCTTTCTGTTTGCGCAAGATCTAAATGATTTTGCATGCTTTTTTAATTATAGCATTAGACCAGTAGAGTGTAGTCATGAGTTACAGATTTTTTTTATAAATGGTTTTGAATACATTATATAAGCAGTGCTTATATAATGTATAAGAACCTGCACTCTTATTTAATAATTTCTCTGCATGTATTTTCTTGTGGGGTAAGATCCATTGAATAATTTTAACTATTTTATATTAATATTTTAACTAATCCGAATAAACAGATAAAACTACACTCTGATTATAGCTGAAAATGTGATAAAATATATTAGACATGTTATATTTTAATAAATATAACATAAATTTGATTAATTAAAAATATTTTATGTATAATATATAATTATATTATATATATATTTATTATGTATTAATTATATATTTTTAATAAATTGAAATCAGTTAAAACTAGTGCTGTCAAATCGATTAATCGCAACTAAGAAAAGTTGGGTTACATAATAAATATATATATATATATATATATATATATATGTGTGTATATATATATATATATATATATTAAATTAATATATATTGTATATGTCTGTGTGCGTGTATACTGTAGGTCGATGCTAGGTATATACCCAAATATTTGTACACAAAAAAAAAATGTGTGTGTGTACATATACACGCACACACAGACATATATATGATAAATAAAAATAATTATAATATGTATACACACATATATTAATCGCGATTAATCGATTTGACAGCACTAGTTAAAACGTGCATGTGTTTTTTAACTTTGCTAATTTAACATGATCAAAACACTAATCCATTTTAATGACTAAATTTCAAATTAGAGAGCAAGTGACAAATATCGGTATCCGAATCGGCCAATAGTTGTTTGTTAAAATAGGTATTGGCGCATCCCTAATTTATACAAAAAAATGGCATAGAATAGTGCACAAGTACACAAATTGGGCTGCAGCCTATGTCTCCCTTTGTTTCTGAGAGCATAAATTAGCATTTCTGCGTTTACATAACTGTGTAGCGTCAGATGTCTTCCTCTGAATGAATATGGCTTAATATTTTCATTCTTCTTTTTCTTATCTTAAAAGTGACCCCTGACCTTTTAATTCACTAAATACCACGGCCATTTCACAATCGGAAATGTTTGTCCAAACACTTCCTCCTTTAAATCTGAAGTCATCAAAATGTAACCCAATCTGCATGCAAACGAGACGGAATATCTCCGCACCTTTGAGGAAGTCTTGCATGTGTTCTGTGGCAAGAGGCCGTGAGCGTGATTCATGTAAGGTCGAACAGCAGCTGTTCGTTTAGAGTTAAGGCTTTATGAAAGGGACAGGAAGACACTCCTCTCCCCTGCGTTAAATATCACACCAGATTAAATCCGCCCGTAAGCATGCTGAATTCAGCCCTGCTGAGGAAAAGATAGCTGTTATTAAAGTTCTTATCTTAGACTCCATAATGAAACATAGGCTGGGCTTTGTTGGCTCAGCTTCTGTCGTCATTCAAACCACAGAGCGATATGGCCAGTGATGTCATATGTTTACAAGTCGAATACCTATGTGTACTTTTAAAATTATTATTTGTTTGTACTATTATGTCTATTATACATTTCTAGATGTTCCTTTGGTTATATGCTTCCACACATACACACATATACAGGAGTTATCAGAATAGACTGTTAATAGGCTGTTATGTTTGTTTGTTTGCTTTGATTATTTTGTATTTGTCATGTCAATAGTGTCACAATCTTTGTTTGCACAATAAAAAAAAATTATATATGGTATTACTTTATTAAGACTTGATTATCGTTGTCTCTGTCTTTCAAAGGTGTCCCGATGATGAAAGTATCTTTATTGTCAGCTCTTATAACAAAGCCTTCTCGCAGTCCTTTGAGAATCTTCTGGATGATACAAACTATAACTTTGTTCAGGTATGTGGTTTATACTGTGAATCGTACTAGTAGTCATCCATGAATTGATCTTTGATATAAAAATATTCATGTATGTGACAGATTAATTAAAAGTTGTCTTCACAATGTTTTCACTATCAAACAGAAATTCAAGAAAGATCCTTATACAACAACGCTGGGTGGCTTCTCCAAAGTCACTAACTACCTCTTTGACGCATTTCGGGCGCCTGAATTAGAGTGTCAGCAGCGGCCCGCTGAGGAGGTGGCGGATCTGTTGGGAGAACTCATTCCCGGACTAGAGATTAACCAGCAGGAAGAGCCTGGATTTGAAGTCATCACCAGAGTAAGTGCAGATCTAATTCCAGCCTTAACTTTGACTTAGTTGAGTCTGGACACAGACAGCCGACATGAGGCATCCTGTGCAAAAGTATTGTTATGAAAAATGTATTTGATGTGTGTGTGTGTGTGTGTTTCAGCTTGATCTTGGACCGAGGCCAGAGGTGCAAAGGAAGGGGCCGGTAACAATGGAAGAATGGGAAAAGTATCAGGACTCAGAGGGAAGAATGACCAATGTACCTCACATAAAGGATGTCATATTTAAAGGGGTAAGATATTGCTTTGAATTTCTGATCCACAGGATATCCTATGTCTGTCGATTATGTCTTCGGCAGTCCTTTCTTTGCTTGTGGTTTTATCACCATGGCCTCTCTGTTACCTTTGTGGTGGATTGCAAACATTTAGGTCATGAGTTACCAAAGTTTACCCATTTGGTTTTGTTCTGCATCATAAAGGAAGTCACGTACACTTCTGTTTAAAAGTTTTGGGTCTGTTTGATTTTTAAAATGTTTTTGAAACCAAGGCTGCATTTATTTGATGGAAAATACAGTAAAAACAGAAATTTTGTGAAACTTTGTTACAATTTAAAATAAATGTTTTTTTTTTCCCTGTGATGGCAAAGCCAAATTTACCCCAGTCTTCACTCTTCAGCATCAAGTGATCTTTCAGAAATCATTCTAAACTGCTGATTTGGTGGTCAAGAAATAGTTCTTATGTTATCAATGTCGAAAACAGTTGTATTTTATGTAAATATGTAAGTCTTTCACTTTTGATCAATTTAATTGCTAAAGAAAAGTATGCATTTCTTTCAAAAAGATCTTACCATTTATATTTATAGTCTACATAATCTACATACCTTCCAAACCAGCATTCCAACATCTCAATCTGATCTGTTTGGGTGGATTTCCTTTTGGCATACCCTCCACATTAGCTAAATGCAAAGTTAAACACAATTTTTTTTTTTTTTTTTTTCAATTTCAACAACTTGATTGAAAATTACAGTTGAGTCTGAGATGAGCTGTTGCAGTGTCTCATTTTCCCTGTGACCTCTTGTCCAACTCCTTTCACTTAGACCAAACCTGTTTAGACATGTTTATAAATGTTTCAGAAGATGTAAGTCATCAAGGCTGCTGTTGTTTTGATCTCAACAGGGCCTTTGTCATGCAGTGAGAAAAGAGGCTTGGAAGTTTTTGCTTGGCTATTTTCCATGGAACAGCACTCATGAAGAAAGGAAGCTCCTGCAAAAGAGTAAAACGTACGCATGTTTCCCTCAGAGAACCGACAGCATGTGTTTAAAGCTCTCTTTCGTTAGATTAAACATACATAAGATCATGTGTTCTCTCGACAGTGATGAATACTTCAGAATGAAGCTCCAGTGGAAGTCAGTAAGTGAGGAGCAGGAAAGAAGAAACTCAAGGTTACGAGATTACAGGAGCCTGATTGGTATGTCTTTAAATACATTGCAAGTTTTATTCTTTAGTTGTTTTAAAAATGTTTTCGAAATATATTCCCATGCACCTTTTCTCTACCTGGGGGAAGCTCAGTTTGTGGTTGTTACATTTTTTTAGAAAAAGATGTGAACCGAACCGACCGCAATAACAAGTTTTATGAAGGCCTGGACAACCCTGGCTTGATTTTACTACATGACATCCTGATGACATACTGCATGTACGACTTTGACTTAGGTAAGTGATTACATGTGTTTGAATCATTGTTCAGTGCAACTTCTCTGAATTAAAATATCAACAACTGTTATGTATACTACTGACTCCCATGCTGATCCCTTGTTTTCACTAATCAGCGAAAATCCTTCAGTTTATGTCAATGTGATTTCGTTGCACGTTCATTTATTTAGATTATGGATAATGTTAAGTGCTTTACTATTGCTTACATTACTTGTATTTACTCAATTTCCTGTTCCTGTGCAGGGTACGTGCAGGGTATGAGTGACCTGCTCTCTCCCGTCCTTTTTGTAATGGAGAATGAAGTAGATGCCTTCTGGTGCTTTGTTTCCTTCATGGATGAAATGGTAATGCAATATGTTTGTTACAGCACATCTCTCTTTAGCACTCTTGGGTTTGCTGTGTGTGAGAAGATTTGGCTGCATCAATAAACCATGATTCTGTCCTCACGCTATCACTGTTGTGGGCTAGCACTTTAAATGGACTAAATTAGTCAACCAACAAATGGTTTACTTCTAGTTGTCTCTGCATATTAAGCCATTATAGGATCATTTCTTTTAGAGGGGTCCTATTATGCCCTTTTTTTTAAATCTTGATTTTGTTTTGGGGGTTTACTAGAATAGATTTTCATGCTTGAATGTTCGAAAAATACATTATTTTCCCACATATTTTACATTGTTGCAGCACCTCTCTTCCCAGTCTGTCAGTAACGCTCTGGGGTGTGTTTCCCGTACGATGCTGAATAGGTGTTTGGTGTTTTAAGCCCCCAACGGCGCCTTCCAGGCAGCGAGGGGATGGGTAGGTTTAAGGTTGAGGGTAGGGTTAGCTGCCTCTAAGGAGCCATTGGGGGCTTAAAACACCATCGAGCTGCTGAATAACTACCACAGTATGATGCACCGTCGGAGAAATTAACCAACTAGTCACCATTGTTTCCCGAAACCGTAGTAACATGGCCGCACCTCTGTCTATTAAACTACATTGGTTCAACAATATAGGACTGTCGTTAATGACGTCACACGCAGATGGAGGAGTAATAACTTCTGCTGATCAATCTATTCGAGATCTCCGAGATGATGCTGGATCGAACATGGGACCTAATGACTACTTTACTGTTTTTGTTCCAAGTAATTTTGCTTAATTTGATGTTTGATTCACCACGGACTTCCTCATACGTCAAGGGTTGCCTTGCGCATTTAGGCACATGCGCACTGTTCAAAAACGCCGTTGATTGTTAACATGTCAGAATACATAGAATAAAATGTAGTATATAAACTACTGGTCAAAAGTTTTAGATCGGTATAATTTTTTTATGTTTTTAAAAGAAGTCTCTTCTGCTCACCAAGGCTGCATTTATGTGATAAAAAAACAAAAGAAAAAAAACAGTAATATTGTGAAATATTATGACAATTTAAAATGACTGTTTTCTATTTTAATATATTTTAAAATGTAATTTATTCCTCTGATGAAAGCTGAATTTTCAGCATCATTACTCCAGTCTTCAGTATCACATGATCCTTCAGAAATCATTCTAATATGCTGATTTGATGCTCAAAAAACATTCATTATTATTTTCAATGTTGAAAACAGTTGTGTACAATTTTTTTTTCAAAATTCTTTGATGAATAGAAAGTTCAAAAGAACAGCATTTATTTAAAATAGAATATTTTCTAACATTATAAATGTCTTTACTGTTACTTTTGATCAATTTAACTCATCCTTAATGAATAAAAGTATTGATTTATTTTATTTATTTCCCCAAAAAATAAAATTAAAATTCTTACTGACCCCAAACATTTGAAGGGTAGTGTTTAATGTTACAAAAGCTTTCTATTTCAGATAAATGCTGTTCTTTTGAACTTTTTATTCATCAAAGAATCCTGAAATAAAAATGTTAAAAAAAAAACCGTTTTCAACATTGATGATAATCATAAATGTTTCTTGAGCATTAAATTAGAATGATTTCTGAAGGATCATGTGACACTGAAGACTGGAGTAATGATGCTGAAAATTCAGCTTTGATCACAGGAATAAATGACACTTTACTGTAATATTCACATAGAAAACAGCTGTTTTAAATTGTAATAATATTTCACAATATGACTTTTTGTTTGTATTTTTAATCAAATAAATGCAGCCTTGGTGAGCAGAAGATACTTCTTTTAAAAACATTAAAAACCTTACCGATCTAAAACCTTTGAGTGGTAGTGTATATTTAAATAGAATGATAGATATAGAATGCACTGGATGTTAACTTAATTATTGTGCCCAAGAGCATGATATATTAAAGTCCACGTCATGAAACTATGCTTCTAACCGCAGCTCGAGAGCTGTAGTTCCAACCACTAAAGTTTACGATGCTGTTTGCGTTTAGAGAAATGGCAAATCGTTGAACTATGTTGGTAATGAATGTACTTGCGACCATGATTGGCTAACGATGCTTTCAGGAAATGCACCCCTATTTAGTTCTGGTCTCTATGAAGTCCCTCCTTTTGAAAAACTCAATGTGCTTTGATTGGTCGGCTGGACCAGTGTGTTGTGATTGGTCAACCGATTCGAGCGTGTTGCGGAAATGTCACGCCCCTTTCCATAACCGCAAGTTTCAACACATATGAGTTATTTAAATGAGGAAAATTGTGACCTCTGCATTCCTGGAAGAAAACTCAAGACTACAATTGAGGCGTTTCAGGGAGTTCAGAAACACCCTTTTGGTGTGGACTTTGTAACTTTGCAGACCTTATTCATGCTCAAACAGCAACATTACACACTAAAGGAAGTTGAAAATGATAAAAAGCATAATAGGACCCCTTTAATTATCACTAATGTTTGTGACAGCATGAAAACTTTGAAGAGCAGATGCAAGGGATGAAGACCCAACTAATTCAGCTCAGCACTTTGCTTCGTCTGCTAGATCTGGCCTTCTGGAACTACCTAGGTAAGATACCCAGAGGAAGACTTATTAGAAATAGTCTTTTTTATTAATGTTGACCATCAGTAGGCATTGTGTTTACTTATGTATTTATGTGTTTTCACAGAGGCACAGGATTCTGGGTACTTATATTTCTGTTTTCGCTGGTTATTGATCCGATTCAAGAGAGAGCTACATTTTCAGGACGTCCTTCGCCTTTGGGAGGTGTGTTATAACTATCCTTTTTTTGTTGTTGTTGGGGCCATCAGTCCATTTCTTTGTTTCTCAGTACACTGCAGCTACTGTCTGTTATAATTTTGATTATACTTATGTGTTATATTGGCGTTTGATTTAATATTTTCTTCAATTCATATTTTCCCATTCAGGTTATGTGGACCAGACTGCCTTGCCAAAACTTTCACCTTCTGGTGTGCTGTGCCATTTTAGACTCTGAGAAACAAAAAATAATGGACAGAAAATATGGATTCAATGAAATCCTGAAGGTTAGCCTTAACTATATCTTATACCATTCTGAAGATTTATTTCTTTGAAGATTAATACTTTAATTCAGCAAAGATGCATTAAATTGATCAAAAGTGACAATACAGACATTTATTTTAAAAAATAGTTTTTAATAAATGCTGTAAATGTTTTAAAACTCAAAAAATCCTGAATATATCATGGTTTCCACAAAAAAAAATGTAAGCAGAACAACGGTTTTCAACATTGAGAATAATTAGAGCACCTTTAACTTTTGAATAGTAGTATATGTACCTACATCTTGCAACATACATAAATTAGATTTTGAGAAAAATGATTCACCAATTGATATGTTTTCTTTACAGCATATAAATGAACTCTCCATGAAACTGGACATCGAAGAAATCCTTAGCAAATCTGAATCTATCTGTATGCAGATAAAGAATTGTAAGGTATGTCATATGCATGATTGCAGATAGTGGGGTATTTGATGTAAAATGAAAAAACAAAATCTCTATAAAATGATTATTTTGTTCAGGTAATACAAGTTTTGAATCTCCTCTTTTTCCCTCTAAGGACTTGCCCCATTCAGTGAGTGAGATTCTGGGCCTCAACACAGTCACTGAACCCTCTGCAGCATTAGAAACCAGTGAATATGGAATACTTGAGTCACCTCAAACCTCACCAAGATCCTCACACAGACAAGATCACGTCGTCTCCAACGGCCACAGCCATCTAAAAGAAACAACACACAACGGCTGCAAAGTAGCCTTCATTTCCTAGTGTACGACACTACATGATGTATAGTACAGATTTTATATCCCCTGTATTCCAGCAAGATGAACAGTGTTGGGTGTCATGTAGATATTTGCTACCAAATGCCACATTGTAAAAGAAAAACAAATCGCAGAGAAAATATATGAATGTAAAACTAGGATCCAAAAGGATCCTAAAGCATTATTTTTGTAATATCTTGTACCATAATGTCTTTCATTGAAATAATCATTCCTTCTCACTGTATAGAGAGAGTTTTCACAATGTTTCAGAGGTGGGGTATCCATTGTTGAATATTATATATATTTTTTGTTCTTATCAGTTTGCCCTTTTCCTAAATAATTCAGATTCAAATTAAAATCTGTCTTCCATTAGTCTGTGAGTTATATTTCAACTGTTGTAGACTGGCTAGTTTTTGTTTTTTCTCTCTATCTTTTAGCAGTATTGGAACATACATGTCTATTGCACCTGCTGTTGTCCATGTCTTTGTCCAATGAAGAGAGCCATTTTGGGTTATGTAATATTACATTAGTTAATGTGTTACATAACTTGAGATTTAATCAGGTAAGAGTACTTTGTAATTAGGTAGTCACCTTAGATACAATTTGCAAAGGCACACAAAAACAAAATGATTTAACTAGTGAGGCAAATTTGCTTGGCTAAACTAAAGGCAATAGTTCCAACGGCCAACTGTGGCTTGAGATTATTCAAAGTCCGTAGCCTTGGTTCAGTCGGCCTGCTATGACATTTGCAGATGAGATGGAGAGTCGGTGAAAATATTGATTGATGATGAAATGTATTTTATCCACTCATAACCACAGCCCACAACAAAGACACACGGAATCAACTTCCATCTCTTTCATTTCCTGTTCCACAGGAAATTGCCTCAGAAAGCTGATAGCTCACTGCTCACCACAGTAATGTTATCTCTGTTCTAGCTCCCTTTCATTACAAAAAAAAAAAAAAAAAATGGCAGCATTTTATGCACTGACAAACGTACTTACTTGCCAAAACCATGAACAATATGCATCTGACCTCAAAGGAGGTGACGTTTACATAAATAATGCTGACATTTAAGTTCATACTTCTTGAAAATTAATGCTCTAATCTCACTAAAGCTCTTATTTTCCTTGCTTTCTATGTTGAACATGTTTCTAAATCCTACCTCTGAAGGATACACTGTACAAAGGCATTACATCTTACAAAAATGATGGGCGATGTCCTCCCCCTCTTCTCCTTCACATCTGTAAAATGAAGCCACATTTATGTGAATCTTGAAATCTTGATGACTTAGCTCTAGATTCATTTCTCCTAGAGGGTGAGATGAGCTTATCCACTTCAATCAGGTCTTGGACGAGCCGACATTTCCTAATGGAAGAGCCATCCCCTCAAAAGCCAATATGAGTGATAGCCTACCCTGTGCGAGAGTCAACAGGCTGTGCAATGACTCAACGTCATTCGTCACAGTATATAATCCCAGCTCTGAAACTGACAGGGGAGGAGTGTCAGGTACTGTGGCACATGCAAAGTGCTCCCTGTGATCTCCAAGGGACAGCTTAAAGAAAAATCGTCTGAGACAATAGTACCTTCGCCATAGGAAATGCAGGGAAAGAAGACATCTCAAGAGACAGTAACTATGTCCTCTGAACTACAAGCCAATGCGAAGGGGCCGCAGACAGCCCCTAAATCACCTATTGGGCTACTTAGGAAGAGGGGTCAAGATGTCGTTCCGAAGATGCAACCTGCTATGATGATGTTCTCCAGCAAATACTGGGCTCGACGAGGACTATCTTTGGATTCAGCAATGTATGACCAACAACACCTTGCAGCCTCAATGGTGGGTACTGAACAGTTTGATAGACCCTATTTTGGGCACCACATTTTATATAGTCAAATTACCATACCTTTTGTTTATAATGAACCGTGATTTCAAAATAAATTTAAAATAAATGTGTTTTTTTTTTTTTTAGAAATATTAAATTGCTGTAGTCTTTTTGTTTTTTTAACTAGTTACTTGCATAAATTTACACTGGAAAACTTAGTGTCTGTTGGTTATTCTGGATGTAGAGGCAAATCCAATTGAATGTTTTCTTACAAAATTAAATTTTGACAAAAAAATAGAAGTCGGTCAAATTGTCTTCTTTTGAGTTTGTTAATTACCACTTAATTACCACACTAGTTCATTTAAATTACTTATAAAAAAGCTTTTATCTTAACCCATTTCTGCATCTTAAGAGTTTTATATTCACTAAACAACACCTCCAAGCAGCTCCGCAGGACATCCTTTAATCGGATAGATGAAAGACCTGACAAAGAGGAACAGAAATCCACCTATGACCTTGGGAAATTAGCAGTGATTTTCTCTCTGAAGAATGAAGTGGGCTGTCTGGTGAAAGCACTAAGACTCTTTCAGGTTAGTGAACAACTCATCCTTTGGTGGGGTAGATTAATAGTACACTTTAATAAGGGAACCTTTGTGCATAGTACTTGTGTAATAATAATACGTTTTGATTAAGACAGTGAAAATGAAACCAAAGTGACATCCTGCTGTTCTGTTTGCTGTATGTTTAAAGGAGAAACATGTGAATTTGGCCCACATTGAGTCTCGCAGATCCAAGAGAGTCACCAATGAGGTGGAGATATATGCAGAGTGCAACTGCACAAAAAAAGAGTTCAATGAGCTGGTGCAGCACCTGAAAGACCACGTCAACATTGTCTCATATAACACACCTCAACAAGTGTGGTCTGCAGAGACCGGTAAGTTCTCTGTGAAAGAATTGCCAGTGTAATTGGGATTTTGACTGTGATATTGCTACTGATTCATCTGTCTCTTTATTCCAGACTGTTTGGACTGTGTGTGTGTTTTGGGAGGATTGGCAGACGGGGAAGGAATACCATGGTTTCCCCAAAAGATCTCAGAGCTGGACCAATGTTCGCATAGAGTGCTAATGTACGGCTCAGAACTGGATGCTGACCATCCGGTAAGTAAATCTGTTAAATGTTTAGTAGCCCAATGGTGGAGTGAACAATACTTTTACAGCATTAATTAATTATGGTCAATGTGAATTTCTAGATAGACTAATACGTTAATATTTAAAGTTGATTAAAATGGGTTAACAAAGAATAATAGTATATTTATCATTTTTTATTGAATATTGCAGTGTTTATTATAAATTATTTATCTGTGCACATCTTTTTTTTTTCTTAATCAAAACGACAGCTCTTCGCTGATGACGCGTTTTTCGGCGTGAGGGCGGGACAATCTGTCATTCCCATGATCCAATCAAAGTCCGATGGACAAAATCAAGTCCCGCCCTAATTTTTTTGTTTAGTTTAAGAAGCAGTTTCACTTGGATATACATAATAATAGGGAAGAAAAGACTGTCGCAATTTCCGTTTCATGCCGACTTTAACTAATGTTAACAAATTGAACCCTTATAGTAAAGTTATTCTCTGTTCTCTATTGCAGGGATTCAAAGACAAGGTGTATCGGCAGAGGAGGAAGTACTTTGTGGAGGTTGCAATGAACTATAAATTGTTAGTATAGATTATAATAGTTTATATTCTTTTGTAGTTGATTTTGCTATTGGGTTCTTGTAGCTCAATTATTAGAGCATGGCACTAACAACACTAAAAATAGACGCATAATACAGTGCCCGGACAAAAAAAAAAAAAAAAGTTGCTGTTTGGATTTAAATAGGCAAAGCTTAAGAATCAATGACTGGGTCATTATTGCAGGGATTATTATATTTCTAGCATGTCATTTGTTTGGCAACAATTCTTCTAACCCTAATTGATGGAGTGTGTAGCTTTTCATTTCTTAGGAAGACACACCATGGCCATATTCCAGGATGACAAACCCAAGATTCATCAGGCTCAAATTGTGAAAGAATGGTTGGGAGGGAGCACCTCCAGAATTGGAGTCCAGACCTTAAATTCATTGAAAGTCTTTTGGATGTGCTGGAGTCGACTTTACAGAGTGCTTGATTCTTGCATTGTCAATATAAGATCTTGACCAATAATATCACAACATTTATTTCCATCAAGAGGTGCATCAATTTTTGGTCAAGATCTTGGTCTGGACTCAGAGGTGCCAATTCATGTGTGAAAATGATTCCTCATGCTCACTCCCAACCATTCTTTCACAATTTGAGCCTGATGAATCTTGACATTGTCATCCTGGATTATGGCCATTATGCGTTTTCCCACATGGTTGTTTAAGAAGTGAAAAGCAACACACTCCATCAATTAGGGTTAGAAGAACTATTGCCAAACATATCCAGTCATAGACTCTTAAGCATTTGCCTATTTAAATCCAAACAGCCGGGCAGTGTACAATTACATAAATGGAGTAGTAGTTGACTAACTGAAATTACAGTCAATTTGTTTCCCTTTTCTTTTGTGTAACAGTGGGCAGCCCATCCCACGAATAGAGTACACACCAGAGGAAGTGAAGACATGGGGAGTCGTTTTCAGAGAACTTACAAAACTCTATCCAACTCATGCTTGCCGCGAGTACTTGAAAAACTTCCCTCTTCTCACAAAGCATTGTGGGTACAGAGAGGACAACATCCCACAGCTGGAAGACGTGTCTCTGTTCTTACGAGGTAAAAGAAAAAAACTGCTTTCTTCTTGCATTATTAATTCCACTCTATTCGATTGTATGACAAAGAAAGTCAACTCTCTTTAATGTGGTGCTTTGGGTTGTGGCCTTTGCAGAGAGGTCAGGGTTTACCGTACGACCTGTGGCTGGATATCTGTCACCACGAGACTTCCTGGCCGGCCTGGCTTATCGAGTGTTTAACTGCACTCAGTATATACGTCACAGCACAGACCCTCTCTACACACCAGAACCGTGAGCAAAAGCCCCACACTTTTATTTTGTGTGTAGAAAACGTAATTTTTCTTATATTTTCTAACCTGTTAACTGTTTTCATGTCCTCAGAGACACCTGTCATGAACTTCTGGGTCATGTACCACTCCTGGCCGATCCCAAGTTTGCTCAGTTTTCTCAGGAGATTGGCCTTGCATCTCTAGGCTCTTCAGATGAGGATGTGCAGAAGCTGGCAACAGTAAGTGTGACAGCAGCTTATTGGATTCTTAAATGTCATACGGAACTTGACTGGCAAGTTCCTAACTAGATACGGAAATAAAAAGGTCACTGAAGTTTTTTCAAGGCGTAAAGTTTGATCTATGGTGTTGAGTCGCATGCATTTGCATTGAAATCATATCAGTGGCTCTGTATGGCAGACTTTGAGACACAATCAGATCTGGGTATATAAAGTTTTTGGAAGTCTCAATATGAGTGTGTACATCTCATAAGGGTCTGAAGGAACTTGTAGATAATATTGCTTCCAAACCTTTGAAATATGCAAGACAACATGTTTATTATGCAATAAACCACTGTGCTTTTTTCCCAGTGCTATTTCTTCACAATTGAGTTTGGGCTGTGCAAACAGGATGGTCAGTTAAGGGCATATGGAGCAGGTCTACTGTCTTCTATTGGAGAGTTAAGGGTAAGAAGCCCTTTGTTAACCATACATAAACACGTCAAGTATTCAAATGTTTTAAATGTATAATCCTCTTTGATTATGCAGCATGCGCTTTCTGAAAAAGCAAAAGTGAAGATGTTTGATCCCAAAACCACATGCTACCAGGAGTGCCTCATTACAACCTTTCAAGATGTTTATTTTGTCTCTGAGAGTTTTGAAGAGGCAAAAGAGAAAATGAGGTAGAATATATATCCACTCAGTCATGATCAAAATTACATGAAAATCTTACAACAATCTAAAACTCTATTAACAGACTTCATCTGTATAAAAGAGACATATTTGCTCCGTCAATTTAATCACATACATGTATG
Organism: Squalius cephalus; assembly: GCF_949319135.1. NCBI lineage: Eukaryota > Metazoa > Chordata > Actinopteri > Cypriniformes > Leuciscidae > Squalius > Squalius cephalus. The sequence goes on along the minus strand of NC_137127.1, from coordinate 9,393,558 downwards.
TTGTACATATATCAATTTAATACATTTTTCCTTCTAAACAGGGAATTTGCTAAAACAATAAAGAGGCCTTTTTCGGTCTACTACAACCCATACACCCAGAGCATTGATTTACTGAAGGACACCAGGAGCATCGAGAACGTTGTTCAAGATCTACGCAGCGACCTGACCACTGTCTGTGATGCCTTGGGGAAAATGAACACATACCTTGGTATCTAGACAGTGTCACCAGTGCTTCATTGTAGAATACAAATACAACTGATTTACAAGATTAAATTCAATTTACATTAATACTGTAACATTTGCAGTGATGTTGATTTATCTGGGCTAAAAATCCATTAGTCTTGCCTTGTCATAAGGATATATGTCACATAAATTAAAGGAATAGTTAACTTAAAAATGAAAATTCTGTCATCATTCACGCACCCTGAAGTTGTTTCAAACATGTATGAATTTCTTTCTTCTGCTGAACACAAAAGAAGATATTTTAAAGAATGTCTGTAACCAAACAGTTAATGGACCCCATTGACTTCCATAGTATTTTTTTTTCCCTACTATGGAAGTCAATGGGGTCCATCAATCTTTCCATGTGTTCATCAGAAGAAAGAAATTCATACAGGTTTGAAACAACTTGAGGATGAGTAAATTATGATTTTCATTTTTAAGTGAACTATTCCTTTAAGGTGTGAAATATTGCAATCATAGTCATCATATAGCAATCAAAACTGATCATCGCTACAATGTATTAAGACACTAAAGGAACGACAAGAAAATGAACAGATTTAGTATTCATCTCGTCTTTGCCTCTTTGTGCCTAATGTTGTGCTTAAGACAGAATTATAACAGATTTGTATTTCATTTAAACTTCATATTGCTGCATGCAGCAAGTGAATGAAGTTGATACGTACATATAATCATGAAAAATAAAAATAACTAATAGCACTGTTCTGATTCCAATGCCATACTGTATTTGTATGTTTGTGGTGCTTGCTTTATTTGTTGCCAACAAAGCAAACTTCTCAATCAATAAAGCATTATATTTTAGCATTATATTTTGGTTTGCATTTTAAAAGTGTGCAGCAATGTGTTAAGGACACATTTAATTCACTACCACAATGTTATTTTACAATAAATGTTTAGTAATTTGCAAGTACATAGTCAGCAAGTACATAGTCAATACTGAGAACATACACATTTAAATATAAAAAGTAAACAAAATATCATTCATATTTCATCATATAACTCATAGATCACTAATAACAATCCATTCCACAGTCGATCTTGTCAATGGACCTCGTCATTGTCATCAAAGGCTTTCTCCTATAGTGAATAAGATGTGACGCATTTAGTATATTGCACATTATTGTAATTATTTAAGCTGCATTCATTTCTAGTAAACTTGTTTATTTGTAACAATACTTTTCAACAATAGGCTTTGTGGAAATTGTAATTAAATGTAAATGGTGCATAAACTCTCACCCAACCACCGTGCTGTTTAACCCAGGGAGTGAAGGTCTTTTGCAGGTACTGAGCTCCGAATCCCATGACCCTGTTCATGGGGTGAAGGTCCAGGGCTCTGAGTCTGCTGGTGACCTCAAAGGTCAGGGCGATCTGCTCATGTTTGTTTCTGCTCTGAGGAAATTCTGGTACCACACTTTTGATGAAGGCAGTGGTCAGTTTTTCAAAAAAGTCGTAAGAGAAAGTACTCTGCAGGTATCCTAAAAGCACATGGTTCTTCTCAATCTGAGAAGGCAAACGGGACCTTTAAGAACGTAACAAGATTTTATAACTACAAACTGAACAGTTAGACTACAGACTATAAAGAGATACTGATGATTACCTTATCATTTAAGTCATCTCCTGATTTCTTCAGTAATTCGACAATCTGCTCTATAACATCTGCGTTTACTTTTATAAAAACAAGGACATAGCACAATTACAGTTTAGATAATTAATAGTGTTATGCAAGATTGTATTTCGATGACTTGTATGGCGATGTAAGAAGTGAATGTGTATAATAGTAGCCTACACATTACCAGAATCTGTCTCTATTCCATCGTCATCAAGAAGTCCGCTGTCTACAATCCGGGTCAGTTTTTCAGCCACATTTCCATATTTCTCACCACCTGTTTGTTTTTTTTTAGACAGACAATGTCATTCAAATGACAATACATGTTATAAGAATCTCTGAAAGAGAAACAAAGTTATCAAGTACAGTATCTCTCTGGTCTGACCTGTTTGTGCCCCCAACATACAGACACTTCGCCCCAGGCTGGTGCTTGGCTTTCTCTTCTGACAGTATGTTTCAAGCAGTAGATATTCATCGCTATGTGTTATTGAAGGTGAATCACCTTCCATCATGTAAAACTACCACTGACTTTTGCTGTTTGGATAAAAAGATTTAGTAAATCTCAGTTAGTGCAATTATGTAAAACACTTAATCAAACCACAACAAATAATGTGAATTTAACAAGACTTTTAACTGCACTGTTCCAGCTTGTAAACTGAAAGGAGTTAACGTTATAAAGCTACAGCTGAAACTTTAGGCTACACGACGTCAGTGATCATAGTTAACTCTAACATTAAATCTGAAAGCAAAATGCACATAACTTTGATATGATTCTGTTATCGGACAGCATATAATCTGCCGAATGAATGTCAAAGCAATGCGGTCACAATCATATCTTAACAGAAAATACACAACAAAACTGACCGGGAAACTTCTGTCCTCCGGAGTGTGTTGGAGTCGTACGTCGTAAGCACGTCACGAACAGCAGTTTCCTTGTGACGTACACGGACGTTTGGTTGCTTTCATTTTTGTGAAAGTCCGCGTGAACCGGAAGTTGCAAACGACTTTTCTCCAGTGTTGTGACGTATTTCCCAGTGAAAAGGAATATTGAACAGAGGGCAGGGTTTTACTCTAGCGCTCCTCTTCTCCATCTCTGCTCATAACAGACTAACGGTTTGAGGGGAGTGGTTAAGCGTTTCCCAACCCAAGCCGTCAAACCTATGTCAACGCCATTCCAGACCGGAAGTAACTTTTCAGACTTTGATTAAAGATTACGACGGCAAACATTTTTTTTCTGTGTATTAACTTGCACGGATTAATTGTTCACCACAAGACTAGTAATATATGCGCTAACAAAGTAAATAGGGTCAATTTTGATTTCAGTTGGACTTGAAGTTGTCCCCAGATTTATTATTAGGGATCATATCATGCACAGCTTTCAACTGTTCTGAAAATATTTTGTTCGATTTTAATTACATGATGTAGGCTATTGAATATTATAAATTCGAGCTAAATTTAGCATACATGTATATGGGAGAAATAACGCCATGTTTTAATTTTAAAGGTAGAAGTTCGAGTTTGAAAAATAAGAAAGCTGTAAAATGTGTTAATATTTGTAAAAATGTCCATGCTTTTATTACACATTTAAACCATATTGAACCTTTTCAAGAACCCTTGGTGGTGGTATTTGTAAATCCTTAAAACTAACAAAAATAATAAAGAGGTGACTGCAAGAATGATTTTAGAGCGTGTAGGTCTATGTCCGATGGTTCCTATTCTTTCTGACAACAAGCTCGTAATCACGACTTCACAAGTGGGAAGAAGGAAATGTCCAATAGCACGTGAAGGCAGCCCATAGAAACAAACAAGGCATCTTGGTACTGTCAGTGTGTCAGTAAATTATGCTGCCTTCACGTGCTATCAGAAATTTCCCACTTCTTAAATTGAAATTATCTTGTTGCATTCAAATGCTTTGTTGTCAGAAAAAAAACAGGAACCATGGAGGACACCAGGTTTATTCTTCCCTATTAATTGGGAAAATCTTATTAAAGCCAAAATTATATTAAGCGTCCCTGTTCATTGAGAACCATTTAAAGGAGACATATCATGCTTTTAAATCGTTCCTTTTTACATATAAATCATACATTTGTAGTCTATATAAAGCGGAACTGCAATGCTTGGGTCTGAATTCCTCATTATTATAGCTCCACAGGCCCCGTTTCTACCCCTTTTCTGATGTGCGTCTGACAGCAACTCGTTTTGGCACTTGAGACACTTCATACCCTGCCCCCTCTCCAGGATGCAGAGGTTACACTCGGTTCAACTCCACCCCGTTCAGCCATTTTTGTAGTTTGATAGCAGAGATACGATTATCTAGCGGCACAGAAACTTTTTATTCACACGTTATTAACAAAATGTCAACAACGGAAGACTTGTCCAGCTAGCCTTACATGTTCGAGCCAGAGTCGGAGCCGGAGCGAGATGAAAATGAAGACGACGAACCTGTAGAACAACGTCTTCATATGGATGTATCGCAATGGTGTGTTACTGTATTTACACATGAAACGTCTCGGTTACGGATGTAACCCTCGTTCCCTGAGTGGGAACGGAGACGTTACGTCGGATGACGACGATTGGGGTTTCGCTTAGAAGCCTATCACCTTCAAGTATTAGAAAACGAGCCAATGGCAATGAAATGCCATGGGTCTGCGGAATTTGCATAGCGTAACTCCGCCCGCCGCAGGGGGTATATAAGGAAGTACGCTGCACAAATGCAGATATGTCTTCGCTGAGGAGCCGAGACTGGCCCCAGGCGTTTTTCAGCGGTACAGCGGAAGTGGCAGGAAGACGTAACGTCTCCGTTCCCACTCAGGGAACGAGGGTTACATCCGTAACCGAGACGTTCCCTTTCGTGGTCACTCCGAGTTACGTCGGATGACGACGATTGGGGTTCCAGTCTAATCACGCCACCTCGGCTGTCTTCCAGTGCCCTGCGTAAGTCTGAGCTCCCTGTTGTGAGACTAGCACGAACGAAGGAGTCCTACTTAACACAGGGATACCAAGGAACACTGGGAAGCATATCTCAAGGAGAAATATGCAATCATGCCCAGCCATTGATGGGGGGGACTTAGAATACACATATGGCCAGAGGCTGCATATGGAAGATCACTGGGGTGTCCAGCCGCAGGTGGAATTTTAAACCCCAGGGGTGGCAAGGGTGGCTTGCCAAGGGAAAGACACACGCTCACAAGGAGACTTACAGCGGAATACACATGTGGGGGTCGCCCAGAGGGGGAACCATGCACATGGAGGCACCTAGTCAAGCGCAAAAGCTGTGTTATGGAAATTGGCATAACTCAGGCGATGACGTAACCAGTGCTGGAGGAACTCAGAGCTTATCAGACTCACCTGAGGAGAATATCGCACGTATCCCGTCCGTGGAGAGGAATGGCGAGCAAGCGAAGACACCTGAGCAGAATCTAGCACCGGCTGGTTGAAGCGAGTACATGAGAAGAAACTGGCTCTACTCGGAGATTATAAAATCTCGCGAATGTGTTGGGTGTCGCCCAGCCTGCAGCTCTACAAATGTCTGTTAGCGAGGCGCCATGCGCTAGAGCCCAAGAGGAAGCCACACTACGTGTGGAGTGGGCTTTCACACCAAGGGGGCACGGACGACCTTGCTGCTGGTATGCCAAAGCAATGGTATCCACTATCCAGTGAGACAACCTTTGCTTTGAGAGAGCCTTTCCCTTCAGCTTCCCACCATGACAGACAAAGAGCTGGTCTGAGGTCCTGAAACACCGCGTTCTGTCTACGTAAGCACGGAGGGCGCGTACTGGACAGAGCAGTGCCAAGGCTGGGTCTGCCTCCTCCAAGGGCAGCGCTTGCAGGTTCACTACCTGGTCTCGAAAGGGTGTGGTAGGAACCTTGGGCACGTATCCAAGCCGGGGTCTCAGGATCACGTGAGAGTTAGCCGGCCCGAATTCCAGGCACGCTTCGTCAACCGAGAATGCCTGCAGGTCCCCTACCCTCTTGATGGAGGCCAATGCAACCAGGAGCGCTGTCTTCATTGACAGGAACTTAAGCTCCACTGACTGTAAAGGCTCAAATGGAGCACTCTGCAGGGCAGTTAGAACCACTGAGAGGTCCCAAGAGGGTACGAGGGGAGGACGAGGAGGATTTAGTCTCCTCGCTCCCCTCAGGAACCTGACGATCAGGTCGTGCTTTCCCAGAGACTTACCATCAACTGCTTCGTGATGTGCGGCAATGGCGGCAACATACACTTTCAGGGTGGAGGGAGACAGCCTTCGCTCCAACCCTTCTTGCAGGAAGGAAAGCACGACACTGATCGGGCATTTCGTGGGTTCTTGATGTTTAGAAGAACACCAGTTGACGAAGAGGTTCCACTTCAACGCATAGGCATGTCTCGTGGACGATGCTCTAGCGGAAGTGATGGTAGCCACCACCGCAGGTGGTAGGGTACTCAAACCTGCCTCGTCCCGTCCAGGAGCCACACGTGGAGGTTCCAAAGATCGGGACGAGGGTGCCATAAGGTGCCCCGTCCCTGAGAAAGGAGGTCCTTCCTCAGAGGGATTGGCCAGGGAGGTGCTGTCGCGAGGAGTACTAGTTCGGAGAACCAGGTCCGGTTGGGCCAATACGGGGCAACCAAAATGACCTGCTCCTCGTCCTCCCTGATCTTGCGCAAGGTCTGCGCAAGAAGGCTCACTGGGGGAAACGCATACTTGCGTAGGCCCCGCGGCCAGCTGTGCGCCAGTGCATCCGTGCCGAGCGTGCCCTCGGTCAGGGAATAAAACAGGTCGCAGTGGGACGAGTCGTGGGAGGCAAACAGGTCTACCTGTGCGTCGCCGAACTGATCCCAAATCAGCTGGACCGTCTGGGGATGGAGTCGCCATTCTCCAGCGAGAGGCCGAACTCGAGACAGCTCGTCGGCCGCCTGGTTCAGGTGTCCCGGGATATAAATGGCTCGAAGCGACCTCAGATGCTTCTGACTCCATATGAGGAGGTGGCGAGCGAGTTGCGACATACGGCGGGAGCGTAGACCACCTTGATGGTTGATGTACGCTACTGTTGCGGTATTGTCTGATCGGACTAGTACGTGCTGACCCCTGAGCAACGCCCGGAAGCGGTGCAGGGCGAGACGTACAGCCAGCAACTCGAGGCAATTGACATGCCAAAGGCGCTGGGGTCCTGTCCAGGAGCCCGCGGCAGCATGACCATTGCACATGGCGCCCCAGCCCGTGTTGGAGGCATCTGTTGATACAACAACATGCCGGGAAACTCGTTCTAAGGGCACTCCGGCCCGTAGAAAATTGAGGTTCGCCCACGGGGTGAAGGTCTGACGGCAGGCTGGAGTCACTGGGACTTGGAGCGTGCCGTGTTGCCATGCCCACCTCGGGACTCGATCGCGAAGCCAAAGCTGAAGCGGTCTCATATGAAGCAATCCCAGCGGCGTTACTGCGGCTGCGGATGCCATATGCCCCAGGAGCCTCTGAAAAAGTTTCAGTGGAACCGCACTCTTGCCCTCGAACTGACGAAGACAAGTCAGCAGTGACTGCGCGCGCTCGCTCGAAAGCTGCGCGCACATGGCGACCGAGTCGATCTCCATACCGAGAAAAGAGATCCTCTGCACGGGGCAGAGTTTGCTCTTCTCCCAGTTGACCCGAAGGCCCAGACGAACTAGGTGCCGGAGCACGAGGTCCCTGTGTTCGCAAACCTGGTCTCGAGAGTGAGCTAGGATCAGCCAGTCGTCGAGATAGTTCAGGATGCGAACCCCGTGTTCCCGGAGGGGAACAAGGGCTGCCTCGACGACCTTCGTAAAGACGCGAGGAGACAGGGCTAGTCCGAAAGGGAGAACCGCGTACTGGTATGCCTGCCCCTCGAAAGCAAACCGTAGAAACGGTCTGTGTCGAGGTAAGATGGAGACATGGAAGTAGGCGTCCTTCAGGTCGATCGCTGCAAACCAATCCTGCGGCCGCACACACTGGAGGATGTGTTTGGCCGTTAGCATCTTGAACGGCAGCCTGTGAAGGGAGCGGTTCAAGACGCGTAGGTCGAGGATTGGCCGTAACCCACCGGACTTCTTGGGTACAATGAAGTAAGGGCTGTAGAAGCCGGACTTCATTTCGGCTGGAGGGACAATCTCGATCGCACCCTTCGCCAGCAGGGTAGCGACCTCCGCTCTCATGACAGGGGCATTGCCACCGACCATAGTGAAGCGGACTCCCCTGAAGCGGGGAGGAGATCTCGCGAACTGAATCGCGTAGCCGAGCCTGATGGTTCTCGCGACCCAGCGGGACAGTCTGGGAAGCTCTAGCCAGGCCTCCAGAAAGTGCACCAGCGGGGTCATACGAACCACAGACGTACCGTCGGTGGGGCAGCGAGGCGGAATGACCGGCACCGGCGAGGGTGGCATAGCGGCCCTGTGCGGGGGCACGGTCATTAACCGCGTCCTGCCAGAGGAGGCCAGGGGAGGGCGCGCGTCCCACGGGGGCGTGCTCTGGCAGGGGTCTGGCGACAGAGGGGGATGAGAGGAGCGTGGCCCGTGGGCGGCGCGTGCTGTCATCCCGCACCTCTGGGACAGAGGAGGGCGGCAGTGGCGGGACCCGAGGGTGGCGCGCACTGCGGCCCTCGGGCTCTGTGGGCTCAGGATTGGGGATTTCGATTCTGTCTTTAACCACATTAGGGTGCTGCCCGTCGTGGGACGAGCAGCGGGGAGTGGAGAACAAAAGATTCTCCCCCGGCCCTCCACCGGGGGAAGGAGTGGCCCTGCTACCACCTCCTGAACAGAAAGGAAAGCCAATCCTGAGCTGCCCGTCTCAGGAGCGCCGCTTAGCCTGGCGTTTAGCGGGCGGCGGGGCTGGAGAGGGCTGTGGTGCCTTCCTGCGGCTTCCTCCACGACGCGACCCAGATGAAGACTGCTGCTGGGGCCGTGCGGAAGGGGCGGGAGCCGCAGGAGGGCGCCCTCGGCGGCGAGCAGGCTGAGGATTCTGTACCGGTGGCTTAGCAGCAACAGCACGCCGGGGCAGAATGTGTTTGATGGCCTCAGTCTGCTTCTGAGCAGTCGAGAACTGTTGGGCAAAGTCCTCGACCGCACCGCCGAAAAGGCCGGCCTGGGATATGGGAGCGTCAAGCAGACGAGTCCGCTCGGGCTCACGCATATCGGCCAGGTTCAGCCATAGATGTCTCTCCTGGACCACAGCAGTGGACATCACCAAACCCAGGGAGCGCGCGGTCACTTTCGTCGCCCGGAGAGCGAGGTCGGTGGCGGCGCGCAGCTCATCAAAGAGCCCTGGGTCTGTCCTACCCTCGTGCATGTCACGGAGCATCTTGGCCTGGTAAACCTGCAAGATGGCCATGGCATGCAGAGAAGCAGCTGCCTGTCCCGCCGCTCTGTAAGACTTCGCCACCATAGTAGACGAGAATCTACAGGCTTTGGATGGGTGCTTTGGATCACCACGTGATGAAGCGCTTGCCGGACACAGCTGCATCGCGACAGAACGTTCAACCGTGGGAATCCCAGTGTACCCACAAGCATCAGCTTTATCGAGGGGAGGAAAGGCGGAGAAAGCCGACGAACGATCGCGGGAAGACATGGGTGCCTTCCAGGACCGCGTGACTTCCTCATGCACTTCCAGGAAGAAAGGAATTGGGGTTGGGCGGCGACGGGTGTCAGCGGCCGCTCCCAAAAACCAATCATCCAGCCGCGAGCGCACTGGATCAGGTGGCGGGGACCACTCAACACCAATGGCCGCGGCTGCCCGGGAAAGCATGGCGGTCAGCTCGGGATCAGACTCGGGCAACGCTGGCACGCCCGAGGGCGGCAACGCAGCCGAATCCTCACTTCCCGAGGACTCGCGCCCACCTTGTGATGCCGCGATCGACATGGTATCTTCCTCTGGAGCTCCAAACGAGACGCGCTGGGGCTCCGAAGAGGGACCAGCGGTCTCAGTTTGTACACTCGCGGGTACCGATGCTGAAGAGGGGTGTGTGGACCGTGGACGTGTCGGCGGTATGTCCCACACAGTCACCCTCAGGTCACCCCGGCCACCAGCCGAAGTACTAGCCCTCTCGGAGCCAGTAGATCGGGGTGTGGGTAGGGGGACTCTCGCTCTGGTGAGCTCATTGAGTCTCGACCGCAGCATGGAGATGGTCATGTTCCCGCAGTGAGAACATGAGTCATCCATGAACGCTGCTTTAGCGTGATCAACGCCCAAACACGCTAAGCAGAGTTCATGCCCATCAGAGAAAAATATCTCGCGACCGCAACCAGAAGTGCACGGGCGAGGCATCTTTAAAAAGACGTGCCGCGTGCAAGCTCTTTTTGTGAGAGGATAAACTCCGCGGATGCTGAAGCGAACAGGGAGAAAACACACTAACTGTCAGATCACTGAACAGATCAAGCAGGGTAGTGAGCACTCGCTGAAATCGCCGTCACACCAACACCGGAGAGTTCGCTCGTCTCGAAGGTAAGAGAAGACTAACTCAGAATATTTGGCTTACAGGAGTGGAGAAGTTCTCGGCTCCGAAGCGAAAGCATATCTGCATTTGTGCAGCGTACTTCCTTATATACCCCCTGCGGCGGGCGGAGTTACGCTATGCAAATTCCGCAGACCCATGGCATTTCATTGCCATTGGCTCGTTTTCTAATACTTGAAGGTGATAGGCTTCTAAGCGAAACCCCAATCGTCGTCATCCGACGTAACTCGGAGTGACCACGAAAGGGAACTTTGGTCTTCCGACCTTTTACCACCGTGTCGATTTATTTTGATTAATATGTGCGAGGGAGAGAGAGCAAGACAGCGTCTAGTTTGGAGACGGTGTCTTGTTTACACTTTCGCCTGGCTCAGAAGAGAGAGAGAGTGCGTGCGCGCGACCGGGTCTCTCTCTCTCTGCTCGTTCTTTCAGTTAAACATGCGCCCTGTCACAAGCGTGGCAGTTCATCTACACTAGACGGTGTAATGAAGCGTGTGGGTTACTACATCCAACAACCGAACATTTTAACTTACCCTCTCGTAACTTCTGCATCTTTGAGCTTGGACTACAAAATTGCAGCGAGAAATAACAATGGCGGATTGCTCGAAGTGTTGGGCTGGAAGTCAATGTCCTTATTTGGCAGTTCCGCTGCAAATACTGTGACGTAATAGTTCACAAAACGTCATAGATAACAGAAAAATCGGAACAGGTTGAAAAATAAGGCCAAAACAGAATATAAAGATATCAACGAAGCACCTGAAGAGAATAATTTCAACTTTTCTGTACTTCTAAACACTCCAAATATACAACAAAATGCATTTAAGGGCTAAAAAAGTGGATTTAGCATGATATGTCCCCTTAAAACGTTCACCACACTATCCAAAGTCAGCTTGCTGACTATTCTGGAATTTTGGTCAAATACAGGCTATTTTCACTGTGTATAATATACAATACATAAAATATGCTTCAAATGAGGCTACAGGCCCACAATAAATGAACATTTATAAATATTATACATCATATACTAAATATTACATATATCAGGGGCTGCACATTTGCTGAGGGGCATGCAAGATCATTGTGCCCCCCCCCCCCCCAATCATCAATAAATAAAGCAATAATAATAAAAAAATAATAATACAATTTCAACTGTTTTTCATTGTTTTGACCCATGAACATCATTCTACTACCAGACACCAACATATAATCAAATGTAAAGTAACACTACATAGTCTTCACCGAATATCTAATTATAGATTAATCCTTGTTAAAGCTACAAAAGTTATTAGTCAAGATCAGTAAGTGATTTTCTCTTTGTCTTTTGTTGTTTGATTAACATTAAAGGTTGTATCAGTGATTTCAGGCCCCCAAAAAAAATATTTCCTAACGATCCGCTAGCTGCCCGCCCCATAAGCATGCCGTCAAAAAAACGCGTCTCTGTAGGCAGCCTAGGCTCTGAGATCTGCACACAAAAACAGTTGGTTTCACCAACCACTCAAAACCAAAATAAATAGTGTTCCAACCAATCACCTACAGGGGGAGGGTGTTGTGAGGTTTTGAGCCAGCTTCTTCTTCAGCTCTGACTTCGCGTGCAGCCGTGCATGAGCACAAAATTTGGTTTTGAGTGGTTGGTGAAACCAATTGTTTTTGTGTGCAGATCTCAGAGCCTAGGCTGCCTACAGAGACGTGTTTTTTTGACGGCATGCTTATGGGGCGGGCAGCTAGCGGATCGTTAGGAAAGATTAGATGAATGTGATAATTTTTTTTTTTTGGGCCTGAAATCACTGATACAACCTTTAATGACAGACAGCAGCAGGAATATTAGGCCGCTGTCACTTTAAAACCTAATGCATGGATCTAATGCTGCCTTCATGTGCTTTCGGAATTATCGTAAATACAAGTTTCCTATTTAAAAATTGGACATGAAAGCCCTCTCAAGTCATATTTACCACTGGGAAGTTCGGGAATAATTTTGATACCCAAGTTCCCAAGATGGCCGGGCCACAAACTTTAAACATGGTGGAGGGGAGAAATTGCATTTACTAACAAACTTATTACTAATACAAAGGAAAAAGTAGCCTAGACTAATTAACTGCAAAAAGGTTTCTATGAAAAACAAAAGGACAGTAAGATTTTTATTGTCACCAAGTAACAATATTCTGAATATTATCGACTAATAATCATTTTACGTAATCATGTTTATACATTTTTATATCAGTAATAACTAAAAGCCACAAGCAATTTACAGTATTTAAAGATGAAATAATTTAGTTAATCATTTTATAAGTAATTTTCAGATGAATAAATCATAAATGAAACTTCACTTGGGATGCTGTTGCTCTTGAGTAGTTGTTTGTTCTTTTTCAGCAATCCTCTTCCAGCAGGGTAGTTGGTTTGCACGGGACATGTAAAACACAGGCCCGATACAAGCCCCAAGACTGGGAAAGGCATTCATCAGATTCAAGATCAAACAGTCTGAGTCACTAACTTCTTTATACTTAAGTGTGAGCATGTAAGGGGCTATAGCCAGGAGAGGTGCGTAGATTACAGCCGTTGGGATTAGAATCAATAAGGTATTCTTAAGTGCTCTGTTTTTTATGGATGAGCCACCAGTTTGCCCTTCACCTGGACCTTTTTTGGAGAGTGCACACACAATGCCCATTAGACATGCAAGCATTATCAGTAAGGAAACATCAAGGATCATTGACAAGTACAGAGCTATTTTAGGGAGCCTTTCTTGGTAGGCAATCAGTGCAATGCCTAAAGTTAAGATCCAGATTACAGCCGAGCAGAAAACACGATGCTCCCATTTACTCCCTAGTTTCATGTACAGGACTGCATGTGCTGCGGCAAAGTAGCGCTCCACACACATACTGGTCAAGAGGAGAGGACAGCCGATTATGTTGAGGATAGAGATGGCCTCAGAAACTATGAGAAGCGTTCCAGTGGGTTGAGTCAGAGAATTGTACATAAAAAGAGGAAGACTGACACAGTAGAGTATGTTCAGCACGGCAAGATTGAGCCCCGAAACTTCAGAAGGTGACAAAGCTTTCTCACCCCTCACCAGCAGCCATAGTAGAGCCAAGTTAGTTGGGAGACCCACCACGAGAGTGAAGATTTCCAGTGGCAAGCGAACACAGGAATAATCTTTTTCATTGCACTTATCCACAATGGTAAGAATCAACAACGGAAGATTGCTTGTATTACTGTAGATTGTGTGTGTATTGGTTCCATTTGATATGTTGTTTGTCATGTTGATTGAGCACTATAGAGAAAATGGCTTGAATTACAAATACAAGGCAAATATATTGCAAAAATGCATTTAAACTCTCATCTAAAAACAGTAATATTGTGAAATATTGTTACAATTTAAAATAACTGTTTTCAATTTTTATATATTTTAAAATGAACTCAAGTCTTCAGTATCACATGAACATCCTTCAGAAATCGTTCTAAACAATTTAATTAGATCAATTTAAGGCGTCCTTCCTGAATAAAAGTCATGATTTCTTTCATAAAAAATCTTACTGAACCTACATTTTTGAATGTCTATAGACACACACACAAATAATAAATATATATTTAAATATATAAACAAGATCAAATAAAATAAGTTGTGAAAGTGTTACTGAAAATGTTGAGATGTATAAACTGACCTTTTCAGGCTATAAGATCAATTTTATTGTTCGCTGTCCTTCTCTCTTCTTGACAGATCTTAAATATATCAGTTCTTGTTCTGTTTTGTGAATGTAATTTAAATACAATTATTTGAATTTCTGTGCTGGTACATTGAGCGCATTTTGTCCACAACCCAATGAAAATTAGAGATTTTCCATTTCTGGTTTCGAAAAAACACATTTAGCAAATTTTACCCAAATCGACGAGGGCATCTGGACTCAATTAAAGGCAAAAGGAAAACAGATCGACCCAACAGTTTATTACAAATGAATCAGTGCATTTAAAGTGCAAATTTTACAGATAGATTTTAAGTTAACAGATGTATAAACTCTAATCAAGAGTACATACCGCTTCTTTACAACACATTATGAATATAATATTATGAAAATGGGTGGTAGTTAGCCACCACAAGCAAACTACTATGTGCAAAACAAAAAGATTTTGCTCTTATTTTCTGTTTTCTTATTAGGTATGGTGCTATCAGTTGTCAGATTTGATAAGAAAAACCAGGTCAAGATATATATACAATATAGCAGATATTAAACGATATCATCAACATTAAAAATATCAAAGTGCTTCTGGTTACGCTGACCAGTTATATCTGTGCAGTGTTGTTTGTATTGTCTTGGCCACATTCAGTGCTGCTGATGAGAAAGTCGATTAATGGTTGCATGTCTATGGGTGGGTGACGGACGGAGCGTGTGGGGTCTTGTTTTTGGGAGGTGTAGAAATCTGTACGTAAACTGGGGTGGTAGAAGAAGTGGAGGGGTTTGGCTCGTTTTGAACCCTCTGGAACACAAGGGCTGGGTAGATTTGGCTGTTGGCGTGGTATGTAGGGTATGTGGTATTGGGGCTTCTCAGCAGACTCTCTTGACTCCTGTGTAGAAAGAAAGAGAATTTAGTGATGTATAAAATCATAGAAACTGAAGCACTTCTTATAGGTCTTATGGCTTTACACATCCTCCCAAATATTACATAATAGTAGAAAATGTGGTGTGGATGTAGCGAGTGGGCAAGGGTTGTGGGTTTCAATACACGTAAGAGGCACGACAAGAAGGGAGGCTATTCCTGTTGTAAGTGTACTGTGAGTCTATGTGGGGAGAAATCAGCTAAATAAACAAATATATTTTACAATGATTTTCCTTACCTCTCATACCCTCTGTTCTCATAGGCTCTGATGACCTCGGAATAAACAGGACTTCCAGGAGGCAGCGGTCGGTCAAGACGCTGGGACAGGCTGAAAAGTTTAGGCGGAGGGAATGCCTCCCAGTCTAGCTGCTCTCTCTCCAACCAGGACGGGCTCCTCCGTGTCCTAGAGCTCCGTGTTTCTCTTCTCCTAAAGGTGAACAAAGACAGTACCAACAAATTTAGTATTATGATTGTAAAAAAAAAAAAAAAAGTGCATCATTATAACTTTAAAACACAGTATCCACCAGTTTTACAGATAACGCTTAAAGGGATAGTTCACTTTGAAATTAAATTTTGGTATGTTTTAGATTACCTCAAGGGCATCCAAGATGTAGGTGTCTTCTTTTCCGCAGTAGTTTCAATTTAGATATTTTTAGGTCAAACCGTTCTTGTCTGACAGTCATATCATGCAGGTCTATGGTCACGGTCTCAAAGAACATGCACAGAGTCCAAATTAAAACAATTCCCCATCGTCCAAATTAAACAATTCCCCATCGTAAGTACACATTGATGGCCTAAGACACGAAACGAGTGGTTTGTGTGAGAAAACGAACAGTATTTATATCGTTTTTACCTCTTGTACATAGCCACGTCCAAGTGATCTGAGGGCGCGCGCGCATCCTGGTGTGTGACGTGTGCGCAGACTGGTGCATAGATATAGATGTCGCCTTGGCTACGGCAGTTCATTGGAACGAATGTCTTTAATGCGACATCTAGTGTAAATATATCTCTATAATACAGTCTGCGCACACGTCACACAGCAGGAAGCGCCCGCGCCCTCAGATCACTTGGACGTGGCTGTGTTATAAGAGGTAAAAACTATATAAATACTGTTCGTTTTCTCACACAAACCGCTCGTTTCGTGTCTTAGGCCATCAATGTGTACTTACGATGGGGAATTGTTTAATTTGGACGATGGGGAATTGTTTTAATCTGGACTCTGTGCATGCTCTTTGAGACCGTGACCACAGACCTGCATTAAAGGACTGACAGACAAGAACGGTTTGACCTAAAAATATCAAAATTGCAACTACTGCAGAAAAAAAGACACCTACATCTTGGATGCCCTTGAGGTAAGCTAAAACATACCAAAATTTAATTTCAAATTGAACTATCCCTTTAAGCCCAGACTAAAATGGTTTTAACTGAAAGTAACTTGCACTTACAAATGTGACCCTGGATCACACAACCAGTCACAAGTAGCACAGGTATATTTGTGGCAATAGCCAACAATACATTGTATGGGTCAAAATTATTGGCCAAAAAACATTAGGATATAGTAAATAAGTAAAGATCATGTTCTATTAAGATATTTTGTAAATTTCTTATCTTAAATAAATAAAACTTTTATTTTTGTGAGTGAATGCAGCATAATCGCGAACATAAATGGACAACTTTAAAAGGCGATTTTCTCAATGTTTCGATTTTTTTACACCCTCAGATTTTCAAATAGATTTTTGGCCAAATATTGTCCTATCCTAACAAACCATACATCAATGGAAAGCTTATTTATTCAGTTTTGTGACTGGTTTTGTGGTCCAGGGCAAGGCATGTTATATAAGGCAAGGCATGTTTATAAAAGCTAATTAATGATGGTAGTATTTTCTAAGAACAAACCATTTGTTTTTAATTCATTTCACCAAGAAGTCAAGGTCGTTCTAATGGATGAATGAATTCAGTTCCCTAATGTTTGACAACCAGAAAGTGTCCAGAAAATGAGTCTTAACTTTGCCTTTATTTAAACGCTAACAAACACATTTTTTGTCAAATTTAAGACAAACATATTTAAGATCATTTTCTATATTTAAAATGAATGCCACTTGATTTGATAATTTGATCTGTAATGCAATTATACATTCATATTTAAGTGTAGCCGAAGTGTCCGCATACTTTCTGGAGCTAATATATATTTGTTTTGTTTATCAGATGATGCAAACTCTGAATCAACATGTACCAGTGCTATATTTTCTAAATGTCATAATCATTTGTATTCATTACTTCAATGAACTCATTGTATCTGCATTCAATTATTACATTGTATAAATTAATACATTTTTAGCTAACTGTGATTTTTTTATATGTACTGTACATTTCTGGAATACATAAATTAGACTGTTACCTCTGATAACAGAACACTCTAAATTGTAATATGGACTCATGCACTTTCTGTAAAGCTGCTTTGAAGTGATATGTATGTATTTTATTGAAAGACACCACTCTTTTTTAATGATTTTGATGAATTTTAATAAAATGATCTTTAAGGTTATTTTAATTATTAAAGTGACTGACCTGCTTCTGCCCATCCGATGCTTTTCCTTCTTTTTGCTCATGCGCTCTTGACAACAGCAGACGATGAAGCACACAGTCATGACGAAGATGACGACCCCGCTCACTACAGACACCAGTAAAGCAACGCGAAGTCCCTGGTCATTTGGCCGAGGGATACCTGAAAAAAAATAGTGTTGGTTTCAACAGATATGATGGCCAGTTATATTAAAACTGAGAGAAACTGTAAATATTCTTTAGAAAGAAATGTTCTTACAATTCTTAAATTCAGATATTTGCTTACATTTGGGGGAAATAAGCAAAGTTGGCAATGAAAATAATAATTATGCTTTTTTATTAGTATCATTAGGATACATTTCTTTCCATAAAGTGTAATTGAATGGCTGCCCTACTCTCACAGACTGGCAGGTAGCTGCTCCACCGTGGGACGCCTGCATGCAGGATGCATGTGATTTTCTCATGGCCAACCAGCTGGTAGCCCTCCTTACACCAGAACACAAGCATAGAGCCCACGGACACCCCTGTGCCGTGCTCCACGTAGTAGGATCCCCGTCGTGGGGGAAGCACAGAAATACACGCAAGCCCTGTAGGAACACAGACAGACAGATAGACATGTAGATAGATGAGATGAGAGCAAAGACTTTGAATATTCTGTGATGTGTTATACTCTGTAAATTTAGTTAGTTCTAAAACTACTAGAATAAACCTTCTGTGGAGAATGATTGTATCATTCCAGTTGTTTTGCATAATGTTATAGATTTTTTTTTTCTGCCTCATGCATCTTGCTTGCATGTTTCCTTTGCAGCGAGACATCTCACCCATCTTTGTATCCTGTGGTAAACCACAGTGAATTTTCATTAATGTGTAAATGTCTGTCTTGTATTTGCATGGTGTTCTGTGAGTATATGTTGCTTTGAATCAGTGCCGGCATATCAGTGACTGTCTTCTCTATCCAGCCTCTTGTCCCATGATCCCAGCTCACTATCAAATACTCCTCCCTCCAGTTTCTCCATGTTTCTGGAGAAGCAACTGATTAAATAAAGATGAGGCCCTTTATCAAATATTGATTAATTCCACAGTTTTCCTATTATTAAAAACCTTTGAAAGTGCACTTAGGCCATCCACTGACATGTCAGAGTTTTTTGAGCACAGGTCAGGAGAAATTATATAGTAAGTGCTAAAAGTCTTATCTACCCAATTGTATCTGTCTATCCATATATCTGTCTGTCTATCCATTCGTATCTGTCTATCCATCTATTAATATCTGTCTCTATTTATATTCATCCTTCTGTATCTGAAAAATTATGAAAAAGAAGTTTATTCAAGTGTGCTATTTGTATACTTCTTTTAAGATAAATAAATAAGAAAGTATACTTTCAGTTTACTTTTTATGTACTTCTCAGAGAAATATACTTAAAATTGCATATTTAAGTATAATTAAATCTATTTATAAATAAGTCTATTCTATTTTATAATGATGTATATTTGGCCTATACTTGTACTAAATCTATTGATCGAGATATTCTTAAAAGTATAATTAATTCATATATTCTAAGTGAACTTGGCTTGTTGTGTTTACTCTTTTGATTGAGTCGGTTATTAAACACTTTTTCACGCATCTTTTGAAAGAGTACAGAATTTTCGGATCAAAACACAGGTGTAGAAGAAGAAACAAGTGATAGAAGATTGCTTACGCACATGTAAACCATCAAACATTAAACAGCATATATGTTCAAAACTGCCTAACGTGACCGAATGAAGTGTCGACCAAGGAAGGGTTACTGACTGTGAAGCTTTGGGGGTGTTGATGGACTCGATCTACTCCATCTATGTTTTGATCATCGTTCTGATTCCCATCCAGACGTAGTCTTTGACAAAAATGAGATTTTCTCCACTTTTTGTTTAAATTGTTGCTTTTTTTTACATTTTTTTTTTTTATGAAACTTACCCACATTCAAGTTGTGGGTAAAAGATAAAAAAGTTGATAAAAAAAGGATGCATGAAGCTAGAATAAAATGTTTTTAAAATGGAAAGAGTTAAAATACAGTTAAAGGTATATTTCAAGTATAAACAAGTAATGCCTAAATAGAAACACAGTATACTTAGTGCAAAAATAATATATAAATAGTAAACTATATACAATATCTATACTGTAAAAAAAATTATTGCTGATTTAACTTAAAAAAAGTTTGTTTAATAAATAGAAACTCAAAATATGTTATCTGAACCATTAATTAATGTTAATATCTATCTATCTATCTATCTATCTATCTATCTATCTATCTATCTATCTATCTATCTATCTATCTATCTATCTATCTATCTATCTATCTATCTATCTATCTATCTATCTATCCAGTCAGTCAGTCAGTCTGTCTGTCAGTTGTTCTTACCTGTGTTATTTCTTGGATCTGTAGGTTCAGTCTGATGTCCTGGATTGATTGATTGCTCATCAGTGGTTGGATCAGAGGTGGTCATGAGCAGATTGGGTCTCACTGAGGCTGCGTGAATAACACAATCAGTCCACACACAACCCACAAGTTTTTGTAGCTCCACACACCATGTACTGTTGCAGAACTTTTTTTTTTTTTTTTTTTTTTTTACATATTTTTATTAAAAAACATGGAGCATAACAAGAACATTTCCAAAAAACAAAACATTTTATATATATTTTAACTATCTTCCCACCCCCACCGACCCTCACCCTCAGCATCCAAAAAATCAGTTACACTGGTATAGAAGTTATTATACAAAGGCTAAGATAGACATGTCCACATATTTTCAAATACATAAGCACATCATATATACACATATCAATCAGTGGAGTGAGAGGTATCTAATATTGCCTGTATCGATATTTGGTTATTTTCCAGAAAATGTATAAAAAGATCCCATATTTTATGGTAATCTTTTAGTTTGCCCTTTATACTGTAGGTTATTCTTTCCAATGCAATACAGTGTGACAGATCTTTTAACCAATGATCAATGGATGGAAATCCTGTGTTCTTCCAGTAAAATGCTACTAAACGTCTTGCAAGAACTAATGTCAATCATTTTAGTGTGATAACCTGATAATGGTAGACTTACAGGAATTAAACCCAAAGCACATATTTCGGGGGTCATTGGAATTGGTTTTGAAATAATTGAAGAAATTAGTGCTGTCACTTTTTGCCAGAATGTCTTGATCACCTCACATTCCCAGATACAGTGGAAGAATGTTCCCTTATATTTTTGGCATTTAAAACAGATATCTGGGATTTCCGGGTTAAACCTGTTTAACTTTTCAGGGGTGACATACGCATTACACAGTTATATTGGATCAGCTTAAATCTAGTGTTAATTGACAAATTCTGGGCTTTAACACATATCTGGCTCCATTCTGAATCTGGAATGTCATGCAAGCAGAACTATTTATATTGGTCACATAATGTATGTCTGTCTGTCTGTCCATCCATCTGTCCATCCATCCATCCATCCATCCATCCATCCATCCATCCATCCATCCATCCATCCATCCATCCATCTATCTATCTGTCAATTGTTCTTACCTGTGTTGTTGCTGGGTGGATCTGTAGGTTCAGTCTGATGTTCTGGATTGATTGATTGCTCATCAGTGGTTGGATCAGAGGTGGTCATGAGCAGATTGGGTCTCACTGAGGCTGCGTGAATAACACAATCAGTCCATTCACAACCCACAAGTTTTTGTAGCTCCACACACCATGTACTGTTGCAGAACAATTTATATTGGTCACATAATGTATGTCTGTCTGTCTGTCTATCCATCTGTCCATCCATCCATCCATCCATCCATCCATCCATCCATCCATCCATCCATCTATCTATCTATCTGTCTGTCTGTCAATTGTTCTTACCTGTGTTGTTGCTGGGTGGATCTGTAGGTTCAGTCTGATGTTCTGGATTGATTGATTGCTCATCAGTGGTTGGATCAGAGGTGGTCATGAGCAGATTGGGTCTCTCTGAGGTTGCGTGAGTGTGGGGAAACCACACCGTCAATCCACACACAACCCACAACAAAGACCACACTGAAGTCATGATCAAAGGCCACCAGGGGCCGCAGCACAAAGAGTAGATATGTCCTGAGGTGATCACAATACTCCGTGTAGCACGCTAAACATCACTGATTATAATCCATTCATAGTGCCAGGTGAAGGAATATCACAAATAGCTTCTTTTCCTAAAGGTGTCTGTGAATATCCAAGCTCATCCAACCTTAGTTCATCCAAGCTTATGCCCATAGCTCCTAAATATGGCAGCTCCTTCTCTGTTTCTCCTGCTGTATTAAGCATAGGCTTCCTTGTGTGTGTACACAGCATCTGCTCTGCCTGTCCGCTCACTGCTGCTGTTATCCTACAGCATACAGTGAGGCAGTCAAGGGTCTTACATAACATGAAGTGCACGTGTGGATGTAATTTTGTGCACTCTTAAATCCCCGATCTCTTCTCTCCAGTAACTCGTGCACGCTCTCTCACTCTCTCGGGACACTCGAGGGTGAATCAGGGCATGTGGCTATGTGCATGTGAGCCTCTGTCCCATATCTGCTGAGAGAATGAAAAGAGAGCCACAATCTGCAGGCACACGGCATATTATACTCAAATCAACATGTTGACTTATAATGCCTCACAATTTCTTGAGCACCCCAAATCAGAATAAACGTGTGTGTATAAACAGAGCGTGATGCAGCAGATGGTGTTTATAGATTGCACGTGGACCCAACACCAGTACGGTTGAATGAATTCTGTTCACTTGGATGAGCGCAGTGGGTTTCAATCTCAGTGCAGGGAGCCTGTTAGACTGCGTGGGAAGTGTTAGAAGGATGCTATAGGGAGGTTTCCTCATTGCATAACACTGAAACCGTGGTAACAGTGTCACGATTTATATATATCAGTATTTCGGATATGCATTCAATGCAGCTCCTTTTTCTTTTTTCCCCATCTATGGTCTGTCTTCCTGTAGAATGCCTTATGAATGTTTGATAAATCACAGGGTAGCCACAGGATGTGTAGAGACACAATCAAATAACAGCTTCCAATGTTTTCAGCTGCATTCAGTGAGTTTGTTGCATCTTTTAAATTTTTTAAGTATTGGAACACTAATTTTGTACTTGTTTGTTGATGAATGCTGTGTTTCTCACATGTCACATGTCCTGATGGCACACGTAGTTAATCTGGCCATGGATGTCAAATAATTACTAAGCATCTGCCCTAGTAATCCTTTAAGCTTTAAGATGCTTCCATGCAATAATTTTTTTGGTGAAACAGGATTCAAATCTTGTAAAGATGCTTCTCTGGCTTTTAAGAGATACTTGGATATTTTTCTGATATCTAGACATTATGAAAAGAAGGAACTAAAAGTCATAGTCATAGGCCTATATCAAGGATGATTTGTTTAAAACAATTGCTATAGGATCCATACTTAAGTCACTTTTTCTACTCTTCACACAGTACTCCTTACCTACTTTCAGCTTGGCACAGCAGTAAATTTTTACATTTAAAATGCTCTAAAAGTACTAAATCACTGACAGGACTCCAGACTAACATTTAGACTAGACAACAGTGGCACCCAGAGGTGTACAGTAACAAAGTACATTTACTTGAATACTGTACTTAAAGGGATACTTCACCTCTGGAAAGATGAATGTGTATTTAAAATGGGTCATTTATGTAGTAGAAATGTGAAATTATTTTTGAATTTGGAGCCTTCTAGACTGAGAAAAGCCAGAAAATGTATTTTTGGCTTATGTGGATGAAAGACAACAACTCCCAGAATGCACTTGCTTCGCTGCTCTATGAGGCCACTCCCAAGCCACGCCTACCGGTAAGAGCGCGCAGTTAAACAACAAGACTAGGCTACTAGTCGAGTCTATCGAGTCTGCCTGAGATTTCGAGATCACCCAAAATGTCCGGGATTCGGCTTTTGCGTTCTACAGTCGCCATTCATTATGTTTACTGTGGCGAGCAGGACGAGGCTGATCAGTAAAATGATCGCAAAATGACGATTTTTGCGTCATCGGAGGATTTTTTCCAGACAAAAAAATACATAAATCTCTCATCTCAGGGGGACACGAGGGAGGAAAGCACGGTAATTCGAAAACACTACTGATACAAAGCTTAATGCTAAATCCTGAAGTATCCCTTTAAGTACACTTTTTGAGTGTTTTTTTTCTGGAAACTTTTTACTTTACCTTCATACATTTGAAAGACAAATATCGTACTTTTTACTCCACTACATTTCTGTCAAGGTCCTTGATTAGAAAGTAGTAACGTTAGTCATGATTTTGGTTGCAGGGGTTGCATTTTAGTTGGAAATGAAAGTAAGAAAGATGTTGGATTTTGGTTGGAATTGAAAGTTGGGTTGACATCAGAACCCGAAGTCAGATTGATGTCAGAAACCGACGTCAGATTGACGTCACCATCCGACGTCGGACAGACGTTGGATTTTGGTTGGAAATAAAAGTCAGGTTGAAGTCAGAACCCGACTGATGTTGGTTTCCGACGTCAACCCGATTTTCATTTTCAACCACAATACAATGTCTGTCCAACGTTGGAGATTGACGTCAATCTGACGTTGGATTCTGACATCAACCTGATTTTCATTTTCAACGTTGGGTTGGGTCTTCTAAATGCGAATTTTGTCATTGATTTGGAGCACACTAGATAACAGTAAGGCTAACATATTCATACTAAAAGCCAAAAAACTTTTCATAGAGACTTTAAATAGGGTACTATTTGAGGGAACAGCCATTTGGGTGTCCGAAACCATTGTGGACATTATTGAGTGCACTTATTCATATATCCCACTAGTGGGTATTGATATTGATATGAGGGTATAGGGGCGATTTCGGACACAACCAATATCTGATTAACGTGGATATTATTACTAGTCTTCTCGACAAGATATCCTTTTATTTTTACCTTGTATAGGATTACAACGGGCTCCTGGCACCTGATTTGGTAAGAACAGTGATCATAGGCTTAAATCCTTCCCGACTAGAATATCATGCATCAAAATCAAAATGCACAGGGTTAGTCTCTTCAGTGTTGCTGTTAATATTGTGGTTATTTTAGCAAATAGTTTGCTTCGTACTTTCAGTTCAACAGCATTAAAGGTCCCATATTGACAAAACTGAAATTTTCTGGCTTTTTTCATGATAACAGAGGTCTAGGGGCTATGAAACTACCATATAAGTTTCAAAACAGTCAATCTACAGACAAATGTACACAGCCTGCATAAAGTAGGCTACATGTGCATTTTAAGGTGTTTGAAGGCCAAAAAAAAAAAATGGATGACAGCGGCTTTAAAAGCATGTCGGTGGGCAATAGCATAAATGATTTTGTCAAGTAGATGAGAACAGTTTAAATGTTGCAACGAATGATCCACGCTACAAAATGGAAATGCAGAATATTTTTATGCTTATTGTTGACAATACACAATCACATATTCGAAGCGGGAATGGCTTTAAAAAAAATGATTCAAGGATTATTTTGCATAGATGTTACATTTCAATCAAATGCCAATGTAATCCTTCTGTGTCCAGAGGCATATGAGCAATTAGTATGAGAATCAAAGATCAGTTTTAGCTAGCCTACATGAAGTTTTTTTTTTTTTTTTAAACGTTGCTACCTACATGTTGTTCTATTCTAATTTAACTCTCTGAAATAATTTCAACAGCCCCCTCCCCCAATTTCAACAGCCCCCCAACAGTCTCCTGTCGTCGCCGAATCGGGGTCTGAGTCCGGCTCGAACATAAGGCCGGATAACATTTCCCTCAGCAATGTCCATCAATACAGGTGTTTTATTTACTTACTTATGAGCATCACCAAGCCACAGCAGGCTACAGCATACATGACCCTAGTTACCTGTTGGCCTGGCCGTGCGAAAACAACAGGCCAATCAGAAGAGAGGCTCATGAATATTAATTGAAATGCCAAAATCGACCTGCTCTTAGCAGAGCTCCTGAGAAAGGAGCTGTAAAAATATATTGGGATGGTTTTTGGTAAATACCGCAAATATATATTCTTAAGGACATCAAAACCTAAAATAAAACTTCAGAAAGGTGTACAATATGGGACCTTTAAGTTAAAGAGGGTAAACTTCAGAGAGGGTAAAGCCAGAGATTATTCTAAAATGTAGTTTTCGAAAATGTATTTATTTATTATTATTATTATTATAAAATGTAGATTTGTAGGTTTTAAAAAAGTAGGAAATTTATGTTAGTGTCGCGTTTAAACCACGGAAAAAAAAAAGACTCCATTTCCCAGCAACCCAGAGAGAAGGAAATGCATTTGAACTTTCACTTTAGCGACACACACCCATCACCAACATACAGCGGCAACAGTTTGAAAACTATTGGACTAAATGCGGCGATCATTTTATACAGTTAAACGAACAAACAGCTGACATTTTGGGCGTCATTTAATCGTAAGTTCGCGTTTAAAATGCAGACATATTTTCTAAGTGTTAAAATGTTTGCCATGCGCTTAAAACATTCTAAATCGTAGCATGGTTTTCATGAAATGCAAATACGTTCAAAATCAGAATTATAGCTCGGCTGCAAATAGTTCGTATTATGACGTAATTGTTCAACAATTACGTCATAATACGAACTATTAGCAGCCGAGCTATTGTGAGAATCATTTTGTTTTTAGGCTATATGAGATTCAGCCTAATATTGGTCACATGCAATTCCAGTGTACTCCGCTTGTTTACATGGCCAGTGAATCCTGGCTGGAGTCTTCCCTGCGCCGTTCATCTAAACTCGGGCAGGAAGTGTTGGAAAAGGCAAAAAGACGGTCTGTTAGCAGCTCAAGTGCAAGACCAAGACCATCACCCATGTTCAATCACTATGAGAGGGGCTCAGAAGTGAGTAGACTCAATAAACATTTGTTAGGTCAACTAAATAAATAACGTCCGTGACACTAATTCTTTTTGTCCTGTGTTACAGAGGGACATTTCCCATTCAAACTTGGACCATGCTTTTGCTACAATAGTGGAGTACATGTCTGAAACTACGAGACAGTGCCAGGTGGAAAAATGCTTTATTCATTAATTCACTTTAACTCTGTTGAGATATGAATGAGAAGAAACAACCTGTGTTTCTTTAATAGAAGTTTTATAAGACTGTTCACCTGGCTCAGCCCAGTGAGCGAGAACACATCTGTCGCTACCATTCACAGCAGATGTTGAGGACCGCAGACCGGAAACAGAATGCTACTGCAGCCATCAAACGAGACATTGTAAGTACTGACCTTAGCACAAAAAAAAAAATTATACATTTTTCTTGTCATGTTGTGTGTGAACTGTGAAGGCATTGTACAAAAGTTGATTTTGAGCAGAAACGGATCATATTTTAACCAGGCCGTATTTGCTCTGCAAATCAGTGATTCATTTACATATTTTATTGAAGGGTTCATCAGAACCAGAGGATTTTCTTATTGAAGTGCCTCCAGGAACCTATTCCATCACGGCAGCAATGCAGGACACAAGGCCAGAGACGAAAACTGTCCACATCAACGCAGGAGAAAGCATGAGCCTTACATTCAACCTCTGAACTATGGGTGAAAATGAATGCCTTAATTGAGGACTTGCACTAAAATTTTAAAATGCACTGACTTTTCTTGATTTCTGCTTGAATGTTCATAAGTGTTATTGCTAATGCTCAGGAATATTTATTATTTTTTTTAAAGTAATCATGAGTTTATATTGAGGCACAGAAGCCATAATGAGATTATACAGCAAGACAAAAATTTACATTTAATTTTTACTTTCTTTATACCTCTTACAGATGTTGCATTTTAATAAACTTTTGCATGATTTTACATAATAGTATTTTCTATTAAATTACTACAAGGCCATAAGATGTTTGAATTAACAACAAATATCATCCCTGAAGAAAAAAAATCAGCAAAAGCTGACTGGCAATTCTCATAATACTTTGAACTTTGGCTGTGTTATATCAGTTTATTTGGCCTTGTGCTGATTGCTACAGATAGTGGTGATGGTGATGACTTCGATTCAGTTGATGCAAATATGTCCCTCATATTGACTCCTCGTTTTGGTGATTCACAAACCAGTTTAAATAAAGAGCTGTGATTGGTCATCATAGAGTTATCTGTAGAGCTCCCAGAATTCCCAGTGTCTCTTGGCCAAGAATGGGTTACATTTGAACATCTGATTGCTCTTCCTGAAATACCAAGAACACCCAGGCAATACAAATTCAATTTATTTTGAAAGACAAAAAAAATAAAAATAATTTCTGGCACTTGTATTTAGACCAAATGGTTCTAAATTATATGTCTGCCATACCATTAAAATGTTTGGGGTCTTAAGATTTTTCAAATGTTTTTGAAAGAAGCCTCTTAATACAGCTAAAATGCAGCTAAAACAGTAATATTGTGAAATATTATTACAATTTAAAATAACTGTTTTCTATTTGAATGTCTTTTAAAATGTAATTCCTGTAATGGCAATGCTGGATTGGTGCTCAAGAAATATTTCTTATTATTATCAGTGTTGAAAAAGGTTGTTTTATGATAAAAAAAAAAAGTCAGGGCTTAATAGAAAGAATTCAAAAGAACTGCATTTATTTGAAATGTAAATATTTTGTAAGATTATAAATGTCTTTACTGTAAATGTTGATCAATTTAATGCATCCTTTCTGAAAAAAGAAAAAAAAAACATACCCCAAATTTTTGAATGGTAGTGTATGCTCAAATAGACTATATGTCAGATCATGATCAGTATTTTTAATGTATTGTATTTGTCCATTTTGACTGCTATATTGTAAATATTTTGTCATTACCTGGTTGCCTGTGCTGTGGTTCTGCAGAACCGCTTTTCCAGTATCTCCAGGCTGGTCTGGACTCAGTTTGACTGTATGGCTTTCTCAGGCAGGAAATATCTGTGTTTATTGAGCGGCTCACCAGTCCTGACCCCAGAGGCCTGTGTTTTTCAGCTGCAGTATCCTCCTCATTCTCATCTGAGTCAGAGGTTGATGATGAGGAAGATGAGGGCACTTGTGTCTGTTGAGCGCTCCGTAGTTCTTTCAGTTGGAGATCAACTTTCCTTTCCAGCTCATCTCTCCTATGGTTGTTCAGTAGTGGAGGTGACATGAACATTGGCCAGCATCTCTTGACTGGACAGTGGATCAGTGGAATGGAGGACAGACTGTGGTGGTTGCACTGGTGACATGGCAACTCAAAACAGTTCATGGTGCTGCAGTGGGAAGCCCTGAAGCAACATGGCCTAGATGAATAATGCTGGAGGTCTTTGATTATTTGCTCATGGTGAGAGGCTGGAATCCGTACTGCAAGCTCTTTGGGGACATGAATTGTCATCCCGTTCCAGAAGAGAACCTGAAGTCCCAAAAGACCTTCATCACCTTTAATGAGATGACAGATCTGAGCAAAATTCAGTTATACAGATCACTCTTATGATGTAGTATTGGTTTAAAAATTTTAACTAAAAAAATCTTACTTTTTAGTGGATATCTTAGCTCCATACCGGAGACGACTCTTCCAGGCCCATATCTTCTCAGATCTTGCTCCCATGGTGCTAAAACGGTGTCCCCTGGTACTATACCGTGCCCATGTGCACTGGCAAGATTAACTATATCAGGCTGGCAGGTTGGTTGAACTGTATTTAATGTTTCCATAAATGTATTTCCTTTAGGTCCAAACTTATCAAACTCCACCATATAAAGATTTCCTCTGCCCTATAGAGACCGAAAGAAATGTTTAAAAAATGTTTAACAAGCTATGATTATACATCTGGTTCTTTTGAACTTTCTATTCATCAAAATTCTGAATAAAAAGTATAACATTTTTCACTCAAATATTAACTAGCACAACAGATTTCAACATTGATAATACATAATATTTCTTGAGCAAATCAGCATATTAGAATGATTTCTGAAGGATCATGTGACACTGAAGACTGGAGTATTGATGATAAAAAATGTATTACATTTTAAATATATTGAAATAGAAATCAGTTATTTTAAATAGATTTTAATTGATTAAATTCTACTGTTTTTGATTTTTAAATGCAGCCTTGTTAAACATAAGAGACTCATTTCAGAAACATAAAAAATCGTACAGACCCCAAAACTATTGACTGGTAGAGCATGTTCATAAAAAAAAAAAAATTCTCAGTACCTGATGTATGATTGTCCCCAGGTAATAAAAACCGTCTATCTCTTTCCTGGCTAAAACACGGCAGCCGGAAAACAGTTCAACACCTCGCATTACCCTTCCAGATACAAATGATACTGAACTAAAAGGATTCATAGGGGAACACCTGCAAAGATATATATTTCCCACAATATAATTATGTATTGTTTTTATTTCTTTCTCTCTTTTTAGTTAAAGTAGAAAGCATACCAGTATGGTGCAGAACAGACACAGCTTGCGCAGTTGTGGTATGGGACCTGATAGAAGTCCACTGAAGGCCTGGGATCCTCTGAGTATGATGGATTTTGAATCAAGTCATCGGTTGAATGCAACAGACTGAGCTGATATATTATAAAACATTAAATGGTGACAAATATCTGATTAACTAATAAACGATGGCTAGTATAAGTGGTGGTCAGTCTCCATACAAACATCTTACCTGGTCCACATTGCCAGCAGAGTTGAGAGACATCACGTAACAGCTTCCTCTAGTGGTGGAGGTGATGCACTGCAAGAAGTCTGATATGTCAGTGTTCATGGGTGTCTTGTCAGATATGTAAAATGTATGGACAGGGCGTGTCACCAGGGTTGATAATGAACCCAAGCATTGTGTGGGGTTGTCTGGGAGACCGCTGGTCACCAAATGGACAGACTGACAGGCAGGGTCAGAGAATGCTAAGGCCAGTGCTGTGTGGAGGTCTCTGCCAGGACTCGTCTGTAATGTGTGGATCCAGCTCAAGGCTTCATAGACTACATCAGGAGTGCAGGGCATCATGTGAGAAGACCATGGTGTTGCCTAGTGAAATATATATTAGTTTTTATGGAATATTGCAGTATTATAAATTATTTATCTGTGCAGTATGCACATCAATATTTTTTGTTTACTGGTGCAAGGGCGGGACAAATTGTCACTTACATGAGATCGAACAATATCAAACCACAACAATCTAATCATCCAATCAATTCCTGATGGATAGAATTACTATATGGATAGAATAGAGTCCCTAAAGGGAGATAATATGAGATGGCGGATAAATGTCACCACTTTTGCATTCTCTTGCAAATGTTTGCCGTTCCCCTGAGAAACTTTACATTTCCTCGCAAAAAAGTTTGCGAGGGATCACAAAGTTTCTCGAGGGAACGCAAAGGTTTTGCGAAGGAACGCAAAGTTTCTCAGGGAAACAAAGGTTCTTGGGGGAACACAGGTTTTGTGAGTGAACGCAAAGTCTCTCAGTGGAATGCAAAAGTTTTGCGAGCGAACACAAAGTTTCTCGGGGGAACGCAAAACATTTGCGAGAGCACGCAAAAGCATTGCTTATTATTTTTTCTTCCATCTCATATTTTTTTCCCACCACCATGTCCCTTTAGGGGCTCTGTACAAAATCAAGTCCAGCCCATTTTTCTTGTTCGAGAAGCTGTTTCTCTTGGATATACGTCACAAAAGGGAAGAAAAGACATGCTTCCGTTTCATGCTGACTTTAATAAACTTAACCGTTTAAGATTAAAATAATGATTAAATTACATTTAAAACAGTTACAAACTTGCAGAATCATCAATATGGAGACAGTAGCTTCATGGGCAATTATCATACACTTTAAAAACTCTTTTTATTTATTTATTTAGAATATATAAGTAACCTTTTGCAACGTGTTCATTGTAAACTTACCTTGTATGAAAAGCTGATAATGTTGAAGAGCGAGTCTCTGAGTGAAGCTTTAGTAATTAAGGTTTGGATGATAAGATTCTTCACTGATCCCAAAAAGCCATTCATTCCCACAGATGAGTCCAGAATAAAGGTGATATTTCTGTTTTTACCCATGAACAAGGGAAGGACACTTTGGCTGTGAGATACCTGAGATGACATTGTTTCTCGCATCAAATGATCTGCAACACAATTGAATTTGCTGTTAGTTGACTTAAAGGCCCATCATCTTTTGTTATAAGCAAAAGTAAAGATTTTTAGGATGGAAATACATATAAAAGCAATTAAAAAGTATTCATACCTTTCCTGACTCCAAGAACACAATTGCAATCTGTAGCAAGTTTTGTTCGAATAATCCACTGAACAAGGATCTCTGTCTCTACTGTGTACTGAGGTTGCCATAGTGAGCCACTGACCAGCCTAAAACTATTAGAATGTCATTACATCCATCTAGTGGTGACAGAGAGCATCTGATGTGCAAGTGGGAACATGGTCTATTTATGTCTGAAGGGAATAGGATCATTCTGGAGACTGGTGTTTCTCTAATCACCCAAGTCACATAAATAATAGAAAAAAAAAAGATTAAAACATGCAAGTTGTTGATATACAGACTACAGCCAATGCTTCTGAAATAAATGTAGTCAAACTTTACTAATTGTGGGTCACAGAGAACGAAAATGATGCTTAAAATGGTTGATTGGCTCTAGTTTTCAAGATATGCTATTGGGTCAGTAGCTATATATGACATATACGACAGTATAAACAGTTTTAAAGCTGTTTTGCTACATAATGGCAATGATTTGCCATCAATTCCAGTTGGTCATATGAAGGAAATGTGACAACATGAAACAACTTTTGAGGTGCATAAACTATAGCCAACATCAATGGCAAATTTGTGGCGATTTGAAGGTTGTTGCTCTCTTGCTTTCAGATTGGATAAACAAAGTTATACCACCCTTACACATGAAGCTGGGTCTTTTGGTCCTCAGATTCATGAACATCTGCGAGATGATGCATTTGACCAAACAATGTGTGGCAAGTAAAAGACAATAGATTAGTGGAAAACCTCAATTCATACAAAAGCCTTGGTTGGAACATGTCCCTAAAGTTAAATTTTTATCTAGATTTTTTCCCCATCGAACTGCGGAGCAGTGAGCGACGAGCACGGCATGCGATTTGACTAGGACATTGCAACAATAGAGAAATATCAGGGCAAATGGAGCCCATCAATGCTTGCAGACTATTGCTGGACAGTGACAAGAGATGCTCCATTTAATGAATACAAGAGATGAGCCAAGAAACACAGAGTATACACTGACTAGGACTAAACTATGTACTTTTTTTTTGTGTGTGTGTGTCTTTTGTTTCATAGTAAATTTGATTTATATAACCCTTTGTTGATTTTTAAAGTGTTATATTCTACACCATATAGCTACATGGAAGTAAAATGTAAAACTTAAATATCTTGGAAACAGTAGAAAAACACATTTAATGAAGCTGCAGTAGTAAAGATGAAACTGTTAAAAATGTGTTTGATGGCTTTGAGAGAAATGCCATTTGAGATCCTGCACCAGAGGGGGTCACCTGAACCTGATTTCAGAGCTATGACGCCCATCCCAATGAGAGACTCTCAATCCAAAAATAGATTATGTGCTGTAATCCTCTCTCCCACAGAGGCTGAAATGTGAAAAGGACACTGAGGTGAGAAAAGCTAATGAAAAATACATGTTTTAGAAAAAGGACCCAACTTTGACAGACTAAAATAGAAATGTTGAAAATGTAAAAAAGTAGCCCTTCGGACAGCACAGAGAAAACACTAGATTGATTTCTGAAGGATCATGTGACGAAGACTGGAGTAACCTGCTGAAAACTCAACTTTAACGTCACACTAATAACTATTAAATAGCATTTTAAAAGGTATTCTTATAGTTTAAAAGTTATTTTAAATTGTAATAACTCAAAATATTACTAATATTACTGTGTTTGCTGTATTTTTCATCAAACAAATGCATTATATATATATATATATATATATATATATATATATATATATATGAAGAGTTCAGATGCAAAAGCCTCTAAATGCCGTCTGAAATTTTCTTATAGAATGATCATTTTTATCAAGCTCGTATATTTAAATTCAATAATTTCACTTAAATGGCAATGAAGATTACCTATTCATTGTCATTTAAGTGAAATTACTGAACTTAAATATACAAGCTTGATAAAAATGATCATTCTATAAGAAAATTTCAGATGGCATTTAGAGGTTTTTGCATCTAAACTCTTCATATATATATATATATATATATATATATATATATATATATATATATATATATATATATATATATATATAAACAAACAAACATTATTGTGAATGCATTGAAAAGGCATTCAAAATGTTGCATAAAAAACTGAAACTAATACGACATAAAGATAAGCATGGTATGTCATGCTGATACAAAACTTCAATATTTTAAACTGGGTACTCCACGTTCTCCTTCAGACAAACTGATAAAAAGTGAAGCCTTTTCTACTGCACTGCATTGCCCATGCATCCTCACTCCGGCCATGACATAATGCAATTCAAAATGGCTACCAAGCCTTCTGTGTCACACTTTAAAAATGTGCTGTTATAACACCAATAAAACCACTGGTCAAGTTATGGCGTTCGAAGAAATGTACACAAAACCCGCGGCATCTATCCGCCAAATGAACATATCATGCCCAGACGCTGCTGTGCTAGATTTGCTTATTCACGCTTGAACAATAAACCCAACAGACCCGAATGGCGTCCCTAAGGTGCCCCTGAACGTGAATTTCTAGCAGCACGAGTTCGCATGAACTGGCGTTCAGCCAATGGGAGCGCGTCAACATCCTCCTTCAGCCAATCACATATACGTATTACGGATCAGTTGGAGGAATTCTGCCGTTATTCAGGTTCTGGGGTTGGATTTTCTACATAGCGTTTCCTGCCCTGGTGCATGGTGGTCGAACGAAGGGATTGTTGGAAAATTTTCGGAGGTTAGTATATAAATGTGTTTTTACCCAGTGTGCCTTATTTCCTCAGACGCCGCTTAGCCGGAAAGTGCGGCGGTGGAAGTGTGGTGGATGTCAAAGTGGGATGCAAAACGAAATAAAATAGTGAAAATGCATCGGAAGCGGTGTTTTATTTATTAAAGGCAGTTGGACGCAGGGTTGTAATCGGTTGCAACATTGTAACGTTCCGATTGTGATTGTCAAGTTCCCTCAGCAACGAACTCAATATGGGCTAACGGCTGTTTGTTTAAGTTTAAACGTCTTTATAAAGGACAGTATTGCTTTGCGCTAGTTTGGGAAATGGTATAGTTATATGAATCTCAACGGCGATTAGGTTATGTAAACGTTAGGAAACGGCCAAACTAAACCGCGAGCTTTATTGTAGCATATTTGCTAACATGTGAGTATGAGTTAGCATGACAGATGTCCCTGTCAACTAATAAAACTAAAAACTTGTGAGCAACTTTACCCGGGCTGCCTTTGCATTCCCGCCATTTTACGTAATTTACTAATTATTTTTGTACTCTTACGTGTTATTTACAAAGATATGTACGTAGCTATTTGGCTAAAATGGGCATTAGCAATGAAATGCCCGCGTTAGCACATACTTGAATTCGATACACGTGCATTAAACAACATTTTCATTCTTGCACAATTTGAGAAGTAGACTTTTTTGCAGAATACTAAGTAATAGATATTCTGCGCCAAGCCGTTTTAATATTCCATACAATAACTATTTTCTATTATTTATGTTACTAGTACATTTGTCAAATTAATATTTTTTTAAATATTACTCAAATAGTGTCAAGTAATGTTCCATTGTTACTGGTGTGGTGACAAATTACTCATTTTTGCCATTGAATCTTTCAGGGATCTGTCGATCACCTCTGACTAGTGTGTGTACATTAGTTGTTGCTGGAATCTATTCCAATTTTCCCAGCACTAATTGAATTAGACGCTAGAATGAACTATAAATTACTTGGGGAATAGTTGATATTTGAATAACAGATCTGTCACTACTTGATTAGTTGCTAGTATTTATAATACATTTATTTAATGATTCAATTAAGTATATTTAAAAAGTACTAGGACAAAAATAGATGCTGGTTTGCATAGTAAATGGAAATGCATAGTAAAATGATTTCTATAGAATGCAACATGAGCAAGTACAGTTCTGAACAATATAGTATGGTTGGGGTCATGTTCACTAACTTAGTTTTATTTAAATATGTAGAAATCTTTAAAAATTAGGTACACAAGCACAAAACCATGATGTATAAAAATGATATAAAAATGTAATATCCTTTAATTTTTTTCAATGTGTTTTTGCAGTTTGTAAACTAAATATTGCTAAATTATAATACATTTAGGGACAAAAAAATTTGTTCATGCACTGTCTAAATTTTGTAAAATGACAAGAGTACTTCAAAATCCACCATGACAATAAATCATCACAGGCCTTTGATTGCCTCTGGGTTTTAACACAAAATCATTGATGGTTGTTGGTTGGTTTGTACAGACTGATCATGCTCTTAGCCCAGGTGAATCGAGACACCCAGGGCATGGAGTTTCATAGCGTGGACGGGGACCCGCAGCAGGTCACCCTTTGTCTGACGGAGGCAGTAACAGTTGGAGGTGAGATAGATATGTATAAAATCTCTGCAACCGTATTATAATTTGTGGATCGTGCAATGTAGATCCATAATGGTCAACTGTTACCACACAGATGACAACATGGAGGGAATGGACACAGTGAGCTTGCAGGCGGTGACTTTGGTCGATGGCTCCACAGCATACATCCAACATAGCCCTAAAGGTACTGTAACTAAACATTAATGTGTATTTTTTGGCATGCATTAGCTAATTCAGTTCTTCTGATTGACCATTTCTATACAAAATGTCCTGTATTTCATTCAGCTTACAACAAACATTGTGTAGTTACAAAGCATGCACACATTTTCTTGCTCAATCACCATTCAAATCTTACAGCATATAATAGTTTCTTTCACAGAAAACAAATTAATGGAAGGACAAGTGATTCAACTGGAGGATGGATCTGCTGCTTATGTCCAGCACCTACCAATGTCTAAAACAGGTATTTCATAAGGATTTCATTCTAATGGATGCCAGCCCTATGATCAGTGACTGTCTAATTGCCCTGTTTTGATAAAACGCAGACTACTTCTGTTATTTTAAAGACCATACATTTGCCTTTATGCTTTAAAATTGATTTTTCAGGTGGAGAAGGATTGAGACTAGAAGATGGGCAAGCTGTGCAACTGGAGGATGGAACGACTGCTTACATTCATGCACCCAAAGGTCTGTCTCTGAAAAACTATCTACTACTGTGTATTGTGATTACGACATGTCACTTCTCAGACATTCTAAATCCGCATGTTGAAAACAACCTCCGACAGACGCCAATAGACTCCGACAAGGGTAACACACTGATCCAACAAAACCCGACGAAGTGTCTGTTGCCGTCTGTCGGTGAGGTGTGAATTGGCCTTTACAGACACCAGAAAAAAAATTCAGTTTAAATGTTTGATTCGTTATGATGAAATCAAGTAAGAAAATCTCCACGTTCAATCTTTTTAGAAACATATGATCAGGGCGGTTTACAGGCTGTTCAGCTGGAGGATGGCACCACTGCATATATTCAGCATATGCCTCCATCCAACACCATCTTGGCCATCCAGGCAGATGGTACTGTTGCAGACTTACAGACGGATGGGACTATTGACGCTGAGACCATTAGTGTGCTGGAGCAATACTCTACTAAGGTTAAGATCATTGCCCTGTCACTTATTCTGCATTCTTTTTATTTATTCTGTTTATATGGTTTAATTCACCAACTCTAACAGAAACAAACATGTATTGGAATGCTAAACCGATTTAAATTTGTATATGTATACTTTGTATGTGATGTGCCTTGTTACTCTTAAATTGTTTGTTAATTTAAAGAAAGCGTTTTATGCTTGTGTAATGTAACCACAAATCTTTTTTTTAAATGTGTGCCTTTTTGTAGATGGAGCCCACAGAATGTAGTACTGGGTTACTTGGTCGAGGAGACTCTGATGGCAGTGTGCATATGCAGGTACCGTCTCTATTTATCTATTTATTAAATGAGTAACTAATAAAATGAATGCTTTGCATGTTAATGAAGCTGTGCCCCACTTTGTGTACTCAGATTGTACTGCACGGTCAAGACAGCCGGTCATCTAGAATCCAGCATGTTGGGGAAAAGGCCTTCCGATGTGAACATGAGGGATGTGGAAAACTCTATACTACTGCTCACCATCTGAAGGTGAAATTGTGCAAGAGAGAAGATTTTCTAAAAGTTCAGATGTGCCCTTAGTCTCTGCTGTACTTTTTTAAATTCACTTCTTGACCATGTTGTTTTCTAAATACTTTTAGGTGCATGAAAGATCGCATACTGGGGATAAACCATACATTTGTGAACATATAGGTTGTGGCAAAAAGTTTGCAACAGGTAAAGATTGTTTCCACAAGCATGTTTCTATTGTCCTCCAATTTTTTTGTACAAGCATTTTATTTTTATTTTTCCGCTTTCTTCAGGGTATGGTCTCAAGAGTCACGTCAGAACACACACTGGAGAGAAACCGTATCGCTGTCAGGAACTTAACTGCCTCAAGTCTTTCAAAACCTCTGGAGACTTACAAAAACACACAAGAACACATACAGGTGGTTTTCATATTTACCTGGCCTGCGATAAGGGTTTCATCTGACTTATAAAATTATGTTGTCATAAAAATGTTGATAAATTGAAATTTTTGCTCTGTTTTGTTGTTGTTTAAATTGCATAACATTTCATTTTGTAGGAGAAAAACCTTTTAAATGTCCATTTGAAGGCTGTGGGAGATCTTTCACCACTTCCAACATTCGTAAAGTCCACATCCGTACTCACACTGGTGAGAGGCCTTACTACTGCTCCGAACCCAGCTGTGGAAGAGCCTTTGCAAGTGCCACCAATTACAAAAATCACATGAGGATCCACACAGGTACTTGTCTTGTCTGCTCTTAACTGCTTCCAACATATAAAAGTATCATTATTATGAAACCTGAAGACGCTTTGAGTTTGCATGGATTTATTTGTATAGAAATAAGGTATAATTTCAGACCATAAGCTCAAAAGTGTGTCTCATCATCTTCAGGTGAGAAGCCTTACGTCTGCACTGTTCCTGGCTGTGACAAGCGTTTCACTGAGTACTCCAGCCTGTACAAGCACCATGTGGTTCATACGCCTTGCAAACCCTACAACTGTAACCACTGCGGAAAGACGTATAAGCAGATTTCTACATTAGCCATGCATAAACGCACAGCGCACAATGACACAGAGCCAATCGAAGAGGAACAAGAAGCTTATTTTGAGCCTCCTGCAGGTCTGTTTACTTAAATCTCCAGTCACAAACAATGACTATATTTACATGTGCACCAATAATGTGATTATTTATAATAATCAGGATTATTACTTACTTAATGTGGTAAGATGTGTACATGACATTAGCAAACCGGTTTACTCCTGTTTACATGCAATTTTCATTATTCTGATTGTTCGCTAAGAATTGTGGTCATTTTAACCGCCATTATTTACATACCCCAACAAACTGTTACTGGCCACTGTTTTAATCTACTTGTGTCAAATGTAAAATATTTCTATGGATGTATTGGATTTTTTCTGTGACGGGCCTAAAAATGTTTAAATTTTTGTTTTCAATTATCAGTATACTGCATTATATTCATGTTGCGCAACATCATCGTCATCCATATATGTGACAAGCACATGCGCACTTAGGTCTAGGAGTGGAATAGATGCGATTAAAGTGTTGTTTACATGCCTTTTTATTGTGATTAAAATATTCATAATATTGTGTTCACATGAACGTTTTAAGTTCAATCACAGTATTGCCTAAATCTCATTAGAATCGCATAACGACGG
Source organism: Squalius cephalus (assembly GCF_949319135.1). Lineage (NCBI taxonomy): Eukaryota > Metazoa > Chordata > Actinopteri > Cypriniformes > Leuciscidae > Squalius > Squalius cephalus. Next base: position 9,354,235 of record NC_137127.1, on the reverse strand, counting down.
TGCATGTAAATGATAGTCAATGACCATATGATATTGATTAACTAACAATCTGAATTTTGAAATTGCACCTTTTTCAGAGGCCATTGACGAGCCTGGGTTAATGTACACTCCAACAGTGGTGGAAGATGACTCTGGGTCTGAGCAGGTGTCAGGATCAGAGATCATGGGACAACATCATGTGGCTCTCATATCTCAGGATGGCACACAACAGGTCAGTGATGATTTGCACTGTGTCTGCACCAGATGAGATCGTTGTTGTCGTGTCGCACCACAATAGCTAGAAGCTGTCAACAATGGACGCGACTAAGTGAACGTTGCAAATCCATTTGTTCTTTATGTCAGAAATAGCATAGGTGCTTGGAGTATGTAAGAAAAAGAACGGGACATCAGTTTGCTGTCAGGAATTTGTTGTCGCATCACACTGTGCCACTGGCTATAATAGGTCCTATTTGCTTTTGTCATGTCACGCCACTCGCGTCCAGTGTAAACAGTTGAAAAATGGAAAAGTAAAACATTTGTTGGTGTAGTAAAATCAATGTCAGGGCGGTGGATATGCAGTTATCTTCCAGGTAATTATTGTATTTTCCCTCTCAGGTTCTGTCTCAAGCAGATATGCAAGCTATGGGAGGCACGATTACGATGGTAACTCAAGAGGGAACCACCATAACCATCCCAGCACATGAAGCAATGCTTTCCTCAGGGGCACATTCTGTCACTATGGTGTCTGCAGACGATACAGAGGGACAGGTAGGTGATGTTACTAGCTGGTTTCCTACCTAGGGACTCCATTACTTTGCTAAATACACAAATAAGTTGATCTTATTTGTAAACTTTATTTGCATTTTAGGTGGCTATTGTGACGCCAGATCTATCTGCATACCATACAGAAGAAGGAGAGCTTGTGCAGGATCACGAACAGCATGTGGTTTCCTCAAGACCTCACCCAGTCACGCTGCTGGCTACCTCTAACGGCACACACATAGCTGTGCAGGTATAGAACATATACACACGCGTTATGGAATCTTACTCTCACAGACAGTGTTACATTAACACACAAAGTTAGGAGCGGTCACAAAGCTTAAATCATGTGTTTACTTTGCCTGTTAGTAAATAATAAAATCTGCAGTTAATGCTGTAAACCTTTAAGCCACTTTTAGGGTGGAAACATGCAATTATTTCCAAAAGACTGGTGGTTGTAACCTTTGAGGTTTGTAACCACCCTCCATTGAGAGTGTTTTTAGGATGTGTGTTAAAGATGTAGGCCTAGGTCACTCAACTAAATTAGTATTGTGGACAGTTCTGTAAGTCTAACGTTTGGAAGCATTTTAAATGAAATGCACAACGACCTCTCAGCATGATACAAGTAATTTTAAGATAAGCCAGATCAAATATATTTGATACAATACATGCATTTCTTTAAAAAAAAAATCTTTACACCAAAGTTTGAGTATTTATGTGCATAAATGTGATTAAAAATACATATTTTATGGATCCCTGAGAGAAAATTAGTGCTAAATTATGATTTTTAGTGATTTTTAAACTCGTACCCCTTTTTCCTCAGGCAAGGCTTAAGCCTAATCCTAGACTACAATGCACGTTTGAGCGGTTTTAACTGAACTGAATATATCAAAAAATATGTCAGTGCCTTTTTTTGTCTCAAGATGCACACCAGTAATGTTTTTTTAAGGCATATTTATAAAAGCTACTTAAATGTCCTAATTGAACTAAGGCCTAATCCTGGCTTAATCTAAGTCCTGTCTGTGAAACCAGGCCATAATCTTTTCTTTTTTTTTAAAAAATCCTGGCTTCCAAATAATGCTATTTAATGAAGCACCGATTCCAGCTCTTGGTGTGTAATAATAGCTGAAATCAGTAGCAGATAATGATCTAATAATTATGATTAGTGATTGTATCACTTGTCTTTTTTGCTCTAATGGAGAAATAACTGAGCAACCTAGTCCAATCAACCTTGTTGACTGGTTTGCCATTCACTCCTGATTAATGAGCCTTTATTGCCAACAAGGGGACAATCTGTCACTCTCTAGAAGAGGGGAGGGTCACTCTGTGTTTGGTGGGTGGTGCCATTGTGCATTGCAAGATGGACAATTTTGAAATGATTTGTTGTACTGCAATTGCAAACAGTTTTGTTGTATTAAATTGAATTTCAACTTTTCCCCCTCTCAGCTCAGTGATCAGCCCTCTCTAGAAGAAGCCATCAGAATAGCATCAAGAATACAGCAAGGAGAAACTCCCGGCATGGACGATTAACTCACATTGTATAACACGATGAACTAAACATCTCAAGGGTGTGTGTGTGTGTGTGTGTGTGTGTGTGTGTCTGTCTGCGTGTATGTAAGTCTGGGTATTGAAAACCTGTCAAGCATCATTGTTTTTTCTAATGGAGACATCATGAATGCAATATATCAAGAAGATATTTTTGTGTGGATATGTACATAACTGTTTTAAAAGTAGAGTTTTTCTGTATATATTTGATTATGCTATTTTTTTGCAAACTGTTAAGAAAAGGTCTACAAATATATTGAAGAAATTTTTTTCATTGTAATGTTTTCTTTGACATCATACAGTTAAATGTTTACAGACTTGAGTCTTTCAGCTTAAAAAGGAAACAACTGGTGGAACAAAAGTTGTCATGAACAATACTGGAAATTCCCATTAATATGGTGTGCAAAACATCATTAGCCAAACATGCTATTAAAGTGATTGCTATTGTTAACTGATTGCCAGTGAATTCCACTGGAGAAGCTCTGCCATAAAAAGAAAACAATGTGGCTAATTTACACCGCCATAAAAACACAATAATGATTAATTGTGTTAATAATAAACACAATGATTAATTTAATCAAATATAATGTCATGCAATTAATGTAACATGCTCCTGTGTGTTACCTAGAACGGAAGACAATGTGCCATAGTGAAAGCTCACTAAAACATTCGTCTGATCAACTCCATGATCAAACGAGACCATTTTCGAAGATGAAAGAAGAGCATTCGCGCCAAATTGAGGTCACAGTTAGTAGGCATTTCAGGGGAGGGGCTTACTGACGTAGCACTTACAGAACCTCCTATCTTTTAAACTTTGGAAGTCGGCGCTCATTGGTGTGTATCACGTCACATGACCAACGGTCGCGGGAAGGCTTTGACCACGCGTGTTGGTGGGAGGAGTAGCTCACCATTCAAACTAGTTTTGTAAACATTATTGTGTTAAACGATACTATTTTGGGTGTTTTGACATGTTTTGAGAAGATTACCTTTTAATTCGGCGTCTTAAATATCGCGTAATTACTTTTAGGAATTAATTTTTTCTAGTTCTTTCTAATTCAGTTGGAAGTTTGTGGAGCAGCCATTTTTTCAGTCGAAACTCCGCCGTGGACGCTTGTTTTATACGACTTCAACGTCGTTATCAGCTTCCATATGCGTCTAAACTGAACTTGTTTGGACTTGTCACGGAGATATCAGTCGGCAAAAGGAGATATTTTCTCGGACAATCTGTAGCAGTTTTCCACCTGGAACATCGCATCGCCGTTTTTGGGACTGTTCATCAGCGCTTCGGTTGTTGCATTGCACGAGCAGTATTAGATATGTTTATCTAAATTACATAATCTCTGCCTGATTTTCCAGCCGTTTGGGCTGGTTTTTATTCTCTTACACAACTTGCGTTGTGTGTGTTTTTTAAGTTTGATCTTTTTACATAAACTGAACATTTGCCTGGAAAGATGAGTTTCGGCCCACGGAGGCACGGCAAGTCTCCAAATATTAAACCCGTGCGCCAAAAGTTGCAGTTTTCGGCAAGTGATGGTGAAGAGGACAGTATCGAAGATGCAAACAACAGCACCGGGGCCGAGTCTGGCTTCACGGAGCTGGACTCCCCGCTATCCGTGCGGCGCAGCGGCGATAAGAGGCCGGAGGACCTGGGCAGCAGCAGCCCGCTTAGCCGAACCAGAGACGACGACGAGTCCTGGGATGAGGAGGGATTTGGCTCACCGTCTCGCGCGAAACAAACTTTTTACATGAAAGGCTCTCCATCGCCAAGGAAAAGTCCCCAGGCTTACGACAGTTCACCTGAGAGGAGTTACATTCATGATGACATGGAAGGATCCAGCTCCCCTGTCCCGGACTGTCCTGATACACCACCCCATAAAACCTTCAGAAAACTCCGTCTGTTTGATACCCCTCACACCCCAAAGGTTTGTTTTCATGTTACTTTTTTATTTATTTATTTTTAGCATCGGTTTTTATTCAAATTCTTAACGCGAGAGAACATTTTGTTGTTTACATTTGTATAAGTATTTCTCCTCTGTCATTGTTAATATTCAAAAAGCAAATTAAGCAACGTTAGTTATGATTTGAAAAAAACAAACAAAAAAACAACAACAACAGTCCAGCCTTTACAAGGTGGATGAGTTCACCTTGTGACACAGATATTGGACTTGCTGTACAAAGTTGCGTAACCGCTTGAGTGAATCAGTCTATTGATACTAGCACATCATTACATCATTTTAAAAATGTGCAGTGTTCCTCCCCTGTTTTTCTTTTTGACTCTGTCGGTTTGTTTTGAAATTTACTGAGCTGTAGTCTTTGCTTTAGGAATGTGGTTTAAATGCGTTTTAAATGAGTATTATGTATGCATCTACAGAGCTTGTTGTCGAGGGCCAGGACGATGGGATCGACGAACCGGAGAGTCGCCCTGTTCAAGAATGTGGATTCCTCGAGCAAAGCCTGTCTGGACGGAAGACGAAACCAGACACCTCTAGTAAACATCAACCCCTTCACCCCGGACTCCATTCTGGTGCAGTCCTCGACACTACAAAGAAACAACAGGAAACGATCACACTGGAATGAGTATGTTGATCATAATTAACTTTAATGTCTCTTCTAGCTTTTACTCGTTTTTATTTTTATTAGTTAACCCTCCAGGTGGTTTCTGCCTGCTGTGAAGTAACGTTAGTTTTAATTGAATGATAGACTATGCCCATACTGGACAGGTGTGGCACAGGTTGCAGGGCCGTTCGTTAAATCCGTTTACTAATTCTGTTACAAGACAAAAAGTTGGCGAGGAACCAGCTCCTCGTGTTCGCTCATCTACACGCCATGTGCTTAGTCAGGCCTCTCTGCTGCCTCCTAGCGTGCTAATAATGTCTTTTCATTCTGTAGCTCCTGTGGAGAGGACATGGATGCAAGTGACGCTGAAATAGAAGAGGAGCTGATTCCGCCCCCAAAGGTAATTTTTTTTATTAATTATAGCTGTGAGTTATTTGGAGTTATACTCTTAAATACTTTGCTTTTTATCCAGTGAAGCACAGAAATACATTTAGGCAGAAACTGATTTTAAAATGAAAAGTCCCTGTGAGCTGGTAGTTGCAACCGACTTTACTTCAGTGTTGTGATGTATTTCCAAGTGAACTGGAATATTGAATAGAAGGCGGGGTTTTACTTTAGCACACCTCCTCTCCATCCCTCGCTCATAGCAGACTGGCAGTTGGAGGGGAGTGGTTAAGGATATTTGACCCACTGGCATCATCTGAGAAGGAACGATTTTTTTTCTTCAGATTTTGAATATAGATTACCGTGGCAGTTTTTTCTGTGTGTTAATGTTACGGATTAATTGTTCACCACAAGACTGTCTGCTAACAAAGTAAATGGGGTCAATTTTGATTTCAGGATGACTTTAAACTTAGGACTTTTCATTTTCTCTTTGTTAAAGATCCTCTTACTGGATTTTAAAGTAACAGTTTCTGGTCAGTTTCAGTCTGGATTTTCAACAATAACACTTTTGGCCGAGAACAATAACACTTTTTTTTTTTTTTTTTTTTTTTTTGGGTGCATCCCTACTTTAATCCATGAATATCTAGTTAGTTAAGTACTGCTGTATTTTTTTCTGTCCTAATAAAAACTGATTTTCCCACAGAGGATCACAATGATGGAGAATAACATGATGTCCAGATATGCTTCTGAATTCCATGAGCTGGAGAAGATTGGCTCTGGGGAGTTTGGTTCTGTTTTCAAATGCGTCAAGAGGTTGGACGGGTGTATCTATGCAATCAAACGTTCTAAAAAACCCCTGGCAGGCTCTGTGGATGAGTAAGTGGTCCTTTTATGAATGCGTTTTCAACAACACTGACTATATTGAATGGAGGTTCTTATTGTTTTCTAATTATTGCTTTGAATTCTCTCCCAATAGGCAAAATGCACTTCGTGAGGTATATGCACATGCAGTTCTTGGACAGCACCCCCATGTTGTGAGGTATTACTCTGCTTGGGCAGAAGATGACCACATGCTGATTCAGAATGAGTACTGCAATGGTGGAACCCTGTCTGATGTCATCGCTGAGAACAACCGACGCATACAGTTCCTGTCTGAGCTGGAGTTGAAGGATCTGCTACTGCAAGTCTCTCGTGGACTCAAGTACATTCACTCTACAGCACTTGTTCACATGGATATCAAGCCAAGTATGTATTTGATCACTACAGCCTTAAATATCTTGTTGATGCATTAAGTTGTCATTTAATTATAAGGCTTTAATTTTGAATTTTTTTTTTTTTTTTTTTTCAGGCAATATATTCATTTCACGCAAACCTGTTCCAAGTGTAGAGGAATTTGAAGATGAAGAAGATGGTCCCACCACAAGTGTGGTGTACAAAATAGGTAAGATGCTGAAATTACATGCCCAAATGATTGTTTAATACAGACATGACTTAATAAAGTGGACAAGATTTTGACAATCTCTTCTGTATCAGGTGATCTTGGTCATGTTACAACGGTTACCAATCCACAAGTTGAAGAAGGTGACAGCAGATTCCTGGCAAACGAAGTTCTTCAGGAGGTGAACACTTTTTTTTTTCTTTTCTTTTTTATTATTCTTAAGAATTCCTGGCAGCAGGTCACAATCTTCTGTGAAATATCATGTACTAATTTAGCTGTTCTTACCCACAGGACTACAGTAACCTGAAAAAGGCAGACATATTTGCCCTTGCTCTGACTGTAGTCAGTGCCTCTGGAGCAGAGCCCCTTCCCACCAATGGAGAAAAGTGGCACAAAATCCGACAAGGCATTCTGCCCCATATTCCACAAGTGCTTTCTCAGGAATTTATAAGCTTGTTGAAGGTAAGGTTTCTTCTATATATTAGTCCTAAAAATAAGTCATTCTAAAAAACTAAATCTGTAGTGCTTTTATTTATTTATTTATTTATTTATTTTGGCAGAACTGTTGAATTGGGTCTTGAATGTTTGTTTAAAATGTATATATCCTCCTGACAGCTTATGATCCATCCTGACCCAACACGGCGACCCTCAACCACTGACCTAGTCAGACATCCCGTTCTTCTGACTGCTTCCAGAATGAGTGCTGACCAGCTGCGTGTAGAGCTCAACGCTGAGAAATTCAAGAACGCACTTTTGCAGAAGTATGTGAGATATTCTTTCATTTAAAAAAATTCCGGGCTACATTAAGAAGTCTTTCACTTGTTATAAACATACTAAATCCTACTGGTGGAAACTGTACTTCTTTGGATTTAATTAATTTTCATTTTTTGTTTCTCAGGGAGTTAAAGAAAGCTCAGATGGCAAAGGCTGCAGCAGAGGAGAGGGTTCTGTCCACGGATCGCGTTCTTACACGTTCCACAGTCCAATCCAGCTCGAGAGCTTCTCGACTCATCGGAAAGAAGATGAACCGCTCTGTTAGCCTCACAATTTACTGAACTGAACTCCAGACAAAGGAGATGACCAATCCTGAGTGAGAACTACAGTGGTGCTTATGAAAGATTGTGCACACAGACAGTTTTGTCTGTAGCCAGAAGGATGACACAAACTGTCCTGTGACTTATAGTGCTTACACTGTTTGACACAAGTACCATGGTCTATACTGAAGCTTGGGTCCTTCTGCATTGTTTTGGCAATAGCCTTTGAATATGTAATGCAGATCTGCCTTACCAATTAGGTTTGCCATTTCAAAATCTCTTGACAGAATTGCCTTATAATGGACACATTTTTAGTATAGATCTGTCTTCCTAATCCTTGCTTTAAGTTCCATAGGTAAGAGTCTAAATGGTCTCCCTGCACTTGCTTTCTCAAAGCTGCAGCGTTGCTCTTTACCAAATTGGAGATGTGTGCCCCTATTGAGCCCTGATATGTGAATGTACCAGATCGAAGATTTGTGCACCTTACTGCCTGTGAAAAATGCCTGTTTGGCCACAGAACTTGGGGGTTGAGTTAGATTGCCATTAAAATGAGCACTTTGGAGGCAATGGTGAGCTTGCCACAGAAAGCCTGCTGCTATTCATGTTCGTCTGTATCCTGTTAGGGTTGGAAGATGTTTTTTTTTTTCTTCTTTAAATAACTTCTAAATCATTTTATCCTTTCAAACAAGCAATATTTCATAATATCATCATCATTAAAGTGTTTGTGCTCCGGTGACCTTTTTTTTGCAGATTACATTCATCCGTTTCTTTGCTTTGTTCAATCTAGTCAAATCTTGAATTTAACCATGTGACAAATGTATGCTTAAAACTGGAAGCAAATGATTTAAATGTACATATGCCATTCAAATCTCCAACCCTATTTTTGTAGCATTAAAACAATCTGTCCAGTTCATCTTATGTCTTTAGTTAATAATGTATAGTTTTGACTTATGTGCTACATAAACTACATTGATAGGGTACTGTTTAGATACTTTGGTCTTGTTAATCCTCAAAACTTCATTTTGTCTGTAAATATGTTCATTTTAATAAACTGTTTTCACCTAAATGCGATTAGTTTGCTTTATTTGAACTTTAACAGTTAAATAACATTTGAAACAATGTTTGTAATTAAACCTTCACATTATGAAGGCGCTAGAACAGGCAACTTACCGTTTCTATGGTTACGTTCCGGCGAACCCAACTGCCTTTCGTGAGTCTCGCATTTTGCGGGTACTAAAATGTTTGGAAATGTCGAAACATTATGTAAAAAAAAAAAAAGAAGAATTGTGAGAGATTCATAATTATCACTCTGGCTAATGACTATTGATGTCATACATTCCTGGAAATCTTTCAGCAGCATGCGCTCATCGCTGAGTGGTGCTCTAACTACGAGTTGTGTAGTTCCAGTTCTAAGGTCATGTGACCGCTCTATTGTAAAACCTCATGAGAAAACAGTTCACATCAAGAGCGACGCCAGACAGTAGTCGGGAAACACTACCTCTGAAAATGGGACTAAGGGACGAACTTCTCAAGGCAATATGGCATGCATTCACAGCCCTGGATGTGGATAAAAGTGGGAAAGTGTCTAAGTCACAGTTAAAGGTTTGTTTTTGCCTTTGAATTAACGGTCTTGTTCTTTTAAGTTTGGGCACTGGAGTGTAACAGTTGTTTCAATGGTTCAGTGCGGGAAATTCTTAGTGTCTAAGGACGCGTGAATCATAGGCGCACTGACTGTAAATGTAACAATGTTTCATGTGAAGTTTTCTTTAGAATTTCAAACTCTAGTTTGTTTCAAAACTTCACAACGTTATAAAGTAGCCTACTCTTGGACAGAGAGTGCTGTTTCAGAGGTCTGTGTGTTACAGATGAGGTATTAGATAATATACAAATGCAGCCTGATTATTTAAACACTTTTAGTTATTTTCTAATCGCTCCCAAAACGTTGACTTTGTTACAGACCTCTAAAACTGTATCCAATATTTAAAAACATTCAGATGAAATGGAAGAGTTATGAAAATTAATTAAGGTAATTATATCAACATTTTGTCCAACATGAGTGCTACTATGAATTCGGCTAAAAAAAAACACTATGCCTACTTCATAAGTCTTTAAGCACTGATTTAGATAACTATTATTGAATATGAATTTCCATTATTGAATTCTTATTGGATATGTTTTGGTGTTAATCTCAGTGGTGCCTTGCAGGTGCTTTCCCATAACCTCTGCACAGTGATGAAGATCCCTCATGATCCTGTAGCTCTAGAGGAACACTTTAGAGATGATGATGAAGGTCCTGTTTCCAATCAGGGATACATGCCCTACCTGAACAAATTCATTCTGGACAAGGTAAGCACTTCTGAGTGGAAAAAATGTCTGGATTTCCCACATGTGGACATTTTAGATCTTAGTTTTTCTCTAGATAAAATATATGTTGACTGTACAGACAAATAATGCTTTTGAGGGCCATTCTTATTCCAAACAGCATGCAGGTTTTTCATGCTGAGCCATGCACTTTATCATAAATGCTGTAATTCTTTTATGGATGTTCATTTTCTTATGTGAAAATTTGTCATCTTCATGGAACACGTACCTCAATTTGACTAAAACAACTAGTGCCTTTAAAGTAAATGTTAGATAAAGTAATGAAAGGCATCCAAGCATGATAATTTGAGTTTCATTTTGCAAGAGAAATGATGTTGAAAGTAACATGGAAGAATTGCTGTCTTTGTAATTTCTCATTTTCTTGTGTAAAAGGAAACAGAAGGAGGGAAGAGATTTCTCAATGCACCACAAAGCAGTTTAATTCTGGTGTTTAGGCAAGATTTGTTGTTGAAAAAGGTATCATAAGCAACATTGAATTTTAATGCCTAAAATTCCTAGAGTGGAAAGGCAAATTATACCCTTTGCCTATTTTATGTTTGTCTGAGGTCTCATGTTTAACAAACTTTGGGGCATTTACATCACTAGCCACGTATTGTCAGCTTTTTCTGGTCACACTTCTGCCTCTAATTGTATAGTTGTATGACTGACCAAATACTCACTCCACCCTGCTGCAAAGAGACCCGCCTTTCCCCTTTCCCCGCGTTCCATTCTGATTCTCAGCCAAGTAATTTAACTTGTGGTCAGTGGTAGAAAACAAGTTACAGTGCTTCACTTTTACACTCATACATTCACACACTACACACACAGTCATGGCCTTCTGTCAGTACACAAACAGCTTAGTCACACATCTTAATTCTCATTGCAAGACTATGTATGATTGTGTGATTATTATTTATTTTTTTGTGGGTAAATTATGCCCGACATCTTTCATAGCCTTTCAGCTCTTTTGATTCCAGAAATGCATTGTCTGTTACATGCTCCGATGTCAAATGAGGAACAAAAGAGCGCAAACCAACACAAGACCAAAATAGACTGACGCTATATCAAAATGGTCTAGTGCTGTGTGACCCACTTCTAATACGTAGTGTGCTGTGGCCACAATATCAAAATGTTTTTGTTGCTCAGCTATGTTTTACTTGAGATGATAGTTAGATGATGCTCAAAAACTTGACTAAATGACAGGAAACATGTGCTACCTTTCAAAAGTTTGGGATTTAGTAATATTAATTAATATGTTTTTCAGCAATAATAATTTAAATTGATTTTAAAAAGTCACAGTCAAGATTGTTACAAATAAATGCTTTTGAACTTTCTTATTCACAAAAAATATTAAGCAGAACAACTGTTAATATTAAAATAGACCACAGCCATTTTAAATTCTTATGTTTTACAATATAATTTTTTTTAATAATTATTATTACTGTAATTATAAAATGCAGCCTTGGAGATCCACTAAAGTGTATAATTGACCATTGTCCCAGGCAAATGATTTTCTACATGTGCTAGTTTAATGTATTTTAGATTACTGTCTTTCACCTCACATAATAAAATACTTTGTAAAGTAAAAATGAATACTTTATGCCCATTCCAGTAGCTGTTTAAAGTGAGATAATCTACGTGCAATTGGTTTTTATTCCTTACTTCTTTGTTATATTAAAGTTGTTGACCATATTGTTGAAGTTAGTTGACACTGTTTTGTGAACTTCTAGTTCACAATATTCAGTTTGTGACATTATTACAGGTCAAATATACATGTAAATCTTCTATAGTTAGAAATATTCACTCAAAGAACTGATTGCAGTGACTAGTTTTCAGCTGTAGCCGTCTTGCTCATCCCAAACACTTTATACAGTCAGAGAAACCATAAAGCAGTTATTCACAGGCGTGATCAAGTCTATTTATGAATGTGATGGAGCCCAAGCTCCACTGAATACAAATGAACAGCTTCATCTGGAGAAGAACAGAGGCTCCACTGGCCTCTCAGGTCTCCACAAGGCCCCTATTGTGAGGCTCCCGGAGAAAGCAGGGGCGCGATGGGAGGTGTGCGTGTAAGCGAGGGATCAAATCTGGCACATATATTAGTAAAGAGGAGCTGCCATTTCAAAACAAACAGACTTACACCACTGCAAGTGAGACGGCGCTTGAGTTTACAGTGGATTACAGTGACACGGTGTTTAATGGGAGTTGTCTGGTCTCTTTTGTTGCAAACATTACTCCACAAGGACTCGAGTTTAAATAGTGTAGGGCTATAATAGGTCAGCATTTCAGCATCTTCTTGTCGTTTAGTTTTAACGTATGAATTCATAATTAGATCTTAATTTAGACATGATAGGAAGTCCAGCATGTCAACTGTAGTTTCAAGTTATGTAATTCGTATATTTGCTGGGCTTATTTTTTGATTCTGCTGAAGGGATTGAAATTAGATTTTTTTTCTTCCTTTGGAGCTAAAAAGATAATCATGTTAAAGACAAAACATGCAACATTTGCGAACAACAGCTGTTAAAATGTTGTAGATATTTGTTGCGCTGTTATTGTGCTGCTGACCTGGGGTTTCCCAAAGCCAACTATGGTCTCAAGTTACGTAGTTACCAATAGAGTTCAATGCAACCAAAGTTGGCTAACGGTGCCCAGGTTATTTCTTTTCAATTATTCGTATTTTATCTTTTCTTATTATTTGTCAATAATGTATATAGGCCTTATTTATATGTTGTAGGTTTATATTGAATAATGACTGTAATATGTTCCAGAGTAGACTAGCTTTCATTAGCTTTTGTCAGACTTGTGTTCAATAAACATTTTGCCCTATCATTTAAAGGCATAACTACTTTTGTTTAATTAAGTTTGTTAGTTTTTTTTAAGAACATGACGTCACCGTTTTTACAAATTCGCGTTTTTGCAGTTTACATGTCACGGAGACAATAGAGGGGTGCAGGTATGACGTCAGGATCTGGACGTCTAATTCGCCACTGGTTCCTCTGGGGTTTTATAATGGGGTTTTTGGTGGGTTTTTTTTTGTGTAAAATAAAGCCCTGTTGTAAACATAACTTGACCATACTTTGACATTGTGTTCTACAGCATAAATTACACACACACATAGTGAAAACACGCATTTTGAAGCAGTTATGTTCATTTTTGAAAACATACGTTTTTAATAAGTAAGTAACTGAGAGTAACTGACAGCTTGGGGTGGTGTGAGTGTGTGCAGTGTGCGTTGTAGAATAAAACGTCAAGTCAGGTCACCTTTAATGATATAGCACTTTATACAATACAGATTGTTTCAAAGCAGCTTAACCGGGATAACAGGAAAATTATTCATTTCATCTGTTGTTCAGTTGAAGTCAGTTCAGCGTTGATTCAGTTCTGTTGTAAAGATCATCAATTATTAATTTAGTTCATTTCATCTATAAAGCAGTTCTGCAAAAAAATTACGTCATTCTCCAGCACAGATCAGTTCTCATACAACAGCGTTAGTACAGTCAGATCAATAGTATTGTTGAATATTAACCCCTGGTTTCACAGACAGGGCTTAAGACTAGTCCTAGACTAAAATGTAAGTCTGAGCTGTTTCCACTGAAATAAACTTGCACTGACTGATCTTAAAAATATATCAGTGCCTTTTTAGTTTTAAGATGCACATCGGTAATGTTTTTTTCTAAGCATGTTTATAAAAATTACTTAAATGTCCTAATTGATCTATGGTCTAATCCTGGCTTAGTCTAAGCCCTGTCTGTGAAACCGGGCCTAAGTGTCCCAGACTAAGCAAGCCAGAGGCGACAGTGCCAAGGAACCCAAACTCCATCAGGCGACAGAATGGAGAAAAAAACCTTGGGAGAAACCAGGCTCAGTCGGGGGGCCAGTTCTCCTCAGGCCAACAAACGAACACGGTGTGATTGTGATTAATCACAAGTCAATTCAGATTGGGATCGGTAGCATTCAAATATTCATCCAGTTCCTTTTGCTTGAGGATTGGATTCATCAGGCCAGTATGGAGCCAAAGCTGGCCATGGGGTCTGTGCGAGGACCTGTCTGGTTCTTGTGGTCTCTGCTGAGGATCTGTGCCGATGGCTGTCATTTTGACGAGGCCTTCACAGGGGATTTTCTTGTAGACCCGGTCTCTGCTGACATTCAGGGGTGCGTTTTGGTTGTGTCTAATTGCAGGTCCACCATCTGATCTGGATTTCAACCGGATCAGACTGACTACGGTAACCTTGGGATAAGGATGAGACATACAGACTAATATAAGCATAGATGCCATTCGTCTTACGATGTAACAAGTACATCGGGTGTAATAGGAAGTGTTCCCTGTTCTGGTTGACCAAATTTATGCAGGTTAACAATAATTTAACTGATTTGAATAATATAAATTGATCATGTGTTGTATGCCATGGTAAAGAGATGTGTTTTTAGTTTAGATTTACACTGACAGAGTGTGTCTGCTTCCTGAACAAGACTAGGAAGACTATTCCAGAGTTTGGGTGCTAAATAGGAAACGGTTCTACCAGTTTATTTTGGTATTATTAGGCAGTGGATGTGAAGGACTATAATGCATTAAGAGCTTGCTCAAGTACTGAGATAAACCATTTAGTGCTTTGTAAATAATTAGCAAGATTTTAAAATGTACGAGATGTGTTATAGGGAGCCAATGATGTGTTGACACAACTTGGGTAATGTGGTCATACTTCCTGGTTCTAGTAAGAACTCTATCTGCTGCGTTTTGGAGCAACTGGAGTTTTTTTTTTTTTTTTTAAGCGTGCAGAGCAACCACCCAGAGCATTACAATAATCTAGCCTTGAGGCCATGAACGCATGAACTAACTGTTCCGCATTTGTTATTGAAAGCATTTGTCTTTATTTAGATATGAAGGAACCAGCAGCGAATTAGAATGAAGGGTTCTGACATCATACCTGCACCACTCTATAACAGCCTTGTTTTCAAAAACTTGCACTTTGTAACACATTTTCAAAAGTTTGTGTTTTCAGGCCCCCAAAATGCTGTCGTCATGTAAATGAATGGCCAAAACTAGTTTTTAGTTTTTAGTTGAAAACGCTGTCGTGTTAACGGCCCAAAGCTTGCTTTGCTAAAATGTTTTGCAGTTTTCCTAACAGAATGTTTCAGATGCACTATTCAGATGGGCACTGGTTGCAAACTGTGCCCAGAATTCTCCAAAAGTATCCATGGGAACTCTAGTTAAGTACTGAGGGGAAAACATGTCTTATTTGCAGTGTTGTGTGTGCTTTGAATAGGTTTCAGGCCTTCTTTGCACTTGTAAACCAGATTCAGGACATTTTGTTCATTCTGATCTGTACATCAAATCTGCTTAGAGTTGAACCTATCTAACACTTTATTCTGCCCATTTTTTTTTTTTTTTTTGCATTTTCAGTTCCATAAGGTCTCATGAGGACTTTTTTCCCCCTGCAGGTCCAGGACAACTTTGACCGAATGGATTTTAACAGGATGTGTTGGACACTGTGTGCCAGAAAAAATCTAAACAGAAACCACCTTCTTATCTCAGATGATGATGCATTTAAGATCTGGTGCATTTTCAACTTCCTGTCTGAGGATAAATATCCGTTGGTCATGGTCGCTGAGGAGGTGAGAATGATAATTATATTTTTGCTAAATTCCGAAACAAAATTGTCTAAAAACAGGGTTTCCACACCTTTTGACCAATTATTTTCATGACTTTTTACGTCGTTTGTGATCACTGGAGAAAGATTTTTATAAATAATAGTTTAATTTCACACAAAGAGCAGTTGCATTCTGACAAAAATATTTAGGAGCTTAATAACAATTTGTATTCAACAATTTTAACAATTTTTAATTTTCCTGACTTTTCCAGGCATTCAAATCATAATTCCCCAATATTCCTGAATGTTTTGGGGAAAATACAGTACACAGTTTATTCTCTGGTACTTCTGTTTTATAAAACTTCTGTTCTCCCATTCTGGTTATGATTGCGATCAGTCTGTAAGAAGGAAGTTGTCAGCATGTCACTGTCATATCTGTGATATTTTAATAAAGAGGGAACTATATCAGTATCATTATACATCATTATACAGTATATATAAATACAGTTACTGAATGTGCCAAAGAAAACTCAAACTTCATCATCTTATTCACACATCTTACTCATCACCTTACTAAAAAACGTGCATTTGTTTTAGGCCCACAAAAGTACCTTTCCGTTTCTACATATTTTATTGAAGTATTAAAAAAAAAGTATTGATATAATTATGTGTTTGTTCTCAGATAGAGTACTTCCTTCGTAAGCTAACGGATACCATGGGTGGCAGCTGGATCGAAGAAAGATTTGAAGAGTACAAGCTCCAGCTGAGCAGCAAGCACCAGAGTCTGATCGTGTGGGAGATGATCGAGTTGGTGGGTATGGGTCACTTCAGTAAGGGCATGGACCGCCAGACTCTCTCCATGGGCATTAATGAAGTGTTCCAGGAACTTATTCTGGATGTGCTCAAACAGGTAAGGAGGAGTATGGCTCCAGTAGAATATAAACTGTATACACATTACACATACATACTGGGTCCAAAATGTACCTTTTGACATAACTTCCATTGGCCTTAGAATTGAGAAAATCTGCTGGCCATAAATATTTCTAATTGGCTATCAAACTATGAAAATTGTATTATTTGGCTATTTTTTCCTTTCATATTTTTGACAAAAATGTTGTGTCACCCGCAGCATATGAGATGAGCTAGGGTTCATCTTTCAGGGAACTGGCACCTGTTATGGAGAAAAACATTTTAAATACAATTTTCACTGAGGTAAAAGTTGTTAGGAGACAAGTTTCTTTAGTAAATGGTTTGTTTTGCATCATGTCATCATTCGATCATGTATTATATATTTTAATTTGATATATAATGCCATCTTTCCTAATAAGGTTACCAGTCAATTTTCATCTTATTTGGCATTTGGCAGGTGTTAATTTTGGATCCAAAATAATTTAATTATTATATTATAGACAGTTGTGCTCATACCCTTTGAAGGATCTGTTTGATGTACAAATCAAATCAATTTTTATCCAGACATCAATAGCTGTATTACTATCAGTGAGACTGACCTTTATTCATAAAAAAGATGCCACTAAACAAGTATTTGAAATATACCGTATGTTGTTTCTACATTAATTAGGAGATTAACTGTGAAATCATTACATTATAAAATAAATAAACTAGATATAAACCTACAAAAATGTATGTGTTTTTAATCACGATTAATCACACATTTTTTTTTTCTTTTTTGAATCAATTAACAGCACAAAAAAAAAAAAAAAAAAAAAATATAATAATAATAATAATAATAATAATTAAAGCTGCAAGCAGCGATGAAAAGGGCCCTCGCACCCCTGCCACCGCCACCCGGCACCTTTAGGAAAGGCCTTAAGATTACACTCACCAAATTTGAAGAGGATCAGATCAAAACTGTAGGAGGAGTTTGTTAAAGTACAACATCAGGAAATGGCAAAAACTGCCCAAAATCTGACAGGAAGTTCAAAATAACTGACTTCCTGTTGTGTTTAGGGCTATTCTCCAAGAGACTTTTTTGTAGGTATTGGGTCTTTACATGTGTGTACCAAATTTCATACCTGTACGTGAAACGTCGAGCCGGGGCAAAATGTAGGGGCAATAAGTAAGCCATTTTGCCCCACCCAATTTTTAAAACCACATCACACGTAAATTGTCACCACTTCTGAAGCGTGTGCAAAGTTTCATGATTTTTCGAGCACGTTTTGTATTTGCCACACTTCCTGCTACCAGCAGGTGGCGCTATTGCTATAATCATAATGAGCATTGGCATGTGTTCAGGACAGGACTCTTATCAAACATGTGAAGTTTGGGGCAAATTGAAAATTGTATGCCTGAGTTACTGCAGGCTGTCTGTGGTTGCCTAGCAACATCAGAACTGCAAGCAACATTAATATTGAACTTATCTGATCATGCATATATCACCAAAAGGCCGAAATTGGGTGAACTAGTGCAAAAAATGCCCGTGCAAAATCAGTTTTTGTGTGTGTTTTTAGTAATTGTTGGTTTGGTGTGTGCTCATTGTTACAATTACACAGCAAAAGTTCAGTGACATTTTTATTTGTGCATGGTAAAAAGCACACAGTGAACTCCGAGAAAACGCTATGCTTGAGCAAACAGTTTGTGAATAGGCAACTACAAATGATGCCCGTGAAAGAGACTGTGAACGCATTGAATAGGATATGTTTAGTTGGTGAATAGCATAGGCTACTATTACACAGTAGCGACAACGTTAAGCGCACCAGAATGAAATATAATATTCAGAAGTAAACACTAACAGCATAGCTGACTTACAGATTCAGTTTACATCCACAAATGAATAAGCACCTCGATTCAGGGAGCAGTGCAAAGTGCCCGTGCAAAATCAGTTTTTGTGAGCTGATCGCCGTCAAAAAAGTTCAGGAGATATTTCTTGCGATGGCAATATGATCAAAAATAACTTTATATTGATTCAATGGATTAATAGCATTTTGAAAAAAAAAAAAAAAAAGTCATGAATTTATTGCATTTTTGGGAAAAAATAATCCGTTTTTATAATAAATCTTAAAAAATTCAAATCCAGATTTTGATTTTCAATGTTGTTATAACCTAAAGATGCTATGTGAAAGTTTGAAACAGAAAATAGTGGTTTTCACACATTTAGTGGTTATCTCACATTCGAGAGATATGCGAATAACACACAGACAGACAGACGGACGTTTCTGTAATTTATAGATAGATGGATTTATCACGTTCGGGAACCAAACTATAATATTCAGAAGTAAACAGTGTAGCTGACTGAGTGTTTATGTCAGAATGTTTATTTTTAAACCACAACCTTCTTGGGGCTTCTTTGACCGATACAACTCTCTAATGTCAGAATGTTTATTTTTAAACCACAACCTTCTAAAAATGATATATTTAACGATATCTTTTGCATTTCTCATCCAAACAATGTCAAACTTGGCACTGCACTTACTCGTGCCCGTGGCAAGACACCTGTCGAGTTTGAAATCAATCGGACTAACGGTTTGAGAGATATGCGAGGAACAGACACACACACACACAGACAGACAGACAGACAGACGTTCCTGTAATTTATAGATAGATGTTTGTCAGGCCGCCGAGGGCACACCCTTCGACGAAAACTCTAGATCTTCGCAATTTAACGTCACAAAGGCCTTAAGATTACACTCACCAAATTTGAAGAGGATCAGATCAAATCTGTAGGAGGAGTTCGTTAAAGTACAACATCAGGAAATTATGAAAAATGCCCAAAATCTAGGAGGAAGTTCAAAATAGCTCACTTCCTGTTGTGTTTAGGGCTATGCTCCAAGAGACTTTTCTGTAGGTATTGGGTCATTACATGTATGTACCAAATTTCATACCTGTACGTGAAACCAGGAGCCGGGGCAAAATGTGGGGGCAATAATTTACCGAATTTGCCCCCCCCAATTCTGAAAACCATATCACACGTAAATTTTCACCACTTCTGAAGCGTGTGCAAAGTTTCATGAGTTTTCGAGCATGTTTAGGCCCTCTAAAAAGCGATTCACTTTGGAGAAGAAGAATAATAATAAACGGAGCAAAAACAATAGGGTCCTCTCACCATCGGTGCTCGGGCCCTAATTAAAGCTGCAAGCAGCGATGAAAAGGGCCCTCGCACCCCTGCCACCGCCACCCGGCACCTTTAGGAAAGGCCTTAAGATTACACTCACCAAATTTGAAGAGGATCAGATCAAAACTGTAGGAGTTTGTTAAAGTACAACATCAGGAAATGGCAAAAACTGCCCAAAATCTGACAGGAAGTTCAAAATAACTGACTTCCTGTTGTGTTTAGGGCTATGCTCCAAGAGACTTTTTTGTAGGTATTGGGTCTTTACATGTGTGTACCAAATTTCATACCTGTACGTGAAACGTCGAGCCGGGGCAAAATGTAGGGGCAATAAGTAAGCCATTTTGCCCCACCCAATTTTTAAAACCACATCACACGTAAATTGTCACCACTTCTGAAGCGTGTGCAAAGTTTCATGATTTTTCGAGCACGTTTTGTATTTGCCACACTTCCTGCTACCAGCAGGTGGTGCTATTGCTATAATCATAATGAGCATTGGCATGTGTTCAGGACAGGACTCTTATCAAACATGTGAAGTTTGTGGCAGATTGAAAATTGTATGCCTGAGTTACTGCAGGCTGTCTGTGGTTGCCTAGCAACATCAGAACTGCAAGCAACATTAATATTGAACTTATCTGATCATGCATATATCACCAAAAGGCCGAAATTGGGTGAACTAGTGCAAAAAATGCCCGTGCAAAATCAGTTTTTGTGTGTGTTTTTAGTAATTGTTGGTTTGGTGTGTGCTCATTGTTACAATTACACAGCAAAAGTTCAGTGACATTTTTATTTGTGCATGGTAAAAAGCACACAGTGAACTCCGAGAAAACGCTATGCTTGAGCAAACAGTTTGTGAATAGGCAACTACAAATGATGCCCGTGAAAGAGACTGTGAACGCATTGAATAGGATATGTTTAGTTGGTGAATAGCATAGGCTACTATTACACAGTAGCGACAACGTTAAGCGCACCAGAATGAAATATAATATTCAGAAGTAAACACTAACAGCATAGCTGACTTACAGATTCAGTTTACATCCACAAATGAATAAGCACCTCGATTCAGGGAGCAGTGCAAAGTGCCCGTGCAAAATCAGTTTTTGTGAGCTGATCGCCGTCAAAAAAGTTCAGGAGATATTTCTTGCGATGGCAATATGATCAAAAATAACTTTATATTGATTCAATGGATTAATAGCATTTAAAAAAAAAAAAAAAAAGTCATGAATTTATTGCATTTTTGGGAAAAAATAATCCGTTTTTATAATAAATCTTAAAAAATTCAAATCCAGATTTTGATTTTCAATGTTGTTATAACCTAAAGATGCTATGTGAAAGTTTGAAACAGAAAATAGTGGTTTTCACACATTTAGTGGTTATCTCACATTCGAGAGATATGCGAATAACACACAGACAGACAGACGGACGTTTCTGTAATTTATAGATAGATGGATTTATCACGTTCGGGAACCAAACTATAATATTCAGAAGTAAACAGTGTAGCTGACTGAGTGTTTATGTCAGAATGTTTATTTTTAAACCACAGCCTTCTTGGGGCTTCTTTGACCGATACAACTCTCTAATGTCAGAATGTTTATTTTTAAACCACAACCTTCTAAAAATGATATATTTAACGATATCTTTTGCATTTCTCATCCAAACAATGTCAAACTTGGCACTGCACTTACTCGTGCCCGTGGCAAGACACCTGTCGAGTTTGAAATCAATCGGACTAACGGTTCGAGAGATATGCGAGGAACAGACACACACACACACAGACAGACAGACAGACAGACGTTCCTGTAATTTATAGATAGATGTTTGTCAGGCCGCCGAGGGCACACCCTTCGACGAAAACTCTAGATCTTCGCAATTTAACGTCACAAAGGCCTTAAGATTACACTCACCAAATTTGAAGAGTATCAGATCAAATCTGTAGGAGGAGTTCGTTAAAGTACAACATCAGGAAATTACGAAAAATGCCCAAAATCCAGGAGGAAGTTCAAAATAGCTCACTTCCTGTTGTGTTTAGGGCTATGCTCCAAGAGACTTTTCTGTAGGTATTGGGTCATTACATGTATGTACCAAATTTCATACCTGTACGTGAAACCAGGAGCCGGGGCAAAATGTGGGGGCAATAATTTACCGAATTTGCCCCCCCCAATTCTGAAAACCATATCACACGTAAATTTTCACCACTTCTGAAGCGTGTGCAAAGTTTCATGAGTTTTCGAGCATGTTTAGGCCCTCTAAAAAGCGATTCACTTTGGAGAAGAAGAATAATAATAAACGGAGCAAAAACAATAGGGTCCTCTCACCATCGGTGCTCGGGCCCTAATAATAATAAATATATATATATATATATATATATATATATATATATATATATATATATATATATATATATATATATATATATATATATATATATATATATATATATATATATATATATATATATATATATATATATATATATATATATATATATATATCTCTCTATCTGTGGCTAGTCATGGATCATGTATGGCATTAAAAATGAAAAAAAAAAAAAGCCATTTAAAAAAAGCCATTAAAAAGCATTAAATTTAATTTGAAGATACCTGCAGAAACCCTGGTTATTATTGTTGAAAACAGTAGTGCTGCTTAATATTTTTGTGGAAACCATGATATATTTTTTCCAGGTTTGTTATTTCTATTTATTCGTTTTTTTCTTTTTTAATCTTGTGTCTTTACTGTCACTTTTGATCAATTTAATGCATCATTTTGAATGATAGTGTATATCCATTATTTAAGCATTTTTTTTTTCATTAAGTATGGTCAAAATCTTGCTCAGAAAGTAAACTATGAGCAGTAAGTATGTTAATTTGCTATGCAAAAATGGAAAAACTGGTTTGATTTAATCAGTGATTCATTGTGGCGGCTGTTGCCAAACCTGTTACAATTCAATTTCCTCATGGTTAAGAATGTAAGAATGTAATGACCGTTAGTATATTGACGTCTGGCTATCAGCCATTAAATCAGTTGCCTATGTTTTGATGTCTGTATGTTTTGTAGATCTGAGGCCAGTGTGAACAAAGCACACTTGCATCAGTGTTGTTTTCTGCTTTGACTGTGAATGAGAGAGAGATTGGTGCCAAGGCCAGCTGTGCAGACACAGTCAGGAAAAGATACAGATTAACTAAGTCATATGAAACTGATTCTTAAACAGGACGCAATACTTACATGGCTTGAAATGTGCATTCAGTGTTAAAGACGCCTTAAAAATAAAAAGAGCATGTGAGTCAGCATGGGTATCCAGACTTTTTGGTCCATTTAGCACTTGTAGCAGTGATACAGAGTGACTCATAGATAATTTGAGGAGCAGGACTCACTGTTGTTTCCAGTGGTTGGCTCCACCAGCAGGGAACGGTCAACTGAACTGCAATGTGACCTGTTCCTTTGACCTGTTTCAGGGTTACATGATGAAAAAGGGCCACAAAAGGAAGAACTGGACCGAGCGGTGGTTCCTGTTGAAACCCGGTGTAATTTCATACTATGCCAGTGAAGATCTTACAGAGAAGAAAGGAGACATACTACTAGATGGAAACTGTTGTGTTGAGGCAAGAATGTTTTTCTGCAATGATTTATTGTAAACATGATCTACTAGAAGTGAAATCTGTCTGCAATTGTTATGGTGACATCATTCTCATAGCTGCATTTCCTTTTCCTCTTCTTGTGATGACCTCATGCATTCCTCTGCAGTCCTTACCCGATAAGGAGGGCAAAAAGTGCCTTTTCTACGTCAAGTGCTCTGACAAAAGCTTTGAAATCAGCGCCTCTGATAAGAAGAAAAAACAAGAGTGGATTCAAGGTGAGATATGAAACATCCAATCAAAAGTTTGGTCACATTGGGTCATTCACTAATAATTGCGTGGAATGGATTATTTCGGATTTGTGCGCACAGGAGAACGTCTCACTGCCTAATTCACAACACGTTCGTAATTCGTAGTTCACACTGTTCTTATCATCGTTCTGACGCTATTGAATTTGGAGTTTTCTAAATGAGCAACAGTGTGCCCGAGGTTAGTAATTTACATAAAACACGACCAAACCATCTCCATATAAGGGCTTTCCACACACCGTTTCCTTACAGCTTCTCGTCACTCTCGTCAAACTTGCCGCTGTTTGCAGACGCGCTATTGTCTGTTTCTCAAGCAATGAACAAGTTCTCACAATAAACACCTTTTAGACCCAGATTACAAACCTCTCATAGGCCTGCTGTACATACGCATATCTGCGTTATTCAGAGAAACCACGCAGCTGAAGCTATAACGCAGCTTTTCTTACTCTTCGACTGTATATGATGGGAATGTAGTTAAGATGAAATTAAATTGTATTATAATTTTATAAGTGGATTTTATAATACACTTAATGCAACATACTTCAATATAATTATAGTTGTGTTAGGATGAAATATAATTTATAGGCTGATTTGGTGCTCAAAAAACATTTGTTATCATTATCAATGTTGAAAACAGTTGTGCTGCTTAATAGTTTTGTGAAAACGTTTCGCGAT
This sequence comes from Squalius cephalus, assembly GCF_949319135.1. Classification (NCBI taxonomy): domain Eukaryota; kingdom Metazoa; phylum Chordata; class Actinopteri; order Cypriniformes; family Leuciscidae; genus Squalius; species Squalius cephalus. The sequence continues at coordinate 9,329,970 of NC_137127.1, read as the reverse complement.
TCTTTGAATAGAAAGTTTAAAAGAACAGCATTTATTTGAAACGGAAATCTTTTGTAACAGTAATTTGTTTTATTTTTACTTTTGAGGAATTTTATGAATCCTTGCGGTAGTGTAGTGTGGTACAGTAGTTTTGAATAATTTACTATTATTATAAAATGTGGTAAATACTCTAATAAAGAATGAGTAGGTCTGAGAAAAGTGTACTGGAGCGCATACTGTTTATATTGTTTCATTATCCTTTATTGTTATTCACCATTGTCAGGTTAGTATATTACATTTTTGTGAGAGTTAACTTGTTAATATTGAAATATTGAATCATTTCTGTCATTTATGCCCACTCAGCTATTCAGACTTGCATCACACTCCTGAAGGTCGGACGTCCGGCTCCACACCACGAGGCAAGGCAGAAACGGCGAGAGTTACGACAGAAACAACAGGCTGAGCAGGAAGAACTGGAGCTGAGGATGAGAGAGCTGCAGACGGCCAATGAGAACAAACAGAGAGAGCTGGAGGCCATGAGGAAGGTCTGTAATGTTCTGCTGAGCTTCTAGTCTCTCTGAGTTTCTAGCAACTCACAAACAAATGTCTCTCAGACCTTTTACTGAAAATTGCATGGTTTGTTCCTTCTACATTTTAAATTTCATTTATATTTGATTTTGTTACTTCGTGATTTAAATAAAACAATCCTTGCAAAAAGTTACCATCTCTGGAAAATTTGACCATGACTTTGGGAAAAACCTGTATTTAGTCATGCATGGAATGGCAAAAACAATTTGCATTTAAAATGAAAAGATAAGGCATTGTGAACAAAACTACAAACATACTGCACTGCAGTTTAATGTGTGAAACAGGAACTTTGTCTTTTTCCACACTGACCATTCATGTTTCCCCAGTTCTTTGTAAACTCTCTCTCTGCTGTTCATGAATTTTGATGTCACTGAAACCCGTTTCTTTGATTTCAAGTACCACCTTCCCTATTCAGGCCCTCTACAGAAACTTTCAGCAGAAGTTGTTTCATCCTAAACAGCCTGCACTGAAAGCTGAAATCAGATTAGCTCGAGTGTGTGGTTTCACACCCTATAGTGAGATGTGGATTGAGCAAAGAAGTGAGTTTAGTATGTATGTGTGAGAGTTGGGGGTTGGGAGTGTGGAGAAATAGTGTTTTCTCATTTAACCCCTCTTAACCTTCTTTCATCTCATTTCTCGTTATCCTAATTATCTTTTCTGGTTGAGTGATTTAATATTGTTAAATCAGGGTTTAGCCAGACTTATCCCCAATGGGTTTTGTCATCAGCAAATGGATTTAAATCTGTAAGATAAGCATGACCATGAACAGATTTAGCACATCGACTAATCAACCAAGACTGAGATTTTAATGTTGAGTAAGTGCAGTAAAGGAATTCATCTTTCGTTTGTCTGCGTTTATAGACTTTAAGCAATACTAAATTAATCTTTTGGCATACAAATATAAATCAATAAGACTTGATTCTTTAACTAACTATACACAAGAACCACTATAAACATTCAAACATTTAAAACTTTAAGGGTTTTAAACTGTTTAAATGTGTTTTGTGAATAGAACTGTTTAAATAGAAATGATTATATATTAATTATTGGTTTACTTAGTCTATAAACACAGACAAATTAAAAATTAAACAGTGTTTTATGCATTTATTCATTTGCCTGCTTGCTTTCAGAGCATTTAATGTAGAAAAATGATCGTCAATTACTCACCCTCAAGTTGTTCCAAACCTGTATGAATTTTTTTCTTCTGCTGAACACAAAAGAAGATATTTTGAAGAATATGGGTTACCTAACAGTTGATAGACCCCACTGACTTTCCATAGTATGTAAAAAAAATATAATACTATGGAAGTCAATTGGATCCATCAACTGTTATTACCGACATTCTTCAAAAGACTTTCTTTTGTGTTCAGCAGAAGAAAAAACTAACTGCTGATTACAGTATATTACACGCAACACAATATTCTCTGATAGAAAACCAGTGGCACAGTAAATACAGTGTTAACTGGGAACAATCATTTAATTTACGGTGATGACAAGTTCTCATTGTCTGGTCCGGTTGTGTCTGAACTGTTGTCTGAATGGAGAACAGTCCAGCATTGATGTGTCAGTGCCTCTCCCCCTGTCCTCTAATACATGGCAGGACAATAGGGGCCTGGGGAGAGAGCTAGAGAGGGCCGTTCCAAACCCTGAGGAGTTCATACTGGAACAATACCTGCCCTGTCACTCAGCACGGCCACCTGGGATCTCACACTGACCTGCCATCTGACTACAACCATATAGACAGTGATTGAGGGGTGAGACTGTGGTCAGCTGTGTAAATGGAGGATATTGTTGCGGTTTATATTTAACTAGAAATAAAAAAATCTATTCTGGCTTTTACAACATTGTGCATGTTATGGGCTTGGATGTGTCAGTTTTAGTGGTTCTGTGGTTTATTTGTGTTTGGTTTGCTGAAAGATCCTGCTATGCTAAAGTTTGCATATGACACACTTCCACTGGCCCTAATCCAGATGGTACTGCCCATCTCTGACCACTTGCATTCTGGGTAGTGGTATTATGATCCAATGAAGAGAAGTTGCTTGTTTCCTCCTTTAATAGCCAACTCGTAAAATCCAGTTCAGCACGTGTATCTGTTTTTTTTATTTTTACAAATTAAGTCTGTGTTGCACAGAAACTGGAGGAGGCCGCAGCCAATGCAACAGAAGAGGAACGCAGACGTCTGCAGACCCAGAACGAGCTGCAGGATCTCTACCGGGTGGAAATGGAGAAAGAAAAAATGGTACTTGTTTTCTGTGTATACCTGATTGGTGACTGTATGGCTAGCTTTCTATTGACTTAGCACTCACTCTTCTATGGCTTTGATGTCATGCACCTAGAGATGTTAATCTGACCAATAGCAGCCAGTCATTGATTACTTCAGCTCCATGGGTGTTTATTTGATTATTACAGGAAGTACACTGCAGCATATGTTCTGCTTTCTACTATTATAACTGGAAATGTGGAAGCACAAAATTTGCACACAGTCACACATAATTAAAAACAAAACAAAAAAAAACAAGTCTCATTTTCTCTGCACTGATACTTTAGATTTTATGGCATTTTTTAAAGGGAGAGTTCACCTACAAATGAAGTTTGTCATCATTTGGTCATCATCATGTGGTTCCAAACCTGTATGACTGTACTTTCTTCTGTGGAAGTGGAATACAAAAGATATTTTGAAAAGTGTTTTTGTCCAATGAAAGTCAATGGGGTCCGGTGTTGTTTCGACAATTAAAACATTCTTTGAAATATCTTCTTATGTGTTCTGAAGAAAAAATGTTTTTTTTATTTATGATTTTGTGTGTTTTAGGTGCGGCAGCAAATGGAGGAACAGGTGGCTCAAAAGTCCAGCGAGTTAGAGCAGTATCTGCAGCGCGTACGTGAGCTGGAGAGCATGTACCACCGCTTAGAAGAAGCACTAGAGGACGAAAGACAGGCCAGACAGGATGAGGAAACTGTCAGAAAACTACAGGCCAGGTAAACATGTATAAAGTCAGGGCCGTTTCTGACCATTTTGGTGCCCTATTTCAGCAATATAGTTGAAGAAATACAGACAAAATAACATAAAAATAATTAGCCTATTCAAAATATTTGATAGGAGACTAAGATTTTCACATATGAACGGAACACTTTGTTACTGTACTTAAGTAAAGAGAGTCTGTCTCTTCCAAGCCTATTTATTTAGTTCCTCACTGTAGTTTATGTGAGAACAAGATCACAGTTGAGGCATGAAGGTCATGTGGCACCTGGAATGGGGCAACCTAAGGGCCGTCCATTTCCTTGTAAGGTGGGAAGTTGCAGTAGCGTCACAAACACATGATGTCTGTTCAAGTCTGCAGTTCCTGTTCCCTGTCTCACCCCGCGAAAGCCATCTCTCTTCCTGTGTTTGTGCTGACCCATCGCAAGCTCATCACTTACCCAAACACACACAATCTGCACTATTACCCGTGTGAATTCCCCTCATTTACATGGCCGCACATCTTGGCTCACAAAGGCCATTCTGTTTAAAATATATACAATTCAATGTGTACATGCTTGCTTTATACAGTCTATTTTAGGTCACATGAGTTTATATACAGTAAAAATGTATCTTTAATTTAAGATGAGTAAATGCGTGCTCACATTTATTCTAGAACTTCAATAGCCATCATATTTACACACAACGCCTCTGCACTTACTCCCGATTTCTCTTAACACTGGGGACAGAAGAGGTGTCAGTCAATAAATGGGAAGGCACAGTAACTTAAATTACTTTTTTGAAAAATGAAACTTGTAATGTGTTACCCCAACACTGCCAGTACCAGTATAAGAGTGAATCTGAACAGTGTTATTTCATTAGCACACTATGACAAATTGTTCATAATATATACTTTTTTTGTGGCACAGCAGTAACGCAAGCGCTTGCGACAAGGATTTACCACTTCCTCCCGCCACTTTTATAATAAAGATCTAAATAGCTTGTAAATATAGTATAATATCGTAGCATTTGAAAATTATTATTATTTTTTTTAATGTGAGCATGTGCATCTCTGTCTGCTGCAGTCTGTTGGAGGAGGAGGCATCCAAGCGTGCAGAGCTGGAGCAGATACACCTGTATCAACAGCAGACCATTTCTCAGACGCAAGCAGAGAAGCAGGAGCTGGAACGAGAACGGCTGGCAAAGGAAAGCGCTTTGGAGTCTGCCATGCAGCAGCTGCAGCAGCTCGAGGCGGACAGACAGGGGGCTCTGGAGCAATATGAGGTAAGACACTAGAATAACATAGCTGCAGGCTAATTATACTCAAGTTGTGATCGTTCTTGCTCTCAAAAATGTTCCTGTGTGGATTGCCATCTAGTGGCTGGATTGGTGCAATGTAACCACTCTTTTATATTGCTACTTCTCATGGTGGGTTTGTATGTTTTTGTCTGAGCAGGAGGTGATGAAGAAACTAGCAGATGCTGCTAATAATACAAAAAGCTGGAAAGACAAGGTGACCCACCATGAGGGACTCATACGGCTCATTCAGCCAGGTGACCTATTTTTTAATTTAAGCACTTTTATTTAACATTTATTTACCAGCACCTGATCTTTTCACATACGACTATCATTTTCACGTTAAGCCTTATTCACATCGAGACCGCACACATTTTTGAAAACAAAAGGTAATAAAAATGGTACAATGCATCTATATTAACCCTTTCACACCAATTATGTAATATACTTTGATGGACCATCATTTTTTGATTTATAACATTTCTATTATTATTATTATTATTATTATTACTAATTACAACAAATTCGCTATTATTATCGATGTAATTATTGTCTGTATTAATAATAATAAACAACAATAATAACCGTTTTTTTTAAAGTAATATTAACGGTTTATTATTATTATTTACTGATCATATAGTGCCATAAAAATGCAGTTGACTGTTAATGTTCATATTAATCTAATTTGAGTACATTTAGATTAGTGTCTGCTGAATTAATTCATTTTCATATCTTATTTATCAAATTGTATATATATATATATATATATATATATATTATTTATTTATTTATTTATTTTATTTTTTTTCAGGTCCTAAGCACCCTCAGAAAATCACAAACTGGGGACCTGCAGCATTCACAGAGGCAGAACTAAGTCTGAGAGAAAAGGACTGGCAGGTCAAGAAAAACAGGCCTGCTACACCACAGTAGGGCCCTTGAAGTTTTGTTAGTTATACTGTGCTGTTAATACACCGTTACTGTAGATAAAGTCACTAGTGAAGTATGTGTGCTGCCTCTGTGGGGTTAGTCTCTGACCACACTAAACCTGTAGGCCACTTGACTTTACATAGTGTAAAGTTTAGCCTGGCTTCATCTGAAGAATCGTGTCTCACCATTGAAATCTATACTGTAACATTCCAGTGTCATTTGGCCCTCTGCTTTGAAGTGATTTTATACATTTTTGTATGATGTTCTACATCTTGTGAATGTGTTAATTTTGGTGCATTTCCACCAAAGTAATGGCAGATGTTTCTTCCCCGTAGTTCATGGATTTTAAACCCTTTTTTTATTTTTATAAAAGTAAAAAAAACAAAAACAAATTAAGTGTAAAACCTTTCTGACCAAGTAACTTTTTACAAAGTGCACTTATGCATACATTGCAGTCATCTCTAATTTAGTTTTTTTTTTAAATGTATTAAAAATGTTTATCATCTATCATGTAAAATGGACTAATGAAAAACATTCTGATAATTTATACTATACATAATACTTTTGCAAGAACAGTTCACATAACAGTAGTACCCATTCTCATTCAAGGAGACATGATTGCAGTATTAACTGATTATTAACAAAACTCATTACCACAATTTATCTGTGTTTTTTGGGATTTTTCAGTCAGTTACAATACAGTACCAAACTTATGTGTTTTCCACAAACTAATGCCCAGATTTAAGTCCTGAGACTGTATTGTTTATCATTCAATAAAAAGGCATTATTTAATAGTTGTAAATTATTTATTTTCTGTGTTATAGAACCTACTGTCTTGATACCGGAGTAATTTTGTTCAGTGCATGAAAGGGGAAAGGTTTTAATGGTAACCGTCCACGAGGGGTCGCTAGATTACTGTATATACAGCCCTGCTTGTAGACATGGTTGGATATTGGATGTGAAGGAAACTTGGGTTGAAAAGGGACCTGGCTAATTGCTGAAATGTTTAAATACATATTGGACAAATTTGTTGGAGAATTTAAATTTGAGAACTCAAAAAAGCTTTTATGTCGGTATGTCACGAGTTGGCCTATATCATCTGTATCAGTAGTTGCTCCTGGCCATGTAGGTATGGCAGATTCTGGGCCTTAGCGCTAGTTTATGATAGACCTTTTGTTTTTTATCTATATCTATATTTTGTTATATCACTCTTTATATTGTAAATCGCTGAACACATCAGACACACTTTTGGCAGAATTCCAACGTCCTTGCGTTATTCAGCCTGAGGGTGGCGCTCTAATGATGATTGACAGACTTCAGTACACACGTACGAATGTCATCTTAGAATTGCCTTAATGCAGTATAAACTGCCTCAGAATGTTGTTTTAGAATGTTGCAAGTTGTGTAGGAATTCCAGTGAGGAAAACAAAGTCATGTCTATTATCAGAACAAACATAAAACAAACACAACATAACTACTGCGCATAGGCTATTCACATGAGCACGTTTAAACTAAAGGATTTAAACTTGCAATAATTGATATGTTACTCCACATAGGAAGAACAGACATGCCAACTAGTTACTGACCTGATGCTAGAGAGACATTTCTGAAGCGGACTGATATTGTCTTGTTCTGGAGCGAAGTTTACGTGAGGTAACGTGAAAGTAAAGCCCAATATATACTTCTGCGTCGAACTTACGCCGTAGCTACGTCGTAGGCTGTGTGTAGCGTGCGTACCCTTCGGCGTAAAAATGTAACAACGCGTTAACTCTACGCGGACGCAAGCGCTGTGATTGGTCTGCTAGGACCGCTCCCTCGGGTTTCACATGCTCCCTCTGCGCGCGTGAACGCGGACAACGACGCAGAAGTATAAATGAAAACCAACGCGTTGCCTACAGCGTAGAGGCTCCGGCGTAGGTCCGACGCAGAAGTATAAATCAGCCTTAGAGCGGGGCCAGAGCCCGTCTACGGAGAGCCTGCCCACTCCCTATTAAGTCCTATTGTACCGAATTTTGGTTGTAGTTCCACCAGAGTTCCACTGGGGGCGATCGCCCATGAGTGCAAAATGAATGGGAGTCTATGGGGCTAGACGGCTAAATTTGTCTCTTTCACCCGATTGCCGTTGAGAAATCTCAGATTTGATTGTAGGTTTTGCAAGTTCAACATGGGTTATAGGTCGAAAGTTGAATGAACGAGTACTTATGTCCTTTCGGTTTCTTACAGGTTGAGTTGTTGTTGCCCATAACATGCTAGCATTCTGCTAATGAACGCTGATTGGTCAGTGAAGGACTGATTACGACCAGAGATACCGCTTGATGGCATCGTGGCATCCGAAGCGGGACCAGAAACAAACAAAACAAAAACTCTTCTAGCACGTGTATTTACCTGTGTCAGCTGTGTTGTCGATGCCTTGAGAGAAAAGAAAGTGCAGAGCGCGAAAGCACCAAAGTGACTGACACCCAGCAATGTGTCATTTCTTTGCATCTCCTTTCGAATACAACATTCAAATTGCTAGACAAAAAAAATTATATCCTGAGAAAAGTGGATTTTGAGTGGTATAGCGCCATTGACCTCCATTCATTCTGCACTCGTCCTGTGAGCGCCCTCATATGGAATCAGAGTGGAACTGCAACCAGTTCAGAAGCCGGAAGTGTACTGAGAGTGAAACTTCTCGCCTTATTAGACATTCTCTGGCGGAGCAGTCTGAAATCTGCCCCAATGCACGCTGCAGTTCCATATTTCACCACAGATTTACATAGGAAATTTGTGGGGCGCTGTAGAGCTTGGGAGGGCTCAGAGACCGGCTGCCCCGCTAAGTACCGAATCCATGCGGAAAATCTTAATATATCCTGCTCACTTTAAGACTTAAAATCTGAAAAATATTTGTTGCAGAATGCTTAACATGTTTACAATTTTTTAGTAATTCAGTGTATATAGCCTAGAGGTCTATGTTTGGATGAATATTTTGGTGTGGCACTTATTGCCGCACCTGCCCTTATACAGACAAGCCGCGGCTGATTTGTTTTAAATATTACTAAATTCTAGATGTATTACAAGGGCCAAACAATGAAAATATAATGGATTAAAAGGAAAATATTGTGAATGGGAGGGCAGGAGACTGTACAATGTGGTCGACGTGTGCATAAATGTGTTCCTGATCAAGCGTTATACAAGGCTATTAAAAAGTTTGGCCACATTTCAGGACACTGTCGTCCTCCAGTGATATGATAATTGGATTCCTGATAGACTCACAGTTTCCATAAACTATTCCTGTCTATAAGTGATTGAAAATCGCTCATAGCCTAAACAATCAAAGGACAAATTTAGCGTTAACTTGGTGGAGCAAAGATGTATCGTCGGCTTAATTCCTCAATGGGGAACCGTGTATTAAGATAACAGGGAGGAAATTGAATTTCTTATTTATCATACTTGCTCTCGTACAGCATGGAATGATTAAAATGAGATAAGAATTGAGATTATTTTAAGATGTAGGATTGACTTTGACCAGAGGTTAATGCTTCTCTTACCCAAGAGGATGACATATCAACACTTGTACACACTAAATTTGTATCGCTTCCATTCTTGTTCGGAAGTGTCAGATTTGTGTTATTAGGCACAAGGGTCCATTTGTTTTCCATGAACTCATCCTGTGAAATATCACAAAAATTCATGCCTTATCTTGTCAGATATTCATTTCTAGTTAGTTTACATGATGTGCTTCTTTCGAGTGCCGCGTGCCATATATGGAAAATAGGAGAAGCATGATTACATTGTCAATAAAAAAAGATCAATCGGTGCTTAAACGCAAACAAACAATAAAAAATAAACAAAATGTGATTATAATATTTACATATGAAAATGAATAAAACCATATAGGCCTATTTAAAAATATGTATTATTATTATTATTATTTAATGGTAACACTTTGCAATAAGGTCACATTTATGAATGCCTTAGCTAATATGAACTAACAATGCGCGATACATTTTTGATTGCATTTATTAATCTTGGTTAATGTTTGTGAATAAAAACATAGGCTAGTTGTTCATTATGTGTTCATGTTAGTTCACAGTGCATTAACTTTTTGATTTAAAAATTGATTAATATACATTTATAATATACCTATTATATATTATATTATAAAATTAATAATTAATTAATGTGAAGGTACTGTTCATTGTTAGTTCATGTTAATGTATCAAAATGAGAGGTTATTGTAAAGTGTTACTAATATAGTTGCTTAATTGCTAAAAGGCTAATACGTTTTTTTAACCTTAATTTATATAGCGTTTTTTACAATGCAGATTGTTTAAAAGCAAAGTATAATATACTTATATTTAAATGTCTACCATACCTTCCCCATTTGCATTGTGCTTGTTTGTGTAGAGGTTTTAAAGTGGGAAATGTGGTGCAGAAGAATGATATTTACCCTCTTCTGGTTTAGACTGGCATTAGACAAATGATTGTGTCCATGAAGTTTGTGTTTGTACTGCAATAGCTATACCACACAAACACAGAGGGCAAAAGGTGGATCACATTAACATCTTATGTAACACGTCCAGCTGTGGTTATAATAAATGGTGTAACTGACAATACCACTTAAAGCTGCATTTACTGCCGAGACCGACCCCGTGACCCCCAGGCCCGTCCAATGATCTGCAAATTTTGCAGTCAATTTATGCTGAAATATTTTGGCTCATTAAAGTAAGTAACCCGGTCCTCGCGTGTGTTCTCACATGCAATCAGATATTTGATGATAAAAGCAATATTTATTTCAACTAAGTCCCCCTGGCTGATTGATTGGCTCTGGCGAAAGACGTCATTAGTGATGTAAATGGGCGATTCTCTGCATTCCTCCAAATCTATCTGATGTACATCCAGAAAAAAAAGTGCTGCACTTATTAAAAAAACGAGCGCAACAACAGAATAATTTGCAATATCATATTGATATCATAATAACAGCCATATTTATGCATCCATCATCATTTGTCGTTCCGTCACGGACTTCACGTCTCACCACCACAGTTGATGAAATATCTTTTCAATGACCTTCAGAATTATTTATATATTAAAAGAAAAATCTAATGATTGTGCAAATATCTGCATACTACGTGAGTGACGGAGAGCGAGAAACAGGCTGTGGGTAAATGTGCGCTCCAGATGCACGGCGTTCTGCCTGAACTAACTGGCGTCTCTTTACGCGGCGAGATGGAGGGTCATTAATGGTGGACGCCGGATGCGCCTCGCTCCCCAGCAGCGCCTGTATCCCATCATTCCCCTTTCAAACTTCCTTGAATCCATCAGCTCCGGTTTGGGGCCTTCTGCGCTAGCGCAACATTCCAGAGAAATGATGTGAAACAGAAATGCATCAAATTCCTGATCTGGAATACATCGCTGGGTTATGCCTGTCCGTGGCCCCTCAGTAGATACTGTAAAAAAGGGGCTCTGGGGGGTCCACAGAAAGGCATTTTTACATCTGTGCTGCGAGGAGCTGCTAGCACCTCTGGGGAGCCATGTGTTCAGTTTAATTCTTTGAGTCTTTGGAATGTGTGAGTGTTGTAAAAGTCGCTATCTATGGAACTGATTAGTGGCTTGTTCTGCATTGATAGTCTGGAGGTGTTTGTATGTTTTTTTTTCTTCAGAGTTCTAAATAAATTACAGTAAAAGGATTCATAAATGTTACAGTTACAATAACTCAGGATTATAGGATAGTAACAATATGAAAACAGCACGAGGATCTGAGTATTTTTCGTAATCAAATGATGACATCCAGCACTGCATATATATAAATAGATAGTGCTGCTGACATTTCCAGTATAGATCCAGTCTAAACCAGTCTTAAATGCTGTGATAATAAGGATGGGTCAAGGTTATGAATAAATAAGGTTTTTCCAACTCACATTACTACTATACAGCATCTATGTGTTTGAGGATGAATCTGACCAAATGTTAAGGTCAAATATATTCATAATATGATTGACAATATGAGGAATTCCTCATTGCCATAATACATCCATTTGTTTTTGCTGTAATTGACATTATTTCCATTAGTGATTCTCCTTATTAAAAAGCAGTAATAAATTTCAATGTGTGAAAAGTAGTGTAATGCATACATAACCATTTTTCCCCCATTCAACTTAGCATAATTTAAACCATAATAATATATCCATATTTTCCAGTTTTATTTAAATGCTGAATATACACTACCGTTTGGGGTCAGTAAGATTTTTTTAAAGAAGTATTTATTTTACTTTTATTTAGCAAGGAGGATGCATTAAATTTAAATTCTTTAAAAAACTTTTTTCTTTTGAACTTTCTATTCATCAAACAACCCTGGAAAAAATCTGTTTTTAGTGTCAGTTTTCACAAAGATAATAAGCAACACAACTGTTTTCAACATTGATAATAATAAGACATTTTTCTTGAGCACCAAATCAGCATATTATAATGATTTCTGAAGCATCATGTGACACTGAAGACTGCTTTGTCATCACAAGAATGAATTACATTTTAAAAATTTAAATTTATATATTATATTAATATTACATTAAATGTGCTGAGCAATGAATTGAGACTGTAATCAAAATCATCTGGTCATTTCCTTTGCTTATTATTTTCCCCAGTTTCTTGACCTCTTCCTGAGGCAGTGGTAAAGAACGAGCCCCAAATAATTTTTATACAAACCTGGATAATTTTCACAGGAAACTCAGTGGGATATTGAACCCTTCCCTTCCAATTGTTCTCTCTGGTTATAAATACGCTCAGTGGCCACTTCGACCTTTGTCAAGCAGTTTATATAGAACGGAGACTCAAACAACCCATAAGACAAGTTTCATAATGACAGACAAAAAGTCTACACCGCAACTCTAATTGATTTCTCTCTCTTTTTCTCCTTTCGTGTCCTATGGGAGCATGGCGTGAGTAGGGCAGAGTGGATTTGTGCATCTGTCTGAAATGGTGGACGTGCCAATAAGTAGGATTTTTTTATAGGCACAGTCCTTCCTCATCCCTGTTCCTCTTCTTCTTCTAGCGCAGAGGAATGTGCGGAAATGAGCAAATATAAAACATCAGTGCCTCCACACAAAAAAATGTGAAGCACCCCCCATGGATCTAACCCCTTTCCCACCAACTCCTCACAATCTGTGTCTCCTTATAATTCCTCTGGCTTAGAGACGTCTGGCCTGGTTCAGGAGTCTGGAGTTCAACCAACATATTGTTTACCAGCATCCTTCTGCAGAAATGTACAGTGAACCTCTAAAAATAGCATGAAAGACAGAAGACCAAAGGAACTAAAGTTTGTCATTTGAATTATTAGTAAGGTTTTAAAGCATTATGAGACAATTACGAGTCAACATTAGCCTATATTGACGAGTATATATATATATATATATTTTTTTTTTAGGGCATAATAAAATTATAGTTAAAAGTATGTACACATTTGTTTTACTTTTCATAATAATCAAGGAATAGTGCTTGGTATTCTTTCATATTTTTTTTTATTGACTGAGTGTTTATATATTTATTAGGTAGGCCTACCCATGGCTAGTATCGGGTTGGACCCCTTTTGCCTTCAGCAAACCCTTCATGGCATAAGCCGCTTTCCGACCAAGTACAGGAACTTAGTTATAGGAACTGTCCACTTCTAAACAGTTCTATGAACTACTCTCCCCCAAACTCGGGTTTGCTGTTTGCGTTCGCACTGGCCAAGTGGCCATAGGAACTGGTAGGAGGGGTAAGGGAGTGACGCAAGCACGGCGACTTTTTTGACGGAGCAACGGACCTTTATTTTGACGGCGCTGAGAACAACAGAGCAAACAATGCTCGCATTCTCTGTGTTCATTAGGTAGCGATCTGTCTAACAGTACTGTTTAACATGTTATTAGATAGAACTGTTATAGAAAGTACACAGTATATGAAAAAAAGTTATTAGCCTATGCCGTGTGGTTGATGTCCAGTGTTGCTAGCTGAGCAGAAATACATAATCATGTTTGACTTTGTTTGAGGATTTTCTCTTCAGCATAAAGGTTTAGAGGCCCATCTATCACTGTTTTCCATGTTTGTATCTAGTTTCTGGAGTAAATATATTGGCTATAATCTGTGTGTTTACATATAGCGGTTTTAAAAATGGCAGATGCTGGTGTTTTGCGTGCGTTCGGTCATCAGCGTACACTAACGTCACGGGTAGTTCTACTCTGAAGTAGGAGCTAAATTAGTTCCTCCAAATGGAGTTCCTAGAACTAAAGTCGTTCCTAGTCGGCGTGTTCGGATCGCAGGAACATACGGGTTCTTTAGCCAATAGTTCTAGGAACCGTGAAAAGGTTCCTCCGGTCGGAAAGCGGCTATAGATTCAACAAGATGCTGGAAACATTCCTGCCCATATGGTCATGATAGCATTACGCATTTGCTGTAGATTTGTCAGATGCACATCCATGATGCGAATCTCCCGTTCCACCACATCCCAAAGGTGCTCTACTGGATTGAGATCTGGCGACTGTGGAAGCCATTTGTGAACTGATTTTCAAGTCAAGAACCCAGTTTGAGATGATATGAGCTTTGTGACGTCATGTTATCCTGTTGGAAGTAACCATCAGATGAAGATCTGATGTGGTCATAAAGGGATGGACATGGATAGCAACAATACTCAGGTAGGCTGTGGTGTTTAAACGATGCTCAATTAGTGTTTTAAGAAAATATCATCCACACCATTACACCACCAACAACAGCCTGAACGGTTGATATGAGGCAGGATGGATCCATGCTTTTATGTTGTTTACGCCAAATTCTGACCTTATCATCTGAATGTCGCAGCAGAAATCGAGACTCATCAGACCAGGCAATGTTTTTTCTAATCTTCTATTGTCAAATTTTGGTGAGCCTGTGCAAATTTTAGCCTCAGTTACCTGTTCTTATCTGACAGGAGAGGCACCCGGTGTGTTCTTATGCTGCTGTAGCCCGTCTGCTTCAAGGTTGGACGTGTTGTGCGTTCAGAGATGCTTTTCTGCGGACCTCGGTTTTAATTAGTGGTTATTGAGCTGTTGCCTTTCTATCATTTCGAACCAGTTTGCCATTAACAAGCATGCCATGTTCAAAGTTACTTAAATCACCTTTGCTCTCCTCTCTGATGCTCAGCTTGATCTTCAGCAGATCTTCTTGGCCATGTCTACATGCCTAACTGCATTAAGATGCTTGATTAGATAATGATTAGGTGTTTGTGTTAACGAGCAGTTGAAGTACCTAATAAAGTGGCTGGTGATATTCATTCATTACATATTCATTAAACACTGATGGTGACTCACACAGGTTACTATTGGTTGCACTGATTGCTTTTGGCACTAAAAAGACAAGTCAGGTTTTGATCAGTATAGAAGTACTAAGCCCAGCTTGTTATTTTTGGGTCAGTCTTAATGACCGGTAGCAGACAGATCCATCCGTCTTGGCTGGAGACTGGAGCTCAGTATCATGACCCAATATCTGGGAAATGTCCGACAGGACAAGTTTGGACAGCCTGTCGCCCTTGTAGAGGGACGCAGAGAAATGAGAGAAAAACAAACAAACCCCAAACAAGTAAGGATTCACTCATGGGCCGGTTAAATTAATAAGTGACAGAAACATAAACAATGACATGAGGACGTAGGTGGTGACTGGAATATGGTAATACTTGTTTTGAGTGTTTTGTTTGTGATTGTTTAGCGAATTCCACATTGTGCTCAAAATATACAATTGATTATGGGTTGAACAAAGGTCTTGTAGAAGTATTCTTTCTACCAAGAAGACAAGTTGAACCAGACAGAAGCAATATCATCTATTTTGTCTAGATAAGTGATTCTAAAACTTTTTGACTTCCATTGTCCACAACAATATTCAAAGGTCCCGTGACTTTTCAGATTTTTAATCAATTTACCTCGACAAAGATTAAGGATTAAAAAAAAAATCTATTAAAGCTTGACATAACTTGAAAAATGTATAATAATGGAGTTTAGAATGTATCAAGTTTCAACTTCAAAATTAGGTTACCTCATATATCCAGGTTTTTAAAGACAGTGGGAACCCTGGTTTTTCAAAGGAAAAAAAGTTATTTAGTGGGTGGCTTAAAATATCTAGATTTTTAGTTGTTTGTTTGGGCTTGTTTTGTCATCTTGAGGCATCTTGGAAGATTTTTAAGTGTCCATTTGTGCAGATGATTTCGCAACATCCTATGAGTAGTTTAGGGATTTTCTAAATGAATTTTTGAAAAATCTTTTCCATACAACAACAGCTCATTGTAACCACCCAAAAACACACTATAAAATTTGTTGCTTTGAAGCTTGACGGCAATGGCCAATATGAACAGTAATTCTTCAAATTCTCTCATTTTCTCCTTTTGTATTCTAAAGACAAAATTACAGTATACAAGTTTGGAATTACATGAGGGTGAGTAAATAAAGACCCAATTACATTTTTGGCTGAACAATTTTTTTTTTTCTGTCACAGTACAGCAAAATTGCTTTATATTAGCGATTATAATTATCGAGTTAGTGAATACCTGGTCTGAATATCTTGTCTGTATGTGATTCTATTAATAGTAGTATAAACCAAATGTCACACTTTGAACCCACACAATACTACAATTATAGCATATACTGTCTGATGTCATGGTCTCTAGTCGCTTGCGGTTATTGGACAAAGGAAAAGAGACTAATAGAGAAATTCAATAGGGTCACCTCTGACCTCTCTCTGAGTCTGTAGCCAGCTGGCCCAGACAGTCTGCTGCATTTAAGGACTGGATGTGCTTAAAATATCACAGGGAAGACGGCTCTGAAGACCAGTGCAAATGAGGGCCAATGCAAAAAAAAAAAAAAAAGGGTAAAAAAAATACATGAGTATTTACTCTGGAATAAATCTATAAACAACACCAACGGGAAGTGCTAGAAACACTTTTGCACATGATTAAGTGGGGTGTTTGTATAGAGAAAATGCATTCAAACAGTTCAACCAGTGTTTCACAACAGAGAAAAGTTTTTGTTTTTGTGTACTGTAGGCAGAATCTGCCGGTTTTGGTTAAATCTGAAGCAATCAGAAACTTATATGCAATTATACTACCAATAAAGACCAAAACATTAGCCGACCGAAGGCTGTGAATCAAAAGCGATGTCCAAAAATGTGTGTGTATTTGGTCAGTTTTCTTGTTGGAATCCTTGCAATGGCTTTAAACAAGTTTACATTCTTTCAGTGGGGGAAAACCAGAATGCCCTGGATTCCAGTTCATATGCAAGTTATGATAGTCATGATGGATATCAACAATAAAGGTAGGTTTGCAAAGTCCTTTCCAAGCATATCATCATCCAATAAGTTAAAGAGTGCAAGTGCTGCCAACACTGAGCAGTGGGGTCCCAATCACAAGGCTTATTTAAAAAAATAAAAATAAAAAAAAAGTACATATTCTCTAACATCAAAGTGTTTCATAACCCTGTGCGCTGTTAATTTGACAGAACACCATGTGATCTCAGAATGTGTCAGACCTGCACTCTCACCCTCAGCAGATCACTCATCTTCTGCATCCTGATCCCCATGGACCACCACTAGAAGTTCTGTCATCACTTGTGTAACACTGATGACTGTGTTAACTGTGAAACCTTAGCAAGTGCTTTTTACCACAGAACAGCTTGTTACATGTGCTTATGAGAGGTCACACAGGACGAAAGAGATGGGTTCTGCAAAATGGGTGCTAGAAGTGACATTATATGGCCGGTTTCACAGACAAGGTTTAAGCTAGTCCCAGACTAAAATGCATGTTTGAGCTGTTTTAAATAAAAGCAACTTGCACTGGCATATCTTAAAACATGTCACTGCCATTATTTTGTCTCAAGATGCACACCAGTAATGTTTTTTTCTGAGGGATGTTTAAAAAAGCTACTGAAATGTCCTATTTTAACTAAGGCCTAATCCTGGCTTAATCTAAGCCTTGTCTGTGAAACCAGGCCTAAGCAAACTAAAGGATAATTTACAGTCAGCCACTATAGCAAAACAACACACATACAAAATCAATGTGTATTCCAGAAAGCGAGGTTAACTTAACATCACTATCATTGTGTAAGTTCAGTCAACCTGGAGTGCGTAACACAAAAGCTATGCGAAAAACAGTACATCAACAGAGTAGTATGTCCGAATACATAGGCTGCGTTCGAAACCGCATACTCAATGAGTAGGTACTTAATTTCAATGAGTACTTACTTAACGAGCGCTAAAAGAGTAGGTACTTTATAGCCAGATCTCGTTGAGTATGAATGAGAACCGGACATCTGCCATGTTGACGTTATCATGTGACCTACGACGCGTTATCACAAGCGCAACAACTTAAAAGATTTGAACGACACGTTTAATTCATCTGTCTGTAAATATCATGATATTGATTAAACTTGCTCATTTTGTGGTCTTTTTGAAGAAACTGCTGCCCATTTATTGTGTGAGTACATTTAGGGTTGATTTAAGTTCTTATATTTAACCCTACTAATGTGACCCACCGTTTTATCCTTAACGATATTTATTTTTATTACGAAATCCCAAAATTGTCATCTCTGGAATATGTTGTTAATTTCTTTATTTTATATCCAAACATTTTCATCCATAAGCAAAAGTGGCTTACTGCTTTGTTTTCCTCTTTTTCTTGTTAAATTTAACTCTCGTTTCATCCCTCAGGCCTATAAATAACAGAAAATGCATTTTTTAAAAATGTATTATATAATTAATTATTTAAGAAAATATATATTGATATTCAACCTTATAGGTTTTTTCCTGTGTATAAAATCTCATAATATGTTTGCAAACCCATGATATATATATATATATATATATATATATATATATATATATATATATATATATATATAAATACATACATACATATACATACATACATTTACCTCACATTTACTCGACAGCCCTACCTAGAACGGTTTTCCTCAGCGTTTGTAATGTCTGCACAAAGGGAGATTCACCTTTGGAGAAAACTGTTGATTTTATACTCGAAATATTTAAGTATCATTATTAAAAATTAATATTACCCCAGAATGAATTGCATTGCTATCCCAGCCCAAAACATACAATAATAACAACGATAAGTGCTGATCAATTAATTATATTACTTTTTACTGTAAATTATATAATTCAATAAAACAAACAAAATGTCATGTATGTCATATGAAATTAAATAGCTATGCATGAATACACTCTAGATGTGTATATAGTGAACATATCTACATTTTCATTCAAACAATAAATAAAGCATTAATTAATTGTATTTTATTTACTGACAACAATGAGAAATATTAATAAATTAGTAAAAGAATGAATCAAAGTCACCATCACACAATAAACAAATGCATATACAAGTCAACACATGAAACAAAGCTTTATTCAAACTACAATCATGTATGTAGACTACAGGTGCTGAACCCCACATCCTTCTGCCGTCTCAACACAGCGGTGCCCATTCTGCGGCTCTGATGAATCAGCTGACCGCCAGAGGTGAGCCGTTCCCTCGTGCCGGAGGTTGCTGCGTGATGTGTTGTGCTTCACAATCTGAGGCAATAAGGGCAGGTGGAGTGATGGTGGGTCTCATGAGGGCAGGTGGAGTGATGGAGGGACTCGTCCATGGCACCATCACCAGGATTCAGCTCTGTGCTCCTCATCCTCAGTGCTCACACCAGCCTGCTGGCATTTCAGATCCTACAAAATACACAAACATAACACAAAAGCAGTCATTTTAACCGCACAATGTCATTTGATTTCAGTATTATTTAGAAGACAAAAACGCTTTTTTTCACAAATGCCACCATCATCTTCCCTTGCAGGTCCTGCTCCACAAAAGCTGTGCAGCAAATGCATAGAAATCAAGAATCAGAAAAGTGCTGTAATAGCTCTGTTTGAAATTACAATAATTAAAATAAACTACAACTTAATATTTAAATAGTTGTTGTTATTCATTTCTGTAATGTCACAAAGCCTTTGATGGCAGCATTCAGCTTCATGAGCCACTCTCCGCCGGATAAACACACATCTGTTCATCTGTCCCTGTAACATCCAGACATGATTCACATAACCTCTGATTTATGAGCTCAACACTACATTTACATGTTGAGGTTGTTTTAACTTTTTATCCTACATAAATGTTCCTTAATTTATCAACAGTACTAATGGACAAATAAAATAGATAACTTATGTTTAGTTACTTTATAGATTTGTTCTACATAATAGCACACATACATCACTCAGATGCCTATTTCATATTTAATCTGCAATTCTTATAGAAGAGTTTCTTGCCAGATATTAAATAGACATTTAGTAATTGTATTTAAGATGTATACGGTTTAAAATGTATGCAAATCCACTTTGGAGACGTATGTGTCCTTACTGGAGCTTCTCTGTTAGCTATACATAATAAAATGTGATTTACAGCAAAATCACAAATATATAGCGTCTTTACATCTTCAACAAGGCAACAGTTTACTGTACAGTAGTTCAACACATGCGATCATTTGATTTGTAATACTCACATTTGAGTCTCGTCCGTCATCCTTTCCGTCACGTTCGAGTATGACCTATCCTTCTTCTTCTTTTTTATGACGTATCCTCTCGCGTGGCCTCCTGGGATAGAAGAGTATCCATCGTTGAACACTCAAAAATCTGGGCGGAAGCGAGTAAGCCATCCGGGAACTTCTCGCCTACTCTTTTATGAATACTGATGTTTCTAACGTACTGCTTCCTTCACGTACTGTTTTCGCCTACTATATAGTAGGAAAGTAGGCATATTCGAACGCACTTAAGTCCGAATCTCGCGATAATTAGTACGTCACCCAGGTAATTCTCACCTACTCTTTTGGATTCGTACATACTTTTTCGCTCGCCTACTCTTTTTCCCATACTAAATAGTAGGGAAGTATGCGGTTTCGAACGCAGCCATAGTATTCGAAAAACAGTAGGCAAAAAGTCCCCTGATTACCTTCCGGCAAGATTCTAAAGTGCGCATTCGATGGAAGCCATAGGAGAGGATTTATGATTTATTTAGTGAAGTGACGCAACTGACATTGGCAGGTCACAAGATAATGACAACATGGTGGATGTTGTATGTCCGGATTACATTCACACTACACACATTCATAGAACATACTTTTTAATGGTCGTTATAAAATACGAAACAATCGGCCAAACAACAAGATGAACCCCGCAACAATATTACAGTAATTAATAATGTCATTATCACTACAGTCAATAATTGAGACACAAGATGACACATGTTTGAGTCAAGAGAGAGTCAATGAATCAAGTCCACGAGGTGGTATAAGAGACATGAAATGGACCAATAGATAAAGGATCTAATTTTGAACTAATAAGATAATATACTATATATAGCATGTCAAAGTCTTTTGGTCTTCATGATTTTATAATGTTCTGCTTTTCAAATGACATTGGCTCTCATGGAAAACAATAGGCTAGCCGTTGAGTTGAGCATATCAGATATCAGGTGACTCAGCTTCTACCCGTCACCAGCAGTTGCAATGAAGATGGAGATCTGGTACAACATCTTTAACAATCCACACGGACGGTAATACAAAACAAGATAAGCAAGCGAACCCAACTGCTATGCGTAAACGTGTCCAGACAAATGAATAATGAAAGGACTGCAACTTAAATACAAAGCAATTGAGGGAAATAATGACAAACACCTGTGATGATTAATGAATCTCCATAGTAACTAATAAGTGGCGGGAAACTAAAGATAGGAGAACATGTGACTGAGAAAACAAACTAAAAGTCTATGAAATGAAACTAAGATCAAAATAACTGAATGTTCGTGACACTCGCCTAAATTTATGTTGAGGTCAGTGCCTGTGTTATTCTCTTATGTCTATGAAAACATAACTAAAGAGGAATAGCCTACAGCAAATGAGTCATGCAAAATGTTCCTCGATTACCACAGGGTCACAAAGAGAATGTAGAAGAACGAGTAAATCTTAGAAGTTCATAGCACATTCAAGATCACGGTAAAAGGTTGTTTTGGGGTGAAATATGACCTCAAACCCTGCTTTTCTTGTCTGCATTTGCATTTTACATTAAAATTCCAGTTGTGCCAGCAATCAAAATAGCTTTTTATGTTTGCTTTGGGATTTCCATGTCACTCAAACTGCATTAAAGCACAACTGGGTCAAAAAAAAACACTGAACTGAACATGATGACTTCATTTTTTTAGCCAACAAATCTATCAGGGGATATGCAGAAAACTGAAGGATTTTTTTAAGAGGCTATATGCAACTTTTTCCCCAAAATAAACGTAACAATAGCCTTTTTATTTGACCATTTATGACTCAAACATCTCCTGATGAGCATACTGACACCTTGTCAGCTCACAGTGGGTGCACCTATAAGCCTGTATCCTATTTTTCCTATTTTCTATCGGGTCGGATTTTTCGCGCGCTGTCTGCAGATGTGACGTCAAGCGCGTTCATGTTAAACGTTTCAGATCACTCTGCCAACACCGCTAGTCAGCAAACAAACTTAGTTTCTCAAACAATATATGTATTTGACTGTTCTTACCTCTGTAAACATAATGTTGACTTATTTGCAGCGGATGACTTGTGAAGTGTGCACGTACGAGAGCGAGCAGAAAGGAAGAGCAGTTCCGTTTTTTGGCCACAGGTGTCAGTCGCGAGTTTAAATTTCAGAAAATCGCATATAGCCTCTTTAAGCATGGTTTTATATATATATATATTTATTTTTTATTTATTTTTTTACATATTTGCAGATATGTACACATATGTGTACAATAATAACCATCTAAAATGTAATATAAATATAAAAATAAAAAGTTTATCTATATAAAATAAAGTTGTAGTTTACTACAAAGATAACCTACAAAATTCCCAAACTGCAAAATATTGCAATAATATAAAGCATAAAAAACAGCATTAACTGAATGCCATCAAGTAGTTTTCATTATTTGGTCCTTAGTGGAAAAGCAAAAGACGAGTCCCAAGAGCCAAATTAACCCCAGTTGACCTCTGGACTGAAACTCAATCTAAAGTGTTCAGCAGGGACACAGAAGGTGTTGAAAAGACATTCTCCATTTGCACTGCTGTATTTTTGAAATGTCTGAAGTTAGAAATATCTGGCCTATGACAAAAACAGACAGTTCTGAGACGTAAAATCCCAAAACGTGGGTTAGGATAACCTAAATTAATTCAGTGAGCAATTTGATATTACGTTCAAATGGCACAGGAGGTCACTGAGGATTTTACAGAGAGTAAACAGACAAGCCAACGAACAATAAATGGATCAATACAGTCCATTGAAGGCTTTCTATGTGTCTTATGACCGCTCAGTCTGTACTGCCCTAGGGTCATCTGCGGTACGCCATAACAGCCGTCTTTGTTTGGAAAGAAAACATTATGATCCTTCCCATCGATCAGCACACTCCAAGCACCATATTTCATTTCAGATCTGTATAATCTTTCAAGAAAAACAAGCGTAAATCTAAACAGCATTAATGAACTGTGTCAGTATAGGAAGTCATGTGTAAAGCAGACGATGGACATTTTTTCACTCAGTTGATTTTTCTTTATGATTGTTTCCAGTGAGGATTTTCACATTTAACTGTTTTGTTTCAAAACAAATGCTTCTGAAAAGAGGTCAAATGCATATCTAAGATTAGTTTAACCTCTTTGGAAAACGTGACACGGGCTTTACGTCTCACTGAATGAGACTTTTATATGAAATGTTTTATCTGAGCTTGTACAGTACATTCTGTGATGGGTATATCAGGAAATTAATCTAAAATGTGCTTTGTGGTGAAAGCAAATCATTTTAATGAGACAGAAGAATTTCTATTGGTGAATAACACAGACTACTAAACATTCACTTTATTTATAGACCTCAATATATATATATATATATATACACACACATATATACATACATATACATATATACATACATATATATATATACACTCACCTAAAGGATTATTAGGAACACCATACTAATACTGTGTTTGACCCCCTTTCGCCTTCAGAACTGCCTTAATTCTACGTGGCATTGATTCAACAAGGTGCTGAAAGCATTCTTTAGAAATGTTGGCCCATATTGATAGGATAGCATCTTGCAGTTGATGGAGATTTGTGGGATGCACATCCAGGGCACGAAGCTCCCGTTCCACCACATCCCAAATATGCTCTATTGGGTTGAGATCTGGTGACTGTGGGGGCCATTTTAGTACAGTGAACTCATTGTCATGTTCAAGAAACCAATTTGAAATGATTCGAGCTTTGTGACATGGTGCATTATCCTGCTGGAAGTAGCCATCAGAGGATGGGTACATGGTGGTCATAAAGGGATGGACATGGTCAGAAACAATGCTCAGGTAGGCCGTGGCATTTAAACAATGCCCAATTGGCACTAAGGGGCCTAAAGTGTGCCAAGAAAACATCCCCCACACCATTACACCACCACCAACAGCCTGCAGAGTGGTAACAAGGCATGATGGATCCATGTTCTCATTCTGTTTACGCCAAATTCTGACTCTACCATCTGAATGTCTCAACAGAAATCGAAACTCATCAGACCAGGCAACATTTTTCCAGTCTTCAACTGTCCAATTTAGGTGAGCTCATGCAAATTGTAGCCTCTTTTTCCTATTTGTAGTGGAGATGAGTGGTACCCGGCGGGGTCTTCTGCTGTTGTAGCCCATCCGCCTCAAGGTTGTGCGTGTTGCGGCTTCACAAATGCTTTGCTGCATACCTCGGTTGTAACGAGTGGTTATTTCAGTCAAAGTTGCTCTTCTTTTCGCCCACAGGACTGCCGCATACTGGATGTTTTTCCCTTTTCACACCATTCTTTGTAAACCCTAGAAATGGTTGTGCGTGAAAATCCCAGTAACTGAGCAGATTGTGAAATACTCAGACCGGCCCGTCTGGCACCGACAACCATGCCACGCTCAAAATTGCTTAAATCACCTTTCTTTCCCATTCTGACATTCAGTTTGGAGTTCAGGAGATTGTCTTGACCAGGACCACACCCCTAAATGCATTGAAGCAACTGCCATGTGATTGGTTGATTAGATAATTGCATTAATGAGAAATTGAACAGGTGTTCCTAATAATCCTTTAGGTGAGTGTATCTCCAGCATAAATTATGATCCCACTGTTCAGATTAGTGGTTGATTCACACGGGTTTAAGGCTTTAACCCTTTCATGCATAGTGGTCACTACAGTGGACAGCTATTAAAAAAGCATTTTCTTGAATTTGCACGGATTTTTATGGCAAAGTTGCACATCAGCCTCTTCATTGGACCCTGGTGCATCATCCTATAAATTGCAACCAAGTGGCAAGCTGTTGTGTTTCGGTTTTTTCCCCCTCCAAACCAAGATGGCCAAGGGTCAGTCAGACATGCCAAGTTGCTCCGGAATATCCACCCATTCCTTCTAGAAGATTCTTGTTGGTAAAAAAAATATTGCAGCATCAAGCAATATCTAATGAGTCATATCACAGTAAAATTTAAAAGTTTTGATTTTAGATTGAGAGAAAACTCTGATTAATCACATGTCCACTGTAGTGGACGTCATGCATCAATTGCTATATTTCAGCTACAATTCATAATTATAATGTGAATATTGTTTTTGAAACTTAAAACTTAAAAATTTAATCTGCAGTGACTTTTTCTACTGTAAATAAATGTATTTGTATTATTAGAATGTAATTTTCATTAACATCGAAAAAAGTCATGTGATTACATAATGTATGACACTTGCAATGCATTACTTTACTTGTTAGATCAAAAAGTAATCTGATTTCGTAATGCACGTTATTGTAATGCGTTTTTTTACTCATAACATCAAAAAGTAATCTGATTACATAATGCATGTTACTTGTAATGCGTTTCTTTACTCATAACATCAAAAAGTAATCTGATTACGTAATGCATGTTACTTGTAATGCGTTTACTTACTCATAACATCAAAAAGTAATCGGATTATGTAATGTGCGTTATTGTAATGCGTTTCTTTACTCATAACATCAAAAAGTAATCTGATTACCTAATCAGATTACTTTTTGATATAACGAGTAAAGAAACGCATTACAAGTAACATGCATTACGTAATCAGATTACTTTTTGATGTTCTGGATAGACATTTATTAACCCTTTCATGCATGAATTATGATAACCTCAGTCAGGATTTTTTTCCTATGTGTTTTTATTGCTCGTAGGGCATGAAAAACAAGAATTAATTATTTATTTTTTTGTATATATTTTATAGTTTTCACATGATTTGATATAATTGTATTGATTAGTTTGTTAAATTCACATACTTTATCTGTTTGATTATTGTCTTATATTTAATACAGTATATCTTCAGTTTAAACCATAACCGCATGCTGTCCACTCAAGTGGACATCTGAAGATCTCTTTGAATTTTTTTTAAAAAAACTAAAAACTAAATTCTTGTTTTTCATGCCCTACGAGCAATAAAAACACATAGGAAAAAAATCCTGACTGAGGTTATCATAATTCATGCATGAAAGGGTTAATAAATGTCTATCCAGAGCCCAATCACAGTTTTTGTTTTGGAAAGCATATAGTGATGACGTCTATTAATGACAGGTAAACTGCGATGTTCGCCAACAGTTTAAAGGTAGGGTAGGCAATTTCGGAGAGGCTAGCAATAGCAAGATTGCTTTAAATGTATAAGATCCCACCCTCCCTTCAGAGCGTCTACAAAGCGTCACGAGAGATGGCGTTAAATTACCTCATGTCTCATAGCACATAACGATAATAATGAATGTAAACAAGGGTTAGTTCACCCAAAAATGAAAATTATCCTATAATTTACTCACCCTTAAGCCATCCTAGGTGTATACGACTTTTCTTCTTTTAGCCAAACACAATCGGAGTTATATTAAAAAATATCCTGGCTTTTCCAAGCATTATGGGAGTGAACGGTACCCATTCTATTTATAAATTTAAAAACTATAACCGACTTATGGTAACAGCCGTATGCTAGTCTAGTTCTGGCAGAAGAGTGACGTATGACGTATTGACAAACGCGGAAGCTCAGGGGATAGAGCAAAACAAAACACCGGTCACGAATTAGAAGTTTAAAACGAGAATTTTTAAAGAGAATTGTCAGAGGATTTCAATATAAGAGAAGAGGAGCTTGAGTTTGTTGGCCAGCCCTATTTGTTTGAACCGCGATAGGCTTCTACTCTCACCTAGCTTATATGCTACTCCTATATCCTACATCATGCATCGGGTTAGAGGTCGAATGCAATCCAAAGGCAATCCAGAGGTGGCGAATGCAATCCAAAACTTCCTATCATGTCCGAATGCAATGTCAGTGTAAATTTTTAGCCATGAGACTTCCACAGAAGATATATGTACATTTTTTAACATTTTGACCACTTCTATAACAAAAAGTGTTTATGAAAAACATTACCTACCAAGCTTTAATTACACTCTTACACATTCTAGTATGGTCTATGATGTCCCAGTGTTAACTCTAGACCTTATAAGTTGTTGAGGGTCCTTCAGTTAAAGATGGCAACCGTGAATGGGATGTACCATCACTCTAAAAATCAGCTGCAAATAGTATTTACAATTTCATTACAAAAAGACACATGGAGCAGCTATTTTATGGTTTTAAGAAATATTTGTCAAATTATTAAAATTGTTTCAATTTTTCGCGGTTTCGTGAAAGTAAAAATAACTTAATCTTGACCTAAAACTTTTAGATTGCAACTGTCTTCATTAGAAATAGTTATGTAAACCACAGCATGGTTTCCCTTGAATCATTACCATGTCCACAATCTCATAAGCTGCAAAAATTAGACAAATAAGAGTTCAGTTGGAGTTTGGTGTCTGCAACCATAGAATGCAACCATTTTTTCAAACACATTTGTGATACTCTTCAAAGCATGCAGGGATGTTGTTGATGGTGATATAGCACGTAGGTTTTCTCAGTTGGAACTAGTGCCAAACCTCAGCAGATTCGTGCAGGCCCAAAGATGACATGCAAGGAAGCGATTACTGTTACATAATGATGCAGTTGAAACCAAACGTAGGCTCGGATGAACATTTTCCTAGAAATTCTAAACGTGGAATGTTCTCTATGCTGACCTGTTAAAGTAATATATCTTTATCATGTCACCCTTGAGATGCTCTTTGCCACAGATGTCACTCACAACCTACAAATTGCTGTTATTTTATCTTTTAGCTGAAAAAAAAAACTTCTCTGACAGACAGAGAAGAGTTATTAACCCATTGAAAGTGAACAATTTCCCAACTATTTCAAATTAGAAGCTTATCCTGCTGAATTATTTACCTTGGTATAATGCACATCATTTAGTAATGACAATTAGCATTATTATATTAGATAATGTTTAATGGATTATTAAAAAGATATGTTATGAAACATTACTCATGTTTTGTACTGTATATTAATCACGTTGGTATTGATTCATGTTTGTTTATGGAAGTAGTTGGGTGTGATATAGGGCGCAATACCTGCATTTCTGTTATTTAGTATGAAATAATGCATTTTTAAGGATTTTACACGATTTGGGGCATATGTTGCACACACACACACACACACATTTTCTTTCTTTCTTTTTCTTTTTTATATACACCATTCAAAGATTTCTGTCAGTAAGACTAAAAAAAAATTATTCAACAAGGACACATTAAATTGATCAAGTGACAGTAAAGTAATTTGTAATGTTACAAAAGATTTCTATTTCAAATAAGCGCTGTTCTTTGAACCACCTGTTGAACCAATCCTGAAAAATTCTATATATGAATTATATATATATACAGTGAGGAAAATAAGTATTTGAACACCCTGCTATTTTGCAAGTTCTCCCACTTGGAAATCATGGAGGGGTCTGAAATTGTCATCATAGGTGCATGTCCACTGTGAGAGACAATCTAAAAAAAAAAATCCAGAAATCACAATGTATGATTTTTTAACTATTTATTTGTATGATACAGCTGCAAATAAGTATTTGAACACCTGTCTATCAGCTAGAATTTGGACCCTCAAAGACCTGTTAGTCTGCCTTTAAAATGTCCACCTCCACTCCATTTATTATCCTAAATTAGATGCACCTGTTTGAGGTCGTTAGCTGCATAAAGACACCTGTCCACCCCATACAATCAGTAAGAATCCAACTACTAACATGGCCAAGACCAAAGAGCTGTCCAAAGACACTAGAGACAAAATTGTACACCTCCACAAGGCTGGAAAGGGCTACGGGGAAATTGCCAAGCAGCTTGGTGAAAAAAGGTCCACTGTTGGAGCAATCATTAGAAAATGGAAGAAGCTAAACATGACTGTCAATCTCCCTCGGACTGGGGCTCCATGCAAGATCTCACCTCGTGGGGTCTCAATGATCCTAAGAAAGGTGAGAAATCAGCCCAGAACTGGAGGAGCTGGTCAATGACCTGAAATGACCACCGTTTCCAAGGTTACTGTTGGTAATACACTAAGACGTCATGGTTTGAAATCATGCATGGCACGGAAGGTTCCCCTGCTTAAACCAGCACATGTCAAGGCCCGTCTTAAGTTTGCCAATGACCATTTGGATGATCCAGAGGAGTCATGGGAGAAAGTCATGTGGTCAGATGAGACCAAAATAGAACTTTTTGGTCATAATTCCACTAAATGTGTTTGGAGGAAGAAGAATGATGAGTACCATCCCAAGAACACCATCCCTACTGTGAAGCATGGGGGTGGTAGCATCATGCTTTGGGGGTGTTTTTCTGCACATGGGACACGGCGACTGCACTGTATTAAGGAGAGGATGACCGGGGCCATGTATTGCGAGATTTTGGGGAACAACCTCCTTCCCTTAGAGCATTGAAGATGGGTCGAGGCTGGGTCTTCCAACATGACAATGACCCGAAGCACACAGCCAGGATAACCAAGGAGTGGCTCTGTAAGAAGCATATCAAGGTTCTGGCGTGGCCTAGCCAGTCTCCAGACCTAAACCCAATAGAGAATCTTTGGAGGGAGCTCAAACTCCGTGTTTCTCAGCGACAGCCCAGAAACCTGACTGATCTAGAGAAGATCTGTGTGGAGGAGTGGGCCAAAATCCCTCCTGCAGTGTGTGCAAACCTGGTGAAAAACTACAGGAAATGTTTGACCTCTGTAATTGCAAACAAAGGCTACTGTACCAAATATTAACATTGATTTTCTCAGGTGTTCAAATACTTATTTGCAGCTGTATCATACAAATAAATAGTTAAAAAATCATACATTGTGATTTCTGGATTTTTTTTTTTTTAGATTATGTCTTTCACAGTGGACATGCACCTATGATGACAATTTCAGACCCCTCCATGATTTCTAAGTGGGAGAACTGGCAAAATAGCAGGGTGTTCAAATACTTATTTTCCTCACTGTATATATATATATATATATATATATGAAGAGTTCAGATGCAAAAAGTGCCATCTGAAATTTTCCTCTAGAATGATAAGCTCATTTATTTAAGTTCAGTTATTTCACTTAAATGGCAATTAATAGGTAATTTTCATTGCCATTTAAGTGAAATTACTGAACTTATACAAGCTTCATAAAAATGATCATTCTAGAAGAAAATTTTAGATGGCACTTAGAGGCTTTTGCATCTGAACTCTTCATATATATATGTATATATATATATATGTACTGTATATACAGTATGATCCTGGTACATGCTAATAAATATATGTGAGTGTGAGTTTACAAAGACTACAAATGACTGTTTTAAAATGTCTTATATGAATTTTGTTTATAAATATAATTGTTTTTTAGCAATGTGATGATGGATGTGTCTAAGAAAGTTTCAGAGCAAATGACAAAAAGTGTTAAAGATGTATAAGTAAATTAAAGTCAACGTGTTACATCCAACAGTGTAGTAAAATAGCAGAGATTTAGTCACAGATGTGTTTTTTTTCATGCAATTCACATTTTTCTTTTTCAATTTATCCACACTTAAAATAATCTTATTTATGATTCTTCTACATGCTATTATAGACTATGTACAGTCCACTAGCGCACATATATTATTTTTACTGTGTTCTCGTTTATACTGCGTGAGGAAAATGTATGTGCATTCCGGTTACATAAATCAATAAAAAACTGAACAGACTATAACAGAGACCAGACAGTCTGCTCTGATTTATCTGCGAACATTTAAATACCTTTTCAACACTAGACACTGAATCTACATCAGTCAGAACCTGCATGCTTCTGAGACACAGAAGGGTTTCGTTTTAAGGATGTTTATCACATCGGCCTGAATATTAATGACCCAAACCTGATGTTCCAGACCCAAAATGCACCAGAATGCTACGCGTGATGACTGATGACGGGTGCATTCTCAAACCCCTTCCCCAAATCCATGAGGCTTTCGATTGCCCTGTTTGCGCTCTTCTGCTACGGTACACATGTGTTTCGCCTTAAGCAAGGGTATTTTTAGAAAGTGATTTTTAGAAAGAGGTGGCGAACTTTGAATGGTACACATGGGGGCAGAAGGTGATGGCTGGGGGCAATTACTAGAATTGTAATTATATGAGAGTTGGTTGAAGTTCAGCTTGATTTATATAAGGAAAATACGAAACATCCTTACAATGAAATATAATGATGAGGGATGAGCTGATAATTGGTTTAGTCTTTCAAAATCCTGTGTTAGTCTTCCATCTATATCCAGAAAGTGGAGTAAGAGCCTTTGTTACTCACACATACACAAAAATATATTGGAAACACATGGCCAAGGCCCTGTTTCTGTGTGAAGTGGATAAACATTTCAACGTGCAATGCCGAAAACAACAATGTAAACCAAACGAAAACTCTGCATTCCTGACTAACATTTACTTATTTCCTTTTATTTTTGGTAATTTGGATGCTTGTAAAAGAGAGATGGGATTCTCTGTTGTGGTTTGGTTTGCTGGGGGCATAAAACAGAGTCTAGGCGGATAAATACTATGAATTTTGTCATGGACAAAAAGGGGAGAGAGAGGGTGGTCAGCATTTAGTCTTTAAGGGGGTCAATATATTTCACTGCATGGGGCATGTTGTCTCTCAGAAACCTAGCTTGCATGTTAAAACACCTGTTGCGGTTCTACATAGGAGGTCAAATCAGATCACAGTTATCACTATAATCAAAGAGAACAACAAATCTGGAAAATTTTCTCAGAAATGAAAGCTTTAGCGGAAGTTCTGCCGGGAAGACTCAATTGCTACGCCACTTATTATCTTCTCATCTATCCTATCGTGTTCTAATACTTGTAGTATAAAAGATCGTTAAGCTACTTATACATGAGTTCGCAGATATCACATCAGAACTTTGCTTGCTGGGCTGTTAATAAATGCATACTTGTTACGTTATTTTGCCTCCCGAGTTTTTCTGGTAAAACTGTTTTTCTTTCTTTCCTGAAACGTTTTAGTTGGACAGTTAGGCAAGTAAAGTTTCCATAATGTTTTGGGGGGAAAAGACAAATGGACGTTTTGAACGTTTTTAACATAATGGGAACATTAGCAAATATTCTTAGAACATGTAACCTATTTGTTAGCTGGTTATACAGATCAAAAACAGAGTTTGCGAGTATGATATTGCTATTCATACAACGGTCCAGTAAACAAGTCGTCAAAAGTGAGTTAGGCTACTTACTTTTTAGATACAATATTGCCAGCCTACTTTATTAATTTTGTTTAGCCAACGAGGACCGTTCAAAACGAAGCCAGACCAGAATTAGCCGTCTTGCTGTTTACTTCCTCAGTGAATCTTTGTTTTTTTTGTTTTTTGGTTGAAATAATGATTCAATGACTCACTTGTTTCTGAATGAATCGGTGTTTGTGAACGCACCCTTTGAGTAAATTATTCAATAATTTATAAAGACTGGTCGATAGTCGCCACCTATTGGCGTAACAATGTAACCTGCAGAAGGAGTGACTAAAAATTTTATCATAGTTAATAAACATGTAGGCCTATAAAGTAGCCTACCATTTAAAAGTTTGCGGTCAGTAATATCTAAAAAATACTTTTTATTCAGCAAGGACAAACACATTTATAAAAAAAAAACAAAAAAAAAACAAGGAATTATTTGTTCTTTTGAATTTTCTATTTATCAAACTTCCCGAAAAAAGTATCACTGTGTTTCCAAAAAATATTCAACATTGATAATAACAGCAAATGTTTATTGAGCACCAAATCCGTATTAGAATATCTAAAAGATCACGTGACACTGAAGACTGGAGTAGCTAATGCTGAAAATCCAGCTTTGATCACAGGAATCAATTAGGCTACATTTTAAAATATATTGCAACAGAAAACAATTCCTTTAAATTGTTTCTTAATTACTGTTAATCTTAATGTTTTACTGTATTTTGATCAAATAAATGCAGTTTTGGGGAACATAGCTAAAAGAACTCTTTCAGAAAAAATCTTACCGAACCCAAACTTTTTAACAGTCTATAGGCTAGGCTACTAGATTATCATTATCCTAATAATATAAAGCTGCTTCCAACTGACTGAAAAATGTCTGTGAGAAATTATTTTTGGTTTGTCTCAGTAAAAATAGACAGAGGGAAATTGAAGGCTATTCTCATAATCAGGTGAAGGGACACCTCTTTCTTCTGAACTTCACCTTGACCCTGTCAGCTGTTCACCGCAGTGATCGCCACCCACATGCAGGTGCTTCCTCTCCTCCTCCCCGATTCACACTCTGCTCATCTCTTAGATCTCCAAATTAACCTGCCCTCTCGCCCTCTTTGTTCATGTTTTGCCCCTGAGCGGCGGCGTTTTCCATGAAACTTGGCTGAAGAACATGCTTTCAGTCGCCTCTAATAAACAGTGAAAAGATTCAGCCCTGCGGCGACAAACGGCACCGGTTAAACACATGACACGATGTGCTACCTTACAAAATGACAGGAGCCAATCCAGCAGAGACCTTAGAGGGAAAAAAAAAAACCAGGAACGAATCTTGGTGCAGACAAGTGGTCTACAGGCAGAGACAAAGTTCGTTCACCTTAATTTTTTAGGGCATTTAGAAACTTGAAATACAGAACAATGCCTTGGGTAGGTTCAAACACAGATGTTTTTTTTTTTTTTTTTTTTAAATGCTCCGAGTGTGAACTTTCAGTTTGACTTTTTGTGTCACCACCTTGCACACACACTTTCAAAATAGCATTCAGCTGGACATGATCAAACATATCCTTACAACCTCAACCTTAATGTTGTGTTTCAGAACAGCCCAGTGTAGCCTACGTGCCATCTTCAACGAGTCCTTCAAAACCTGAGTTCAATTATGAGGGCATGTTTGTACAGTATCTCAGTCAAAACACCACTTAACTTTAGTGAGTGCCTCGACTTATCTATAATGCAACACAAATGGAGTTTTTATCCAGATTATTTAGGGCAAAAGTAAGCTTTTTATATAATTTATTTCAAATGAATATAAGGCCAAGGCCAAAGAAATATAAAATCAAGTGACATATAATGAATGTAATAAAGCAATTTTACAAATTTTTAATAATACTTCTAATAGCAATAGTATTTGCAAATATATTTCTCTCATTTAGAGGAAAATCTCATGATCACTATTAGTTAAGCTACTGGCACAGCTTACACTAAAACATAAGATACTTTCATGGAAGTAAAATAATGACAAATGTCTGAAACAAAAGCATGTTGAACTGCTCTAATTAAAAAAAAACATGCATTTTAACTTTTCCTACCATTTTGGAAAATATGCTCCTTGGCTAGCCAAATAATTAAAAGTTTCATAAATAAATGTTTTTATATACTGCCAATTCACAATTAAATATATTTTTAGACTGAACAATTTTCCATGACAAAAAAAAAAAAAAGGTTTTTACCTACTATATAGAAAATTAATTTTGCCATGTAAAAAAAGGTAGCCGTATGATGGACATTTTCTAGCTCACATAACAATATTGTCCACAGAAATGTAATGATCAAGGAGGCGAATCTGACATCTTTCCTATATCCCACAGACATGGCTTGATTTTCTTGATGTGGAGAACTTACACAAATCTTTAACATAAACACCTTTAACATTCTGATGTATAATCAGAAACAGACAGTATTAAACATTCAACAATATTCAGATAACTTATACAATACATCCTTCCTTGTTGCTACTCATTCCAGTATGTGCTCAATTCCCATTCTATTCTATTCTATTCTATTCTATTCTATTCTATTCTATTCTATTCTATTCTATTCTATTCTATTCTATTCTATTCTATTCTATTCTATTCTATTCTATTCTATCCCATATCATCCTGGGGTGTCAAACAATAATTCAACAACATATGAAACATCTCCCCTGACACAAAGCGACTTTCTATGGTGCATTCCACAGCGCACATAATCTTTTCCATTGCTTGCTCTTTACTCTATGTTTATAGCATGTCCTTGTGCCCCATAAACAGTTTGAGCAAACAAGCTGCAACGGTTTAAGATGCTTAACATTTTTTGCCTGGTTCTCTGGTCTATGGGGGGTCATTAACTCAGCATTAATCAAATGAGGGAAAAAAAGCCTGTGGTCTGATGGGAGGAAATAGCAAGGAACACAACAGTCAACACGCAACACTGCCGCGCGCACACTCTTGGAATGGATGCTGTGCCGTGGATGCAGAGAGACTTCGAGAGAGGCTCTAAATAGGAAAAATGTGTCTGCGGCCTCACAGGTTCAAAGAGTTTGGCAATGTGATTTATTCTTTTATTTTCCATGTTGCAATGAAGCTTGGACTGATTTTGGGAAATATTTGCAGGGGTCAGAGGCAAAGCAAGTGGATGGCCTATATGAACTTTTGGATGGAGACAGCTGAAAAAAAAAAAAAAAGACCCTAAAATGCATCCAAATGAATCTGTATGTCCTGTTTACTTTATCTTCCTCCAAGATTTTAGTCATAGACATGCTAAAATATTTGGCACACATAGTTCATTCACACCCCACTCAGCATCGTTGAATCATCAGCACTGACATCATTGCAATTCGTGCTGAAACCTGTTTGAGTCTGACAGGTCTCAAGGCAACTCTTCTTTTTTTTTGTAATTATGGTAATCTCATGGCAACTTCCAGAAATGTTGTAAAGCAAAGGAGCACTACACTTAAAACCATGTACAATGCATTATAAAGGTATTCATAATACGTTATAATCAGTGTTGGGCGTAACGAATCACAAGTAACATGACTTATGTAATCAAATTACTTTTTTCAATTAACTAGTACAGTAACGCATTACTACAACAAAATATTGCTTTTTCAAATAAGACTCATTTATTGACTGACACCTCTCCTGTCCCAATGTTGAAAGAAATCGGGAGTAAATGCAGTGGTGTTGTGTGTAAATATGATGGCTATTTTTTCTAGACTAAATGTGAGCACGCATTTACTCATCTGACTTTCACAAAAACAGATTCAGTATTCCTCAGAATGAATTGATATGCAAACTCAGAATATTACACAAACCTGCAATAATTAAATGTTAAATAATGTCTCTGCTGCTGACCTTCGATGATCCAATTCAAAGTCCAGATGAGAATAAGTAACACAACACATTACTTAAAAGTAACTAAGACAAATAGTTACTTTTTAGGGTGTAACGCAATATTGTAACGCATTACTTTTAAAAGTAACTTTCCCCAACACATAGTGATAACGGTTGATAATTGATAATTGGTTGTTTGTTATAATGCATTATACTTTCTAAAGGTGTAACAATGAACAGATAAGTATTATAATGAATTGTAACTGTGGTTACAATTATTCATGAGACCATACAATTCATTATAAGGTTCATTCCAAGGAATAATTAATGCATTAAAAATGCTTTTATAATACTTTATATTTATAAAAGCTATAAGTAAAGTGTTAATGGAATGTTTGATTCATTGATTCATCTTTTGAACAAATTCAAATCATCAATGTCACGAATCTTGACTATTTTTTCTTAACTTTAACATCTCAACATCTCTTTGTTTAAAATTGGTTGACTTTCTATTTATTTCCCTCTCTCATTATTTTTTGACCCCACTGAGTTAGAGATAATATGCAAGAAGAAGAAAAAGACGAAGAAATTGCTCATCTGTTGTCCCCATATTGGCCCCTGTTCTATCAAACATTTACATTCCAACTGAAATACACAAACACAAAACATACAGGCACAGCGGTTGTTCTTAGATTCCAGCTTTGTTTTTCATATTCCATTTGAAATGAACGTAAATCAAATGCAATTATCTTGTGGGCCGTGGGGGGTGAAGTAATTATTTTTGAGATTACAGAAGACTGTTGTGAATTAAATTAGCTGGCTCTGAGAATGTTTAACAAACATTAGAAGGATGACAACCGCTCCATCTTACTAAACATGGCACATGATTGGCATCCGTACTAACATAACATTTATCTTTTTCCACTGATAACTCTCCCGTTCTCAAACGTGAATGTTGCGGTTTCCTCTTAGTGTTTAATGTATCGTCATGAACCTGCTGCTTTTATACGGACAGCTAAAAACTAGTCCTTCACGTGCTCTAAAGAATCTTGTTATGTGACTAAAACTCTTTTGCAATATTTTAATGGCTTTTCATTCAAATGCCAAATGGGAATAGTCAACACATAGCCTACCATACATAATGTGCAGGATTTATCACTTTAACTCACATGACTCTTGACTTATTACTGAAAACAGTTCAAAATACACCAGAGGTCTCAGGAAAAATCATCTACCTGTTGAAAAAAATCTAAGCTATTTACTCAAAATCCAGCCACATAACTGTAAAAGAGCAAAATTGAATATGACAGTGCGTTTAATCATTACTGCAATATGACGCATCCAGAGACAG
This sequence comes from Squalius cephalus, assembly GCF_949319135.1. NCBI lineage: Eukaryota > Metazoa > Chordata > Actinopteri > Cypriniformes > Leuciscidae > Squalius > Squalius cephalus. Next base: position 9,292,349 of record NC_137127.1, on the reverse strand, counting down.
CTCAACAGACAGAACATCCTTCGTACTATTGCTGGCAAAATAGAAATTGTCTTTACGATACCCTTTGGACCCGCTGGAATGAAGGTCTAATTCAAAACAGAGGGTATCCTATTGGGGTGTCAGATGTTCCAACTGTCCCACGTCTGTCTGTTGTCGTTCACAGCTGTACCCCCATTTATTAGTCGGACCCTATAAAATATGGAATGATTACAGCTGTTATAGGCTATATTTAACACAATTCATTGTATTATTGTGATTCATCAGCAGATGAGCCAGTTTTTAGTGCTGACAGTATTTGTCAGGATGTTTTTATTGTTACTGTTGCTAACATTGAGAACACACAGATTTTTGTGTTTTGTTGCAGCTTAGATCTAGAAATCTCGGGTAACTAGGGATGCACCAATACCACTTTTTTTCAGACCAAGTACAAGTACAAACATTTGGGTACTTGCTGATACCAAGTACCAAAATGAGTAGGCTACTTAATAATACCATAATAATACGTTTTATTTTCATCAGACGTTTTTCACTTTCTGACTGTAACAAAGTAAATAGGCCTATACAACTTGTATAATCAAATTGATTGAGTTAATGGAGCTATTTCTCACACCTCCTCTTGACAATTTAGCAGAGCATATCGCGTTTTTTCCAGGCACGCCTATACGCACAACCGGCGTAGCGTCATAGAACGTCTCTGAAAAGGTTCACGCCCACTTTTAGGGGAAAACAAACTGGCGACCGCCATACACAGTATCAGATTGAGGACGTGTACTAACCCTTACAAACATGCCAAAGAGTTGTTGTGTGGTTGGGTGCACCAATAATATTTGTAAAAACCCAAAATTGAAATTTATTCCTTTGTATTCCTTACATTTCCATGTATTTATGACCATCTCTGCCTGCCATCATCATCCATATCTTGCTGTAATGGAAATATCATGAATTACGGATGATGCTATCGAAAGCTAAATCAGGCTAGTTGTATGGCTGGACAGAAAAGTGCACTCAGTAGCTACTCTAAATAGCTACTCTAAATATAAAGACATAATATGTAAGGAATAATTGACGACAGGCCGTTGAATTATTAGAAAAATAATGCACACCCGAGGTGGTAATGCGGTCACGACGCGAAGCGGAGTGGCCGTTCACCTCGGGTGTGCATTATTTTCTAATAATTCAACAGCCTGAAGTCAATTATTCCGCTTATACCACAGTTACCTCGAAATACACCTCGAAACATTGTTCAGATTATGTATTTCAAGACGTTTGTAAAGTTTTTGTCATTAAACCGCTCTTGTATGTAGGACTAATTTCTTACGCATCTAATCCAATGCCTCCGTTGTTAATTCCAAAACGTAATTTTAGAGTTAGTAACGGAGGTTTGAGCCACTGATAGCAGACTAATGCTGGGACACACGACTAGCTGACACATTGTCTGACTGTTTTCATCGACTGCAGCAGGTTTTAAACACCGACTCTGAACACAGACTGAATCGTTTGGTCATGATCAGTCATAAGTATCAAATTACATTCATAACCGGCCTTAAAGTGTGTCCCCGGCTTTATGCAGTTATTAATGCAGTTATTATAGAGAGATGTTGCAATAATGAGACAGAAAAGCATGTGCGTCAATATTATTATTTATTTATTAATTCAATTCGTTATAATTAATTTGTTCATTCTTTTTTCTATTATTGACAGATGACAGTAGACTAGCCAAATAAATGAAACACAAAGCCCCTTTAACAAGTAGACCTATCAATAATTATTTATTTGTTATATATAAAAATCCGTGCTGCAGGACTATCCATTTATTTAGCCTATATTCAGTTTAATTTTCTATTGATTATAGATGACTATATACTTTATTTATTAAAATTAAACTGCATGTTTCCATTGATTGTGAAGCTAGACATTGAAAATTGCAGATCAAGCGCATGGGGCTGCATGTTTTTTCTTGTTATGAATTGTATCCTATTTTCCGTTATTACCGTTAACTACGCGAAGTGATATGGAACTGTAATGCGGTCAAGACCTGCCTGGAACTACTTTAGCTGTGCGTTTCCCTGAAAATAATGCACACTTTAGAACGTTCTTCAACCAATCAGATTCAAGCATTCAACAGCCCTGTAGTATAAATACATTTAAAGATGTTTACTTCTTAAAACCGAAGTAAAATCATTCACTGCATGGCTACCTGGTGACTCGATGAGGTACGAGTAAATGTCCGGGTAAAGGCCATTGCACACTGAGTCCGAAATTCGCATCCGAAATTTTCGCACGTTAAAAAATAAATACGATCTCACGTTATGTCAATCACACTTGTACACTGCCTCCGAAACTTTCATCCGTCAAAAAAAAAATCGAATCGGGTTCGATTTTCTGCGTTTTTCGCATCCGTAAAGGTCCTTGCACACTGAATCCGAAATTTTCGCATGCGTTTTTTCGTATCCGTCATTCTGTGGCTCTAAACTGTCAAAACACCATTCAAACCCTTGTTACGGATGCGAAAAACGCAGAAAATCGAAGCCGATTAGATTTTTTTTTTTGACGGACGAAAGTTTCGGAGGCAGTGTTCAAGTGTGATTGACATAACGTGAGGTCGTATTTATTTTTTAACGTGCGAAAATTTCGGACGCGAATTTCGGACTCAGTGTGCAAGGGCCTTAACAAGGGTTTGAATGGTGTTTTGACAGTTTAGAGCAGGGGTGTCAAACTCAGTTCCTGGAGGGCCACAACCCTGCAGAGTTTAGCTTCAACCCTAATTAAACACACCTGATCCAGCTAATCAAGGTCTTCAGGATTACTAGAAACTTCCAGGCAGGTGTTTTTGGAGCTGGTTGGAGATAAACTCTGCAGGACAGTGGCCCTCCTGGACTGGAGTTTGACACATGTGGTTTAGAGCCACAGAATGACGGATACGAAAAAACGCATGCGAAAATTTCGGATTCAGTGTGCAAGGACCTTTAGACCAATTTGACGCTTGTAGAATGAAAGGGACATGTTTTTTAGTTGCCCAAATTAAGTTGATAAATGTATCGTTCACGCTCTATGGAAGGCAGGGTGGACATATAATTACTCTACATATTTCATCTTAGTGATTTCTGAAGTTATACACGTCTGCCGGCTGTGTACGTACGTTGTTTTGTGCCGCTATTTTGTATTGAAGCCTATGGGAAGTCTGGTTTGTTTTCCCCTAAAAAGTGGTTACGAAATTGACAGTTAAGTTCCCGGATGTGCCGGTTGTATGTATGTTCATGGTTGCATAGCAACGGCAGAAGCCACGGGAGCGCAAGCGCTTGTGGAAAGAAGGAGAAACATTTTACGACAACGGTGCGGCCGTGCTCTCCACGCATTTTTAGACGCGATATGTGAACGGCCCCTTAAAGTAGTAACAGGTGCGGTTGCATCGGGGCCATTTTACGAGTACGAGTACATGAGCACAGTATCGGACTGACACCCGAGTACTGGTATCGGTGCATCCCTATACACACAAATACAGATTTGTTTTGGGATTAGGGTGTGCAGGTGTTCCGGTTACAGCTTGTTTTCCAGTCACTGTTTGTCTGTGCGTGTGTTAGGATGTAACCATGGAAACATGTGGAAGCCTGTAACAGAGACAGGGGTGTGTCAACTGTCAACTGCAACAAAAGGGCCCCAAAGGTGTTTTGAACAGTATCAGCACCACTGTTCTGCAAGTCCCGGCAGATTGAGGTGTAAAAACGAAGCGACATGATAATAAAGTCAAAAGTTCAGTGTTTATTCCAAGAAATGCAAAAATAAAGATTTTCCAAAGGAGTGCAAATGGCATTTACAGTGAAAAGCCAAAAAAGACAACAAATAAAATAAACTGTTCAAAAGTTATATGCAAACAACCTTTTGGCTATGCCAATAAATTGACCCAAAACACAGCAACATCTAGCTTCCAACCAAGTCTTAGAGGCCATCTTAAAAAGGTCAAGCCCCTCCTACTTGGACTAAACCATTTAGAAATTAAAGGTAATTGACTAGTTGCACGTGGCCGCCATTTTGGAATTCGGATCAGCGAGTGTACGCGTAAACACTTCCGGTTTCGCATTACGCTCGGTGCGGGGAGCCGGAGAAAGCCGAAAATTATCTTTTATAGTTGTTTATAGAATCAATTATCACTTAAAATACTACTAAGATCCATTACTATCACACGAGCCAATGGCAATTAAATGCACGGATGCATAGTCAGATTAATTAATGAAATATGGGTGGTGGTGGTGGCGCAATGGATAAAGACACATGCCTTTGGTGTGAGAGACCGGGGTTTGAATCCACTGTGCGACACCCAATGTGTCCCTGAGCAAGACACTTAACCCCTAGTTGCTCCAGAGGCGTGCGACCTCTGACATGTATAGCAATTGTAAGTCGCTTTGGATAAAAGCGTCAGCTAAATGAATAAATGTAAATGTAAATATAACTGTTCACGGACAGAAGATTGTATTTGACTCATGCTGCATACACATACGCAATGACAATTATGCCTACTGTAAATATAGAGTTACAACTACGATAAGAGTTGTTTGCATAAAATGCAGTGTGAACATTCAACTCGGTCACTGTTGTCTCTCGCTCTCGCTGTCAGATCACCGGAAGTACTGGCGCGCACACTCAAGTTCGAACGTCAACGGTCGCCGTGCAACTCAATAAAGAAATTCAAGAAAGACAGATAATATAACAGTAACAAAGAGGTAAACTGTTATAATAATAGAAAAAATACATTTTATGACTCATTAAACGTTAAACTGAAGAAGAAATGGCATGGTGAGGACAAAAACAACAATAAACAATACACAATCAGTGACACGAACATATCTGTGTTAAATGGTGTTCAAATTTGAGCAGTAAAGAGAATGTGTGTTATTATGTAACAATGATAAGTGTATGTATGCATGTATGTTCTCAGTTTAGTGTCAGAATAAAAGTCCTTTTCAATAATAAGAGTCTCTGTGCTAAGTCTACTGTGATGGAGCCCATGCAAATTATGTGCGGTGATCACAACCCTGTTTGCTCTTATTCAAATCCAAGTAAACAACAACAACCAAAAAGGTTTGATTTGATTCTCAGTTCTGTTCAGTTTAAATAAGTGAGTTTAAACAAACACACTCTGATTTAATTAATTGGTGCTGCTGATTAACTTTTTTTTTATTAGTCATAATTTTTTTTAAATATTATGTGAACCCACAATGAGACAGATAATTTCTTTATTTGTATTAGAAATAATACAGCGGTTACTTACAATACATTCTTATTTTATTTGACCGAACTTAGGTATTTTATTATAATTTAATAATATTTAATTTTAATAATAATTATATAATGGATAATTTAACTCAACTGTAGGGTTATTTTAACCCAACTGAAGTTTAACCCAATGCATTGGGTTAAAATAACCCACAGTTGGGAAGGTGCTATACCAACCCATAGTTGGGTTATTCGTTGGGTTATTTTTAACCCAACATTTTTAAGTGAGTAATACTTTATATTAAGGCGTCATTTGTTAAAATTAGTTAACTTCATTAGTTACATGAACTAACAATAAACAATACTTCTTCAGAATTTATTAACGCTTAAATGCATTAATGTTTTGCCAGTCATTATTTATATCTATATCTAACACGCATGAATCTCTACCTGTCTAGATCAAATAAAACTCTCCTGATATTAGAGTAACAATTACAGAAGCATATTTTATTACCTTTTGGAGCTTGAAAGAGTTCAGTTTGAGCAGATGTTTTATACCATCATCACTGTCCTCGTCAGAGCTCATTTCCCAGTACATTCAGCATCTGGCTCATATTCACGATCTCAAACATATTCTCAAAACTATAATTTTCAACATCTTCAAAATCAATGTTTTGATCGCTGACAGCTTCTTCACCAGATCCCCCGTCAAGTGACAGTCACACTAATATTTGATTGCATTCAGTACTTGCTCTGCAGTAAATCGCTGAGCCATTTCAAGTTTTGCTGATGATACTTCCTATTCTTTTGTTTTCTGACTGCGGGAACTATGAGTGAACGTCAATACAACGACCCTATAAAATTTTCACAAAAAATTAACGGGAAAACAGGCATTCTTTTATATATATTTTTTTCTTGTTTTATATTGTTTATAATGAATTGATTGAGGAATACTAAGAAGGTTGATACCTAACTTTAAAAAAATGAATGAGGAGGAGGGTAGTGAATGATGTCCCAGGTCACTAAAGACCCGAGGTATGCGTTTACGGGTTAATCTTAGTTATAGGCTAATGTAAATTTTTGCATTCCCTAATAAATCAAAAGTTGTAACTGTTAACATTAGTTAATACATACATGAACTAACATGAACAATGAACAATTGCATTTTTATTAACCAACATTAACAAAGGTTAATAAATGCTGTAAAAATATATTGCTCACATGTAGTTGTTAACTAATGCATTACCTAATGTTAACAAATGAGACCTTGTTGTAAAGTGTTACCAGTATGTTTTACCCAAAAAGTGAAAATTCAAAACTTTCTTCTGTTGAGCACAAAAAAGGAAGGACAGTGTTTTTTATACATTCATTGAAAGTCAATGGGGTCCAATGTTGTTTGGACCCAACAGACTATAAAAAATATCTTCTTTTGTGTTACATAAATTATGTAAATAATGACAGAATAGCCATTCACAGAGATTATTATATGGCAGGGAATAAGTACTGTCCCTTGCAAACATATACTTGCAAACTCAGAAAGTTTGGCATATCAAAATAATAATCTGTTCTCTATTTGTATAGCTCCATATACCCCCAAAAGGGGACAGATGCTTCAGAGATGATGTAGTGACATTGCAGTCACAGTTTGCGTGGCCGGAGACATCAGGAATGAAGCAGTTAAGAGGTCCCCCGTCTCCTCGCACTAACTCCAATAAAGCAGTGCTTATCTCTGGCACAGTGTCAGAAAATGGCACGAGCCTACAGACCCCCCCCCCATCCACGAGGAGCTCATAAGGAAACAGTCTCAGTGCTGCAGGCAATAGGCTGCTCCCACTTATGCTCTGCAGATCTACTGACAAACACACTGATGGAAGTCTTGTATTCACAGCAACAAAACAGTACAAACTGTTGAGTCAACACAAAGATTTTTTCCACACCGAAAGAGATCATGGTCAGTACTTTATATTTAAAATAAAAAGTAAAGTATAAAACAAGCAAGCATTTGCTGTAGCAGTTGCAGTGCACTTTCAGAAACCCTCCCCCTTCCCCAGCTCCACCTATGGAAGCTTGTTTCCGCCACAAAATAAAAAAATTTAAATGATAATTGCGACTTTTTATCTCACAATTGCGAGTTTACATCTCGCAATTCTGACTTTATTTCTCAGAATTGCGAGATACAAAGTCAGAATTGCGTGAAATAAAGTCGCAATTGCGTGTTATAAAGTCAGAATTGCGAGATATAAAGTCAGAATTGCGTGAAATAAAGTCACAATTGCGTGTTATAAAGTCAGAATTGCGTGAAATAAAGTCGCAATTGCGTCTTATAAAGTCAGAATTCTGACTTTTTTTCTCGCAATTGCGTGTTATAAAGTCAGAATTGCGTGATATAAAGTCGCAATTGCGAGAAAAAAAGTCAGAATTCTGACTTTATAAGACGCAATTGCGACTTTATTTCACGCAATTCTGACTTTATATCTCGCAATTCTGACTTTAACACGCAATTGCGACTTTATTTCATGCAATTCTGACTTTATATCTCGAAATTCTGAGAAATAAAGTCAGAATTGCCAGATGTAAACTCGCAATTGTGAGATAAAAAGTCGCAATTATCTCTTAAAATGTTTTATTCTGTGGCGGAAACAAGCTTCCATATCCACCTGTATAGTTTGCTATGGGTAATTCATGTACAACATATTGTACACATCAGCATGTCTTATTTGCTCACAGAAGCGTTGTGTGCGTATTGGCAGTAGCAAGTCCCGTACTTGCTCTGCAGCAGCAGCAGAGTGTAGCAGATCTATTCTGCCAAGACCAAACATATCAACATTGCCATATCCATTACCATGCCAAACACTCCGAGAGTTGTCTTGACAGAAAAGCACTTACATAAATTCACTTGTTAAAACGTGTGTATTATTCAAGCGGTGAATCTCATAAATGTGGTAACTAAGTTATATAATTGGAAACCTAAACCTTACAGAAGAGGCTAGAAAGGTACTTCTAGCCTCTGACCCAACACATGACATAGGATACACGCTAAATTTATATGGATATTTTTCTTACAAAAACCCATCACTTTGCTTCAATTGTGTTTGGCTGAAAGAGGAAAGGATGGATTTTGGGATAATTTTTGGGTGAACTAACTTTATTTACATCTTGTGTGGATATACTATTGAAACAGTATTTTAAAGTTTATGGATTTGTCACACTCACTTCCCTTGTAAGTGCCTCACTGTAACCCAGATTTTTACTCTTTTTTTTTTTTTTTAAATCAAATGTTTGTGGTAATCAACATTATTCCACAAGTTATTGCACTGAATAGAAAATATTCCTCTAAGAGTGAAGCAGAAAATGACGGCTGTAAAAACATCTGTTCGCACATTATGCATCTGAAAGAGTTCTTTAAGAGTTAAATACATTCTGGGCTGCAGCTTGCCATTCATTTGACTTCTGACACCAGAGTCACTATAAATGCCACACATTCCATGCACACGAGGTAATTCTGATTGGACACACATGTTCTAACAGTATCTGCTGTATCATTTCAGCCAAATCATATCTGGGAGATAAACAAGATGCATCTACAGCTACGTTGTATTTCAAAGCAATCATAGCATATTAGTGTAATGACTGAAAAATAGCCACTAAGCACATGTTTTGCATTTCAAACGTACATGTGCAATGCAGCTTTTTAATTACAAGATGACCCCATCTGACTCTATAAACTCAAAAGTTTCATAGTGTCAGGGTTTCAAAGCCTGTCGGATTTGACGATGGATGAAGGGAGAACCACAAATGTTTTCCAATTAAATGTCCATATTTTATTAAAATTAACAATGTGAGTGCAAATTCATATGCAGTCTCAAAAACACATTTTATAGTCATGATGCTTTCACATTGGATGCTTTTTTAAGGGCAATCACATTCTGTCATCATTTACCATTATCATTCACCCTTATGTCATTCCAAACCAGTTTGACTTTCTTTCTCTGTGGAACACAAAAGATTATTATTATTATTATTTTTGATTTTTTTACAATAAAAGTATAAATAAAAGGTCCAGTGTTGTTTATATTCATATTAAATACTTTCATTTGTGTATACGGTGAGGCTTTCCAACACTAAAACATGATCTAATGTTTGCACAACATCAAGCGTAATTTGGCTATTCTTTCATTGTTACATCAAAAAAATCAGCATCAGGTTTAAAAATCAGGATGTGATTTAAAAAAACCTGTTTTGAATAATTCTTATTTTGCAGACACGTAAACCGCCTGACCTTTTGACGCTAAAAAACAAACATAATCCCAGAGTGACCGTGGTTTACGTGTGCTAAATAAACAGGCAGAAATTCTGAAGTGCTGAGTCAAAATTCATCTGGAGGAGCAAATTCAGTCACGGATCATAAATAAAGGGAAGAATTGGATTAAATCAAGATGTGAACAGGGAATGCGGTCACAGATTAAGAATGAGGAATAGTAAAGGGACAGTTAACAAAAAGCAGATTATGAAGTGCTAAAAATAAAGTCTCATCTTCACGGAGCAAGTGTGTTTTAAACTACCCCCTGGTGTCAAACGCGGGCCAAGCCAACATCAATCATTCATGTTTTCAACAAACAAGAATCTATGGCAACGGCCCATACACATTTTAATCCAACATTTTATAGACAAATGAACCATAGCGGGGGTACTCGTAAATTCAAGATGAGAGGTAAACAGACCAGGTATTATCTGATCACCTAATGTGGGGGAATAGATCAACAAGTAAAATCAACTTGGATATTTAAGTCATTTCAACTTAAATCACATTAAACTTACTAAAAACTTACAATTAGTTGAATCTTGTATAAGTTATTAAAAAAAAGTTGAATATTGCTCAACACAGTTCCAAGGTAAAGCAATGTAAAATCATATGTTGTCATAACTTCTTGATCATATACATTTTTACAGTGTACCATACAGTGAAAAGTGTCAGAAAGAATGACATTTCGAAACTTAATTCAGCAGATTTCCATCTGTTTTGAAGCTCTGATGAAGCTGTCTCTGGATCGTGCGGCACGTCCAGCGTGACCCCTTTGCAGATGGACAGTCAGGTGTTCTCTGTGGGGCCTAATTCATATTTCATAGTCAGAAGTTAGGAATGTACGAACACAGATTTCTATGGCCGATCATTAATGGTGACATTTTTTTGTTGTTGCAGTTAGAACTGTGCTAACTAATCAAGCACATATAGCTTTACATTTTAAACATGTTGCTGAAAACCTTAAAGATCCAACACACATCATGTAATGCAGTGTCATAGAATGCCTGACAAAGTTTTTGTAGCTCCAGGGAACATGTGACACTTGTTTAAACATTATACATGTGTGTGTGTACAGTGCTTATATGTTCTCAGGAAGTTTATTTTAAACTTCAAGGAAAAAACACAGATAACTGGAATCCCATCTAGTATAACACCAGCAAATCCATTCAGACTTTTGTGCTCAAAACATATGCTGCCCTTTTTATGGATGAGGTGTCATTCACAAGGTGCAATACAATCTTGTCCATAACAGTTACCAACAGTGCTTTTACTGGAAATATTAAAGGCATAAGTCCTGCTGGTATTATATTGAATAAAAACTCTTGATGATTTATAATATGAAATTGTACAATTGTACTTTTGGTATACTAAATTGGAACAGCTAATTTTGTACTTTTAGTTATCCAGAAGTAGTGCTGAGGTCCAACTAAAGATATACTTAAGTATATTTGATTGTGCTAAAGTGGAACTATAGCAAGTATACTTTAGGTACATTTTAAATATCTTGCATTTAAAGACCCGGACACCTTTTTTCACTAGGGTTAGTAAATGTTGAAATTAAAATGAACTAAGATTAATATGCTCTAGACGTATTTTTCATTGTTAGTTCATGTTAACTAACGTAGTTAACAAATGGAACCTTTTTGTAAAGTGTTGCCATCATTATTAAGATTGGAATACCTAACCCCAAAATAACCCTAAATGTTAAGGATGCTGTCTCAGATTACGTCTTGAACACTCTCTGTTACAGGATTTAACAATTTATCTTAAAAATATTTTAAGTTAATTAATTGAAAGGAAAAACTACATATCTGATATTGATAGAATCGTGTTGTAACTTCCTCTTGAATGTACTGGTAATAAGATACAAACAGCATGTGTGGTAAACCTTAAAATGGATCTCTGAGAAAGCAGCCAGAAAATGAAGTGATTGCTGAGCAGTTTCATTTTGTCCAAAGATTATTTAGCATAAAGATTACATAAGCAATATTAAAGGTAGTGCGATTCACACTGGGCAAACTTAGACATCTACTAATACCACAAAGCAGATAACAAGCCATGAATCAAAGAACTAAACTCACATATCTAACAAGACGTTGCCCCAAAAACAAAATTAGATGGTGTGCTCCGGTTAGCCAATATCTGGATTATGTGTCCTGATTACCAACACAAAGTCTGGCTACAATGTTAAGATTACATAAAGAGGAGCATGTGGCATCACTCATACAATCATTCACTCAGTTTTCAAAAATGCAATGGAAAAAAATGTATGGTACTTTGAAAGCAGGTCACATGACAGGCTGGTTATCGACAAGCGTTCTAATGAATGCACACTGAGCTGGTTGATATGATCTCGTAAGACTTCACAGTACACTGTAAACTCTAACAAGGTGCATGTGCATTTGAGTAAATTCATTGCCTCACAAAAATTTCACATCTTAAAACTAGCAAGTTTACTAAATGGTCTTCAATGAATTAACTTAATTTACAAGCAAGTAGACTTAACTCAGTTTGTTTTTACTTAATAATTTGTATTTAAATGGCTAAAAACAATAAAAGACACTGTAACAGCTGTAATGAGGATGGACACATGCAGGATTTTTTTGTTATTTTAGATTATTTACAGAGATAATTGATTTGAACTAAGTTCACCAACAGATACACTCAACCATAATGTTGACTTCAAAGGCAAACATTTTTTGCATCAATATCAACATCGCTAAACAGACCTATCCAGTGAGCCATAACCAATAAGAAATCACAAAAATAATACTGTTCAAAAGTTTGTGTGTGTGTGTGTGTGTGTGTGCATAAGTCTCTTATGCTCACTGAAGTAAAAATGTATTTAATCAGTTTTAAATAGCTTTTTTAGCTATATTTTAACATGTAATTTACTCCTGTGATGGCAAAGCTGAATTTTCAGCATCATTACTCCAGTCTTTGGTGTTCAGAAATCATTTTAATATGCCGATTTGGTGCTTTTTTTTACAATTTTTATCATTTTTATCATTGTATCAAACCGTGATGCGTTTTTCAAGATTCTTTGATGAACAGAAAGTTCAAAAGAACAGCATTTATTTGAAATAGCAATCTTATGTAACTTTATAAACGTCTTTACAGTTGTTTTTGATTATTTAAGACAATTTACTGACCTCAAACTTTTGAATGGTAGTGTACATGTGTATTTTCAAACCACAAAATCTAAGTAAATATTCATTCTGAAGAAAATGTGGGTGGTGCTTGCCAGTGCCAATGTTTGAGTGGTCACTAGGGCATTTCTAAATGGGTTCTATAGTGTTTTTTGGTGGGTGCTAGGGCATTGCTAGTGTTACTCAATGGTTTCTTACTGCACAAAGCCAAAAGAGCTCAGAATCCATATGGATATGAAAAGTGTAGGCCCCCTTTTCAATGTCTTTGCAAGCATCTCTACTAACTACATTATTTAAGGACACAGCACATTGGTTTACAGTGTAGTTTTCCATGCTGGTATCTCCGCTCCACAACTCTACTGCCAGACATTATACAGGCATTTCTCTGCCACTTATTAATCCACTGAGCTCTAAAAGGTGGACCTCTGGACCAAGAGAATGCTGGTAAACAAAAACAATGAAAACATTTACTTGCTTCAAAACAATGAACAATTCAAGCAAAAAAAAAAGTTCCTTGTATTAAGGACATGATACATATGGTTCTTTTATGATGTCAGATATCTTAGCCCTATAAATGTGTACAAAACATTGTTTATTGAGTGTTTTGAATTAGTAGCCATAACCTATCATAATCTAACACATTTGCCCACCCTTGTAACTCCTTTGGTAAAATAGAAGGTATGAATAAAAACTGCATGACAATGATATAATGTCACAGATGCCAACAACTGAGCACTAAAACAGCTATGCTTGAAAGAACACGAGCAAGACTGCACAGCAGAAAATGGCTGTGACAAGAACGGATGGATGACCACCTGGGGATCATGTTTACATTGCCAAGAATCATTACTTCAGGTATTTGTTCCAAAGCCCAATACTTCAATTCACATTCTGCTAGACACATAAGTGATCCACAGCGTCTCTAAAATCAGATTAGGCACAATGACTGACCAATCAAAACTGTGCAATACCAGCAACTGTGAGTAATAAAAATCCAGACAATAATAGCTAAAGATATGCCACGGAAGATTAGATGTAAGTGGTTCCAGAGCGCAAAAATGCCTTCGAATTGAAGTGATGATGTGACTCAAACACAAAACAGAGAATATGTAAGCATTATTAACTGCACGAATAGCGAAACTTAAATAATGACTGTAAGATTTATAGACTTTATAGTTCACCAAACAGCTTGTGTTAAGAAATGAATTCCTCTGAAAGTCATTTACCTATTTCAGGTGATGGAAATAGTTGCAGAAAGCTAACTGCTGGTTCATTATCTGAAATGCCCTTTGCTGTTTTTAACTAAAATAAAAGGGTTGAATCATCCACAGTTCCTGTTATCTTGTTGTCTCCAAGACATTTCTTAGCTATGAGTATACGCTTCTGAAAGCTCGTTTTCCTAAGAAAGCTTGGGACACTTAGGTGCTGGGAAGAATGTAGTTTTGTGAATTTAGGTTTTGGTTAAGTATGCTATAATTCCATGAAAATTTGGCTATAACCTTCAAATACCAGTTAAGAACTGAGCACTTCACTGTTTCGCCTATGATGCAATTCAGATGCAGTTCCAAATATTACACTTTATGTGTAATTGCAGCCTAAAAAGTGGACTACAGATACACTACCGACAGTCTATGTGGCATTCCGTCATCTTGGTGTAAACATGAAGAAGGATCAGAAGAGTTGGCAGCATTTGGGACAGCCCTTACGAAAAAGAAGTTTATTCAAGTGTTCTATTAGTATACTTCTTTTAAACTAAAAATAAGAAAGTATACTTTCAGTCTACATTTTATATACTTCTCAGAAATATACTTTATGTGCTTCTCAGAAATATAATTAAAATTACACTTAAGTGGCAAGTACTTATACTGAGAGAAAAGTCCAAGTATATTTGGCCTGTACTTGTTCTCAATATTTTGATTGAGATATACTTAAAAGTAGGCTATAATTAAGTATTCAAAGTATACTTGGCTTGTAGTTGTGTTAACTCTTTTGATCGAGTAGCCTATTAAATATACTTTTTTTTACATAGTTTTTCATATACAGTCTTATGAAACTTACATTGTTTGAAAATATTGATTAGAATATTGATATAGAACAGATATGTTTCTAATTCTGAATTTTTGTGTAGGCTAGTCCACTGGTAGTGTATAGGAATTTACTCAAATTCTACTTTTCCCCACCATTGACTGAATTTTCCAGCTATCCATGTTTTCACTGTTATATGGTAGGGGGCGCTATATGACACATCTTCTAGTACAGAATCTCCGGATCAAAACACAGGAGAAGAATAAGCTGAAACAAGTGATAGAAGATTGCTCACACAAATGTAAAATAACGTGATCATCAAACATTAAACAGCATGTAAATCAAAACTGCTTAATGTTACTAAATGAAATGTCGAACCCATGAAGAGAAAACGATTGTGAAGCTTTGGGGGTGTTGGACTCGATCTACTCTTGATCATCGTTCTGAATCTGATCAAGGCGTAGTCTTTGACAAAAATGTGATTTTCTCAACTTTTTTGTTTAAAATGTTGCCTTTCTTTATGAAACTTACCGACATTCAAGTGTTGATAAAAAAGGATTCATGAAGCTAATGAAATGTTTTTTTTATTTTTTTATTTTTTTTATTAAAGTACAGTTAAAGGTAGGCTATTTTTCAAGTATAAAATATATCTACATTTGAACATAGTAGTATAGCCTACTACAAGTGCAAAAATAATATATAAATAGTAAACTGTAAGTATAATGTTATGTTCACTTAAAGAAAACTTACTAAATTAGTAGTTTACTGAGTAGCCTACACTTCAGTGTGTACTTTCATAAAATAAAAAATGTACTACTTCTATTAAAATAGTTAACTACTAGTATACTTATAAGTTCACTTGTAGTACAGATGCATTACAAATGAGAAACGTAGTTTTGTACTTAAAGTTTACTACTGTAACACTTATACACGTATACTTTTATATACTAAAAGTGGGCCAATTTAGTCTCAAACAGTATTGAAATAGAACACATACAAGTTTACTACAAGTACACATTGATATTAGCATACTTACTACATAAAGTATACTTAAAAATATACTTGAACATTACTTAAGTATACTTAATAAAATTAACTAAATTATACTTAATTAAATTATCTGTGGTTAGATATTTTCATGTTTTATTCTACAATATAAAACACATATCAGTATAATACCCCCTTGTGATTTTTTTTAAAGCTTTACTTTAACAAGTGGCTAAATGGGACTACAGAGGTTGTCAGGGACATTAAACAACATCATGCTTTCACAGCCTTGTTGTGCTTATAATCATACTCTTGAAAATAGTTCTACCTAAATATTTAAGAGAAAATGCTTTTTTTTTTTTAAAGGGATAGTTCAATTATGTCATCATTTACCCACTCTCAAGTTGTTCCAAACCAGTATGAGTTTCTTTCTTCTGTTGAACACTAAATAAGATCAGTAACCAAACAGTTGACGATAGTCATTGACTTCCACAGTATCCCCCCCCCCCAGAAAAAATAACTTCTCAAAAATCGAACAGAACTACTGCGGTGACTGGCAGGCCACATAAACGCTTCCACGAAACAGAGCAGAAATAACCACACTTCTAAATCTGCTTGTGATTTCTTTCTTAGCATGAAAACAGCATTCACACCATGCAAAGACTGATAGTAAAAAAGATATTACCCACTTGTTTTGAATCAAATCCACTGGATATCCACCAGCGGCTGGTTATAGGCTACAACCAGAGGATTTATATTAATTTTGATGTGCAGATTATTAACAAATAAATAACATGTGCTGTCCGACCACTCGGATGAGCAGATGCCAGCACAGTCGTTATTACATCGAACCACTTACTCATATAAAGGATAAACAATAGCAATAAAAAAAGTGTCAAGCAGATATAACTTCTGAGAACAGAGGGGATTTTGCGTAAAATGTCACGGTGGTTTCACGATGCATTACTTGGCAAGTGTAAACGAGAGCATGTATGTCACGACATGGGGATGTGATGAGATGTGTCATTTTCATGGAGCAGATTCTCTTCCTGAGGCTTAAAATAATTTGTGGCTGTCTGTATTCATTGACTTGATGATGTTGCAATAACAATGCCTTTAGGGGACTTGCCCCATCTGCTTGGAATACACCCTTGATTTTTTTTTTGGAGTCATCGCTCAAGCACTGATATAACCAAAGGCTGGTTTGAACCTGCTTCAACCACATTTAACAGCTGGTAATGCATAGATAGGAGGAACAAACAGGTAATCACTCTATTACCAAAAAAAGGAAACACATCACAGCTGTGCTGTCATACTTGCATCAAAACATGTGGAGTTCACTATGAACATAAAACTTCAATGCTGTTAGAATCTAATCCTGGCGCACACTTTATTCATGCTTTATTCCTCTCATAAAGAGACAAGATTATGTGACTTCCAGTCACCGCAGCAAAGATTAATACTCTTACTATTTTCTTTCAGATTGTGTGGCACTATAGAAAACCACAAATGGATTCAGACAGTCAGTTTGTCACTTACACCAAGAGCAATCGAGCAACTACTCTGCTGTTAGACTGGCAGAAACATCTGAGCTGGAGCGTTTTATCTTTCCAGAACACATTTTTAAAAATTTCGACACTGTGTTTCTACTTTCTACAGATAAAAAGACGAGAGGGAGAGGCTTTGCTCATGCTTAAATATAGAATCGGGTGTTGTTTAACTCAAAGGAAACTGGTAGGAGTAAAGTTGTCTTTCCTGAGCATGTCTTCACTTGGCAGGAACATTTCCAGCAGCCTTATGAGGCACTTAACGTAATGTTACCATAGTCACGCACCTATTTGCAATTCGATCGTGTCTAATGTGCTAAAACAGTGCATTTAAAAACCAAACTGATCGCAACTGTGTACAACTAACACTGTTGAAACATTTTTTTTCATTGGCAATTTTGAAGGACAAATTGATAGTGACAGGGAAGACATTTATGATGTTACAAAAGATATCTATTTCAATTAAGTGTTCATCAGAGTATCAGTTTCCACAAAAATATTAGCACAACCGTTTTCAACATGAGCATTTTCAACATTGGGCACCAAATCAGCATATTAGAATGATTTCTGAAGGATCATGTGACACTGAAGATAGGAGTAATGATGCTGAAAATTCACCTTTTCCGTCATAGGAATAAATTTAAAATTTAAAATCACAATATTACTGTTTTACTGTATTTTTTAATCAAATAAATGATCAGTCTTGCTGAGAATAGAGACTTTCCCATCGAAAAACCTTACCAAAAATCTTACCAACCCCAAACTTTAAAGCAGAAGTGTATATACAATCTCAATTTTGAATTTTTGGTTTATTTATATACCCATGGACTGAAAAATATGCCACATGAACCCGCAACAATCCAGACAGAAGAACTCAATCTAATTTTTGGGGCGAGGAGAATGTTTGAACAGAAATAATTACCATCTACTGTTTTTCTCTCTCTTCAGTTACAAATTTGGGCATGTTCCATTCTCAAATGATTTTGGCAAGGCATCTGGTGTCATATTAGCTGTGCTCGATATAGAAATCATTAATTCCACATTCCTAACTTGTTAACAAAATGTGTAGGTGGCTGGAATGTGTGAGGGCTCGTACGGAGACACTATCCCAAGGACAACATCTCCCATGCAGTCACATCATTTGAAATAAACTCGATCACCAATTAGATGTGCATTCCAGATGCTTCGCAGGAAGTTAATCATCAGATGTTTACAAGGCTGATGCTGAAGCATATTTGTCTGGGAAATGAATCTCGACTCTACAATTCAAAACCTCTCTGACCCTGTGAACACACCAATGCAGGAGATATGAAAATGATTCGGAAACAAAACAAATGGTGTCATCTAATTAAAACCGATATTACAGGAATGCTGGAATAATGATTTCTCTCAGGGGTTATATTCCATCCTTTTAAGACAGGGCACATAAAGTTGTTGGCTAGTTTAGAGCAGGGATGTGGCTGCTATCACTCAAGACAACTCCCGCCCCTTCCCACCCCCTGTAAAGTATATAAAGCACTCAGGTTTTTCTGTGTAACTCAGACCATTAGCAGTGGCACAGCTGAATACTCATCCTTAGCCAACTAAGATTTGGACACAACTCGGAAATACACAAAAATACTGACTTCAACATCACCACTTTTCAAGTGTGCAGTCAATTCTAGAGAGCGGCCGGAGTTATCAGGTATGTTTTCTTGGTTTGTTCGCTTACTTTTTGGTTTCAAAGGTCAAGGCAAAAACATGGGTTAGTGAGACATTTGACTTTCTGGCAAGTCATTTTCATTGCACCAAGTGTGCACTTGTCTCAGGCAAATATAAGACTTGCTACTGGGAAATGACACGGTTGAGCAAAACTTAACCTCTGTGTAACTTTCAAAATAAATGAATGACCAGTGTGGAGTCAACAAGGAGCAGGAAGATCACGTCATTGGGACTTTTGTTCAAAAATCAGGTGTTTTTCATGAGAAGAACATGCATTTTATATGATTAATAATAACATTGCTTCATGTCCTTCCACAGGTTCCATTCACAATGAACTCAGTGCTTCAGAAGGCTTTCCTGTGGTGTGTGCTGACTGCATTTCTGCCGAGCATCACGAGTGCAAAACCTCTGAATACAGATGGTTTGAGAAGGTACGCTCTCATGACTGAACCACTCTTGTCATTCAACATTCAAAACTCTGATTTTGAATAAAATCTCATGGGTTTCTCTTGTCATCTGCTAGGCTCAGTGTTTGGCTTCAGGGTAAGGTGAGGAAAGATGTCAGCAGCGTGTCTGAGAGAAGCGAGAGCGACTCGACAGCTTTGCTGACTCAGAGGAACAGCGGTACAGAGTCATTTGTACCACAGCACAGGTATGTCACATTCTTTGACTGGATAAACACACATATTAAGGGCAAACTGACTAATCACCAGCAGATAAAGGAAAACTAAATGCTTTCTGTTTCCCTCCAGGAGTGTGAGGGTAAAGCGGACAGAACCAGCCTACACGGTCAAAAGAGTCGAAAGAGCGGGCTGTAATCTGGCCACCTGCTCGGTGCACGAACTGGCCCACCTGCTGAATATGATGCAGACGAAGACAAGCAACGCCCCCTCTGATAAGATCGGTTCAGGGGGCTACGGACGGCGACGGAGACGTTCGCTCCCATCAAACCACCCTGCACTAACTTTCCACGAAGGCCGTCTAAAGCTGGCATGGGTCCAATCCATCCACAAAGGGATTTAAAGAACAACCCAGGAACACCTCTGCGGTTTGTCCTGAGCCTTTGGTTTATATTGGCTCTGTTTACTGAGATACTTCTGATACTTCCTTTGCTGAACGTTAGTGTACTCTCTTCAGGCACAAAGGAGCAAGTGGAGCATCCTTCTCTCCATCCTCTGCCTGATGGGTTGGACAGAGAAGGATTCAGGTCGCTTAAAGTGGTTGTGGAAAAAAGGAGTGCTATCAGTTGAGACATAAAATATATATATATATATATAAAAAAAAGCTTTGTGAGGGTCTAAGGCAGTATGACAGGAAATGGGTGGTCAATGCTCTGCGCATGTGTTTAGCATTCTTGTCATTCTAATGGAGCTTTGGGACTTGACTCTCTGTCTCTTCTGCAGCACTGATGCGCCTTCTGCTGGAGGAATGAAGGAACAACCCAGGACACTGCCAGCCCAAACTTTCAGTGAAGAGGACGGAGAGAGAACAGCAAGAAGAGCTTTCATGAAGCTATTTACCCTGGAGGACCAATGATGAAGAACAGAGAGAGAGAAAACTCTTTATGGAAGAAATTATTTTTGTTGTCCTCAAGGACATCCACATACTTGAAGACTGATTTATCTATACTGTGGGGGCCGTGCAATAATTTACTTTAATATTAGAATGTAGTCTTTTATTGATGTGTATAAAGATGTATATTATGAAAATACTGTAGGCCTACGTTTAAGAGTTCATATATTTATATCTACATACTGTACATGTATCCTTAAGAAACTATTGTTTATTTTGCGTTTATTTTGAAATAAGATGTTTATCCTGTGATTTCATATCGCTATAATGCGAAGCATTTTTCCCACATGAATCATTCAATAATGTGTCAATTGATAACCTATTAAACTCCTGCAAGTGTGAGTGAGGACAAATTGTATCTTATTTCCAGGGTAGCTTTCAGGTTGGTACCTTGAACGCAAAAATAAATAAGTAGCTAAACATAGGCTACCGTAGTTAGTCAAATATTATGTGTGGACCGACTGAAAAATGTAAACATTGTGTTGCCGCCATCATGAGAAACTGAAATTACATCCTTTCAATGCTTCATTAGCCTACTTTACACAAAACGTTTAGCCTACATTTTCAATTACCGTGCGTGATTTACGTAGCCTAAAGAAGCCACAGTAAAAGATTTAATAAGTCGTTTTGGCAAGTGGACTGTGGGAAAAGTAACTTTTTGAACTACATTACAAACACAGCAGAGGGCGCGCTTTACCTAATAATTATTATAGGCTACTACACGCTAAAGCAACATTTCACGCTTTAGAAAAGGAAATAAATAGTTGCAAATAAAACACTTAGGCCTACCAAATAAAAGAAATGTAAAGATAGGGCAATTTAACTGTGACTTGCAGATTAAAATACAGTCCTGAGCAAAATCCTTCATGAAATGAGTTGGAGACAGGGCTCTCAAGTTTTATCAAAAGTTTGGCATGACATGTTAGGGGAAGAGACACCCAAATATTTGCAGCAGCGGCCGCTCAACCCCACCAAATTCGCTTCAATTTTTGCTAGCAGATCAATTTTGCCTATTGTTTATAATTGACCGGCACAAATGGAAATTATAACAATTGGTAAATCTGATAAAAGACAGACAAATTCATCCAAATAAAATAAATAGTTATATTTCAAAAATACAAATTTATCAAAAAATAAAAAGAAATTTGGCCCCAAACAAGCTAACTGAACAACAGTGCTCACACAGTCGTAACAACTTGCCTTTCCCTGAGCATGTAAAGTTGTGTGTGTGTGTGTGTGTGTTTAGCAAATTTAGCTTATGAATGGTGTTTTGTGTTGTAAGTGTTTGTTGCACATTTTGATGCCAGGGGTAGGACTGTGGCTCAAAGCCAGCCATGATAGTGTTCCATCCAGAGCCAAACTGTTCCTAGTTTTGAATGGATTTTTTTCATTGTGTGGTGGTTGTGTCCACACACTGCAAAGACACATTATATGCAAACACCATATAAAAGTGAATGTTGCATCCGATGACCCCTTTAAAAGCAGCTGGAGAGTTTTTGACTGCATCAAAAATAATTTAGCACGAATTTGGCTATACTACTCAACATCAGCTCTCACTGTCTTTGATCAAAGAGATTTCGTCCAGGAATCGTAAAATCAAAATGCTAAAAAAAACAAACAAACAAAAAAAAAAAAACCCAAAACGCAATTCATCAGATCTTGCTCTTTGTGTGCACTCTTGCACTCCGTGTGTGCGCGTGTTGCCCAGTAACGAACGTGCTTGCAGCGGGAACACGTAGCCTAATTTACCCGGAAACAACTAATTCTTATTTCTGATTGGCTGGTAGGTGGCATTACTTCCCTCCGTTTGCCTGCGCCTCGTCCATTAATTGTAGGCGGGACAAGTTATCCCTTACTCTTCCGCGTGAGAATGAAATACAAGGTGTGGCGCGTGAAATGCGTCAAGTCTCAAGGCTTGAGAGCCCTGGTTGGAGTATGCAAAAGACAATTTTCCACTTTTTTTTCTAATTGAAAAGTGTTATATTCAAAAGATTTCTACTTATCAGAATTGTTTAAAATAGTGTACACGCACATGAAATGAATTGGTCTCAAGACTTGTTTTGTAAAGGATGAAGTTCTTGTTGACAAATCGTGTTAAAAAAACGCAGCACGTGCGAGACGCCGAAAAAATAGCGAGACGCAAAAGTCAAAGACGTCTTTGCATTTTTACATAAATAAATAGAAAAAATAAGCAAAAGGGAATGCAATAGCGCGCGCGTGTGTGTGTGTGAAAGTTAACATACGTCTTCATCTCAGCAGTTCTCTGCTCAGATTAATGGGAATGTCATGTGTATAAAGTCAAGCCTCGAGGTTGAACAACATAACGCGAAACATATCCATAAAATACTTGTCTACCTTTAAGCAAAAATGTAGTTAGCCTATGTTTTATTTTCATCAACAAATATAGTCGCAAAGCGTCGAAAGTCTCTTAAATACTCTGAGAACAAATGCAAAACACAATAAAAGCCCAGAGAACTGAAATTAAACACACCAGACAAGATTCAAGTCCCAAGTTCAAGGTTCCCTACCACCAGCACCGAAAGGGTTAAGTGCTGTGACATTTTTTTAAGATTCAGCTAATAAAAGCCTTGAGGTATTTATCTTCACACCCAGTGAGTGTTGCACTACTGAACACAGCAGAATCTCTCAGGACACTGTCACACGAACAGAGAGAGAGAGAGACAGAAAAACTTCAAGGAGAACAGATAGAGGTCTGCAGACAGAAGGTGAGTTGGTTCATCGCTTTAAAACAAAGTTTAGTAACGCTTTGGCACTGGCAGTTTGATTACCACAGTAGAAGTGCTGTAACGTTAACCTGTGGCCTCTTTTCTTTCAAGCATCTCCTGCAGGTCTGAACCTGTTGAGGGGTGATGC
This sequence comes from Squalius cephalus, assembly GCF_949319135.1. NCBI lineage: Eukaryota > Metazoa > Chordata > Actinopteri > Cypriniformes > Leuciscidae > Squalius > Squalius cephalus. The sequence continues at coordinate 9,268,980 of NC_137127.1, read as the reverse complement.
CTCATTCAATTATTACTGCTTCTCTGTAGTCTTAAATATTTCTTTATAAAATGTAAGGATTAAATATTGGAGAGTTTTTCCAAGTGTGGTGGTATTTTATTTATTTATTTTATTTTTTTTTGAACATTGAGGCATTTCCTTATTCAGAACTGCATGCTGTTTGTGTTCTTGTAGATAAGCTAAGATGACAGCTAACAACATTCTAGTGTTTATCAGGAGTTGTTTCCCCCTAAAACATAAGAAAATGTTGCATATGCTGTAAAGCAAGTGCCCAGGAAATTTAATAAACATACTAGGAAATAACATCAACTTTTGTGTTTTGCTTTTGGATTTGACTTTGCAGAAGTAGTGTCCATCAGATTAGAGTTAGTTGGCCTACTTATGAATTTCCTTTTCCTGTTTTTGAAAACCAGAAGACTGGCAGTTAGCTTTCATCTGCTCGCTGAGAGGTAAACAGTCCATGTTGCTGTAGAATTCTTATCAAATGAATCAGGGTGTTTTTACTATTTTTACTGTGTGATGTTTCCTTCCTGCAATGCATTTTAATAACACAAGGAGTTTACTTTTGTCTCTCAGGTGGAACTTTGACTAGAGATCGTGTTGCATCTGTTACACTGTACAAAATGAGCAGGAAAGGAACCCCGTTGTCTAAGCAACAATCAACGCCCAACTTTATGAGGGGTAAGTTTGGCACAGTATGATAATACTAGGCTATATCTCAGTGCTTCATGTTGGCTTGCACAATATGCTTTTTTGTGTACATTTTGTCTTTGTAAAAGGCTAGTTTGTTTAATGTGCAGGTCCACTGCACAAACTCCTGAAAGCTAGCATGCAGACATATTGTTGGGTATTGTCAAAGTAGATTAAAAGTATAGCAAAACATTCTTTGCAAGCATGTCATGAAGTGCTCTAACAAAAGAGCACTGAACCCGTTCTATAAATAACCTCTTTGCAATGAAGCACTTGACTTTACTCATGCCAGGCTCGATGACTTGTGCAATCATTAAACGCAAAGTCATTGCAAAATATTTCTGTTTTCATTTCAAACCAAAGAAAGCCTTATTATAAATGCAATTATTTAAATTACACTAATGGTATTCAATACATTTGACTCCATTATTTGCTGTAAGTCTGTGAGAATGATGGCACTGTAATGTAATGGTTTACACTTTTTCAGTCTATAAAATTAGAGTCAATTTTAACCAAATACTACAAAACAAGAAGAATACTGCTAATGTATGGCACAAAGTGAGCTGAACTTGTGTGTCAAAATGAAAGTATGGCTTTTCCGTGTCTGAGATGTAAAGTAAGGGGAGGGGGCAGTGGGTTGGTAGGTATTGAACCAGTGCTACGCTGCAGGGCGGAGTTCAGCTTCTCTTATTTTTTTTCCTACAAACGAGTAAAGGTCGAAGAGACACGGGTTTAGTAGACAAATACACAGAGCTATCCTGTTTGTCACCCCTTATACTTTCTCTGAGACACCGTGGTAGCCTTGACCTTCTCAAAGCGCAGGTAAATAAATGCATTTGTGAGCTGAGCTGTTGTGTTTTGAGAACGCTTTGCTCGTTTACTTTAAGCCTAGGGTTCTTCCATGCTCATTTCAAGGTCCAGTAAAATTAAGTGAGTCTAACTTCAGCAAAGGGGATGTATGAAAACGGATTAGGACATTATTGGATGCTGTTTGGAACAGAGTTCCTCTGGGGTCTTGTATGTGTCAGCATGTGCTTTCCAGAAGCTTGATAATAATACTGCACGTACAGTATACTGGAGGCGTATGAGTTATGTTGACTTAAAAAGGAGTAACCTGATTCTTGTTATCTGTGCAGGGGTAGGGCTCAGTGTGAGCTGGTTTAAGTCAGGTTGAGCTGTTATATATGAAGTTGCTAAGGTTGTGGATGGGAATGTAAACAACCTGTTTTCAATAGTGGATACATTGTATAAGCCATAGCGTGCTGTTCATTAATGTTACTGGAACATGAGTGAGCTAATGCCAAGACAATGTTATTCCCTTATAAAAAAAACAAAACAAAAAAAACCCCAGCGGGCTGGGAAATGATCCTGCCAGCATTTAGAATGGTCTCAGGTTCAGCTCGCAGCTTGTTGTGACATCCAGCCAGGGCTCTCTGCTGATATGATGCTGTCAGACCCTTTAAATAGGGAGGAGTGGGATACTGAAAAACACTGAAGCTTCTTCATAGACAAAATAAGACCCAGAACTGAAGACCAGAGTTATAAAGCAACAGGAAAACAGAGAATCCAAACACAGAGATCCAGTATGGCAAAAATAGCTAAAGAAGGTAAGAGAAAGTGTATATTCCAACAATAGGAATAGGAATATACAATAGGATTGGTCAAGCTGAATAATAGGGGTCAGTGACAGTCAAAACATTGGATATTGACAAGCTTTTCTTCAGTTGAAAGTTGACAAGATATAAGATATTTTTGTAGTGTAACTGTGTGCTTAATTCCTTTGACAATTACTTATTTATACATATATTCACATATGTATAATAGAGTAAAAATCAATTAGATATACATGTATAATTCTATACATGAATTTTATACGTAATATATTTACACTATGCCTTAAGAAAAAAATATATAATAAAATATATACATAATGTATTTGTTTTTTTTTATATATATAATGCATATCTCACAGAAAAATATATATGATTGATTTTTACTTGGATATATAACTAAGGGGTTTACTTCCATGCGTAAGACAGCTGTTCTAGAAGTGCGTCTGGTATCTAGGTTTCCTAGATGGGCAGGGCTGAGAGGAGTCTGGAATCATCCATCTGACAGGCTTGTCAAGCGTCTATATCGAAGGGCTGCGGATTGTTGACAGTGCAGTGGAATATCCAGTTGCATGTCAACACAGGTGGAAGTCAACAATCTTGCACATGACTTCATAAACCTGCCTGCCATTAAAAACTGTTTATAGGGATGGACCTGACCTACATTCCCATGCTATATGAGCACTGAACCTTATATATGCTGATGTCATATCCAATGTGATATGGGAAATAGAAAGGTGGCCAAGGCATGGTAACTGATATGAAACTATAATCTACTGTACAGGATGCAAATGTGGTATTGATAAACCAGGGAGTCCGTGCGTGAATGGAGGAAGGGTGGTGAGGTTAGGCATAATGGAGACAAAAACCAGTGGTCAAGGCCTGAAAAATTATTTGAGAGATGCTTTTTGAGAAAAATTCAAATGAGAAATTCAATTAATTATTACACTTATCCAACATTATTTTTTAGAAATTTTCAAATGTCAAAAGTATGCTGCATGACAGGGGTTTTCAAACTTTTTGATGCCAAAGACCCCAAAATATGATGATCCCCTTCCTAAAATATAATGGCAGTGATATAATTGATTCAATAAAATAAACATTTATACTGTGTGACGAAAATGTTAAGTGTTGTTGTTTCCGGTATTAAATCGGTGTCAGTAAATATTTACTTTGCATTAAGTTAACAGCATATTTTTTCTACTCACTATTAGGATGATGTACATATATAAACCTAAAATTAACCAGATTTTTTTTTTTTCTCACTGTTTACAACTAGGGCTGTCAACTGAATAAAATTGTGATTCATGTCATGATTTTTGACCAGATATTCAAAGGCAACTTTGAAAACCCTAAAAAAGATACATTTAGTAAAGTGTCAGATTTTCTGTAGACCCAGACACCAGTCTGAAAACAAGACACTTTGCCTTTTCTTAAAGTGTTGCATGTAAAACTAAACCACAAAGTTACACTTTCCAAATGTGCTGCATATACTTCTGCTTCAGTGCATGCATAACATTAATGAATTCTTATATACAAGTTCCCCTTCACTTGTGGTTTGTTCTTCATGATTGTGCCTAAACTAATAATGATTGCCTACCAAGTAAATAAAGGAATGCTTGCTGTGCACCATGAGTAGTTTGCTGCCAGAGGACACAACAACAACTCATCTGACACTTTGGAAATCCAGTCTCTAATAGGACAGGAACTTAGTTAACCTCATAGATACCTGACTAAGACCAAGGCACAAGATGCAGAGTGATACCAGAACTGTGTGGACCGATACTTGAGGACATGTTTACAACCGTGATGAGTGCAGTTGCAAAACTGCCATGACTTACACATACACATAATTACTTTATTTTACTACCTTCAATAATGGTTTTACAGTACATTATGGCAAAATCCAGTAAATAATTTCTTAGCCAAAATATGACAAATAATAGGCCTTGTAATAGTGCCATGTCATTAATTTCAAAGCATGACTCTCAGGTGTCAGGTTTTGGCAACATGTTTGGGTACTGCCCAAAGTAATGAAAGTTTTTAGAATACTTCATACAAATGAACAACATGTACATAAGGTGTTCCTACACCTGATGAAGAACATTGACTCATTATAGAAAGAAAAAGCATTCTTTCTGATGGCACCACTCCTTGCAGAAATGCCGCGTCAGTTCACCAAGATCTCTCTCCAAGAGGTGGATGAGAAAGTGCGACTCATGGCTGAGAAAGTGTACGCTTCGGCTCTGAAGGAAGAAGAGTCTAAGAACAGCTTGTCCATGTTCACCGTCCCTGAGGACTGTCCCATTGGCTTCAATCAGGCCAAGGAGTGGGAGCTACGCAAAGAGATGGAGGAGGAGATGTCAGAGAAATCCGTCAAGAGGTCAGTGAACTCAAATGTGCCACAGGTTGCAGAACTAATCAGCAGTTTGCATTATTGTGATATTCAATATGTATTTATTAATCTTTTAATGCCCCATTTTAGGAAACAAAGTTTCAAGCTGATACGATCCCAATCAATTTCCTTGCATATCCCCGCCGCTCAAGATTGGGCTATGTCTGTGATTTCACCCCTGCTGACCCCTTCCACAGACGCAGGCCCTATGCCAAATATCCCAGAATTCCAGAGGGTCACCATCAGTGGAGACTACTGTGCAGGGGTAGGAGACAAATTAGTGTGTGTATATATATATATATATATATATATATATATATATATATATATATATATATATGGTTGACGAATGTTCTCAGGTGTGCAATTACTTTCAGGGAAACGCATGGCTAAAGTAATTCCAGGCAGGTCTTGGTATTACAGTTCCATATCACTTCGCCAAATAATTTCAGTTATTTCAAAGTTCCTTACAACCCACAACAGCAAGAGAACCAAAACCCACAATGACACTGACCAAGCAAATAAATATAGTAAATAATAGGATAAAAACAACAAATTATTTCCATGTTTTTTTCCACAAAATTATGTTTATGTACTCAAACGCGAGTTACCAGGTGTGCATTATTTTTCTTGTAATTTAACGGCCCGTCGTCAATTGTTCCTTATATATATTATATATGAAGATATTTAATAATATAATGTATAATATAATATTCAAGGAAAAGTTCAAGAAAGTTAATCAACAGGGCTGGGTATTTAATTTGAGCCAAACAAATGAATTCATAGTACAAGAACAAGCAAGTCACACCTGTGCGACACAAATTCATTTTGCATGACCAGTACAGGTGTGGTTTCATAATCAAACACTTTGGATGCAGTGGTAGATTAGTAGACTAAATTGTGAAAAAATACAAGCAAGAAAGTGTCCATTAGTGTCCACAGTATTTTTGTATGCGTACTTTTAGAAGTACACTAGCACACTTATATATACACATAATACACAAATTATGCCTCCAAAGCTAACAAGATATGGACTACAAGTCACAAACCTTTAAACTTAGAGGTTTAAGGCATATATACTTTTATTCAGCAAAGACACATTAAATTAATCAACATTTATCTGTAAAGTCATTTATAATGTTACAAAAATGTATCATGAAATGTATGAAAATGTATCATGGTTTCCAAATAATATTAATAATCAGCACAGCTGTTTTTTTATCTTGATAATAATAAGAATTTTTGTCTTGAGCACCAAATCAGCATATTAGAAAGATTTCTGAAGGATCATGTGACACTGACGACTGGAGTAATGATGTTAAAAATCAGTTTTTCCATCACAGGAATAATTAAATTTTAGAAATAGAAAACAGTTATATAATATTTCACAATATTAATTTTTTTACTGAATTTATGATCAAATAAATGTAGCCTTGGTGAACATAAGAGACTTACCAACTTTTGAACTGTAGTGTATATGCTGTTCTCCTAAAAGCTGACAAAATTAATTCATTTATGATCACTTCTGACAGATAACAGTTGAAGACTATGCGCAGGCAGCGAAAACTCTGCTGACAGCACTCTTCATCAGAGAAAAATATTCCCGGCTGGCATATCACCACTTCCCCAGGACCACAGCCAGCTTTCTAAGGAATGCCAATAATGAGAAATGGAGTGAGGAGGATGAAGTGCTGCCAGGTATGTCATGGTTGGCATTAATAACAGTTCATTCACCAATAATGTTCAAATAACTGTTATCAAGTAACCAATAACTGTTCAAAACCTATAATGACAACAGCTTTGAGACATAAGTGAGAAATGACTGTCCTAAATCCTTAGTACTATTCTGTCTCAAATACTGAAGTGTGTTCATTAGGTTTGGGAAAGTGATACTAAAAACATCTAGTCCTGTTTCTATTTATATCAGAACATAAGTAGTATGACATTAGCATTCATCAGAACTACCGTTATGCTTTCTTTCCATGGCAACAGATATCTGCCCCCCTCCAAGTGAGGGTGAGGATCCCTACAGTATGGAAGACCTCCCACAGGATCTGAACTACTCCCTGAGGATGAAAGATGGAATCATATACGTCTACGATAATGAGGATGCTTTAAAACAGGATCAGCCACGGAGCTTGCCATATCCTGACTTGGAAACTTTTGCTATTGACTTGAGCCACGTCCTTGCCATGATTGCAGACGGACCAACGTGAGTTCGGTTATATTTATAACATTGCATGCATCTGTTGCTAAATAATAATAATGAAATTCAGCGAAAAAAAGAAATACATTTAGGGGAAATATCCTCTTTTATAGGAAGACCTATTGTCACAGAAGGCTTAACTTCCTGATGTCCAAGTTCCAACTACATGAAATGCTGAACGAGATGGCTGAGTTAAAGGAACTGAAAGGCGTTCCTCACAGAGACTTCTACAATGTCAGAAAGGTATTTCAAATAAAGTTGCATAAACATTAACATTTATATTATTTACTGCATAAAGACCCTTTTCACTTCTAAATGTACATATTTGTGAATATTCAGGTTGATACGCACATTCACGCAGCTGCCTGCATGAACCAGAAGCATCTACTGAATTTCATCCAGGACACCTATAAGACAGAAGCAGAGCGAGTGGTGGTGGAGAAGAATGGAAAGAAGCTCACACTCAAACAGGTGTTTGACAATCTGAAAATGGACCCTTACGATCTCACAGTGGACTCATTAGATGTACATGCGGTACGTATTTCAGAAAACCTCAGGACTTCCAAATGATGCTTTTATGCTACATTTTCTTGCAGAATGGATCTGGCTACAATAAGAAATTGCTCTATTGTGTTACAGGGCAGACAAACCTTTCATCGCTTTGATAAATTCAATTCCAAATACAACCCAGTGGGTGCTAGTGAGCTCAGAGAGATCTACCTCAAAAGTGATAACTACATCAATGGAGAATATTTTGCACGTCTTATCAAGGTAAAATTGATCAACTCGCATGCTGATAGAAAATAAAATTAACTATTACTGTCAGAGCCCACAGATTATTTTCTTAAGTGGGTAACAATCAATTGCATTGTTCCTCTTGTGCAGGAAGTTGCTCATAACCTGGAGGAGAGTAAATATCAGCATGCAGAACCCCGTCTCTCAATTTACGGCCGAGCCCCTGAAGAGTGGGACTGCCTGTCCAAATGGTTTATCGAGCAAAAGTTGTACTCCCCTAACATGAAATGGATCATACAGGTGCCCAGGATTTAGTAAGTCCTCTTCTAATGTCAATTAACATATGAATTTAAAGACATTTAACAGTCAATGAAACTTCAATAATCTAACGCAACAAAATGGGCAAGACATTTTTTTTTATATAGAGATACAAATGTGTATATTTATAAATTTCTTATATATTTTCAATATATTTAAGAATTTAATTAAATATATTGAGAAAAAATATTTATTTTTTTCATTCAAACAGCACTTATTCCACTGGTCTACAATTTTTTAAATAATATTTATTATGTATTTGATCAAATATAACATAACAAGTGAAATATAACAAGTAAAACAACCGATTGGCTACTGTTTCCAAGATACTGAAGTTTTTACATTTGACATCTATGTATATTGTGTAGAATAGATATTACCAGTCACCTGTCCTGTTTATGTAACACTCAGCAAAAAATTATTATAAAACAAAAGACAAAAAAACTCTGCACTTCTTTGGCTTGTCTCTTGTATTCATTAAATGGAGCATCTCTTGTCACTGTCCAGCAATATTCTGCAAGCATTGATGGGCTCCATTTGCAGTTATCTGCACTGCAATGACTAAACAGAACTGTGTGCCTTTACAAAATCAAACACTGGCGAGTATGACACTGAATGACAGGGATGCAAAACTCAGTTCCAGGAGGGCCACTGCCCTAGTTTAGCTTCAACCCTAATTAAACATACCTGATCGAGCTCATCAAGTCCTTCAGGCTTAATTGAAAACTACTGGATTGTGTGTTGGAGCAGGATTGGAACCATGGCTGTGGCCTTCCAGGAATTCAGTTTTGCACCCCTGCTGAATGACTTCTAGTGCTGATTTAGGGAAATTTGTTCAATTTGCATCCATGACTTTCAAGAAATATGATGCAGTATCAGCTTCAGATTGCATAATTTATTGTTTTGCCTAAAAACCAAGTACTGTCCAAACCCAGTCATAAATGTATTCATAGATCCAGTCAAAGATGTGTTTTAGTCATTTCAGGTTTAAACTGAGATCCCTTCCCTTTATTATTCATTCATCCTCCAGCATTCCCACATCAATATTCGTATATACTGACCTAATAGCATATCTTTAAAAAAACTAGAGCCAATCAACAATTTTAAGCATAATGTTCTTTCTCAGTGACCCAGAATTAGTAAAGTTTGACTACATTTATTTCAGAAGCATTTTGGCTGCTGTACTGTTATTGTCATAATGTTTAATTGTTAATGTTCAAATCAGTGTATGAAAGTTATGTAATATATGTACTTTTTGGAATTCTGCTTTCTAAATTCAATTTACAATTCTGCATCCTTTTTTCTCTGTCAGTTAAAATTCATGATTTTAAAAGGCATTCTCAATTCAATTCTGAATGGCACAACTCTGCAACATATGACGTTTCTACTCATACTATATTTTTACTCATACTTGCTCATAATTCATATCCAGTATTTCTAAAATCAAGTATTCTTGATTTGTGTACTTTGTTTTTAGTGACATTTTCAGGTCAAAGAGGATTGTTCTTAACTTCGCCAAGATGCTGGAGAACATCTTCCTCCCACTGTTCCAGGCCACAATTAACCCTCAGAAGCACAAAGAAACACATGTTTTCCTGAAACACGTAAGTGCTTTATCTGAGATTTGTTAAGCTGGCAAGACCAGTCAGAGCAGATTCATGCCACAATAGAACATTTTAACACCACCAGTGCAATTAACAGCTTAAACACAAAACAATAATTTTACTAGGAATCAAGATTTAAATGCCAAATCCCTTATGAACAATTAAATGGTTCTCAGATGAATATGAGTTCATGTAAAATTGTCATGCACTATAAATCACAGAAAACATAGTTGTGGTTAAACTACGCCCAAGTCAGTAATGTAGTCATTGTGTATTAAATTTTTTCCCCCACCAAATGTGACCAAAGTCAAAGGAACGCCACCTTGCCTGTATATCTGAACAGCCTGATCAGTCCTTATGTAAATATTATACCTCAGGAAAATTAGGGCAAAAAGTGGCTGTAAAAAAGATGTCAAAAAAAGCTTTCTATGTTTTTTTCTGCAGGTGACAGGGTTTGACAGTGTGGATGATGAGTCCAAACATAGTGATCACTTATTCACCTATAAGAGTCCAAAACCGGAAGAGTGGACCATGGAGGAAAACCCACCATACACTTACTACCTCTTCCACATGTATGCCAACATCATGGTCCTCAACAACCTACGAAAGTAAGTCACTGTAAAGATCAAGCTCTGATTTCAGCACTACAACCCATTGTATTCACAGAACAAACTAAAATCAAGACAAGCTATTCCCTTCAAATTTAGCCTTAAGCTTTATAACTGAAGTCACAAGCCATGTTAAATAGTGAAAATGGTTTTTTTTGCAGGGAACGTGGTCTCAATACCTTCCAGTTCCGTCCTCACTGTGGCGAGGCAGGATCCATCACCCATCTGGTGTCAGCCTTCCTCACAGCTGACAACATCTCTCACGGACTCAACCTGAAGAAGGTCAGTCTCTAAAACTAACTGTGTTCACATCAAACCACACAACATTACACCCATAGGCAGTGTAGTTCAGAATCCACCAAATAAACAATTATTACACCGCTTTCAAAAGTAAGGATCGTTTGAGCTTTCCCCCGTTTGGGGTAATGTTCACTGCCAAAAGCATGAATTTACATGTATAATTTCTAGGGCATTGACACAAATTTTACAATTCGATTTAATATGGATTAATTGGGGACTATCAGGTACAGTACATGGCAAAAAAATCTCTCAACTAACGCTGTAAATTATACAGGGACAGTGGTTAGACATACTATATAATATTAAAGGTAACTGATTTGTAGGCGACTTAAATTACACATAAGGAAGGTTTTTTAAAATAAGGTTATAATAAAAAAAAATTAAATGACGTAATTGTGTGTCTACTAGTATTTAGATATAAACATTTAAATGGTGGCTGTCAAAAACATGACGGATTTATTCATAGATGCATACATTCATTCATACATTAAATATTGAAGAGCAGGTTAAGTTGAAATGCAATGAATATGCTATAGTGCATCTATTTATCAAAATGCTCCTCTAAGTTAATTTTCCTAGCTGACTGACGAGTTTTTGGACATTCATTGAATGGCTTTTCTGAGGTAAATGTAAGATGACGTGACATTGTTTAGGCTACAATCTATTTTATTGACGTCTTTATGTGGTTGAAACACTGATTGAGCGATTACACGGATTTCGGTAAGTTGTACTGTATCTTTCAACATACCTTGTTTCATGCTATAACTAGCAATACAGATGACGACCAGTTCACGTGCGCTAAGCTTGAACTGAAGGCGCTATATGATCTGTCGCGCCACATTAAAGAGCACCAAAAATGTATTTATCGTTTGAATTTCATAATACAATTGACATAATTTGAAAGCTGAGATGTTATTATATATCAGAAGTAATAAAGCACAAAGCTAATTGCAATTTAATTGATTGGAGGCACGCTACAAAGGTTCTTACTGACTCAATAGGACAAGTGACTGTTCTGTCAACTGACCATCATTATTATAGAGCTGGTAAGTCCCGCCCATCCGTAAAACCACAAGTGGACCTCTAGGTTGAAAAATCGTCAATGCAAGTGAATGGGAGAAAATAATTATTTTCTGGTCCCGTTTGAATTGTGCCATGAATGTGAACATATGTTGTCTGTGAATTTTTTATATAATTTTTCATGTTACGAGTTTGACAGTATATGGTATGATTCTTTGGCTAGCAGTTGTGGAAAAGACATAACGAGAAAGACTACATGTCGCCTATGTGACGTCACCCCATAAAGTTGACTTACCCGTGGTTTTCGCCAACCTCAACGATTTTTTCCTCTCCCTGAAAGAAGGCGGTGAAGTGCACCAAAGACACAGTCATGTTTAGCGGGATCCGTGAGCTAGTGTCCGTGTGCGAGTGGTGCTGGCGTTTCAAACGCGTCAAAAGCAGCGAAGAGTTGTAGTCCACAAAGTGCTCTCACACAAAGTCTAACCGTACCAAACTTCTACACGCTAAATTGTAGCATTCTTTACACGAAAAATTAAATAAAAAATTCACAGACAACATATGTTCACATTCATGGCACAATTCAAACGGGACCAGAAAATAATTATTTTCTCCCATTCACTTGCATTGACGATTTTTCAACCTAGAGGTCCAGTGGGGTTAGCGGAAGGGGCGGGACTTACCAGCTCTATAGAGCCCTGTATGCTAAGTTTCTTAGAAAGGAGTAATTTAACACACAAAAAAACTTTAAAATCATCAGATACCAGTATTGATGTAGTCTTTTCTTATGGTTTAACACTGTTCTTGTTCATTTCTCAATACAGAGTCCTGTGCTGCAGTACCTGTTTTACTTGGCCCAGGTGCCCATTGCCATGTCTCCGCTCAGTAACAATAGCCTGTTCCTGGAGTATTCCAAGAATCCCCTCAGGGAGTTCCTGCAAAAGGGCCTGTGTGTGTCCCTCTCCACGGATGACCCATTACAGTTCCACTACACAAAGGTCTGGGAAAGCAGTGTGAATGACGCTCATAGCAACAAACACTGCCAACACTGAGTGTAATCATCTAGAGCAGTCAGGTGATGTGATTCTGTTGTTTATGTAACTTTAGGAGGCCTTGATGGAGGAGTACGCCATAGCAGCGCAACTGTGGAAACTGAGCACATGCGATGTGTGTGAGATCGCCAGAAATAGTGTGCTTCAGAGCGGCCTGTCTCATCAGGTACTTTCTCTGTCTGTCTTAACCTATAAAGAATATTCTAGGTTCAGATTTACAAATAATTTCAGCTCGTCCTCGTTTTCTTAAAAAAAAAAAGAATGAAAAAGGAAAAACCCAGCGAAATCTGAGGTGACATTGAGGAACATTCAATGGCAGTAAATGGGGCCGATTTGTAGAGGATTTAAAGCTGAAAGTTTAATAAAAGCACTTCCATTAAAGGGGTCATATAATGCCATTTTTGTACAAGCTAATATGATTCTTTAGGGTCTAAATTAAAAGTTTATAATATACTTTAATTAAAAATTCTCATTAGTATTGTAAGAAAGCACTCATTTTACCTGGTCAAAAAGCTCTGTTTTCAGCACGCCGTTTAAGTGCATGTGTCTTTAAATGATAATGAGCTTTGCTCACCCCGCCCCTCTGTTCTGTGCGTACACCGTTTGTAATAATAACACAATAATCATAACGCGTTGTTCATTATAAACGTGGGATTATGAATTATATTGAGAACGTCGTACATAGAAAACATGCCGTAATGTACCCTGAGTGTAAACAGCCGCTTTCATCGTGAAGCGTGCAAGCGATTTGCAAAGATTAATATAAAGATTAATATAAAGGTTAATAAAACGTTACACTCACTTCAGTTCTTCTGGAGGTGCAGCAGGAACACGAATAGTTGGTACCGATCCTTTTTTCAGGAGCAGCTTCTTAGCAAAACCAGCTTTATACTGACCCTCGTTTATAAAGCAGTCTGGTGTGTGAAATGATTCGCGCAAACATGAAAGCATTGACGTTGAATGTGGGGAATATTCCCTTCGAAAACAAAACTCAGCCACTGCGTCTTCAGCGGTTCGGATTTAGGAACATCAAAATGACTGCTGTGTTCCTTATTACACCCAAGAACAGAACACCACAATCGCTTAGATGCCATTCTGCTCATAGACAGTGCTCCAGCGTATCAACAATGACGCGCAGACTATGATTGACAGCTCGCTTACGAGTGAGGGCGGGTCTGTGTTGAAACGCTGCTGTCAATCAACAATCGTGGGAGGGGCGTCCGACCGTGACGTCACAAGGTCGAACGGCTTGATTTGAGAGAAGGGAAAACATAAGAAGATTAAAAAAAAAACACTGGATGGATTTTTATCATTTTATGATGGTTGTGTACAGGCACTACCAACACACATTTCAGTACAATCAACTTGTAAAAGTGCATGTACCATTATATGACCCCTTTAAAGGTACAATCAGTGCTTGAAGTGGGCCGGAACACATCGGTACTATACACACTTCTATATTTTAATCTGTAGCGTACGCTCACTTTTTCTTGAGTACTGGCACTTCTCACATGTTACCGGTATTCTGAAAAGCTATTTCTTTTTTTTCAAATGCAAAATTTCAACCGAGGGGGCTGTTCTTCCGCAAAACTCATGCAGTTTTGTTTATTAACCGTGAGAGCAGCAAAAGTTACATAATGTAATTATTCTGTTTAAACTTGTGTATTATTTGAGCTGTAAAGCTGTTTAAATATTTTTTACAGTCATTCTAGGGTTTTAGAGTTCTTGGTCTTGCATTGCCCTGGTGATTTACACAGAACAGGTTAATAAGGGATTTTTTTTACACCAAAATCATGTTAATACACTTATGTTTATGTCTTTTGGCTGATTGAAACAGTATTTGTATGAATTAGCCCCATTCACTTACATTGTAAGTGCCTCACTGTAACTCAGATTGTTGCTTTTTAATGAAAAAAATAAATAAAAAATTATGATACAAATTCTGTTGGTTGGGCGAAACTTCTACTGAAACCTGAATATTTCCTTAAGAAAAATCTTCCAGAGCAAATTTTAAATGCATTCCAATGCTAAATTTAACATCAACCCTTGTGTATAAAAAAGCTGACATTTAGATTTCCCTTGCAGGAGAAGAAACACTTCCTGGGTGAGAATTATCTACAGGATGGACCAGAGGGTAATGACATCCGAATGACAAATGTGGCGCAAATCCGTATGGCCTATCGTCACGAGACCTTGTGCAATGAGCTCAGCTTCCTAGTGGATGCCGTCAAGTCAGAAGCGTTGGCTGCACAAGCCCCGTAAACATGGCAGGGTGATCGATAGGGTAGAACATGAGTCCATACGAGTGGACCAGATATCAGCATAAAACTTTATCTTGCTGTAAGTGATGCACAAAAGAGTCATGGATATACATCATTCAGGTAGCAAGATGTGGAGTCATGTGACTTAATGCCTTATATGATGTGCATATCCGTTCTCATAGTGCCTTGTATGTGATGGATATATTTATATCTCAAATGTCAAATATACCTTTAAAAAATGGGACGTTCTTATAAACTGTTTCAGTATTTTGCATGGTTTCTGAAAATGGGAGGGGCATACATTTGTTACCTTTACTTAACAAGGGAGTGTTCGGTTGAACAATGTATTCCTTTGTTCACATAAATGCTTTTGTAAAAAAAAAAAAAAAAAAGGCACTGGATCTAAAATGTGCCTTGATAAACTAGTTTGTTTGCAACCTGAGATTCTGGGGCGTTTTTTTTTTTACACAAAATAGACTTGTGTACTTGAACTTGTACATTTTGTACACCAACAATGATGGTTAAACCTTTTTAAGGATGTTGTATAATGTATGGGTGCTTGGCCTCTGAAAAGCCACCTGAAACGTGCCTGAATGCTACATATCTTTGCCAATGAATACTGCACTCAAAGTAAAATAAATAAAATGGTGTCAAAAAAAGTCTTGCTGAATCAATTCATAATGAGATTGTCTAGAGCAGTGGTTCTCAAACCTGTCCTGGAGGACCACTAACACTGCATGTTTTCGTTGTCTCCCTAATCAAACACACCTGATTCAACCCATCAGCTCATTAACCCATGTGATAATGAGCTGATGAGTTGAATCAGGTGTGTTTGATTAGGGAGACAACGGAAACATGCAGTGTTAGTGGTCCTCCAGGACAGGTTTGAGAACCACTGGTCTAGAGGCTAGTTCATATAGAAATACTATTTATTTGCTCGACACTGCAGTCCAGTGGAAGTACTAGGAACTGCAGCCTTCAAACAAACTGGCTAGAAGAAAATATTCAATTTAGTTTATTATTCAAGATTTACACAAGATGACAGAACTGAGAACAACAAACATCCCAATTTACTCCAGAAGTAAAAGAAATCTCCTTCAAAACAACATTAGGAAGCAGCTAATAATGTTATTTTATCTCTGATAAAACTATTAACATTCATTCCAATCTCTATAAATCTGAATATTGCAGAAATTTACATTTTCCACAAATTCACATACTCCTATCATACAAAAGTCCAAGAGGAATAGGATTTCAAACTGAAAAAAACAACAACACACAATTAAAAGGTAACACACCTCCACTGAAAGTGTCAGTGATGCCCTATAAAATAAAGATTTCATTTGCAAACATTAAGCTGCAAAAGAAAACAAGCAAATTAGTTAATTCTCAAATGTTAATCCATTTGAAAGATCCAATTATTTTTCATAATGAATGTAATGAGTCATGAACTGTAATTAACATTTGGTCCTTACACAGAAATAAAGTTAATATTAAATGGATGAATATAATTATTCTGTCAAACCATAAACATTTGTGAATAATGTGTGACTAAATTATAGCATATAAAAACCTAAAAAATAACTATGACTATTGGGGCTGTCAATTGAATAAAATTGTGATTAGTCATGATTTTTGAGCAGATTGTCAAAAGCAAAATGAAACCACAATAACAAATAATTCTGTAAATATTGCATTACATATTTACTTTGTCTTTCATTGTCAACTTTGAAAACCCTAAAAGATACATTTAGTAAAGTGTTTGAAAACAAGACACTTTGCCCTTTCTTACAGTGTTGCGTAAAACTAAACCACAAAGTTACACTTTGTAAATGTGCTGCATATACTTCTGCTTCTCTGCTGGTTGTGCACGCATTCTGATATATGAAAGAACAATGACTCAAGAACAATGATTTAACATGCTTTATTAGAAACATTAATGTATTATTATGAATATATGCACAACTCCATTTCATAAGAGAAAACTTGTAAAATGCAATTAAATCAAGAATCTGTGATTTGCTAATTCTCTTTAAACTTTATTTAACTGACAAAAATACAACGAAAAGATTTCCAATGTTTTCACTGACCAACTTCATTGTATTTTGTAATCAACCAACTTCATACAAATTTTGATTTTGCTGGCTGCAACACACTCCAAAAAAGTTGAGACAGAGGCACGTTTATACCAATATTTAGCAATATATATATATATATATATATATATATATATATATATATATATATATATTGTTTTTTATCTCAACTGGATATGAATAAAAAGAGGTTAGATCAGATGTTTTTCTAATACATTTAGACACCTACGAGTATGGCACACAGAAGGCATTGGGATTGAGAAAAGGTTTGGTGCAAGGTTTACCTCTTAAGAAAAATATGCACCGTTTTTATATTTTGCACAAAGTGATAAACTACTAAAAACAAACACACATGATCTAATAATCAAAAATCTCATCATGAGCACAAAACAAAGTTAACTAACTAATAATTGTTAAATGAATGAATAAATGTTTTTTTGTCTTCCCTTGCCATCTCTAAATAATTTTCCAAATTATAACATTGTTTAACAGAGAATGGAAATGCTCTTAATATGCTGATTAACAATGCTAAATGTATGAGGGGAAAAACATAATGCCACGCATTATAAACTTGTCACAAACCTGGTTTAGTTAAACAGAGTCAACAGAGTCAATATTTGCACCTTTGTTTTCTGCAGTGTTTTAGTATATATAATTTCTGTGCACCTTGTTTCTGCTACTGTTGTTAAAATGACCTCGTCATCTGCAACTCTTAATGTGGCGCTTTAGCCTACGTCTTTAGCGGAGGAGAGAAGCAACGTCATTACAGTATTACCGCTCCGTTGTTTTGATGCGCTGCTCATGTAGCCGGTTCGGGCTTGCGTGTCTCTAGTCCCTACGACTCGGCTACCCCTCTGCGTTGTGTTGTGTTATGTTGTGTTGAATAAAAGACTGGAATCGAATTGCTGGCTCAAAGGTTCTTTATATTCCTGCATCTGCATGTATGAGTTGGAAAATGCAGTAATTAATATGTTGCATTCAACGAAGTGCATTTAGTCAGCCTTCTCCTCGCTCTGCTCAGACCTCCCGCGGACTGAAGCGAGCTCACAATGCACATTCACAATCTCATTTACATTAATAAAAAACATAAAGAAAATAGTAATAATATCACATCAGGTGTATCAACAGTCAGTGAAAAAACACAATATATATTTATATATATCTCTTAATATACATTGATACTAAGCTCATATGATATACATCTTTAAATCACCCAGATTCCAGCATTTTATATAACCAATTCAATTGAACACATATAACAAAGAAATCACAGATACAATTCATAACCATACCTGCATGTATGAGTTGGAAAATGCAGTAATTAATATGTTGCATTCAACGAAGTGCATTTAGTCAGCCTTCTCCTGTCAACCATTTGAACATAAAAAAAGATTATCAGCAGACACGCTTCACAGGCCAACTTTCACACTAACATTAACATACAACACAACGTGAGACTGCATTCACTCGGTTAAACTTTCACTTTTGCAGGAAAAACATATTCAAGAGGGAAGATCACATACTTGTGCATACTCATTTACATTTTAGCAAAATCGATCAGATTATTTTCACTTGTAATACTCTTTTGAACAGGAGTGCGCACAATACATACCTCGCTCTGCTCAGACCTCCCGCGGACTGAAGCGAGAGCGCGCGCAACGCGCAAATGACGTCACAACTGCGACGAACACAAAACTCAGAAAGACATAAAAAAAATAAAGTATTTTCTTTTCTAACATACATAATGTAGCAAACAAATTAGGATTTTGTGTGAATTTAAAATAAAACACAAGTTATAAATAATACCTGTTACATTCACTTTAAGTGATATAATCGTTCAGTTTATGATACAAGCGTGAAAATTGGCATGAGCAAGTCTCCATGGGTCACTTGACAAGAAAATTGTCCGAGCCACTTGAAATTTCAAGATTTTTCATTTTTCAAGATGGCCGTGTCGGAGCAGTTAGTGGAGCAGTTAAGTGATATAGTGGTTTATTTGGTGATACAAGCATGAAAATTGGCATGAGCAGTCTCTGATCTTCACTAGACAATAAGCCACCCACAGCTACTTGAAATTTCAAGATGGTGGCCATTTTTCAAGATGGCCACCAAATTAGTGGAGCAACTAGGTTCATGGCAATTTTCATGCTTGTATCACCAACTAAATGATTTCTTAAGCCTAATTGCTCCACTAAGGTGGTGGCCATCTTGAAAAATGGCCGCCATCTTGAAATTTCAAGTAGCTGTAGGTGGCTTATTGTCAAGTGACCCACGGAGACTGCTCATGCCAATTTTCATGCTTGTATCACCAAATAAACCACTATATCACTTAACTGCTCCACTAAGGTGTCGGCCATCTTGAAAAATTGCCGCCATCTTGAAATTTCAAGTGGCTCGGACAATTTTCTTGTCAAGTGACCCATGGAGACTGCTCATGACAATTTTCACGCTTGTATCATAAACTGAACGATTCTGCCAAACATAAGCACTTAGCCGCTCCACTACAATCCCAATATACGCCTCTATGTCAATGGTATCTTCACACATATTCAAGTCACCCATGCCTTTTGCACTGATGCACCCCCATACCATGACAGATGTTTGCTTTTGCACCTGTCACTGATGAAAGTCTGGATGGTCCCATCCGTCTTTGGGTCTGAGAACTCGACGTTCATTTTGTTCCCCATAAACAAGCTGAAACGAGGACTCATCTGACCACAGAACACATTTCCACTGTCTTTTGGATCATCTGAAATGAGCTTTGGGCCAGAGAACTCGTGGTCGTCTCTGCATAGAATTGATGTAAAGCTTTATCCTTGCATAACAGAGATTCAAGTAGCATTTCTTGTAGCAGTGTCAGACTGTGTTAAGTGAAAACGGTTTTCACTCTCGATAACGCATGGCTATATTTAACACAGTAGCACGATGGTTTCTCACGCAGTGCCATCTGAGGGCTCGTAGGTCATGTTTCCTGCCTTGATCTCTCGTACTGAGATTTCTCTGGATTCCCTGAATAGGATACTATGTAAGGTAGATGGTAAAAGATTTTTGAATTATTTGACAATTCACTTATGAAACTTGACACAAAGTGATGAGCTGACCCATCTTTGCCTGCAAAGACTGAGATGCTCCTTTTATGCAGAATCGCGAAGCCCCCACCTATTGCCAATTCATCTGTTTATAGTGAACAGTTTAACATTCTATAACCTTTTCACTTTAATTTAGCCTCTGGGGAATCTCCTATTTGGGGAATACTCTGTGTTCGGGCCAATAGGGTATATGTCGAACGTCGCATTACGAAACCGGAAAACAGAACGCATCGCTTCCGGTTCAGGTCTTTTGTATGTGCTTCTTGCATTTTTTTACTGTTTTACTCAAGATAACTTAAAAGGAGCGAGCAAAGATGATCATAACCAATGTCCCTCGCATGTGAAGATCGATATTTAAAAGTAAAAAAAAAAAAAAATCTTCACACTAACGTTTAGATATTTAAATAGAATAAAACGCCAATAACAAAGTGAGATAGGTAGGTTAGCTGATTACCTTAAAATTCCATAGATATCGGCGTCAGTTCATACGGCTGTTAACACTTTCTATGACAAGCGGATGCGATGAGACCAGGTTTCCGGTTTCGTCATGCGACGTTCGACATATACCCTATTACCACGATCAGAGCCCTCTCCCTGGACAGCACGCCAAATATGTTTACCAATTTAATCTATCCGACTTATTTGTAAGTGTGAACTCGTGAATTTAGCCTCTGTCCCAACTTTGGAGTGTGTTGCAGCCATCAAAAGCAAAATTGGTTGAATACCGAATACAATTAAGTTGGTCGGTGAAAACATTGGAAATCTTTTCTTTCTACTTTTGTCAGTTAAATAAAGGTTAAAGAGAATTAATGAATCACAGAATCTTGATTTTACGGCATTTTACAAAATGTCCCAACTCTTCTGGAAATGGGGTTGTATATACGTTAGTTCTCCTGTCGTTCTTTCTTCATGATTGTGCCTAAACTAGTTATGATTCCCTACCGAGGAAATAAAGGAATGCTTGCTGTGCACCATGAGTAGTTTGCTGCCCAACAACTCATCTGACACTTTGGGAATCCAGTCTCTAATAGGACAGGAACTTAGTTAACCTCATAGATACCTGACTAAGACCAAGGCACAAGATGGAAAGAGAAACCAGAACTGTGTGGACTGATACTTGAGGAGATGTTTACAACCGTGATGAGTGCAGTTGTAAAACTGCCATGTACACATACACATTACCACGTTTTATTTTTTAAATAATCAGCTGATTAATAATATTTTTACATTAAGGCAAAATCCAGAAAATAATTTCTTAGCCAAAATATGACAAATAATAGGCCTACTAATTGTACCATGTCATTAATTTCAAAGCATGACTATCAGTTGTCAGGTTTTGGCAACATGTTGGTAACTCAGTCATAAGTCATAACACAAACACGCAGTACACTTTCTAGTCTCATTTGATCAAAGTAAGGGATTTTGTGGAATAGATACAGGCTTGTGATCATAGATTGAGAAGCTGATGGAAAATGGTACTGCCCAAAGTAATGAAAGTTTTTAGAATACTTTTAACAAATGAACACCATGTACAAAACAAGGTGTTACACCTGATGAAGAACATTGACTAATTATAGAAAGAACAGACATTCTTTCTGATGGCACCACTCCTTGCAGAAATGCCGCGTCAGTTCACCAAGATCTCTCTCCGAGAGGTGGATGAGAAAGTGCGACTCATGGCTGAGAAAGTGTACGCTTCGGCTCTGAAGGAAGAAGAGTCTAAGAACAGCTTGTCCATGTTCACCGTCCCTGAGGACTGTCCCATTGGCTTAAATCAGGCCAAGGAGTGGGAGCTACGCAAAGAGATGGAGGAGCAGATGTCAGAGAAATCCGTCAAGAGGTCAGTGAACTCAAATGTGCCACAGGTTGCATAACTAATCAGCAGTTTGCATTATTGTGATATTCGATATGTATTTATTATTATAAAGAGGAAACACTCCACAGCACTCACATGATGAACGTAAAAAGCCTTTAACTAACTGGGCTATCCAACATTTAAAAGTGTTATCCAATGAGCACCAGTGGCTATGTAAAGACTCCCGCGTAGCACTCTCTACTTTTGTTGTTTAGTAAATGTATTTATTATTCTTTATGCCCCATGTTAGGAGACTGAGTTTAAAGCTGATGCGATCCCAATCCTTGCAAATCCCCTTCACTTCAGATTGGGCTATGTCTGTGATTTCACCCCTGCTGACCCCTTCCACAGCCGCAGGCCCTATGCCAGACAACATCCCAGAATTCCAGAGGGTCAACATCAGTGGAGACTACTGCACAGGGGTAGGAGACAAATGAGCATGTATAAGTATCTTACATATTACATATGAAATAAAATAGGAATTATATATATAACATACATAATAATGCATAAAAGTAATATAATATAATATAACATAAGGGAAAGTTCAAGAAAGTTAATAAACAGGGCTGGGAATTTAATTTGAGCCAAACAGCTATGAAATAATTATATAAAAAAAAAAAAAAAAAAGTACAAGCAAGTTGCACCTGTTTGACACAAATTCAGTTATAATTGCAAGACCAGTATCAGGTGTGGTTTCAGAATCAAATACTTTGGATGTAGTGGTAGATTAGTAGACTAAATTATGAAAAAAGCAATTAAAGGCATTCATAATGTTACAAAAGATTTATGAATGCTGTTATTTTTAACTTTTTATTCATCAAAGAATGCTGAAAATATAATATGGTTTCAACAAAACATAAGAGACTCCTTTAAAAAAATCTTACCAACTTTTGACTATTGAACTGCAGTGAATATGCTGTACTCCTAAAAGCTCACAAAATGAATGAATCTATGATGATTTTGGACAGACAACAGTCGAGAACTACGAACAGGCAGCGAAAACTCTGCTGACAGCACTCTTCATCAGAGAAAAATATTCCCGGCTGGCATATCACCACTTCCCCAGGACCACAGCCAGGTTTCTAAGGAATGCCAATAATGAGAAATGGAGTGAGGAGGATGAAGTGCTGCCAGGTATGTCATGGTTGGCATTAATAACAGTTCATGCATTAATAAATGAAAGGTATTGTAGGCAATTTTCGGAATGGCTAGCAATAGCAAGCTAGCTTTGAAAACACATGAACGCACACAGCAGAGTTTGCAAAGTGTCACGAGATGAGCGACGGCGTTAAACTACCTCATGTCTCAGAGTACATAACATTACAATAATAATGATCATATACAACTTAACCCTCCTGTTACCCTCAAAAATACCGACATATTTTTTCCCACTGGGGTAAATTGGACTGCAGAAATTTAAACCTCCAGAATATGATTTTTTTAACAAAGGTTTATGTGTCAGGTACGTTATGTTTCTTTGTTGACTACTTAAATAGCCCTTTAAATCATGGTGACATGATTTCGTAGTTGACTCATTTAGGAAGAGAGTGTTCTGGCACTTGTGGACACCCTGGGATGTCCTGAAACCTTCTTCACTGCAGATGAACCCCTCCTCCTTGAATTCTTGATCCGGTAAATGGTTCTTTCAGGTGCAATATTCTTTGCTTGCTGCAAATTCCTTGCATGTGAGGCCATTTTGATTCAAAGCAGAGGGAAGTTTTTTGAAGATTATAAAATTGCATGTTATAATGACCTCAGTATCATCCAAAACAACCAAAACAAATGTGTGTAAATTTTTTATATTTCTTACATGATTTACACAGCTAAATGAACATCAAATTGGCCCCAAAGAACACTGATGCTACAAAATGTGTACTGGACTTATAAGACTGGGCATATCATCATTTCAATTTTGTGTTTACCCAGTTGTCCTCATTAAATGAGGAAAAGTCATTAAAAAATATGTCAATCATATATTTAGTACCACCTGACTGCTGCAGATTCATTTCGGCGTTGATAGTGTTGCCATTGAAACACATAACACATAAATTCAAGTCATGCACAGCTCCGGGTATAACGTCACAGGTTTCCATTTGCGTGAATGCAGCATAAGCACGTTGTTTTGGTTCAGGAAGAACTGTAAAAAGTGGCTGCTGTTTTGGTTGCGGTGCTCGTCTCGGTGAATGACACCTGTCTAACTCTGCAAAGCATGAAACGCACTGGTGCGCGGAGGTATGAAAATACATACGTTGACAGGCAGGTAGGACATTTTATGGTCCTATTGCTTCCACAGATGATATACATTTAAATACATTTAGATCACTTCACTTAGTGATTGCTATTAGGACTTTAACCAGCATGACAAAAAATATTTCTCGCTTACCCTGCCTTTAACTGTTCAAAACCTATAATGACAACAGCTTTGAGACATAAGTGAGAAATGACTGTCCTAAATCCTTAGTACTATTCTGTCTCAAACACTGAAGTGTGTTCATTAGGTTTGGGAAAGTGATACTAAAAACACCTAGTCCGGTTTCTATTTATATCAGGACATCAATATAACACGACATTAGTATTCATCAGAACTTGCTTTCTTTCCATGGCAACAGATATCTGCCCCCCTCCAAGTGAGGGTGAGGATCCCTACAGTATGGAAGACCTCCCACAGGATCTGAACTACTCCCTGAGGATGAAAGATGGAATCATATACGTCTACGATAATGAGGATGCTTTAAAACAGGATCAGCCACGGAGCTTGCCATATCCTGACTTGGAAACTTTTGCTATTGACTTGAGCCACGTCCTTGCCATGATTGCAGACGGACCAACGTGAGTTCGGTTATATTTATAACATTGCATGCATCTGTTGCTAAATAATAATAATGAAATTCAGCGAAAAAAAGAAATGCATTTAGGGGAAATATCCTCTTTTATAGGAAGACCTATTGTCACAGAAGGCTTAACTTCCTGAGGTCCAAGTTCCAACTACATGAAATGCTGAACGAGATGGCTGAGTTAAAGGAACTGAAAGGCGTTCCTCACAGAGACTTCTACAATGTCAGAAAGGTATTTCAAATAAAGTGGTATAAACATTAACATTTATATTATTTACTGCATAAAGACCCTTTTCCCTTTTAAATGTACATATTTGTGAATATTCAGGTTGATACACACATTCACGCAGCTGCCTGCATGAACCAGAAGCATCTACTGAATTTCATCCAGGACACCTATAAGACAGAAGCAGAGCGAGTGGTGGTGGAGAAGAATGGAAAGAAGCTCACCCTCAAACAGGTGTTTGACAATCTGAAAATGGACCCTTACGATCTCACAGTGGACTCATTAGATGTACATGCGGTACGTATTTCAGAAAACCTCAGGACTTCCAAATGATGCTTTTATGCTACATTTTCTTGCAGAATGGATCTTGCCGCAATAAGAAATTGCTCTATTGTTTGTTACAGGGCAGACAAACCTTTCATCGCTTTGATAAATTCAATTCCAAATACAACCCAGTGGGTGCTAGTGAGCTCCGAGAGATCTACCTCAAAAGTGATAACTACATCAATGGAGAATATTTTGCACGTCTTATCAAGGTAAAATTGATCAACTCGCATGCTGATACAAGATAAAATTAACTATTACTGTCAGAGCACACAGATTATTTTCTTAAGTGGGTAACAATCAATTGCATTGTTCCTCTTGTGCAGGAAGTTGCTCATAACCTGGAGGAGAGTAAATATCAGCATGCAGAACCCCGTCTCTCAATTTACGGCCGAGCCCCTGAAGAGTGGGACTGCCTGTCCAAATGGTTTATCAAGCAAAAGTTGTACTCCCCTAACATGAGATGGATCATACAGGTGCCCAGGATTTAGTAAGTCCTCTTCTAATGTCAATTAACATATGAATTTAAAGACATTTAACAGAGAAACTTCAATAATCTAACGCAACAAAATGTTTTGGAAGTCGTCTACTTCAGAGATAAAATGTACTATTTATTATGTATTTTGATGTGCTGAATTCAAATATGACAACTGATTGGCTATGGTTTCCAAGATATTTAAGTTTTTACATTTTACGTCTATGTATAATGTGTAGATAGTACCTGTCACCTGTCTTGTTTATGTAACACTATAAAAATAATCAAAGGGGTTATATAAATTAAATTTACTATGAAACAAAAGGCAAAAAAACTATTTTGTACATAGTTTAGTCTTAATCAGTGTCTTGGCTTCTTGGCTTGTCTCTTGTATTCATAAATGGAGCATCTCTTGTCACTGTCCAGCGATAGTCTACAAGCATTGATGGGCTCCATTCGCTGCATTTGCTCCGTTATCTGCACTGTTAACACAACTATGAGGCATCTCTGCTCACTCTGGCAAAACAGAACTGTGTCCCTTTGCAAAATCAAACACTGAAAAATAAGAGCACGACGCTGTATGACAGGGATGCAAAACTCAGTTCCTGGAGGGCCACAGTCCTGCATAATTTAGCTTCAACCTTAATTAAACACACCTGATCCAGCTCATCAGGGCCTTTGGGCTTATTTGAAAACGTCTCAGGTTACAACTGTAGCCTTTTCCCTGAAAAGGGAACGAGATGTTGCATCGGATGTGGCAAGACCTCTGCATGATTGTGTTGTGAAGCACGTGGGACCCTGGTGTACAGCCCAAATCCAAGTTATAAAACCTCACAAATGTGTGTGGAGAGGGCCAGCCTGCCACATCACATAGATCTTGGAGGAAAACCGATAAAATAGCCTTTGAAGCAGCCATACTCCTAGTTGAGTGGACCAAAGCAGACAAATCTTTCTCGAGACGCGAACAAATCCACATCCGTCCGGCCAAACTACTTCCATAAGGAGCAGCTTTCCTTGAGCCAAAAGGAGGATCTGGTGTGCCAGTTTGTACAGTGGGCGCAACCACAGGTGCAACCCCCCGATGATTTATGTAGCGACCACCAATGTGTTGTCTGTATGGACAAGAACATGGTGGCCCCTGAAGTCTGAGAGGAAGTGTTTCAACGCCAGGAAAACCACCATCATCTCCACGCAGTTTATGTGCCAGGAGAGATGATGACCCCTCCACAGACCTTGAGTCAAGCAACCATCCAGAATCGCTCCCCAGCCCATGAAGGGAAATGGTATGATCCATTTCCCCCATAGAAGGCAGGAAGTGTTCATCAAGCTTACTTTTCTGACAAACTTCCTGGTTCCTACTGCCATTGGACTGATTTCACAAGTGCTAAACAAAGCAGTCACGCAGAGGCGTTCCCATAGCATTGAATTCTCAGACACAGCGTGAGTTCTCTTGAAAGGGAACTACAGGATTGCGTGTTGGAGCAGGGTTGCAACTAAACTCTGCAGGGCTGTGGCTTACCAGGAATTCAGTTTTGCACCCCTGCTGAATGACTTCTTAGAGCTGATTTAGTACAATTTGTTCAGCTGAGTGATGTGAGCATTGTTATGTTTGCAACATCCATGACTTCATGGAAAATAATGCAATATCAGCTTCAGATTGAATCATTCATTGTTTAGCCTAACCAAGTACTGTTCATATTTATTTATAGATCCAGTCAAAGATGTATTTTAGGCATTTCAGGTTTAAACTGAGATCCCTTCCCTTTATTACTCATGTATCCTCTACCATTCCCAAGTCAAGGGTCGTATATACTGACCTAATAGCATATCTTGAAAACTAGAGCCAATCAAAAATTTTAAGTATCATTTTCTTTCTCAGTGACCCATAATTAGTAACGTTTGACTACATTTATTTCAGAAGCATTTTGGCTGTAGACCAGGGTTATTAATATTAGGCTACCTAATGTTCAAACCAAATGAAAGTTTTTCTAAATTCAAATTCAAAAAATTCTGCATCCTTTTATCCTTGTCATTTAAAATTCTCGAAGTTAAAAGGCATTCTCAATTCGATTCTGAATGGCACAACTCTGTGACGTTTCCACTCATAATATATTTTTACTCATACTTGCGCATAATTCATATCTAGTATTTCTAAAATCAAGTATTCTTGACTTGTGTACTTTGTTTTTAGTGACATTTTCAGATCAAAGAAGATTGTTCCCAACTTCGCCAAGATGCTGGAGAACATCTTCCTCCCACTGTTCCAGGCCACAATTAACCCTCAGAAGCACAAAGAAACGCATGTTTTCCTGAAACACGTAAGTGCTTTATCTGAGATTTGTTAAGCTGGCAAGACCAGTCAGAGCAGATTCATGCCACAATAGAACATTTTAACACCACCAGTGCAATTAACTGTCAGGGTTGAGGTAAGGGATGAGGTGAGGACTCAGTGATGCAGAAATGGGCTTTTATTTGATATAAAAAATAAAACAAAAACTACCCCGTGGGGGAAAACAGGTCAGCTTGACTTGGCAGGACATGACATGGCATCAGGACACATGGGATGTAAGGCAACAAGCTGGCCCAGGACTGAAAACACAAGGAGAATAGGGAGCAAACAAGGCAGGTAATAAGGGAGAGCAGGTGGGGCAACTGAACCAGTAATCAGATAAGAAGAAGGGCAACAGAACGAGAAAGAACCGAAACCAAACTAGAACGAAAAGCCGGGATCCAAACTCCACAGAGTCCGCACACAAAACAACTCAAATGGACAGAAGAGCGTACGACCCAAGCTAACTTGGAACTGCATGCTCAATAGCAGGGTCAGAGCTCTGTCACCAAACCAAAAATAAACAAACCGAAGTGACAGAACCCTGACATTAAAAGCTTAAACACAAAACAGTCATTTTAGTAGGGAATCAAGACTTCAATGCCAAATCCCTTATGAACAATTAAATAGTTCTCAGATGAATACGAGTCCATGAAAAATAGCCATGTACAATAAAATCACAAAAAAAAAACAAAAAAAACATAGATGTGGTTGAATTACCCCCAACTCTGTAATGTATTCTATTCATTGTGTGGTCGATTTTTCAAAGGATGGTCATCAAAGTCAAAGGAATGCCACCTTGCCTAGTCTTTATGTAAATATAAAGCTGCACCCTTCAAGGAAAATGAGGGCAAAAAGTGAATTGTCAAAAAAAGATTTGGATGTTTTTTCTGCAGGTGACAGGGTTTGACAGTGTGGATGATGAGTCCAAAACCAGTAATCACTTATTCACCTATAAGAGTCCAAAACCGGAAGAGTGGACCATGGAGGAAAACCCACCATACACTTACTACCTCTTCCACATGTATGCCAACATCATGGTCCTCAACAACCTACGAAAGTAAGTCACAGTAAAGATCAAGCTCTGATTTCAGCACTACAACCCATTGCATTCCCCTCAAATTTAGCTAAAAGCTTTATAACTGAAGTTATATATATATATTTTGCAGGGAACGTGGTCTCAATACCTTCCAGTTCCGTCCTCACTGTGGCGAGGCAGGATCCATCACCCATCTGGTGTCAGCCTTCCTCACAGCTGACAACATCTCTCACGGACTCAACCTGAAGAAGGTCAGTCTCTAAAACTAACTGTGTTCACATCAAACCACACAACATTACACCCATAGGCAGTGTAGTTCAGAATCCACCAAATAAACAATTATTACACCGCTTTCAAAAGTAAGGATCGTTTCAGCTTTCCCCCGTTTGGGGTAATGTTCACTGCCAAAAGCATGAATTTACATGTATAATTTCTAGGGCATTGACACAAATTTTACGATTCAATTTAATATGGATTAATTGGGGACTATCAGGTACAGTACATGGCAAAAAAATCTCTCAACTAACGCTTTAAATTATACAGGGACAGTGGTTAGACATACTATATAATATTAAAGGTAACTGATTTGTAGGCGACTTAAATTACACGTAAGGAAGGTTTTTTAAAATGAGGTTATAATGAAAAAAAATTAAATGACGTAATTGTGTGTCTACTAGTATTTAGATATAAACATTTAAATGGTGGCTGTCAAAAACATGACGGATTTATTCATAGATGCATACATTCATACATACATTAAATATTGAAGAGCAGGTTAAGTTGAAATGCAATGAATATGCTATAGTGCATATATTTATCAAAATGCTCCTCTAAGTTAATTTTCCTAGCTGACTGACGAGTTTTTGGACATTGATTGAATGGCTTTTCTGAGGTAAATGTAAGTGACGTGACATTGTTTAGGCTACAATCTATTTTATTGACGTCTTTATGTGGTTGAAACACTGATTGAGCGTTTACACGGATTTCTGTAAGTTGTACTGTATCTTTCAACATACCTTCTGAAGTTCTTTCATGTTTGTTTCATGCTATAACTAGCAATACAGATGACGACCAGTTCACGTGCGCTAAGCTTTTACTGAAGGCACTATATGATCTGTCGCGCCACATTAAAGAGCACCAAAAATGTATTTATCGTTTGAATTTCATAATACAGTTGACAGAATTTGAAAGCTGAGACGTTATTATCAGAAGTACTAAAGCACAAAGCTTATTGCAATTTAATAGATTGGAGGCGCGCTACAAAGTTTCTTAGAAAGGAGTAATTTAACACACACAAAACCTTGAAAATCATCAGATACCAGTATTGATGTAGTCTTTTCTTATGGTTTAACATTGTTATTGTTCATTTCTCAATACAGAGTCCTGTGCTGCAGTACCTGTTTTACTTGGCCCAGGTGCCCATTGCCATGTCTCCGCTCAGTAACAATAGCCTGTTCCTGGAGTATTCCAAGAATCCCCTCAGGGAGTTCCTGCAAAAGGGCCTGTGTGTGTCCCTCTCCACGGATGACCCATTACAGTTCCACTACACAAAGGTCTGGGAAAGCAGTGTGAATGACGCTCATAGCAACAAACACTGCCAACACTGAGTGTAATCATCTAGAGCAGTCAGGTGATGTGATTCTGTTGTTTATGTAACTTTAGGAGGCCTTGATGGAGGAGTACGCCATAGCAGCGCAACTGTGGAAACTGAGCACATGCGATGTGTGTGAGATCGCCAGAAATAGTGTGCTTCAGAGCGGCCTGTCTCATCAGGTACTTTCTCTGTCTGTCTTAACCTATAAAGAATATTCTAGGTTCAGATAAATAATTTCAGCTCGTCCTCGTTTGTTTGAAAATTAAAATAAAATAAAAATTGTTCAAAATTTATATGAGTGAGTACATCATGCATCCATCGTCGAAACAGTGTTTTTGTCTTATCCAGAATCACGGTACGCCTATAAGCGTTTATTCTAACTATTTTAGACCGGACGGAGCGACAACCACTGCGGTGTAAATTTTTTTTTTTTTTTTTTACAGTTTATGGATGTAGCCCAGTACCTGCGTGACTTTACATTAACAGAAATTTAAGGGTTTTGGAGTTTATGTTATTGCATTTTCATGGCGGTGAAGTTGTAAAATGTTATATTAATAAGACTTTTTTTTTTTTTTTTTACACCTAAATCATGTTAGCATTCGTATGTTTATATCTTTTGGCTGTAAGATTGAAAAAGTATTTTAACATGTATGAATTGGCCCCATTCACTCCATTGTAAGTGCCTCACTGTAACTGAATTTAAAAAAATTGAAAATACTGTTGGTTGGGCTTAACTTCTACTGAACCCGTAATATTTCCTTGAGAAAAGTTTTCTAGTACTAATTTTAAACACATTCCAATGCTAAATTTAACATCAGCCTATGTAAAAGCTGACATTTAAATTTCCCTTGCAGGAGAAGAAACACTTCCTGGGTGAGAATTATCTACAGGATGGACCAGAGGGTAATGACATCCGAATGACAAATGTGGCGCAAATCCGTATGGCCTATCGTCACGAGATCTTGTGCAATGAGCTCAGCTTCCTTGTGGATGTCGTCAAGTCAGAAGCGTTGGCTGCACAAGCCCCGTAAACATGGCAGGGTGATCGATAGGGTAGAACATGAGTCCATACGAGTGGACCAGATATCAGCATAAAACTTTATCTTCCTGTAAGTGATGCACAAAAGAGTCATGGATATACATCATTCAGGTAGCAAGATGTGGAGTCATGTGACTTAATGCCTTATATGATGTGCATATCCCTTGTCATAGTGCCTTATGTGTATATATTTTATATCTCAAATCTATTCTTTAAAAAAATATGGGGCGCTTTGATAAACTGTTTCAGTATTTTGCATGGTTTCTGAAAATGGGAGCATACATTTGTTACCTTTACTTAAAGGGTTAGTTCACCAAAAAATGAAAATTCTGTCAGTAATTACTCACCCTCATGTTGTTCCAACCCCTTAAGACTTTCGTTCATCTTCAGAACACAAATTAAGATATTTTTGATGAAATCTGAGAGCTGGATCACTCCTCCATAGGCTTCTATGGGATCGAAACTTGCCGGCCCAGAAAAGTTAGTAAAGACATCATTAAAATAGTGACTAGTGGCTCAACCATAAGTTTATCAAGTGACGAGAATACTTTTTGTGCACAAAAAAATCCAAACAAAAATAACGACTTTATTCAACTATTCATTTTCTTCTGTGTGGGCCCTTTAACAAGGGAGTTTTCGGGTGTCTGACTAGAACAATGTATTCTTTTTTTCAGATAAATGTTTTTGTAAAAAAAAAGTCACAGGAAGTGGAATTAAAATGTGCCTTGATAAACTAGTTTGTTTGCAACCTGAGATTCTGGGGCTGGGTTTTTTTTTGTGGCACAAAATAGACTTGTGTACTTGAACTTGCACATTTTGTACACCAAAAATGATGGTTAAACTATTTTAAGGATGTTGTATAATGTATGGGTGCTTGGCTTCTGAAAAGCCACCTGAAACGTGCCTGAATGCTACATATCTTTGCCAATGAATACTGCACTCAAAGTAAAATAAATAAAGTGGTGTCAAAAAAAAAGCCTTGCTGAATCATTTCATAATGAGATTGTCTATAGTTCATATTCCAGATAATTAGAAATATTATTATTTATTTGCTTGACACTGCTGCCCAGTGGAAGTACTAAGAACTGTTACAGTCTTCAAACAAGAAATGTTTTTTAATTTACTTTATTGTTCAAGATTTACACAAGATAAAAGAACAGAGAACATCAAACATCCCAATTTAGTCCATAAGTAAAATAAATCTCCTTCAAAACAACACTAGGAAGCAGCTAATAATGTTATTTTCTCTGATAAAACTATTAACATTCAGTCCAATCTCTATAAATCTGTGAGAATATTGCAGAAATTAACATTTTTAAAACTAGATTAGTAGATCTTGATAAACTGGATTAAATCATCATAAACTGCCACACAAATGTATATGTATAAACTGTAAATAGATGTAGAAAGTTTGAGCTATCATATCTTTTATAATATAAGTGACTGTCTCTCTCATACACACAAACGTGCGAGATGAAGTCTAGAAAAATTAAATTAAAAGGTAACCAACCTCCACTGAAAGTGTCAGTGATGCCCTATAAAATAAAGGTTTAATTTGCAACCTATTAAGCTTCAGAAGAAAACAAGCAAATTAGTTCATTCTCAAATGTTAATACATTTGAACGGTCCAATTATTTTTCATAATGAATGTAATATAACAGAGTCATGCCCTATAATTAACATTTGGTCCAACTTACACAGATAAAGAGTTCATGTCAAATGGATCACTTTAATTATTGTTAAACCTTAGATTATAAATGCACATCAACATTACTAAATCATGTTTGACTGAATTATAGTGTCAACAATAGGCTACTATTAAACTGTTGAACATGCTGATACTGTGATGATTTTTCAGGTATTACAAGGCCTTTATGGAACAAACGTGATTAAGTGCAATTACTTCACAAACAAGATAAAATGGCAAGTGCAATGAGGGAATTATGTTTTACAGCTTTTTTTCTTTTTTTACAGAAAAAAATAAACCAAACAATTTTTGTACTTTTTTTTCTTCAATAATAATAGGTTGCGTGTCGATTTTTTTTTTTTTTGCCTTTTATTATGATAGGACAGTATAGTAAAGTTTGACGACCCGGGACTTGAACTCGGGTCGCCCAAAGCTAAAAAAAACACACATTGTCAGGACACTGACCACTAGGCTATTGAGGCTAGTAATTTGTTGCCGTTTGATAAATATTAGAACCTTATTGTGTAAGAAAGATAGGGGGAACATAATCCGACGGCAAATAGTTCAGCTGTCGAAATCCGTTCCCCCACCCCAATGATGAGAGATGTTGATGTATCGGCTTAAAATATGCTTATTCTATTCTATGTGTGGATGGAGATTAAACAGCATCAATTTGAGAAATATTAGAACCTCAGTGTGTCAGAAATATGGGGGGAACAGAATCCGACGGCAAAAAAACCAGCTGTCGGAATCCGTTCCCCCACTCCCATTATGAGAGGTGTTGATGTAATGGGTTAAAAATGCTGATTCTATTTTGTGTGTGGATGGAGCTTAACTTGCATCAGTTTAAAGGATTTTTTTTTTTTGCCTTTTATTATGATAGGACAGTATAGTAAGGTTTGACGACCCGGGACTTGAACTCGGGTCGCCCAAAGCTAAAAATAAAAACATTATCAAGACACAGACCACTAGGCTATTGAGGATAGTAATTTGCTGCCAGTTGATAAATATTAGAACCTTATTGTGTAAGAAACATAGGGGGAACAGAATCCGACGGCAAATAGTTCAGCTGTCGAAATCCGTTCCCCCACCCCAATGATGAGAGATGTTGATGTATCGGCTTAAAATATGCTTCTTCTATTCTGTGTGTGGATGGAGCTTAAACAGCATCAATTTGAGAAATATTAGAACCTCAGTGTGTCAGAAATATTGGGGGAACAGAATCCGACGGCAAAAAAAACAGCTGTCGGAATCCGTTCCCCCACTCCCATTATGAGAGGTGTTGATGTAATGGCTTAAAAAATGCTGATTCTATTTTGTGTGTGGATGGAGCTTAACTTGCATCAGTTTAAAGAATTATTTTTTTTGCCTTTTATTATGATAGGACAGTATAGTAAAGTTTGACGACCCGGGACTTGAACTCGGGTCGCCCAAAGCTAAAAAAAAAAACATTGTCAGGACGCTGACCACTAGGCTATTGAGGATAATAACTTGCTGCAATTTGATAAATATTAGAACCTTATTGTGTAAGAAAGATAGGGGGAACAGAATCCGACGGCAAATAGTTCAGCTGTCGAAATCCGTTCCCCCACCCCAATGATGAGAGATGTTGATGTATCGGCTTAAAATATGCTTCTTCTATTCTGTGTGTGGATGGAGCTTAAACAGCATCAATTTGAGAAATATTAGAACCTCAGTGTGTCAGAAATATGGGGGGAACAGAATCCGACGGCAAAAAAAAAAACTGTCGGAATCCGTTCCCCCACTCCCATTATGAGAGGTGTTGATGTAATGGGTTAAAAATGCTGATTCTATTTTGTGTGTGGATGGAGCTTAACTTGCATCAGTTTAAAGAATTTTTTTTTTTGCCTTTTATTATGATAGGACAGTATAGTAAAGTTTGACGACCCGGGACTTGAACTCGGGTCGCCCAAAGCTAAAAAAACACACATTGTCAGGACACTGACCACTAGGCTATTGAGGATAGTAATTTATTGGCGTTTGATAAATATTAGAACCTTATTGTGTAAGAAAGATAGGGGGAACAGAATCCGACGGCAAATAGTTCAGCTGTCGAAATCCGTTCCCCCACCCCAATGATGAGAGATGTTGATGTATCGGCTTAAAATATGCTTATTCTATTCTGTGTGTGGATGGAGCTTAAACAGCATCAATTTGAGAAATATTAGAACCTCAGTGTGTCAGAAATATGGGGGGAACAGAATCCGACGGCAAAAAAAACAGCTGTCGGAATCCGTTCCCCCACTCCCATTATGAGAGGTGTTGATGTAATGGGTTAAAAATGCTGATTCTATTTTGTGTGTGGATGGAGCTTAACTTGCATCAGTTTAAATGATTTTTTTTTTGCCTTTTATTATGATAGGACAGTATAGTAAAGTTTGACGACTCGGGACTTGAACTCGGGTCGCCCAAAGCTAAAAAAAAAAACATTGTCAAGACACTGACCACTAGGCTATTGAGGACAGTAATTTGCTGCAATTTGATAAATATTAGAACCTTATTGTGTAAGAAACATAGGGGGAACAGAATCCGACGGCAAAAAAACCCAGCTGTCGGAATCCGTTCCCCCACTCCCATTATGAGAGGTGTTGATGTAATGGCTTAAAAAATGCTGATTCTATTTTGTGTGTGGATGGAGCTTAACTTGCATCAGTTTAAAGAATTTTTTTTTTTTTTGCCTTTTATTATGATAGGACAGTATAGTAAAGTTTGACGACACGGGACTTGAACTCGGGCCGCCCAAAGCTAAAAAAAAAAACATTGACAGGACACTGACCACTAGGCTATTGAGACCAGTAAGATTCTGCAATTTGATAAATATTAGAACCTTATCGTGTAAGAAACATAGGGGGAACAGAATCCGACGGCAAATAGTTCAGCTGTCGAAATCCGTTCCCCCACCCCAATGATGAGAGATGTTGATGTATCGGCTTAAAATATGCTTCTTCTATTCTGTGTGTGGATGGAGCTTAAACAGCATCAATTTGAGAAATATTAGAACCTCAGTGTGTCAGAAATATGGGGGGAACAGAATCCGACGGCAAAAAAACTGAGCTGTCGGAATCCGTTCCCCCACTCCCATTATGAGAGGTGTTGATGTAACGGCTTAAAAAATGCTGATTCTATTTTGTGTGTGGATGGAGCTTAACTTGCATCAGTTTAAAGAATTTTTATTTTTTTGCCTTTTATTATGATAGGACAGTATAGTAAAGTTTGACGACCCGGGACTTGAACTCGGGCCGCCCAAAGCTAAAAAAAAACATTGACAGGACACTGACCACTAGGCTATTGAGACCAGTAAGATTCTGCAATTTGATAAATATTAGAACCTTATTGTGTAAGAAACATAGGGGGAACAGAATCCGACGGCAAATAGTTCAGCTGTCGAAATCCGTTCCCCCACCCCAATGATGAGAGATGTTGATGTATCGGCTTAAAATATGCTTATTCTATTCTGTGTGTGGATGGAGCTTAAACAGCATCAATTTGAGAAATATTAGAACCTCAGTGTGTCAGAAATATGGGGAGAACAGAATCCGACGGCAAAAAAACTGAGCTGTCGGAATCCGTTCCCCCACTCCCATTATGAGAGGTGTTGATGTAATGGCTTAAAAAATGCTGATTCTATTTTGTGTGTGGATGGAGCTTAACTTTCATCAGTTAAAAGATTTTTTTTTTTTTGCCTTTTATTATGATAGGACAGTATAGTAAAGTTTGACGACCCGGGACTTGAACTCGGGTCGCCCAAAGCTAAAAAAACACACATTGTCAGGACACTGACCACTAGGCTATTGAGGCTAGTAATTTGTTGCCGTTTGATAAATATTAGAACCTTATTGTGTAAGAAAGATAGGGGGAACAGAATCCGACGGCAAATAGTTCAGCTGTCGAAATCCGTTCCCCCACCGCAATGATGAGAGATGTTGATGTATCGGCTTAAAATATGCTTATTCTATTCTATGTGTGGATGGAGATTAAACAGCATCAATTTGAGAAATATTAGAACCTCAGTGTGTCAGAAATATGGGGGGAACAGAATCCGACGGCAAAAAAAACAGCTGTCGGAATCCGTTCCCCCACTCCCATTATGAGAGGTGTTGATGTAATGGGTTAAAAATGCTGATTCTATTTTGTGTGTGGATGGAGCTTAACTTGCATCAATTTAAAGGATTTTTTTTTTTTGCCTTTTATTATGATAGGACAGTATAGTAAGGTTTGACGACCCGGGACTTGAACTCGGGTCGCCCAAAGCTAAAAATAAAAACATTATCAAGACACAGACCACTAGGCTATTGAGGATAGTAATTTGCTGCCAGTTGATAAATATTAGAACCTTATTGTGTAAGAAACATAGGGGGAACAGAATCCGACGGCAAATAGTTCAGCTGTCGAAATCCGTTCCCCCACCCCAATGATGAGAGATGTTGATGTATCGGCTTAAAATATGCTTCTTCTATTCTGTGTGTGGATGGAGCTTAAACAGCATCAATTTGAGAAATATTAGAACCTCAGTGTGTCAGAAATATTGGGGGAACAGAATCCGACGGCAAAAAAAACAGCTGTCGGAATCCGTTCCCCCACTCCCATTATGAGAGGTGTTGATGTAATGGCTTAAAAAATGCTGATTCTATTTTGTGTGTGGATGGAGCTTAACTTGCATCAGTTTAAAGAATTATTTTTTTTGCCTTTTATTATGATAGGACAGTATAGTAAAGTTTGACGACCCGGGACTTGAACTCGGGTCGCCCAAAGCTAAAAAAACACACATTGTCAGGACACTGACCACTAGGCTATTGAGGATAGTAATTTGTTGCCGTTTGATAAATATTAGAACCTTATTGTGTAAGAAAGATAGGGGGAACAGAATCCGACGGCAAATAGTTCAGCTGTCGAAATCCGTTCCCCCACCCCAATGATGAGAGATGTTGATGTATTGGCTTAAAATATGCTTATTCTATTCTGTGTGTGGATGGAGCTTAAACAGCATCAATTTGAGAAATATTAGAACCTCAGTGTGTCAGAAATATGGGGGGAACAGAATCCGACGGCAAAAAAAACAGCTGTCGGAATCCGTTCCCCCACTCCCATTATGAGAGGTGTTGATGTAATGGGTTAAAAATGCTGATTCTATTTTGTGTGTGGATGGAGCTTAACTTGCATCAGTTTAAATGATTTTTTTTTTGCCTTTTATTATGATAGGACAGTATAGTAAAGTTTGACGACTCGGGACTTGAACTCGGGTCGCCCAAAGCTAAAAAAAAAAACATTGTCAGGACACTGACCACTAGGCTATTGAGGACAGTAATTTGCTGCAATTTGATAAATATTAGAACCTTATTGTGTAAGAAACATAGGGGGAACAGAATCCGACGGCAAAAAAACCCAGCTGTCGGAATCCGTTCCCCCACTCCCATTATGAGAGGTGTTGATGTAATGGCTTAAAAAATGCTGATTCTATTTTGTGTGTGGATGGAGCTTAACTTGCATCAGTTTAAAGAATTTTTATTTTTTTGCCTTTTATTATGATAGGACAGTATAGTAAAGTTTGACGACCCGGGACTTGAACTCGGGCCGCCCAAAGCTAAAAAAAAAACATTGACAGGACACTGACCACTAGGCTATTGAGACCAGTAAGATTCTGCAATTTGATAAATATTAGAACCTTATCGTGTAAGAAACATAGGGGGAACAGAATCCGACGGCAAATAGTTCAGCTGTCGAAATCCGTTCCCCCACCCCAATGATGAGAGATGTTGATGTATCGGCTTAAAATATGCTTCTTCTATTCTGTGTGTGGATGGAGCTTAAACAGCATCAATTTGAGAAATATTAGAACCTCAGTGTGTCAGAAATATGGGGGGAACAGAATCCGACGGCAAAAAAACTGAGCTGTCGGAATCCGTTCCCCCACTCCCATTATGAGAGGTGTTGATGTAACGGCTTAAAAAAATGCTGATTCTATTTTGTGTGTGGATGGAGCTTAACTTGCATCAGTTTAAAGAATTTGTATTTTTTTGCCTTTTATTATGATAGGACAGTATAGTAAAGTTTGACGACCCGGGACTTGAACTCGGGCCGCCCAAAGCTAAAAAAAAACATTGACAGGACACTGACCACTAGGCTATTGAGACCAGTAAGATTCTGCAATTTGATAAATATTAGAACCTTATTGTGTAAGAAACATAGGGGGAACAGAATCCGACGGCAAATAGTTCAGCTGTCGAAATCCGTTCCCCCACCCCAATGATGAGAGATGTTGATGTATCGGCTTAAAATATGCTTATTCTATTCTGTGTGTGGATGGAGCTTAAACAGCATCAATTTGAGAAATATTAGAACCTCAGTGTGTCAGAAATATGGGGAGAACAGAATCCGACGGCAAAAAAACTGAGCTGTCGGAATCCGTTCCCCCACTCCCATTATGAGAGGTGTTGATGTAATGGCTTAAAAAATGCTGATTCTATTTTGTGTGTGGATGGAGCTTAACTTTCATCAGTTAAAAGATTTTTTTTTTTTTGCCTTTTATTATGATAGGACAGTATAGTAAAGTTTGACGACCCGGGACTTGAACTCGGGTCGCCCAAAGCTAAAAAAACACACATTGTCAGGACACTGACCACTAGGCTATTGAGGCTAGTAATTTGTTGCCGTTTGATAAATATTAGAACCTTATTGTGTAAGAAAGATAGGGGGAACAGAATCCGACGGCAAATAGTTCAGCTGTCGAAATCCGTTCCCCCACCGCAATGATGAGAGATGTTGATGTATCGGCTTAAAATATGCTTATTCTATTCTATGTGTGGATGGAGATTAAACAGCATCAATTTGAGAAATATTAGAACCTCAGTGTGTCAGAAATATGGGGGGAACAGAATCCGACGGCAAAAAAAACAGCTGTCGGAATCCGTTCCCCCACTCCCATTATGAGAGGTGTTGATGTAATGGGTTAAAAATGCTGATTCTATTTTGTGTGTGGATGGAGCTTAACTTGCATCAATTTAAAGGATTTTTTTTTTTTGCCTTTTATTATGATAGGACAGTATAGTAAGGTTTGACGACCCGGGACTTGAACTCGGGTCGCCCAAAGCTAAAAATAAAAACATTATCAAGACACAGACCACTAGGCTATTGAGGATAGTAATTTGCTGCCAGTTGATAAATATTAGAACCTTATTGTGTAAGAAACATAGGGGGAACAGAATCCGACGGCAAATAGTTCAGCTGTCGAAATCCGTTCCCCCACCCCAATGATGAGAGATGTTGATGTATCGGCTTAAAATATGCTTCTTCTATTCTGTGTGTGGATGGAGCTTAAACAGCATCAATTTGAGAAATATTAGAACCTCAGTGTGTCAGAAATATTGGGGGAACAGAATCCGACGGCAAAAAAAACAGCTGTCGGAATCCGTTCCCCCACTCCCATTATGAGAGGTGTTGATGTAATGGCTTAAAAAATGCTGATTCTATTTTGTGTGTGGATGGAGCTTAACTTGCATCAGTTTAAAGAATTATTTTTTTTGCCTTTTATTATGATAGGACAGTATAGTAAAGTTTGACGACCCGGGACTTGAACTCGGGTCGCCCAAAGCTAAAAAAACACACATTGTCAGGACACTGACCACTAGGCTATTGAGGATAGTAATTTGTTGCCGTTTGATAAATATTAGAACCTTATTGTGTAAGAAAGATAGGGGGAACAGAATCCGACGGCAAATAGTTCAGCTGTCGAAATCCGTTCCCCCACCCCAATGATGAGAGATGTTGATGTATTGGCTTAAAATATGCTTATTCTATTCTGTGTGTGGATGGAGCTTAAACAGCATCAATTTGAGAAATATTAGAACCTCAGTGTGTCAGAAATATGGGGGGAACAGAATCCGACGGCAAAAAAAACAGCTGTCGGAATCCGTTCCCCCACTCCCATTATGAGAGGTGTTGATGTAATGGGTTAAAAATGCTGATTCTATTTTGTGTGTGGATGGAGCTTAACTTGCATCAGTTTAAATGATTTTTTTTTTGCCTTTTATTATGATAGGACAGTATAGTAAAGTTTGACGACTCGGGACTTGAACTCGGGTCGCCCAAAGCTAAAAAAAAAAACATTGTCAGGACACTGACCACTAGGCTATTGAGGACAGTAATTTGCTGCAATTTGATAAATATTAGAACCTTATTGTGTAAGAAACATAGGGGGAACAGAATCCGACGGCAAAAAAACCCAGCTGTCGGAATCCGTTCCCCCACTCCCATTATGAGAGGTGTTGATGTAATGGCTTAAAAAATGCTGATTCTATTTTGTGTGTGGATGGAGCTTAACTTGCATCAGTTTAAAGAATTTTTATTTTTTTGCCTTTTATTATGATAGGACAGTATAGTAAAGTTTGACGACCCGGGACTTGAACTCGGGCCGCCCAAAGCTAAAAAAAAAACATTGACAGGACACTGACCACTAGGCTATTGAGACCAGTAAGATTCTGCAATTTGATAAATATTAGAACCTTATCGTGTAAGAAACATAGGGGGAACAGAATCCGACGGCAAATAGTTCAGCTGTCGAAATCCGTTCCCCCACCCCAATGATGAGAGATGTTGATGTATCGGCTTAAAATATGCTTCTTCTATTCTGTGTGTGGATGGAGCTTAAACAGCATCAATTTGAGAAATATTAGAACCTCAGTGTGTCAGAAATATGGGGGGAACAGAATCCGACGGCAAAAAAACTGAGCTGTCGGAATCCGTTCCCCCACTCCCATTATGAGAGGTGTTGATGTAACGGCTTAAAAAAATGCTGATTCTATTTTGTGTGTGGATGGAGCTTAACTTGCATCAGTTTAAAGAATTTGTATTTTTTTGCCTTTTATTATGATAGGACAGTATAGTAAAGTTTGACGACCCGGGACTTGAACTCGGGCCGCCCAAAGCTAAAAAAAAACATTGACAGGACACTGACCACTAGGCTATTGAGACCAGTAAGATTCTGCAATTTGATAAATATTAGAACCTTATTGTGTAAGAAACATAGGGGGAACAGAATCCGACGGCAAATAGTTCAGCTGTCGAAATCCGTTCCCCCACCCCAATGATGAGAGATGTTGATGTATCGGCTTAAAATATGCTTATTCTATTCTGTGTGTGGATGGAGCTTAAACAGCATCAATTTGAGAAATATTAGAACCTCAGTGTGTCAGAAATATGGGGAGAACAGAATCCGACGGCAAAAAAACTGAGCTGTCGGAATCCGTTCCCCCACTCCCATTATGAGAGGTGTTGATGTAATGGCTTAAAAAATGCTGATTCTATTTTGTGTGTGGATGGAGCTTAACTTTCATCAGTTAAAAGATTTTTTTTTTTTTGCCTTTTATTATGATAGGACAGTATAGTAAAGTTTGACGACCCGGGACTTGAACTCGGGTCGCCCAAAGCTAAAAAAACACACATTGTCAGGACACTGACCACTAGGCTATTGAGGCTAGTAATTTGTTGCCGTTTGATAAATATTAGAACCTTATTGTGTAAGAAAGATAGGGGGAACAGAATCCGACGGCAAATAGTTCAGCTGTCGAAATCCGTTCCCCCACCGCAATGATGAGAGATGTTGATGTATCGGCTTAAAATATGCTTATTCTATTCTATGTGTGGATGGAGATTAAACAGCATCAATTTGAGAAATATTAGAACCTCAGTGTGTCAGAAATATGGGGGGAACAGAATCCGACGGCAAAAAAAACAGCTGTCGGAATCCGTTCCCCCACTCCCATTATGAGAGGTGTTGATGTAATGGGTTAAAAATGCTGATTCTATTTTGTGTGTGGATGGAG
Source organism: Squalius cephalus (assembly GCF_949319135.1). Taxonomy (NCBI): domain Eukaryota; kingdom Metazoa; phylum Chordata; class Actinopteri; order Cypriniformes; family Leuciscidae; genus Squalius; species Squalius cephalus. The sequence goes on along the minus strand of NC_137127.1, from coordinate 9,225,755 downwards.
CTTAACTTGCATCAATTTAAAGGATTTTTTTTTTTTGCCTTTTATTATGATAGGACAGTATAGTAAGGTTTGACGACCCGGGACTTGAACTCGGGTCGCCCAAAGCTAAAAATAAAAACATTATCAAGACACAGACCACTAGGCTATTGAGGATAGTAATTTGCTGCCAGTTGATAAATATTAGAACCTTATTGTGTAAGAAACATAGGGGGAACAGAATCCGACGGCAAATAGTTCAGCTGTCGAAATCCGTTCCCCCACCCCAATGATGAGAGATGTTGATGTATCGGCTTAAAATATGCTTCTTCTATTCTGTGTGTGGATGGAGCTTAAACAGCATCAATTTGAGAAATATTAGAACCTCAGTGTGTCAGAAATATTGGGGGAACAGAATCCGACGGCAAAAAAAACAGCTGTCGGAATCCGTTCCCCCACTCCCATTATGAGAGGTGTTGATGTAATGGCTTAAAAAATGCTGATTCTATTTTGTGTGTGGATGGAGCTTAACTTGCATCAGTTTAAAGAATTATTTTTTTTGCCTTTTATTATGATAGGACAGTATAGTAAAGTTTGACGACCCGGGACTTGAACTCGGGTCGCCCAAAGCTAAAAAAAAAAACATTGTCAGGACGCTGACCACTAGGCTATTGAGGATAATAACTTGCTGCAATTTGATAAATATTAGAACCTTATTGTGTAAGAAAGATAGGGGGAACAGAATCCGACGGCAAATAGTTCAGCTGTCGAAATCCGTTCCCCCACCCCAATGATGAGAGATGTTGATGTATCGGCTTAAAATATGCTTCTTCTATTCTGTGTGTGGATGGAGCTTAAACAGCATCAATTTGAGAAATATTAGAACCTCAGTGTGTCAGAAATATGGGGGGAACAGAATCCGACGGCAAAAAAAAAAACTGTCGGAATCCGTTCCCCCACTCCCATTATGAGAGGTGTTGATGTAATGGGTTAAAAATGCTGATTCTATTTTGTGTGTGGATGGAGCTTAACTTGCATCAGTTTAAAGAAATTTTTTTTTTGCCTTTTATTATGATAGGACAGTATAGTAAAGTTTGACGACCCGGGACTTGAACTCGGGTCGCCCAAAGCTAAAAAAACAAACATTGTCAGGACACTGACCACTAGGCTATTGAGGCTAGTAATTTGTTGGCGTTTGATAAATATTAGAACCTTATTGTGTAAGAAAGATAGGGGGAACAGAATCCGACGGCAAATAGTTCAGCTGTCGAAATCCGTTCCCCCACCCCAATGATGAGAGATGTTGATGTATCGGCTTAAAATATGCTTCTTCTATTCTGTGTGTGGATGGAGCTTAAACAGCATCAATTTGAGAAATATTAGAACCTCAGTGTGTCAGAAATATGGGGGGAACAGAATTCGACGGCAAAAAAACCCAGCTGTCGGAATCCGTTCCCCCACTCCCATTATGAGAGGTGTTGATGTAATGGCTTAAAAAATGCTGATTCTATTTTGTGTGTGGATGGAGCTTAACTTGCATCAGTTTAAAGAATTATTTTTTTTGCCTTTTATTATGATAGGACAGTATAGTAAAGTTTGACGACCCGGGACTTGAACTCGGGTCGCCCAAAGCTAAAAAAAAAAACATTGTCAGGACACTGACCACTAGGCTATTGAGGATAGTAACTTGCTGCAATTTGATAAATATTAGAACCTTATTGTGTAAGAAAGATAGGGGGAACAGAATCCGACGGCAAATAGTTCAGCTGTCGAAATCCGTTCCCCCACCCCAATGATGAGAGATGTTGATGTATCGGCTTAAAATATGCTTATTCTATTCTGTGTGTGGATGGAGCTTAAACAGCATCAATTTGAGAAATATTAGAACCTCAGTGTGTCAGAAATATGGGGGGAACAGAATTCGACGGCAAAAAAACCAGCTGTCGGAATCCGTTCCCCCACTCCCATTATGAGAGGTGTTGATGTAATGGCTTAAAAAATGCTGATTCTATTTTGTGTGTGGATGGAGCTTAACTTGCATCAGTTTAAAGAATTTTTTTTTTGCCTTTTATTATGATAGGACAGTATAGTAAAGTTTGACGACCCGGCAAATGAACTCGGGTCGCCCAAAGCTAAAAAAACACACATTGTCAGGACACTGACCACTAGGCTATTGAGGATAGTAATTTGCTGCCGTTTGATAAATATTAGAACCTTATTGTGTAAGAAAGATAGGGGGAACAGAATCCGACGGCAAATAGTTTAGCTGTCGAAATACGTTCCCCCACCCCAATGATGAGAGATGTTGATGTATCGGCTTAAAATATGCTTATTCTATTCTGTGTGTGGATGGAGCTTAAACAGCATCAATTTGAGAAATATTAGAACCTCAGTGTGTCAGAAATATGGGGGGAACAGAATCCGACGGCAAAAAAAAAAACTGTCGGAATCCGTTCCCCCACTCCCATTATGAGAGGTGTTGATGTAATGGGTTAAAAATGCTGATTCTATTTTGTGTGTGGATGGAGCTTAACTTGCATCAGTTTAAAGAAATGTTTTTTTTGCCTTTTATTATGATAGGACAGTATAGTAAAGTTTGACGACCCGGGACTTGAACTCGGGTCGCCCAAAGCTAAAAAAACACACATTGTCAGGACACTGACCACTAGGCTATTGAGGCTAGTAATTTGTTGGCGTTTGATAAATATTAGAACCTTATTGTGTAAGAAAGATAGGGGGAACAGAATCCGACGGCAAATAGTTTAGCTGTCGAAATCCGTTCCCCCACCCCAATGATGAGAGATGTTGATGTATCGGCTTAAAATATGCTTATTCTATTCTGTGTGTGGATGGAGCTTAAACAGCATCAATTTGAGAAATATTAGAACCTCAGTGTGTCAGAAATATGGGGGGAACAGAATTCGACGGCAAAAAAACCCAGCTGTCGGAATCCGTTCCCCCACTCCCATTATGAGAGGTGTTGATGTAATGGCTTAAAAAATGCTGATTCTATTTTGTGTGTGGATGGAGCTTAACTTGCATCAGTTTAAAGAATTTTTTTTTTTTTTTTGCCTTTTATTATGATAGGACAGTATAGTAAAGTTTGACGACCCGGGACTTGAACTCGGGTCGCCCAAAGCTAAAAAAAAAACACATTGTCAGGACACTGACCACTAGGCTATTGAGGATAGTAATTTGCTGTCGTTTGATAAATATTAGAACCTTATTGTGTAAGAAAGATAGGGGGAACAGAATCCGACGGCAAATAGTTTAGCTGTCGAAATCCGTTCCCCCACCCCAATGATGAGAGATGTTGATGTATCGGCTTAAAATATGCTTATTCTATTCTGTGTGTGGATGGAGCTTAAACAGCATCAATTTGAGAAATATTAGAACCTCAGTGTGTCAGAAATATGGGGGGAACAGAATCCGACGGCAAAAAAAAAAGCTGTCGGAATCCGTTCCCCCACTCCCATTATGAGAGGTGTTGATGTAATGGGTTAAAAATGCTGATTCTATTTTGTGTGTGGATGGAGCTTAACTTGCATCAGTTTAAAGAATTATTTTTTTTGCCTTTTATTATGATAGGACAGTATAGTAAAGTTTGACGACCCGGGACTTGAACTCGGGTCGCCCAAAGCTAAAAAAAAAAACATTGTCAGGACACTGACCACTAGGCTATTGAGGATAGTAACTTGCTGCAATTTGATAAATATTAGAACCTTATTGTGTAAGAAAGATAGGGGGAACAGAATCCGACAGCAAATAGTTCAGCTGTCGAAATCCGTTCCCCCACCCCAATGATGAGAGATGTTGATGTATCGGCTTAAAATATGCTTATTCTATTCTGTGTGTGGATGGAGCTTAAACAGCATCAATTTGAGAAATATTAGAACCTCAGTGTGTCAGAAATATGGGGGGAACAGAATTCGACGGCAAAAAAACCAGCTGTCGGAATCCGTTCCCCCACTCCCATTATGAGAGGTGTTGATGTAATGGCTTAAAAAATGCTGATTCTATTTTGTGTGTGGATGGAGCTTAACTTGCATCAGTTTAAAGAATTTTTTTTTTTGCCTTTTATTATGATAGGACAGTATAGTAAAGTTTGACGACCCGGCAATTGAACTCGGGTCGCCCAAAGCTAAAAAAACACACATTGTCAGGACACTGACCACTAGGCTATTGAGGATAGTAATTTGCTGCCGTTTGATAAATATTAGAACCTTATTGTGTAAGAAAGATAGGGGGAACAGAATCCGACGGCAAATAGTTTAGCTGTCGAAATCCGTTCCCCCACCCCAATGATGAGAGATGTTGATGTATCGGCTTAAAATATGCTTCTTCTATTCTGTGTGTGGATGGAGCTTAAACAGCATCAATTTGAGAAATATTAGAACCTCAGTGTGTCAGAAATATGGGGGGAACAGAATCCGACGGCAAAAAAAAAAACTTTAGGAATCCGTTCCCCCACTCCCATTATGAGAGGTGTTGATGTAATGGGTTAAAAATGCTGATTCTATTTTGTGTGTGGATGGAGCTTAACTTGCATCAGTTTAAAGAAATTTTTTTTTTGCCTTTTATTATGATAGGACAGTATAGTAAAGTTTGACGACCCGGGACTTGAACTCGGGTCGCCCAAAGCTAAAAAAACAAACATTGTCAGGACACTGACCACTAGGCTATTGAGGCTAGTAATTTGTTGGCGTTTGATAAATATTAGAACCTTATTGTGTAAGAAAGATAGGGGGAACAGAATCCGACGGCAAATAGTTCAGCTGTCGAAATCCGTTCCCCCACCCCAATGATGAGAGATGTTGATGTATCGTCTTAAAATATGCTTCTTCTATTCTGTGTGTGGATGGAGCTTAAACAGCATCAATTTGAGAAATATTAGAACCTCAGTGTGTCAGAAATATGGGGGGAACAGAATTCGACGGCAAAAAAACCCAGCTGTCGGAATCCGTTCCCCCACTCCCATTATGAGAGGTGTTGATGTAATGGCTTAAAAAATGCTGATTCTATTTTGTGTGTGGATGGAGCTTAACTTGCATCAGTTTAAAGAATTTTTTTTTTTTTTTTTGCCTTTTATTATGATAGGACAGTATAGTAAAGTTTGACGACCCGGGACTTGAACTCGGGTTGCCCAAAGCTAAAAAAAAACACATTGTCAGGACACTGACCACTAGGCTATTGAGGATAGTAATTTGCTGCCGTTTGATAAATATTAGAACCTTATTGTGTAAGAAAGATAGGGGGAACAGAATCCGACGGCAAATAGTTCAGCTGTCGAAATCCGTTCCCCCACCCCAATGATGAGAGATGTTGATGTATCGGCTTAAAATATGCTTATTCTATTCTGTGTGTGGATGGAGCTTAAACAGCATCAATTTGAGAAATATTAGAACCTCAGTGTGTCAGAAATATGGGGGGAACAGAATTCGACGGCAAAAAAACCAGCTGTCGGAATCCGTTCCCCCACTCCCATTATGAGAGGTGTTGATGTAATGGCTTAAAAAATGCTGATTCTATTTTGTGTGTGGATGGAGCTTAACTTGCATCAGTTTAAAGAAATTTTTTTTTTGCCTTTTATTATGATAGGACAGTATAGTAAAGTTTGACGACCCGGGACTTGAACTCGGGTCGCCCAAAGCTAAAAAAAAAACACATTGTCAGGACACTGACCACTAGGCTATTGAGGATAGTAATTTGCTGTCGTTTGATAAATATTAGAACCTTATTGTGTAAGAAAGATAGGGGGAACAGAATCCGACGGCAAATAGTTTAGCTGTCGAAATCCGTTCCCCCACCCCAATGATGAGAGATGTTGATGTATCGGCTTAAAATATGCTTATTCTATTCTGTGTGTGGATGGAGCTTAAACAGCATCAATTTGAGAAATATTAGAACCTCAGTGTGTCAGAAATATGGGGGGAACAGAATCCGACGGCAAAAAAAAAAAGCTGTCGGAATCCGTTCCCCCACTCCCATTATGAGAGGTGTTGATGTAATGGGTTAAAAATGCTGATTCTATTTTGTGTGTGGATGGAGCTTAACTTGCATCAGTTTAAAGAATTATTTTTTTTGCCTTTTATTATGATAGGACAGTATAGTAAAGTTTGACGACCCGGGACTTGAACTCGGGTCGCCCAAAGCTAAAAAAAAAAACATTGTCAGGACACTGACCACTAGGCTATTGAGGATAGTAACTTGCTGCAATTTGATAAATATTAGAACCTTATTGTGTAAGAAAGATAGGGGGAACAGAATCCGACGGCAAATAGTTCAGCTGTCGAAATCCGTTCCCCCACCCCAATGATGAGAGATGTTGATGTATCGGCTTAAAATATGCTTATTCTATTCTGTGTGTGGATGGAGCTTAAACAGCATCAATTTGAGAAATATTAGAACCTCAGTGTGTCAGAAATATGGGGGGAACAGAATTCGACGGCAAAAAAACCAGCTGTCGGAATCCGTTCCCCCACTCCCATTATGAGAGGTGTTGATGTAATGGCTTAAAAAATGCTGATTCTATTTTGTGTGTGGATGGAGCTTAACTTGCATCAGTTTAAAGAATTTTTTTTTTGCCTTTTATTATGATAGGACAGTATAGTAAAGTTTGACGACTCGGGACTTGAACTCGGGTCGCCCAAAGCTAAAAAAACACACATTGTCAGGACACTGACCACTAGGCTATTGAGGATAGTAATTTGCTGCCGTTTGATAAATATTAGAACCTTATTGTGTAAGAAAGATAGGGGGAACAGAATCCGACGGCAAATAGTTTAGCTGTCGAAATACGTTCCCCCACCCCAATAATGAGAGATGTTGATGTATCGGCTTAAAATATGCTTATTCTATTCTGTGTGTGGATGGAGCTTAAACAGCATCAATTTGAGAAATATTAGAACCTCAGTGTGTCAGAAATATGGGGGGAACAGAATCCGACGGCAAAAAAAAAAACTGTCGGAATCCGTTCCCCCACTCCCATTATGAGAGGTGTTGATGTAATGGGTTAAAAATGCTGATTCTATTTTGTGTGTGGATGGAGCTTAACTTGCATCAGTTTAAAGAATTTTTTTTTTTGCCTTTTATTATGATAGGACAGTATAGTAAAGTTTGACGACCCGGGACTTGAACTCGGGTCGCCCAAAGCTAAAAAAACACACATTGTCAGGACACTGACCACTAGGCTATTGAGGCTGGTTATTTGTTGGCGTTTGATAAATATTAGAACCTTATTGTGTAAGAAAGATAGGGGGAACAGAATCCGACGGCAAATAGTTTAGCTGTCGAAATCCGTTCCCCCACCCCAATGATGAGAGATGTTGATGTATCGGCTTAAAATATGCTTATTCTATTCTGTGTGTGGATGGAGCTTAAACAGCATCAATTTGAGAAATATTAGAACCTCAGTGTGTCAGAAATATGGGGGGAACAGAATCCGACGGCAAAAAAAAAAGCTGTCGGAATCCGTTCCCCCACTCCCATTATGAGAGGTGTTGATGTAATGGGTTAAAAATGCTGATTCTATTTTGTGTGTGGATGGAGCTTAACTTGCATCAGTTTAAAGAATTATTTTTTTTGCCTTTTATTATGATAGGACAGTATAGTAAAGTTTGACGACCCGGGACTTGAACTCGAGTCGCCCAAAGCTAAAAAAAAAAACATTGTCAGGACACTGACCACTAGGCTATTGAGGATAGTAACTTGCTGCAATTTGATAAATATTAGAACCTTATTGTGTAAGAAAGATAGGGGGAACAGAATCCGACGGCAAATAGTTCAGCTGTCGAAATCCGTTCCCCCACCCCAATGATGAGAGATGTTGATGTATCGGCTTAAAATATGCTTATTCTATTCTGTGTGTGGATGGAGCTTAAACAGCATCAATTTGAGAAATATTAGAACCTCAGTGTGTCAGAAATATGGGGGGAACAGAATTCGACGGCAAAAAAACCAGCTGTCGGAATCCGTTCCCCCACTCCCATTATGAGAGGTGTTGATGTAATGGCTTAAAAACTGCTGATTCTATTTTGTGTGTGGATGGAGCTTAACTTGCATCAGTTTAAAGAATTTTTTTTTTGCCTTTTATTATGATAGGACAGTATAGTAAAGTTTGACGACCCGGCAAATGAACTCGGGTCGCCCAAAGCTAAAAAAACACACATTGTTAGGACACTGACCACTAGGCTATTTAGGATAGTAATTTGCTGCCGTTTGATAAATATTAGAACCTTATTGTGTAAGAAAGATAGGGGGAACAGAATCCGACGGCAAATAGTTCAGCTGTCGAAATCCGTTCCCCCACCCCAATGATGAGAGATGTTGATGTATCGGCTTAAAATATGCTTCTTCTATTCTGTGTGTGGATGGAGCTTAAACAGCATCAATTTGAGAAATATTAGAACCTCAGTGTGTCAGAAATATTGGGGGAACAGAATCCGACGGCAAAAAAAACAGCTGTCGGAATCCGTTCCCCCACTCCCATTATGAGAGGTGTTGATGTAATGGCTTAAAAAATGCTGATTCTATTTTGTGTGTGGATGGAGCTTAACTTGCATCAGTTTAAAGAATTATTTTTTTTGCCTTTTATTATGATAGGACAGTATAGTAAAGTTTGACGACCCGGGACTTGAACTCGGGTCGCCCAAAGCTAAAAAAAAACATTGTCAGGACACTGACCACTAGGCTATTGAGGATAGTAATTTGCTGCAATTTGATAAATATTAGAACCTTATTGTGTAAGAAAGATAGGGGGAATAGAATCCGACGGCAAATAGTTCAGCTGTCGAAATCCGTTCCCCCACCCCAATGATGAGAGATGTTGATGTATCGGCTTAAAATATGCTTATTCTATTCTGTGTGTGGATGGAGCTTAAACAGCATCAATTTGAGAAATATTAGAACCTCAGTGTGTCAGAAATATGGGGGGAACAGAATTCGACGGCAAAAAAACCAGCTGTCGGAATCCGTTCCCCCACTCCCATTATGAGAGGTGTTGATGTAATGGCTTAAAAAATGCTGATTCTATTTTGTGTGTGGATGGAGCTTAACTTGCATCAGTTTAAAGAAATTTTTTTTTTGCCTTTTATTATGATAGGACAGTATAGTAAAGTTTGACGACCCGGGACTTGAACTCGGGTCGCCCAAAGCTAAAAAAAAAACATTGACAGGACACTGACCACTAGGCTATTGAGACCAGTAAGATTCTGCAATTTGATAAATATTAGAACCTTATTGTGTAACAAACATAGGGGGAACAGAATCCGACGGCAAATAGTTCAGCTGTCGAAATCCGTTCCCCCACCCCAATGATGAGAGATGTTGATGTATCGGCTTAAAATATGCTTATTCTATTCTGTGTGTGGATGGAGCTTAAACAGCATCAATTTGAGAAATATTAGAACCTCAGTGTGTCAGAAATATGGGGGGAACAGAATTCGACGGCAAAAAAAACAGCTGTCGGAATCCGTTCCCCCACTCCCATTATGAGAGGTGTTGATGTAATGGGTTAAAAATGCTGATTCTATTTTGTGTGTGGATGGAGCTTAACTTGCATCAGTTTAAAGAAATTTTTTTTTTTGCCTTTTATTATGATAGGACAGTATAGTAAAGTTTGACGACCCGGGACTTGAACTCGGGTCGCCCAAAGCTAAAAAAAAAACATTGACAGGACACTGACCACTAGGCTATTGAGACCAGTAAGATTCTGCAATTTGATAAATATTAGAACCTTATTGTGTAACAAACATAGGGGGAACAGAATCCGACGGCAAATAGTTCAGCTGTCGAAATCCGTTCCCCCACCCCAATGATGAGAGATGTTGATGTATCGGCTTAAAATATGCTTATTCTATTCTGTGTGTGGATGGAGCTTAAACAGCATCAATTTGAGAAATATTAGAACCTCAGTGTGTCAGAAATATGGGGGGAACAGAATCCGACGGCAAAAAAACAGCTGTCGGAATCCGTTCCCCCACTCCCATTATGAGAGGTGTTGATGTAATGGGTTAAAAATGCTGATTCTATTTTGTGTGTGGATGGAGCTTAACTTGCATCAGTTTAAAGGATTTTTTTTTTTTGCCTTTTATTATGATAGGACAGTATAGTAAGGTTTGACGACCCGGGACTTGAACTCGGGTCGCCCAAAGCTAAAAATAAAAACATTATCAAGACACAGACCACTAGGCTATTGAGGATAGCAATTTGCTGCCAGTTGATAAATATTAGAACCTTATTGTGTAAGAAACATAGGGGGAACAGAATCCGACGGCAAATAGTTCAGCTGTCGAAATCCGTTCCCCCACCCCAATGATGAGAGATGTTGATGTATCGGCTTAAAATATGCTTCTTCTATTCTGTGTGTGGATGGAGCTTAAACAGCATCAATTTGAGAAATATTAGAACCTCAGTGTGTCAAAAATATTGGGGGAACAGAATCCGACGGCAACAAAAACAGCTGTCGGAATCCGTTCCCCCACTCCCATTATGAGAGGTGTTGATGTAATGGCTTAAAAAATGCTGATTCTATTTTGTGTGTGGATGGAGCTTAACTTGCATCAGTTTAAAGAATTATTTTTTTTGCCTTTTATTATGATAGGACAGTATAGTAAAGTTTGACGACCCGGGACTTGAACTCGGGTCGCCCAAAGCTAAAAAAAAAAACATTGTCAGGACGCTGACCACTAGGCTATTGAGGATAATACCTTGCTGCAATTTGATAAATATTAGAACCTTATTGTGTAAGAAAGATAGGGGGAACAGAATCCGACGTCAAATAGTTCAGCTGTCGAAATCCGTTCCCCCACCCCAATGATGAGAGATGTTGATGTATCGGCTTAAAATATGCTTCTTCTATTCTGTGTGTGGATGGAGCTTAAACAGCATCAATTTGAGAAATATTAGAACCTCAGTGTGTCAGAAATATGGGGGGAACAGAATTCGACGGCAAAAAAACCCAGCTGTCGGAATCCGTTCCCCCACTCCCATTATGAGAGGTGTTGATGTAATGGCTTAAAAAATGCTGATTCTATTTTGTGTGTGGATGGAGCTTAACTTGCATCAGTTTAAAGAATTTTTTTTTTTTTTTTGCCTTTTATTATGATAGGACAGTATAGTAAAGTTTGACGACCCGGGACTTGAACTCGGGTTGCCCAAAGCTAAAAAAAAACACATTGTCAGGACACTGACCACTAGGCTATTGAGGATAGTAATTTGCTGCCGTTTGATAAATATTAGAACCTTATTGTGTAAGAAAGATAGGGGGAACAGAATCCGACGGCAAATAGTTCAGCTGTCGAAATCCGTTCCCCCACCCCAATGATGAGAGATGTTGATGTATCGGCTTAAAATATGCTTATTCTATTCTGTGTGTGGATGGAGCTTAAACAGCATCAATTTGAGAAATATTAGAACCTCAGTGTGTCAGAAATATGGGGGGAACAGAATCCGACGGCAAAAAAAAAAGCTGTCGGAATCCGTTCCCCCACTCCCATTATGAGAGGTGTTGATGTAATGGGTTAAAAATGCTGATTCTATTTTGTGTGTGGATGGAGCTTAACTTGCATCAGTTTAAAGAATTTTTTTTTTTGCCTTTTATTATGATAGGACAGTATAGTAAAGTTTGACGACCCGGGACTTGAACTCGGGTCGCCCAAAGCTAAAAAAAAACACATTGTCAGGACACTGACCACTAGGCTATTGAGGATAGTAACTTGCTGCCGTTTGATAAATATTAGAACCTTATTGTGTAAGAAAGATAGGGGGAACAGAATCCGACGGCAAATAGTTTAGCTGTCGAAATCCGTTCCCCCACCCCAATGATGAGAGATGTTGATGTATCGGCTTAAAATATGCTTATTCTATTCTGTGTGTGGATGGAGCTTAAACAGCATCAATTTGAGAAATATTAGAACCTCAGTGTGTCAGAAATATGGGGGGAACAGAATCCGACGGCAAAAAAAAAAGCTGTCGGAATCCGTTCCCCCACTCCCATTATGAGAGGTGTTGATGTAATGGGTTAAAAATGCTGATTCTTTTTTGTGTGTGGATGGAGCTTAACTTGCATCAGTTTAAAGAATTATTTTTTTTGCCTTTTATTATGATAGGACAGTATAGTAAAGTTTGACGACCCGGGACTTGAACTCGGGTCGCCCAAAGCTAAAAAAAAAAACATTGTCAGGACACTGACCACTAGGCTATTGAGGATAGTAACTTGCTGCAATTTGATAAATATTAGAACCTTATTGTGTAAGAAAGATAGGGGGAACAGAATCCGACGGCAAATAGTTCAGCTGTCGAAATCCGTTCCCCCACCCCAATGATGAGAGATGTTGATGTATCGGCTTAAAATATGCTTCTTCTATTCTGTGTGTGGATGGAGCTTAAACAGCATCAATTTGAGAAATATTAGAACCTCAGTGTGTCAGAAATATGGGGGGAACAGAATTCGACGTCAAAAAAACCAGCTGTCGGAATCCGTTCCCCCACTCCCATTATGAGAGGTGTTGATGTAATGGCTTAAAAAATGCTGATTCTATTTTGTGTGTGGATGGAGCTTAACTTGCATCAGTTTAAAGAATTTTTTTTTTGCCTTTTATTATGATAGGACAGTATAGTAAAGTTTGACGACCCGGCAATTGAACTCGGGTCGCCCAAAGCTAAAAAAACACACATTGTCAGGACACTGACCACTAGGCTATTGAGGATAGTAATTTGCTGCCGTTTGATAAATATTAGAACCTTATTGTGTAAGAAAGATAGGGGGAACAGAATCCGACGGCAAATAGTTTAGCTGTCGAAATACGTTCCCCCACCCCAATGATGAGAGATGTTGATGTATCGGCTTAAAATATGCTTATTCTATTCTGTGTGTGGATGGAGCTTAAACAGCATCAATTTGAGAAATATTAGAACCTCAGTGTGTCAGAAATATGGGGGGAACAGAATCCGACGGCAAAAAAAAAAACTGTCGGAATCCGTTCCCCCACTCCCATTATGAGAGGTGTTGATGTAATGGGTTAAAAATGCTGATTCTATTTTGTGTGTGGATGGAGCTTAACTTGCATCAGTTTAAAGAAATTTTTTTTTTGCCTTTTATTATGATAGGACAGTATAGTAAAGTTTGACGACCCGGGACTTGAACTCGGGTCGCCCAAAGCTAAAAAAACACACATTGTCAGGACACTGACCACTAGGCTATTGAGGATAATACCTTGCTGCAATTTGATAAATATTAGAACCTTATTGTGTAAGAAAGATAGGGGGAACAGAATCCGACGTCAAATAGTTCAGCTGTCGAAATCCGTTCCCCCACCCCAATGATGAGAGATGTTGATGTATCGGCTTAAAATATGCTTCTTCTATTCTGTGTGTGGATGGAGCTTAAACAGCATCAATTTGAGAAATATTAGAACCTCAGTGTGTCAGAAATATGGGGGGAACAGAATTCGACGGCAAAAAAACCCAGCTGTCGGAATCCGTTCCCCCACTCCCATTATGAGAGGTGTTGATGTAATGGCTTAAAAAATGCTGATTCTATTTTGTGTGTGGATGGAGCTTAACTTGCATCAGTTTAAAGAATTTTTTTTTTTTTTTTGCCTTTTATTATGATAGGACAGTATAGTAAAGTTTGACGACCCGGGACTTGAACTCGGGTTGCCCAAAGCTAAAAAAAAACACATTGTCAGGACACTGACCACTAGGCTATTGAGGATAGTAATTTGCTGCCGTTTGATAAATATTAGAACCTTATTGTGTAAGAAAGATAGGGGGAACAGAATCCGACGGCAAATAGTTCAGCTGTCGAAATCCGTTCCCCCACCCCAATGATGAGAGATGTTGATGTATCGGCTTAAAATATGCTTATTCTATTCTGTGTGTGGATGGAGCTTAAACAGCATCAATTTGAGAAATATTAGAACCTCAGTGTGTCAGAAATATGGGGGGAACAGAATCCGACGGCAAAAAAAAAAGCTGTCGGAATCCGTTCCCCCACTCCCATTATGAGAGGTGTTGATGTAATGGGTTAAAAATGCTGATTCTATTTTGTGTGTGGATGGAGCTTAACTTGCATCAGTTTAAAGAATTTTTTTTTTTGCCTTTTATTATGATAGGACAGTATAGTAAAGTTTGACGACCCGGGACTTGAACTCGGGTCGCCCAAAGCTAAAAAAAAACACATTGTCAGGACACTGACCACTAGGCTATTGAGGATAGTAACTTGCTGCCGTTTGATAAATATTAGAACCTTATTGTGTAAGAAAGATAGGGGGAACAGAATCCGACGGCAAATAGTTTAGCTGTCGAAATCCGTTCCCCCACCCCAATGATGAGAGATGTTGATGTATCGGCTTAAAATATGCTTATTCTATTCTGTGTGTGGATGGAGCTTAAACAGCATCAATTTGAGAAATATTAGAACCTCAGTGTGTCAGAAATATGGGGGGAACAGAATCCGACGGCAAAAAAAAAAGCTGTCGGAATCCGTTCCCCCACTCCCATTATGAGAGGTGTTGATGTAATGGGTTAAAAATGCTGATTCTTTTTTGTGTGTGGATGGAGCTTAACTTGCATCAGTTTAAAGAATTATTTTTTTTGCCTTTTATTATGATAGGACAGTATAGTAAAGTTTGACGACCCGGGACTTGAACTCGGGTCGCCCAAAGCTAAAAAAAAAAACATTGTCAGGACACTGACCACTAGGCTATTGAGGATAGTAACTTGCTGCAATTTGATAAATATTAGAACCTTATTGTGTAAGAAAGATAGGGGGAACAGAATCCGACGGCAAATAGTTCAGCTGTCGAAATCCGTTCCCCCACCCCAATGATGAGAGATGTTGATGTATCGGCTTAAAATATGCTTCTTCTATTCTGTGTGTGGATGGAGCTTAAACAGCATCAATTTGAGAAATATTAGAACCTCAGTGTGTCAGAAATATGGGGGGAACAGAATTCGACGTCAAAAAAACCAGCTGTCGGAATCCGTTCCCCCACTCCCATTATGAGAGGTGTTGATGTAATGGCTTAAAAAATGCTGATTCTATTTTGTGTGTGGATGGAGCTTAACTTGCATCAGTTTAAAGAATTTTTTTTTTGCCTTTTATTATGATAGGACAGTATAGTAAAGTTTGACGACCCGGCAATTGAACTCGGGTCGCCCAAAGCTAAAAAAACACACATTGTCAGGACACTGACCACTAGGCTATTGAGGATAGTAATTTGCTGCCGTTTGATAAATATTAGAACCTTATTGTGTAAGAAAGATAGGGGGAACAGAATCCGACGGCAAATAGTTTAGCTGTCGAAATACGTTCCCCCACCCCAATGATGAGAGATGTTGATGTATCGGCTTAAAATATGCTTATTCTATTCTGTGTGTGGATGGAGCTTAAACAGCATCAATTTGAGAAATATTAGAACCTCAGTGTGTCAGAAATATGGGGGGAACAGAATCCGACGGCAAATAGTTTAGCTGTCGAAATACGTTCCCCCACCCCAATGATGAGAGATGTTGATGTATCGGCTTAAAATATGCTTATTCTATTCTGTGTGTGGATGGAGCTTAAACAGCATCAATTTGAGAAATATTAGAACCTCAGTGTGTCAGAAATATGGGGGGAACAGAATCCGACGGCAAAAAAAAAAACTGTCGGAATCCGTTCCCCCACTCCCATTATGAGAGGTGTTGATGTAATGGGTTAAAAATGCTGATTCTATTTTGTGTGTGGATGGAGCTTAACTTGCATCAGTTTAAAGAAATTTTTTTTTTGCCTTTTATTATGATAGGACAGTATAGTAAAGTTTGACGACCCGGGACTTGAACTCGGGTCGCCCAAAGCTAAAAAAACACACATTGTCAGGACACTGACCACTAGGCTATTGAGGCTAGTAATTTGTTGGCGTTTGATAAATATTAGAACCTTATTGTGTAAGAAAGATAGGGGGAACAGAATCCGACGGCAAATAGTTCAGCTGTCGAAATCCGTTCCCCCACCCCAATGATGAGAGATGTTGATGTATCGGCTTAAAATATGCTTCTTCTATTCTGTGTGTGGATGGAGCTTAAACAGCATCAATTTGAGAAATATTAGAACCTCAGTGTGTCAGAAATATGGGGGGAACAGAATTCGACGGCAAAAAAACCCAGCTGTCGGAATCCGTTCCCCCACTCCCATTATGAGAGGTGTTGATGTAATGGCTTAAAAAATGCTGATTCTATTTTGTGTGTGGATGGAGCTTAACTTGCATCAGTTTAAAGAAATTTTTTTTTTTTTTGCCTTTTATTATGATAGGACAGTATAGTAAAGTTTGACGACCCGGGACTTGAACTCGGGTTGCCCAAAGCTAAAAAAAAACACATTGTCAGGACACTGACCACTAGGCTATTGAGGATAGTAATTTGCTGCCGTTTGATAAATATTAGAACCTTATTGTGTAAGAAAGATAGGGGGAACAGAATCCGACGGCAAATAGTTCAGCTGTCGAAATCCGTTCCCCCACCCCAATGATGAGAGATGTTGATGTATCGGCTTAAAATATGCTTATTCTATTCTGTGTGTGGATGGAGCTTAAACAGCATCAATTTGAGAAATATTAGAACCTCAGTGTGTCAGAAATATGGGGGGAACAGAATTCGACGGCAAAAAAACCAGCTGTCGGAATCCGTTCCCCCACTCCCATTATGAGAGGTGTTGATGTAATGGGTTAAAAATGCTGATTCTATTTTGTGTGTGGATGGAGCTTAACTTGCATCAGTTTAAAGAAATTTTTTTTTTGCCTTTTATTATGATAGGACAGTATAGTAAAGTTTGACGACCCGGGACTTGAACTCGGGTCGCCCAAAGCTAAAAAAAAAACATTGACAGGACACTGACCACTAGGCTATTGAGACCAGTAAGATTCTGCAATTTGATAAATATTAGAACCTTATTGTGTAACAAACATAGGGGGAACAGAATCCGACGGCAAATAGTTCAGCTGTCGAAATCCGTTCCCCCACCCCAATGATGAGAGATGTTGATGTATCGGCTTAAAATATGCTTATTCTATTCTGTGTGTGGATGGAGCTTAAACAGCATCAATTTGAGAAATATTAGAACCTCAGTGTGTCAGAAATATGGGGGGAACAGAATCCGACGGCAAAAAAACAGCTGTCGGAATCCGTTCCCCCACTCCCATTATGAGAGGTGTTGATGTAATGGGTTAAAAATGCTGATTCTATTTTGTGTGTGGATGGAGCTTAACTTGCATCAGTTTAAAGAATTTTTATTTTTTTGCCTTTTATTATGATAGGACAGTATAGTAAAGTTTGACGACCCGGGACTTGAACTCGGGTCGCCCAAAGCTAAAAAAAAACATTGACAGGACACTGACCACTAGGCTATTGAGACCAGTAAGATTCTGCAATTTGATAAATATTAGAACCTTATTGTGTAAGAAAGATAGGGGGAACAGAATCCGACGGCAAATAGTTCAGCTGTCGAAATCCGTTCCCCCACCCCAATGATGAGAGATGTTGATGTATCGGCTTAAAATATGCTTCTTCTATTCTGTGTGTGGATGGAGCTTAAACAGCATCAATTTGAGAAATATTAGAACCTCAGTGTGTCAAAAATATTGGGGGAACAGAATCCGACGGCAACAAAAACAGCTGTCGGAATCCGTTCCCCCACTCCCATTATGAGAGGTGTTGATGTAATGGCTTAAAAAATGCTGATTCTATTTTGTGTGTGGATGGAGCTTAACTTGCATCAGTTTAAAGAATTATTTTTTTTGCCTTTTATTATGATAGGACAGTATAGTAAAGTTTGACGACCCGGGACTTGAACTCGGGTCGCCCAAAGCTAAAAAAAAAAACATTGTCAGGACGCTGACCACTAGGCTATTGAGGATAATAACTTGCTGCAATTTGATAAATATTAGAACCTTATTGTGTAAGAAAGATAGGGGGAACAGAATCCGACGTCAAATAGTTCAGCTGTCGAAATCCGTTCCCCCACCCCAATGATGAGAGATGTTGATGTATCGGCTTAAAATATGCTTCTTCTATTCTGTGTGTGGATGGAGCTTAAACAGCATCAATTTGAGAAATATTAGAACCTCAGTGTGTCAGAAATATTGGGGGAACAGAATCCGAAGGCAAAAAAAACAGCTGTCGGAATCCGTTCCCCCACTCCCATTATGAGAGGTGTTGATGTAATGGCTTAAAAAATGCTGATTCTATTTTGTGTGTGGATGGAGCTTAACTTGCATCAGTTTAAAGAATTATTTTTTTTGCCTTTTATTATGATAGGACAGTATAGTAAAGTTTGACGACCCGGGACTTGAACTCGGGTCGCCCAAAGCTAAAAAAAAATATTGTCAGGACACTGACCACTAGGCTATTGAGGATAGTAATTTGCTGCAATTTGATAAATATTAGAACCTTATTGTGTAAGAAAGATAGGGGGAATAGAATCCGACGGCAAATAGTTCAGCTGTCGAAATCCGTTCCCCCACCCCAATGATGAGAGATGTTGATGTATCGGCTTAAAATATGCTTCTTCTATTCTGTGTGTGGATGGAGCTTAAACAGCATCAATTTGAGAAATATTAGAACCTCAGTGTGTCAGAAATATTGGGGGAACAGAATCCGACGGCAAAAAAAACAGCTGTCGGAATCCGTTCCCCCACTCCCATTATGAGAGGTGTTGATGTAATGGCTTAAAAAATGCTGATTCTATTTTGTGTGTGGATGGAGCTTAACTTGCATCAGTTTAAAGAATTATTTTTTTTGCCTTTTATTATGATAGGACAGTATAGTAAAGTTTGACGACCCGGGACTTGAACTCGGGTCGCCCAAAGCTAAAAAAAAACATTGTCAGGACACTGACCACTAGGCTATTGAGGATAGTAATTTGCTGCAATTTGATAAATATTAGAACCTTATTGTGTAAGAAAGATAGGGGGAATAGAATCCGACGGCAAATAGTTCAGCTGTCGAAATCCGTTCCCCCACCCCAATGATGAGAGATGTTGATGTATCGGCTTAAAATATGCTTATTCTATTCTGTGTGTGGATGGAGCTTAAACAGCATCAATTTGAGAAATATTAGAACCTCAGTGTGTCAGAAATATGGGGGGAACAGAATTCGACGGCAAAAAAACCAGCTGTCGGAATCCGTTCCCCCACTCCCATTATGAGAGGTGTTGATGTAATGGCTTAAAAAATGCTGATTCTATTTTGTGTGTGGATGGAGCTTAACTTGCATCAGTTTAAAGAAATTTTTTTTTTGCCTTTTATTATGATAGGACAGTATAGTAAAGTTTGACGACCCGGGACTTGAACTCGGGTCGCCCAAAGCTAAAAAAACACACATTGTCAGGACACTGACCACTAGGCTATTGAGGATAGTAATTTGCTGCCGTTTGATAAATATTAGAACCTTATTGTGTAAGAAAGATAGGGGGAACAGAATCCGACGGCAAATAGTTTAGCTGTCGAAATCCGTTCCCCCACCCCAATGATGAGAGATGTTGATGTATCGGCTTAAAATATGCTTATTCTATTCTGTGTGTGGATGGAGCTTAAACAGCATCAATTTGAGAAATATTAGAACCTCAGTGTGTCAGAAATATGGGGGGAACAGAATTCGACGGCAAAAAAACCCAGCTGTCGGAATCCGTTCCCCCACTCCCATTATGAGAGGTGTTGATGTAATGGCTTAAAAAAATGCTGATTCTATTTTGTGTGTGGATGGAGCTTAACTTGCATCAGTTTAAAGAATTTTTTTTTTTTTTTTTGCCTTTTATTATGATAGGACAGTATAGTAAGGTTTGACGACCCGGGACTTGAACTCGGGTCGCCCAAAGCTAAAAATAAAAACATTATCAAGACACAGACCACTAGGCTATTGAGGATAGTAATTTGCTGCCAGTTGATAAATATTAGAACCTTATTGTGTAAGAAACATAGGGGGAACAGAATCCGACGGCAAATAGTTCAGCTGTCGAAATCCGTTCCCCCACCCCAATGATGAGAGATGTTGATGTATCGGCTTAAAATATGCTTCTTCTATTCTGTGTGTGGATGGAGCTTAAACAGCATCAATTTGAGAAATATTAGAACCTCAGTGTGTCAGAAATATTGGGGGAACAGAATCCGACGGCAAAAAAAACAGCTGTCGGAATCCGTTCCCCCACTCCCATTATGAGAGGTGTTGATGTAATGGCTTAAAAAATGCTGATTCTATTTTGTGTGTGGATGGAGCTTAACTTGCATCAGTTTAAAGAATTATTTTTTTTGCCTTTTATTATGATAGGACAGTATAGTAAAGTTTGACGACCCGGGACTTGAACTCGGGTCGCCCAAAGCTAAAAAAAAAAACATTGTCAGGACGCTGACCACTAGGCTATTGAGGATAATAACTTGCTGCAATTTGATAAATATTAGAACCTTATTGTGTAAGAAAGATAGGGGGAACAGAATCCGACGGCAAATAGTTCAGCTGTCGAAATCCGTTCCCCCACCCCAATGATGAGAGATGTTGATGTATCGGCTTAAAATATGCTTCTTCTATTCTGTGTGTGGATGGAGCTTAAACAGCATCAATTTGAGAAATATTAGAACCTCAGTGTGTCAGAAATATGGGGGGAACAGAATTCGACGGCAAAAAAAAAAACTGTCGGAATCCGTTCCCCCACTCCCATTATGAGAGGTGTTGATGTAATGGGTTAAAAATGCTGATTCTATTTTGTGTGTGGATGGAGCTTAACTTGCATCAGTTTAAAGAATTTTTTTTTTTGCCTTTTATTATGATAGGACAGTATAGTAAAGTTTGACGACCCGGGACTTGAACTCGGGTCGCCCAAAGCTAAAAAAACACACATTGTCAGGACACTGACCACTAGGCTATTGAGGCTAGTAATTTGTTGGCGTTTGATAAATATTAGAACCTTATTGTGTAAGAAAGATAGGGGGAACAGAATCCGACGGCAAATAGTTCAGCTGTCGAAATCCGTTCCCCCACCCCAATGATGAGAGATGTTGATGTATCGGCTTAAAATATGCTTCTTCTATTCTGTGTGTGGATGGAGCTTAAACAGCATCAATTTGAGAAATATTAGAACCTCAGTGTGTCAGAAATATTGGGGGAACAGAATTCGACGGCAAAAAAACCCAGCTGTCGGAATCCGTTCCCCCACTCCCATTATGAGAGGTGTTGATGTAATGGCTTAAAAAATGCTGATTCTATTTTGTGTGTGGATGGAGCTTAACTTGCATCAGTTTAAAGAATTTTTTTTTTTTTTTGCCTTTTATTATGATAGGACAGTATAGTAAAGTTTGACGACCCGGGACTTGAACTCGGGTTGCCCAAAGCTAAAAAAAACACATTGTCAGGACACTGACCACTAGGCTATTGAGGATAGTAATTTGCTGCCGTTTGATAAATATTAGAACCTTATTGTGTAAGAAAGATAGGGGGAACAGAATCCGACGGCAAATAGTTCAGCTGTCGAAATCCGTTCCCCCACCCCAATGATGAGAGATGTTGATGTATCGGCTTAAAATATGCTTATTCTATTCTGTGTGTGGATGGAGCTTAAACAGCATCAATTTGAGAAATATTAGAACCTCAGTGTGTCAGAAATATGGGGGGAACAGAATTCGACGGCAAAAAAACCAGCTGTCGGAATCCGTTCCCCCACTCCCATTATGAGAGGTGTTGATGTAATGGCTTAAAAAATGCTGATTCTATTTTGTGTGTGGATGGAGCTTAACTTGCATCAGTTTAAAGAAATTTTTTTTTTTGCCTTTTATTATGATAGGACAGTATAGTAAAGTTTGACGACCCGGGACTTGAACTCGGGTCGCCCAAAGCTAAAAAAAAAACATTGACAGGACACTGACCACTAGGCTATTGAGACCAGTAAGATTCTGCAATTTGATAAATATTAGAACCTTATTGTGTAAGAAACATAGGGGGAACAGAATCCGACGGCAAATAGTTCAGCTGTCGAAATCCGTTCCCCCACCCCAATGATGAGAGATGTTGATGTATCGGCTTAAAATATGCTTATTCTATTCTGTGTGTGGATGGAGCTTAAACAGCATCAATTTGAGAAATATTAGAACCTCAGTGTGTCAGAAATATGGGGGGAACAGAATCCGACGGCAAAAAAACAGCTGTCGGAATCCGTTCCCCCACTCCCATTATGAGAGGTGTTGATGTAATGGGTTAAAAATGCTGATTCTATTTTGTGTGTGGATGGAGCTTAACTTGCATCAGTTTAAAGAATTTTTATTTTTTTGCCTTTTATTATGATAGGACAGTATAGTAAAGTTTGACGACCCGGGACTTGAACTCGGGTCGCCCAAAGCTAAAAAAAAACATTGACAGGACACTGACCACTAGGCTATTGAGACCAGTAAGATTCTGCAATTTGATAAATATTAGAACCTTATTGTGTAAGAAACATAGGGGGAACAGAATCCGACGGCAAATAGTTCAGCTGTCGAAATCCGTTCCCCCACCCCAATGATGAGAGATGTTGATGTATCGGCTTAAAATATGCTTCTTCTATTCTGTGTGTGTATGGAGCTTAAACAGCATCAATTTGAGAAATATTAGAACCTCCGTGTGTCAGAAATATGGGGGGAACAGAATCCGACGGCAAAAAAACTGAGCTGTCGGAATCCGTTCCCCCACTCCCATTATGAGAGGTGTTGATGTAATGGCTTAAAAAATGCTGATTCTATTTTGTGTGTGGATGGAGCTTAACTTTCATCAGTTCAAAGATTATTTTTTTTTGCCTTTTATTATGATAGGACAGTATAGTAAAGTTTGACGACCCGGGACTTGAACTCGGGTCGCCCAAAGCTAAAAAAACACACATTATCAGGACACTGACCACTAGGCTATTGAGGCTAGTAATTTGTTGCCGTTTGATAAATATTAGAACCTTATTGTGTAAGAAAGATAGGGGGAACAGAATCCGACGGCAAATAGTTCAGCTGTCGAAATCCGTTCCCCCACCCCAATGATGAGAGATGTTGATGTATCGGCTTAAAATATGCTTATTCTATTCTATGTGTGGATGGAGTTTAAACAGCATCAATTTGAGAAATATTAGAACCTCAGTGTGTCAGAAATATGGGGGGAACAGAATCCGACGGCAAAAAAACCAGCTGTCGGAATCCGTTCCCCCACTCCCATTATGAGAGGTGTTGATGTAATGGGTTAAAAATGCTGATTCTATTTTGTGTGTGGATGGAGCTTAACTTGCATCAGTTTAAAGAATTATTTTTTTTGCCTTTTATTATGATAGGACAGTATAGTAAAGTTTGACGACCCGGGACTTGAACTCGGGTCGCCCAAAGCTAAAAAAAAAAACATTGTCAGGACGCTGACCACTAGGCTATTGAGGATAATAACTTGCTGCAATTTGATAAATATTAGAACCTTATTGTGTAAGAAAGATAGGGGGAACAGAATCCGACGGCAAATAGTTCAGCTGTCGAAATCCGTTCCCCCACCCCAATGATGAGAGATGTTGATGTATCGGCTTAAAATATGCTTCTTCTATTCTGTGTGTGGATGGAGCTTAAACAGCATCAATTTGAGAAATATTAGAACCTCAGTGTGTCAGAAATATTGGGGGAACAGAATCCGACGGCAAAAAAAACAGCTGTCGGAATCCGTTCCCCCACTCCCATTATGAGAGGTGTTGATGTAATGGCTTAAAAAATGCTGATTCTATTTTGTGTGTGGATGGAGCTTAACTTGCATCAGTTTAAAGAATTATTTTTTTTGCCTTTTATTATGATAGGACAGTATAGTAAAGTTTGACGACCCGGGACTTGAACTCGGGTCGCCCAAAGCTAAAAAAAAACATTGTCAGGACACTGACCACTAGGCTATTGAGGATAGTAATTTGCTGCAATTTGATAAATATTAGAACCTTATTGTGTAAGAAAGATAGGGGGAATAGAATCCGACGGCAAATAGTTCAGCTGTCGAAATCCGTTCCCCCACCCCAATGATGAGAGATGTTGATGTATCGGCTTAAAATATGCTTATTCTATTCTGTGTGTGGATGGAGCTTAAACAGCATCAATTTGAGAAATATTAGAACCTCAGTGTGTCAGAAATATGGGGGGAACAGAATTCGACGGCAAAAAAACCAGCTGTCGGAATCCGTTCCCCCACTCCCATTATGAGAGGTGTTGATGTAATGGCTTAAAAAATGCTGATTCTATTTTGTGTGTGGATGGAGCTTAACTTGCATCAGTTTAAAGAAATTTTTTTTTTGCCTTTTATTATGATAGGACAGTATAGTAAAGTTTGACGACCCGGGACTTGAACTCGGGTCGCCCAAAGCTAAAAAAACACACATTGTCAGGACACTGACCACTAGGCTATTGAGGATAGTAATTTGCTGCCGTTTGATAAATATTAGAACCTTATTGTGTAAGAAAGATAGGGGGAACAGAATCCGACGGCAAATAGTTTAGCTGTCGAAATCCGTTCCCCCTCCCCAATGATGAGAGATGTTGATGTATCGGCTTAAAATATGCTTATTCTATTCTGTGTGTGGATGGAGCTTAAACAGCATCAATTTGAGAAATATTAGAACCTCAGTGTGTCAGAAATATGGGGGGAACAGAATTCGACGGCAAAAAAACCCAGCTGTCGGAATCCGTTCCCCCACTCCCATTATGAGAGGTGTTGATGTAATGGCTTAAAAAAATGCTGATTCTATTTTGTGTGTGGATGGAGCTTAACTTGCATCAGTTTAAAGAATTTTTTTTTTTTTTTTGCCTTTTATTATGATAGGACAGTATAGTAAGGTTTGACGACCCGGGACTTGAACTCGGGTCGCCCAAAGCTAAAAATAAAAACATTATCAAGACACAGACCACTAGGCTATTGAGGATAGTAATTTGCTGCCAGTTGATAAATATTAGAACCTTATTGTGTAAGAAACATAGGGGGAACAGAATCCGACGGCAAATAGTTCAGCTGTCGAAATCCGTTCCCCCACCCCAATGATGAGAGATGTTGATGTATCGGCTTAAAATATGCTTCTTCTATTCTGTGTGTGGATGGAGCTTAAACAGCATCAATTTGAGAAATATTAGAACCTCAGTGTGTCAGAAATATTGGGGGAACAGAATCCGACGGCAAAAAAAACAGCTGTCGGAATCCGTTCCCCCACTCCCATTATGAGAGGTGTTGATGTAATGGCTTAAAAAATGCTGATTCTATTTTGTGTGTGGATGGAGCTTAACTTGCATCAGTTTAAAGAATTATTTTTTTTGCCTTTTATTATGATAGGACAGTATAGTAAAGTTTGACGACCCGGGACTTGAACTCGGGTCGCCCAAAGCTAAAAAAACACACATTGTCAGGACACTGACCACTAGGCTATTGAGGATAGTAATTTGCTGCCGTTTGATAAATATTAGAACCTTATTGTGTAAGAAAGATAGGGGGAACAGAATCCGACGGCAAATAGTTTAGCTGTCGAAATCCGTTCCCCCACCCCAATGATGAGAGATGTTGATGTATCGGCTTAAAATATGCTTATTCTATTCTGTGTGTGGATGGAGCTTAAACAGCATCAATTTGAGAAATATTAGAACCTCAGTGTGTCAGAAATATGGGGGGAACAGAATTCGACGGCAAAAAAACCCAGCTGTCGGAATCCGTTCCCCCACTCCCATTATGAGAGGTGTTGATGTAATGGCTTAAAAAAATGCTGATTCTATTTTGTGTGTGGATGGAGCTTAACTTGCATCAGTTTAAAGAATTTTTTTTTTTTTTTGCCTTTTATTATGATAGGACAGTATAGTAAAGTTTGACGACCCGGGACTTGAACTCGGGTCGCCCAAAGCTAAAAAAAAAACATTGACAGGACACTGACCACTAGGCTATTGAGACCAGTAAGATTCTGCAATTTGATAAATATTAGAACCTTATTGTGTAAGAAACATAGGGGGAACAGAATCCGACGGCAAATAGTTCAGCTGTCAAAATCCGTTCCCCCACCCCAATGATGAGAGATGTTGATGTATCGGCTTAAAATATGCTTCTTCTATTCTGTGTGTGTATGGAACTTAAACAGCATCAATTTGAGAAATATTAGAACCTCAGTGTGTCAGAAATATGGGGGGAACAGAATTCGACGGCAAAAAAACCCAGCTGTCGGAATCCGTTCCCCCACTCCCATTATGAGAGGTGTTGATGTAATGGCTTAAAAAATGCTGATTCTATTTTGTGTGTGGATGGAGCTTAACTTGCATCAGTTTAAAGAATTTTTATTTTTTTGCCTTTTATTATGATAGGACAGTATAGTAAAGTTTGACGACCCGGGATTTGAACTCGGGTCGCCCAAAGCTAAAAAAAAAAACATTGTCAGGACACTGACCACTAGGCTATTGAGACCAGTAAGATTCTGCAATTTGATAAATATTAGAACCTTATTGTGTAAGAAACATAGGGGGAACAGAATCCAACGGCAAAAAAACCCAGCTGTCGGAATCCGTTCCCCCACTCCCATTATGAGAGGTGTTGATGTAATGGCTTAAAAAAATGCTGATTCTATTTTGTGTGTGGATGGAGCTTAACTTGCATCAGTTTAAAGAATTTTTTTTTTTTTTTGCCTTTTATTATGATAGGACAGTATAGTAAAGTTTGACGACCCGGGACTTGAACTCGGGTCGCCCAAAGCTAAAAAAAAAACATTGACAGGACACTGACCACTAGGCTATTGAGACCAGTAAGATTCTGCAATTTGATAAATATTAGAACCTTATTGTGTAAGAAACATAGGGGGAACAGAATCCGACGGCAAATAGTTCAGCTGTCAAAATCCGTTCCCCCACCCCAATGATGAGAGATGTTGATGTATCGGCTTAAAATATGCTTCTTCTATTCTGTGTGTGTATGGAACTTAAACAGCATCAATTTGAGAAATATTAGAACCTCAGTGTGTCAGAAATATGGGGGGAACAGAATTCGACGGCAAAAAAACCCAGCTGTCGGAATCCGTTCCCCCACTCCCATTATGAGAGGTGTTGATGTAATGGCTTAAAAAATGCTGATTCTATTTTGTGTGTGGATGGAGCTTAACTTGCATCAGTTTAAAGAATTTTTATTTTTTTGCCTTTTATTATGATAGGACAGTATAGTAAAGTTTGACGACCCGGGATTTGAACTCGGGTCGCCCAAAGCTAAAAAAAAAAACATTGTCAGGACACTGACCACTAGGCTATTGAGACCAGTAAGATTCTGCAATTTGATAAATATTAGAACCTTATTGTGTAAGAAACATAGGGGGAACAGAATCCAACGGCAAATAATAAAGCTGTCGAAATCCGTTCCCCCACCCCAATGATGAGAGATGTTGATGTATCGGCTTAAAATATGCTTCTTCTATTCTGTGTGTGTATGGAACTTAAACAGCATCAATTTGAGAAATATTAGAACCTCAGTGTGTCAGAAATATGGGGGGAACAGAATTCGACGGCAAAAAAACCCAGCTGTCGGAATCCGTTCCCCCACTCCCATTATGAGAGGTGTTGATGTAATGGCTTAAAAAATGCTGATTCTATTTTGTGTGTGGATGGAGCTTAACTTGCATCAGTTTAAAGAATTTTTTTTTTTTTTGCCTTTTATTATGATAGGACAGTATAGTAAAGTTTGACGACACGGGACTTGAACTCGGGTCGCCCAAAGCTAAAAAAAAAACATTGACAGGACACTGACCACTAGGCTATTGAGACCAGTAAGATTCTGCAATTTGATAAATATTAGAACCTTATTGTGTAAGAAACATAGGGGGAACAGAATCCGACGGCAAATAGTTCAGCTGTCGAAATCCGTTCCCCCACCCCAATGATGAGAGATGTTGATGTATCGGCTTAAAATATGCTTATTCTATTCTGTGTGTGGATGGAGCTTAAACAGCATCAATTTGAGAAATATTAGAACCTCAGTGTGTCAGAAATATGGGGGGAACAGAATTCGACGGCAAAAAAAACAGCTGTCGGAATCCGTTCCCCCACTCCCATTATGAGAGGTGTTGATGTAATGGCTTAAAAAATGCTGATTCTATTTTGTGTGTGGATGGAGCTTAACTTGCATCAGTTTAAAGATTTTATTTTTTTGCCTTTTATTATGATAGGACAGTATAGTAAAGTTTGACGACCCGGGACTTGAACTCGGGTCGCCCAAAGCTAAAAAAACAAACATTGTCAGGACACTGACCACTAGGGTATTGAGGATAGTAACTTGTTGCAATTTGATAAATATTAGAACCTTATTGTGTAAGAAACATAGGGGGAACAGAATCCGACGGCAAATAGTTCAGCTGTCGAAATCCGTTCCCCCACCCCAATGATGAGAGATGTTGATGTATCGGCTTAAAATATGCTTATTCTATTCTGTGTGTGGATGGAGCTTAAACAGCATCAATTTGAGAAATATTAGAACCTCAGTGTGTCAGAAATATTGAGGGGAACAGAATCCGACGGCAAAAAAAAACAGCTGTCGGAATCCGTTCCCCCACTCCCATTATGAGAGGTGTTGATGTAATGGCTTAAAAAATGCTGATTCTATTTTGTGTGTGGATGGAGCTTAACTTGCATCAGTTTAAAGAATTTTTTTTTTTTGCCTTTTATTATGATAGGACAGTATAGTAAAGTTTGACGACCCGGGACTTGAACTCGGGTCGCCCAAAGCTAAAAAAAAAAACATTGTCAGGACACTGACCACTAGGCTATTGAGGATAGTAACTTGCTGCAATTTGATAAATATTAGAACCTTATTGTGTAAGAAAGATAGGGGGAACAGAATCCGACGGCAAATAGTTCAGCTGTCGAAATCCGTTCCCCCACCCCAATGATGAGAGATGTTGATGTATCGGCTTAAAATATGCTTATTCTATTCTGTGTGTGGATGGAGCTTAAACAGCATCAATTTGAGAAATATTAGAACCTCAGTGTGTCAGAAATATGGGGGGAACAGAATCCGACGGCAAAAAAAAAAGCTGTCGGAATCCGTTCCCCCACTCCCATTATGAGAGGTGTTGATGTAATGGGTTAAAAATGCTGATTCTATTTTGTGTGTGGATGGAGCTTAACTTGCATCAGTTTAAAGATTTTTTTTTTTTTCCTTTTATTATGATAGGACAGTATAGTAAAGTTTGACGACACGGGACTTGAACTCGGGTCGCCCAAAGCTAAAAAAAAAAACATTGACAGGACACTGACCACTAGGCTATTGAGACCAGTAAGATTCTGCAATTTGATAAATATTAGAACCTTATTGTGTAAGAAACATAGGGGGAACAGAATCCGACGGCAAATAGTTCAGCTGTCGAAATCCGTTCCCCCACCCCAATGATGAGAGATGTTGATGTATCGGCTTAAAATATGCTTATTCTATTCTGTGTGTGGATGGAGCTTAAACAGCATCAATTTGAGAAATATTAGAACCTCAGTGTGTCAGAAATATGGGGGGAACAGAATTCGACGGCAAAAAAAACAGCTGTCGGAATCCGTTCCCCCACTCCCATTATGAGAGGTGTTGATGTAATGGCTTAAAAAATGCTGATTCTATTTTGTGTGTGGATGGAGCTTAACTTGCATCAGTTTAAAGATTTTTTTTTTTTGCCTTTTATTATGATAGGACAGTATAGTAAAGTTTGACGACCCGGGACTTGAACTCGGGTCGCCCAAAGCTAAAAAAACAAACATTGTCAGGACACTGACCACTAGGGTATTGAGGATAGTAACTTGTTGCAATTTGATAAATATTAGAACCTTATTGTGTAAGAAACATAGGGGGAACAGAATCCGACGGCAAATAGTTCAGCTGTCGAAATCCGTTCCCCCACCCCAATGATGAGAGATGTTGATGTATCGGCTTAAAATATGCTTATTCTATTCTGTGTGTGGATGGAGCTTAAACAGCATCAATTTGAGAAATATTAGAACCTCAGTGTGTCAGAAATATTGGGGGAACAGAATCCGACGGCAAAAAAAAACAGCTGTCGGAATCCGTTCCCCCACTCCCATTATGAGAGGTGTTGATGTAATGGCTTAAAAAATGCTGATTCTATTTTGTGTGTGGATGGAGCTTAACTTGCATCAGTTTAAAGAATTTTTTTTTTTTGCCTTTTATTATGATAGGACAGTATAGTAAAGTTTGACGACCCGGGACTTGAACTCGGGTCGCCCAAAGCTAAAAAAAAAAACATTGTCAGGACACTGACCACTAGGCTATTGAGGATAGTAACTTGCTGCAATTTGATAAATATTAGAACCTTATTGTGTAAGAAAGATAGGGGGAACAGAATCCGACGGCAAATAGTTCAGCTGTCGAAATCCGTTCCCCCACCCCAATGATGAGAGATGTTGATGTATCGGCTTAAAATATGCTTATTCTATTCTGTGTGTGGATGGAGCTTAAACAGCATCAATTTGAGAAATATTAGAACCTCAGTGTGTCAGAAATATGGGGGGAACAGAATCCGACGGCAAAAAAAAAAGCTGTCGGAATCCGTTCCCCCACTCCCATTATGAGAGGTGTTGATGTAATGGGTTAAAAATGCTGATTCTATTTTGTGTGTGGATGGAGCTTAACTTGCATCAGTTTAAAGATTTTTTTTTTTTCCTTTTATTATGATAGGACAGTATAGTAAAGTTTGACGACACGGGACTTGAACTCGGGTCGCCCAAAGCTAAAAAAAAAACATTGACAGGACACTGACCACTAGGCTATTGAGACCAGTAAGATTCTGCAATTTGATAAATATTAGAACCTTATTGTGTAAGAAACATAGGGGGAACAGAATCCGACGGCAAATAGTTCAGCTGTCGAAATCCGTTCCCCCACCCCAATGATGAGAGATGTTGATGTATCGGCTTAAAATATGCTTATTCTATTCTGTGTGTGGATGGAGCTTAAACAGCATCAATTTGAGAAATATTAGAACCTCAGTGTGTCAGAAATATGGGGGGAACAGAATTCGACGGCAAAAAAAACAGCTGTCGGAATCCGTTCCCCCACTCCCATTATGAGAGGTGTTGATGTAATGGCTTAAAAAATGCTGATTCTATTTTGTGTGTGGATGGAGCTTAACTTGCATCAGTTTAAAGATTTTTTTTTTTTTGCCTTTTATTATGATAGGACAGTATAGTAAAGTTTGACGACCCGGGACTTGAACTCGGGTCGCCCAAAGCTAAAAAAACAAACATTGTCAGGACACTGACCACTAGGGTATTGAGGATAGTAACTTGTTGCAATTTGATAAATATTAGAACCTTATTGTGTAAGAAACATAGGGGGAACAGAATCCGACGGCAAATAGTTCAGCTGTCGAAATCCGTTCCCCCACCCCAATGATGAGAGATGTTGATGTATCGGCTTAAAATATGCTTATTCTATTCTGTGTGTGGATGGAGCTTAAACAGCATCAATTTGAGAAATATTAGAACCTCAGTGTGTCAGAAATATTGGGGGAACAGAATCCGACGGCAAAAAAAAACAGCTGTCGGAATCCGTTCCCCCACTCCCATTATGAGAGGTGTTGATGTAATGGCTTAAAAAATGCTGATTCTATTTTGTGTGTGGATGGAGCTTAACTTGCATCAGTTTAAAGAATTTTTTTTTTTTGCCTTTTATTATGATAGGACAGTATAGTAAAGTTTGACGACCCGGGACTTGAACTCGGGTCGCCCAAAGCTAAAAAAAAAAACATTGTCAGGACACTGACCACTAGGCTATTGAGGATAGTAACTTGCTGCAATTTGATAAATATTAGAACCTTATTGTGTAAGAAAGATAGGGGGAACAGAATCCGACGGCAAATAGTTCAGCTGTCGAAATCCGTTCCCCCACCCCAATGATGAGAGATGTTGATGTATCGGCTTAAAATATGC
This sequence comes from Squalius cephalus, assembly GCF_949319135.1. Lineage (NCBI taxonomy): Eukaryota > Metazoa > Chordata > Actinopteri > Cypriniformes > Leuciscidae > Squalius > Squalius cephalus. The sequence continues at coordinate 9,193,850 of NC_137127.1, read as the reverse complement.
TTATTCTATTCTGTGTGTGGATGGAGCTTAAACAGCATCAATTTGAGAAATATTAGAACCTCAGTGTGTCAGAAATATGGGGGGAACAGAATCCGACGGCAAAAAAAAAAGCTGTCGGAATCCGTTCCCCCACTCCCATTATGAGAGGTGTTGATGTAATGGGTTAAAAATGCTGATTCTATTTTGTGTGTGGATGGAGCTTAACTTGCATCAGTTTAAAGATTTTTTTTTTTTTCCTTTTATTATGATAGGACAGTATAGTAAAGTTTGACGACCCGGGACTTGAACTCGGGTCGCCCAAAGCTAAAAAAAAAAACATTGTCAGGACACTGACCACTAGGCTATTGAGGATAGTAACTTGCTGCAATTTGATAAATATTAGAACCTTATTGTGTAAGAAAGATGGGGGAACAGAATCCGACGGCAAATAGTTCAGCTGTCGAAATCCGTTCCCCCACCCCAATGATGAGAGATGTTGATGTATCGGCTTAAAATATGCTTCTTCTATTCTGTGTGTGTATGGAGCTTAAACAGCATCAATTTGAGAAATATTAGAACCTCCGTGTGTCAGAAATATGGGGGGAACAGAATTCGACGGCAAAAAAACCCAGCTGTCGGAATCCGTTCCCCCACTCCCATTATGAGAGGTGTTGATGTAATGGCTTAAAAAATGCTGATTCTATTTTGTGTGTGGATGGAGCTTAACTTGCATCAGTTTAAAGAATTATTTTTTTTGCCTTTTATTATGATAGGACAGTATAGTAAAGTTTGACGACCCGGGACTTGAACTCGGGTCGCCCAAAGCTAAAAAAACAAACATTGTCAGGACACTGACCACTAGGCTATTGAGGATAGTAACTTGCTGCAATTTGATAAATATTAGAACCTTATTGTGTAAGAAAGATAGGGGGAACAGAATCCGACGGCAAATAGTTCAGCTGTCGAAATCCGTTCCCCCACCCCAATGATGAGAGATGTTGATGTATCGGCTTAAAATATGCTTATTCTATTCTGTGTGTGGATGGAGCTTAAACAGCATCAATTTGAGAAATATTAGAACCTCAGTGTGTCAGAAATATTGGGGGAACAGAATCCGACGGCAAAAAAAACCAGCTGTCGGAATCCGTTCCCCCACTCCCATTATGAGAGGTGTTGATGTAATGGCTTAAAAAATGCTGATTCTATTTTGTGTGTGGATGGAGCTTAACTTGCATCAGTTTAAAGAATTTTTTTTTTTGCCTTTTATTATGATAGGACAGTATAGTAAAGTTTGACGACCCGGGACTTGAACTCGGGTCGCCCAAAGCTAAAAAAAAAACACATTGTCAGGACACTGACCACTAGGCTATTGAGGATAGTAATTTGCTGCTGTTTGATAAATATTAGAACCTTATTGTGTAAGAAAGATAGGGGGAACAGAATCCGACGGCAAATAGTTTAGCTGTCGAAATCCGTTCCCCCACCCCAATGATGAGAGATGTTGATGTATCGGCTTAAAATATGCTTATTCTATTCTGTGTGTGGATGGAGCTTAAACAGCATCAATTTGAGAAATATTAGAACCTCAGTGTGTCAGAAATATGGGGGGAACAGAATCCGACGGCAAAAAAACCAGCTGTCGGAATCCGTTCCCCCACTCCCATTATGAGAGGTGTTGATGTAATGGCTTAAAAAATGCTGATTCTATTTTGTGTGTGGATGGAGCTTAACTTGCATCAGTTTAAAGAATTTTTATTTTTTTGCCTTTTATTATGATAGGACAGTATAGTAAAGTTTGACGACCCGGGACTTGAACTCGGGTCGCCCAAAGCTAAAAAAACAAACATTGTCAGGACACTGACCACTAGGCTATTGAGGATAGTAACTTGCTGCAATTTGATAAATATTAGAACCTTATTGTGTAAGAAAGATAGGGGGAACAGAATCCGACGGCAAATAGTTCAGCTGTCGAAATCCGTTCCCCCACCCCAATGATGAGAGATGTTGATGTATCGGCTTAAAATATGCTTATTCTATTCTGTGTGTGGATGGAGCTTAAACAGCATCAATTTGAGAAATATTAGAACCTCAGTGTGTCAGAAATATTGGGGGAACAGAATCCGACGGCAAAAAAACCCAGCTGTCGGAATCCGTTCCCCCACTCCCATTATGAGAGGTGTTGATGTAATGGCTTAAAAAATGCTGATTCTATTTTGTGTGTGGATGGAGCTTAACTTGCATCAGTTTAAAGGATTTTTTTTTTTCCTTTTATTATGATAGGACAGTATAGTAAGGTTTGACGACCCGGGACTTGAACTTGGGTCGCCCAAAGCTAAAAATAAAAACATTATCAAGACACAGACCACTAGGCTATTAAGGATAGTAATTTGCTGCCAGTTGATAAATATTAGAACCTTATTGTGTAAGAAACATAGGGGGAACAGAATCCGACGGCAAATAGTTCAGCTGTCGAAATCCGTTCCCCCACCCCAATGATGAGAGATGTTGATGTATCGGCTTAAAATATGCTTATTCTATTCTGTGTGTGGATGGAGCTTAAACAGCATCAATTTGAGAAATATTAGAACCTCAGTGTGTCAGAAATATTGGGGGAACAGAATTCGACGGCAAAAAAAACAGCTGTCGGAATCCGTTCCCCCACTCCCATTATGAGAGGTGTTGATGTAATGGCTTAAAAAATGCTGATTCTATTTTGTGTGTGGATGGAGCTTAACTTGCATCAGTTTAAAGAATTTTTTTTTTTGCCTTTTATTATGATAGGACAGTATAGTAAAGTTTGACGACCCGGGACTTGAACTCGGGTCGCCCAAAGCTAAAAAAAAACACATTGTCAGGACACTGACCACTAGGCTATTGAGGATAGTAATTTGCTGCCGTTTGATAAATATTAGAACCTTATTGTGTAAGAAAGATAGGGGGAACAGAATCCGACGGCAAATAGTTTAGCTGTCGAAATCCGTTCCCCCACCCCAATGATGAGAGATGTTGATGTATCGGCTTAAAATATGCTTCTTCTATTCTGTGTGTGGATGGAGCTTAAACAGCATCAATTTGAGAAATATTAGAACCTCAGTGTGTCAGAAATATGGGGGGAACAGAATCCGACGGCAAAAAAACCAGCTGTCGGAATCCGTTCCCCCACTCCCATTATGAGAGGTGTTGATGTAATGGCTTAAAAAATGCTGATTCTATTTTGTGTGTGGATGGAGCTTAACTTGCATCAGTTTAAATGATTTTTTTTTTTCCTTTTATTATGATAGGACAGTATAGTAAGGTTTGACGACCCGGGACTTGAACTCGGGTCGCCCAAAGCTAAAAATAAAAACATTATCAAGACACAGACCACTAGGCTATTAAGGATAGTAATTTGCTGCCAGTTGATAAATATTAGAACCTTATTGTGTAAGAAACATAGGGGGAACAGAATCCGACGGCAAATAGTTCAGCTGTCGAAATCTGTTCCCCCACCCCAATGATGAGAGATGTTGATGTATCGGCTTAAAATATGCTTCTTCTATTCTGTGTGTGGATGGAGCTTAAACAGCATCAATTTGAGAAATATTAGAACCTCAGTGTGTCAGAAATATTGGGGGAACAGAATCCGACGGCAAAAAAAACAGCTGTCGGAATCCGTTCCCCCACTCCCATTATGAGAGGTGTTGATGTAATGGCTTAAAAAATGCTGATTCTATTTTGTGTGTGGATGGAGCTTAACTTGCATCAGTTTAAAGATTTTTTTTTTTTTGCCTTTTATTATGATAGGACAGTATAGTAAAGTTTGACGACCCGGGACTTGAACTCGGGTCGCCCAAAGCTAAAAAAAAACACATTGTCAGGACACTGACCACTAGGCTATTGAGGATAGTAATTTGCTGCCTTTTGATAAATATTAGAACCTTGTAAGAAAGATAGGGGGAACAGAATCCGACGGCAAATAGTTCAGCTGTCGAAATCCGTTCCCCCACTCCCATTATGAGAGGTGTTGATGTAATGGCTTAAAAAATGCTGATTCTATTTTGTGTGTGGATGGAGCTTAACTTGCATCAGTTTAAAGAATTATTTTTTTTGCCTTTTATTATGATAGGACAGTATAGTAAAGTTTGACGACCCGGGACTTGAACTCGGGTCGCCCAAAGCAAAAAAAAAAAACATTGTCAGGACACTGACCACTAGGCTATTGAGGATAGTAACTTGCTGCAATTTGATAAATATTAGAACCTTATTGTGTAAGAAAGATAGGGGGAACAGAATCCGACGGCAAATAGTTCAGCTGTCGAAATCCGTTCCCCCACCCCAATGATGAGAGATGTTGATGTATCGGCTTAAAATATGCTTCTTCTATTCTGTGTGTGTATGGAGCTTAAACAGCATCAATTTGAGAAATATTAGAACCTCCGTGTGTCAGAAATATGGGGGGAACAGAATTCGACGGCAAAAAAACCCAGCTGTCGGAATCCGTTCCCCCACTCCCATTATGAGAGGTGTTGATGTAATGGCTTAAAAAATGCTGATTCTATTTTGTGTGTGGATGGAGCTTAACTTGCATCAGTTTAAAGAATTTTTTTTTTTGCCTTTTATTATGATAGGACAGTATAGTAAAGTTTGACGACCCGGGACTTGAACTCGGGTCGCCCAAAGCTAAAAAAAAAAACATTGACAGGTCACTGACCACTAGGCTATTGAGACCAGTAAGATTCTGCAATTTGATAAATATTAGAACCTTATTGTGTAAGAAACATAGGGGGAACAGAATCCGACGGCAAATAGTTCAGCTGTCGAAATCCGTTCCCCCACCCCAATGATGAGAGATGTTGATGTATCGGCTTAAAATATGCTTATTCTATTCTGTGTGTGGATGGAGCTTAAACAGCATCAATTTGAGAAATATTAGAACCTCAGTGTGTCAGAAATATGGGGGGAACAGAATTCGACGGCAAAAAAAACAGCTGTCGGAATCCGTTCCCCCACTCCCATTATGAGAGGTGTTGATGTAATGGCTTAAAAAATGCTGATTCTATTTTGTGTGTGGATGGAGCTTAACTTGCATCAGTTTAAAGATTTTTTTTTTTTGCCTTTTATTATGATAGGACAGTATAGTAAAGTTTGACGACCCGAGACTTGAACTCGGGTCGCCCAAAGCTAAAAAAAAACACATTGTCAGGACACTGACCACTAGGCTATTGAGGATAGTAATTTGCTGCCGTTTGATAAATATTAGAACCTTGTAAGAAAGATAGGGGGAACAGAATCCGACGGCAAATAGTTCAGCTGTCGAAATCCGTTCCCCCACCCCAATGATGAGAGATGTTGATGTATCGGCTTAAAATATGCTTCTTCTATTCTGTGTGTGTATGGAGCTTAACTTGCATCAGTTTAAAGAATTTTTATTTTTTTGCCTTTTATTATGATAGGACAGTATAGTAAAGTTTGACGACCCGGGACTTGAACTCGGGTCGCCCAAAGCTAAAAAAACAAACATTGTCAGGACACTGACCACTAGGCTATTGAGGATAGTAACTTGCTGCAATTTGATAAATATTAGAACCTTATTGTGTAAGAAAGATAGGGGGAACAGAATCCGACGGCAAATAGTTCAGCTGTCGAAATCCGTTCCCCCACCCCAATGATGAGAGATGTTGATGTATCGGCTTAAAATATGCTTATTCTATTCTGTGTGTGGATGGAGCTTAAACAGCATCAATTTGAGAAATATTAGAACCTCAGTGTGTCAGAAATATTGGGGGAACAGAATCCGACGGCAAAAAAAACCAGCTGTCGGAATCCGTTCCCCCACTCCCATTATGAGAGGTGTTGATGTAATGGCTTAAAAAATGCTGATTCTATTTTGTGTGTGGATGGAGCTTAACTTGCATCAGTTTAAAGAATTTTTTTTTTTGCCTTTTATTATGATAGGACAGTATAGTAAAGTTTGACGACCCGGGACTTGAACTCGGGTCGCCCAAAGCTAAAAAAAAACACATTGTCAGGACACTGACCACTAGGCTATTGAGGATAGTAATTTGCTGCCGTTTGATAAATATTAGAACCTTATTGTGTAAGAAAGATAGGGGGAACAGAATCCGACGGCAAATAGTTTAGCTGTCGAAATCCGTTCCCCCACCCCAATGATGAGAGATGTTGATGTATCGGCTTAAAATATGCTTATTCTATTCTGTGTGTGGATGGAGCTTAAACAGCATCAATTTGAGAAATATTAGAACCTCAGTGTGTCAGAAATATGGGGGGAACAGAATCCGACGGCAAAAAAACCAGCTGTCGGAATCCGTTCCCCCACTCCCATTATGAGAGGTGTTGATGTAATGGCTTAAAAAATGCTGATTCTATTTTGTGTGTGGATGGAGCTTAACTTGCATCCGTTTAAAGGATTTTTTTTTTTTTCCTTTTATTATGATAGGACAGTATAGTAAGGTTTGACGACCCGGGACTTGAACTCGGGTCGCCCAAAGCTAAAAATAAAAACATTATCAAGACACAGACCACTAGGCTATTAAGGATAGTAATTTGCTGCCAGTTGATAAATATTAGAACCTTATTGTGTAAGAAACATAGGGGGAACAGAATCCGACGGCAAATAGTTCAGCTGTCGAAATCCGTTCCCCCACCCCAATGATGAGAGATGTTGATGTATCGGCTTAAAATATGCTTATTCTATTCTGTGTGTGGATGGAGCTTAAACAGCATCAATTTGAGAAATATTAGAACCTCAGTGTGTCAGAAATATTGGGGGAACAGAATCCGACGGCAAAAAAAACAGCTGTCGGAATCCGTTCCCCCACTCCCATTATGAGAGGTGTTGATGTAATGGCTTAAAAAATGCTGATTCTATTTTGTGTGTGGATGGAGCTTAACTTGCATCAGTTTAAAGAATTATTTTTTTTGCCTTTTATTATGATAGGACAGTATAGTAAAGTTTGACGACCCGGGACTTGAACTCGGGTCGCCCAAAGCTAAAAAAAAAAACATTGTCAGGACACTGACCACTAGGCTATTGAGGATAGTAACTTGCTGCAATTTGATAAATATTAGAACCTTATTGTGTAAGAAAGATAGGGGGAACAGAATCCGACGGCAAATAGTTCAGCTGTCGAAATCCGTTCCCCCACCCCAATGATGAGAGATGTTGATGTATCGGCTTAAAATATGCTTCTTCTATTCTGTGTGTGTATGGAGCTTAAACAGCATCAATTTGAGAAATATTAGAACCTCCGTGTGTCAGAAATATGGGGGGAACAGAATTCGACGGCAAAAAAACCCAGCTGTCGGAATCCGTTCCCCCACTCCCATTATGAGAGGTGTTGATGTAATGGCTTAAAAAATGCTGATTCTATTTTGTGTGTGGATGGAGCTTAACTTGCATCAGTTTAAAGAATTATTTTTTTTGCCTTTTATTATGATAGGACAGTATAGTAAAGTTTGACGACCCGGGACTTGAACTCGGGTCGCCCAAAGCTAAAAAAAAAAACATTGTCAGGACACTGACCACTAGGCTATTGAGGATAGTAACTTGCTGCAATTTGATAAATATTAGAACCTTATTGTGTAAGAAAGATAGGGGGAACAGAATCCGACGGCAAATAGTTCAGCTGTCGAAATCCGTTCCCCCACCCCAATGATGAGAGATGTTGATGTATCGGCTTAAAATATGCTTCTTCTATTCTGTGTGTGTATGGAGCTTAAACAGCATCAATTTGAGAAATATTAGAACCTCCGTGTGTCAGAAATATGGGGGGAACAGAATTCGACGGCAAAAAAACCCAGCTGTCGGAATCCGTTCCCCCACTCCCATTATGAGAGGTGTTGATGTAATGGCTTAAAAAATGCTGATTCTATTTTGTGTGTGGATGGAGCTTAACTTGCATCAGTTTAAAGAATTTTTTTTTTTGCCTTTTATTATGATAGGACAGTATAGTAAAGTTTGACGACCCGGGACTTGAACTCGGGTCGCCCAAAGCTAAAAAAAAAAACATTGACAGGTCACTGACCACTAGGCTATTGAGACCAGTAAGATTCTGCAATTTGATAAATATTAGAACCTTATTGTGTAAGAAACATAGGGGGAACAGAATCCGACGGCAAATAGTTCAGCTGTCGAAATCCGTTCCCCCACCCCAATGATGAGAGATGTTGATGTATCGGCTTAAAATATGCTTATTCTATTCTGTGTGTGGATGGAGCTTAAACAGCATCAATTTGAGAAATATTAGAACCTCAGTGTGTCAGAAATATGGGGGGAACAGAATTCGACGGCAAAAAAAACAGCTGTCGGAATCCGTTCCCCCACTCCCATTATGAGAGGTGTTGATGTAATGGCTTAAAAAATGCTGATTCTATTTTGTGTGTGGATGGAGCTTAACTTGCATCAGTTTAAAGATTTTTTTTTTTTTGCCTTTTATTATGATAGGACAGTATAGTAAAGTTTGACGACCCGAGACTTGAACTCGGGTCGCCCAAAGCTAAAAAAAAACACATTGTCAGGACACTGACCACTAGGCTATTGAGGATAGTAATTTGCTGCCGTTTGATAAATATTAGAACCTTGTAAGAAAGATAGGGGGAACAGAATCCGACGGCAAATAGTTCAGCTGTCGAAATCCGTTCCCCCACCCCAATGATGAGAGATGTTGATGTATCGGCTTAAAATATGCTTCTTCTATTCTGTGTGTGTATGGAGCTTAACTTGCATCAGTTTAAAGAATTTTTATTTTTTTGCCTTTTATTATGATAGGACAGTATAGTAAAGTTTGACGACCCGGGACTTGAACTCGGGTCGCCCAAAGCTAAAAAAACAAACATTGTCAGGACACTGACCACTAGGCTATTGAGGATAGTAACTTGCTGCAATTTGATAAATATTAGAACCTTATTGTGTAAGAAAGATAGGGGGAACAGAATCCGACGGCAAATAGTTCAGCTGTCGAAATCCGTTCCCCCACCCCAATGATGAGAGATGTTGATGTATCGGCTTAAAATATGCTTCTTCTATTCTGTGTGTGGATGGAGCTTAAACAGCATCAATTTGAGAAATATTAGAACCTCAGTGTGTCAGAAATATTGGGGGAACAGAATCCGACGGCAAATAGTTCAGCTGTCGAAATCCGTTCCCCCACCCCAATGATGAGAGATGTTGATGTATCGGCTTAAAATATGCTTCTTCTATTCTGTGTGTGTATGGAGCTTAACTTGCATCAGTTTAAAGAATTTTTATTTTTTTGCCTTTTATTATGATAGGACAGTATAGTAAAGTTTGACGACCCGGGACTTGAACTCGGGTCGCCCAAAGCTAAAAAAACAAACATTGTCAGGACACTGACCACTAGGCTATTGAGGATAGTAACTTGCTGCAATTTGATAAATATTAGAACCTTATTGTGTAAGAAAGATAGGGGGAACAGAATCCGACGGCAAATAGTTCAGCTGTCGAAATCCGTTCCCCCACCCCAATGATGAGAGATGTTGATGTATCGGCTTAAAATATGCTTCTTCTATTCTGTGTGTGGATGGAGCTTAAACAGCATCAATTTGAGAAATATTAGAACCTCAGTGTGTCAGAAATATTGGGGGAACAGAATCCGACGGCAAAAAAAACAGCTGTCGGAATCCGTTCCCCCACTCCCATTATGAGAGGTGTTGATGTAATGGCTTAAAAAATGCTGATTCTATTTTGTGTGTGGATGGAGCTTAACTTGCATCAGTTTAAAGAATTATTTTTTTTGCCTTTTATTATGATAGGACAGTATAGTAAAGTTTGACGACCCGGGACTTGAACTCGGGTCGCCCAAAGCTAAAAAAAAAAACATTGACAGGTCACTGACCACTAGGCTATTGAGACCAGTAAGATTCTGCAATTTGATAAATATTAGAACCTTATTGTGTAAGAAACATAGGGGGAACAGAATCCGACGGCAAATAGTTCAGCTGTCGAAATCCGTTCCCCCACCCCAATGATGAGAGATGTTGATGTATCGGCTTAAAATATGCTTCTTCTATTCTGTGTGTGTATGGAGCTTAACTTGCATCAGTTTAAAGAATTTTTATTTTTTTGCCTTTTATTATGATAGGACAGTATAGTAAAGTTTGACGACCCGGGACTTGAACTCGGGCCGCCCAAAGCTAAAAAAAAAACATTGACAGGACACTGACCACTAGGCTATTGAGACCAGTAAGATTCTGCAATTTGATAAATATTAGAACCTTATTGTGTAAGAAACATAGGGGGAACAGAATCCGACGGCAAATAGTTCAGCTGTCGAAATCCGTTCCCCCACCCCAATGATGAGAGATGTTGATGTATCGGCTTAAAATATGCTTATTCTATTCTATGTGTGGATGGAGATTAAACAGCATCAATTTGAGAAATATTAGAACCTCAGTATGTCAGAAATATGGGGGGAACAGAATCCGACGGCAAAAAAACCAGCTGTCGGAATCCGTTCCCCCACTCCCATTATGAGAGGTGTTGATGTAATGGGTTAAAAATGCTGATTCTATTTTGTGTGTGGATGGAGCTTAACTTGCATCAGTTTAAAGGATTTTTTTTTTTTTGCCTTTTATTATGATAGGACAGTATAGTAAGGTTTGACGACCCGGGACTTGAACTCGGGTCGCCCAAAGCTAAAAATAAAAACATTATCAAGACACAGACCACTAGGCTATTGAGGATAGTAATTTGCTGCCAGTTGATAAATATTAGAACCTTATTGTGTAAGAAACATAGGGGGAACAGAATCCGACGGCAAATAGTTCAGCTGTCGAAATCCGTTCCCCCACCCCAATGATGAGAGATGTTGATGTATCGGCTTAAAATATGCTTCTTCTATTCTGTGTGTGTATGGAACTTAAACAGCATCAATTTGAGAAATATTAGAACCTCAGTGTGTCAGAAATATTGGGGGAACAGAATCCGACGGCAAAAAAAACAGCTGTCGGAATCCGTTCCCCCACTCCCATTATGAGAGGTGTTGATGTAATGGCTTAAAAAATGCTGATTCTATTTTGTGTGTGGATGGAGCTTAACTTGCATCAGTTTAAAGAATTATTTTTTTTGCCTTTTATTATGATAGGACAGTATAGTAAAGTTTGACGACCCGGGACTTGAACTCGGGTCGCCCAAAGCTAAAAAAAAAAACATTGTCAGGACGCTGACCACTAGGCTATTGAGGATAATAACTTGCTGCAATTTGATAAATATTAGAACCTTATTGTGTAAGAAAGATAGGGGGAACAGAATCCGACGGCAAATAGTTCAGCTGTCGAAATCCGTTCCCCCACCCCAATGATGAGAGATGTTGATGTATCGGCTTAAAATATGCTTCTTCTATTCTGTGTGTGGATGGAGCTTAAACAGCATCAATTTGAGAAATATTAGAACCTCAGTGTGTCAGAAATATTGGGGGAACAGAATCCGACGGCAAAAAAAAACAGCTGTCGGAATCCGTTCCCCCACTCCCATTATGAGAGGTGTTGATGTAATGGCTTAAAAAATGCTGATTCTATTTTGTGTGTGGATGGAGCTTAACTTGCATCAGTTTAAAGAATTTTTTTTTTTGCCTTTTATTATGATAGGACAGTATAGTAAAGTTTGACGACCCGGGACTTGAACTCTGGTCGCCCAAAGCTAAAAAAAAACATTGTCAGGACACTGACCACTAGGCTATTGAGGATAGTACTTTGCTGCAATTTGATAAATATTAGAACCTTATTGTGTAAGAAAGATAGGGGGAACAGAATCCGACGGCAAATAGTTCAGCTGTCGAAATCCGTTCCCCCACCCCAATGATGAGAGATGTTGATGTATCGGCTTAAAATATGCTTATTCTATTCTGTGTGTGGATGGAGCTTAAACAGCATCAATTTGAGAAATATTAGAACCTCAGTGTGTCAGAAATATGGGGGGAACAGAATCCGACGGCAAAAAAAAAAGCTGTCGGAATCCGTTCCCCCACTCCCATTATGAGAGGTGTTGATGTAATGGGTTAAAAATGCTGATTCTATTTTGTGTGTGGATGGAGCTTAACTTGCATCAGTTTAAAGATTTTTTTTTTTGCCTTTTATTATGATAGGACAGTATAGTAAAGTTTGACGACCCGGGACTTGAACTCGGGTCGCCCAAAGCTAAAAAAAAAAACATTGTCAGGACACTGACCACTAGGCTATTGAGGATAGTAACTTGCTGCAATTTGATAAATATTAGAACCTTATTGTGTAAGAAAGATAGGGGGAACAGAATCCGACGGCAAATAGTTCAGCTGTCGAAATCCGTTCCCCCACCCCAATGATGAGAGATGTTGATGTATCGGCTTAAAATATGCTTCTTCTATTCTGTGTGTGTATGGAGCTTAAACAGCATCAATTTGAGAAATATTAGAACCTCAGTGTGTCAGAAATATGGGGGGAACAGAATTCGACGCAAAAAAACCCAGCTGTCGGAATCCGTTCCCCCACTCCCATTATGAGAGGTGTTGATGTAATGGCTTAAAAAATGCTGATTCTATTTTGTGTGTGGATGGAGCTTAACTTGCATCAGTTTAAAGAATTTTTTTTTTTTTTTGCCTTTTATTATGATAGGACAGTATAGTAAAGTTTGACGACCCGGGACTTGAACTCGGGTCGCCCAAAGCTAAAAAAAAAACATTGACAGGACACTGACCACTAGGCTATTGAGACCAGTAAGATTCTGCAATTTGATAAATATTAGAACCTTATTGTGTAAGAAACATAGGGGGAACAGAATCCGACGGCAAATAGTTCAGCTGTCGAAATCCGTTCCCCCACCCCAATGATGAGAGATGTTGATGTATCGGCTTAAAATATGCTTCTTCTATTCTGTGTGTGTATGGAACTTAAACAGCATCAATTTGAGAAATATTAGAACCTCAGTGTGTCAGAAATATGGGGGGAACAGAATTCGACGGCAAAAAAACCCAGCTGTCGGAATCCGTTCCCCCACTCCCATTATGAGAGGTGTTGATGTAATGGCTTAAAAAATGCTGATTCTATTTTGTGTGTGGATGGAGCTTAACTTGCATCAGTTTAAAGAATTTTTTTTTTTGCCTTTTATTATGATAGGACAGTATAGTAAAGTTTGACGACCCGGGACTTGAACTCGGGTCGCCCAAAGCTAAAAAAAAAAACATTGTCAGGACACTGACCACTAGGCTATTGAGACCAGTAAGATTCTGCAATTTGATAAATATTAGAACCTTATTGTGTAAGAAACATAGGGGGAACAGAATCCGACGGCAAATAGTTCAGCTGTCGAAATCCATTCCCCCACCCCAATGATGAGAGATGTTGATGTATCGGCTTAAAATATGCTTCTTCTATTCTGTGTGTGTATGGAACTTAAACAGCATCAATTTGAGAAATATTAGAACCTCAGTGTGTCAGAAATATGGGGGGAACAGAATTCGACGGCAAAAAAACCCAGCTGTCGGAATCCGTTCCCCCACTCCCATTATGAGAGGTGTTGATGTAATGGCTTAAAAAATGCTGATTCTATTTTGTGTGTGGATGGAGCTTAACTTGCATCAGTTTAAAGAATTTTTTTTTTTTTTTGCCTTTTATGATGATAGGACAGTATAGTAAAGTTTGACGACACGGGACTTGAACTCGGGTCGCCCAAAGCTAAAAAAAAAACATTGACAGGACACTGACCACTAGGCTATTGAGACCAGTAAGATTCTGCAATTTGATAAATATTAGAACCTTATTGTGTAAGAAACATAGGGGGAACAGAATCCGACGGCAAATAGTTCAGCTGTCGAAATCCGTTCCCCCACCCCAATGATGAGAGATGTTGATGTATCGGCTTAAAATATGCTTCTTCTATTCTGTGTGTGTATGGAGCTTAAACAGCATCAATTTGAGAAATATTAGAACCTCCGTGTGTCAGAAATATGGGGGGAACAGAATTCGACGGCAAAAAAACCCAGCTGTCGGAATCCGTTCCCCCACTCCCATTATGAGAGGTGTTGATGTAATGGCTTAAAAAATGCTGATTCTATTTTGTGTGTGGATGGAGCTTAACTTGCATCAGTTTAAAGAATTTTTTTTTTTGCCTTTTATTATGATAGGACAGTATAGTAAAGTTTGACGACCCGGGACTTGAACTCGGGTCGCCCAAAGCTAAAAAAAAAAACATTGACAGGTCACTGACCACTAGGCTATTGAGACCAGTAAGATTCTGCAATTTGATAAATATTAGAACCTTATTGTGTAAGAAACATAGGGGGAACAGAATCCGACGGCAAATAGTTCAGCTGTCGAAATCCGTTCCCCCACCCCAATGATGAGAGATGTTGATGTATCGGCTTAAAATATGCTTATTCTATTCTGTGTGTGGATGGAGCTTAAACAGCATCAATTTGAGAAATATTAGAACCTCAGTGTGTCAGAAATATGGGGGGAACAGAATTCGACGGCAAAAAAAACAGCTGTCGGAATCCGTTCCCCCACTCCCATTATGAGAGGTGTTGATGTAATGGCTTAAAAAATGCTGATTCTATTTTGTGTGTGGATGGAGCTTAACTTGCATCAGTTTAAAGATTTTTTTTTTTTGCCTTTTATTATGATAGGACAGTATAGTAAAGTTTGACGACCCGAGACTTGAACTCGGGTCGCCCAAAGCTAAAAAAAAACACATTGTCAGGACACTGACCACTAGGCTATTGAGGATAGTAATTTGCTGCCGTTTGATAAATATTAGAACCTTGTAAGAAAGATAGGGGGAACAGAATCCGACGGCAAATAGTTCAGCTGTCGAAATCCGTTCCCCCACCCCAATGATGAGAGATGTTGATGTATCGGCTTAAAATATGCTTCTTCTATTCTGTGTGTGTATGGAGCTTAACTTGCATCAGTTTAAAGAATTTTTATTTTTTTGCCTTTTATTATGATAGGACAGTATAGTAAAGTTTGACGACCCGGGACTTGAACTCGGGTCGCCCAAAGCTAAAAAAAAAAACATTGTCAGGACACTGACCACTAGGCTATTGAGGATAGTAACTTGCTGCAATTTGATAAATATTAGAACCTTATTGTGTAAGAAAGATAGGGGGAACAGAATCCGACGGCAAATAGTTCAGCTGTCGAAATCCGTTCCCCCACCCCAATGATGAGAGATGTTGATGTATCGGCTTAAAATATGCTTATTCTATTCTGTGTGTGGATGGAGCTTAAACAGCATCAATTTGAGAAATATTAGAACCTCAGTGTGTCAGAAATATTGGGGGAACAGAATCCGACGGCAAAAAAACCCAGCTGTCGGAATCCGTTCCCCCACTCCCATTATGAGAGGTGTTGATGTAATGGCTTAAAAAATGCTGATTCTATTTTGTGTGTGGATGGAGCTTAACTTGCATCAGTTTAAAGAATTTTTTTTTTTGCCTTTTATTATGATAGGACAGTATAGTAAAGTTTGACGACCCGGGACTTGAACTCGGGTCGCCCAAAGCTAAAAAAAAACACATTGTCAGGACACTGACCACTAGGCTATTGAGGATAGTAATTTGCTGCCGTTTGATAAATATTAGAACCTTATTGTGTAAGAAAGATAGGGGGAACAGAATCCGACGGCAAATAGTTTAGCTGTCGAAATCCGTTCCCCCACCCCAATGATGAGAGATGTTGATGTATCGGCTTAAAATATGCTTATTCTATTCTGTGTGTGGATGGAGCTTAAACAGCATCAATTTGAGAAATATTAGAACCTCAGTGTGTCAGAAATATGGGGGGAACAGAATCCGACGGCAAAAAAACCAGCTGTCGGAATCCGTTCCCCCACTCCCATTATGAGAGGTGTTGATGTAATGGCTTAAAAAATGCTGATTCTATTTTGTGTGTGGATGGAGCTTAACTTGCATCAGTTTAAAGGATTTTTTTTTTTTTCCTTTTATTATGATAGGACAGTATAGTAAGGTTTGACGACCCGGGACTTGAACTCGGGTCGCCCAAAGCTAAAAATAAAAACATTATCAAGACACAGACCACTAGGCTATTAAGGATAGTAATTTGCTGCCAGTTGATAAATATTAGAACCTTATTGTGTAAGAAACATAGGGGGAACAGAATCCGACGGCAAATAGTTCAGCTGTCGAAATCCGTTCCCCCACCCCAATGATGAGAGATGTTGATGTATCGGCTTAAAATATGCTTCTTCTATTCTGTGTGTGGATGGAGCTTAAACAGCATCAATTTGAGAAATATTAGAACCTCAGTGTGTCAGAAATATTGGGGGAACAGAATCCGACGGCAAAAAAAACAGCTGTCGGAATCCGTTCCCCCACTCCCATTATGAGAGGTGTTGATGTAATGGCTTAAAAAATGCTGATTCTATTTTGTGTGTGGATGGAGCTTAACTTGCATCAGTTTAAAGAATTATTTTTTTTGCCTTTTATTATGATAGGACAGTATAGTAAAGTTTGACGACCCGGGACTTGAACTCGGGTCGCCCAAAGCTAAAAAAAAAAACATTGACAGGTCACTGACCACTAGGCTATTGAGACCAGTAAGATTCTGCAATTTGATAAATATTAGAACCTTATTGTGTAAGAAACATAGGGGGAACAGAATCCGACGGCAAATAGTTCAGCTGTCGAAATCCGTTCCCCCACCCCAATGATGAGAGATGTTGATGTATCGGCTTAAAATATGCTTCTTCTATTCTGTGTGTGTATGGAGCTTAACTTGCATCAGTTTAAAGAATTTTTATTTTTTTGCCTTTTATTATGATAGGACAGTATAGTAAAGTTTGACGACCCGGGACTTGAACTCGGGTCGCCCAAAGCTAAAAAAAAACACATTGTCAGGACACTGACCACTAGGCTATTGAGGATAGTAATTTGCTGCCGTTTGATAAATATTAGAACCTTGTAAGAAAGATAGGGGGAACAGAATCCGACGGCAAATAGTTCAGCTGTCGAAATCCGTTCCCCCACCCCAATGATGAGAGATGTTGATGTATCGGCTTAAAATATGCTTCTTCTATTCTGTGTGTGTATGGAGCTTAACTTGCATCAGTTTAAAGAATTTTTATTTTTTTGCCTTTTATTATGATAGGACAGTATAGTAAAGTTTGACGACCCGGGACTTGAACTCGGGCCGCCCAAAGCTAAAAAAAAAACATTGACAGGACACTGACCACTAGGCTATTGAGACCAGTAAGATTCTGCAATTTGATAAATATTAGAACCTTATTGTGTAAGAAACATAGGGGGAACAGAATCCGACGGCAAATAGTTCAGCTGTCGAAATCCGTTCCCCCACCCCAATGATGAGAGATGTTGATGTATCGGCTTAAAATATGCTTATTCTATTCTATGTGTGGATGGAGATTAAACAGCATCAATTTGAGAAATATTAGAACCTCAGTATGTCAGAAATATGGGGGGAACAGAATCCGACGGCAAAAAAACCAGCTGTCGGAATCCGTTCCCCCACTCCCATTATGAGAGGTGTTGATGTAATGGGTTAAAAATGCTGATTCTATTTTGTGTGTGGATGGAGCTTAACTTGCATCAGTTTAAAGGATTTTTTTTTTTTTGCCTTTTATTATGATAGGACAGTATAGTAAGGTTTGACGACCCGGGACTTGAACTCGGGTCGCCCAAAGCTAAAAATAAAAACATTATCAAGACACAGACCACTAGGCTATTGAGGATAGTAATTTGCTGCCAGTTGATAAATATTAGAACCTTATTGTGTAAGAAACATAGGGGGAACAGAATCCGACGGCAAATAGTTCAGCTGTCGAAATCCGTTCCCCCACCCCAATGATGAGAGATGTTGATGTATCGGCTTAAAATATGCTTCTTCTATTCTGTGTGTGTATGGAACTTAAACAGCATCAATTTGAGAAATATTAGAACCTCAGTGTGTCAGAAATATTGGGGGAACAGAATCCGACGGCAAAAAAAACAGCTGTCGGAATCCGTTCCCCCACTCCCATTATGAGAGGTGTTGATGTAATGGCTTAAAAAATGCTGATTCTATTTTGTGTGTGGATGGAGCTTAACTTGCATCAGTTTAAAGAATTATTTTTTTTGCCTTTTATTATGATAGGACAGTATAGTAAAGTTTGACGACCCGGGACTTGAACTCTGGTCGCCCAAAGCTAAAAAAAAACATTGTCAGGACACTGACCACTAGGCTATTGAGGATAGTACTTTGCTGCAATTTGATAAATATTAGAACCTTATTGTGTAAGAAAGATAGGGGGAACAGAATCCGACGGCAAATAGTTCAGCTGTCGAAATCCGTTCCCCCACCCCAATGATGAGAGATGTTGATGTATCGGCTTAAAATATGCTTATTCTATTCTGTGTGTGGATGGAGCTTAAACAGCATCAATTTGAGAAATATTAGAACCTCAGTGTGTCAGAAATATGGGGGGAACAGAATCCGACGGCAAAAAAAAAAGCTGTCGGAATCCGTTCCCCCACTCCCATTATGAGAGGTGTTGATGTAATGGGTTAAAAATGCTGATTCTATTTTGTGTGTGGATGGAGCTTAACTTGCATCAGTTTAAAGAATTTTTTTTTTTGCCTTTTATTATGATAGGACAGTATAGTAAAGTTTGACGACCCGGGACTTGAACTCGGGTCGCCCAAAGCTAAAAAAAAAAACATTGTCAGGACACTGACCACTAGGCTATTGAGGATAGTAACTTGCTGCAATTTGATAAATATTAGAACCTTATTGTGTAAGAAAGATAGGGGGAACAGAATCCGACGGCAAATAGTTCAGCTGTCGAAATCCGTTCCCCCACCCCAATGATGAGAGATGTTGATGTATCGGCTTAAAATATGCTTCTTCTATTCTGTGTGTGTATGGAGCTTAAACAGCATCAATTTGAGAAATATTAGAACCTCAGTGTGTCAGAAATATGGGGGGAACAGAATTCGACGCAAAAAAACCCAGCTGTCGGAATCCGTTCCCCCACTCCCATTATGAGAGGTGTTGATGTAATGGCTTAAAAAATGCTGATTCTATTTTGTGTGTGGATGGAGCTTAACTTGCATCAGTTTAAAGAATTTTTTTTTTTTTTTGCCTTTTATTATGATAGGACAGTATAGTAAAGTTTGACGACCCGGGACTTGAACTCGGGTCGCCCAAAGCTAAAAAAAAAACATTGACAGGACACTGACCACTAGGCTATTGAGACCAGTAAGATTCTGCAATTTGATAAATATTAGAACCTTATTGTGTAAGAAACATAGGGGGAACAGAATCCGACGGCAAATAGTTCAGCTGTCGAAATCCGTTCCCCCACCCCAATGATGAGAGATGTTGATGTATCGGCTTAAAATATGCTTCTTCTATTCTGTGTGTGTATGGAACTTAAACAGCATCAATTTGAGAAATATTAGAACCTCAGTGTGTCAGAAATATGGGGGGAACAGAATTCGACGGCAAAAAAACCCAGCTGTCGGAATCCGTTCCCCCACTCCCATTATGAGAGGTGTTGATGTAATGGCTTAAAAAATGCTGATTCTATTTTGTGTGTGGATGGAGCTTAACTTGCATCAGTTTAAAGAATTTTTTTTTTTGCCTTTTATTATGATAGGACAGTATAGTAAAGTTTGACGACCCGGGACTTGAACTCGGGTCGCCCAAAGCTAAAAAAAAAACATTGTCAGGACACTGACCACTAGGCTATTGAGACCAGTAAGATTCTGCAATTTGATAAATATTAGAACCTTATTGTGTAAGAAACATAGGGGGAACAGAATCCGACGGCAAATAGTTCAGCTGTCGAAATCCATTCCCCCACCCCAATGATGAGAGATGTTGATGTATCGGCTTAAAATATGCTTCTTCTATTCTGTGTGTGTATGGAACTTAAACAGCATCAATTTGAGAAATATTAGAACCTCAGTGTGTCAGAAATATGGGGGGAACAGAATTCGACGGCAAAAAAACCCAGCTGTCGGAATCCGTTCCCCCACTCCCATTATGAGAGGTGTTGATGTAATGGCTTAAAAAATGCTGATTCTATTTTGTGTGTGGATGGAGCTTAACTTGCATCAGTTTAAAGAATTTTTTTTTTTTTTTGCCTTTTATGATGATAGGACAGTATAGTAAAGTTTGACGACACGGGACTTGAACTCGGGTCGCCCAAAGCTAAAAAAAAAACATTGACAGGACACTGACCACTAGGCTATTGAGACCAGTAAGATTCTGCAATTTGATAAATATTAGAACCTTATTGTGTAAGAAACATAGGGGGAACAGAATCCGACGGCAAATAGTTCAGCTGTCGAAATCCGTTCCCCCACCCCAATGATGAGAGATGTTGATGTATCGGCTTAAAATATGCTTATTCTATTCTGTGTGTGGATGGAGCTTAAACAGCATCAATTTGAGAAATATTAGAACCTCAGTGTGTCAGAAATATGGGAGGAACAGAATTCGACGGCAAAAAAAACAGCTGTCGGAATCCGTTCCCCCACTCCCATTATGAGAGGTGTTGATGTAATGGCTTAAAAAATGCTGATTCTATTTTGTGTGTGGATGGAGCTTAACTTGCATCAGTTTAAAGATTTTTTTTTTTTTTGCCTTTTATTATGATAGGACAGTATAGTAAAGTTTGACGACCCGGGACTTGAACTCGGGTCGCCCAAAGCTAAAAAAAAACACATTGTCAGGACACTGACCACTAGGCTATTGAGGATAGTAACTTGTTGCAATTTGATAAATATTAGAACCTTATTGTGTAAGAAACATAGGGGGAACAGAATCCGACGGCAAATAGTTCAGCTGTCGAAATCCGTTCCCCCACCCCAATGATGAGAGATGTTGATGTATCGGCTTAAAATATGCTTATTCTATTCTGTGTGTGGATGGAGCTTAAACAGCATCAATTTGAGAAATATTAGAACCTCAGTGTGTCAGAAATATTGGGGGAACAGAATCCGACGGCAAAAAAAACTGCTGTCGGAATCCGTTCCCCCACTCCCATTATGAGAGGTGTTGATGTAATGGCTTAAAAAATGCTGATTCTATTTTGTGTGTGGATGGAGCTTAACTTGCATCAGTTTAAAGAATTATTTTTTTTTGCCTTTTATTATGATAGGACAGTATAGTAAAGTTTGAAAACCCGGGACTTGAACTCGGGTCGCCCAAAGCTAAAAAAAAAACATTGTCAGGACACTGACCACTAGGCTATTGAGGATAGTAACTTGTTGCAATGTGATAAATATTAGAACCTTATTGTGTAAGAAACATAGGGGGAACAGAATCCGACGGCAAATAGTTCAGCTGTCGAAATCCGTTCCCCCACCCCAATGATGAGAGATGTTGATGTATCGGCTTAAAATATGCTTATTCTATTCTGTGTGTGGATGGAGCTTAAACAGCATCAATTTGAGAAATATTAGAACCTCAGTGTGTCAGAAATATTGGGGGAACAGAATCCGACGGCAAAAAAAAACAGCTGTCGGAATCCGTTCCCCCACTCCCATTATGAGAGGTGTTGATGTAATGGCTTAAAAAATGCTGATTCTATTTTGTGTGTGGATGGAGCTTAACTTGCATCAGTTTAAACATTTTTTTTTTTTTTGCCTTTTATTATGATAGGACAGTATAGTAAAGTTTGACGACCCGGGACTTGAACTCGGGTCGCCCAAAGCTAAAAAAAAACACATTGTCAGGACACTGACCACTAGGCTATTGAGGATAGTAACTTGTTGCAATTTGATAAATATTAGAACCTTATTGTGTAAGAAACATAGGGGGAACAGAATCCGACGGCAAATAGTTCAGCTGTCGAAATCCGTTCCCCCACCCCAATGATGAGAGATGTTGATGTATCGGCTTAAAATATGCTTCTTCTATTCTGTGTGTGGATGGAGCTTAAACAGCATCAATTTGAGAAATATTAGAACCTCAGTGTGTCAGAAATATTGGGGGAACAGAATCCGACGGCAAAAAAAACTGCTGTCGGAATCCGTTCCCCCACTCCCATTATGAGAGGTGTTGATGTAATGGCTTAAAAAATGCTGATTCTATTTTGTGTGTGGATGGAGCTTAACTTGCATCAGTTTAAAGAATTATTTTTTTTTGCCTTTTATTATGATAGGACAGTATAGTAAAGTTTGAAAACCCGGGACTTGAACTCGGGTCGCCCAAAGCTAAAAAAAAAACATTGTCAGGACACTGACCACTAGGCTATTGAGGATAGTAACTTGTTGCAATGTGATAAATATTAGAACCTTATTGTGTAAGAAACATAGGGGGAACAGAATCCGACGGCAAATAGTTCAGCTGTCGAAATCCGTTCCCCCACCCCAATGATGAGAGATGTTGATGTATCGGCTTAAAATATGCTTATTCTATTCTGTGTGTGGATGGAGCTTAAACAGCATCAATTTGAGAAATATTAGAACCTCAATGTGTCAGAAATATTGGGGGAACAGAATCCGACGGCAAAAAAAACTGCTGTCGGAATCCGTTCCCCCACTCCCATTATGAGAGGTGTTGATGTAATGGCTTAAAAAATGCTGATTCTATTTTGTGTGTGGATGGAGCTTAACTTGCATCAGTTTAAAGAGTTTTTTTTTTTGCCTTTTATTATGATAGGACAGTATAGTAAAGTTTGACGACCCGGGACTTGAACTCGGGTCGCCCAAAGCTAAAAAAAAAACATTGTCAGGACACTGACCACTAGGCTATTGAGGATAGTAACTTGTTGCAATGTGATAAATATTAGAACCTTATTGTGTAAGAAACATAGGGGGAACAGAATCCGACGGCAAATAGTTCAGCTGTCGAAATCCGTTCCCCCACCCCAATGATGAGAGATGTTGATGTATCGGCTTAAAATATGCTTATTCTATTCTGTGTGTGGATGGAGCTTAAACAGCATCAATTTGAGAAATATTAGAACCTCAGTGTGTCAGAAATATTGGGGGAACAGAATCCGACGGCAAAAAAAAACAGCTGTCGGAATCCGTTCCCCCACTCCCATTATGAGAGGTGTTGATGTAATGGCTTAAAAAATGCTGATTCTATTTTGTGTGTGGATGGAGCTTAACTTGCATCAGTTTAAAGAATTTTTTTTTTTGCCTTTTATTATGATAGGACAGTATAGTAAAGTTTGACGACCCGGGACTTGAACTCGGGTCGCCCAAAGCTAAAAAAAAAAACATTGTCAGGACACTGACCACTAGGCTATTGAGGATAGTAACTTGCTGCAATTTGATAAATATTAGAACCTTATTGTGTAAGAAAGATAGGGGGAACAGAATCCGACGGCAAATAGTTCAGCTGTCAAAATCCGTTCCCCCACCCCAATGATGAGAGATGTTGATGTATCGGCTTAAAATATGCTTCTTCTATTCTGTGTGTGGATGGAGCTTAAACAGCATCAATTTGAGAAATATTAGAACCTCAGTGTGTCAGAAATATGGGGGGAACAGAATTCGACGGCAAAAAAACCCAGCTGTCGGAATCCGTTCCCCCACTCCCATTATGAGAGGTGTTGATGTAATGGCTTAAAAAATGCTGATTCTATTTTGTGTGTGCATGGAGCTTAACTTGCATCAGTTTAAAGAATTTTTTTTTTTCGCCTTTTATTATGATTGGACAGTATAGTAAAGTTTGACTACCCGGGACTTGAACTCGGGTCGCCCAAAGCTAAAAAAAAAAACATTGACAGGACACTGACCACTAGGCTATTGAGACCAGTAAGATTGTGCAATTTGATAAATATTAGAACCTTATTGTGTAAGAAACATAGGGGGAACAGAATCCGACGGCAAATAGCCTAGTTCAGCTGTCGAAATCCGTTCCCCCACCCCAATGATGAGAGATGTTGATGTATCGGCTTAAAATATGCTTATTCTATTCTGTGTGTGGATGGAGCTTAAACAGCATCAATTTGAGAAATATTAGAACCTCAGTGTGTCAGAAATATGGGGGGAACAGAATCCGACGGCAAAAAAAACAGCTGTCGGAATCCGTTCCCCCACTCCCATTACGAGAGGTGTTGATGTAATGGCTTAAAAAATGCTGATTCTATTTTGTGTGTGGATGGAGCTTAACTTGCATCAGTTTAAAGATTTTTTTTTTTGCCTTTTATTATGATAGGACAGTATAGTAAAGTTTGACGACCCGGGACTTGAACTCGGGTCGCCCAAAGCTAAAAAAAAAAACATTGTCAGGACACTGACCACTAGGCTATTGAGGATAGTACTTTGCTGCAATTTGATAAATATTAGAACCTTATTGTGTAAGAAACATAGGGGGAACAGAATCCGACGGCAAATAGTTCAGCTGTCGAAATCCGTTCCCCCACCCCAATGATGAGAGATGTTGATGTATCGGCTTAAAATATGCTTCTTCTATTCTGTGTGTGGATGGAGCTTAAACAGCATCAATTTGAGAAATATTAGAACCTCAGTGTGTCAGAAATATGGGGGGAACAGAATTCGACGGCAAATAACCCCAGCTGTCGGAATCCGTTCCCCCACTCCCATTATGAGAGGTGTTGATGTAATGGCTTAAAAAATGCTGATTCTATTTTGTGTGTGGATGGAGCTTAACTTGCATCAGTTTAAAGATTTATTTTTTTTGCCTTTTATTATGATAGGACAGTATAGTAAAGTTTGACGACCCGGGACTTGAACTCGGGTCGCCCAAAGCTAAAAAAAACACATTGTCAGGACACTGACCACTAGGCTATTGAGGATAGTACTTTGCTGCCGTTTGATAAATATTAGAACCTTATTGTGTAAGAAAGATAGGGGGAACAGATTCCGACGGCAAATAGTTCAGCTGTCGAAATCCGTTCCCCCACCCCAATGATGAGAGATGTTGATGTATCGGCTTAAAATATGCTTCTTCTATTCTGTGTGTGGATGGAGCTTAAACAGCATCAATTTGAGAAATATTAGAACCTCAGTGTGTCAGAAATATGGGGGGAACAGAATCCGACGGCAAAAAAAAAAGCTATCGGAATCCGTTCCCCCACTCCCATTATGAGAGGTGTTGATGTAATGGGTTAAAAATGCTGATTCTATTTTGTGTGTGGATGGAGCTTAACTTGCATCAGTTTAAAGGATTTTTTTTTTGCCTTTTATTATGATAGGACAGTATAGTAAGGTTTGACGACCCGGGACTTGAACTCGGGTCGCCCAAAGCTAAAAATAAAAACATTATCAAGACACAGACCACTAGGCTATTGAGGATAGTAATTTGCTGCCAGTTGATAAATATTAGAACCTTATTGTGTAAGAAACATAGGGGGAACAGAATCCGACGGCAAATAGTTCAGCTGTCGAAATCCGTTCCCCCACCCCAATGATGAGAGATGTTGATGTACAGTATCGGCTTAAAATATGCTTCTTCTATTCTGTGTGTGTATGGAGCTTAAACAGCATCAATTTGAGAAATATTAGAACCTCAGTGTGTCAGAAATATGGGGGGAACAGAATTCGACGGCAAAAAAACCCAGCTGTCGGAATCCGTTCCCCCACTCCCATTATGAGAGGTGTTGATGTAATGGCTTAAAAAATGCTAATTCTATTTTGTGTGTGGATGGAGCTTAACTTGCATCAGTTTAAAAAAAATTTTTTTTTTTTGCCTTTTATTATCATAGGACAGTATAGTAAAGTTTGACGACCCGGGACTTGAACTCGGGTCGCCCAAAGCTAAAAAAAAAACATTGTCAGGACACTGACCACTAGGCTATTGAGACCAGTTAGCTTCTGCAATTTGATAAATATTAGAACCTTATTGTGTAAGAAACATAGGGGGAACAGAATCCGACGGCAAATAGTTCAGCTGTCGAAATCCGTTCCCCCACCCCAATGATGAGAGATGTTGATGTATCGGCTTAAAATATGCTTATTCTATTCTGTGTGTGGATGGAGCTTAAACAGCATCAATTTGAGAAATATTAGAACCTCAGTGTGTCAGAAATATGGGGGGAACAGAATCCGACAGCAAAAAAACCCAGCTGTCGGAATCCGTTCCCCCACTCCCATTATGAGAGGTGTTGATGTAATGGCTTAAAAAATGCTGATTCTATTTTGTGTGTGGATGGAGCTTAACTTGCATCAGTTTAAAGATTTTTTTTTTTTTTGCCTTTTATTATGATAGGACAGTATAGTAAAGTTTGACGACCCGGGACTTGAACTCGGGTCGCCCAAAGCTAAAAAAACACACATTGTCAGGACACTGACCACTAGGCTATTGAGGCTAGTAATTTGTTGGCGTTTGATAAATATTAGAACCTTATTGTGTAAGAAACATAGGGGGAACAGAATTCGACGGCAAATAGTTCAGCTGTCGAAATCCGTTCCCTCACCCCAATGATGAGAGATGTTGATGTATCGGCTTAAAATATGCTGCTTCTATTCTGTGTGTGGATGGAGCTTAAACAGCATCAATTTGAGAAATATTAGAACCTCAGTGTGTCAGAAATATGGGGGGAACAGAATCCGACGGCAAAAAAACCCAGCTGTCGGAATCCGTTCCCCCACTCCCATTATGAGAGGTGTTGATGTAATGGCTTAAAAAATGCTGATTCTATTTTGTGTGTGGATGGAGCTTAACTTGCATCAGTTTAAATAATTTTTTTTTTTACCTTTTATTATGATAGGACAGTATAGTAAGGTTTGACGATCCGGGACTTGAACTCTGGTCGCCCAAAGCTAAAAATAAAAACATTATCAGGACACTGACCACTAGGCTATTGAGGACAGTAGTTTGTTGCCATTTGATAAATATTAGAACCTTATTGTGTAAGAAACATAGCGGGAACAGAATCCGACGGCAAATAGTTCAGCTGTCGAAATCCGTTCCCCCACCCCAATGATGAGAGATGTTGATGTATCGGCTTAAAATATGCTTCTTCTATTCTGTGTGTGTATGGAACTTAAACAGCATCAATTTGAGAAATATTAGAACCTCAGTGTGTCAGAAATATGGGGGGAACAGAATTCGACGGCAAAAAACCCCAGCTGTCGGAATCCGTTCCCCCACTCCCATTATGAGAGGTGTTGATGTAATGGCTTAAAAAATGCTGATTCTATTTTGTGTGTGGATGGAGCTTAACTTGCATCAGTTTAAAGAATTTTTTTTTTTTTTGCCTTTTATTATGATAGGACAGTATAGTAAAGTTTGACGACACGGGACTTGAACTCGGGTCGCCCAAAGCTAAAAAAAAAACATTGACAGGACACTGACCACTAGGCTATTGAGACCAGTAAGATTCTGCAATTTGATAAATATTAGAACCTTATTGTGTAAGAATCATAGGGGGAACAGAATCCGACGGCAAATAGTTCAGCTGTCGAAATCCGTTCCCCCACCCCAATGATGAGAGATGTTGATGTATCGGCTTAAAATATGCTTATTCTATTCTGTGTGTGGATGGAGCTTAAACAGCATCAATTTGAGAAATATTAGAACCTCAGTGTGTCAGAAATATGGGGGGAACAGAATTCGACGGCAAAAAAAACAGCTGTCGGAATCCGTTCCCCCACTCCCATTATGAGAGGTGTTGATGTAATGGCTTAAAAAATGCTGATTCTATTTTGTGTGTGGATGGAGCTTAACTTGCATCAGTTTAAAGATTTTTTTTTTTTTGCCTTTTATTATGATAGGACAGTATAGTAAAGTTTGACGACCCGGGACTTGAACTCGGGTCGCCCAAAGCTAAAAAAAAACACATTGTCAGGACACTGACCACTAGGCTATTAAGGATAGTAAT
This sequence comes from Squalius cephalus, assembly GCF_949319135.1. Classification (NCBI taxonomy): domain Eukaryota; kingdom Metazoa; phylum Chordata; class Actinopteri; order Cypriniformes; family Leuciscidae; genus Squalius; species Squalius cephalus. Next base: position 9,166,117 of record NC_137127.1, on the reverse strand, counting down.
TTGCTGCCGTTTGATAAATATTAGAACCTTATTGTGTAAGAAAGATAGGGGGAACAGAATCCGACGGCAAATAGTTCAGCTGTCGAAATCCGTTCCCCCACCCCAATGATGAGAGATGTTGATGTATCGGCTTAAAATATGCTTATTCTATTCTGTGTGTGGATGGAGCTTAAACAGCATCAATTTGAGAAATATTAGAACCTCAGTGTGTCAGAAATATGGGGGGAACAGAATCCGACGGCAAAAAAAAAAGCTGTCGGAATCCGTTCCCCCACTCCCATTATGAGAGGTGTTGATGTAATGGGTTAAAAATGCTGATTCTATTTTGTGTGTGGATGGAGCTTAACTTGCATCAGTTTAAAGATTTTTTTTTTTGCCTTTTATTATGATAGGACAGTATAGTAAAGTTTGACGACCCGGGACTTGAACTCGGGTCGCCCAAAGCTAAAAAAAAAAACATTGTCAGGACACTGACCACTAGGCTATTGAGGATAGTAACTTGCTGCAATTTGATAAATATTAAAACCTTATTGTGTAAGAAAGATAGGGGGAACAGAATCCGACGGCAAATAGTTCAGCTGTCGAAATCCGTTCCCCCACCCCAATGATGAGAGATGTTGATGTATCGGCTTAAAATATGCTTCTTCTATTCTGTGTGTGTATGGAGCTTAAACAGCATCAATTTGAGAAATATTAGAACCTCAGTGTGTCAGAAATATGGGGGGAACAGAATTCGACGGCAAAAAAACCCAGCTGTCGGAATCCGTTCCCCCACTCCCATTATGAGAGGTGTTGATGTAATGGCTTAAAAAATGCTGATTCTATTTTGTGTGTGGATGGAGCTTAACTTGCATCAGTTTAAAGAATTTTTTTTTTTTTTGCCTTTTATTATGATAGGACAGTATAGTAAAGTTTGACGACCCGGGACTTGAACTCGGGTCGCCCAAAGCTAAAAATAAAACATTGACAGGACACTGACCACTAGGCTATTGAGACCAGTAAAATTCTGCAATTTGATAAATATTAGAACCTTATTGTGTAAGAAACATAGGGGGAACAGAATCCGACGGCAAATAGTTCAGCTGTCGAAATCCGTTCCCCCACCCCAATGATGAGAGATGTTGATGTATCGGCTTAAAATATGCTTCTTCTATTCTGTGTGTGGATGGAGATTAAACAGCATCAATTTGAGAAATATTAGAACCTCAGTGTGTCAGAAATATGGGGGGAACAGAATCCGACGGCAAAAAAAACAGCTGTCGGAATCCGTTCCCCCACTCCCATTATGAGAGGTGTTGATGTAATGGCTTAAAAAATGCTGATTCTATTTTGTGTGTGGATGGAGCTTAACTTGCATCAGTTTAAAGAATTATTTTTTTTGCCTTTTATTATGATAGGACAGTATAGTAAAGTTTGACGACCCGGGACTTGAACTCGGGTCGCCCAAAGCTAAAAAAAAAAAAACATTGACAGGTCACTGACCACTAGGCTATTGAGACCAGTAAGATTTTGCAATTTGATAAATATTAGAACCTTATTGTGTAAGAAACATAGGGGGAACAGAATCCGACGGCAAATAGTTCAGCTGTCGAAATCCGTTCCCCCACCCCAATGATGAGAGATGTTGATGTATCGGCTTAAAATATGCTTATTCTATTCTGTGTGTGGATGGAGCTTAAACAGCATCAATTTGAGAAATATTAGAACCTCAGTGTGTCAGAAATATGGGGGGGAACAGAATCTGAGTTTTGTGGCTTAAAAAATGCTGATTCTAGTTTGTATGTGGATGGAGCTTACCTGGCACCAGTTTAAATAAATATATTTTTTAGGTTTTGCCTTTTATTATGATAGAATCAAAACAAGTTTACAAGATGGGACTTTGCGTGGCTGTCTGACCAGGGAACTCCACAGACTCTCGTCGAGTTGACGGTATCTCATTCTGCACACAGTGATACTGCCTGATGATTGATGATGGTGGTACCGGGCGAACGATGTGGGATGAAACATTTTCAAGACAAAAATTGCTGTTCTCTGTGAAATCCTTCTTTATAGCTGTCAGTGTTTTCTCTCATGAGCTTAATCACACTGGAGCGCAATAGCACAGTAATATTCACTCGAATATAGCATAGTCACGCACATTGTGACGTCATAGGTACGTTGCTCTTTGGTATTTGGGTTTAAAAAATGCTTATACGTAAACAAGTAGCTTAACATTTCTTGTATATAAAAGGGTGTATATAAATCATCTTTATTTATCTAATTCACTTCAGTAATATTTTTTGTCATTATTTTTTAAGTTTGATTTATGTGTTAATCTAACTAATTATAGAAAAATACCAATTTTGGAAATACTTTTATTATTTATTTTTAAATAAATGTGCTTTATTTTTTTTTAACTATAACTGTTTATGTGCCCCATTTTGAAAATGGGGTTGCAAAAATGGCAAACCTCTTATAATTAAATTGAAGTGGTGGATTTACTTCCTTCTTAGTTTATTGAGGACTTGATTAAATTTGCTAACATTTGCTATTATTGTGTAATCAAGTATTTCTAACCCTACCAAAAACATGTTTTTGTTCAGTTTGAATTAATTTGTCATTAATCAAGAGTTACAATCAAGAAACTGTAGAAATTTGTTTTTTAATCTTATGCTTCTGACCTTGAAAGTCTCTAACATGCATTCATTAATACAATCTGAGCATTTCTGGATTTTAGTTCCACTTGCAAGCTCATATGTTTGTTCTCAACATAAAATTGAGATTGCAGGAATTGTTTTAGACTATACCAGTAACATTAACACTTAATCCACATTATCCTTGAACATTCCTCAAAGTAATTACAAACTAAAGAGACCATATCAATAACAGTAACACGCAACAATGCAGACTCCATTGGGCAAGCCGTTGGTTCCTTTTCTTTGGACAGACTCCTGGAGTGATCTCTGGATCCTGGAATTCGCACTGGGCTAAACATTCAGCGGCGAGCACTGATTTGATCGATTTTACATTTTCATCAATAGTTAGAGGAGAAACTATGGAAGCTTGTTTCCACCACGGAAAAGTTTATATCTCACAATTCCTAGAAACAAGTCAGAATAGTTATAAACTTGTGAGATAAAGTCACAATTACCTTTTTTTAATTGTGAGATTATTATATCACAGTTCTGAGATAAAAACATCCGAATTGTGAGTTTTAAACTTAGAACTGTGAAAAATAAAATACAATTCTTACTTTTTTCTCAGAATTGTGTGATAGTCAATTGTGAGATTAAAAGTCCCAATTACCTTTTTTATTCTGTGATGGAAACTAGCTTGCATAAGAAAGTCTGCTTACCTCATCATTGTGTCCTTGAAGTTCTATTGAAAATGTAGGAAACAGTCAGGAACAGATTTAAGCCAAAAGGTGAATGTGGCAAGGAACCCTATCTGTGACAGAATGGAGAGGAAAAAAAAACCTTTTGAGAAACCAGGCTCAATCGGGGGGCCAGTTCTCCTCTGGCCAGATAAAAATCAGGCCAAGGAGTGGGAGCTACGCAAAGAGATGGAGGAGCAGATGTCAGAGAAATCCGTCAAGAGGTCAGTGAACTCAAATGTGCCACAGGTTGCAGAACTAATCAGCAGTTTTCATTATTGTGATATTCAATATGTATTTATTATTATAAAGATGAAACACTCCACAGCACTCACGTGATGAACGTAAAAAGCCTTTAACTAACTGGGCTATCCAACAGTTAAAAGTGTTATCCAATGAGCACCAGTGGCTATGTAAAGACTCCCGCGTAGCACTCTCTGCTTTTGTTGTTTAGTAAATGTATTTATTATTCTTTATGCCCCATGTTAGGAGACTGAGTTTAAAGCTGATGCGATCCCAATCCTTGCAAATCCCCTTCACTTCAGATTGGGCTATGTCTGTGATTTCACCCCTCAAACCGTTAGTCTGCTATGAGCGAGAGATGGAGAGGAGGAGCGCTAAGTAAAACCCTGCCCTCTGTTAAATATTCCGTTTCACTTGGAAATACGTCATAACACTGGAGAAAAGTCGTTTGCAACTTCCGGTTCACGGGGACTTTAAATACAACCTTCCATCTGAATAGTTTTTACAAGATTTTTGATTTGCTTTATCTCTGAAAGCAAAATATTATGACGCATCGATTCCATCAACACTTATTCTGGCACTTAGTCAATTCTTTTCCCTTTCTTCAGAGCCTGAGATTTTCTGTGTTAACTTTTCTTCTGATAAATTACACCTGTTCAATTATTTAATGCTTTCTGTAATTAACGGCCATCTTGACTCAATTTAGTTTCCGCCTGACCCTTAAGGCGGAACAAGAACGTGAAGTAAGAGAGATGGAGATCTAATGATTGGTGAATAAAGTGTCATTGTTTATATTTTTGCAGGGAGACTGATGTAATCATGCCTCAATTGGAAGAGGATGAATTGCATCATGGTGCACAAGAGCAGAATAGGACCTACTCAACACGGCCAGTGAGCACAGAGCTCAAACCCATCAATCTCACAGCCAATGCGCATCCAAGTGTGAGTGTGAAAGAGGTCTGTATAACCTTGCGTTCTTCCTAATATGTTGATATATTCACTAAAAGTATACATTTTGAAGCTGCTCTTTTTCATTCTCATCTATTTCATAGGTGTTTGCTATCTCCTCACTGTATGGGGAACTACAGCCTGGTGACGCAACCTTCTCATTTCTTGGTCACGCTGACATCAGCACGCATGTGTTGGCATTGTGTGAGGTGGAAGGAGGGCCCACCCATGAGATCACACTCAAGGGTCAGGCTTCTTTTGTTTCGTATACACTGGACACAAATGACATTGACTTTGGTTTACAGGTGAACCAGGAGTCTTTCTTGAGCAACTGTTACCTGGTCAGCCTCTCATCATTTTCAGCAAGGTGGGATGTTCTTCATGTTTTAAAACACTGATTACTTTTCTTCCTATCAAATTTGTGGCCCAAGTGCATCATGTGTCATGGTTGTGTTTCTTCTGAAGGGTCACCTAGAGCCGTATGCAGAAATGAGGCTCAGTGTACCTTCCAGGAATTCCAGAAGTCTTTCACAAGACCTTTTAGTTGCAAGTGGCCTTTTCTGAGACTGAAGTCATTACTGTAAGAGGAGAGGGTATTTTCCCTCGACTGTGTCTGGGCCTTCCTAGAGACCTGAGTAAGTTGCTGTCGGTCATACACTTCTTTTCAAAGGTTTGGGGTCAGTAAGCCATGGGGTCATTGAAAAATTGGGGTAATTTTTCTTTTTAAAGGAAATTAATACGTTTATTTAGGAAAGATACACTAAATCGATCACAAGTCTCTAAGGAGAAATTTTATAATTTCTATTTCAAATAAATTTTGTTCTTCTAAACTTTTCAACTTTTTAGAATCCTAAAAAAGTATCATAGTTTCCACAAAAAGATTATCAGCACAATATTTTCAACATTGACAACAATAAGAAATGTTTCTTGAGCACCAAATCAGCATATTAGGATGATTTCTAAAGGATCATGTGACACTGAAGACTGAAGTAATGTCGCCACAAGAAAAAAAAGCATTTTAAATTATATAAAAATGTAAAGTTTTTGATCAAACAAATGCAGCATTGCTGAGTATAAGAAGTTAAAAGGTAAATTAAAAAAGCATAAAAAAAAATCTGAGATCTGAACAAACCTCAAACTAACACAAAGTATTTAACTTTGTGTCATGAACCTCAAATTATGTGGCTTGTTGAGGACAAGTGTGCTCTCAGGAAAGGTTCACACAAAATGTGTTATTGGCCAAGTCAGACACCACGTCTTCATATGATCTAATTAATCGAACCTTATAAATGAATTAGCCATTCTGAGGCCAACAGAGCATCACAAAATTGTCGGACACATTGCAAATTTCTGACAGGATGTTTTAAATTCCTGAATATGGTCCAACTTTCACTCTCATCAAATACAATTGAAAGGAGGAGGCCAGCCCTGCGTCCTGGCTCGCCTAACCTTTAATCAAACCCAGTCGCACCATGCCAGCTTGCAGACTGACATAATGGTCTTGACCTTGGACTAGCTCAGCCCCTGCGCTAGAACTGTTCAAACCCATTTTCTTGCCTGATATGCAGCCAGCCAGAAGGAATGCTATTTATCTTAGAAACAAGCAGTTTTGCTCTCAGTGGGAACTGAGGTCTTGTGGTTATAGAGCAAATAGTGCAACTATTATTGAGGAAGGAGTGCTGTATTGATCGGAGTCTTTGTTTTACTAACACAGGCAGTTGTACTAAAGAGAGAAGAAATGGCAGACTTTGTTGCTCAAGAGATATGTTTACATCATAAGGTCAATACTTCGACATTAGCCGAAGTCACACTATAAGGCCTATAATAAGACATTGTTGAATTTGTAAGATGATTTGATTTTGAACTAAACCATTTTAATGTTTAACTGTTGCTTTTTCTTTAAAGGTGCCTAAATCATAGGTGCTAATGATTGACTGTACTAAATCATAAAAATACCATGATTTGTTTGCAGAGATTTAGGAAACATGCTTTTTCAAACACTTGTTTCTCTGAAAAACAGTGCTAGAGTGTCCTCAATCTGGCAAGTGCTAAGTTTGAGGAAGAGGGTGCGGGAGAAACAACTCTCAAAACAAAATTGGTAATAGGTCAATTATGTGTAAAAGCAATTCAGCATTTGCATTACCTATCTTTGAAATTCCTGCAAACATTGTGCATCCTGTACGAATTGACAAAATTACAGACATCCAAAGTAATACATTTATGTGTTCTGAAATGAAATCTCATTTGAATAGGGCTTTCGGAAGAGGTTATGAAACCTTATTAAGGTGTTTTCTGTTCTCTGGCTAGATGCAGAGATATATGGTTCTTTGCTAGAGCAGGCCTGTCACAGTAAAGGAGGAGGTGCCACCTGAAGACGACTACATTCCCACTGTGAGTGTCTGTGATAATTGGACATGCCTCTTCCTAGCTTACCCATAAATTACTTGTGTAATCCGTTAAACTCCCATGAGAATAGCCATCATTACAACTTTATATGTATATATTTGTGTGTGGTACTATAAATAGTGTCCTTATATGTCTGCCGTAGTATGATGCCCTGCTGCAGATGGAGTTAGAACGACTACTTGTGAAGGAAAATGCCATGGCTGTTCAGAAACAGCACCAAGTCACTGATCTAAGAACAACTGGGTCCACTAACAACTGGCTCAAGAAGCTGTGCAAGTAAGTCTGTTCATGTAGAAACCTTTCATTTTCTACAAGCGATCAATGTGTGTGTCTGATAGACCTTCTCTTTAGGTTAATCTTGCCTGAGTACACACTGGACTTTGGGTATGTCATCAATGGCAACATCGTGACCCACATTGTCAAAATAACCAACACTTGTCCAGTGGCTGTATCTTTCAGAGCTGACAAGAGCTCATTGGCAGGCACAGGTTGGTCCATACCGCAGAATGTTCGATAGATTTAAAATAGCCAGGGATTATTGTTCTGGACATCATCCATTTCAGCGAAACAGATGTTTGAGTATGCGTCAATCTTTGTGATGTGTTTAGATTGTTCATGAAGCTTGTGGCTTGATTAAAATTGAGCTTTTTCTATGAGTGGTATTATTCCAGTATGTTAGTATCAGCAAAGCCTAAAACAGAATAGTTCATTATAGCTTTATTGAGGATCCACTGCATTAATATTGATTCTTTTTTTCTCTCACATGGTTTAGTACAGAATTGGACAGGGTGCAGAATTTGCTCTTCTGTGAGACAGAGACGTTTGAAGTGATGTTTGATACCCGTGAGGCCAGTCTGGGAAAGATCAATGCAGTTATGCCCATACAGGTTTGATGAAAGCAACATTAAATATCTGAGACAAGCAAAGAAGTACAGGATGAAGATAAAATATTGACTTTTCATGCCTCTTGAGATTGCAAACATTCACCATCATAATCATTCACACTTGTGCAGATAACAAATGGAAGCTAAAAACATTATTATTCAACTTCTCACGCATTATTATGCTGATAATATAACTCTTGTCACTCTTGCCTGTCTTCAAAACTTGAGAGCCCTGGTTGTTGGTTACCTAGTAACGAACGTACGGTGGCCGAGAATGTTCCGTCAACTTCCGTGTGTTCGCGCATCTATGTTGCCTAGTAACGAACGCAATCTGGCCGAGATACATGCTGGCAGCAGGAAACTTCACTTTGTGTGCCTGCGCCTCGTATAGAGCTGGTAAGTCCCGCCCATCCGTGAAACCACAAGTGGACCTCTAGGTTGAAAAATCGTCAATGCAAGTGAATGGGAGAAAATAATTATTTTCTGGTCTCGTTTGAATTGTGCCATGAATGTGAATATATGTTGTCTGTGAATTTTTAATATAATTTTTCATGTTACGAGTTTGACATTATATTGTATGATTCTTCGGCTAGCAGTTGTGGAAAAGATATAACGAGAAAGACTACATGTCGCCTATGTGACGTCACCCCATAAAGTTGACTTACCCGTGGTTTTCACCAACCTCAACGATTTTGTCCTCTCCCTGAAAGAAGGCGGTGAAGTGCACCAAAGACACAGCCATGTTTAGCGGGATCCATGAGCTAGTGTCCGTGTGCGAGTGGTGCTGGCGTTTCAAACGCGTCGAAAGCAGCGAAGAGTTGTAGTCCACAAAGTGCTCTCACACAAAGTCTAACCGTATCAAACTTCTACCCGCTAAATTGTAGCATTCTTTACACGAAAAATTATATTAAAAATTCACAGACAACATATGTTCACATTCATGGCACAATTCAAACGGGACCAGAAAATAATTATTTTCTCCCATTCACTTGCATTGACGATTTTTCAACCTGGAGGTCCAGTGGGGTTAGCGGAAGGGGCGGGACTTACCAGCTCTATACAACGTTATATATAAAGCTTGCAGGACAACTTGGTTGGCATTGCCTTTTCAGCGTGAGAAAATACACAGTGTGGCATGTGAGCGTGTAAACTGGTTGAATTGCATGTGTCTCACGGCCAATGCGTGAGACTTGAGAACCCTGCCAACAACATCGCGCGAACACACATCGTGATGGAGAAGGTAAGTTGGAAGAAAGCTTGTCTAACATTTTTAGGCTAGAACATTTAATATATAGCCCATCGTATACATTATTATTGATGCAGTAAAAAAATCTACAACTACTTTGCAACTACTTTGCAACCAGGCCAGAAGCTTTGGCTCAGATTGCCATACTGGTTTATTTCTTCCCCACTCCAATGCAGATGCAGAGAGTGTGTTCTCTGTTGTAGGTTTGAACAAAACCTAAACTAGAAACAGGTTGGCTCTAGACGGAACACTGTCATCTATTATGACAGTGAAAATGTCTGACATCGAGCCACAGTGCTTCAAGTGGAAGCCCCCTACCCCTGTTATCAAGGCATCAAAATGTGCAACAAACACTTACAACACAAAACACACTTCATAAGCTGGAGTGTGTACTCTTGTGTACACACACACACACACACACACACACACACACACACACACACACACACACACACACACACACACCTTAATACTCTAATGTGTCATTTGTTCACAATGTCCCACCACACAATAAATCATTATACCATTTCAACTAGACACATTCGACTAGATAACGTTGCTTCACCACGAGAGGGCGGCAGTGCACTGTAAAACACAGATAGTGACACTGCCTATTACACGAGATACTCAGGAAAACGGGGACACAAGTCAAACACTACAGAACAACCCCAAACCATAGCTCAAGGCACGAACCCCATTGATAAATGTGGAAGAAGAACGAAATGTGCAATTTGCCAAAGCACGTATCACTGGGCAAATGACTGTCCAAATAAAAAGGAACATGAAAGACTGACAAAAAATGAAGGACATGGCTGAAAAGTTGAATATTGAAATTAAAACAACGGCAGCGTATAGTCCATGGAGCAATGGCCTTGTTGAAAAGCACAATCTGACTCTAACTGAAATTTTGCTGAAATTGAAGAGGGACAACAACTGCGACTGGAAGACAGCTCTAGATTGGGCACTAATGGCAAAGAACTCCATGCACAATGTGCATAGTCCCTACCAGTTAGTGTTTGGGCAGAATCCAAATCTTCCCTCAGTCCTCACCGATAAGCCTCCAGCTCTGGAAACAAGTATGAGTAGTTGGATAACTAAACAGATCACCACACTACATGCAATGAGAACAGGATTAACAGAAGCTGAATGCTCAGAGATAATTAGAAGAGCCCTTCGTAAGCAACTGCGACCCGTTGATGACAGATATGAAACGGGGGACAAAGTGTATTATAAGCGAGTAGATTGTAATGAGTGGAAAGGTCCAGGTGTGGTCATAGGCCAAGATAGTGTGGTTGTATTTGTCAGGCATGGTGGAACCTATGTTCGAGTGCACCAGACTAAGAAAGGTGGATGACCCACAAACAAAACTGGAGGAGACAGAAAGAGAACAAATGAAAACAGATGAAAATCCCACAATAACACCAGCAGCAGATTGTGAAAATGAGGAAAAAACTGAAAGTGAAAATGAGGAAATGACACCAGAAAATGATGAACCTTTTAATGCTGAAGATGTCCGTGAACCTTCTGCATCAGTGCTACCTGGAGGTGATAGTCTTGATCAATCCCACACGCCACAAACCTGCTCATCCACGAACTGTGAAGGTCAAAGACTAAAAAAAGATCAAATAGTTAAATACATAGTTAAATAGTTAAATGTCCAATCAAAGTGGACAAATCCATACTGGAAAAATCCTCGGCTGAGCAGGAAAGGCAACCGGCAAACACAAAAACTGGTACAATTTGCAGTAAAGTGAGCCTGAGGAAATTGCTGGCACAACTGCATCAGTCAATCTAGGACAAATGGACAATGTTCAGGTGATTCCATCCGAACACTGACTACAATGAAGATGATATATTGATAGTACATGATGATCTCTTCATGCCTGCAAAAAATACAGAACTCAGCACCTGGAAGAGAAATAACGTCTTTGAAGAAGTGAAAGATGAAGGCCAGAAGTGCATCTCCACGAGGTGGGTGTGCACACTTAAAGAAACAACTGCTGGAGTTGTACATAAGGCTAGACTAGTGGCCAGAGGCTTTGAAGAAATGAACACTCAAGACCTTCCCAAAGACTCACCTACATGTGCCTCTAAAAATGATCATGGCAGTCATGTCAAAATAAATGGCAGCTAAACTCCATGGACATTAAAGCAGCCTTTTTTACGAGGTAACCAGAGATATTTACATTCGACCACCACAAGAAGTGCAGAACAAAGGAATCATATGGAAGTTGAAAAAATGTGTTTATGGCCTAACAGATGCTTCTTTATTCTGGTATAATAAAGTGAAAGACACCATGCAACAATTGGGAGCTACAGTATCAAAGGTAGATCCAGCAGTATTTTACTGGGTGGATGATTCCTGCAAGGTGATGGGGATTCTTGTGTCACATGTGGATGACTTTATTTGGGGTGGTACAGATGCATTCTCCATAAAAATCATTCCTCAATTGAAAGCTGCCTTTCAAGTCGGACGGGAAGAACATGACAGTTTCAGCTACATTGGAGTAGAAGTACATTCTAAGGAGGATGAAATACAAGTACAACAAGGAACGTACATAAAAAATCTGCATCCCAGTGGACCCCACCAGAGCAACACAATGTGAAGCGTCATTGACAGACGTTGAGATGGACATGCTAAAATCAAAGATTGGACAAATATTGTGGGTTGCCAGGGAAAGCCGACCTGACATAATATATGGCATATCCATGATGGCATCTAACACAAAGCATGCTACTGTTCAGACCCTGCATTGTGCAAATAAACTTTTCAGAAAACTGAAATAAGAAGAGGTCATCTTGAGGTTCCAGTACTTAGGGAAAAACAGTTCTGTTAAATTGGTGGTGTACAGTGATTCCTCAATGGGAAATCTTCAGGACGGTGGCACGCAGGGTGGACATTTCATCATGCTTATGGGGGAAAATGGATGACAGAAAATGCAATTTTCACCTAGATCTTGGCAGTCAAAACTGATCAGGAGAGTTGTACGTAATACCTTAGCAGGAGAGACTTTGGCACTTGCAGATGGATTTGACAGTGCAGTTTTCCTCGCTACACTATACTCTGAGATTACCACTGGTAGCTGCTCATGCATCAATGTGCCTATTGTGTGTGTAATAGACCCATTCCCATCTCGATGCTCGCAAATCTACAAAATCTGTAACCGAAAAGAGACTGCGCCTAGAAATCAGCAGTATGAAGGAGCTTATACACTCTGGAACTATTCAGCAGATCTTGTGGTCAGCCACTAAAGAGCAGCTAGCTAACTGCTTGACAAAAAAGGGCGCATCTGCACTTGGCCCTCTGAAAGCTCTCAGCACAGGTGTTTGCTATCTTAAGCACCGAATGGATTTGACAATGATTTGCTTATGTTTTGTAAATGTCTAGTCATTTAAACTGAAGCACTTAAGTTAACCTGTTACTCTGTTATAATAATAACAAATGCTTATGTTCTAAAACTTGAACAGTATTTTTTTTTTTTAAGAAAAAAGGGAGATTGTTAAGTTATGTTTCTTTTACTGCGCATGTGCGAAGAGCACCCTTTATGGGTTAGCGCTTTTTCTTTTTTGGTTGTTCGGTCTGGCGTCCTATGAGAGGAAGAGCGGCTATGTTCAATGTGATGGAACAATAAAGGGTTTATTGTCAGTTAACAGTTGTAGTTATTGAGTCAACAGCACCACTTTGGAATGCATTTCATATACTTTGTTGGTATGGTGTCTGCTACACACACATTGGGGATTAGCAGCAAAGGAATCAGGTAGAAACTATTTATTTATTTATTTTATTTTTTTTGCATGATAATGTTCAAGTTCTGAAATGTGTAAAGTGAAATTTTATGGTTTGCTTTTATAATATGATGTTATTTTTTTAGTCTAGACTGTTTGCTCTACAACACACCCGTCCTTGAGGTCACTTTCACCCTTCAAGTCCTTCCTCCTGGCGGCTCTGTAGAAGTTCTCTTCTCATTCTACCCACGCAAAGCAGTTCGTTACCACGAAAAGGTGTTTTTTGAGATGATTGAGTGTGCCAAACAAGTAGTGGAGATACTGGGACGGGGCACTGTAATGAAGGCGACAGAGATTTGAATGATCCTACTTTTCTACGTCCTGATGTACAGATATTCATCCTTCACTGTTTTTTTGTCTTAGATTAATTTAGAGGACTCAGCACATAAGGTGGTCAATTTTGGAGCTCAGCAGATTGGGCAGCGAAGTCAGAAATTGGTCCCTCTGGTGAACAGCAGCCACTCTTCCCTGACTTTTTGTCTTAGCAGACACTCTGATAACTCTCTCCAGGACTCAAGGGTAACACGTGCACATGCACTCTCTCTTATACACTACTTTTTAAAAGTTTGGGGTCAGGAAGATTAATGTTTTTGAGTAAAATGGTAAAACAATTTAAAATAAATAGGGCTGTCAAAATTAATGCGTTAATGCATGCAAAACATTTTTTTTCAGTTTAACACATTACAAATATTTAACGCAATTAACTCAGCATCCTTTTTTTTCTTTCATCCTTTTGCGGCGCTACAGTATATGATCACGCTAGCATTCATTCAAGTGCTATTAAACCATTCAAGTGCGATAAGACGCAAAAATCTCTGTGAATAAAGGCCCGCACAGAATGCCACCTTAAATGGACAAAAACTTTCATGTCAGGTGCGATTAATCACAATTAATTACAGACAAATGTGCGATTAATTAGTAAAATAAATAAATCATTGACAGCACTAATTTTAATGTATTTAAAATGTTTATTTATTCCTATGATTCCTTATTCCTCCAGTCTTCACTGTCGCATGATCCTTCAGAAATCATTCTAATATGCTGATTTACTGCTTAAGAAACTTTCTTATTATAAATGTTGAAAACAGTTATGCTGCTTAATATTTGTATGATTCTTTGATGTATAGAAAGTTCAAAAGAACAGCATTTATTTAAAATAGAAATCTATTGTAACATTGCAAATATCTGTACTGTCACTTTTGATCAATATAATGCATCCTTGTAAAATCTCATGGACTTGTTCAGTAGTGTACAGTAGACTAGAACGGTAGTGAAATCTGACCTTCTGTACAATCAGTCACATGATCAATGTTACAATGTAGTCCCAGACATGTGGACCTGAGTGTATATGAAAACATGCACACATTCCACTGCACTCTATACATTAAAAAGAATCATTGTGCTTTTTCAGATCTGGTCTGTTTGTCCAGAGGGGGAGGTGACACTTAAAGAGGGGGTGTGTGGTGGAGCTTCTCTTTTCTCCTGAAGAGCGCATGCCTCCCTTCATAGAGGAGCTGCATCTGGAGTGTCTAGGTGCTATTCGCCCTCTGCTGGTCATGAAGGGCAGCTGCAAGGGGATGGAGGTCACACTGGACACAGATTACCTGCAGTTTGGAGCTGTGGTCCAGCGCTGCCAAGCCACCCGTCGTATTAACACGCAGAACACAGGAGAAATTGGTGCGAGGTACACATTCATGCGTAATCACATTTCAGTGACTGGTTGCATCTAAAATGTGTAGCTGATTCTGTAAATGAATAAATCTGAGAAACAAAATATGAAAAGATCAATATATATATTTGTATTTCTGCATCTTCAGCTTTTCCTTGTTCTCTTCAGATTTAAGTGGGATGTAAAAGCGAAAATTTTGCTCCCGATTTCATAATTTTCCCTGCTGAGGGCTACATGACCTGTGAATTTTGATTTCATGGTGACTTGTTTCTGGTGCAGGGCTCTGTGTTCCTCTCCTTTCCTGACGGCAGTGGAATACTGTACATATTGCAAGGCACAGCTGAGCCACCAAAGGCTGAAGGCACAGTAACCGAAGAAATCAAATGCAAAACCTACCACACACAGACATTACCTGTCCACAACTGGCTGCCCAGACCTCAGAGCTACCTCATCCACACCGGAACATATACGTGCAAGTTTAATAATCACAACAAAGTATTTCACAATCATGAAATAAGTCATTTATTTCTTATTTTTCAATTAATTAAATACAAGTTTATTACAAAGACTTCCAAATAAAGGATAAAGATGCTAGAATTAACCTACAGAGATTATATTTGCCGCAAAATGCCATAATATCCTAAACATTTCTTGGATGCATTGCACATAAACATATGCTCACTGCACATGAATAAACATTGTTAATCCTGAAAATACCCATAAAACAGCCACACAACACAGTGCCTCTTGAGATATGCTTTGTAATGATCATAAAACCTTCCGTTGACCATAAATTCTGAAGCTACGGTTGCAAATTCTATTCCTCTACTTAGCTACATTGTATAATTTATGTTTGATCATTGTGTGTTTTTTATCCTGCTGTGCAGGTTCCGTTCTGTGATGGAGCTCATCAAACCAGATCGTTCAGACGGCATAGTTTCCCTGAAGGGCCGGGAATACATTGATGTGCCTGCGCTGGATAAGAAGAACTACAAACTCTCCTTCTTCACTTATAAAGAGGGCCAGTACAATGCTAAAGCAAGTGCCATCATACACCCATACAAATGCTAATACAGACTACTTTGGTTATAAAACAGATTTATGGCCCATGAAATATCATATTCCTCACTCACACAGGTGACATTCAAGAATGAGGCAACTCGCGAGTTCCTATTCTACAATCTGAACTTTAAAGCGACGGCTCCGGGACTGATTGACACTATAGAAATGGCGACCCGGGTGAGGCAGATGACAACAGGGCACGCAGAGGTGGAGAACCCTCCTCTTGTGGACGTGTCGTTCTCTGTAAAGTGCCAGAATTCAGACATCAGATTTCCGCCACAGTTTGTTGTGCGTGCTCAGTCTACGGTAGGTATACTTTCAGAAATACAAAGTTAAAGGGATAGTTCACCCAAAAATGAAATTTCTGTCATCATTTACTCACTCTCGAGTCATTCCAAACCTGTATGAAATTCTTTCTTCTGCTGAACACAAAGGAAGATATTTTAAAGAATGTTGATAACCAAACAGTTTCAGTTTCCATCAAATTCCATTGTATTTTTTGGTTTGTACAATGCAAGTCAATGGTCACTGAAAACTGTTTAGATACTAACATACTTCAAAATCTCTTCATTTGTGTTCCACAGAAGAAAGAAAGTCATACAGGTTAGGAACGACATGAGGGGTAAATGGGGACAGGATTACAATTTTTGGGTGGACTATCCCTTTAAGATGAGCACCGTCGTGGGCCATTTAAAAAATAATTCAAAAATGTAAATGAAATAAATGTTCAGTGCAAAAGAAGAAAAAAACAAGGTGATTTTGCTGTGGTGACCCTAGTATTTAATGGCCGTTTTTTTAAGAGTCTTGTTTTTTTGTTTTTTATTGCTTAGGTTAGATTTACATTTGAATATAAACCTCTGTGTGAGGGAGAGTCCACAGCCGGCTGGTGTTGTACGCTGCTGAACTCGGACACTTCTTTTATGAGCTTCAGCTGAAGGCCCTGCCTGCACCCCTTGAGAAGCCTTTATATTTCAGAGCACCACTTGGCAGCAAACACAGTGTCAAAGTTAAGTTCACCAACTTCACTCGTGTCAAGACCAAATATATCTGCAAGGTAAGAGACCCTACTTTCCCATTATTATCTAGCAGATTTTATCTGCATGATAATAGGTTTTAAAGAGAAAATGAAAATTCTGCCATCATTTACTCACCCTCATGTCGTTCCAAACCTGTATGAACCTGTGGAACACAAAAGAAGATATTTTGAAGGATGTTTGAATTGTTTTTGTCCATACCATGCAAGTCAATAGTGTCTAAAACAATCCATTTATTTTCACAAAATGAAAACCCACTGAGACATTTTTCAAGTCTTTCCACAAAAGAAAGTCATACAGGTTTGCAACAACATTAGCAACATAAATTCTAATATCTTTGCTAAAATAATCCCTCTCAAATCTGGTTTCTGACTCAGATGGACAACCCAAACTTCACTTTAGAAAAGAACATTAAAGCAGCAGCGGGGAACCAGACTGGCACAGATATCAGCGTGCCAGTTCATTTTGAAACTTGCCAGTTCATTTTGAACCTTGCCAGGTGGGAGACATCCAGAGCCAGCTCACCATCTCCTCAGACGTACTCACCCACTTTCTGTTTTTGAGATTTAAATATGGTCAGACAAGTGAGTATGGGGGAGTATGTCCCCTCGCCATCAGCTTAGGTTACAGTGTCTCTATCTCCTTTAAGAATGTCTTTCAAAAGGCCACCACCTTCTCCTTTCAGGTAGACAACCCTGCCTTCACTGTCAAGGGTGCAGAGACTATTGCACCTCAAAAAACTCAGCACATACAGGTTACATTTGACGGCCCTCCTACGAGCTCCAGAGGCCCATGTCACGGAAAGCTGACAATTTCCTTCCCGCGTTTGCAGAGCCATGAAGAAAACAGCATGAAGAAGGAGGTCTGCTATTCTTTGGATAAAATGATTCATGGTAGTGGTTAAAAATGTAATAATCATTTATATATATATATATATATACACATGTTTCTTTGGGCCGTTAAGTTTTAAATTTGTTCTTTTCACATAAAGATGATTTTATTTATTTTTAATCCATCTTTCAGTTTAAAGGAATATGCTTCTTTAAACAAAACACAAATGTATTGTAAAGACTCAAAATGAACAGAAAAATAAACATTTCTGTAGCACTCAGGTTTGCTGTTTGAATGACACCAGTCAAGTATCAAGTGAACTGCTGTAGCTTCAAGTGCTCCTCTTTAGTCCACCAGGAGGTGCACTTGTTGCTCTTACATCACCTTTAACATGTCCCATCTACTGAGGCATGATGGGAGGTATATTCCCTCTAGGTTCATGTGTGTGTGCATATAATGTATATGTTTCATACTAGTATGCAGTGCATATGTGTGGGTTCATCTCTAATTTTCTTCCTGCATGCTTTTTGGAAATAATTTCAACTCACTTGTCTGGCCATATTTAAATCTCAACAACAGAAAGTGGGTGAGTGGAGGAGACAGGCTGACATTAGAAGTTACTCATTATATCTGTACTGTTATTGTTAACTATATATATATATATAAACTCAAATGAAAATGAAAAATGTAGCCTTGGCAAAAATAAATAGCGACTAAGTACCAAAACAACTAAAACTGAATTCAAATTAAATTAAAGATAAATATGAATATTTAAAAAAAAAAAAACTTATAAAAATGTCAAAAGCTCATAACAAAGTAACTAAAATTAAAATGAAATCTAAAAATATTAAACTAAAAGTTCATTTAAAATATTAATAAAAACTATAATAGTATATATGTAAATTATACTAAAATAACACTGCTCATATGAAGTGTCATCAATAATTTAAGTGTTCCAAATACTCTTGTTTGTGTGTGTGTGTGAGAGAGAGAGAGAGAGAGAGAGAGAGAGAGAGTGAGTGTGCGCGTGTGTGTGTGCAAAAATACTAAGTTTTATAGTATTTTAAAAATGTAACATACTATAAAGCTTAGTATTTTTGATCACACACACACACATTTTCTTTTCCTTTATTATGGTTTAATTCAGCTTATATTTGTCTACCTGTTTATATAAGTGGTTATATTCACCTTAACAATATACATTTAACAACTGCTGCTAGCTGAGACATATGCAGTCTAATAATATATAAATGAACAACACATATATTATCAGTCTGCCTCAGTGTGTCCAATCTCATGTGAAAGGCACATCCCCAATGTCTCTGCATCTGGTTTGACAGCCTCAAACTGAAAAAGGAGCCAGAATAACCATTCGCTAGTGTCATTTTGCTCCCTGCACGTGCCACAATATACCACTGAGTTTGTTTACGTGTGGTAAAGAAAGGCCTGTCACCGCCACACACAAACTGGCTGCAAGGGGTGTTGATCTGAGCATGTCCAAAGACAAGGGATTACTGCTTGTTGTAATTATCTGAGCACCCTCTGTGGTGAAGAAGGAGTAACAGGTTGCTGTGAGTTGCTCTACATTAAAGTGATGCATCCAATCACTTTTTTCTGTTTGGCTAAATGCCTCACTATAGGATCGCAAACTGCAGGGGGGTTGTACTTGGTGCCAATTAAATAAAGGCCCTTTTAGCTTGAATGACTTAATCACCCCTCGTAAAGGGCAGGACCGGGGAGCCTTTCAACAGTCTTTCAAGTCACAAAGGTCATTTCAGACCATTATAGAGACTGTAAGGTAATGAGGGATTTTCTAAGGAGTACCCACCCCAAAAATTGCAAGCTGTTTTACAATTTTTACAAATGATACAAATAATTTGGGATGTTGATTAAACAACAGATGGCACTCGGACTTACTGTGTTGACATAGAAACGCATAAATCCGAGTCTGGGGACGTGAACAACTCCAAGTAGAACGTCACAGGTTGCCGTCTCTAAAATACGGTTACGACATGGCGTGAATGCAGCATAAGCTCATTGTTTTGGTACAGTAGTAACTGTAAATACTGTACATACGCTGATAGGCAGGTGACATTGGACCGAATGCAGTGATTGGACAAACATTTTTTGGTTCTGAGACTTCAACAGATGATATTTGTACATTTTGTAATATTTAGGCCACTTCTAGATTGATTTCTATCAGGATGTTAAAGGATTAGTTCACTTAAAAATAGGGCTGTCAAAAGATTAATCGCGATTAATCGCATCCAAAATAAAAGTTTGTTTTTAATAATATATGTGTGTGTACTGTGTATAATTAAATTTGTATATATAAATACACACACATGCATGTATATATTTAAGAAAAATGTGTTATTTATATATAAATAAATGATATTTATATATAATATAAACTATATAAATATATACAGTATATGTATGCAAATATTTCTTAAATATATACATGCATGTGTGTGTATTTATATATACAAAATAATTATACACAGTACACACATATATTATGTAAACACAAACTTTTATTTTGGATGCGATTAATCGCAATTAATCTTTTGACAGCCCTACTTAAAAATGAATCTGTCATCATTACATCAACTGTCTGGTTACTGACATTCTTCAAAATGTCTTCTTTTGTGTTCAGCTGAAGAAAGAAACTCAGGTTTGAAACAACTTGAGGGTGAGTAAATGATTTGTCATTTTAAAATTATTAATTTTAAAGTTAACTATTCCTTTAAGAGAGTTTCAACAAGAATAACAAAAGTGTTTATGAAAATATTGCCTACCCTACCTTTAACTGCATCTAGCCTATATAGAATAGGCCTAAATATCGTTATTTCTGTGGGATAATGACTTAAAAGCATGCGATTAGGTGTATTTATTGTGTCTTTTTAAGTAGATAGAGGAAAGAGGAAAATACGGATCATATGTTCCCACGAATGGCAAAGATCTAAAACTGAGAGTTACTGCAGTAAACTAAGCCAAAAATGGACTTTAACAACATTACCATAGTTTATTTAAAAGCTGTCTAGGATCAATGGGCATTACAGTCTATTCCCTATTTAATAGTAGGCCTAGCTACTCTCTAAAGTGCTAATAATGCTTTTTCTCGCATTTTTCTGCATCTGGACTAAATGGATGGCACTTATTGAACTGCTCCGGTTAGGTGAGACAGGAGGGCTGAGTTTTGGGATGTGTGCCGCCGCTGATGTCATAGAGGAGGAGGGATCGCCCCCATAGCGCGCAGCATGAACGCTCCGCGGCAAAAGGATGTGTGAACAAGCAGCGCGCTACTGCAGGGACGGTGTCCAAAAACTGCTCCACAAAGAACAAGCTAAACTCCGGGCACAGGACAGCAAAGACCAGCCCAAACCCGGGGCTCAGGACAGCGAGACAGCGACGGCTGCACAGTCCGGAAACAGCGGTTCTCAGCCCGGTGGAATTGACGGGCTCGTCCGCTGGATAGTCACCAAGATGAGCGACAATAAAAGCATCTCTACTCGGGAATATGTGAAGGAGGAGGCGGCGGTGGCTCAGGAGCAGTTCTTTGCACCGGAGCCCCGAAAGGGCATCTCTGTCATTTTGGACGTAGGTTTTTAATATTTTATCATTGTATGTATAAAGAAACATGAAATGCATGCACTCGTTCAACTTTATTCAATCGCCATAATTAATTAATTAAACAATTAACCAAGTTTTGAACAGTTCAAAAAAATCTCGCCAACCTTTGATACCCAAGCAATTACAGCAAGGCAGATACACTTTATGAATTTTAATCTATTTAACTTTTTTGTATCTTTTGCAGAACAGTTATGAATTTGACACTTACTTTGGATGTCAATGTTATGTAATATTTTAGATTATTACACGTTTTTCTTGAGTACTAAATTCTTATTGTTAAATCGCGAGCAATCAATTTTTGTATAATAGCTAATAACCTAAATTAGATATTTCGCGTTGAACTTGACGATGGTTAAATAGCCTACCATCGTTAAATACCGACGCTACTCTCACGTATCACTCCGCGCACTTATGAGGCTACTCTTTACATATGACGCAAAGTAACCTGGCGCCATCGTGCGACTAAAATGGTTACATACTTCGATAAAAATGGTTTGTTTTAATTTTAGTATAGGCCTACATTGTGTTGTGAGCATAAAACCTTTGATAAAAGCGCAAGAGTGCCCAAGCAAGAAAACAAAAAACAAAGCAATGAACCGAAAAGATATAGGCTACTGATGAGAGATAGCCTACTTACAAATAAGTTACGGTTCTAAATCCCAGATAACTAGAAAAATAAGTTATTTTAATTTACAGCAATTTAATTTATAATATTTCAATTGATGGTGTAATATTGTTGAAGTCGAAGTGTAATGTATGAAGTAATGGACTATTTTTCTTAGCGGAAGCTAAAATAATCTACTAGCCTAGGCTACGATGATAAAAAAATTATTTCTCAGCTCAATCAATATTTTATGTACAAGACAAGTAGTTATTTATTTGCTAAGTAGTCACGTAATAAGTCAGATAATATACTGTCAGATGGTCATTGTTGTTAAATAAACCCCGTTCAGGGTGTGACAGTCCTCCTCCCCTAATGTGACTCTTGTATGTGCACAGTCTGCACACGCATTCACAGTTGAATGGAAATACCGTTGAGCTTTTAGTATGTGCAATGAAATAATCCTCCTAATTGTAAAATAATATGAACACACATTCTAGTACAAAACAGCTGTGATACATCCAGCTGTAGCTTTCTGCATTTTTAGGTTATAGCCTACAACAGTTTTTGCTCTGATTTTAAGGCTGTCTCAGAGAAGCATACCCGAATCTAAATAATTTATTGCGCTTTTCCTGTGAGCCCGGCAGTTATGCTGTGTGGTTGGCTGCTGTGGCAAGGTCTCAGCAGTATTGATTTAGTAGGTCAAATTATTGCCTCAGTATTGTTCATTGTTGCTAGATAATTATATGTAGGCTATTTGATGGTCATGCCTCTTGAGATTTCTACGTTGCTTTTTGGGGAGAAGTTAAAACATTTAAGAGAGTGATAAGTAGATCAGATAGCCTACATCCTCAGGTAACCAGACTAGAAAGGAAAGGGGACAAAAACTAATTAAAAACCTCAGAAAAAGACCAGAGGCACCGATGCACCCTAGTATAAATACAGTAGTGAAGGTGGAGGAAATTAATAAGGGAGGGGTTAAGCAGATAATGAGGTGCTGTAGATAATTTGTGTTTTATGGATAGTGAGCTCTTGTACATGATTTCTCGTGGAGACTTCGGTATGGAGCGCAGGTGCTTGTAGGGGAATTGATTTTCCCCTATGCTTTGTGAGAGAATTCCATTATTTAACTCAATCTATCTCTACCAAATGACATGTCTGCTGCCACCTCTGTTCCAGGATCAGCCTGACTGAGCCTTAACACTATATTGGTAAACAACTGAGCCACAGAGCGTCCTTTATCGTTACTTTTCATTTTAAAAGTGTCTAAAGCAGCATGCAGTTGTAAAGACCACTGTTTCCATTTCAGAAAGCTTTCGATTCACCGGCTAGACAAGTTATGGATTCAAGGTGTGTTGAATTCTCTCAGCACGGCTTCCCCAAACCAGACAGTGAAAACTAAGTAACAAGCTGTCATAAAAAAGGCTAAGTGTGTTTCACAGTATTCATCATGTCTCAGGTCCCAGACCTCATCTGGCTTAAGGAAGTAATTAAGTCAATTTAATGTTTTTTAAACACTTCTTTTCCACTGGGGTTGAATGCTGTGCACTAAATTACAGTAGCGCTCTCGTTTATGCTTTAAAAGCGAGGATGTTAGGCATAGAAGTTGGCATGAAACGAAAGTTGCAAGAGTCTTTTCTTTCCTATTGTGACGTATATCCGAATGAAACGGCTTCTCGAACAAGAAAAAAATGTCAGGCGGGACTTGATTTTGTCCGTCGGGATTGGATGGTTGTGATTTGCTATTACTGTGATGTCATGTGAGTGACAGGTTGTCCCGCCCTCGCACCAGTAAACACGTCATCAGAGAAGAGAAGAGATGTTGCTGCAAGGGAGGGGAAGATATTTTTATTAAAGATTAGGAGGGCACAAAAATAATGATCTGCATGGACGGATAACTCATTTATAATAAGTACTGCAATATTCCATAAAAACAGGAATTGTCAAGTTTGATTTCATGGTGACTTTAATGTACATGTGTGAGAATATATAGATGATCAAATGGTGACTGCACTTGACATTTACTAAAGACTTCATCACTCTATTGACTTGAACTTTAAAATACAAATATACTTGGCATTTGTTCAGTGAATTGGATTTGATCCAAAGCACAGAGAATCAATCCAACTGACTTAGCAAGTCTAAATGTGAGTCCACATATTAAACAAGTCCATTCATTGAGCTATACTCTCTCCATTCAAACACTCTTTATCAATCTTGATCATTCTTTGCCTATTACCTCACTCTCGTTATATTTCCTTTCATCAACACAAAGAATCAGTGTTATTAAGAGTCTTTTAGCCGTAAAGAGAAACTTGGAAACAATGTCAGTATGTTTACATGGACAACAATATTCCGATATTAAGCGATTAAGACAATACTCTGATTAAAAAACTACAATGTAAACAGGGATTTCTGATTACCTTTATCCAGCTAAAGTCATATGAGTAAACACAAATCGAATTAAAACATGTGGAGTATTCCTATTTCAATCGCATTATCGAAGTGCATTATAGACATGTACACATCTTAAAGGTACAGTACTATTAAAGTCGTGTGGGAATTCTTGCCGCATTTTGTGACAGGACACATACACACAGGTGGTCAACCTTTGACCAAAGGTGGTCAACCTTTTGACGGCAAACAAGAGAGCGTGGCTTCAGAATTTGTATCCGCTCTCGTCTATTTGCACGTATAGCACGACAAATAATGAATTGCACTTGAAGCTTTCGTAAAATTAAGAATGAAAACACCCTAAACTGGATATGGTTCCATAACAAAGACGAACTGTTGACACGGAGGGAAAGTCAGACCTTAATCAGAATATTGTCTTTTTCAGAATAAGGTCAATAATTAGATTACAGTCGTAAAGTAGAGCCTATTTTTTTCCTGTGATGTCTGGATTTAGTCCAGTTGCAGTATTTGATTTGATTATTGTTCTCCTGGATAATGAGATGGTAGTTTTGGTTTACACTCTCTAGTTGTTCATTGTTTTGTAGCTGAGAAACTAAAGAGTATTTTTCTCAGCAATTTGTAATGTATTCAAATACATATTAACCATGAATAGCTCTGTGAATATGTACTTTAACTGTACTATTCATTTAGTTTCTCCCGCTGTAAGTGTTGCTCTCTTTTCTCAACTTGTTGCTTTGTAGTTCACATGAACACTTTTGTGATGTTTTTTTTTTTTTTGTAGCTGTCCCCTTTTCCTATCACACAGAGATAAATCTTCCGAGGTACAAACAAATTGGGTCACCTACATTAGGTAACTTCATATTGTCAGACCTTACAAATGGTTTTTGACAACCGTATACCTTTTGTGCATCCCTTTTATTCTCAAACAGTTCAGGAAGATAATGATGAAGAAAGGATGATAGGTCACACTTCATATTAGATGTCCTTGACCTTAACTACTATGTACTTGCATAAAAAAATATGTACAGTTTACTTATTGTGTTCATATTGTATTGCAAAACACTAGTTGCAATTGAGGTGTGATTTGGGTAAGGTTAGGCACAGGTTTGGTGGTATGGTTAGGTTTAAGGGTATTTTTAAGGGTAAAAGGTATTAGGGAAGGGTCAACAGTGTAATTTTAGATGTGATTACAGAAATGAATTACAGCTGTAATTACATGCAGGTATTTTTTTTTAAATATAAGTACAATGTAAAAACATGTATGTGCACAATAAGTGCAAATTATTAATTTAAATGTTAGTACATAGTAGTTAAAGGTGCAGTATAATCGAGATCTGAGATACGCTTCTGTGATAATTATTTGGTTCCTGTCGTTCAGTGGTTTTCAACTGGTTTTGCTGAGGATCTGACACTGTACAAAAACATCTTTCTTTAAAATCTAATATGGAAGTTTATTAATAACAATATGCAAATTTATTAACATGATACACTACCGTTCAAAAGTTTGGGGTTAGTAAGATTATTTTTTTTGTTGTTTGAAATAAATTCATTTAATTTAATTCAGCAAGGACATGTTAAATATATCAAAAGTGACAGTAAAAACTTAAACT
This sequence comes from Squalius cephalus, assembly GCF_949319135.1. Lineage (NCBI taxonomy): Eukaryota > Metazoa > Chordata > Actinopteri > Cypriniformes > Leuciscidae > Squalius > Squalius cephalus. The sequence goes on along the minus strand of NC_137127.1, from coordinate 9,140,394 downwards.
GTTATAAAAAATAATCTATTTCAAATAAATGCTGTTCTTATAAAAAAAAAAAATTAAGCAGCATAATTGTTTTCAACTGAGATGATAATAAGAAATGCTTCTTGAGCACCAAATCAGTATATTAAAATGATCTCTGTATTATCACGTGAGTGACACTAAAGTCGGGAATAATATTTAATATTTTATTATTTTTATTCAGATTTTCACAATACAGAACAACACACCAAAAGCATTACAAAAACAGACATAGACAAAAAGTAAAATCAAATCAAATTAATAAACAACCAAACAATTATATCTAATTATTCCCAGATGGTAGCCAAGCAGAAAGGATTTACTCTATTTGTAATCAAATAAATCCACACAAACCTTGATGCATGTGAATTGCTTTCTCTTCGTATTTAAAAGCTGATAATCCTATCACTTTTATTTATTTAAATATGCATGATTCTGTGGTTATAGTTTTGTTATTTGCATTAGACTTTGTTTGTTTTTTATTCACAGTCCACAAAATGAGAGCAGATCTGCGGCAACCTATTTTTGGGTCATGAACCTCCAGTTGAGAACCACTGGCGATTAATGCTGCAGACACTTTTGCTTTAAGATATAAAACAGCAAGGAAGATTAAATACCAATAGTGCCTCTCGAGCGCTTTGTAAAATACATTACAGTATTGATCGAACATGGCTAATGTTGCTGTTCCTACAATCACTCTCCTCTTTTAATGGCCAAGAATATGCTTCTAGTTCAAAAGAAGGAAAACCCCCCATTGTTCTTATTCTACTGCAGATGTTTCAGTGGTTGTCCTGTGTGGCTTTTGAGTTTGTTTTGTGATGGTGAAGCATCCTGACAGGTGGAATGCTGTTAGCTGTCAGGAATGAATGAGGCAGCTGGCTCATCCAATTGAGAAGTGATTTAGACCAACAACAGAAGGTGATCACTCTATTGAAGCAGATCAAAATGTGCGCTGTCAATACGTGTTTCAATTATTGGATGTCTGGCACACACTTCCTCCGTGTCATGCGTGTCCAATCTCAAACATGCAGCTCCATGCTTGCTTGTGCAGCCAGTACATTTAACATCCAGATCTGATCACAACGAATTCATGCTTCATGTATTTATTTATTAGGAAAATGAGAAGGTCTGAATGGATCGACTGCTGTAAAATTAGCCCGTAGTGAGAAACGCTTCCCAGCACATTCTATTGACTGTGATTTTCCTTTGTTACAAGAGAGTCTTAAGTGGTCCATTTCACATCTGACTGGACAGTGTGATCAGGTTGCTCTTACAGATATAAGCAACACGCTAAATCTCTCACAAGTTCAATCAAACACATCGGCAATAGACAAACTAGCTTAGTCTTGATTAAAAAAACTAGGTTATAATGTAATTTGTGCTGGTGGTTTTCTAAATGCAATGGAAGGATTCATTGCACCATGTTAAGGGCTGAGGTATCATGCAATTGCAAACAGCCTGTCTATAGAACCACCTCCTCCTTAGGTTGATTGACATTGAACCCTACAGAGAGACTTTTTTTAATTACTTTTATCAGGGTTTTTTTTCTAATACATACAGTACTTTACTTTTCTTCAGCCACTATCTTAAAATATTTATGTTACTGTATTTCTGTCATGACAACTCTCGGAGAGATTGACATGGTAATAGAGATGGGCATGGTAATGCTATGGCAATGTTAATGTATTCGGTCATGACTCATGGCGGAATAGATCTGCTACGCTGCTGCAGAGCAAGGACCGAGACTTCTACTGCCAATACATTCACAGACATTGCTGTGAGCATGTAAGACATAAATAACCCCGTAGCAGATCTATACAGGTGGAGCTGGGGAAGGTGGAGGGTTTCTGAAAGCGCGCTACAGACTGCTTACAGCAACACTACCAGTATTTGAATGTTGAGCCGCAGCTCATTGGCCGCTGATGCAACAGCAACCAATCAGCTGTGCTATGTAGATAACGATGTTATCGCAACCAAATTGAGTTAAGGACCTATCAGCCTGCGCCATCTAGAGTTTCATGCCAGAACTTGGTATGTACATTTAATATTAGTTTTAGAGGAGCTTTAGTGAGTCCTAGAGACTTTGATTAGCAGTTGATCAGGTTTTTGGCTAAATAATTCACAACTTTAGGTGAATTCAAATGATAATGTGAATTAAAATGATTAATAATTTGTATTAATATACTGTATTTCTCTCTCTTTCTCTTTCAGATTTTCCGGAGAGCTGATAAGGATGGTGAGTGAAATCTGCTTCATATCATGTCGTTAAATCATTAATGTGAATGTGATTCTTAGACTCTTAACATGAAATCAGACTCAACCCTGTTTACTTTAATACACAATTCCCATCTCTTCAATGTACACTGCTGTTCAAAAGTTTTGTTTCAATAAGATTTCTTTTAATCTCTTATGCTCACCAAGGCTGCATTTATTTAAGAAAAAACACAGTATACATACAGTATATGCTCTAAAAATAGTAAAAATAATAATATTGTAAAATTGTATTACAATTTAAAATAGCTGTTTTCTGTTTTAATATATTTTAAAATGAAATTTATTCCTGTGATACAAAGCTGAATTTTCAGCATCATTACTCCAGTCTTCAGTGTCACATGATCCTTCAGAAATAATTCTAATATGCTGGTTTGATGCTCAGGAAACATTTCTTATTATTATTAATGTGGAAATAAACATTTGAAATTTGAAAAACTTTTGTAAAATTATAAATGTCTTTACTGTCACTTTTGATAAAATGTGTTTCCTTGCTGAATAAAAGTGGTAATTCAAAAGTTTAAAAAATATTACTGACCCCAGATTTATGGATGGTGGTGTATAATCCACAGAATAAAATACAGCAATTATAGCTTTACACAACACTGAAGATCTTGACCATCTGTCCACACGGCACTGACAGCTGAAAAGACAGAACTTGAAGAAACATTCCAGAAAACACAATGGAAATGTGCTGCCTTACACATAATCTTTTAAATAATTCCCATTTGCGGGGCTTATTAAAAGTTCAGTTGTTTTTGTTCTCAGATGCCTGACCAGTATTATTTCTGCACAGTATTATAACATCATTTCAATGAGATATAATCTGCTAGGAAAATCAATATGTAATGCACCAACTAGTGATTGCATTTGCTAGATGTTCTAAACTAAGTTTTATATATTACAATGCTTATTAAATTGCTGCAAAAATTCCAGATGTATTTACTAATTGATTTTAGATTAGTCTCATTAGTCAGAATCGCCTCTTTATCCATATTCATACCCTGTGCCCACAAAACAATTATGATTATGAAGAGAGGCCCCGTTACATATTTTGAAATGCTACAATTCATGTACTGTATGAGAAGATTCATATTACATTTCATCCAGTTTTATTGTAATGCAGTTTTCTATATGATTCCTGATTCCCGATTAGCCTTGAGCTCTTGTCCGTCGTTATGGGCTCAGACCCGGTCACATCTGGTCTCAACTTTTGGTTTGAGATGAAATATATATATATACAAAATATTTTTTCTTTGTTTTAGCTATCTTGAAAAAGGAAAACTCCATGCTGTGAAACTAGTTATTGCACCAGGGCTTAAAAGAGAGTCGATACAAATAGCAGAGAGAGAAAACCTGCAACAAGCCTTGTTAAAAGGAGTAGTGGCTATTTGATGTGTGATGCTTGTGCCGTTTGTGTTATTTTTAAACCACTCCCAGGGGAGCAGCTTGGTGACAGTTTTAATGAGAGAGAGAGAGGGAGAGGGAGAGAGAGAGGGTGGGGGAGAAAGAAAAAACAAGAATCGGGACCACAGGAGATGGGTGCCATGTTTTGCTACACTTTGGTTTTCAATCACACAAGGTCTAACAAGAAACAAAGCACAGCAGTCTAATTTGCCTCCAGCGTTTAGAACTTTACTCCTAGGAGTGAAACATTATTATCCTCTTTCTTTTCGAATAGGGCTGCATACATTAAAGGGTTGATTTTCCCCCAAAATAATATTTTGTCCCCATTTACTTAGCTTTATGTCATTTTAAACCAATTCTACCAGTGGTACTACGGGAACCGTTTCACTGTTTGTATCACTCCGCTTGCAGCATTTCTCTCACAGCGAGTGTCATGCCGGATGACCAAATCACCATCATTTTACAAATGCTACTGTTGTTGTGTCACGCAATGTAGTTTTAAGAGTTTTTTTCAAGCGAGAATGTAGTTATTTAGAACTCAGATATGGGACTTATACAGTGCGTGCAGAATTATTAGGCACGTTGATTTTCTGATCATATTTTTTCCAGGCACATTTGACCAATTCCAAACCACATTAATCGTAATAGCTACTATTAATTTTGTATTTAATCATTTATAAGTGATATATAATTGTTCATGAAGGCTGGAAATAAAAAATGTCTTATATTCAGGTGTGCATAATTATAAGGCAAGTTTTCTTTTACAGATAAAATAAGCCAAAAAAAGAGATTTAATTCAGACTTAAAAGTAAAAAATGATTAAATCCCCATGAGAAGGATGCAATACTAATGCAATACAAGAGATTGCAGTTAAGGCATGAACATTGGAAAGTGAAATACTCATTGAGTCAGCAGGGTCAGACAAAAACAGGTGGAGAAGAAAAGACACATGTTACCTGCAAAATAATTAAGAATTAAGGTGAAGAATTAAGTGTGAAACCATCAGGAACCCTTAAGTCTCCAGCGCCAGCATTTTCCAGAACTGCAACCTACCTGGAGTCTCCAGAAGTGCAAGGTGTCAGGGTCTCAGAGACTCAGGTTAGGTAAAGAATCCTAAAAAATGACCCCCACTTAATAAGAATCACAAGCTGAAGTGTAGTAAAATACATGAAGACTGTTTTTTTATAGGCTTTATAGACAGACAGATTGAGAGTGTCTCTTGAAGGACCAGCACCACATCCTCTTCTAACACTATTTGAAGAATTCATCTTCCAGAATCTGATAGTAAGTTTTGGGAGTTCATTTTTAGTCAATCTCTGCAAAACGGACATCAGGGTAGGAGATGGACTAAAAACAAACTCCCAAAACGTATTAAAACGTATTCTGGAAGATGAATTCTTCAAATAGGGTTAGAAGAGGATGTGGTGCTGGTCCTTCAAGAGTCACTCTCAATCTGTCTGTCTATAAAGCCTATATAAAACATCATGTATTGTGTGTGTGTGTGTGTGTGTGTGTGTGTGTGTGTGTGTGTGTGTGTGTGTGTGTGTGTGTGTGTCTCTGTATGAATATATATATATATATATATCACAAACTTATATAAACAAACTTAATTTAGAATCAATTCATCGATTTGACGGCACTCATTTTTATTTAACTGAAATCCTGTACTATAACTAGTGCTGCTTTTGTACTTTTGACTGCTTGCTTGTTTATTTCCTATTGTACAAACTTTTTTATACTTTTATAATGGCTAATATTGTTCATTTAAAGGAGACATATCATGCTTTTAAATCGTTCCTTTTTACATATAAATCATACATTTGTAGTCTATATAAAGCGGAACTGCAATGCTTGGGTCTGAATTCTCCACAGGCCCCTTTTCTACCCCTTTTCTGATGTGCGTCTGAGAGCAACTCTTTTTGGTGCGGTCTCTTTAAATACAATTGAGACACTTCATACCCCGCCCCCTCTCCAGGATGCAGAGGTGACACTCGGTTCAACTCCACCCCGTTCGGCCATTTTTGTAGTTTGATAGCAGAGATATGATTATCTAGCGGCACAGAAACTTTTTATTCACACGTTATTAACAAAATGTCAACAACGGAAGACTTGTCCAGGCAGGCTTACATGTTCGAGCCAGAGTCGGAGCCGGAGCGAGATGAAAATGAAGACGACGAACCTGCAGAACAACGTCTTCATATGGATGTATCGCAATGGTGTGTTACTGTATTTACACATGAAACTTTGGTCTTCCGACCTTTTACCACCGTGTCGATTTATTTTGATTAATATGTGCGAGGGAGAGAGAGCAAGACAGCGTCTAGTTTGGAGACGGTGTCTTGTTTACATTTTCGCCTGGCTCTGAAGAGAGAGAGAGTGCGTGCGCGCAACCGGGTCTCTCTCTCTCTCTGCTCGTTCTTTCAGTTAAACATGCGCCCTGTCACAAGCGCAGCAGGTCATCTACATTAGACGGTGTAATGAAGCGTGTGGGTTACTACATCCAACAACCGAACATTTGAACTTACCCTCTCGTAACTTCTGCATCTTTTAGCTTGGACTACAAAATTGCAGCGAGAAATAAAAATGGCGGATTGCTCGAAGTGTTGGGCTGGAAGTCAATGTCCTTATTTGGCAGTTCCGCTGCAAATACTGTGACGTAATAGTTCACAAAACGTCATAGATAACAGAAAAATCGGAACAGGTTGAAAAATAAGGCCAAAACAGAATATAAAGATATCAACAAAGCACCTGAAGAGAATAATTTAAACTTTTCTGTACTTCTAAACACTCCAAATATACAACAAAATGCATTTAAGGGCTAAAAAAGTGGATTTAGCATGATATGTCCCCTTTAAATATTTTTCAATTAGTAATATTTTAAAAACATGCCATATTCGATATTGAGAAAGTTAGTGATTGTGATTTATTTTTGATCAGAAGGCAGCCTTGGTGAAGCTTGGATAAGCTTTTGACCTGCCCTGTAAATGCATAAATAAAAACATAATATAAAATCAAAATATAAATAAAACTACATTTCAAAGTTTGGTGCGATAAATATGGTGCGCAAGTAATAACAGTTTTAATTTAAGTTAACTATATCTTTGAAATACATTGTTTAAGGAATACAGCATAAACCTCAATCATATTTTCGAGCAAACACAGTGTCATGCCCCCCCACCGCATGTCTCTTACTGCAGGAGTGATTGGTTTCATCATGCGTGTGGAGCAGGCAGAGAGAATCATTAACCTCTGTTGTATAAAGGAAATGACATGCTCTTTTGGCCTGAGAGTTTTTATGCAGGCTTGGTCTGGCAGAGTCAGCCTCCTGCTTTTTGTATACTGTGACCATAAATCTGCAAGGGCTGTTGACATGAGAGCAGACATGGCAGAGACCTGCATGACCCATCGCCTTATCTGCATCTGCAGTTCGCCCACCCTGAATAAATCACTCATTTTAAGGGAGAGAAAGAGCAGCATGGGTACCTGTAATGGAAATTTAATTTATTTCAGCTGTTTTAAATTCTGTACTGTTTCTCTGTGCAATGCTTTTCACATTAAAAAGAGCTCACATGGACAGAGAGAGCAGAAGTGCTACAGATAAAATGAGGGAGTCATTGGCAGATAAAAGAAACATTTAGGGACCAAATACATTTTTTTCCTCATTGACGAATTACAGAATCACTGTGTGCCGTGATAAAGGGAGGTTTAGCCCTTAAAGGGATAGTTCACCCAAAAATTACTCACTCTCATGTCGTTCCAAAACCGTAAGGTTACGTGCTTGGCTTGCACTGTAACGAAAGGATACAGTCTATGACGAAACCGATTTCCGACTCATTTGAAATGTTTTTGTCGCAGCTAATCTGTGCGTTAGAACGTATAATGGGCGCTTCTCTCCTCTCTAGTACTCTCCCCCTCTCTGCTCTAGATTTGCGGGTTATCACTGGCAGTAAATGAGTGTTTACGTGTGTGCTCACTGAAAATAAACATGCTGACAGCAACCTCCCGCACAGCATGCAAGCATCAAGGCTTCCCTGCTCTAGATCTTATGAATCATTAAAGTTGTGTAAAAATGGCATGATGGGTAAATAATATCTCAGGATAGTTCTTAGTCATGAATATTCCTGGTATTAATCTTGTAGTGTGTTTACTGGACAGTGTACTGCTAAATATTAAAGACTTGAAGGATTTGCGATGAGAATGTGGATTGGTTTTTACTTCAGATGAATGCGTACTTTGTGTACCTTCAGTTTAGTCGTGCATAGTCTCATTAATAGTGGAGCTTTTGGACACCACATGTCTGTATCCTCCTGAGGCCAACTCTGAAGCTATCGCCACAAAGAGCAGCAACACATGTTGTCGTCTCTTTGGATCAATATAGATGCACATTGCTTGGTTCTCTTTGATATTTCATCATGATTCACTTGTTTGTGTGGATAAGCATGCAAAACAAGCAGAAAGTGAAGCCACTTTGTCTGATTAAACTTCAGTTACTTCAGTATTATGTCCATTTGCTCCCACCCAGAGCGCTTTGTATTAAATTACATTTACATTTGTGCTGTATAAACTGCCTCATATTTTGGGTAATAACGATGTGCATTTACATTTAAATTGTAACATATTTTGATATAAGTTTATACTGTATGCATGTCCAGGATGATGATGCATCTGCCAGTGTGTTATTATTTAGGGAAATAAAGAGAAACATTTGATAAATTTCATTGTCATTGCACAAAATGTAAAATTATTCTATTTAGCTGAAGAAGTAAATAACTGATGGCAGACAAAGCAGAATCCCAGTAAAAGATATTTGTCTGATAGGTAAATCATTTTTGTTATTTCATCTATTTATTAAATGGATATTTAATTTTCCATATTTGAAATGAAAATATGTCATAATACTGTAGAAAATACCATGAGATCAAATTGAAGGATTTCACTCTATAGCCTATATAGGTTTTTATGAAAAATGAAGATGTCTGAAACATCCATCTAATTAATTTAATTATTGAATAATAACCACATGAATTACAATAAGCATTAAAAATAATAACACTAGTAACTTAGGTTGCCAAACGTACCGGTACTAAAAAGGGTAACGGTACCAGCATTTCTGCGGTACTGGTAGTACAGTATATACAGCGTGTTTTTACAAGTGTTGAGCATTGTAGCCAATCACAAACATCCGTTGAGCACGTGAACGCAATGACCTATCAGAGGTTTCTTGTCAGTAAGTTAGTCACAATCTGCTTAAAACCACTGAAAACACTTTTTGAAAAGGTTTTGTTTTGTTGGCTTGCGAATCCTTTCATTATAACCGACAAAGTGTAAACATGATGTAAATAAGAGATTCATTGTACAATTAAGACAGCTTTTTTATTGGAACTTGAGTTTTTGCGAGAGTGCAGAATTCAGTGAACTGGCTCTTCAGAGATTGACAGCCTTAGTGATTATTAAGGGCAGGCTCTTCTCTTGCTTTCGGTCTATTGACTGTTGAAATGTTATTAGTATTGGTACCGACTACTGAGTGTTGGTACTGTAATAACCCTACTAGTAACAACATTCCACTAGGGGCCTTCTGTGCAAATTCTGATGGGCCATTTTACCCCAAGGGTCTGATTTTATCTTTTCAATTCAAAATAAAAACTTAAATTTTTTACTCCACAAATATAAAACATGAATGTCCACAAATTCCTCATTAACAAATAGCCAAAAATATTGATATTCAGATGAAATGACAAAATTAAAGATAGTGTATCCATTCATTAAAGGTGTTGAGATGAGATTTTTTGTGCCGTTTATTGTCCTAATCTGGATATCGTCACTGTCACTGTTGTAGTACTTTAGAATGTCAAAATCGGTTAAATGAGTGCTTGAGCAGTTCAGTTGTACTCTCTATATGTAGCTGTTTAAGTTCAATGGATATTCCAGGCTTTAGACCATTAGTCATATACCAAAGCGCACATTATGTTGGCCCGTGGAACAAGAATATATTGTTTGAAGGCTCTTTACACAGCATGTGCTTTAGCCTACAGTGGGCAGGGACATATATTATTTAGCCCCCTTTGAGATGGCATTTTGACATGCTGCTAAAACGAGAAATACGCACATATGCTGATTCAGACTTTGGCAGAGTGGCACATTAAGTCATAGCTCTGAAAAAAACATATATATATTTGGCTGTATCATGCTGTAAATGCTGTGGCGTTTCATGCACATAAGAGGTATAAATCATCTTCTCTTAATGCATAACCCCAACACATAAGCACATACTGTACATATAAATACATTTACTGTAGGTTTGCGTTGCCATAGCAAATGGCTGCCTAGAAGCGGTACTGTGAATGCCTGACTGAAAACCTGCTTGGACCTAATTACCTCTCTTGATGCTCCAGCGCGTTTTGACTCATAATGTCCAAGACAGTTTGAAAGACATTGAAAGACGGAGAACAGGTCTTTATAGTCGTATACATTCCCTGTTTAGGGGTGGAAATCTGTGATGTTTTAGATGGGAAAAGTTTACCGACCCCAAACGCTTAAGTACAGTACACATACATTTGTTTATATATCTAAAACATCACAGATTTCCACACCTCCAAGTATAAAGACCTGTTCTCCATCTTTCAATGGGAGTGACAATTACTGTCTAGGACATTATGGGTCAAAACGCGCATGGAGCATCAAGAGAGGTAATCTCTTTTGGTAAATGTTCCAGAAAAAGTCTCTTAGGCCATGTTTACACCTGTGTTTTCGTCAATCTGATTACAAGTGGTCGACGCTGAATACAGATGTAAATAGGTTCTAAAATGATTTGAGCTTGGCCACTTTCGACCACTTAGGTAGTTGAAAACTCATTCGACCGGATTGCTTTTGTGAAGATGCTCATGTGGTCGAATGTGTTCAAACAACCACAAAAGACTGCCTACTCTCTGCCTACTGAACTGATGCGTAAACATTAGGAGGCCAAACGGGATTTAAACTTTGGCTGAAGACCCAAGTTTGGTTTGAAGATGAAAAACAAACCAAGCACTGTGTTGTTCTTTCACCATTCCTGACCTGAAAAAGCCCATGTATTTACCCGCCCATCGATCAAATCAGGACAGAAGTGTTCGAAAGTGGACAAAACAGACAGATTAAAACTTGTCTGTTTTACAGACAAGGCTTAAACTGGTCCCAGACTAAAATGCATATCTGCTGTTTTAACTGAAAGCAACTTGCACTGGCATATCTTAAAATATGTCAGTGGCACTGTTTTGTCTCAAGATTCACACCAGTAATGTTTTTTTGCTAAGGCACGTTTATAAAACCTAATTCAGTGCTCTAATTGAACTAAGGCCTAATCCTGGCTTAATCTAAGCCCTGTCTGTGAAACCGGGCCCAAGTGCAATTGGCTCGTACTTGTGATCCGATCGACCAAAACACTTATTAATCTTAATACCGGGTGTAAATGCTTACCATAGCTGCGTTTATCTTAATAAAAATACATGATTGTTTCAAACAGTGATATCATGAACTATTATCATTTAAAATAACTGCTTTGTTTTTTAATATATTTTAAAATGCAATTTATTTTTGTGATGGCAAAGCTGAATTTTTAGCTGCATTTACTTCAGTGTCACATGATTCTTCAGAAATCATTCTAATATGCTGATTTAGAGCTCAAGAAACATTTCTTATTATTATCAATGTTGAAAACAGTCATGCGGCTTAATATTTTTGAGGAAAATGTGATAAAAATTTTCCTCAGGAACATTTGATCAATAGTTCCAAAGTTCCAAATAGCAGCATTGATCTGAAATAGAAACATTAAAAAATGTCTTTTACTGTCACTTTTGATCAGTTTAATGCATCCTTGCTGAATAAAGTACTAATTCCTTTAAAAATGAAAAATATTAATGACTCCAAATAATATTATCCCATACTAACTTCCCGCCAATAACTGCATGCATCTTTTAAACTGGATTTGGGCCTTACATCCCAGTCTGTAACAGATAAATAGAAAAATTTCATGTGCCAAAGTCTATATAGCATAATTATTCTACTGTAAGACACAGGCAGGTGTAAGCATGGCTAATGCTCTTCAGAGTGGGCACCGTCCCAACACAACTCATTTATGAATGCATTTACAGAACACTAGGAGAACGTCGGCTCTCACATCTTCCTCGGGATGAGCCCTGCTTTGATGGAAGCTGGCCTGAGATCTGAAACCCCTACTATCCCCACTAATTAAAGCCTTACTGGGGCTTCTGGACAGATATCCGCTCTCTGAACTGCAAAAAACAGTCTGATGCCAGCTAACTGCTGCCTTAAAAATGGATCTGGAAGATAAATGAATATCCCGAGCCCATATGCTTCTCTGTGTCCGTCCTCACAGTGGTCAAAAACGGCTCCTGAGAGGCAGCAGTTAGAGAAAGTTTAATTAAAGCACAGAGGAGTATACAAAGTGTCTCATGCACTGTTGGTTATGAAGGTAGTGCTTTGTACTCTTTGTTTTTAAGTGCGTTTTTCAAGATCTGTTTTTGTAATGCATCTAATACTGGCTCTCTCACAAACTACTCGAGCACAAAGCACTGTTGTTAGCGCATTTAAAGTTTTTCTGAAAAGTTCTTGCCTTTTTCGCACATCTGAACGGTGTTGCTAAAGATTTGCCGTAATGCAATGAGGTATTTTTAGAGAAGCTTTAAACATACATCAGACTGCATTCAGAGAAGAACTTTCTTTGCTAAGATTATGCTGTTGCAAAGTGCAACATTAAGTAAAGTCAGCAGGGAATCTTTTTTAAAGTATTTGAAAATGCATTGGGATCCCGCAGGTCTGTTCAAATCACACTGTTCTGTCCCAAGAGACTTTGCCTAATTAAAAATACTTAAGGCCTCCAGCTAAGAGGTGTGGGCTTGTTCTTATTCTTCCATTGTTTTGCCTTCCATCTCCACCCCATGCTCGCTCTTTTTTCCGAACCCGCTAATGCCAAATTTATGTTTGACTAATTAAGTTTGGCTAAAATTTTGACTTTTTTAAAAAGGTATCTGATTAGTTTCCACTCTTCCACGTGTAAATAGAATAAAAGAAACATTGAATATGTGGTAGTTCTTCATTTAAAGTAGATAAGCACATACTGTGTTCTCTGAGTTAGCGATAAGCTGTTGAGGAGGCGGTTGCAGTACTTGTTTCTGTGTGCACTGAGGGTATTTCCCCACATTTTTCCATCTACCCGACCGCGCACTGCCACATCAAAGGAAACACTCTCTTTAATGTGCGAGAAAACGCCGCAGTCACAGGACTGCACTGCAGATAAGGAAGTAGCATGCCAGAATTGTTTTTTAGGGAATCCTAGTGTTTTCAGAGGATGTCCCCAGGCATTATGGGAGAAGGTTGATTGGATCCGAGGCAGTGGAGATTGGTTGATTTTTGATGTTAGCGGAGACTCGTGGGAGTTCACCTGGCTGACCTGGCGGCCCACGCTTTGTGCTAAACTTGGCTGCTTGACAGAGAAAGAATTGATGTGGCATGTCAGTGTTTTTCTTCAAGATGTCTTTGGCTTTTGTTTTGCTGAGCATTAATGGAATATATATATATATATATATATATATAATTTTTTTTTTTTACTAGGGTAGAGGTCGACCAACAGGTGGATTTTACCAATAGCAATAACTAGGTTGGCCCACACTGGCCGAAAACCGATTAATCAACCGATAGTTTTTAAAATGGATACTTAATTGAATGAACTCGTACTGTATAATGACATTCTTAGCCGATCCAGCAACGGACACAACCCAGATTTCTCGGTATGGATTTTTGCCGTGATTGTTCCAGCAGTTGGTTTTCGGTGCCGATTAATCGGCAAAACGGATCAATCGGTCGACCTCTAGAGAAATTAAAGTAATTCTAACGAGGTCTCATTCCATCTCTATTCTCAAAGGCATATCTTTGAAACACTGTCCTGTGGAGGATTGCTTGAAATGCAGATACAAAGTGTTTCACTATATGTCTTCTTGACCTATATAGATTCTAAGTTTTAAATTTGTGATATTCATTTTGAGATTTGCTAAATTAGCATTTTTAAAGATGAACCTTTTAAAGATAGCAGAGGTAATCAAAATGTTAAAATAGGGGAAATGAGCATGTAGAAATAAATACCCATGAACCTATATGTATGTATAAGGTTTTACCTTTTAGATGCTGTCAAAATGTGGTGATATTGTTTCAGTGTCCATACAATCATATGTGTGCTAGAATCACAAAGAAGCCTTTTTAGGTGCTTGATAGTGTAGGCTAACCTCTGGGTTCCCCTTTGCTTTAGCCTGTCACAACCAAATAGGACTATTAGTACACAAGCAATGTGCTCACTACTGTATGTTATTAGTGGTCACACACAATATATGTAGCATTTCCGTAGAGTCGTTGCTTTGTCCTGAAAGAATAGTGCTAGAGCACAATGTTAACTGTCACTCTTAGCAGTTGTTTCACAGGGGAGATGCCAGTTGTAACGCTGTGGTGCAGCCTGCCAGGAGAACATGTACAGAATGCTGTCAGCATTATCAGTTTGCTCACACAACAGCGGGAGTGAGATGGAGATCCAGTGGGATTCAGATGAACAGAGATGGTGCTCCTTAAGACTCGTGTGCTATCATATGCAATAGTATATCAAAACAAGCACAAAGGGTGCATGTCTTAATTGTTTATGTGCTCCTGGTTCAGAGAGGCATTTGTGGTGCATGGGCATGATGGGAGAGCTTTCTTTCTGGTGTCTGGCAGTGGGCTGTGTTGTTGTGGATCTTGCCAAAAATTATTTTTGTTTTTGACAGGACAAGATGAAGGAGATTGGGTGAGGGTAAAACAAGGTGACATGATAAGCAGATTTTAAAATTTGCTTTTCAAAGGCTTTGTCAAGCCACCATACAAAGATTGTCATAAACCAGTCATTGTCATGAATCAGCATGGAAATTTCAGCGTCAGCATGGAAATTTTTAGTCTTTTCAGCGGGGAGCTGTCACATCTTCTGTTCATTATTTATTTGTATAATGATATAGTATTTATATTATATTTTGAATTCGATTTTATTTTTATATTATACCGATTGTATCGATTATACATTGTTACACCAGTAGGTGGCGACAGGTGATTATTAAAAATGTATTTGTCATTGAATCATTTATTCAAGAGATTTGTTCAAAAATGCTGATTCATCCAGTAGTGAAACAAGTGAAGTCTTTATGAGTGAGTCATTGAATCATTCATTCAAACATATATTTTTTTAAATATTCATTCTAATTAAACATTTTTAAATAGACTGCAGCAATTAATATTTTGTCAAAACCTCTAATTTACATGTTACTTTATTTAGTTGTCTGTTCAGAATCGTGGGAGAATTCTGATCTCAATTTGAAACAAAAAAATCGTGATCTCAATTTATCTCTAATGAAAATGATTTGTAGTTTTAGTTTAATAATAAAAACACTGTTCTGCTGGAGATGTTGACTTCTCTCCATTCTTTCACTCTTTGTCTCAGATTTGTTCTCTTTCTCTCACATTGTTTGTAAGGTTTTGGCTGTCAGGTTCCTCAGTGCTTCTCAGTGTCAGGATCATTTACGATGCGCTAGTGCTTGTGTTCATGGTGTAATGAGGTGTTGCACTGCACTCTCCTAAGGGATGCAGGTTTGAGGGTCTTCCTTCCCCCACCTTCCCTAACGTAAACCTTAAACCTCTCCATCTATCATTAGTAGAAATATTATTTATGTATAAGCAATATATTTAATTAAGTTTGTGACCACAAAAAAAAGACATTTACATTTAGTATGCTCACATGTAATGCCTGACTCGAATCAATCAGGGCTTACAGCAGTAACACCTGACCTATATACTCATTGTCACGGCCATATTCTGTTTAGTTTGGTTCCCTTTCAGTCGCTCACGTTCGACGTAACGTCGACTTGATGATGTAATTGGGATCACTTCAGGGAGCCCTATCATCTTCGAGTGTCTACAGAACAAGCCAATGAACGTTGGCGTGCGTGAAACGCCTCACCCGCCCCGCAGCGCGGGTATAAACAGGAAGCGGGCGGGCGGGCGGGCGGGCGCACGCACACATTGTCTTTCACTTCAGAGCCGAGCTTCTGTTTGACTGCAGAATTCTACAAGACTGCATTGAAAACTTCAAAGAGGACTCTCGTTCCAGTGTTGGTGTGACGGCGCGATCAGTGGCGGCCGCGAGTATTGCAGCTCAGTTCTGTGTGTGTGTGTGTCAGTTTCGATGGGCGTTTCCTCCTGTGTGTGTGTAAATACACAATGCGGTTACCCCTGGGTGCCTCAGCACTGAGAGAGTTTTTCTGTTTTTTTGTTTTCACTAAAAGAGTAACCCTGTGTCCTTTTCAGGATGTCATTCCGCTTGTGCGTTTCTGGGTGCGGTCATTCCCTGGTGCCAGCAGACGGCCACAATAGTTGCCTCTCGTGTTTGGGCATTCAGCACGCTGAGGCAGCTTTTGTGAATAGTTCATGTTCCCATTGCGGGAATATGACTATGGCAGTGCTTAGATCGAGACTCGCTTACCTCATGTACGGACAGCACTGCGACTGTTGCGTACATCAACCACTAAGATGGTCTGCACTCCCGCCGAATGTCTTAGGTCGCTTCGTGCTGTTTACATTCCGGGCCTGCTCAACCGTGCAGCCGACAAGCTCTCACGCCAGCAGGTGCTATCGGGAGAATGGCGACTCCATCCCAAGGGGGTCCAGCTGATTTTCAGGCACTTCGGGACCGCACAGGTAGATCTGTTTGCCGCCCCCGGACACGTCTCACTGCCAGTTGTTCTATTCCCTGACCGAGGTGACCCTCGGCACGGATGCTCTGCCACACAGCTGGCCCCGGGGCCTACGCAAGTATGCGTTTCCCCCAGTGAGCCTTCTTGCACAGACCTTGTGCAAAGTCAGGGAGGACAAGGAGCAGGTCTTGCTAGCCTCTATGCATTGAAGTGGAACCTGTTCGTTGACTGGTGTTCTTCTCACGAGGAGAACCCCTGATCTTGCTCGATCAGAGTCGTGCTTTCCTTCCTGCAAGAAGGGCTGGAGCGAAGGCTGTCTCCCTCCACCCTTAAAGTGTATGTTACCGCGATTGCCGCACATCACGATGCAGTTGAAGGTAAGTCATTGGGAAAGCATGACCTGATCATCAGGTTCCTGAGGGGGGCGAGGAAACTAAATCCGCCTCGCCCACTCTCTATACCCTCTTGGGATTTGTCTCTGGTCCTTTCGGCACTTCAGAGACCACCTTTTGAGCCCTTTCAATCAGCTGAGTTAAAAATCCTGTCCTGTAAGACAGTTCTCCTGGTTGCATTGGCCTCCATCAAGAGGGTAGGGGACCTGCATGCATTTTCGGTCGACGAATCGCGCCTAGAATTCGGCCCGGATAACTCTCACGTGATCCTGAGACCCCGGCCCGGATACGTGCCCAAGGTTCCTACCACTCCCTTCTGGGACCAGGTGGTGAAACCTGCAAGTGCTGCCTTCGGAGGAGGCAGACCCAGCCCTGGCTTTTCTCTGTCCCGTTCGCGCTCTGCGTCTGTACGTGGACAGAACGCAAAGCCTCAGGACCTCAGATCAGCTCTTCGTCTGTTACGGAGGCCAGCAGAAGGGAAAGGCCGTCTCCAAGTAGAGGATGGCCCACTGGATAGTGGATGCCATCGCCTTGGCTTACGAAGCCCAAGGCGTGCCCTGCCCGCCCGGGTTGAGAGCCCACTCCACTAGGGGTGTCGCTTCTTCCTGGGCACTGCCACACGGCGCCTCGCTGACAGACATCTGTAGTGCTGCGGGCTGGGCGACACCTAACACGTTCGCTAGGTTTTATAGCCTACGTGTTGAGCAGGTTTCTTCCTGTGCTCCTGCGGTAACACCAAAGTTCCCGCTCTAGTGTCGGCTTGCTGCGCCACTCCCTTCCACTGGAACGGATACGTGCGCTTTTTGCTCCAGTCGAGTTCCCCACTCAGACGAACCCTGTAGAGGTCCTCCACACCCCTTCGGCAGTCGGACGTTGTGGAGCGTCTGACGCCAGGCCTAGTGCTCGTATGCTTGTGTAACTTGTGCTAGGCTGGGTTCCATATGTGGTGATCCCTGCGGCGATCCCATATGCGTATTCTTCCACGACCAGCTCCATGCGGTGAGCCCGTGTCGCCGTGCGGTGAGCCGAGCGACTGAAAGGGCTGACCATCGCTGCAATGGCCATCACAATCTCGGCTCCTTAGCGAAAAACAATGTGTACATTTCACACACGCCAACGTTCATTGGCTTGTTCTGTAGACACTCGAAGATGATAGGGCTCCCTGAAGTGATCCCAATTACGTCGTCACGTCGACGTTACGTCTCCCGTTCCCTCCTTCAGGGAACGAGGGTTACATTAGTAACTGAGACGTTTTCCCATGTTGCCTGAGTTCTCATTTCTAGTTTGTTGCCATGGTTTCAGATTGAGGTACACACCTGGTTCTTGTTCTGTTAATTATCCCTTTGTATACTTATTCTCTTAGTTCTTTCTGTTCCATGTTTGGTGTCGTCTTATGTTAATAGTGTGTGTTATGAGTTCTCCAGTGTATACTCCGTGTTGTCATTAAAGTCACCTAGTATCTTTCATCCTGCATCGTGTGTCTTGGATAATGGATTAGACTACACGCTAGTGACACCCATTGGAGATAATTCCTTTTTTTCCCCTTACAACTTAATCCTTGACATGCTATTTTCAGAATAACAGAAAGTGCTATTTGGTCTGCACAGCTCCCCTGAGTAAAGTGTAAAATGTGGGAGTGAATCATCAACCTGACCTTTCAGTTTAAACCTCTCTCCACATGGACAGCACCTCTGACTTCCATAATGAACCAAACACGCAATTCACAAAAACTGAGCATACAGCTATTAGAATCAAGGGTGACCTCTCTGCTCCTGTTTGTGGAAAACTATAAAGAATTTAAGATGAGGTGAATGAAGGGGAAAACAGCAGCTCTTTATGCAAAAAAAAATAATCACTATTAATCAGTACTAATCACGACCTTTGTTAATATTCTGTGTCTTGTTTTCAAGAACCTGCTGATGACCTACATGTACCACCATGATTATGATTGCATGCACAGCTTTTGAACAGGTGTCTGATTCAGATGAGGATACAAACGAATGTTTGATAGACTCATTAGTGGCACAGAAAACACCGTGTAGTATTTTACTCTTGTGTCCTTTGTATTTGTGGCATTACTGCAAAATATACAAGTTATCTTAAGTCCTGCTCTAACTAATGACAGATGGTTAAGTTGTTAAATGCCACTTAAAAGTCAGTTAATTAGCGCCTTCATACATGTTAACAAGTTGTGTTGTATCTGAAGGTTTTTTAGTAAGTGTAACATCTTCTGATGGCCCTTTCTTCTGTGGAACAAAGAAAAAGATGTTTTAATGTTTTAACTATTTTTTTTTTTTTTTTGTACTGTGAAAGCCAGTGGGGTCTAAAACAACATTGTATGAACAAGACAAACCCCACTTAGACAGGTTTCAAAATCTCTTTTGTGTTCCACAGAAGAAAAAAAATAAAGGTTTGTAATGACATGAGGGTGAGTAAATGATGACCAAATTAAAAATTTTGGGTGAACTATCCCTTATATTCCTATAATCCCTATAATCTTTCCACTTTATTATTGTAATCAAACAGAAAAATCAGTTCACTACATGAAGTTCTTATGGTTTTATCGTACCAATGGCAATACAGCCACAACTCCTGTATTGCAACGGAACAGTGACAGTAGGATTTAGTGCTGTGGTGGCCACTTTCTTCCATAAATCAACCTGTAAGTCAATAACTGCAATTGAAAAGAGATTTGTCAAGAGCAGCACCGTAACCCTGCATTGAGCTCCCTCAGAGCGCTCTCTTTGCAGCTTCTCGTGTGATTCTGACTATAAATAGGGTGAATTCAGTTAAACTGGCCACTTTTGACAGCATCAAAGCCACTATCTAGGAATGTTCTTGAGCACATTTAGCAGAAATCAGTGGGGATGGTTTGTAATAATGCATTTTCCCTACCAACCTCCCTGTAGCCAGTTACCCATGGTTACAGCAAACTGCGATCCCTATATATCCCATTAGGCCTCTGGCTCCTGATGTTGCCATGGTGCCATCATCATCTCCCTAAGCTTGTTTCTTTAGATGCCTGAAGGCTTTAATCAAATGGAAACCCAATATGGGGTCACATCCATGTCTTCATTTCTTTCACGTCTCCCTGAGCCCTTAAGTTGGCTGACCCAGAAGTGTTCAATTATGTTAAATGTCTATATAATGAAAGACAAATACTTCTTCTTAGGCACCCACCCAAAGCCAGATGATTTTTGTCCTGAGTCCCTTGAAGCATAAAAGAGAGAAAATTAATTGAGAATTTCTAATCCTCAGTGGAAATAAGGCAGACTTGCTTGATTGCCACAGCTGAATGTGGGGGTGTGAGGCGCTATTTTGAATAAACTCTTCTCTTCTCTCCTCTTCTCTCCTCTTCTCTCCTCTTCTCTCCTCTTCTCTTCTCTTCACAATTTTTTGTTAGAGAGATCAATGATTCAATGACTTACTCATAAAGACTTGTTTCATTACTGGATGAATCAGCGTTTCTGAACGAATCTCTTGAATTTATGATTCAATGACAAATACATTTTTTAATGTACCTACTGGTGCAACGGTGTATTGGATACAATTTTTTAGCATCAAGTTGCTTTCAAAAGGTAATTTATGATGCCTTCACATGCTATTGGAAATTTCTTACTTCCCACTTGTGAAGTCGTGATTACAGCTCATTTAACTAGGAAACTAGTATTTACGATAATTTTGATAGCACATGAAGGCAGCATTACTATATTTTGATTGTTGTCATAAACATCAGTGTTTAATCCGAACTATAAACGTATCCCTGTACTCCTGTGATAATTCAAGTTATTGTAACAGAACTAATGATACTGTGTGGTTGAAAAGACCTTCCTACAGATGACAACTGCTCTTTTTGGGTCAGCGGCACCACAAACACATATGTGACCCTGGATCACAAAACCAGTCACAAGTCACAAATGCCAAAAATGCATTGTATGGGTCAAAATTATCGATTTTTCTTTTATGCCAAAAATCATTAGGATATTAAGTAAAGATCATGTTCCATGAAGATATTTTGTAAATTTCCTACCGTAAATATATAAAACATTTTTTTTTTGTGAGTGAAGGCAGCACAATTGCGAACATAAATGGACAACTTTATAGGCAATTTTCTCAATGTTTCAATTTTTTTGCACCCTCAGATTCCAGATTTTCAAATAGTTGTATCTCGGGCAAATATTGTCCTATCATAACAAACCATATGTCAATGGAAAGATTATTTATTTAGCTTTCAGGTGATGTATAAATCTTCATTTAAAAAAAATGACCCGTGTGACTGTTTTTGTCATCCAGGGTCACATATTTGAATGTTTCGTTGTGATCGTGCTTGTAAAAGGTTTAATAGATATAGCTGAATCTTTTTCATTTAGAAATAAGATTGTGTGGATGTTTGATTTGAGATCACAATCTTTAAACGATGAATTGTGCAGTGCTTCTGTGAACTCTATTTTTTTATGTAGCAAAATCTAACTGCATTGATTAAAACTCAATAGAATTAGACATGTCAAAAGAAACTCAACTCTTGCAGTTAATAACAAGCGAGCAACAGAGCACATGAGCATACTAAATGTCACTTTTCTTTTTACCATATATAAAATATTGTGTTGATAGGAGCCACAAGGAAGAAAAAGCTGTTCTCTCCACTGGCATATGAACAGTAATTGCTTTTTGATTTAAGCAACGTCCTTCTCCACAATTTTCAATCATCATTTACTCATCCTCATTTCAAACCTGTATGACTTTTTTCTATAGAACACAAAAATATGTTTTTTTTTGGACCCCATTGACTTTCATTGTATGGACAAAAAACACTTAAGACAAGTATCTTCTTGAAACATTGAAACAGAACTGTTCTTTAAAATATCTTTTGTGTTCAGAAGAAAGAAAATTCTATGAGTTTGGAATGTCGTAAGGATTAGTAAATTATAATTTTTGGGTGAACAATGCCTTTAACCCCATCTGATCCCACCAAAATCATGCTGGAAATTGGAAATCTTTTGCCCAGTTTCAATAATGCTATGTTAATTCCAACCTAAATTATTCATGTAGTCTCATTGCAAATGGATTAAGTAAACTTTTATTTTACTAATTTAAATGGATTGAGTGCCATTAAATTAAGATGTGACAGAATGCTGTATAATGCATTAAGTAAACTGAGCAAGTAGCACAACTCATTTTTTGAGAGGGAGCAGGGAGGAAGTTCTTTTCCTAAAATCTTTTCACACTTTATGAATGTAAGAGTATGAGCTTGATGGGTGAACAACTACTGTATAATTAGTTAGCTGTAAGATATTCTTTTATTTGACACCTTTTAAGAGGATTTTGAAACTTTGTAAGGTCATCTTGGATAGTGTCCCAGTACCAGTACTGCCTTCTTTGTTTAGAGATCTTTTTCTCTAATTTAATAGGCAATTTCTTCTCTTAAAAATTTCTTCTTCTCTTGCAGAATGTGCATCTGTCTTGCAGATAATAGATATTTGAAAGAAAGTATTCAGAGGGATAAGTTTCATCCTTTAACAACCTTTCTCCAAGGAAGCTTTTAGTGTAAAACTCTATTCAGGATACATTAAAAGATGTTCTGCACGCCCAATGAAATGTACAATAGAAAGGATAAACCACCTACTGACTTTATATCCAATTCTTTGCTGATGTTGAATGTTAAACTGGTTTGTGTCTACTTTTAAAATCCAGATGGCTGACTTCCAGATTGAATCTCTGAGTATAGCAAGTGGACATTTGCCAGTGCCACATATTGGTGCAATGCAGATTCTTTCTAAATGTATAATGCACATTTTTTCTACAGGGAATATTCTTATTCCTCTAGAAATACCAACCAAACATTGTACTTTTTTTCTAATGTGTATTATAGGACTACACAATATATCGTTTCAGCATTGATCTTTACCAGTCATCGCAATACAAATTGTACAAAAACGAAATATTGCAATGTCATTTTTTTCCAATATCAGGCAGCCCTAGTGTATTACCATTTCAACTAATACATTTTATCAGGAAATCCCCTGTTATAGTTCTTTACATTTTTAGGGTTTTGCTTTAAGCCAGTTGTTTCATTTTTTTAATTGTCCCTTAGCACTTCTGGCGATCATAGTCATGAATCTTCTCTTCTAATAATTAGCCGACTGCAGCATTGAGCTGCATATTCATCATACTGCAGTCTGCATTACATTAGAGATAGGATTCATGGACGTTATTGACCACAGAACAGGCTGAACTTACATTAGTCGCCTGGCAGACTCTTCATCCTTGACTGATGGCATTGCTTTGAATGGTGCAGTACTAATAGAGCCCCACCCATTTCCCAATGGCCCAAATATACACTCAATCATACTCAAAGACAAACTGAACCAATCTCCATTTTTGAAAAATGCATCTAACACTCTTCTGAATTGGCCTTTTTGTCTGAGAGGCAGAAAATTATGCTTTCTGTTATTAGAACATGAGCCCCCCTGGCACCATCAATGAGAGCGGTTCACTTTCCAGCTCAAACTACTGTATAGCGAGAGGTTGGGGCGTGGCTACAGTAGCAGGCGGAGCCAGAGGGGGTTTAGCATAGTGTGGGGCCATGGCTGGCACGTTATATAGGAAAAGACATTCAGTTTTGGTTATAGAATTGCAAACCAAAATGCAAGCTGTATTTATAACGTTTGAGTTGGGGGAGGCCCGACATGCGAAAGGGGTTTTTACAAGGCTGTTTGAAAATATGTCTATTTTATAATTCTGCTAGGTGCCACTAGTGTCTCAGAAACTACATACTTCACCTTTAAGTGGCAATGTTGTGAAATATTAGGAATGGCTTTAATTGTCTTACCTTACTGTGGTTGAAAATTACTCATATCGTGGTAAATATTTTGGTCATATCACCAAGGTTATATTTTGGTCATATCATATTTCTGTCTAAGTAGTTAGAAACTAATCAGAGTGTGTTGTGTTTTTTACACAACCTTTTAGTGGTGGGTTTATCTATAGATAATAGTCAACACTATAATTGTCACAGTGGGAAAAATTAATTCAGTCACTTCATGGTCTGTTGTACAGAAAACCCAGAAGAAATTAGCACAAATCTGTGGATACTTTGTGATCAGAATTTATGCCTGGTTAAAAGTAGTAAGTACAGATTGGTTGAATTATACTGGATTTCTTAGCGTTCTTTATCGATCTGCCTGGAAACAAAGCCGCTGTGATGCCAAACCCCCTCATGGAAGAAGCTGTCATGTTTACAACTGTGACAGTGAGTGCTTATCAGGATCAACCTAAAAAGTATGTGAAGTTAGCGGCACCAATGTTGAAGTAAACTTGAACAACATTATGAATAATTTATTAGATGCACGCCCTTCTGTTATCGTAGGCACATTGACTTTACATTTTTCCACCCCTAAACATGAAAAAAAACGAACTGTGATTGGTTGCTTTGCATGTTGATCAGATGTCCTCTTTGGCGGTCCTTGGCCAATGAAAGTTGCAATGTAGTCCAGACCTTCTGCCGTCAGTCTAAAGGTCTTGCTACTCGAGACTGCTTGAGATCTCATTTCTTAACAAAAAAGTGTATTACTTTCTCTATGTCTGTTTCTCTTGAGAAGGTTGTTGGGTTGGTGCAGAGCTACAGTACTTCTAAGAGCTTTGCTTTCGAGATTTGCAGATTTGTAGCCCTCGCTTCTCAGTGCTAATGCACTTTTCTGGTGGCTGGGTCACACTAATAGGATTTCCATGTGAAATGCCCACTCAGGCAGCTGAGGTTAATGACTCATTTGAATGAATTGTGATTGAATCAGATTTGTTAGATGAAGCATTAATTGATTCTGTCAGTGGTGCCGGGGATTAGGATTCACTTTTATTCAATCAGATTCTGGATCAGTTCTCATACGGCCATCCCTTATCTTCTCCACAGAGACAGGGTGCAGTGGGCTAATGCATGTGGCGTATTAGCTGGTATCTTCATCACGATGAGTTTAAACATTGCTCCTTAATTGTTTGCATGTCATTTGATTGATGGGGATTTTGTTTTGAGTAATCCTGTAACGTCTACAGTATGTGTTTGCACATCAAATCGTGTTATTTTACTGCCAAATTTTACGTTCTGCTCATGTGAGTTTGCTCCATGAGATTGTTTTCTTCTTTGTTTCAGAGCTAAACCCAGTAAGATGCTGCCCAAGAGCTTGAGCATGTTGTACAGTCTCAGCAACACCTATTTCTAATTTGTCTCACTGTGCACAATAACACTTTTAGAAAAACACGTCTGTGCTGGAGACATATGGAAGTGGGAGGATGAGTTGGGTAAATGTTTAGCATGTGCTGATGGGTCCTCTCATGTCGCCATCACACTGTTCGGACATATGGCTGAATTAAAACCCGACGGACTACAAACAAAGGTACTTGGTGTCCACCGCAGACAGACAGGCAATCTGAAGGCAGATAGATTAAATGATGCTTTGACAGACAGGCTTACTGTGAGACAGGCAGGTAGGGCTAGTTTTTTCCATGTTGATTGATGTCACAGAGCAAGAGAAGCTGACAGGCCTGTGAAAGGCTCTTTTACTGTTCATCCATCTTCACTGACTGGTGTCTTTTGGACAGGCCAGAGGGAGTGTGTGACTTTCATTTTAGTTTAGCTTTTGAGTTTATTACTGTTTTGGCAATGGAGCGGGCGGACTGGGCAGTGCAGGTTTATACGGTCTTACTTTAGACTTCTGCTTCTGCACCCCAATAATTTCCAGCATCATTACGCTATGAGAAAAAGGGTCGCAGTATATACTCTGTGATTTTTCTGATGCGGAAAGGAGGGTTTTTTTCCAGCCGGAGGTTGTTTATAACCATGAGCAGAATCGCAATGACAAAATGAGCACTGGGCAATGAAAAGTAATACTTTTCTTCTACAAGGTGAACTGAAATGTGTGGATCAGGGGGTTTTTCTCAGATTGTGCTACATTTGACCTCAAATTGTTAACATTTTTCTAAGGAACTTTCCAGTAGTGACACCAACAGATAAAGATTTTTTCAGAAGAGCCTTAAAACTACATTTCAAAAGCTTGTTGTTAATATCAATTAATATCAATCAATGGGAAAAAAATTAAAAGCATAAACATAATGAGACTTGAATATAAAATATTTAAATAGTAGGCTATTATTGATTTCTTGTTGAAGCTAAATGGTTTTACATGCCTTTAATGTAAGGATGCACAATATGTCTGATTCTGTTAGGTAACAGTCGATATGCTGGCCAATATTTGATATTTAATTGTTCATGCTCATTTCCAATCTCTGTTTGCATTTAGATGTCCTCTAACACTCACTTAAAGTTAATCTTTAAAACACGTAACATTTAATAACACTGCTAAATGTAGGTTAATAATGAACAACCATTTTAATACTGTACATTCTAATATTGTGATGCCTAAATTCACTTGTAGCTTTTAAAATATGTTTTATTTTTTTAGTCAAAATAGAATGAAATAGTATAGAATTTTAATCGATTATAGGTGGTGACATAATTACCTTCATTTTAATATTGATGCATTCCTACTTTAAAACAGAAACTGTGTAAACCTCATATGTAATTGGAAGATGAATTTACATTGGGTTAAAGACAAACAAACGCAGAGCCTCCTGATTACAGAAGTCACCCACATGCCACTGCTGTGGAACGAGAGCTAAACATAGGAGAAGAAAGGCTAGGGAAAGAGAAAAACAGAATGAAAGAGAGGAAAAATAAGGGCAAGCGCATGTACGATTAAGACATCTCAGATCCCTCAGAAGGTCTGCTCCTGTTCTTTTGGTTACCATGGCAACATGTACCCCAGTTCTCCCCGAAATGCGCTGGGAGATGAGAGATGGGAAGAGACGTGTTTGTAAGGAGGTGCTAAGATGTGCCGGGGCCATTGGTTGTGAAAAGTGCTAATTGCCTCCGTTTCATAGGAAGTAGCGAGATCCGTGACAGTGTCCAGTCCCTGTAGGCTCTTGCCTTCCCACACACATAAACCAAAACTTCACCTCTTGGTCCATTTCCACCTCCCCAAACCCCTTACCCAGCTCTCAAGACAGAGGAACATTGTCTGTTTGATTTCCTCGTCACCAAATTAAATTTCCACTCTTAAAAGACAATTTATGTTGTCTATAAAGATAAACCATTTCTGTCCATCAAGCAGCATTGCTGTAGCCCAATGCCTTTCCCATCTACATTCTCACTGCAACTGGACTGGTTTATGTGCCAAAGTCCGCATATCTCTGGAGAATATAATGGTGACAGAGAAAAGATGAAGAGAGAGAAGAGAACATTATGCCTGGCCATTACATGATGTATAATCCATCCGTCTACACTCGGTCAGAGGCAGCTAGAGGCAACGATGTACTCCAAAAGAGATATGTCGCAGTGGTCAATAGTTGTCCATCAAATGACTAGTTGAATCTTGAGGTTGACTAGCTTGTCTATATTTTTTATAATAAAGGTACACTATGCAGAATTTTTCTTTTATAGTTTGTAAACACAACATTCAGACTTGGCCCATCCTCGTGGGTGGAACACCAGCCAAAATAATAAATAATTATGTGTTATCATTAAAACATAACAGTGCCTAGTGATCTGTCGAGTTACAGATAGCAGTCAATGAAGCAATAGCAACACAAGCAAATTTTTTTTTGAGTCAGGACAGGAGAACACAGGCAATAAAGTCCCCTCTTACATGCGCTGTGAGCCATCATCCGCTGGAGCGACACACGCACTGACCAAAGGCTGCAGCCCAGCTTACGAGCACAGCAACTCGAGCAGAAAATAAGAAAATAGACTTTATTTTTAAAGGGATAGTTCACTCAAAAATGAAAATGATGTCATTAATTACTTACACTCATGTTGTTCCAGACCCTTAAGACTTTCGTTCATCTTCGGAACACAAATGAAGATCTTTTTGATTAAATCTGAGAGATTTGTGTCCCTCCATTGACAGATAATCAACTGACACTTTAATGCTTCAAAAAGTTAATAAAGAGATCGTAAAACTAATCCTTATTAATTTAGCGGTTTAGTTTAAATGTACTAGTTTGGTCAAAATAAGTCCGATTTAATTTAGGCTTTTATTCACATAAACATTCATCAACTCACACATCAGTTATGCTAAACGGAAGCTCAAGCATGATTTCTTGACGTGTGAGAACCAATGAGGTTCATTCTCGTGTTACGCAGCACGTTTGAGCTTCCGCAAGAACCAATGAGGTTCATTCTCGTGTTACGCAGCACGTTTGAGCTTCCGCAAGAACCAATGAGGTTCATTCTCGTGTTACGCAGCACGTTTGAGCTTCCGCAAGAACCAATGAGGTTCATTCTCGTGTTACGCAGCACGTTTGAGCTTCAGCAAGAACCAATGAGGTTCATTCTCGTGTTACGCAGCACGTTTGAGCTTCCGCAAGAACCAATGAGGTCTGTTCTCGCACGTTAAGCGTGTACGGTTGAGCTTCTGTTTATGTTCGCTGATCAATGTTTATATGTGAATAAAAGCTTTTAAAGTAATCGTGTCTCTTCAGAAAAGTTGGAATAAATCGATTAATTCACATGGATTAGTTTTATGATCTCTTCATGAAATTTTTGAAGCGTGAAAGTGTCAGTTGTGTAGTTGTTAATGGAGGGACAGAAAGCTCTCAGATTTAATAAAAAAGGATTTCATTGGTGTTCAGAAGATGAATGAAAGTCTTACGGGTTTGGAACGACATGAGGGTGAGTAAATGATGACAGATTTTTTTTATTTTTGGGTGAAATAACCCTTTAAAGTAATGTTACTATACTAAACTCTGCATAGTGCACTTTTAAATAAAACATTGATAGTAAGGAATGTTTCTTGAGCACCAAATCAGCATATGTGACCCTGGATCACAAAACCAGTCACAAGTAGCACGGGTATATTTGTGGCAATAGCTAACAATACATTGTATTGGTCAAAATTATCCATTTTTCTTTTCTGCCAAAAATCATTAGGATATTAAGTAAAGATCATGTTCCATGAAGATATTTTGTAAATTTCCTACCGTAAATATATAAAACATTTATTTTTGTGAGTGAGTGCAGCACAATCGCGAACATAAAAGGACAACTATAAAGGCGATTTTCTCAGTGTTTCGATTTTTTTGCACCCTCAGATTCCAGATTTTCAATAGTTGTATCTTGGCCAAATATTGTCCTATCCTAACAAACCATATATCAATGGAAAGTGTATTTGTTCAGCTTTCAGATGATGTATAAATCTCAATTTCAAAAAATTTACCCATGTGACTGGTTTTGTGGTCCATGGTCACATATTAGATAATAATTTCATAATATTACTCTTTTTTTTTTTTTAAATTGCAATAATTGCAGCCTTGGTGAGCATAAGAGACTTCTTACTCTCCCCAAACTTTTTAATGGTAGTAGTTTAAGCTTTGGTTCTGTGTAAATGAAAAGCTGCCGTTGTCATGACACTCTTACTGTGTCAAATGAGACTTTGCACTTTTAAATCCCACTGAAAGGCCATTCACATTATCTGGAAAGATAAACCATTTCTGTCCATCAAGCAGCATTACAGTAGCCCACCTGCAGTTTAGGTGAGGGCAGCAATTCTGAGGTAATTGCACAGCAGGACTGTTCACTCTCTTAAATAGCTCTGCAAGAAAATAAAAATCTTTCTTTCTAACCAGCATCATGCAAACAATGATCATCGACAAGAAATGCTATTTGTATAGGATTACTTTGTCAACCCAACCCAGTGCAGAGAGGTTTATTGACTCATTAAAATCTATTACAGGCATAATGTTACTGTTACGCGTCAGCTGTCATCAGAGCACAATGGTGAACTGGGGAAGTATGTCTATTTCCTGGGCTTGCACTTCTTCCAGAGGAAAAGATAAGAAAAGTGGGTCACTGCCTAATTATGGGCTGGGTTCCCCGTGCTCCTCAGCCTTGCATAAAGATGGGGGAAAGACAGAGACACACTCCATGGAAGAGCTATGGTTCACAGAAAGATCTGCTTTTGATTTTGCTTCCCTTCCGCCTTCATTTTCTAACTGTGAGCGAGGCATGTGATGGTGACAGAAAGAATGAGAACATTATGGAGGTAGAGAAAGAAAAAAACACAAAGGTAAAGCGACAGTAAAGTGCAGAATGGTTAAAGGTCATGTGCATTGCTGTGTGTTATGGTTGTTCATATAGAACTGTATTGACAAGCCAGGACTGGTTCTATTTCCAGTAAAAGCTTTGGGATTTTTAAACTACAATCTAATAGTTTCTTTGGAAACAGTAATTGGCTGCACCTACTTTGATATTGTATTTCGGCTTCAGTTTGTCCAATAAGTGCAGTTCTTTCTTCAAGGACAAATCCATGGTGATGAATATTTAATTTCACCCAGCATTGACTGCATTTGAGACTCCTATTTGTAACACCCCTCCCCCCTTTTCTCACTACCCTTTTCTCGACCCTTCCCCACAGAGGAAGTCAATACAATATATTCTTCTAGTAGCCTTCTGTCTCTCTTTACTGGTGATGCTTTTAAAAAAAATCATACACATCTATACAGTTACCATGACGATCTTTATATATTTAAGTCAGTTAGAATTTATAATATAAGAAATTAATAAGGGACACATTAAATTGATTTAAATTTAAATTAAATTGTTCTTTTGAACGCTGAATTTATCAGAAAAACAAAAAAAATATATCATGGTTTCCACAACAATATTAAGCACCACAACTGTTATCAACATTGATAATAAGAAGAATTGTTTCTTGAGCAGCAAATCAGCATATTAGAAGGATTTCTGAAGGATCATGTGACACTGAAGGCTAGAGTAATGATGCTGAAAATTATATATTCAAATAGAAAAGTTATTTTAAATTGCAATGATATTTCACAATATTACTGTTTTTACTGTATTTTTGATCAAATAAATGCTATGGTAAGTGTAAGAGATTTCTTTCAAAAACTTTAAATCTTGCCAACCCCAAACTTTTGAACGGTAGTGTGTGTATATACACGATATGGACAAAAGTATTGGGACTCACCTTTTAATTACTGTATTCAGGTGTTTCAATCAGACGCATTGACTCAGATGTATAAAATCAAGCACCTAGCCATGCAAAATTAGTCGTTCTGAAGAGCTACTGTGATAGAATTCCACTTTTGCAATTAGTCAGTTCGTAAAATCTCATCCCCGCTAGATATTCCTCGCTCAACTATAATTTGAAAGCGGAAGCGTTTAGGAACAGCAGAAACTCAGCCAAGAAGCAGAAGACCACATAAAGTCACAGAGCAGGGTCACCAAGTGTGTAATGGTCACCAACACTCTGCTTATTCTATAGCTGAAGAGTTTCAGACTTCCACTGGTATTGAAATCAGCACGAAAACTGTGCGGCGGGAGCTTAATGGAATGGGTTTCCTTGGCCGAGACATCACACTTCTCGGTTTGGTGGATGCCAGGAGCACTTTACCTGCTTGTGCCAAACCGTAAAGTTTGGTGGAGGAGGGATAATGGTATGGCGCTGTTTTTTAGGGGCTGAGCTAGGTCCCTTACTTCCAGTGAAGGGAAATCTTAATGCTTCAGCATACCAAGACATTTTGGACAATGCTATGTTTCCAGATTTGTGGGAACAGTTTAGCAGTTTGTTTTTTAGAATGCAATGTCGTCCCTGCTACTATTACTCGTCCCTAATACAGTCCCTGTTGGTGTAATAGCCAGGAGTCCCAATACTTTTGTCCATATAGTGTATATGTATGTGTATGTATTAGAAATTGAATAACCAAATACAATAAGTTCAGAGTAGTAAAAATTGCTTATAATTACTTACAATTATATATCAAGTTCTGCATAAAGAATGGCACACTAGGCTTACTCATCTTGATGTGCGTCTATAGAGAGCATAAGCATCTGCAAAGAGTGACAAATAGCTGTAAAGAAATTGTGCAAAAAACCCTTAGGTGGAGATGGTTTGGACATGTATCATGTTAATTACTAACTGTGGGCTCTCATTTCCTCATTAAGAACATTATTAAGAAAAAATGAATGTGCATACACACTTAAATCCATCAATTTTGTGTGAGAGCATTTTCTTTGCATACTATTAATAAGAATGTTTTGTTCACATGTTAGTGAATGAGACACATATGAGTATGGAACTCATATATAGGTGTATTTTGATTTTAGACATACTGTACTTGTACTTTGTACTTGGGATGCTGTGACTAACACACAGTGTGTTCTACCTGTTAAGATGTAGTTACAAAAATACCCATGGTGCTGATATACAGTTCTGTCTGGTGTTTTAAGAATGAATGAGGCGTGCAGCTAAAATCTCTTCTCTTCCTCCTGCAGATGATGGAAAGCTCTCCCTTGATGAGTTCCAGGCTTTCTTCTCTGATGGGACTCTGAATGAAGAGGAGTTGGAAAAACTGTTTCACACCATTGACTCTGATAACACCAGGTGATTACAGAGACACACAACTCTCAAAACACATTCAGTGAACAGATCTCAGTCACAATAGAAGACAATAGAGGGGCAATAATAATTGGAAACAATACAACATTGGTTACCTTGTCAGGGAATAATCCAGAATGACAAAAAATGAATGGATCTTTGTTTATCAATTCATTTCATTTTGTGTGTGCACATCCCATTCAAGTTGTTATTTGTTCTAGTACACAAATTAAAGCTATATTTACCATTGTCTTTATAGTTCACTACATTAAGTATTATCCATTTGTCTACATGAGAATCTAGTCAGTGACGGTGCAAAGATGAGGTGACATTCACCTAGAGCACAAGCATTACCTCATGCAAGCTGCCTTGCAAAACACTGTAATTGTTTCATCAGTTTTGGCCCTGTGGACTCAGAAAATAAATTTTAACCTTCACACTTGCAGTAGTTTATTGAACTAGTCTGCTTTTCTCTCCTTTGTCTTGCTGAGGCAAATTTCAATAACCAGCTTTTAATGTATCTTAAAGCAATAGCTCACCCAAAAATTTGAAATTATCGAGGGTCGAGGGTAGCGGAAGGGTGACCTCTGACCCGACGTATGATGTAGGCGTAGCGTAACCTTAGGTGAGAATAAACGCCTCTCGCGAAAACCACGTAACTTTCTCATGAACGCGCGTGCGGCCGTTGCCGAAAGCCAGTGATTGTATTTTTCTTATAAAAACCCATCGCTTTGCTTCAGAAGGCATTTATTAACCCACTGGATTATGATGAATGGATGTGCTTTTTGGAGCTTCAAAAACTATCCAATGCCATTACAAAGCTTGGAAGAGCCAGGATATTATTTAACACAACTCTTGATTGTATTAAATAACAACCTAGGATGGCTTGAAGGTGAGTAAATAATGGGATAATTTTCATTTTTGAGTGAACTATTCCTTTAAAGTAATCAATAAATTCACATTTTCACACATTTAGCAACAATACAGCTTGTCTGGAAATTATGGCTAGCAAAACCATTTTTAATGGTAATAATTTTATAATGGATTTTTAACATTTTAAGATGAAAAATAATAAAATTGACTCGCTGGGACAAAATGATCTGTATTTGGAGAAACTGCTGTACAATCTTTGGAAGTTGTAGGGTAGATATCTTCTATCTACCATGATCGTCAAATCTTGTTTCCAAATTTAACCTCTTATTATAGTTAATGGTTTCTCAGGAACCAGGCTGAAAAATGAGGCAGATTTCATTTTGATGGACATAATGATGGTTAATGGACAGCAAGAAAAATGGAAAACCCTTAGACCCTTCAGAACAGCTTATAAATTGCTTTACTGTCTCTCTCTCTATCTCTGTCTCTCTCAAAGTTTTGTGTTTGGAAAGTGTCTTTCTGTCATTGTGAGTACATCTGTCTCATCTATAGCGATCTGCTGCCATTTCTCTGTTCTCTCCGTCTCACACACCCTATTTCTCAGTGTTTGTGTGTATAGGTGTGTGAGCTGGTCTCTGGAGGCAGAGCAGCTCCAGTGTGTGTGTGTGTTGTCTTTAATCACATTTCAGAATGAATTATGTAAAAAAATGAGGAGAAGTCTGCAGCTGCTGGGATGCGTTCGCTGCTCTCAGGTCCAACACAGCCTTCTCTCTAAATAATGAACCACCAGAGCCCATAAGGACTGGTGCAGAGATGGGGATGGACTCGGAGACAAGAGGGCTAGATGATGAGATGGGGGAGGGTTGGGAAAGACACTGGGGTGAGGGGTGCTGAGAGAGACCGAGGTGGATGAAGCTCAAATGGAAGAAAGAAAATTGAGAGTGTAATGCATGTCGCCTTTTTGTGCTTGTTTCTCATTTACACTCATGTTGTAGATTTGAAACGAAACATGCATCCTTTTGCATCTTTTGTCCTCCATTTATCTGAATATCAAGCAGATATTCATCATTTTTTACAGTGCTCTAACCATGAACATCTGTGGAAAATGTTTGTACTAACTAGAGACCATGACTAACTACAGGACATTTTGTTATTTGTGTTGAGTCATGGTTAGCTCCTCCCATTATGAAATCTCATTGGTCAAAAAAAGTCAATGCCAACGTCTGTTTGCAAATCATTTTACTTCTTTAATTTCACACATTTACATCAAGAATTTTATTGATTGAGAATCATTTGGATTGTGAAAAGTGGGCATAACATACCAGAATAGAGCCGGACTGAATGCAAGTTTGCTAAAACAGTGCTTTAATAGCTATTGGTTAACATGATTTAGTAGCCCTGGCAGCCTAAGTGGCGTCAGGAAAGTCATTTGAGGGTAAGAACCAGTTATTATATTTTGATTAAACATTACAAAGACATTTTATTCTTTTTAATAACATGCACAGCTGAATCATTCACACTGAGACCTAGAACATGCATTAATAAAGGAAATAGGCTCAATTTCATGTTGACTCCATCCATCCATCAACATACTGGACAGAAAATAATAACACTAATGAAGATGATCACTATTTAGCTTATCTAGCACAGTGCTAATGGGTTTGAAGTAGACAGGCCACTAACAGATAATAAGACTCATAATGTTCACATAGTATTATACAAAGCAGAGTCTTCTCATCTCTTCTGTCCTCTGCTGATTTGGACGTACTCATGATCACACAGCAGCAGGATACAGTTGTCAGTCCTGTATCTGAGTCTTAATACAGTTGTGTTCACACACAGTACGGTTATTTGTGGGAGAGTTGCTCTTCAATGATAAGTGATAAGACTTTTCAGTTTTATGGATGTCGCCATTTTTTATATTACTTTGGTCACACCGTCACTATGATTACTGGTAAGAGAATACGGGCTTGACTCCCGTTGCACGTTCATACAGACAGTATTCAAGACGCTACTGTAAGTTGCTATGTGATCAGGACATTTTGAGACTCACACCAGTAAATGCGGTTGTCAATCCCACAAACTGACAGTGTGAACGTAGCCTGTTTGACAGGCAAGGCGTCGAGAGCTCAGTACCAGTGAAAGGAGAGAAGATTGTTTGCTATGTTCACTCTCAGTGCCCACCCTACACTTGTAAATGTCATATAGTGTATATCTATTTTATGCATCCCTATACTGATGCCATCTTCATTTTAACAAGTGAGGGAAAGTATAAAGAATTGAGCGGTGAAAAGTGCAAGAGCATCCTAAGAGATGGGATGAATCCCCAAAATGGCAACAGGAATCAGTAAACTAATGGTTTTCTGTAGCTTGTTTCTCTCAATCTAATATTTTTCTCCTTTTCTTTTGCCAGTATGAGTAGTTTTTGTAACACTGTATATCACAGCAGTGTAATTTTTATATGAATAAAAAAATTAAGTCAATTAAATACTTAGAAATGTTAGATACTTTACCTCATTTGATTGTTTTTTTATACATTTTTTTTATTTAGAACTTGATAGATGCTATACTGGCAATAGAACAAAATACATAACCAACTTTTGTATTATATTTTGTATAACACTTGAGTTATACACAAAATACTTAAAACATTAAAAGTAAAATCAAACAGATAGAAACATTATATGCATCTGTCAATTTATCAGTTCATAATTCATTATGTTGAAGCTGTAAACTTTAAGGTCTGCTGAGGATCTTGTTTCAAAAATTTCATATGCTTTAAGTTTTTTGTATTGTATTGACGATCCATGTAAATAGATAGATAGTTTAGTGAGTTTCTTTTTGCCCACTGTTGTAGGACATAATATAATGTGTGATTTATGCTGGATTTTCCCCCCTGTTTCTTATCCCTTTCCTTTCCTCCCTCTTCTGTTCTGTCTTTCTGTATGCTACCCATTTCCTGTGATGTGTTAGTAATGTCGACACCAAGGAACTATGTGGTGAGTATCAGAAAATAAACTGTCAGTTTGTGTTAGTGACAACGAATTGAATATGCTTTGCAAACAAGCATTTTTATTTGAATACAGTTGTGTAGCATATTTACTGATTAACAATATATGGACCAAGCAATATTACTCTAGTCATTCAACCTAGTGTCAGTTACAACATAAGTCTATGGATTGTGCACAATTTCTCTTTTGTAATATCTTGGGCAATTTTGTTTTTGAGGCAATTTTTTTTTTTTGCTTCCATGTTTTCGTTCTCCCATGAAGAAAATATTTCATTATTCAGTTCTGTCTCATCTCTCTCTGTTCATCAGACTACTTTGCCAACCACATGGGAGATTACGAAGGTGTGCTGGCCTCCCTAGAGACACTCAACCTGGCGATTCTCAAAGCCATGGACTTCACCAAGAAGGTTAGTAATGTGCCAAAAACTGACTCAAGTGTGTCTCTGCTTCAGTGTATCTCTCCTTCTATGTTTTTGTCAATATACATTCAGATTTTTGAAAACAAGCAAATTTTTATTAAAGCATTGCTGGTTTAGCTCTGCTCCTAAATCATAGCTTGTATCAGATGTGCCTTTGGGGGTCTGTAAAGAGAAAACCATCTCCAATAAGAATACTACTGTAAATCCCTCCTCAGATGAGGAATAGATTTCGCGAGAGGAGTGTGAGCATGTTAATGCAGTCTCTCCTACTCGTCTAAATATAACCTCTCGTTTCAAAGCTTGGCTTGCATATTCTGTTTGTGGTTTTCTTCTCATTAGCAAGCTGGTGCTCAGTTAGACAGGGCTGCAGATTACTGAGCTGTGGCCATCACAAATATGTGCCTCTCTCTTCCTTTCCGTTTCTAACCGAGTGTGTAATCTGATTTATAGAAGCGATTAAAACCCAGTCTCTGATTTTTTTCCTCCAGCTCGTCTTGTATCAATCTTTGAGCGTATTCCTCCCTCCTCCTTGTATTTTACACTTCCCACCGGCACGCTGGAGAATGTAATTGATGTTACTAAGGTTCTTGTTAATACTGCAGGTTAGAGGTCTTAAATACCTGGATGAGTGATAGTTGTAAAAAGAATCTGTCCCAATACAAACTGAGTTTACTCTTTAAAAATGTATGGCCCATTTGGGGTACAGTTATTAGTGTTTGTTTCGTCTGTGTGTGTGTAAGCTTTGCAGCGATGGATTCTGGGCTCCAAGACACTCTTAAACACTTGTGTTTTAATGTGACTGGCTGATTGCAAACAAACCTTCGCAAATTTCGCAAAGCAAATTATTACACCCTGTGATTCTTCACTACCCCCTACATTTGCATTTCTGTTCTCGACAGGTGATTTCTTACCAAAGCCACTCACAATTACACAATTTTCTCTTTGAGTTCTCCTTTCTTTTGCAAACGCAGCAATGCTCTGCTTGTGTTTTTACATCTTCAGGCATAAGATTCTTACCTGACCATAATGTAAAGCTTTTAGACTGTGTAGATGTATGTTGATGGGGATGCAAAGGATAGGAAAATAACAAAGGAAAAATCACTGTATTTTTACACCTTTCAAAGTTAATGTGTTTGACATATTATTCAATCTGTTTAATGCAATACCGAATTTTATAATTTTACGGTTTCATTATTTCTAAAAACTGGTCAGAGATTATTAGATTCATCTATTATTATATTGACAGCCTTAGTTTTTAATAGTAAGAAATAAAAAAGTTTTTTTATTTTATTATTTTAGTGAGTAGTTAAAACGATACACAGAATTGTCATGTTCTGTCTGAGTTTTCGTTCATTTGTTACCATGGTTTCTAATTAGTTTTGCACCTGTTCCTTGTTATGTTGACTATTCTTTGTGTCTGGGGCCATTTACATGACACAGTTTTTTACTAAATACTGAAAACTGTTTATACGTTTTGGCCATTAATTTACACGCCTGCGGCGTTTTGGGGGCCTGAATACAGAATACCACGTCACGCTCCTTCTCTGGATTTATGCTACACAGGCCGTGACAATAATATCTTAATACAAATGAAATATATAATTTTATTTAATCAGTATTTTTGGCTTTAGTACAATTTTTTTATATACAGACCCTTTCCAAAAAATTAGAATATCATGGAAAAGTTTATTTATTTCCATAATTCCATTCAAAACGTTAAACTTCCATAGATTATAGATTCAGGGCCCACAACTTAAACGATTTCAAGTATTTAGTTGTTTATTTGTACATAATTTGGGCTTCCAGCTCATAAAACCCACGAAAACAGGATTTAAAAAAATTAGAATATTACATGAAATCACACAGTAATTAATTACACAGTAATCCCATGGTCATTGAACCAGGTTTTGGTTATTTTGGCAGTGTGGGCCGGTGCAAATCCTGCTGGAAAATGAAGGAAGCATGAAGTGCTCTGAACATGTCCTGGTAGACGGCTGCGTTGACTCTGGATTTAATAAAGCACAGTGGACCAAAGTCCTCTTTTCTGATGAGAGCAAATTTTGCATCTCATTTGGAAACCAAGGTCCCAGAGTCTGGAGGAAGAATGGAGAGGCACACAATCCAAGATGCTTGAAGTCCAGTGTGAAGTTTCCACCGTCTGTGTTGGTTTGGGGAGCCATGTCATCGGCTGGTGTTGGTCCACTGTGCTGTCCACTCAACGCAGCCGTCTACCTGGACATTTCCAGAGCACTTCATGCTTCCTTCAGCAGACAAGCTTTATGGAGATGCTGACTTCATTTTCCAGCAGGATTTGCACCTGCCCACACTGCCAAAAGAACCAAAACCTGGTTCAATGACCATGGTATCACTGTGTAATTACTGTGTGATTTCATGTAATATTCTAATTTTTTGAAATCCTGTTTTCGTGGGTTTTATGAGCTGGAAGCCCAAATTATGTACAAATAAACAACTAAATACTTGAAATCGTTTAAGTTGTGGGCCCTGAATCTATAATCTATGGAAGTTTAACGTTTTGGATGGAATTATGGAAATAAATAAACTTTTCCATGATATTCTAATTTTTTGGAAAGGGTCTGTATATATATATTTGTCATTACATTTTGGGAAGGGGGTCCCTAATGAAGGGATCAATTTTGAGGGGTCCTTGGCATCAAAAGGTTTGAAAATCATCGTTGTATAGAAAGTAAAATGAGAGAGAGGATGTTTTTTAATATGCAAGGCTGTTGTTGTTTTGTTTACTGCCAATTCATTTACAGACATTGCTGTGAGCATGTAAGACATGCTGCTGCTGCTGCTGCTGCTGCACATGTAACATGAAATAACCCCGTAGCAGATCTATACAGGTGGAGCTGGGGAAGGTGGAGGGTTTCTGAAGTGAGCTGCAGACTGCTAACAACAGCACTACTGGGATTTGTTTGAATGTTGAGCCGGAGCTCAATTGCCGCTGATCCAACAACCAGTCAGCTGTGCAATGTAGATAATTACGTGATTGCTACTAAATGAGTTCGACCTATGAGCCTGCGCCATCTAGAGTTTCATGACAGAACTAGATAATCAATAAGGTGACAGTAGAAACACTTAAACAAAAACAACAAAGCAGCTCTTCATAAGGCCTGTAAATGTTTTCCTTGTTGCACTGGATGTGTTTGTGTATGAATGTGTGTATTTGAGTCGATGAGATGGAGACAGACTAAGTGAGACAGACATTGTCATCGCAGTAGTTGTGGTAATGTGAAATATACCAGATGCTGTGCAAAGTGTTAGTATAACAGCAACTGTCATCTAATATACGGGGTAGAAGCAAAACCACACGCTGCCTCTCCTGCAATGAAGATGGCATAGTTTCAGAATATATTGGGACTGAGAAATCCTTGGAGATCAGTATGTTAAAGATCTAGGAATGTTGGCTTTTAACAGCTACTCACAATTAAGTAATATCTCACACTTTACATTAAGTCATTTACATTCAGACAAAACGGGACCAGTTAGTTTGTGTACTTTTTATCTGCCAACAAGAATAGTAGCATCAAGCTTTGTCTGCTGCCTGCCAGGTAAAGCACGGACTGGAACACAGCATGTGAGTGGACTGGAGTGACAGCAGCTTTCTGTCATTTTTTTGATTTATCTCTCTCTCTCTCTACATTACTAGACACCAACCTTTGACATTACACTGAGTAACATGGGCTACAGCTTTTGTTTATCCACTTTCTTCTCCATTACTGCCACGTCTCTGGAGATTCAAACCCTTCCACTAGCTGAGTAACAGAGCCATGATGTCTGTCTGATGGCGAATAATCAGATGTCCTTAAATCAAAGAGATGTTTGCCACAGCAACAGATGTTGATAAGTGTTGTGTTGAGTCCTCTCACACCTCTTCATTACTCAAAATATAGTGCTCTGTTCTCTGGAAAAGGTTAAAGGCTGCTGCTAATTATTAATGTAAATGTGTTTTTTTCATACAGCCCATGAAATATTCATGTTCTTGCACACCAGGCATCAATTTGCACTGTAGCTTATGTGCAGTTTAAGTTGTGTGATCATGTGTATGGAGGGACACGCTTCTAGTGTAACAATGGTGGAATTAAATCTGCCTCATTTCCCAGATATGTGTACTGTGTTAAAGTGCCGTGTATAGACTAGATAATTCTTTTGATGGTCTCTAATAGGATCAGATGCTTTAAATATGCCATGGTGAATTTATCTGAGGTGTAGCCATTGCGGTAAAATCTTTTATAGATTATAGAGAGCAATTTTCCCCCTATTCGCTCAAAGCATTCTGGAATGAACAATATTACCCTTTTATCAACAATACAGTACAGTCAGGCTATTTTTATGTTTATGTAAATATACCATAACCAATATGCAGAACCAATTTTAAATTATTCTAATTTTCACACATTAAAGGAGAACTCCGGTCAATTTTAACATTGAGCTCATTTTTTTTTTGTAAATTTGG
The DNA here is from genome assembly GCF_949319135.1 of Squalius cephalus. Taxonomy (NCBI): domain Eukaryota; kingdom Metazoa; phylum Chordata; class Actinopteri; order Cypriniformes; family Leuciscidae; genus Squalius; species Squalius cephalus. Next base: position 9,099,332 of record NC_137127.1, on the reverse strand, counting down.
AGTGCTGTCAGTACAGAGAACAACGACAAAAATCGGTGTTGCCTACACCGTGTTATCCTCTTTTTAAAATTTGCACCCTGTTGACTTCAATGGGGCAAGTTTTAAACCTGCGTTTAGCCTCTTAACATCCTTGATGTGTCATTACAAGTGCACAGCTAATGTGAGTGATTCCTTCAGAGTGAACACGGGTGAATCTGACTGCAGTAGATGTGAAAGATATGAATAAAAATGAAGTTAATTCGGCCAGTGCTCATACCTGTATTTATTTCCTGTTTTCGGTCAAAGTCCATAGTAGTCGATTGTCGAGTTCACGCGCGTGATCATAGGTAACTAAGCAACAGTGGAGAACTCGACAATCGATTACTGTGGACTTTGACCGAAAACAGGAAATAAATACAGGTATGAGCGCTGGCCGAATTAACTTCATTTTTATTCATATCTTTCACATCTACTGCAGTCAGATTCACCGCGTGTTGACTGAAGGAAATAAGCTCAATGTTAAAATTGACCGGAGTTCTCCTTTAAGAACTGTAGAAAAATGTGTAGAAAAAAAAAGAAAAGAAATGTGTTTAAATATGTAAAAATGTTTTAAATGTATAAATATTATTTTTACTATTACTATTTACTATTATTGTTATTATGGTTCGCTTCATACTAGCAGATATCAACTGATATTGCCTTTTTATTAACAATACCGATAGAGGTTATTTTTGTTTATGCAAGTATCCGATAACTGATATGCAGAACAAACTTTAAAATATAGTTTTATTCTCAGATTTTCGTGCACTGTGATCATCAAACAAATATTTAAAAATTATATAAATAATTGTTTTTTTAAATAAAATAAATATTATCAGAAAACACATTTCTGACTGACACAAATAATTGTAATCAGAATTAATAAATAACTTGAAATTATAATAACTCTTATTATTATTATCAATCCAGTTATTGGTCTGTCTATGTAATGGTTTATTTTGTTCCATAAAAATAGCCACAAGTAAACAACTTTACTCCTATTCCACACTGCTCACATACAGTACTCTATAACTGTGGCCTATTCAATGCACGTTTTTAGCAGTTTGTCTTTTGGGAATGCTCTCTACCTTGCTTCTCATTAAGTCTCTCAGCCGCAATTGCTGACATCCCACTGAACAAATGAGCTCAGTATAAGAGTACTGATGTCAGAAAAGAGGACAGCTCTCTCCTACTATCTCAACCTGTCAGAGCGAGAGAGCAAAGGAAGTAGATCAGAGCCGCTGACTGAGACGAAAACACTCGCACACACTGTCAGCGGACTCATGTTATCTGTAGCCTACATGCAACTGCTTTGTCGTTCGCACATCATCTTGACGTTACCGAGCTTGCCACTTGTCCTCCGCATATTTTTGGGCGAATGGAACAAATCTAATGCACAATGTTGCGGGGAGCGCACAAAAGATACATCTACATCTTAATATCAGCTACAGATCACCGATCACACATATAGGCTGCCAGATGGTCTAAATGACATGGTTTCCTAGTGTACGCTTTCTCTGTCTCTCACAGAATATATGATTTATTATTATTGTAAATATGAAGAATGATGCCAATTAAAATGTCTTAAATCTTTTCCTGCTGCATACTTCGAGATAATTCTTCAACTGACAGCATTTACTGAAGTCAAAAACTGATGAAAGTGAAGAGATCAAGCAAGCCCGAATAATATGAAGTGCTGTACTTAACCAATGCAAATAAACGACAAAAATAACGGCGGTTGTTTTTCAATAAAGCGCGCAAGGGTCATCATCACCCCTGTCATAGCATGCTCAATTTTAACACATCAAGAACATGTTTTTAATTGGCCATTTAGCAACTGGAAGTGGCTGAAGCAGCATGCCATTGGAGGGAAGATGATGGGTACAAAAGAAAAGCAAGAATTCATTAAACACATTTCATCTTTCCTTTGCCTGTCCTGCACACACAATTTTAATGAGCTCCTCTCATTAGCTGCTTCTTGGTTAAAGCGCTTGGACTTTGCCCAGACATTCACACACTGTTCCTTTTGCCAAGTCTTCAAATAGAGAGCGTTTACTCTTCAATTTTTTTCTGTTTGAGGATAAGATTTTGTTTGAGCAGTTTAAACAATGACAGAAGTTTCTCATAATTTATTATCATCTCTTCTAATCGGCCTGTTCGGTTTCCGTTTTTTCGTTCTCCGCAAGTCTTTCAGCTCATTTCAGCCTGCTTCAAGTGACGTGCCATATGTGTGTTTTTTCATGCGCTAAAGTGAGCACACTTGTCAGAGGATGAAAAAGCAGTTATTGTAGGGCTGTCTGTTGTTTAAAATGTAAATGCAGGAATTCATTAGGATGCCAAGCTGGGAGCTGTCGCGTTTTGAACAGGTTGGCTGTGCTGTGCACTCTGAAGCCTTTGTTTGATGCCAGAGTTGATATTAATGAGCCTGTCACATGGCAAACAGTAATTATGCTTATTGGAAGAGATTTTGGCAGGTAGGGGGTGGACTGGGGACTGTTTTATATCAATTTTCCAGTTCTTTCTAACTTGACAGGATTAGATTGAGGATTGGACAGTGTTCGGTTTGGTCTCTGAGGTTCTGAAATACAGTTTCCTGCAGCTTTACTGTAAACCCCTGCTATTCCTGTGACACTGTATGCTAGGCAAATATTTAAGCCTATGGAGAGCATTAGCTGGGTTGCTTATTCATTTCATCCATTGTAAAACTAATAGTCATACCATACTCTCTAAGTTTGTGAAGTGGTGATATTATTTTCTGTAGCCACAAGCCATTGTGATTCACTACTTATATTTATACACTACCGTTTATAATTGTGGATTTGGAAAGATTTTCTAATGCTCTTGAATGAAGTCACTTATGCTCACCAAGGCTGCATTCATTTGATCACATGTACTGTAAAAACAGTTATGTTGTCAAATATTATTATTATTTATTTGTTTTCTATTTGAATATATTTTAAAACATAGTTTATTGCTGTGATGGAAAAGCTAAATTGTCAGCATCCAATAATCCAGTCTTCAGTGTCTTGATCACATGATCCTTCAGAAATTATTCTAATGTGCTTATATTCCTTTTATCATCAATGTTGAATTAATGAATTCTTTGATTAATAGAAAGTTCAAAAGAATAGCATTTATTTGAAATAGATTTTGTTGTAGCGTTATAAATGACTTTATTTTCCCTTTTGATCATTTTAAAGGCATCCTTGCTGAATAAAAGAAAAGTATTAAGTTCTTTTTAAATATCTTACTGACTCCAAACTATGTATATATAACTTAAATATACTGCCTATAATCTATGATAACAGGCACTTCATGCAAGTCAAAACAAAAAAACTTTCTTTTTTTTTGGTCACATTCTGTCCTATACCAAAACAGCTTTGTTTATTGTATTTCTTGATGATTTCCATGCTGAAAAGAGAAGTTAATCCCTGAGTCTGAAATCGCATACTGTCTGAGGTACATTTGAATTTGAATGTACTACATGATCATTAAAAAAGTGTTTAGTATGAATGTGGGTAGTATGTATGAAACTTGGACTTACTACGTCCGCCTTGTTATTGTCACATGACCTACCAGCGTCAGTTGCATCGCTTCATTCATAATTCCTCTCCCGTGGCCTCATGGGATAGTAAAGTGTCCATGGAGAGCGCACTCCAGAATCTCGGCGGAAGTAGTTGGTCATCCAGGGACTTTGCACTTAATGTATTGTTTTTCGAATACGATGTATTCAAACTCACTACTTGTTTGGCGTACTGTTTTTCACATACTATATAGTAAGGAGGTATTCGATTTTGGATGCAGCGAATCTCTGTGTCTTATTTTTAAAAAATGTAAGCTCGGTCAATAAGTACATTCTATCATAGACTCATGCTGTGAACATCTGAGGTCCCAAATAGAGGTGAGGGACACTTCCTGAGAAAAAAATTTCTTAGCCGCAGATGGTACAGAACTTCTCTCCCCTTTCATTTCATTCTGACCTGAGGTAAGGGGGTTTGGACATTGTTATAGACATTTATTACACACCTCTTGTGTTCAGTCACTCTCCCTTATATTCATTTGCTTTTAGTTGCTGAAAGGTTACCTAGTTCCCCTGGTAACCACTTATGGCATATCCATATACTTTTGGCCTTATAGCACATATAGGTAGAATAATAACAATAAGAGCAAAGTGTTAAAGGTAGCATCATGGACCTTAAATTGTTATTATACTATTATACTTTTTCGGATATCACGTTTCATGCAGTGTGTAATATACCTGTTTGTGAATGTAAAATGTTTTAAAGATCAAAGTGCACGATAAATGGAGCTAGTCTCCCAAAAGAAAGAACCGATTCTGAACTGCCTGAAGTGATTCGTCAATAATTCCAACATTGTCATGCCCGCCAACGGTCTTCATTGACCGTCTACTTTGACCGGCCCTCAAACACTGTAGATGCAGCTGAGGCCTGGAAGAGTTTGGTTTGTGTTGTCGACATGTTGAGAAGACGCTGTTTTCTGCACTGCAAACACAAATCCACTTTGCATGCACTTCAAAAGGATGAGGAATCGTGTTGGAAATGATATGGTAAAACCATCGTTACTGTTCGTATTACTGTGTATCAAGTGTTGAGGAAGCCTCTTGAGCTGATATTCAGATATGGTAATAGGCATTTCGTTTTTGACGCGTGCTGTAAGCAGTAGACCAATCACAACAGCCATCTGACCAATCAGAGCAGAGTAGGCTGGTGGAAAGGAGGGGTTTAGAGAGACTGAATCCTTTATTAAACTGTTTCAGACACTGTGACAAAAGAGATGCAATGTATATTTTGAAAAAATTTAAGTTTTTTTTTTTTTTTTTTACCTTGGATGCATGTAATCCCAACGCTATCTCACGACCAATTCGTACGAATTCGTACGAGTGATAAAAAAGTGGCTAATTCGTACGAATTCGTACGAGTGAGGTCATATGAATTCGTACGAATTAGCCACCTCGTAGAATTCGTACGAATTGCCGTGAGATCAGGCTGGTAATCCTTTTGTAGGACACATCCAAAACAAAATTAGGACCTTTAAAATAGCATAATAGAGGCACTTTAAACTAAAAGTGTTTTCCAGAACATAAAGCTGCTGTATATACAGAGACATTTATTCCTACTATGGTGCGTTACCACTATGCTCAGAGGTAATTTAATTCAGGGCTTATTGGAATGTTACTGCTGATGATTCAGTTAGTGTGGAGGGTTTCAGTCTGCTCATACACTTGTACTATTGTCATTTACAGTGGGCTGTTTTCTGGCCTGTTAGCGGATCTAAAGGCCTAGCGCTGGGGACAGGATTAAATAAACTTCCCCAAACAATAAGCAAATTCATTCTTTCCTCCTTTGCTTTTCTCCACAGTGTGAATGATTATTTATGAGGTGGTGAGCCTGGAATTTAGATTTTGCATGTTGCCATAATGTTATCCTTGCGCAGGCTGTGTGCTAATGAGACTGGCTCAATGTCTCAAGCTGCTGTTATGGAATTGCCTTCCAAAACTTGAAGTATGGTGTTGTGTAACATGAGTGGCTTTAAACTCCATTCGTTGGTAGTCATTTTATATTTACATCCCATTGTTTCATCTGCATTTGGATAAATGACAGTTTCTGCAGCAACAACAGACATAGGAATATAATGAGAGGAGAGCAGTGGGATTGTTGTAGATCAGTTGACAGGAAAATTGTTTTTCTGAAGTGCTTGGTTTATTGAATCTCCAATTCAGAAAATCCAGCGAAAATAAAGATTTTAAGAAATATTCCATTTCACTTCATGTTTTTGAACTTCAGACATTTCACAGGAAGTTGATTTGAAATTTGATTTGGAATGGCAGGAACAAGTACTTCATTAATTGCAATTCATAGTGAGATTAGTGTTCTCAGAAAGGATCAGGGCCCGGTTTCCCAAAGCGTTCTTATCTCTAAGTAGTTCTTAACCTATTCCTTAACCTCTCTCTTAACCTTATGGCACGATTCCCGAAACGTTCGTTCGCTAAGTATATCTTCTGTAAGTCACACTTTCGTAAGGTTGGTCTGGACCACTCTTAGCTTTACCTTATCACTGTTGCAGGTCTATATGAATATAATTCTGAAGTTTTAATACACCCAGACAGTATTAAATTAGGCTAATTCAAGTGTTTTCATGCAAAGAATAAAATTGTCATTACACTGATTGTTGTTAGATTTTTAATTATATTATTATACAATATTATTAATTTAATTAAAACGCTCTTTTAAAGGCCAGTGAAAGCATAGGCTACTGTCAGTTAAGTCCTATTCGGACGCTAATATTGTTTCTCATGGGCTCGTCCGGTATTTTAAACATTTACAGCACTGTAAAAAATTTCTAACCCTCCCAAATCAAAAATTTCAAGTGACTGATAACATCAACATTTTTCAATTGGCCCAAGTGAAATTCTGTAAATTTCAATTGGCCCAAGTGAAATTCTGTAAATTATAAAATTAAATTTACAGATTTTCACTTGGGCCAATTGAAATTTACAGAATTTCACTTGGGCCAATTGAAAAATTTAGATGTTATCGGTCACTTAAAATTTTTGATTTGGGAGGGTTAGAAATTTTTTACAGTGTGGCAGCACTGTTATATGTATATAGCACTGTTATATGTTATATGTATATATGTTACAATTTTAAAATATGTAGGCTAGGCTATTATAGGCTATTATAGTTTGGATTATTTTTTATAATATCCAATAATCATAATAAAATGCAATTTCAACTATTTCTGAAGTGCGTCATTTATAAAGATCACCGCGTTCTCACATAAACAGCCCCTGCACGAGAGAATAATTGATTCTCGAGCCATCTATATCAAACAATTCAGCACCATCACCACAGACAGCGCCGGGTAACGTCGCACGTAAGAAGGTATATCTTAAGCAGCTTCCTAAGGTATGGTTCGGGGAACACACTTAGGAACATAAACAACTTTGGTAAGATATATCTTTCGAGCTTACTTAGCGCGCTAAGAGTGAGCGTTATCGGGAAACCGGGCCCTGCTCTGCCACTTTGGTCTATGAAATTGTTAAGTTATGAAATATAATTAAATAAATAAAAAATTCAGGCATTTCAAACATTAATTATTATCATCAATTTCTAGTAATAGGTTACACCATATATGTCTGTATTATATAACATGTTTATGAGCAAGTCATACTGAAAAATTACATGTATTATTAACAAGGACTTTTACATCAGTAATATGAATTGTTTGAATTGAATTGAATTGAATTTAATTCTGCTCCCTTGTATTTAAATTAAAATAATATAAATACACAACCATTCAGAAGTTCAGGAAGATTGTTTGTTGTTGTTTTAAAGAAATTAATAATTTTGGATGTATTACATTTATCAAAAGTGACAGTAAAGACACTTATCTACTTTGTTACAAAATATTTCAATTTCAAATAAATACTGTTCTTTTTAACTTTCTATTCATCTAAGAGTCCTGAAAAATGTATCATGGTTTCCACAAAGTTATTAAGAATCACAACTGATTTTAACATTGATACTATTTGAATGATTTCTGAAGGATCATGCGACACTGAAGTAATGATGTTGAAAATTCAGCTTTGTCATCACAGGAATAAATAATGATAGAAAACATTTATTTTAAGTTGTAATAATATTCCACAATATTAATGGTAATGTTTTTTACTATATTACCAACCCCAATGCTGACGATAACTTGTTTTTTTATTGTTTTGTTTACAATCATTCAATAAGCAATCAGTTTAATGAATATTAAATCACTGACTGTTGGTATGTGGTCTGACACTTTCATTTTAACCCTGGCAGATGCACCTCTACTCACACGATATGAGGAAAGCACAGCAGAATATATTATAATAATATTATGACAAGATTATAATAATGTATGCAATGAAACTAGCAAATAAAAAATCAGAAACTTGGTTTCCAGCTTCGTGTACCCTCAATTTTGCTTTTCGGTTCCATCCAAGAATTTTCATTTAGGTGCATGACTGATTTAAACAGTAGCACTGATTTTTGCCGTGCTTCCAATATGTTCCACTATTTCCATCTCGAACCCTTTCCTGTATCTGTGGTGTGAAGTGGTCATTTCAAAAGCATGTGAAGCTCCAGGCATTTTGCTAGATCTTACCTCTGTCATTTATAAGTGTCCTGAGACTCATTTCTCCACTGCTAGTGTGTGAATAGCAGGCTGTGCTCATACGCTCTAGCGCAGCGGTGGACCCTGCGCCTGCTCAGTGAGAGCTAAGTGCTGCCACAGCGCTCGCCTTCACTCGTTCATTAAACTTCTGAAGCTTCTTCTATAAATCTCTCTGCTGCTGCATTTATGAACTGCAATCCACAACCATAGCAGTTTGTCTCTGACTGCGTTTTATGGCTGATTGCGTTGGCTGGAGAATCGTGAACTCTATTGCCCGAATCTTACACAGCTTTTCATTAAGCGTCATTGCTGGTGAAATTCACTGCCTGTGTGAAGAACGATCTCAATGAGTAGTCTTTCCTCCTCTGATTTATTCTACTTTGAAGTAAAATGAATAATTAATCCAAAAATAAAACTTCTGTCATTATTTGCTCACCCTCATGGTGTTCAAGCTTGCATTACTTTCTCTCTTTCATTGAAATTTTGATGAATATACTGGAGCTTTCAAGCTTCAAAAAGGTTGCCATATGACTTGTGCACAATATTTCAAATATGAAAAAAACAATTGAGTAGCTTTGTGTAAGGAACAGACTTTATTCACAAAAAATGCTGAAATCTTGTAATTCTAGATAAGATGATTTGTGAATATACCGACTTCAAATTGCTTCTCTCCCTCACAGAGTATTATATGACAATAGAAGACTTGAAACAAAGTCATATGGACTACTATTTTTTGGCTGTTGCAATGAAAAGTATCTCCAAAATTACTCCTTTTGTGTTCCACGGAAGAAAGTCATGCAAGTTTGGAGCGACATGGTATATTTCGACAGATGAGGTCAACCATTCTTTCATTGAAAGTAGCCTGTGTCATTTAATCTCATGAATTGTGTGGAAAGAAGAAGATGGCTGAAAGAGACACTGATGGTAAATACTTGCCTCATCACCATTATGGCTTATAGAGGTGGGCACAATTGAAACACAGCTGGAGCGCTAGATTTCCTGACTGCTGTCTCAATCAATGCGGTTACAAAACGCTCCCACCGTGACACAGATCGGTGGACCTGTGTTTCTTCATTGTCGAAAGAGAAGGCTGTCGCTGTTACACCGAGTCCTGTTTTTGTGATGATAATTCTCCAACATCAATCCGCCTGATTAAAATTGCCTGGGAAACTCTGCAAGAGGCGGTTATAATTAGAAGCCCTGTTCATGTTTGCTGGTGGTGGCTGGCTGCAGCTCGAGAATAACATTGTTCTCAGATGCCTCCCACTGCCTGTGGGGTGTGAATAAAGATTTGCACTTTCAAGTTCACTGGTTGTTGTTTTATGTTGTTGTGCACTCTCTGAGGTAAACTAGAATTAACTTATTTATACAAGTTCCCATATAAGCCTGCCATGAAATCTATCCCCTAGAGATGCCCTCAGGAATCTAAATGTCAAGCCAATAAAGGTCAAACCCACAGAGGATTTAATTGACATGTAGTAAGTGATCCAATCTAATAATGTTTGTGAATAAGGTTCTATGATATGGTGTTTTCTCTTACGTAAATTCTTTCGCATGGGGATATGGATATTTGGCGATGAAAAGATTATTTGTTGAGTGCCTCTGCAAATTCAGCTTATGTTCCTTTTATTACTAAGCGATCTTTGCTGTTTGTGCTTCTTGCCAGAATGACTAAATTCGACAGAATTCAAGTCACTAACAGTTCCTACAAACACCGATGTATTAATTTTGATCCATAATTCAACCAAGCAAGTTGGAAAAGAGAGCTGCTCACTTTTATCACTGCCTTGCATAGGCTTAGAAAGCCGTCGTGTAGCTGAAATGCGTTTTTCTCACAGGAATATTTTTTGCTTTGTTGAATACAAGGATGAACAATCTCGAAAACTATAAATGTACTTCCAACCTTTCTCTGTCAGATTGCACTGCAGAAGGGTCAAAGGAACAAGAAATAGCTTATTACGTGACTATGCGTCTCTTAAAATTCTCTGCCTTTCAAAGCTGCACTGTCACACTCTATATGTTCTTAAAGGATAAAATCCTAACTCTATGTCTGTCAAAGGACTCTGGGTTAAACTGTTCTCTCTAGGGGAGATGAAAGTGAAAATGCAGTAACTGGAACAGATGAAAGCCTCCCAAAAAGGCTTGGGTTCCTGAAACTGTGATGCCCAAAGTTAGATAAACCTTCAGCAGCACACTGAAAAATACTCAAGACACCTGCAGTGACCAGCAGAAATCAAAGTGTACATCTTTATCTTGTAGCATTAGACAACCCATTTCCCACACACTCTCAGACAATAATGGAGGCACAGCTCAATCATCCTTCTACAATAGGAGGTCTGTGTTCTCATCTCTTCATTTTCTACCAGACTGGGATTTAATCCTGGTTTTGTAAAGTCTCAGCAACTGTGATTCGGGCCTGTGAATGGATGTGTCCCTGGCTGAATAACTGCATTATGCCATGACTTCTGTTTTCAGGCTTGGCTAATGCGATTGTGATTGAATCTCTTCTCTCAATTCTCGGAAGCTTTGTCTAACTAGGTTGAGCCCAGGTTTAGATCGTAGGTGGGAGAAAACCTTTGCTTGTCTCTGTTGTGCCCTGTAATTTTGGAAGGGATGTTCTTTTCAAGTTGTTTACCCTTTCGGCTTATTCTAGAGAACTGTTTAACCCTCTTTTCATTTAGCACTTGAAGAAGAACCAGCAGCAGCAGAGAGCAAGGACCGGTTGCACCGGATGTGCATAAGTAACAATGTGGCCTGTTTTGACGTAAATGGGCACAGTTTACAACTTACACGCTACTAAATATTTTTGTGTTGCACCATTAAACTTAGTTGGAGTGTGACTCAATGTATAAACGAAATATTCTGGAGTAACGATTGGAATAAAATAGCAGACTGACTGAACTGCATCAATTGGGGCTTTCACACTGAGTAGTTATAGGAGCTCAGTTATAGGTTGAAGTGGCTCTGGTTGTGCTGGACTTTAATTTTGATGGCGTGGCTGACTTTTATTTTGACAACACTGAGAACGGCTCAGCCAGAGCCTGAGCACACAGCGCTCCCATTCTCCGTCTTCATTACGGTATACGAAAAAGTCGCTATAGCTGAGCAGAAATACCGGTACAGAGGAAATCATATTTTGTTTGGTCCCTTCAAAATCACATTGGATATGGAAGTGCCTGGACTTCGGTGTCGGTCCATCTATTGCTGCTTTCCATGTTCGTGGAGTAAATATGTAGCTGTGTTTACACAGCTTTTTTAAAATGGAAGGTGCCAGTGTTTTGCATGCGTTCAGCCAATCAACATACACTCAAGTCACTGGTAGTTCCTATTGTGCTGGGTTAGACCCTACTCTGAAGTAGGAGTTAATTTAGTTCCCCAAAAAAAGCGTTCCTAGAACTAAAATCGTTCCCAGTTCCACGCCAAGAAGCATATACTTCTGCCATTAGTAATAGAAGCTATGAAAAGGTTCCTCCGGTAAAAGCCCCTAATAAGCTCTTGTTTTACCTGACAGACTTCACTTCTTTAGACATATATGATAATGCTGACATTTACACAGAGAACATTATGTAAATAAATTACTTTGTTAGCGGCTCTTCAACACGAACCTGTCCTAAACAGCATCGCTCCATGTCAGAAAAAATCAGTCATAATAAATAAATGTCATTTCTTATGTTTTCAGACAATTTCTGAATGTTATTTACATATAAAAATACCTATGTTATTCATGATTGAATAATTGATTGTTATATTTAATGAAAACTTATTTTTACTGTTAGTAACGTGAAGCAAAAGAATGAAGAATAAACTGAAGCTTACGGCATTTAAACAACTTCTGCTCATATATTTGAATGCTGCTATTGGATCATTGAAGGTAGATGTCATATGCGACTATGCATGACTTTACAGAGAGCTTACTACCTACTAGCTACGTTCTGCCTTAAGAACAAATGGTGCAACCGAATAAAGTACAGAGTTAGTTACAAACTAGCCCGTGGTTACTAAGCCTCTAGTGTGGACTTTACATTCCAATTTGAGTAAGAACTTACGAATGACTGTGCAACCCTTTCCCTAACCAGGTTCGATCACAGAATTTAATCTCAAAGTACACACAGAAACTTGACCATGCCCCTCCATAATATTACAGAAAAAATCACACATAATTTGTGAATAAAGTTTAATTCAACTCTTCAGTATGACAAATTGAATATATTATATTTGTTATAAATATATATTTGTAACTGTATTTAAAAGAAAATTGTATTTAGAGTGGAAGGGAAAGAGTCGCTCTGCAGCACTACATATTAATATACTAATACTATGTTTAATATTATACATATTATTTTTAATAAATGTATAGTATATGTACAATATAATATAACAAAAGTCCCTTGAGTAGCTCTTCAGCATGTCAAAATAAAAGAAAAATAGGGTGTCTGTCAACCTAAGATGGTTTCGACCAGCCCAGTAATTACTGTGTTAAGAGGGTGCTCATAAATAAATAAAAATTTAAAAAGACAATAACAATAACAATTAGATAAATAACAATTTATTGTATTGGATAATATAATGGAGACGAGCAGATGCATATATCTTGTATAATTATCTGGCACAGTATCTGTGTATCTTTATTAGTTAGCCTCGTCAACAAATAGAAGGGTGTGACTTTTTTTTGTAAATATGTTAGTATAACTGTAAGCTTTCATCTATTTTAAGACAAAAACACAGGACATTCTCTGTTCAGACATGAGCCAATTAATCGTATCCTAGCAACAGCAGTCAATATGTTTCTTAGCAACAACATTTTGTGATATGCAAAATTGCGTTTAAAGAGGCTAGGACAAATCAGTCAAATTACATGTCCCACTATAATATGCCATTTTATTCTGGGGGTTCATTTGCCGATGGCTGTTTAAAATGACCAGCTTTGGTTATTAAACTTGATATGAGGGTTTCTTCATACCCTGTTTCACTTTGAACTTTGAAATATTGCGTAAGTAAGCACTTGTCTGCATTTGCCATGCTTATAATATTTAATGCTCACTCCGCAAAGGACAAAAAAGATTAGTTGTCAGCGATTCCATTTTATTTTATGTTTTTACCAAAGGTGACATATAATCTCTGTGGAAAATCTCCAACTGTAAGATCGCAATTCCTCACAACCTCCTCCTCAGCCCCTGATGGTATATTCATCTTGTATGTGACATTGTTTATTTAGTGGAAAACCTGTATTTGTGCATCACATATAATGCTCTTTTCGACTGTTTAGGTTTTGGCTTGAGCGCAGGTGTCTCAGGATGCTTTAGTCCAGAATGTCACTCATTGTTATTCAGTAATTCACCTTATCAGTCATACTTTCAGAAGTGCCTACAGCATATTTTACAGAAGGGTGACAGACCATTTGTACATTTGTGTTGGGGTATATGTGTTGCCTGAGCCATAATAGAGAAGAATGAATATTTCATGACAACCCATATCCTTATGCACTCATGCAGTCTGGGCACCAAATCATTAGTTTGCTCCAAGCATGTTGTTGTCCTGAGAGTTCAAACACATTTACAGCTCATTAAAGGCCTGCCACGGTTATATAGAGTTTTGATCTTCAGGTTATTTGTTTTACTTCTTGATTTACGTCTAACGGCATCATTGCTGTCATTTGGTTGATGCGATTTTCTGGATTTGAAAAGTTATTTGTTTTGCCAGTTATTTTGAGAAATCATGTTTATTTTGGCATGGACAGTAAGCCCTGCCTCTGAGCTTGCTGGTCTGTGTTAAGGCCCTTGCTGGCACTAAAACGCACTGCAGAACCACTGACCTGGCATACCGTTAGAATAAATCATTCTGAGCCTTCCCAACCACCACCGTCACCACCTGGTGGCTCCTCGTTCAGGCAGGTGAGCATGACAAACACTAGCATCCATCCTCCATTTAGAAAAGAATCTTTATTTTTCACCACACAAACAGGGCCAGAGGAAGTCTTTTTAATGCAGTGTCACCTTGAAACGGTACTATGCACATTTTCATGTTATTGTTAATAACCTATATATTACAATTTTATACCGTTTTACTTTAATTAAAACTAAAACACAAAAAAATTAAATCAGTCATTTTAAAAGCTAAGGCCTCGTTCAGACTTTCAGTCCAAATCCGATTTTTGTGCATATCCGATTGAAATCCGATCAGATTTAGCATGTGTGAATGGCAAAAAATAAAAATAAAATCACATTCATATGTGGTTTGAAATCCTTTTCAAATCACATTCCTGCAAATCCGTTTCAGTCTGACCGCTCTGATCGATTTCGCGCACTGGTTTATGTCACTCTCTCATGCCACGTAAAATGTAAACGTCAGACGTTGTTATATAGAAATGCTGAAAGTCGCTGCAGAAACAAGGTTCTGTTGTTGCAAAGTGCCGTAAGAGCAGAAAATGACAATATAACTGAGACATGTTTTGTAACTGGTGGTCACGGAATAAAGCCGCTCATACCAGCCTCCTACGTCTCTGCCTCTGCTTCATTAGACGCAGTAGTCCACTGTGGCGGCTACACATGGTCATATTGTGAATAGGACAACATCTGTATTGCAAACCCCTCCATGTCCAGGCTGTCAGTGCTCCCAGTCTCCTTTATTAATCCTTCTGTTATGGTCTTTTTATACACAGTCATCCTAAGTCTGCATGGCAATGCAGCATAAGTTATGAGAGACCTTACAGAGGCCAGCACTGCAGTCCAATTTTACTTCCTTGCCAATGCTGCCTTCCCATTTAGATATTCATTTACGATCCGTGAAGGCCAGGTTTGGTTAAAACGCTGACCATGACAATCTTTCTGCAAATCAGAGCAAAATCTCAGTGCCAATGGACAATGACTGAGCAAGCCAGAGATTAGGTGTTTACTCACTTTTTACAATGTCTATGATTTGAGTCTTGGCTGCTACACAAGAAGGGTTTTTTTTTGCCATGTAGACAATATAGGACAACGATCAAGAATATATGAGGAAATTGCAAAAAAAGATGAGACATATGTGGTTAAAAGGTCATAAAACTGTAGTCCACAATGGCTCCTGGGAGTGTTTGACAGAATCCATGTGTTTATATGTACAATTATAAAGCTTAAAGTTCAGCACTAAAGCAGCTTCAGGGCCAAAGTCTTTAACACCTTCAAAGTCTGTTACTTCCAATACAACACCTTTGTGAAACATTATGCCTCTATGGTGTAAAACAGACCCTGAGTGTTTGGGGAAGCGGTCAAAATGTCACCGGATCAATGAGTGTTGGCTCCTCTAATGTCCAACACCATTACGAGCTTTCAGAACTTAACTTGCCCTAAGCTTTCACCCACATGAGCAGCATCTTGTTGAACTCCTTTCTTTAAACTCGTTCCACTTCTGTTCTTTCCCTGAGACCTCTGGATCATGTTTTGCTTAAAGCTGGAGCAAAGTTTGCTAGAGTTTCTTAAACAGGACTTCATCAAATATACATGCTTAAGATCGTCAGAAAAGTGCTGATGTGCTCTTATCTGTCTTCCCTCCTCAATCTCCTCTTTCTGTCTCTTTCTCCCTCACTCACTGCAGGTATATGAACGTGGAACTAATGTTGAGCAGTTTGTGACCCGCTTCCTGTTGAAGGAATCAGCCAATCAGATCCAGTCTCTGCTGAACTCTGTAGAGAGTGCCGTGGATGCCATTGATGAGCAGCATTCATCAGTGGGGTGAGAAAGAGCATCACCCATCATGACCCAAAGCATGTGTACCACAGTTCCATCAACATAAATGTCCATTAGGACATCAGTCATCAACAGTTAAGTAGATTACATTACATTAATTGCGGGGTTTAAATGCACAATAATACTAGAGCAGGTTTGGCATCTCACCCGGGTATGTGATTGAAAGCAGTCTATAAATTTGTTTATTGGGCTGCCATCATACATTTGAATATGATTTGATAACTAAAGTTAAATAATAACAGAAGATGACTATTTCTAGTAAAACACAAAAATTAAGTCATATTTAGTTGATTTCAGACACTTTAATCATCCTTGTTTTCCCCGTTGTGACCTAGATCCTACCCCAGTAAGACCAGCCCACGCGTCCCAGATAGGCGCTATGAGGCCCCGGTGCCAGATTATCCTCCCAACAACAGAGTCAGTGCAAAGGAGAGCATGAGGAACATCAACACAGGTGCAGGTGAGGTGATCACTTCTGTATCCAGCTGTTTCCAAACACACCTTTCAAGATCCAACTAAATGTGGACATGCATTCAATTGTTTACAAAAGGAGTTTGATAGCATTATAGAGGAGGTATAATAGCACTAATATTATAGTGCACACCATTCACCATGTGCATTTGTATGCATCATGAATTTACTGGAACTCATGTATGTACTTATGCAGTAGATGTGTTCTGGAATTCAAGTCTGAAAGAATCTAAAATAACCACGATGGTACAAAATTTGCTAAGTGACTTACTTTTACAGACTGAATCCACTTATGTCTCCAAGTATCAGCATAAATGCACCATGCATCTGTTTATGTGAGCAGAACCAGCTGTGATGAGGCTTTTTGAATAAGGTTGCGATGAAATAGTTGGTTCTTGCCTCATACGCCAGAGAGTTCTTTTCCAAGAAACCTCTCATTTATTTCTTCATTTACATAAGCTCTGTTCTAAACCCTAGTGAGCTGCCTTGCTGTCTACTACCTAGAAGAAGTGACTGATTTGGAATGGTATAAAATTTTGCTAATATAATGTCACAATTCCCTAATAAGCAAAAAATATAGATAGATAGATAGATAGATAGATAGATAGATAGATAGATAGATAGATAGATAGATAGATAGATAGATAGATAGATAGATAGATAGATAGATAGATAGATAGATAGATAGATAGATAGATAGATAGATAGATAGATAGATAGATAGATAGATAGATAGATAGACCTTTTGTACCTCACCTATGATAACTTAAAATGCATAAAAATACTAAACTACTATAGTATCAATCAGTGAGTCACAAGCAAATGGAGACTCTGGGAAATCTTTATTGAGACTTGGTGGCTGTTCCTCAACCAGGGTCTATGAGAGGAAAAGACTGACTTAAGCAATATTACCCCCGTTAGAACAATTGGCACATAGATTATAGATGGCATTTTAGCCACTCTTTCAATCCTTTTTTCTTAGCAGAGGTTTACTCAAGGACTTGTTTAAAGGTCTATTTGGCATGTTGCTTTATTGATTCTTGGGGTATGTTTTTCCAAACATCGCATAAATCAATTCTATAAGGTTTTTTTTTTTTTGTGGTGCAGACTTGGTGGCCAACTACATTATCACGCAAAACATCCGCATTTACCATTTCTCATGCCGTCTAATTGCCGAAAGCAAAGTTAAAGTCTGTCAAAGATGTGGTTCGCAGGCTCTCCCGTGGGCTTTCTGTATCAACATACACCACATTTCCATTACTGATGAGATTTGGGCCTGAGCTCCTTTGAGTTGGTAATGAAACCGCTCTAAAGAGACACTAAAACAACACAAAGCCTTTCGTGTGCCAAGTCAGCACATACCACACGCTCACGACCGTCTCGTATGGATGATGCAACGGAAGAAATGTGTGAGTTTTTAATGAGGAGAAGGTGGAAAAAAAGGTCTTTCTTTAAAGCGTTTCTGAGCTTCAGTCAGGAGTTAGAGGGCGCCTGGAGATATGGTAACAAATTAATTCTAGTGTTTTTCTTTTTTCTGTAACACAGAGAAAAGCAATTTATGATTCTTTTTTAAATGTCCATTTCACTTTCCTCTGCTTCTCAGTGCTAAAAGAATAGTCATGCAGTCAATTTCTTCAAAATAGCCAAGCAATACAGACATTTCTGTTGCTGTGGATTTATCATTCAGCAGAACCAGAGCTTATTTGGAGTAGTGGCTTATCTTAGTCCTCATTTCAGCAGGTATGTTAAACGCCATTTGACATTTCAGCTCAAAAAGCTGTAAAAGAAGTTCCCATCGATGTGCACACTCCTTATTGGCAGTAATCAGTGGATCTCAATTGTCCTCTCGTTCACTTTTATTGTAAGGTTGGCCTGTTGAAATGCCAATATTCTTCGAGTGACACCACAGCGCTGAATCGAAGAGGTCTGTTTTATGGGTGACGTTCAAACACTGGCACTAGTTTTAAATTTCCCCAAGACACAGATAAAGCTGACTCGGCTCACAATAAAAGCGCCATTCTAGCTGTCAGCTCCGGCAGGGAGAGCCATGATTGGAGCATGCTCTCCAAGCTGTGGTTTATGAGCAACGGGATGAGAATATTGATCAATACTTCTGCGAGACTTGCTTTGCACATGGCACTTTTTCTCCCATCAGTCAATCATACGCTTTTCTCAAATTGCTTTCTTTCTCTCACTCTACTCTCCTCTCTATTTCTGTTCATGTTGCACACACACACACACACACAGGCTCAAAGCTATAAATCTGATATACTGTATAATTTATTGATATACAGTGAGTCTTTTCTTTTTTTATGTAGAGATTTAATTGGATTTTTTTATTTATATACTAGGGCTGCCCCTGACTAAAGATTATTCTAGTCGACTAGTAGTCATTCATTTAAGCCATTAGTAGACTAATTGCAAGTTTAAATTATGGGGGGTTTATATTAACTACTAAGCCTCTTGTCGCCTAACGTTTAGTTGACTATTAGGGGGCAGCCCTAGTCAATACTGATATTGGATTACCAATATTGAATATTTAATTGTACATGCTAATTTCTCCTATTTTTTACATTTATATTACATTTATAATATTGTGGTGCCTAAATGTATCAAATAACGGTAAAATACTAACTGCAGAGATGCCAGCAATCAACTGTAATTCTATGGTATGAATACTGTGAGATTGCATTAGCTTAAAGCTAGGGTAGGTAATCCTGTTCAGAAACACTTTTTTTTATACTGGGTGAAATGGTCCTTCCATCCCGAGAGTAGTCAATACATTATGTGTTCAGAAAAAGGAATGAAAACAATCAGACCTCTGTAGCAGCTGCAGGACAGTAAAAACTCTGACCAATCACTGCCACTCGGTCCGAGTGTAAAGAACCAATCAGATGCCTTCAGAGCCAGGAGGAGTGTCTTAGCAGTGTCAATCAAGTTCGCGTACGCGCTGATCGCCCCTCTCTTGCACAGCGCGTACCGTCATTCAAAATCAAGATTGCCGGTGTGTGCCGAGCAGCTGTGCTAATGGCGGACAAACAACCAAAACTGCCAATTTCTCGAGTGGAACCTGCTCATACAACAAAGACAGGTAAACGGAAAAAGACCGATGACGATAAACAAGCCCGTCGGAGCCCATTGACTCAGTGTTAAAACTCTAGCCGCATAACATACAGATAAAATGTCACGCACTGTGCAAAGCAACAATTGAAACCTGCTAATTCACTGGCTTGTCATGTTGCTAAAATAATGTACTAGCAAACCTTATTTAGCATTACATATCGCTAGAATAATTATTTACATAGCCTACTGCAACATTAGTTACCGTTATATTATCTTACTAGCTATTTATAACTCATAGAAAGAGTGCAACGTTATAAAGTTACATTACATGTATTGCATAATACGTAATGATTTGAGGACCAAGTTTGTAGTCAAAGTATGGGCAGGCCAGTCAATGTAAAGCATTTCGTCCCTACCAGTGAATGTGCCATAACTGTTTATCCGTCGTCATCGGTGACCCTGCATGTTTACTAGCCTGCGCGTTTACGGCAGGCTCCGCTGTGGGGGGAACTTTACATAACAAAATACAAGTTTAACAGCTAGTAGGCCTAACATTATATGTTATGAATCTTACACGAAATTCATCTTCATCACAGTGCAACTAATGGAAATGGAAAAACGTGTATCAATGCAACCTGTTTTTAGCTTTGCCTTATAGTTATAACTAGCTCGTTAGCGAATCAAAAAATATATATTTTAAACTTTACCAATATCGATATGATAGCTTGATAGTGAGTAGGCTACTAAAATACATCTTATTTGTTTATATTCATAATGATAAAGTTAGATTTTTTTATTACATGTGATTCTGACATGATGCTACATGCACTGCGCTCCTTCCTCTCCGCTCGTCTCAGGTAAATAATGCGTCTTCCAGCTCAGCTGTCGGAGTCACGCGTTCATGTGTTTTGGGGGCGTGGCTTTGGAAGGACCCCAGAAGGGAGAGGGTGGACTGAATGGAAATAATGAGCTGTCTTTAAAACAGTCGTTAGAGGTCTACATACACTCGATTTTTATACTTTCTTTTTCAGAATACTTACATTTTAATTATGTATTGATATATACATAAAGTTTAAACAAATTTGAAAAATAAGTTTTTTAGACCATTCTTACCTACCCCAGCTTTAAAGAATGCAAACTTAAACTCTGTTGTATAGCTTATACAGGTAAACGAAATTGCGTTTTAAAAGTTTAATAATCAATCATGTGTAAGAACAAATTTGACCAGTTATTTCGTTTAGCTTATTTTTCTCCTGCCAACGAGCACTAGACAGGCAAAACCATCAGGCTGAGTGCCACCAGGAAATACACAGTCTGAAAAGCCTTAATAAACACTGAAATTTTGGAATAAATTATGTATTACAGCGAATCTCTTTTTAATGCATTTATAATCACTCACTTATAAGCACTCTCAAGCGCTATTCCGGCTTGTTCAGTTCCAGCTCATCAGTCATCGTTCAAGTGATTTGGATGTGAGAAAAAACACTCCGACCGGTCAAGTTTTAAAACAACGCGCTCCTCGCAGCAGTCAGTCTCAAAGTTCCCTCTCCTCTCCACTTTGATTAGTTTTCTACTATTTTCCACCGTGAACACGGATAGGAAGACTTTCTCTTACTCTAACTGCTGTGAAACACCCTGTACGGGTGTTGGGTCGGACATTGTGCTATTGCTTCAAAAATGCACCAGCCCACAATGCATTGGGTACTACAGTACAAAACCATAAATGTAATTTAGTAGTAGTAGATAACTTTATTGTCCCCTTGGGGCAATTGGGTTTGCGGCACAGTCGCAAGGCACTTCATGACAGAACATCAGACATCTGACACAAACAAATACAATACAATGCAATACACTATAATCCACTACACCCTTGGGTCTGACCAGGCCAGCTGGACATCTAGCTTATTTTGACTGATTTAAGGTTTTTATGGCTTGTGGTACAAAAGAAAATTTGGATCTGTTCTTGGTCATAAGGGGTGGGCAGAAACGACGCCTAGATGGCAATAATTTAAAATGAGACGCCAACAGGTGTGTGTAATCACATACAATGTTATTGGCTTTCTCACCATTCTGTCCTTGTAAATGTGTTCAATGCTCGGTAATGTTATCCCAAGTAACTTGCTGGCAGCTGATTCTCTTTTTCTGTGATTCAGTGGCATTTCCGAACCAACAGATAATACAGCAAGTTAAAACACTTTCAATAAAAGCAGTATAAAACATTTGAAGCATTTTGTTATTGACATTAAAAACAAGCAGTTTCTTTAAAAAGTACATTCTTTGCTGTGTCTTATTGTGCAAAAGATCAGTCCATGAGTCCCATTTAAGCTTGTTGTCCAGTACAATGCCAAGGTATTTATAGTTTGTAACAACCTGAATAATCTCCCCATTGATAAAAGTGCCGGTGGGTTGCTGTGACTTTCTAAAATCTATGGACATTTCTTTGGCCTTATTGGTATTTAAAATGAAGTGTGACTTATTGCACCATTCTAAAAATGAGTCTAAAACTGGCCCATGATCTACCTCCCCATCCTGTAGCAGACTCACTAGAGCTGTGTCATCTGCATATTTAACAAAGTGCCTGTTTTGAAAAGTGCTAGTGCATGAATTTGTGTTACTGCACAGTGCTTGAGGATATTACCACAGATTTTGTCAGAGCCAGGACTTTTCTGTCTATTACAGCAACTAAAAAGGTGAAAGACATCCGATTATCTGATGTTTAATGCAGATGCAGGGGATGGAGGGGGCAGCACGATGCCAGCTCCAGCACCGCTGCCGCTCTCAAAGCGACAGAAGAAGCCGTTTAGCTGGTTTGTCCTTTCCAGTCCCTCACCTCCAGGCAGATTCAGGGAAGGATTCCCTCTGCCCTTGTGGGGGACATTGGTCATGGTCTTGATCCCCTGCCATGCCTCACGGGGGTTGCCTGACAGCAGGGTTGCCTCAATCTTCTGTACCAGTTAACAGCAATCGCTTTGCATTGTTTTCTAGAGCAGATGACTGTTTTAATGGAAAAAAAGTATGTTACTGTCAGAATTTGGCTATTTTTCTTTCAGCAATTTTTTACAGTGAACATTATCAATAATTTCACTGAGATGTTCCAATTAATGTTCCAATTAATGTTCCAATTTTGGCAAGACTTTGAAACAATTTTTCCGTAGAAACTATATTGTGCATGTTATTCATTTGACAGCATTAAATCGGGAAAGGAGCAGGTGGTCAGGGAAAGTTTTGGTCCTGACTGGAGCCTGAACTGAACTGAATATGACATCTTGACATCCTCCTAAGCAGGAAGAGCATGTGGCAAGACTCCCAGATTATCTTCACACATTCTAGTCTTTATAAGTTGCATTATGAAGAAATGTCTGTTGTATTACTAAGGCCCAGATGGAATTACAAACTTTATTAGCGTTTTCTGTGCTGATTTTATGGTAAAATTTCTAGAATTCTGTGGAATATTATTATTTTTATTATTTATTTATATGATTTTCACTATTATCTATGCCTTTAAAAGGTTTCAGGCCGTGTTCACTTGGTCCTGCTATTGCTATGGTAACACAGTTAATGTGTTCCAAAATGTCTCCCCTCCCCATTATGCTGGCCTCATCAACACAAGGGAGGTGTTAGAGTATAATTGGTTTGGCACCTCAAGTGGGGCTGATTTCAAAGGCAGGAAAACCTTTCCCTCATTAATAGGATCTGTCATTGCATAAAAGAAATAAAGGAAAGGTGAAAATCATGTTAATCGCTCTCCACATTATTTTGTTTTTTATGCGAAATGCAATATTGTTACAGTCCGCACTCTTCCTTTATCATTCGCGGTGGCAGTACCATGGTATGAGGTGGTAATACCATTAGGTGGTACATGTCCAAAAAAGCATGGTAGTATATTTCAGTGCTTCTTTTACGAGTGTCATCTGCAGCACTCAAAGAAGTTGGCAAAAATGTATAAATGTCCATTGTAATCTGCGTAATGACTTGAGCTCAGTAATAATGTCTGAACGTTTGATTCACACTGTCGCATTGCTATGACAGCCACTCTGAGACGAGGTTTCAGGAAGAGTAAAACATCATTGAAACTATCTGCAAATTATGCACTGTGCCTCTCTGTCTCTGTCAGGAGCTGTGGAGGTGAGAAAAGAAGGACTCGAGGCACAGATCAACCGACTGGCTGAGCTGATTGGACGTCTGGAGAACAAGGTAAGAGGTTCGTCTTATAATACTGAGAGGTCAAGTGCTTTCCTCCTGGGAAATGTCTTATAATACTGAGAGTCAGAATCCACAGACCCGTGCAGATACAATCCAGTGTTATAAGAACCAGAAAATAAAAACATGATTGACAATAAATGGAAATATTTAGCTCCGTTTCTGATAACATAATAATACATAGAGATGTTTTGTTTGAGTAGATATTTCATATTAATTTTATTTATTTATTTTTCAAATAAAAAGATCCCATCTAAAGTAACACTGTCCTAAACTGTTTATGTTTTAGAGGATGGCAGTTATTGATTGTGAATAACCCGATGAAGCTTGATTTTACTTGATTTTATTAAATAGTATGTCATTATAAACAAATATTATAGTACAACAAGTATACATTACCATTCAAAAGTCAGTCAGTAAGATTAAAAAAAACTTTTATTTCGTAAGAATGCACTGATAAAAAAGTGACAGTAAAAAATTACAATTTCTATTTAATTTTCAATTTCAGAGAATCCTGGAAAAATATGTATCACAGTTTCATTAAACAGCATAAAAAATTAAGCATTGCCATCACAGGAATAAATAAATTAACTACTTAATTATAAATTGTATTAATTACAAATTAAATCACAATTTTACTGTTTTTTTTTTTGGTCAAATAAATGCAGCCTTAAATCTTACTGACCACAAACTTTTGAACGGTCTGGAAATATCAATATGGAGCTTGAAGGTGAATTTACATTAGTCTAAAAACACAAATTTTGCTTCCTTTCAGAAGTCCACCGGTCGATTAGGAAGTAAAACTTTGGTGTGGAGCTTTTCTGTGCCTCCTGTAATTTCCATTACTCATGCACACACAAGCACACTCTGATAATTACACACATTCATATGTAAAAGCATGAGATGAGATTCAGATTGCATTTTGCAAAGCCAGTAATCTTTCGTCCTTATAGTTATTACTTCCATTGCTCAGGGTGCAGAGCAGTGAAGGAGGGCAGGAATGAATCGGTGAACAAAGGAAGCAATTAAACAGACCTGACAACAACAGTAATGCAGATTTTTACCCTTAGATTTTTTTTATTCAACACTTATGTAACTTTTTTTTCTTGGTTAACCATTATTTTACCATCTCTCTTTCTCTCAGTCATTTTATTATGCGTGTCTGATAGACATTGAGCTCAGTGCGCTAATAGAGTCCCCAGTTAATACTGAGTCTTTGGCAGGCAGGTTCTTATTGCTGGAGCTAAGAATAGCCAAAGCAACCCAACTGGTTTATTCCTCTCTCAGTGGAAGGGAGGTTCTGACACATCCTGGTGAGACGGTATGAATGAGAGGATATCTGGGTTGAGCAGCAGAGACTGCAGTGGCACTGGGAGATGTTTGGGGTCAGTCCAGATTAGCAAGGATACGGTACATGCACATATACTGTACGCAGGAATAGAAAATATTCTGTAGAGCTTAGTTTTAAATGAATTAACATAATAAATAAATAATCCTAATTTTGTACTATAGACTACCATTCGGAAGTGGGTTTTTTAAAAGAAATTAAGACTTTTATTCAGCAAGAAGGCTATCAAAAGTGACAGTTAAAACATTTATATTTCTCTTTCAAATAAATGCTGTTCTTATTCATCAAAGAATCCTGAGAAAAATATATCATGGTTTCCACAATAATATTAAACATCACAACTGTTTTTAACATCGATAATTATAAGAAATGTTTCTTGAGCAGCAAATCGGCATATTTGAATGATTTCTGAAGGATAAAGTACATTTTAAAATATGGTAAATATTTTCAAATAAAACAGTTATTTAAAAATATTTCACAATATTACCATTTTGTGTATTGTTGATCAAACAAATGCAGTCTTGGTGAGGAGAAGATGCTTCTTTCAAAAACATTAAAACCCAGACTTTTGACCGGTAATGTATATAATATACTCTTAAAAATAAAGGTTCTTTGTTGGCATCCATGGTTCCATGAAGAACCTTAAACATGCATGAAACTTTTGTGCAATGGAAAGGTTCTTTTATAGTTTCTTCAGATTGTTAAAATTTCACACAAAAATATGGTTCTTTGGTCACACTTTAGATTAGGATCCAATTCTCACTATTAAATAACTATTAACTATGACTTTTGCCTCAATAAACTGCTAGTAACCGCTTATTAATAGTTAGTAAGGTAGTTTAGGTATTGGTAGGATTAAGTGAAGTAGAATATGGTCATGCAGAATAAGGCATTAATATAAGTACTAAAAAACAGCCAATATCCTAGTAATATGCATGCTGATAAGTAACACTTTAGTTTAGGGTCCAATTCTTTTTTTTTAAATTCCATGAAAAGTTATTTTCCATGAAAATGGTTCTTTAATGGCATAGCTGGAAAACATATCTGTGTTGACCTAATACACCTTCTCGCAGACTTGCTCTCAGTGGTGGTCCTCCCCGCCATGACAATGTCAATACAGTGTGTTGAGGTAAAACATTGCAATATTTTGAAATACCTTTTTTCCACCCACCCCTGCAAGCCATGCAACCTTTCGCAATCGTCATAGTTTGGCTTGCCTTCAAGGTTCTCGAGTCAGGGACAATTTTTCCAGTTGCCATGTCAAACTCGGTCCACTGTGAAATCTGCCATAGTTGATCAATACAACTGTTGCAGCACACCTGGGTCTGTGCAGGAATTAGCACATGTTCCTCTAAACATCCGTCCTCGGAGCCTTCACTTTAATTGAAATGTCAAACATAGCACTGCACGTCTGTCCTGTCCCGTTCTCCATTCTCGCTGTCGCTTAGCAGACAGGGCAGCCTGACTTCAGTGACCCGCTTTGGCTCAGAGCTGGATCAGTCATCAGAGCGCTCTTGTTGTCTGCATAATGCGCCCCCACAGCTTTAGGAAATGCATCATTTCTTTTTTCCATCCAGTTGTGGCATCCTGATAGCCTCCAATCACTGTGGAGACTAACGCTCATGCCGGTCCTGCAGTCTTCATACTCGAGAGTATGGCGGTTGTCATTCTTGCTATTATTTTTGATGGATAACCCGCCGTCGCTTTTATCAGTGAGAGAGACAGCTGCACGAATTTGTGGCATCATTACTGGCCATTATGTACTCTGTCATTCCATGATGGTAAAGAGTATCCCGCACCATCCCTGTTCACTTCATGTGGATGGACTGACAGGAGACACCAGCGCCTCTCATTTATGAAGCACATAATGATTCTTACATTGCGGTGGTGTTAACTTTTCAGAGCCAGGGCTGCTGTGAATTCCTCTTGAATTCATAAAGTACCTATATTTGGAATATAGTGAGAATATTTGAAATATAGCCTATACTGTTCTTGTTCTCAGTATTATTTTTTTTATTATGTGCATTCATCACTGCATCCTAGTGACAGTGCTTGTAGCCTCTACATGGAGGAAGGGAAATAATACTAGCAGGCTTTCTCTCAGTGCTCAGATTCTTGATTACTAAAAAAACATGTCCTACAACGTTACCTGCCATTATTTGATAAAATAGCAACATTTCTAGTTTGAAATGAATCAGAGTTGAGAAATAAAAACTTGTATACAGTATATGCTGTATGTGTACTTTTAACTTTACTACTCAGCAAGGCCATAACCATGCCTTAAACATTGGGGAGAACCAAAGTTGTCTTTTTATTTTATCTAGTTTTTTATTTAAAGGAATTAAATAAAGGATTAAAATTAAATTAAGGATAATTTTTTTAAAAAGTGAAATAAGTTATAATTGTTGCCTAGTAATCAATTTAAACTATTTGCTAATAATGTTTACATTTTAAAAATATGCTCACATTCACTCTTATTCGTGTCTATCTAATATCTCAGAAACGCAAAATGTTTCTTGTCTCGTCACATTCGGTTATGAATTACATGAATCATGTAAATGATAGCACATTTTCAATTCAAAACAGTGAAATTTCAATAAGTTGAGTAGTTTGCATCACTGGATATTACTATCTGTTGCTGAACATTTCTAACATAAAACAGTAGTCAAATATTAAATGTTTAGCTACTAGCACCACACACTCTTTCACTGTTAACTAAAGCATTGCGTTGGAATTCGCACTCCGCTTTAATGAACAGTAAGCCCCGCCTTCTTTGATTTGATTGGCCATCTCAACGATTATGAGTGCTGTTAGATCGCTGAGGCAGATCAGGTTAAAAATGTAACTTTTAAAACATTTTGTCATCCTAACAACAAACAGAGCGATGCGTAATGGAGTGCAGCAGAACAGAATTAAGAATATTAAATATTGGGAGGCACAATTTGGCCAGTTTTAATTATTAGGGGGGACTTGTCTCCCTCAATGTCTATGGTTGTTACATCCCTGCAACACACTAAAGAGGTTCATAATATAATATACCTCTATACCCTTTCACAACACTGTCAGACATTTATGAAAACATTTAGACAAAACATTCAAGAAAAAATCTGGTAAAATGAAAGTTGCTATCCTGCTACGAGTTCCACAACATCACACAGGCCCTGGTGAGTTCTACTGCATAGTTGTTGTTTTATACTATACTTTTATACCATACGTAATTATGCTAATTTTCTTTCA
Organism: Squalius cephalus; assembly: GCF_949319135.1. Taxonomy (NCBI): domain Eukaryota; kingdom Metazoa; phylum Chordata; class Actinopteri; order Cypriniformes; family Leuciscidae; genus Squalius; species Squalius cephalus. The sequence continues at coordinate 9,071,108 of NC_137127.1, read as the reverse complement.
TATGTCAACTCCATAACACAAATTGTAAAGAAATGTGAGATTTTACATCCTATTAGTAGCTAGCAACACCTGAAAACTAAATGGCTACTGTATTTAATGTTTATGTGAAATGCAAATTATAGTTATTTTGTCAACACTGCTATAGTACCGTATAATTTTCTGACTGTGGTAACAAAAATGGAGCTGCAAATCAGTTTGAAACCATTGATTCATTAATGCAAGAATTACCTGCAAATATAAAAAAGAATTTGACATTATTTTCACAAATGAATTATTGACCCACATTGAATAATGGGCAATTACACATATGTGAGTAAATTAATGCTGATGACCACATTAATTGTAAGCGTCAGTTTGTAGAGGTTTAAAATGCAAGGTATAGAGATGTTTTTTTAAAAGTTCAACTTGAGTGCCTTGTTTTTAGAATACCATGTCATGCAAAAGACGCAAGACGTTAGCGCAGCAGTTAAATGCGTACATCTAGTGCACTAATCTATACATTTCTACTTTTATGTTTTGTAGACTGCTTTAGACATTTTTTTTTTCTTGGTAAAAAGTCAGGCAGTTGTGTTTGTGATGGATCTCCTCTGAGCTCACCTGATTGAGTGTTTGCAGACAGACAGAAGCAGCGAGGGGCAGCTGAGGGGGACAGTCAATTCACTGGTGGCTTTTCTGTTCTGGTTTGTGTTGCAGACAGTTTGGTTTGACCTACATCAGCGACTAACAGACACTGATGGCACAACTAGCGCAGTAAGTACTAAAGCACGTCTCATATACCAAAGAGCATGATAGAAAACTGCATAAAATCCTCCAAGACAATGCATGACCAATTTCACCCCAACCCCCCCCCCCCCCCCCTTTTAAAACACAAAAGCAGACTGAAAACCAATGAATAAACCCCTGTCAAATGAAGCTTGGGTCTCTCCAGAGCTCCTCATGCTGTTCCACACACCTGCAGCAGATCTGCCACCTGTTCCTCAGGATTAAGTCACATTTCTTTCTCCATATGAAAGCACCAGCTCAGTGTGTTTAAATCCAACATGTTCCAGGAGTCATTTGTGCCTCTAAAAGATAAGAGGCAGTATCACGCTACACCTCACCTGGCCACAAATCAGACTCGCTCTGTGGACTTAGTGATACACACAGCAGAGCATGATGGGAATGCACAGAAATATCGGACGGATTTGCTCAGCTAAAGTGTGGGAGTGCTGGGATTTAATCTCTTGTAAAACTTTGTGGTTTAAAAGTTTTAGATCTAATAAGGAAAAGATTGCCGTGTTTAAAAAAAGAAAAGGAAAAGGTGCAACTGAGTTCAGTGTGTAACAGATCTTAGCTCAAATTGACTTCTTATTGACATTGCAGGGATCAGGGGTAATTGAATCATTCCTTTTTATCCATTAATCCTAGTCAATTTCAGGACAAAATGGAGGTTGGGCAGGTTCCACCTGACAGCTTTAGCGTGTGCCTCTGTGTTTGTTGGTTAACACAAGCTTTGTTTTGGGACCCATTAGATATTTCTGGAATTAGTTCATCACACCTATAATAATATCAGGGTCTCCTGCAGTGTTATTTGCCATGATTATTACACAGAGCAGAAAAGAGCCATTTTAAAACAATAACTGTGCCATTTCAGAGCTATTTCTGTTTACAACTGATTATTGCTCCATTTGCTTCTAGTAAATTGCATGCATTTTGACATTTGGATGACAAACATTAAAACAAATTGCACCTAATCCTAGTAACAAGAAACAGGAATTTGAACAGTGATGCCAAATATTTAAATGAGCAGGTAGATCTTCTTAAGTATTACAGCAGTAGTGCTTTTCTTCACACCCTCATATATTTGAATATGTATGAATGCATATATTAGCATAATTATTGCTACTTAAGTTTTTGATTTTCCTCCTGTAAATATTTATGAAAATCATTACAATGAGCTACATACATATATAAACAAAATGTTCAGGCATCTAAAATGTGTTCCCACCTCCAGATATAAGAAAACAATGGCTTTTTGAAGTCTATAGCAGAGTGGAGATGCGGCAAGAAGGGGAGCTCTTATCTTCTCTTCAAGACATGTTTATAGAGAGTGGACTAATGACTGATCAGTCCAATGGCTCAATGCATCTGTTAGCTCAGCAGTTTAGTACTTTACAGGCTGTATTCACTGACTTCACTAGACTTACACCACCCGCAGTGCTTGTCTTGATTGGCCAAGAGGAATATAAATCAGCTGTCTGCTGATAAAACCACCGAGGACAGACCGAAAGAGAAAGGGAGAGGGACAACTACATGTCTGAAAGCCGTATTTGCTCATTTGGAGGGAATTATGGGATGGATGCAGAGAGGGACATTGAGATGCCCCCATTTATGCCTTTTGGACTTAAACAAAAAGGGGGAGAATAATGCAATTAAGTCAGTGTTACCAGAGAAAGGATAAATGGGGGTAGAAAGATGCCAATCAGAAAGAAATGGGACGGTATTCCCCAGTTTCCATGGTAACTGTGGAATTTCTCAAACCCTCTGAGGTTTCTTACTTTTACTAAGGACTCGTACTGTACCTGAGACAATCTCCTCACTCGCATGGTAGGAAATTGTGCACATAAAATATTCTTTCTTCTCGTTGTGTGTGTGTGTGTGTGTCACAGTCTGATGCATTATGTAGAAGTGGAGCAGTTCAACTCCACATGGGGGTCTTTAGGGTTCATTAGTTTAGGTTCCCTTCTGAGCTAAAGAGACACACATCATTCACATATATGCAAAGCGCATTCATCACATCAGGGATTGCTAATTCCGCATAAAGCCAAATGAGAGACATTACAATACACCCAAGAAATATTGCTAAAGGAAATTTAAACTGGCTTCTGTCAGAGCGACAGATTTAAGGATTCTAATAATACAATGAGAATATCCCACAGAGCACAAAGCCTTACACTATGGGTCACATTTGCATCGTCTACCAAGCTATGATTTATCAGTTTATTCCACGGCATTGAGTCTGAATGAAGCCCCCTCACTGTTCAAACAAACACTGAAGACTAATGAAAGACATTAGTGCAATCGGTCTCAATGCGTTTGGATCAGCCAGATGTCGAAATGCAAAGAAAATTGGGTTTGCGAATCCTCATGCATTCCTCTAATTATTCTTATGTGCCTATCAGATCAGGCCTCCAGTGGAGGAGAATGGGAAAACAGAATGATACTCATCATTGTGTGTAGGTCGGCTAATGTAGTGTTTCTGATTGCATTCTGGCTAGTGTTGGGTGGCATAGTGCTCTTGATTAAGTTCAGGGTTTATTACCAGGCTTCTGCTCTTTTATTGCCCTCGCCTTCGGGGAACGGGACTGCTGTCAAATCGAAGGGCCTAATGGTTTCTCTTGGGTTTTATCTTCCCCACCTGCTGGGGAACTGCACATGCTCTATTGAAGATGTGACACTTTAGTTATAGCATACACCACACACGAAATATGCCCTAATATCTCCTAAAAAACATGCCCTTTTTCACTTTTAAAGGCCTTTAAAGATATGTTTTGTGTTGTGGTGCAGTTGTTTGGTTGTAATATGGCATATATAAGTTATAATCTGCAGACTTTTTACTTTCTACAGTTCACCAGGTCTAACTGAGGATTTACATACATAACCATTCAAAAGTTTGTGGTTAGTCAGCTAAGCTGCATTTATTTCATCAAAAATACAGTAAAAACAGTCATATGTTAAATAGCATTGCAGTTTAAAATAAAAAGTTTTCTATTTTACTATATTTTAAAATGTTGTTTATTCCGGTGATGCAAAGCTGAATTTTCAGCATCATTACTCTTCAGTGTCACATGATCCTTCAGAAATCATTCTAATATGCTGATTTCCTGCTCAAGAAACATTTCTTTTTATTATCAATGTTTCAAACAGTTGTGCTGCTTAATGTTTGTGGAAACCGTGATACATTTTTTTTCAGGATTTCTTTGATGAATAGAAAGTTCAGAAGAACATATTTGGTTGAAATATAAATCTTTTATAACATTTTAAATGTCTTAACTGTCACTTTTAATCAATTTAATGCATACATGTTGAATTAAAATATTAATTATTATAAATAATTTGTACTGACTCTTTTGAACGGTAGTGTATTATGAACATTTTAAAGGATATTACCTCAGGCTGAAATGATTTGCATATTGGCATCTCAAACCATATTGGCATGATATTCAGCATACAAATGCAGATGTTAATCAACACTCCTGGCTCCTCGGGGTGCTCTGCAGTGTGGAAATAGTCTGCCAAGAAATTATAATATTTAAACCCATCATTTCTTAGTAATATTAGTTATTTAATCAAATCTCTTAGACTTAATAAAATTGGTTCAAGATGACAGCACCAATTTAGAAACGAGTGGGAGCCCTGAGTGACATGTTACACGAGAAAAGTGCAATTATGTGAAACAGACGAGTCAAAAGCAGTTCAGTTTCATTTCCATGAAGGTCTAAATTTACCCTTTAAGAAATGTTATGAAATTTTGATACAGCGAATCAGGTTTTATTTATTTTTATTTTTCATTATTTGTTGCAGGGAAGCAGGTTTAAAGCCTGCCCTGTTATTTGTACTGAACTTCATTTGGTAGCCAACCACACTCCCACAATTCTACATCTTTTAGATTACACTGGGAATTAATTAGTTACTTAGGCGACAATCCAAAGGAGTAGCTGAATTGATTTTACTCTCTGGTATTTGTCATACTGTATATATTTCTCCTCCTGAAGGAATATCCAAATGAAGATTAACCCTTGCTTAACCTTTTAGCTGCAATATAGACCATAACTCTTATTAAATGAGGATCAAAGCTTTTAAGACCGTTTGCTTTTCTAAGCAGCGTTAGAGTTAAAGGGTTAGTTCACCCAAAAATGAGAGCTTTCTGTCCTTCCATTGACAGCTACGCAACTACAACTTTGACGCTTCAAAAAGTCCATAAAGAGATTGTAAAACTAATCCTTATTAATTTAGAGGTTTAGTCCAAATTTTCTGAAGAGACTCGATCGCTTTATATGATGAACAGATTTAATTTAGGCTTTTATTAACATTTAAACCAGGGTTCACCAATCTCGGTCCTGGAGGGCCGCTGTCCTGTGGAGTTTAGCTCCAACCAGCTCCAACACACCTGTTTGAAAGTTTCTAGTATGCCTAGTGAGACCTTGATTAGCTGGTTCAGGTGTGTTTAATTGGGGTTGGAGCTAAACTCTGCAGGACAGCAGCCCTCCAGGACCGAGATTGGTGAACCCTGATTTAAACATTGGTCAGTGAACATAAATGAGCTCAACCGAACCTGCTTGACACGCAACAAACAACCTCATTGGTTCTTGCAGAAGCTCAAATGTGATGCATAACATGAGACTGAACTTCACTGGTTCTCACACGTCAAGGAAACATTCTTGAGCTTCTGTTTACCACAACTGATGTGTTAGTTGATGAATGTTTATATGTGAATAAAAGCCTAAATTCAATCTGTTCATCATATAAAGCGATCGTGTCTCTTCAGAAAACTTGGACTAAACTTCTCAATTCATATGGATAAGTTTTATAATCTCTTTATGAACTTTTTGAAGCATCAAAGCGGTAGTTGCGTAGCTGTCAATGGAGGGACAGAAAGCTCTCAGATTTCATCAAAAAGATCTTCATTTGTGTTCCGAAGATAAACAAATGTCTTGCGGGTTTGGAAAGACATGAGTGTGAGTAATTAATAACAGAATTTTTCATTTTTTCATTCAACTATTCCTTTAAGTGTTTTTATAACGTATAGTGTCTTGAATCCTTACACTGTGATTTGAGTCTCTAAATAAGTCTGGTTTTATTTATTTATTTTGCCTAAAGAGAATATTAACAATAGGACAAGACATTCTCATCATCCCCCCAGACTCACAGTTTTCATTATGCATTCAGACTATTCAAACCACTTTCTCTCTTTCCCCATCCTATCACTCTTTTTCTCTCTTTAGTCCCTCTACCTGATCCGCCAGGAGATGAATGTTTCCCAGAAACAGCTGGGAGAGTTCTGCGATGCCCTGAAACAATACCTGAAGAATGTGTCTACTCAGAGAGACTGTTTCCAGTGAGTTGACTTCATTTGTCTTACTTTGACCTTCTAGTGAGTGTTTTTCTAATTCCCTATTTCTCTCTCATTGCATCTTATAAGTATGCTAGTACATAGTGCTTTTTTGTGCTGTCAGACTTAAGTGTTTTCAGTTTTTATCTGCTAAGAGAAAAGCACATGCTCTATATTAAGTTTCATATGTTTCAAAATGTCTGTTGGAGGGTAGCAATAACTGTACTGCATAACTGCTAAAACTTCTATGCATTTCTTAAAGAGTAAACCTGTGCCTCTCTAATAAATGCATGCGTCTCATCAATGTGTATTTATCCCTGATGTGTTGAAATAAGACACTGTATCGTTTTACCTCCTTTAGATAAAGATGGCAGGTGAGCAGGTGTTGATATTCTAGTTCATGAATTAATGATGACACTGGTTAAACAATTGCCGTTAATCAATAGATAGTGTTTACAAATCCCTAAAAGATCAAGAAATCATCCTCAACTACTTTAAAAGTTACTCAGTTTTGTCCCCTGGTTAAACCTGGATAAGCTATTGTGCAAAAGATTGGGATCAGTAAGTTTTTTTTTTATTAAGAGTTAAATTATTCAGCAAGGATGCATTAAATTGATTTAAAGTGACAGTAAAGGCTTTTACATTGTTACAAACTAAATAAATAAATGCTTTTGAACTGAAAAAAAAAAAATCATGGTTTCCACACAAAAAAACTAACACAACTGATAATCGGCTTTGCATCACAAATACAAATTCAATTTGAACATAATTTAAAATAGAAAACGGTTATCAAATTGTAATAATGTTTCGCAATATTACAGTTTTCACTGTATTTTTGATCTAATAAATGCAGCCTTGGTGAGCATAAGAGACTTTTTTGAAAAACAACAAAACAAATCTTAATAACCCCAAACATTTGAACAGTAGGTTGCTTCATTTTCAAAATTGTGGTCAGGCCATGACTGAGAGCCTTTTTCAGCCCCACAGTATAAAATAACGATGTAATAGCAGTGAGTAAAAGAGGTCCTTATAGTGTTTTTCATGGAAGCTCCCTGAGACTGTTCTCTGAGAGAGGGTTTTGTGTGGCAGCATTTACTGCCGTCATGATTCACATCAGACTAGTGAATAATTGATCAGTGAGAACATCTGCAAGCTTCTCTGCTGAACTGTCATCTCTGTAGCCTCCCTTATTTCTTTCAACTTTCCTCCTCTCATGTTCTGTTTGTGAAAAAGTGATTGAAATGCTCTTTGATTTCTACTACAGCACATTTTATTCAAATTAACTTATAACTCACTGACCGACTTGTTCAGATACTTCTGTTCACTGTTTGGCAACAATAATAATTCCGTACAGTTATTAAAGTCAAAATAACATCAAAATTGAACCTATTTACTTTCTTAATGCGCATTTTTTTAGGGATTCATTGGAGCAAGAAAGAATCATGTCTTCATAATCTTTAATCTAAATGTAACTTCCTCTCAAAAGACTTTCTCTTTCCACAGCAGTGTTATTTTAATAACATTGATATACTATTATATCATTGATTTACTATACTATTTTGAATTAGATTTAGTTTTTTTGCATTGACTTTAAATGTCTGCTGGAGACATGACCTGACAGTTTCTCTAACATGAGGGCGACCCAAGATTGAGGACAGCTTGAATCATTTCCACATCCAGAAAGCGTTGAAAAAGCTGCTTGCTGCAGTTTGCTGAAGTCTGTGGGGGTTGTCAGAACCTGCTAATGTTTAGACTTCTGTTGATTTATTGAGCTAATGCTAATCATTGCTGTTTTGTTGCTCAAAGGGCTGCAGCTGCAGAAATATCTGAGGAGTTACTGCCATCAAGTGGAGGGTCATACAGTACAATGAATAATTATGCTTCTGTTAACGTTTTCTATATGGCAGGTTAATTGCCGTCTCCTTGAAAACATTATCCTTGTTTTCCTTATTCTCACTGTTTCTACAAGGTTTAACATTGTTTTCCATCAGCTTGCTGAATCTGTGTTCGTGAAACGTGAGATTGTAAGTGTGTAGTGTTTTTTCATTGTTCTTCTGTTCACCTCTCTCCAGTGTGACGGCTGTGCGGCTGCCTGACGGCCTTTCCTTTGTGGTGTACGAGTTCTGGGACGGAGAGGAGGAGTGGAAGAGGTAAAACACCTTTTCTCCTGTGTGTGACTGTGTGTTTGTTGTGTTCACTGGGATCTTCGCACTTAACTCTTCTCATCTCGATTGTCATGAGCACCTGGATTATCACGAGACAAGACATGAGAAAAAAAAAGCTTTTACTTTGAAGTTAAGTGTCAAATGCATTAGTCTATTGATATGGTTTCCATTAGCATGTATGGGGACTGGGGGTGTAACGGATCGTAGTTGATCCGTAGGGACCCGGTCCCACGGTTTGGAATGCATGTGATTCATGAATTAATTGAAAAGATTAATCATCATAGAGTGAACATGCACATGTTTTTAAGTCATTTTAAACCATTCAAGTGCAAGAAAACACAAAAGAGAGTCCCAAAATCTCTTCAATATTTCCGCGAAAAGACACATACTCAAAAAATTGTCAAAAAAACCTGTATGGCAAGTATGCTCGTATTTATAGTTGGTTATGTCTTAAGTGAACGTAAACAATTGAGAAAGAAAACAGATGCGTATCATTATATTGAAGCTGTGCATTTGGCCTTAAAGTGACAGCAGCCTAATATACCTGCTGCTGTCTGTCATTAATGTTTATATAACAACAAAAGACAAAAAAATTTATGATATATATATATAGACTATGCAGTGTTATCTTATAATTGATAATTTATTTTCTACCTGAATACTGTTAGACCTAAAAAACTTTAAGCACTATTAAAATTGTATCTTAGTCACTCACACATACTTCCTTTGAACTGAAAAATTATCCGATCCGTGACTCAAAAACCGTAATATGAACCGAAATGTGAGTTTTGTGATCCGTTGCACCCCCTAAAAGGTAGATTTAAAGATTTAAATTTAAATAAATATATTGGCTTTATATTTTTTGTCTTTTGGTTGCAGCTGAACTTGTATGGAAAAGAGCAGCTTTCACGATTTGATAAAAACTCCATTTGTGTTGCGAGTGATAGGAGGGTGGATAGATAATGACAGAATTTTCATTTTAAAGCAAATTATAAGCTCATTTAAACTGACCTAATTTAAGGTGCTGTATTTTGCCATTGCTCTTTGAAATTTTGTGGCCGATCATCCAGTCATTTTGATTGGAATCCATGTGATTGGGAGTGTGAAAAGTTCCCCATGCAGATTTCACTTGTTTCCCTAGAAATTGCTGCCCTTACCAACAGAAAGTGTCTTCTGTGTGAGCTTCATACATCACTACACTGTAGACAGTGGACCTTTTTTTGTCTGAGGAATCTTGCCAAAATGTGACCACGCTTTACAAACACTTGTGTGACCACGCTTTACAAACACGTTTGTTTTTTTTGGAAGTTACATTCAGAATCCACTTTTACAGTTTATTATTGATGCTACTTTGCATCTGAAGATATTAAGAGTTCTGGAACAGTTTATTTTGCTCCTTTTCTAACTGTCTCTGCTTCTCTCTCAGGCACCTTCAGACTGCAGCTTGCAAGGCCTTCCAGCATGTGAAAGTGGATACTCTATGCCAGCCCGAGGCTGTGTCCTCTGTCGCTGTGCCTGGTGCGTTTCACTGCCGCCTGCCGTAGAGGCTGTAATGGGCTATGGTGCCAAACCAGTCTTTGATGCTACTTTTATTGTCTTGCGTAGTCGGGGTGGGGGATGTCACAGCCATTACGCGCCCTGCAGGATTACGTCCTCTGATAGTCTCTGCATTTAGGGTGTGTTCACACTTGGCATGTTTGATTCAATTAAAACCAACCCTGGTGCGATTGCTTTGTTAGTGCGTTTCATTTGAATAAATGTGAACTCTGCCATCCGAACCCTGGTGTGCAACAAACAAGCCGACCGAGACCGCTGAAAGGGACGAACTCTGGTGCGGTTCGAATGAAATATGAAAGCAACATGGACAAAAGACATGTAAACGAACCAAAAACAGGACAGAAAAAGGACAGGACTGTTTTTTCTCGTCATGGTCGCAATGTTGCCCATCACAGTTTGGTACAGGCATCAGAACCGTGTCTCGTCACAGATCTTCGTTCGAGTGTGACAGCCGCTTGCCAAACTTCGCTTGACGTGAAGTTCTTCACAATTTCTTTTTATAAAAAATTGAGTTCATACCAAACGAACCAAACTACAAAGGTAAACACACCCTAAGAGAAGTCATTTCAAAAGAGAGCTGCTACAAAGTCAAAATTCTCCATCAGACATTCCCATTTCCCATTTGATAGACGCTTTTATCCAAAGCGACTTACATTGCATTTCAAGGTACACATTTACATTCTTATCAGTTCTTGCTTTCCCTGGGAATCGAACCCAAGACCTGTTTAAGCTACAGGAAAGCTTGAGCTACATTCCAATCCATGGCATAATAGAAACCTTTTGTCTGATTTCTCTTTGAATGTGATGTGATTTCAACAGCCATGTGTACCGTTTTGCAGAACCGCAGCAGAAACGATAGACTTGTATATGTATGCTGGTTGACAAATTTCTATCCACCTTATTTTGCAACGTGAAAGCAAGCTATTTTTTATCGAACGTGCATAAATTCTGATTCATTATCCACCATAGGTAAATAACTAGTAGAATAACAAAATGCAGTAAACGGTAAAACCATTTGAACTACAAACCAGTGTTTAGAATTATGACAATACGTTAAATTCATATAATAAGAAATACCAGTTTGCAAAATCAACCAGCATAATGAGCTGTTTTGTACAGCTTTAAAAAAAATAAGGTGGACAAACATAAAGACGTGCAGTTGAGGCATTAAATGTTTACTGTTGCTTATCTGTTTGATAATGACACTGATCTCTCTCTCTTTCTAGCCGCCTGGTGCAACCTGAACAAAGACTGAGAAGCGAGCCAGTCTGCGGGTGGAACGGTCCCGCCTTATGCCTGAAACCCTTCTCTTCTCCTCCACTTCCCCCTCTCTATCCCTGTCACAGTCCCTGCTATCTTAACTACCCCTCTTTCAGCGCTCTCCCCACTCTGTCTCCTCTTTTATAATTACTTGTTTACACAGTATCCATTTGATATTGAGCCAAAAGTAGTGTCGGCTGCAGAGAACGCCGGACACAGTCTCAGTTCCCTTTCCACCTCCTTTGCAACATACAGAGACGACATTAAAACTCCCCAAAGCATTTGGGAACCTCACCTGGTTGATTCGCATTTGCATTTGAAATATCAACTTGCATAAACAGTCTCTTCTAACTAAACGAGGCTGATTAATATTTCATCCCAATTCAAACATGCATTCGCTGCTTTGCAAACAGTTCCCTTTGGTACAACTTCTGAGAAGACAAAAACTGTGCAGCAAAGTATTTCTACAGCTGTTCATGGACAATAGCATTTCTGTAAAGGTCATTTGATACTAGTTATAGGTTGGTGTTATAAATACTTTGAACTGTATCTTCATGAGCCATGTAGAGCAGTGGTTTTCTAACCTGGACCCAGGACTCTGCTCATTTCGTATGTCTCCTAATTAACACACCTGATTCAGATCATCAGATTGTTAGGGAGAGAGCTCCAACTGAGCGTTTCAGATAAGAGAGACATTCAAAATGTGCAGAGTTGTGGGTCCCCAGGACCACTGATATAGAGAGACTGGTATTTTTGTCAAACCGTGAGCATGACACATACTGCCAGTCAAAGGGCCCACATTTACAACACACCAAATAAACATCTGCTCCAAAAGCACAATGTACCTGAACTGTAGCTGAAATGCTTATGTAAATGAGATTTGCTGATAGAGAGTAGAGAATATCCTGAGTAATAACAGAATTATCTTGAAAATTTTATGTCGACCATTGTTGACCGATAATATATGGATCTTGGAAAGAGTGGCACTGACTTAATATTCCATCAGTTTTATTGCTTCTAAATAATTAAACATATGGCATCAAATCATTTCATTTCTCAGGACAAGACAAAATTTAATAGAGGATTTTTCAAAATTGATGTTGTTGACCAGTAAGACTGTTGTATTTGTGTGAATTTCTGGTTGGCTCGAAATGTAAACAACTCAACACCAGATGAAACCAACACGGCCCAAGTTGCAGCGTTCCTTTCCCACCAATCCTGCCTTCTGTTTGGTTTGTTTATCCCTCACAGTGAGTGCATGTTACAAATGAATGTCCAGTAAATGATTTGCCGTAGAATTTAGCTATGCTACTTTAAATGGATTTTGTGCATTTCTTATTTTCTTTTATATTACTCCAGTAACGGAACAAAAAGAAACAAAACTATATTAAATGAATAAAACTATATGAGCAGTCACTTTTAATGGCATTGTTTGATGAAATACTACTTCTTATACCCATGTATGTTTCCGTATACTGGCTTTCTCTCTTATAAGTGAGTGTAGAGATTTATTGCAGGGATGCAAAGTATTATATTCGTCTTAAATTTGTTAAAATTCTAGATTATGTAGAGTGCTGCTATTCAATAAAGTACTGAAAAAGGATCTGTCATTGCATTTTTCAGCTTCATTTTCAATAAGAGTCATATTTCATTGGTTGTTGAAATGACACAAGAAGAATAAACATTTTTACATTGTCACTTTTTTACAAATGTACTTATGCATACCAAAGTGGTTCCAATGAAATATAAAGAGTCAAAATATGTACACATAGCTTCCGCTCTTCTTCTTTTTTTAAGCCTTATGAAGCCCCGCCCCTTTTCAGCGCTGCACTCGTTGTGTTAACTTCCGGTTCGTACGTAGACAGCATGAAGGTAAGATCTTGAGTATTTTATGAACTGTTCGTTTTAAAATCTTCCCGGTCTACTGACCTTTGTTATGACATCCACTTTAACTCTACAATAACTCACCACCTAATTACTCTTTGACATTGATGCCATAGAAATATACAGAACTACCACAAAAACGGAAGTTCAAACACAATATACTGAAGATGGCTGTGCGCTTGTTTCTCTGGTACATAAGGCCTTTATTCTTTAAGTATAATTTAGCTCACATCTATGCTGACATGACAATGGACATCAAAATTGCAGAACATTAAAAAAAAAAAGACTACACATTCAGATTTACATGACAGTTAATTTGTCTGAGGTATTTCATTTCGAGTTGGATTATTATTACATTTGTACATCAATCTCCATTACAAGCAATTACTCCACACTTGAAGTATTGGAGCGGTGTCAAAAATGCTGAAAGACCATACAGTTTAAAGTCCTGTAACGGTCACCAAATTAAATTTCACTTAGGAGTTGCATAATCACAATTGAAGTGCTCTGCCCAAAGATATAGATGCCACAGAAAAGTGTGATCATTCCCCATGCAATCAAAAGATACCTAGGGGCAAACAAGGCATAACAACACTGTTATTGTACATGTAATAGAATGAGTGTGGATTTAATTAAACATCCCATACAGGATCCTAAAGAACTACACTTCTCTCACCTCATTGTAGGAGAAATTGACTCTGACTGGACCACAAATATAAGGCAAAGTCCTTCAATAAAAATGTTTGCACATGAATATATAAAGGATGCTAACATGAAAAGCATTAAAAGATTCACATTATATTTATATGCTCAGACAAAGTGGTGTGAGAATCAAGCTAAAAATCATTCATATTAAGGTTCATATCATGAGGAATATTTTTTCTCTTTATAAATGTCAATATTCATTTTTCAGTTAATGAATTATGAGACATGCAGCCATGCATCAAGACATCAATTTTACAAGTACAATTACCTGGAAATACAAAGATGAAGAAAGCACTGACTCCCCCGACAACACTGATCACTTTGCTGATGTCAGGAATGAACGCTGCTATGAGAAAAGTGACTGTGACCCAGGCTGTGGTCAAGGCAACACGCGTACGGCTCTCGTAAGACTCCGTCACCGCGGTGTGTTTGTGTCGCTGCCGCAGCAGTGGGTCCTGGATCACAGATCTACACGCATAGACTGGTCAGTTCCTCTATATATGTAACTGTTCTCCTATTAACCATAAGACACAGTTTATCACATACCTTCCGAGCAAGACAATGATGGGGTAGATGGTGATGATTGAGATTCCAAACAGCAGCCTGGCAATGATCATGGTCACATCACCTCCACTGTACGACATCAGAATATCAGGAGCAACGTTCTTCCCAAAAGTCAGGTACCCAAAGACTCCTACAAAATAGTCATCTGTTAAACAATACACTCATTACTAAACTAAATGCCTAATCAACCATTCCACTCTTCCTGATAAAAAAAGTGATCTTGTATGAGCTAAGAGGACTGACATAAATATATTTAAACCCTGGGTTCAATCAAGTCATCCTTGAACCTTGTAAGACTTTTTAAAATGTTTTTTTGAAAGAAGTCTCTTCTGCTCATCAAGTCTGTATTTGTTTGATCAACAATACAGTAAAAAAAAAACTGTTTAAAAATGTAATTTATTCCTGTGATTTTCAGCATCATTAGTCCAGTCTTCAGTGTCACATGATCCTTCAGAAATCATTGTAATATGCTGATTTGCTGGTCAGTAAACATTTATTATTACTATCAATGTAGAAAACAGTTGTGCAGGATTCTCTAATGAATAGAAAGTTCAAAAGAACAGCATTTATTTGAAATTTTATTTAGAAATGTATATAACAACTGTCTTTACTGTCACTTTTGATCACTTTAATGCATCCTTACTGAATAAAAGCATTAATGTCTTTAAATTTTTTTTACTGAACCCAAACTTTTAAATGGTAGTGTGTATACAAAAAAACCCAACTATAGCATCTGCCAGGATATAACATTATTTAATGCTAATTATTCGATATATCTGGAAAGAAAAAAAGCAAAATCTGCATTCACCACCATTTTTTGCTGATGGGAAAAAAAAGTTCATTATGTACGTGAAGCACGCTTGCATATGAAGTACATTGTGGTAATTGAGCTGTAATCACTGACCAGTGAGAGAGTAGATGAGGAGGCAGATCAACATGGACACCACAGAGATGAAGACCCAGTGGGACAACTTCTTGTTCTCCATGCTACTGTAGACAGCAATGCAGGCCTCGTGGCACTATAACAGACACTGAATCAGCACACGGACAACTGACCACAAACATCAGATCTCCAGTACACTGTCTCCACCAAACAAAAGCTTTTCCTGTAATAACTAACTTCCAGCACTAGCTCATTCCTCACCGATTCCCCTGCCGCACAGCTCTTTTCATATCTTCATATCTCCATTCCCGCTTCGTAATCAATCAGCCCCAGGCAGCGGACACGGAGTAGTTCTGCGCTATTCTACCATGCCGGTGGACTTTTATTACATTTTTGACAATCCCCCAGCGTTGACAAATAAAACACCTCAAAGATGCCCCATTTTTCACACTTTGCATCTGACCTGACCTTAAATATTAAAGTGAGAGCAAAAACAACTTGAATTCCCCTCATTTGTGGACTAGTGATGATATTCAGTGAAATAATTTCTCTTTTTCTCCAAGACTCAAAATGTTAGTATGTTGGATAAATGCAAGAAAACTCACCTGAAAGCCAAAGCAAATAGTTGGGATGACAGTGAACATCGAAGCCCATGAGCTTACTCTAAACAATAATAACAACAATGATAGTTAAACAGGCGGTTTTACACATTTTGCTTTCAGCTAAATGCAGTGTTGGGGAAAGTTTCTTTTAAAAGTAATGCTTTACAATATTGTGTTGTTACTGCCTAAAAAAGTAACTAATTACGTTACTTAGTTACTTTTTGGAACACAGAGGAATAGGACGCAGGAGAAGAAAGTTCAACACTCTTACTTCAATAAAAACAAAACAAAAATGAAACGCAAATGTCATGTTTATCTCAAGACATTTTTGCTAATTACTATGGTTGAATTGCATCATCGAAGGTCAACAGCAAGAACATTGGTTCATTTTTTCCCCACCATTGAAGAAATTTTCCATCATTTATGACAATGTTTACTCGCCATAGACGAAATTTTCCATCATTTATGACAACGTTTACTCGCCATAGACGAAATTTTCCATCATTTATGACAACGTTTACCCGCCATGGACTGAATTTTTCGGCCTTCTGTGTTTTCACTGTTATACGGTAGGTGTTGCTATTACACATCTTCTGAAAGAGTAGAGAATCTCCAGATCAAAACACAGGCAAAAAAGGTGAAGAAACAAGCGATAGAAGCATTGTTGTATTCTTTTTTTTAAAAACATGATTTTCTCAGCCTTTTGTTCAAAATTTAGCTTTTTTATGAAACACCCACATTCAAGTGTTGATTAAAAAAAGAATGCACAAAGTTAAAATAAAACTTTTTGTTGTTGTTGTTTAAATGCAGAGGCTCTGTTCTTTCTTTTGATATATTGCCCGTTCAAATTTTTATACAACAAAATATTCAGGGGACCATGACATTTTTGCGAAAATGATCAAAAACACTACCGGTGGCTGGCAACTTTTCTTTTTTTTTAAAACGCTGGCAGGGAAAGAGTTAATAAAGTGCGATTAAATATATAAGGTATATTGTGTGATTTAACATTTAATTGTGGGTTTTCATAATATTCTGAGTTTGCATTTCACTGTTTTTGTTCATTTTAAGGGATTCTGAATCAGTTTTTGTGCAAGTGAGATGAGTAAATGTATGCTAACATTTATTCTAAAACTACAATAACTATCATGTTCACAGCGCACACAACGCCTTTGCCTCTCGCTTATTATTTCTTTCAACATTTCTTTCAGGAGTCAGTCAGTACAATGGAAAATAAAGTAACCTGCATTACTTACTTGAAGAAGTAACTTCGATATGTTGTAAATTTAAAAGTAATGCGCTACTTTAGTTACTTGAGTAATCTGATTAAGTAACTCGCATTACATGCGTTACCCTGAACACTGGCTAAATGAACCAATTACTTTCTCTCAGAGCTCAGTAAGCATGACGGTAAGATTTGTTCACACACTGCAGGAGGAAAAGATGATGATGAGGAGGTATAGATCCTTTATACAGCTTGCCACTAAATTGAAAGCATGGTCACTCTCCACTCACCCACTGCTGTAAAGAGGTGACAGATTGATCTCATGGACAGGCCTCCTGTGGTATTTCACAGTAATGGCTACAGTGAGATATGTAGCAGCGAAAGTTCCTAGAACGCTGAACAAAAACAAATATCAAAGACGAGTTGACAAATTATCTTGGTGATGTGTGATGAAAAAACATTTGCTTATTAGTCCGAGTCATTTTAAAGCTATTCAAAATGTGCACTGTCACGGCAATTGACCATAAATGAAAAGCAGAAGCAATAACAAGGCTTCATAAAATGAATTAAAGCACAATCACAGTCTTTTTTCATTCACTAACAGTTTCAACTCCTTCCATCTAAACAGGGTTTCCACAGTTTTGACCAATCAATTTCCAAAAATAATTTGTTAATAAATAATACGAGCAGATTGTGACTTGTTGCACACAAATCTTTGAAAAGAACCAACTTAAAAATCTTTCGCCCACAAATCGGACGACACTGTGTCTTGTGAGGAAGTGCCGATGAAACACATTCTTGAAAACTAGAAAAATAACTACTATAGGAATTACCATTATTTCAATGGTTTTAACTTTAATGACATTTCACCTTCCTGCTTTGGTCATAACAACAGTGTTTTCTGAATTAGTGTCATTTTAGTATTATTTATATACTATATACTATTTTGAATTAGCTTTTATTATTATATTTTCAATTTCCAGTTTAGTTTTTAGTAATTTTGGTTATGTGCGTTTTGTCATTTTATTAGTTTAAAAAAAAAAAATTTGCCCTGGCAGCTAACTGTTATATATATATATATATATATATATATATATATATATATATATATATACAGTACAGGCCAAAAGTTTGGACACATTACTATTTTTAATGTTTTTGAAAGAAGTTTCTTCTGCTCATCAAGCCTGCATTTATTTGATCAAAAATACAGAAAAAAAATGTAATATTGTGATATATTATTACAATTTAAAATAATTGGTTTTCAATTTATTATACTTTAAATTATCATTTATTTCTGTGATGCAAAGCTGAATTTTCAGGATCATTACTCCAGTCTATCAAATGATCCTTTAGAAATCATTCTAATATGATGATTCATTATCAAAGTTGGAAACAGTTCTGCTGCTTAATATTTTTTCATAACCTGTGATACTTTTTTAGGATACTTTGATGAATAAAAAAAAGAAAAAGAAAAAAGAAAAGAAAAAAAAAGAAGCAAATGTTTTCAAGATAGAAATCTTTTATAACAACAATATACACTACTGGTCAGTAATTTGGGGTCAGTAATTTTTTTCTTTATTTTTTTTTTAATAAATAAATAATTTTATTCAGCAAGGATGTGTTAAATTGATAAAAAGTGATAATAAAGAAGATTTATATTAAAAAAATGTTTTTATTATTTTGAATAAATGCAGTTCTTTTTAACCTTTTGTTCATCAAATATATTAGGCAGCAGAACTGTTTCCAACACTCATAATAAATCAGAACATTAGAATGATTTCTAAAGGATCATGTGATTGACTGGATGTCACATGTGACACTGAAGACTGGAGTAATGATCCTGAAAATTCAGCTTTGCATCACCGAAATAAATGATAATTTAAAGTATAATAAATTGAAAACCAATTATTTTAAATTGTAATAATATATCACAATATTACATTTTTTCCTGTATTTTTGATCAAATAAATGCAGGCTTGATGAGCAGAAGAAACTTCTTTCAAAAACATAAAAAATAGTAATGTGTCCAAACTTTTGGCCTGTACTGTATATATATATATATATATATATATATATATATATATATATATATATATATATATATATATATATATATATATATATATTATATTATATTTAATTTCAGCTTTATTTCAAATACCAAAAAACAATGTTTAATAGGTTTAGTGTTAACACTTAGGTAACAATTAGGTTTTATTAGTTAACTTTAGTTAACATGAACTAAGAATGAAAATACTTCTACTGCATTTAATAGTCTTAGTTAATGTTAATGTTTACTAATACATTATTAAGAGACTGTAGATGGTTCGCACTCTGAAAAACTAGACAAAGTCTTTAGCAAAAAGAATCAATTATTTTAATAGAGCAAGAGCAGACGTTTCAGCCATCCAGCTATTCTCAATGCTTCATGAGCATTGAGAATAGCTGGATGGCTGAAACGTCTGCTCTTGCTCTATTAAAATAATTGATTATTTTTGCTAAAGACTTTGTCTAGTTTTTCAGAGTGCGAACCATCTACAGTCTCTTCTACATTTTATTGGTTTTCACGCACCTGGACTTACAACTAGCTTCATCTGAGCGCAACAATATTTCCTTGTCTAATACATTATTAAAATCAAAAGTTGTATTTGTTAACATTAGTTAATGCACTGTGAAATAAAATGAACAGCTGTATTTTTATAAACTAACGTTAACAAAAGGTTAATAAATAAAGTAACAAATGTATTGCTTGTGGTTAGTTCATGTTAGTTAATACATTAACTAATGTTAACCTATGAAACGATTGTAAAGTTGTACTGTTTTAAATAACAATACTTACACTGTTTTGAACAACACAGTCAAGGAAATAAGCAAGAAATTGACAGAATATAGTTCCTCACCTAGTATACTTCTGTATGCTGATTTCCTTCGGGACAGAGAGAGGGAAAATGAAGAAGAGACACAGGAGAAACAGGGCAAATCTCTGGTCTGTGTACCAGTGGTACGGCATCTCTGATTCTGGCAAGCCTGTGATTAACTCATACATAGAGAGACATACTGCGAGAAATGAATGGAGATTGATCAGTGTGAAGATCTAATGGATAATGACACTATATGAGCAATTAGTAATAAAAAAAGATCAAAGTCCCATCAACATGTTGCTTACATTTCTGAAGCTGGTCAGCCACTATGACTAGAAAAGCAACAGATATGATGAAAAGGTTGAAGACGTAGCAGATCTCACAGAGTTTGCCTATGGCAGGACCGCACACGGCTCTGACCACAGCCTGATATGTGTTTTGTCCACTGATTGAAGATGAATATCCCAGGATGACCAGTCCACTGATCAGGAACACAAGAGAAATCTATGTAAGATAGAAATATATAATATCATGCACAGAATTACAATAGGCTTAAGTGCAAATATTTCATTCAGGCATTATAGAGTTAACAACAATGTGCATACTGAACAAATGACCAGTGGATGCATTGACTGTAATTAATTCTGTTAGTGCACATGATCGATGTGGTTGAAGCCACAGTGATGAAAACAGGTTAACTGAGTCATAAAATATTCAAACAATCCTTGTTTCATTTTAGCATTCACAGAGTTACTTGCCATTTCCACAGTGACAGCAGAGTGAATTCCTCCAGCTTTCGCAAATGCCCAGGGAAAGATGAGAAGCCCTGCACCCAGCGCGGACTTCAGCAAGATGAAAACCGCTCCTAAAGAGCCCAACTTCGGCCCGTTCATGTCCAGTGAGGGCTTTGTTAAAAAGCTGATGCTCTCTTTTGCCAGCTCCTCCATATTTGGCCCTGTTTCAATCTCTGTTCCTCTCTGAGAGTTCAAACATTAGGTCAGGTAACTGAGAGGTGGAGTTTGGTGTTAGACCAATTAAACGCTGGACCCGTTTCCAGTGTTCCACAAGATGTCGAGTGGAGATTTACATTATGTTGTCAAATATTCAGCAGAATGCTAGGCATAACTGGCAAAAATTGCTGTTAACTGCCGCATAACTGTCAGTTTTACCCTTATCAAATATTGCCCTACAAACATCGATAAGTTGTCAATGCTGGCAAATGACCATGGAATAAGCGGGACAATCCACGGCTAGCTGTGCATTAAACAATTTTAATTATCCCTTACTAAATCTACCTTTTTGCCTAGTGTAAAATCATAATGAATTATTATGGGACCTCAATCAAACAAAAATTGGTTGCTTTTATATGGCATTGGTATTTTTGCCAATAACTATAGAAACCATGGTAATTTAGCAGAAACTATTTATTTACTTTTATTTTGCAAGAAGGTTAATTGTTTAAATTGATGTAAAACTGTTACGCTTCCAGTGCTATTAAATTCACTCCCAAATTCCCACTGTTTTAGGAATTCTTTTTGATTGTTTGCATCGTAATCTTTTCTTTACAGATCAAAAGACAAATGTTGGCACAATATGTATTGTGAAAGTAATTTGCAGATCATGTGCACTGTGCAGGATATCCCACATTTAACAGCATGCGTTCCAGGGGTGGGAGTTTGGCACTGATGCTACAGGCTCACTACTCTCCTAGAGCCCAAAGCTGGTTGGGAATTTTCGCAATACAGACTTAAATAGAACTTGTGACCTCCGTTATGACAAGATTTGGGAAATCCATTTAAGCACAGATAACTGGGGTTGGTTCCCATGTTCTTCATGTCATTAACCTCTATCACGCTTCGTCACCTGAAAGAGACTGGTGACATTTTCACAGGCTGTTCTTCCCATTAAAAATGGATCAGGGACGAGATTTAGAAAGACTTCCCAGACCCTATCACTTCTAATGGAATTAGTCGATTTCACACTGGCTCGAAGCACAAGCACAGGCAACTACAAGAATGCTCAGCAGACAGTGCTGATCTGATTTAGAACAAAGAGGAAGAAGCGTATTTTGTTTGTCCATTTACACCTGCATTTAAATACATCATGATTGTGTGGGATAATCTGAATAATGCTTTGTATCTCAGGAGATTTAATATATTTCTTGCAATTTAAAATGACTGTTTTCTATTTGACTTAAATGCAATATATTTCTGTGATGGCAAAGCGGAATTTTCACATGATCCTTCAGAAATCTTTCTAATATGATAATTTGGTACTCTATTATTGTTGCTAAAAATATTAATAATGGTTCTCATTATCAATGTAAAAAAAAAAAATGCTTATTTTGTGGAAGTCATTTCTTTCAGGATTCTTTGATAAATATCAAATTTAAAACAACAGCAATGAAATAGAAATCTTTTGTAACATTATAAATGTCTTTACTGTTACTTCATTAAATACTGATTTAATGTGTCCTTGATAAAGTATTAATTAAAAAGCAAAGTTATAAATATTGCTAATAAGAAAAAATGTTCCCTTTCGTTCAGTCACTACGAGTTACGTCAGTGAATGACGAAATGGGGGTTTCGCTTCGAAACCTATCACCTTTGAGTTCTAGAAAACGAGCCAATGGCAAAACAATGCCATGGGTCTGCGGAATTTGCATAGCGCAACTCTGCCCCACCACTCGGGTATAAAAGGAGCATCATGTTTTTGCTTCGGAGCCAAGAGTCTTCTTCACTCCTCTGCAAGCCTTTTCTGAGTTCTACGAGACGAGCGATTCCTCACGGTGTCACGGTGTGGAACAAAGCCCAGACGATTCTTCGGACCACACCCCCCTCTTGCACATTGCAACCAGTGAGGTTGCCGAATGAGGTCATGGGCCCGTCTTCAGACGCGCCCCGCGTTTCATTCGGCGCTCCAGAAGATGACACCATGTCTATCGCCGCATCACAAGGTGGGCTAGAGTCTTCTGGAGATGAAGACTCGGCTGTGCTGCCTCCTTCGGGTGTGCCAGCACCGTGCCTCTGCAAGTATGCATTTCCCCCAATGAGCCTTCTTGCACAGGTCCTGTGAAAGATCAGGTAAGACTAGGAGCAGGTCCTTCTGGTTGCACCTCATTGGCCCACCCGGACTTGGTACTCTGAACTGGTGCTCCTTTGCGATAGCCCCTCCCAGGCCAATCCCTCTGAGGAAGGACCTCCTTTCTCAGAGATGGGGCACCCTCTGGCATCCACGTCCCGATTTGTGGAACCTGCATGTGTGGGTTCTGGACGGGACGCGGCAGGTTTGAGTACTGGGTGGTGGCTACCATCACTTCTGCTAGGGCTTTGTCCACGTGACACGCCTATGCTCTGAAGTGGAACCTCTCCGTCACCTGGAGTTCTTCTCGCAGAGAAGATCCCAGGAAATGCCCAATCGGATCTGTGCTCTTCTTCCTCCAAGAAGGGTTGGAATGAAGGCTGTCTCCTTCAACCCTGAAGGTTTATGTGGCTGCGATCTCTGCGCACCACGACCTTGTGGAGTCAAAAACGGTGGGACAGCATGACCTGGTCGTCAAGTTCCTGAGGGGGGCGAGGAGACTAAATCCTCCTCGCTCTCCTCTTATACCCTCTTGGGACCTCGCAGTGGTCTTATCAGCCCTGCAGAGAGCTCCCTTTGAGCCTTTGCGATCAGTCAAGCTTAAGTTCCTGTCTATGAAGACAGCCCTCCTGGTCTATTTGGTCTCCATCAAGAGGATATGGGACTTGCAGGCATTTTCGATTGACGAAGCGTGCCTAGAATTCTGGCCGGCTAACTCTCACGTGATCTTGAGACCTCGGCCTGGATACATGCCCAAGGTTCCCACCACTCCTTTCAGGGATCAGGTGGTGAACCTGCAAGCACTGCCCTCGGAGGAGGTAGACCCAGCCTTGGCACTGCTCTGTCCAGTACGCGCCCTTCATGCTTACGTAGACAGAACGCAGTGTTTCAGTTTTGGTGGGAAGCTGAAGGGAAAGGCTCTCTCCAAGCAAAGGTTGTCTCACTGGATAGTGGACGCCATTGTCTTGGCTTACCAGACGCAGAGTCGTCCATGCCCCTTAGGGGTGAGGGCACACTCCACCCGGAGTATGGCTTCCTCCTGGGCTGCAGCGCAATGCGCCTCACTAACAGACATCTGTAGAGCTGCAGGCTGGGCGACACCCAACACTTTCGCGAGATTCTATAATCTCCGGGTAGAGCCAGTGTCCTCTCAGGTACTCGCTTCCACTAGCCAGTAAGTAGGACCTGCTCTGTGTCATCGCTTGCTGCGCCATTCCACTCCACGGACTGCACTATTTCACTCAGATGAGTTTTCGAGTTCCTCCTGCACTGTCGATGCCGTCACCAGAGTGCATGCCCGGTTAGTCAGCCCTCATGATTGGCTAAGTGCTTCCATGTGCATGGTTCCTCGCTTGGGCAACCCCCACATGTGTATTTCCATGGTAAGTCTCCACCTTGTTTTCCCTCGACAAGACCTCTTGCCATCTCGAGGTTGAACCATTCCACCCAGCGGGCTGGATACCTCTGAGTTTTCCATATGCATGCCCTCAGACTTGCTGAGGGCACTGGAAGACAGCCGCTGTGGCGTGATTGAATTGGGACCCCCATTTCGTCATTCACTGACGTAACTCAGTGACTGAACGAAAGGGAACGTCTCGGTTACATATATAACCCTCGTTCCCTGAGGAGGGAACGGAGACACAACCGCTGTGCCGCTGGAACAGCCGGAAGTTCAGTCTTGGCTCCTCAGCATAACATGATGTGAGATTGCTGCTCCTTTTATACCCACGCGGTGGGACGGAGTTGCGCTAAGCAAATTCTGCAGGCCCATGGCATTGTTTTGCCATTGGCTCGTTTTCTAGAACTCAAAGGTGATAGGCTTCTAAGCGAAACCTCCATTGCGTCACTCACTGACGTAACGTCTCCATTCCCTCCTCAGGGAACGAGGGTTATATACGTAACCGAGACGTTTCTTGAGCACCAAATCAGCATATTAGAATGATTTCTGAAGGATCATGTGACACTGAAGACTGGAGTAATGATGCTGAAAATTCAGCTTTGCCATCACAGGAATACATTACAATTTTAAATGTGTTTAAAATATATAATGTGCATTTAATTATAATCTAATAAAAGGTTTTGTAACATGTTTTGACAGATACACAGCAGCATGTATATACTTGCGTTTGGAGTAAAGAAGATCACTGCAAAAAGATAGACCAAGTTAAATATGGCTCTCCTCCAAAAGAATGTCCTGAAGTGATATTTTACTTGTGAGCAGAGCATTGAGGCAAACTAGCGGGCCACACAATCAAACCGTGACAGCTTCATCTATCTTATGCACATGTATCTTATGCAAACAAAGAACAAATAGGTTCATCCATCATCGAAAGTAGCAGAAGTAAACAGAACCGTTCCATAGGCACATATGCTCCTGACAGTTTACCTGAATCATCCCATGAAAAAAACAAGATGAAGACTGTTCTTGTTCTTTTCCCATTCTAAACCTTATATAAAGACTGTCATCTAAGATCTATTACAAAGACAGAGGCAGGTTTGCTTGCTTTATATCGGATAAGATATATTTAAAACACTGATAATTCAACACCAACAAAAGTAAAATCATGATGGCTATTTACAAAAGATGCAAGCACACAACCGTTTTATAAAAAAAAACACAGTCGGACAGAATACAAAAAAGAGGACATGTGGAAAAGTCCAATATGTTGATCAAAAAAACTGAATGGCTGGTTTTGGTTGTCCAATTTGACATACAAAGCAAGGGTCAATAGTCAATTATCATCAATAAATTAAAAACGGAAACATTCCTCTATTTGGTCACTGAATTGAAAGGCATGTGTTGAATAAAGACAGGAGAGGGAACACTGATGTCCAAGCAAGGCCCTTATCTGGGCGCAGGTGGCTGGTTCATCTCAAGAATGTACAGACACAGCCTTTCAGAGTCCACAATCTCATTATCTCTGGGTTACGGCCTCACACTCCTTATTAGTTTGTCCAGATGTGGCATGTGGCCAATCATACACTGGGGTTTTTGCCTGAGTGAGGGGTTTGTTGTTGCTGTTGTTGTTGAAGGTAAAGTGGCCGTTTCACTCTGGGCTTTCTGCGCTTGGGTTTGCTCTTGGCCTTGGTCAACTGCACCACAAAGAAGGAAAGCACAACCATGGCACCAAGAAATGCAAACATCGGGATGGTCTGGCCCACCTCTTGATTATAGCGGCCAGGCATTATTCCTGAGGAAACACACAGATATGGATTACTGCAATGCATTGTCTGAATGTTAAAGGCCATTTTGCGGGTGATATCTAGTTGATTATTTTCTAAACACACAGCAAATGCTCCTTCCTCACCTCCGGGTATGTCCCAGGCTCCACTTTCTCCAGGGGATAGGGGTCGAACCTGAGGCCGATATGGCCTTACATTAGGCAAAACAACCTTGTCCATGTCCACTGACAGTAGCTTCTGGTGTTTCCACAGATTGCTGAGGAAAAAAAAAGAAAAGAAAAGAAAAAGAGTCAACAAATCTAGTCAGATGTGGATATTAAAATACAACGCGTCCAGATTGAGATCTGTTTTGCACTGAGAATGGCACCGGTCTCATGTGTACTGACCTGGGAGCAGTCTCATTAAGTGGCTGGGGTTTAGCCCAAGACAGATGAGGGCATGCAGGGAGAGGACGAGGCTTGGGGTCACCCAGATGAGCCTCCAGCACTTTGGAGTAACGGTAGAGGTGATTACCTGCCAAAATAATGATAATAATAACAGTAATGACGATGATGTTCAATTGATCAAAACAATTAATTAAAATATAAATAATAATGAATTAGAAATAAATAAAAATGATTATTAAATGCATAAATGAATTGACAAAAAATAAATGATAAATGACTTAAAACAATGAATTAAAATAAAATCAATACATTTATTTAAATAAGAAAAATTGAATGAATTATAAACAAATTAATTAAATACAAATTATAGAAATTATTTAAAACGATTAAAAATAAACAAATAAAAATGAATTATTTTAAAAACAAATGAGAAAAATTACTTTATGAATAAAAATGATGAATTAAATGTAAAAATTAATTACCAAAAATAAATAAATAGAAATCATTTAAAACAATCAATTAAAAATACATTAGAAATAAAAAAGCGAAAATATTACTAATAAACTTAAGTGAAATTTAATCAAATTTAATGACTAATAAAAAAAGTGAATTAATGCATAAAAATTATGAATTAACAAAAAATAAACAAACAACAAATTAAAAATAAATACATAAAAATTAATTAAATACATAAATTAACTAAAAATAGATAGATTAAAAATAATAAATATATAAATAATTAAATAACAAATGAATTAAAAACAAAGCAATACAAATTATATATATTTATAATATATAATGAATAAAAAATAATGAATTATAAGAAAATAAAAAATAAATCACCTTCCAATCTCTGTGGTAATGGCCTGTCTGTGCCTGTAGGGGGAACCACTCTGTTTTTAGAGTGTGTGAGGCTGGGCGGAGTCATGCTATATGAAGTGTACTGCAGCAGAGCGTCCAGCAGCCAAAAACAGTCTAAATAGGAGATCCCAAAAACATGCAAATTAAATTAATGTATATTAAATTAATGTATCTGAACATGTATAGTGAATCTGACAAGACTTGTTTGCACAAAATGTGAGCATATATACAGTGCTATGCATAAGTGAATACACCCATGCTAAAGTTGACTAAAAAGAGGAATAAAAAATCATATTTTGGAAATTGAACGTAATGCCTTAATTTAAAAAATTAGGAAAAATCCAACCTTTAAGGACACAAATTTTCTTTGT
The DNA here is from genome assembly GCF_949319135.1 of Squalius cephalus. Taxonomy (NCBI): domain Eukaryota; kingdom Metazoa; phylum Chordata; class Actinopteri; order Cypriniformes; family Leuciscidae; genus Squalius; species Squalius cephalus. The sequence goes on along the minus strand of NC_137127.1, from coordinate 9,043,429 downwards.
GAATGAATAATGTATCGTAAATAAATAAATGTTCTTCCTTAAAATACATGGTGCATAAGTTAGTACACCCCTATGTTAAATTCCCATAGAGGCAGGCAGATTTTTATTTTTAAGTATTTTTTTTTATTTTTTTTTAGGATACTATGCATCCTGATAAAGTTCCCTTGGCCTTTGGAATTAAAATAGCCCCACATCATCACATAGCCTTCACCATACCTAGAGATTGGCATGGTTTTATTTCAGTTAGCCTAAAAGCTAGTTTGATTTGCATTGAGAGATGATCTTATGGAAAGTACCCCATGCCAATCTCTAGGTATGGTGAAGGCAATGTGATGATGTGGGGCTATTTTAATTCCAAAGGCCAAGGAAACTTTATCAGGATGCATAGTATCCTAAAAAAAAAATAAAAAAAATACTTAAAAATAAAAATCTGCCTGCCTCTATGGGAATTTAACATAGGGGTGTACTAACTTATGCACCATGTATTTTAAGGAAGAACATTTATTTATTTACGATACATTATTCATTCACAAAGAAAATTGGTGTCCTTAAAGGTTGGATTTTTCCTAATTTTTTTAATTAAGGCATTACGTTCAATTTCCAAAATATGATTTTTTATTCCTCTTTTTAGTCAACTTTAGCATGGGTGTATTCACTTACGCATTGCACTGTATATATATATATATATATATATATATATATATATATATATATATATATATATATATATATATATAAAAATGTCCATTACCTTTCTGTCTGTGACTGTCATCAATGCAGTTGGAGTCTCCATAGAGCGCTATGCGACCTCCCCCCTCAGAGGGTGTTTGGTACAGTCCAAGCACAGGCACATTTTCCACCACTGCCGTCTCTTGTTTCAAGACTTCTAGACCTAGAAATTTGAGTACATGGATAACAATAACAAGATGATTAAGTAAACGAGGGAGCATTTAGCTGGTCTCCATGGATACAGCAGTGATGTGAGATGTATGATCACAGCAGGTGATCTGTGTACCTTGATCTTTTAAGGTCTGAGCAATGACAATCCCATCCTCAGGAAAGCGAGCGATGCTGCACCCTGAGGCATAATACACTGAAAAGCGACAAGACAGGATACATTATTGAAATCGAATTTAGGAAAACCTGTCTCCATTAAAACAATCTACTCAATATTGTGTATTTAACCGAAATCTATGCAATGTTATATCATCTTACTGTCATGATCTGCCATTGTGAAGTCTCCCTCATACAGACCGTCACTGAAGGCCATACCCCACACTGAGATCAGCTCATTCAAAGCTGGCACGTTAGCGCCCCCTGTGTCCGGCATCCACCATTGCCTGTGAATTAATGTGTAATGCACATTTCAAAAGTTGCCTTTATTTGATAAAAACATGTTTGCCCTGAACTGGACACTTTACTAAGAGACCCATTTTAAAATTATTTGTCGGATCCAATAACAGAAACCACACTATTTCGATCCCCCCCAAAACACATTAGTTACGAATTAGGGCACTCAAATACCCTAATGGGAAGCACACTTTAATTTAAATTAGGACAGGTAAAACAAAGTAATTGTAAAATTAGACAAACGCATTGCTGAAATAAAAATATCAGGTGAAATCATAATGAATCAAGTAATTAGCAAGGCAGTCTTGACATGAGCTAGTTAGCATGAGCTATATATATTTTTGCCATATTCAGTTTTAGAACACACTGAAATATGATTATTTTTTTTTTATACCTAGAGACTTCACATACATTTTAAATTAGGTTTCAGGATTATAGCAATAAGAAAAAAGTTACAATATTAAAGAAACATCTATGACCAAGAAAAACATTATTGCATTTAATTTAGATTTAATTAGATTTAATTTAATTATAAAATAAATAAATAATTTATCAAATAAATTAACGAAATATGAAATTCATTTTATTTACTATTTTTCATTATAGAAGAAATAAAATAAATATAAGAAAGCAGAAGCATTTTCGGTAGCGGCATCAGACTATTGGACCCCACTGAACATTTTACCCAGAGATACATGCAATACAGTGGACTGATTAATAATATATTTCAAAGATTTCAAGATTTCTGTGCCTTGATGTACTCTGTACCTGGTGTTCTCATCATAGAACTTGACTTTTCTCATGACTGATGTGTTGTACCAGTCACTGAAGATAATGAGAGACAGGCCATTATCTATGTCTCTTCTCAACTTGGAAATCTCCTCTGGAAAATATTCTTCCTCGCTGTCCACCATCATCAAGGTCCCTAAAAAACACACAGACAGGGGTGATTTCAGTTGATTTAAGCAAGCCTTATTCCATCACTACTTATTCCACAAAACAATTAACCTTCAAGACAGAATTTTTTATACTGAATGAACACCTACCATACTGACTGGCATCAAAGCATGTTATTGGTGCACCCAAGACCTCAACAAAGTAGCCGTTGCTGCGAAGGTGCTGATACATGTCTCTAAAGTTAGTGTGAATATGATCACCATTCCTGCAAAACAAGAGAAAACCCATGTAATCTACACCATCATAAGTGAATAATGGTACTAGAGACCAGCTATGAAAAGCTACCCTCTTGTCTTTTCTAACAACTGATTGAATATGGATCATTTTTGGTGTTTGAGGCTCACCAGTCAAGTGGATCGTTCTTCATGCGCAGGTTGTCTCGGGGGAAGTAGCCAGGCGGGTAGCGCAAGTTGTGGTACTGATCCCACAGAATCCTTTTACTACGCGGAGGAGTGGGGACAATCTTTACCTTCACTGGTAGCTTCACTGTAGAGGTCATTTCGCCACCTATTGCTGACTGGATGCAAACACATGGAAAACAGATCACAGCAGGTCATGATCTCGATTTACACTACTTCGGGCCTTTAGAAGGCTTTCAGGCTTCTTAGAAGTTTTCTGAAAATCTTTCATTTGGCTCCTTCACACCAAGAACTAGAACTATAAAGATAACTATATTCGAGTCCACACCAGCAGACGATACTGTTCTGTTTGTTCTAAGAGCGGGCTGCAGTTCTGTCATATGAAGCTTTAAATGCTTGAGCTCTTTAAAGCAGGATGGATTCTGATTGGCTGTCAATGTTTTCATCGTTCATCAGCTGGAAAAAATTGTTCTGAAAGTAATTCTACCAATATCATTTCTCTGTGCCATTATCATTGGTTGAGGTGTGGACTGAAGCTATTTTTCTATATTTAGAATAATTATTTCGGACTATATCTTTATCATTATAGTTATTGTCCTTGGTGTGAACGGGCCTTAACTCTTTCCCCGCCGGCGGGTTTTTTTTTTTTTTTTTTTTTTTTAAGTTGCCAGCGCTCGCTGCATTTTTTTTCATTTTCACAAAAATGTCATGAATATTTTGTTGCATGAATATTTGAACATGCAATATATCAAAAGAACGAACAGAGCTTTTAAATATTTTTTTAATTCTAGTTTAATGCATTCTACCAACACTTGAATGTGGTATATTTCATAAAAAAGCAACATTTTGAACAAAAGGCTGAGAAAATTGCGGTTTTTTTGTCAAAGACTAGCTGGATCGGATTCATAACAATGATCAAAACATAGATTGAGTAAATTGCTTCCATCAACACCCCCAAAGCTGCACAGTCCTAAATCTCTTCATGTTAATTTTAATATTTGATGGTTGCGTTAGTTTACATGTGCCTAAGCAATCCTTCTATCACTTGTTTCTGTTTCTTTGCTTGTTTTTGGATCCAGAGATTCTGTACTATTTCAGACGATGAATAATAGCGCCCCCTACCAGTGAAAACATGGATTGCCGGAAAGTTCTGTCAATGGCAGAGAAGCTTTGTCATAAATGACAGAAAATTCCAATGGGGTGAATTTTTTACACTTACAAGTGTGAAGTACCCAAATGTTCATAAAGTAATACAATTAATTTAACTCACACTTTCAAATAAAATAAAAATAGTATGTTGTACTACTTTATTGGAGATCTCAGGGACAGTACTGATACTTACGTCATTCTCTGCCGGCGAGGCCACTGTAACCATGACATGACCCTGAGCGATGCCTTCCCATGATGCAGCTTTCTTGGCCACAGATATGGAAACAGCCAGGTAACCGGCCCAGGGCCAGAGCACAGGTGAGTAAGATACTGCCACATCTACAAAATCACCATTCTGAGGAAGGTAGGGCTGCCAGATGGGCTGTGAACATCAACATAACTGTTATTTTTCAAAGGGGACAATAATATTTGAAGTTAAAATTCAACGTATGAAACAACATATCAGTTTACACTGAATTGCAGTCAGTCTCTTTATTATTCCCTACCTTGTCCACAATCCTTCCAGTCACACCCATACCATTAAGAATGGTCACATTGACAATTGTCGGCATGCTACCGTAGTAAATGGGCTGTGAGCAGTAGGGCCACATGTAAGGGCACTCGGTCAGATCTATGTAGCTCGGGCTCAGGCTAAAGAATAAAAACACCATCAGAAATTCATTAGAGGACGATGACCTTACTGAGAGCCAGTGCAAGATAATGAACCAGGTCAAATCTACTCTATAAAAAGGCTGGAATGTAATTAAATCCGAATGAGAGTGCAATGGAGACGCTGGCTACATTTTAAATGGACCAATTTAGCATACATGAATAAAAAACTGAGCATTCTATGTGAGCAAAAAACTAGAGAAAGATACTTCCCTCTTGTAATTAGTAAATACATGCTAAATACGTAAATGTAAAGGCAAAGAGAAGAACACAATATCTGTGCATGTGCGAGAGACATGCCTGGCTTGTGGCTTGTAGCTGTTAAGGATCTGGTAGGCTCTGAGTAAATCAAGTTTGCCATGGCCCTGCTCAAACATGTTGACACCTGGCAGCCTGCGTGCTGAGGCGATCAGGGCCTGCTTCATACTGGCCGGGTTCACCAAGTCTCTGTTCAGCACAGTGCTGGAAATAAAAAAGACAAATAAACAAGTTTCAGTTAAATGGATGAGGCTTGATGGAATGTAATTTCAGTGCAGGCTGAAGACTGGAAAACAGACTTAAAAGAAACACATGGTCACTCAGAGGCCATAAAGCAAAGAGGTGGATGGGGTCAAGTACCAATAAGAGACTAATACAAATGAGAGCTATATAAACTCTACAAATTGGAAACACCAACAAAATTACGTTAGCCATCAGACTGCGAGGATGGACTACATCAAATATATAGACCTTATGCACCAGAGAAACAAGCGTGCAGCCATCTTTAGAATATTGTCTTTGAACTACCGTTTTTGCAGTCGCTCTGTGTATATTTCAATGGCATCGCTGTCGAGGAGTAATTAGCTGGTGAAGTGGATTTACTTATTGTAAAGTTAACGAAAGTTATCACGAGGATTGTAATGTTTAAAGCAGATGTCTTAACAAATGTCAGTAGACCGGGAAACGAGCTGTTCATTCATAACTACATAAGATCGCTGTGAAAGTACAGACCGGAAGACAAAAGACAACGAGTGCAGCGCTGAAAAGGGGCGGGGTCTATAAAGCAAAAGAAAGAGGATGTCATTCAATTCTCAGAGGAAAATGAGATTGATTCTGTCAATTAATTTGTTTCTTGTTTTTCTTTGTTTGCGGGCTGTACAAATTTACAAATGCATTTTTTCCCCATAAGGCCATAGTAACAAAAACAATTCTGAAGAAAACCATAGGTTTAGAGAACCAATTTATTTAGCTCTACTTCATATCATATGTTTCAAAGAGCAGTGTGTTTATAGCAATAAATGTACAAAGTACAGGTGAGCCCACTATCAATCACTATCTGTGCCCTGATAAAGCAGCAAAAATAGGTCTTATGATGAAACCCTATTTTGAATCGCTGATGAAAATTGATATAAAACATGTCTACACCTGACATAGTGAAAGAGAATGCTGTTTTATTGAGTATATCTCAAGGCCTAAAATTGGATACCGCTAGTTTAGGTGTTGAGTATACATACACTACTGATCAAAGGTTTAAAGTCAAATTTTTATTATTTATTTATTTTTTAACAAGGATGCATTAAATTGATCAAAAGTGTCCGTAAACAATTATAATGTTACAAATAAATGCTTTTCTGTTAGACATTCTACTCAAAGAATCCTGATAAAAAAATTAGCAGTTTCCACATAAATATTAAGCAGCATAACCGTTTTCAACACTGATAATAATACGTTTTCTTGAGCACCAAATTGGCATATTAGAATGATTTCTGAAGGATAGTGTGACACTGAAAATTCAGCATTGCACCACAGGAATAAATCAAATATATTAAAATAGAAAACAGTTATTTTAGTGGGCATAAGTTCCTTCTTTCAAAACATTTCTTAAAAATCTTTTTGAACCAAACTTCAGAACGGTGGAGTAAGATATAAACAGTTTAAATGCACTGTAGGTAGTGGTGTCTAATCAAAAAAAAAAAAGAACAAAAAAAAGAACAGTAGACTGGATAGTGAGTTTGTGAATATTAATGTACAATATTTTAGTTTCATACAGTTTTTGTTCAACTGTGTCTCACCTGGCCAGCAGTGTGACAGCTCCAGCCACTACAGGTGATGCAACACTAGTGCCGGAGAGAGAACGACAGCCCTCCTTCAATCCTGAACCACGCACACCAGAGCCATACGTCACAATGTCAGGCTTCACCCTGCCATAGCCACCTGGCAGCTCCTGGTCAACAAATAGCACAGGAAGCAACGAGTCAATTGAGCTGACAAGACAGACTGACAGATATTGTGATGAGTGAGAAGAGCAGTACATGTAGCTGAGTGGAGACAGAGTCAAAATTCTACAGTCACACATGGCCAGAAATGGTGTACTTATTTATATGGCTCCAGTGATGTGTTAAACCCCACATTGGGATTTCACTCTTACTAGCCTGACTTGCTGATTTTGTGGGGTTTGAACGTGTCGTTATGATAAAATGAAACGTTACAATGTTTTTAAATGCATTTATTTATTCAACCTTTTCTAAAGACATGTTAATAGACTACTTTCTAATTAGACAACATTCCTTGTCTCACAACTTGAGAGATTTAAACTCAATTTGTAAAACCAGTTGATAATGAATCAATGAAGTCCTTGCATGACATTTTTCAAATATATTTTTACTAAAACCATTTAATATATTTAGGTAAATATTGCCACTTGTTATAATGTATATCTAAATAATAAAATGGATTAGATATTTATCTGTGTTAATTAATAAATACTGTGAAAACATTACATTTAATTTTAACTGGACTATTTATAGCCAAATCTCATTTTTATTTTCAATGTTTTTAGCTATATCACCTAGTCCTACAGCAGGGGATTCAGTTTTTATTTTAAATATCTTATTAACATCAAGGCCATTCATTTATGTACACTAAATTGTAAATCTACAAAGCCATAATTCTCTGAACCACTTCAAAAAGTGTAACAGAGGATTTTTTAAGACTATGTAAATCTCTTCAATTTACTCTCCTTCCTAAAGGAGAGAAGTACAGGAATCTTGTCTAGCAGGAGGTGTCTGTCTGCCTATTTTAGGTCAGATCAAAAAGCACAGACATGTTCTCACTGGCCTCTTCAGGCAGCTGCACAGGGAAAAAAGCAGTAATGAGACGTCAGCACAAGAAGGAACGCACCCATGTTGTCATGCCTCGGGATGAGAACCTGGCAATGTTGTCCTCAAAATCAATCCCTCCAACACCAATAACATCCATCTGATCTGCTGGATTGTTCAGAGTTCTGGAAGAAACATAAAAAAAAAAAAAAAAAAATGTTTTTGGGACTAATAACCAAATCTAAAATAATTTGTCCTTGATCTACTCCACTTACCCGTAGAGAGGGCCATCATTGCCAATAGCAGAGACCATAATCACCTTGTTGGCTGTGAGCTCCCAAACCTTGTTAAACAGACAAGTTATGCTTTTATTAGAGGACTACACTGCAGAGTGCATAAACCATATTTAATGTACCGGCAAAAATACACTTGTGACAAATTGTTTGACATGTTGCGCATTTGTGGGTCGCTTTGAATAAAAGCATCTGCTGAATGTCAGTTAAATCTGCCCAAACCTTATCAACAAATGGATGGTCCATAAAGTCTGGTCCCCCTATACTGAGATTTAAGACATCTATCTTCTTCAGGATGGCATAGTTAAAGGCATCTAAAAACCAGGAGGTGTAGGACACCTAAGAAGAGAAAAATTAAGAACAACATATTGGAGGAGGCATATGAGGTGGCGTGTAAAATCTTCTTAAATACATCATAAAAAATAGAAATTAAAAACTGATGTCCGTTATAGAACTGAGCGATATAGCTAAAAACATAATACATCCATAAACAATAATAAATGTTTTTGAAATAAGTCTCTTACACTTACCAAGGCTGCATTTATTTGATAAAAAAAAGTAATATTTTGAAATATTATTGCAAATTTTTCTATGTTAATATATTTAAAAATGTGATTTATTCCTGTGATGGCAAAGCTGAATTTTCAGCATCACTACTCCAGTCTTCAGTGTCACATGATCCTTCAGAAATCATGCTAATATGATGATTCTATGCTCTTTATTACCATCAATGGTGAAAATAGTTGTGCTGCTTCATATTTGTAGAAATCATGGTTGTGCTTTTTTTTTTTTTTTTTTTTCAGGATTCTTTGATGAATAGAAAGTTTAAAAAACAGCATTTATTTGAAATAGAAAACTTTTATTACATTGTCTTCACTTTCGATCAATTTAATGCATTTTTTTGCTGGATAATATTATTAATTACTTTCATTAATGACATGTGAAAGTGGTTGCATGTATAGGGAAATGGTTATGTGTGTAGTTACCTGGTTATTAGTAAAAACTCTGAAGATATGAAGCTCAGAATCAGGAGCGAAGCCCTGGCACTCTCTCATGCTGGCGATAACCCCAGCCACAAAAGTACCATGACCCAACCCTGAAGAAAGAATATAAGATAGAAAAAGTTTAATCTGGGTTGATTCATTCAAGTTCACTCAATAATAAAATATGACTGATTATACATGTTTCGTGACATACACTGAGAATTCGTCTTACCATCATCCAGTGTTTTCTCATTTGTCCAATTGGTTCTTTCTTTAACATTCTTAAAGTGAGGGTGCTTCTCACTCAACCCAGTGTCAAATACCGCTACCTTCACCCCAGAGCCTGTATACGAACACATATAAACAGAAACGCAGGCTTTAACGCAAACCTGATCTTTAATAGTAGAACATTAATTACGGTAGCGCATATTCACATTCTCTCACACATACCGGTGTGTCCCATCTGCCAGAGCACATCTGCTTGCAGTATCTGGGCGACATGTCTCGGAATGGCCCGTAGGAGCCGGCGACTGGAGTGTCTTCCTGTGGCATGCCAGAATCCAGAGCCCAGAGACAGACTGGTCCTCCTAAGCGGCCTTGATGACTGCCAAGACTGCCACTTCTGCACCCAGCGTGTGTCATTGCACGGGGACGCCCCATCAGTGCCCGCTGAAAGAGAAAAGGAATGAGAAATTATTCTCAATAAATTATACCTCATCCAATTTGAATGTTTTATTTGTGCCATGGATATACAATATAAATGGTATAGAAGAACCTCTACTGGCATTTCTGCCATCCCATAGAATAAACCATAATGTCCTACTCTCTTCAAATCCTGTCTTTCAATTCCTCTTGAATGATTTCAATTGATCACTCTTTCAGGCCATTCCCCATTTAATACTTTATAAGTGCACACATTTATTTCTCATAACTCAATAGCAATTTTATGCCCTCCCTGAAGACACAATCTCCAAAGAACTCAAAAAATTTGATTATCATGAATACTTCAAACCTCACAAAAAAATATCAGGGCTCAACAATTTTAGAAATTTAGCTTATCATCACCCCTGCTAATATTTTATAAATATAATATACATTTTTAGCAACGTACGTCATAAGGACATATTTTTATTAGACTATTCCTAATTTTTCATTTCACATTTAGTTTTCATAATTTTCATTAAGTCTTAAAATCTGAGGTTTTTAAAGATAGTATAGAATAATTTCTCAATAATTTTCGACCCATTGTAACTGCTTCTAAGACTAGCTAGATAATTTAACCATGGTGACCTATTTAAATCAGATAAATTCAACAACGGGCCAAAAGTGACAGTTCTATCGTTCAGTTCTAGCCTGAAACCCTCTCACACTTATCCCAAGTCATTAGGCTATCCTTATTGTTAAACCTGTAATTGGAGGTAAATATCAACAAAGTTTGCACAGTATCAGATTCTAGATTTGTCTAACACCAACCTAAGCACACAGCATCAACATCTACACCTTCATAAGCATTTTTATTGGCCCTGTGAATAATTTCCGGCGAGACCAGAGATGAGTAGCCTGTGCTTTCAGGAATATTCAAATGGAGCAAAGTGCTAATAACAGTGATCACCTTAACTCTTCTATGTAAAAGTGTCTTCATAAAGGGATAGAGAGTAAAACAAAACTCTTGTAAAGTGCAGGCGGTAGCGGTTGGAAAGGAATCGTAGGCGTTTAAGCGTGGCTGAGATGCAGAGCCAACCACTTTGACCAGCCCTGGCATGTCAGTCTTCCTCTCTGGCTGATTACTGCTCATTAATTCCCCCTAGAGCTATACAGACGAGACTAGTGCATATACTGTAATTATATTACATCTCAATCCCCCACTCATGCTCCTGTAGAGCTGACCCAGACACCATTTAAATGATAATTACTTGCATATATGCTTTCAAACTGTGACCAGGGGTTATTCTTAGAGAAACAGACCCAGCTAATAGCAGCTAATGATGTATTTTTGTTCTTATTACTGAAACCAAAGTGCCTCGAAGCTGTACTATGTATACTCTGTAGTGGGAGAGTGAGATATGCTAGCATTTATTAGGGGTGCCGACTGATAAGCAGCTCCTTGAGTGTTAATTCAGAATGGAGCTGTCGGCAAAAATATATTTAAGTTGTCAGCCATTACTCCAGTCTTCAGTGTCACATGATCCTTCAGAAATCATTTGAATATGCTGATTTGGTGCTCAAGAATCATTACCATCAACTGCTTAATATTTTTCAGGATTCTTTGTTCAATAAAGTAAAAAAAAAAAAAAAAAAGTCTTTAATCCCACTTTTGATCAATTGAATGCATCTTGGCTGAATAAAAGGTTTTAATTTCTTTCCAAAAAAAATAAAAAAATTCTTACTGACCATAAACTTTGAACGGTAGTGAACATTTAAATGTTTTTTTTGGGGGGGTTGATGCTGCAAAAACTTGCAGTAAACATAAGCATTATACAGAAGCCGTGCAGCTTGTTTAGGATGTTGGTAAAGGAAGACTGTCACAATGTTATTACGCAGGAGCGGTGCTAGTAAACTGTAATCACTCTCCCAGAGTTTCTAAACACTGACAGTAGATTTACAGATTGACAGCAGAGGAAGTGATTTCTTTTTTTATTCTAATGGTGGAGAACTCAGTGCTCAAAGACAGAACATTCTTTCACCTCAAACACTTCTGAAAGCCATTTCCTCCACCCCATGCAGTAAATAAACACTTCCTATTCGGTTCACCCCCTGCTGATGACTTTCCTCCCTGCAGTCACCCCAGAGAGCTGGGAAAGAACAAATTGCATGTAACCTCTGTGATAGTGCACAGCACTTCAGGGTTCAAGTGTGACTTATAAATACAGTAGAGCAGTGCTTCCCAACCATGCTCCTGGAGGCACACCAACAGTGCACATTTTGGATGTCTCCCTAATCTGACTCATATATTTCTGGTCTTTGAGTCTCTAATAGATCGATAGATTGTTTTATTTAATGCCATGTCAGCATCTAAGGCTATTTTCATGGCTGGAGTCTCCAATAACAAGCTGATGAGCTGATTCAGTTGTGATTGATTAGGAAGAGTTGGAAAATGTGTAGTGTTGGTGTGCCTCCAAGAACAGGGTTGGGAAACACTGCAGTACAATATAATACCGTGTACTAGAACTGCATTTCAGATAGCAGTATTATGCCTATGTTCTGAATGTCAGTGTTATAAAGGTACAGTACAACTTACAGTCAGTCATTTTGAGGCTGCGGAGGACCATGCGCTGAGGCGTCACTCGTTTGATATAGGGGTGGTCCTGCAGGGTGAGCAGGCTGCTGCGGGTGTCCTGCCGGATCTCCACCACCTCAAAGTCACTGGGGTAATCGCTAGCAGGATTGTCCCTCCTTACGATGCGCCAGTTCACCGCATCCACATCTCGCAGGGCGCTGCTAATGAAATCACTGCGTGCTTTGGCTGTGAAGTATCCGTTAAATGCAACTATGTACTCTAGAAGAGACAGAGAGAGAATAAAAGGTATTGCAAAATCCCACAGAATAAATGCACAAGTATTTACTGAGAAAACCTTGCACCGTAAGCACGGTTTCACATTCACTTAACGTCTTGGTTCTGCCTCTATTTGGGCAACACATCATTCAAATGGATCCAAGTTCCAACCTTGCATTAACAACCACAATAGAGCCTTTAACAGAAACAACGGCTGCTGAGTGAAACTTTAGGCCAGGGCGGGTATAGAGGAACACCCATATTCTTTCTTTGCTTGACAAACCTGAACAGAGACGCTATCAGAATGCTTTGAAACGTGGCCGTCCTCCAGAGTGCTTGACACGACTACGAACAAAGCCCATAGTACATAAGGGAATGCAATACAAAAATGCAGACACAGACTACATTAAGGGCTTAGTGACTTTGAGGACAGCAGAGAGAAACAAATGCAAATAATAAGATACAATTAAAGTCAGCATGTTAATCATCTTATTGTGAACAATTCATCCAAACAGATCAACATCAACTTTTAAAACACGTGAGGGAAGTGGGAATGAATTCAAATCTTTTTGCCAATCCCACAATTCATAGCTTTGGGTGAGGGAAGTGGGAATGAATTAAAATATTTTTGCCAATCCCACAATTCATAGCTTTGGGTGAGGGAAGTGGGAATTAATTAAACATTAGAGGATGGCATAAAGGGCCGCATTCACAGAGCAGTAATCAGGCCACTATAAATAACGTGTTACGTTCTGGTCTTGTATACCCACATCCACACCACACCCAATGTAGTGAAATGTCTGCCCTTTGAAAACAACGCTGGACTCAGATTAAGTCTTAGGAATGTATTGCCAACACTCTGGGCCGGACGCCAGCAAACACACAGAACAGAGGGCACGATCCAGCCAATGAATGGACAGAGTCCTGAGAGAGAGAGCTGCGGTACAGTGGAGTACATTACACTAGCACTGTTTGACCTGAAGCATTCACGTTTTGTCCTGCCCTAAATTACAATGAGAAGTGCAACAGCTGCTTTAAACCCTCATTTAAGTCCATAAACCGGTTGATAACTGATTTTCAGTGCAATAAAATGACATTATCAACAGTAAAAACTAAAATACAGCACTAAATGATTGTGTTTACAGTACTAAAACACAATGTCTTGAACATTCTCCTTGCAGTCAATCTCAAACCTCAGACAAATTAAATCCTATTTGTTTTGTTACAGACACAAACAAGTCAAGTTTTAATCAGTGTAAAATGAAATCACTTACCATGCTTGACCACTTTGGTAGAAAAGTCCAGTTTCAGCAGGATCTGCGAGCAGTTTGAGCTCAAGAGTGCATCAGCATTCAGAGGAGGATGAAATGGAGTTGAGAACGGCCCTCTGTTTTCCTCTGTGCCCACCAGAGGCAATCGACCCCCTAAAGCAGCCACAAGCAAGCACAGCCGTACAATCATGGTCCCCGTGGTCCGTTTCTGGTTATTACCCATCTAAAGATACATGTGTCCTCAAAGATAACAAATGTGTATGGGTATTTGCAGTTTATGAAATAGTTTAGGTCCAGAATGCAGAGAAGCCTGAATAACGCACGGCTTTAGTATTCATTTCTTTCTGCGTTTTCTCTCCATTGTGTGCTTGTGGTCCAGTGGAGGTGATCAGTGTGGCAGCCTGAGGAGGAGGAGAGGGGCCATCTTCATGAAAGTGTAAAACAAACTACAGTAGATCAGGAGGGGTGCTCATCTGGTGATGGGCTTCCTCACAATGGCCAAAGGGTTTCTATTCTTCCTGTAGGCTGAGAGGGAATAACAATAGTTACGTTCAGCTAGTTGCTGGAAAACACAAATTTCAAAAGGTCAACATTTAGCCAATAATTATCCATCTTAATGAGGAGCTTACATAGAAAACTGTTATTTTAAACTGTAATAATTTTAGGCTACATTACGGATTTATTTCTGCTCAATTAAATGCAGCCTATGTGAGCATTAGAGAACAGTAGTGTTAAGACACTCAAATGACAAGGACCATTCATTTTAAAATCAAGTGTGGTCCCAAAGACTGTTTAAGGCCAAGCCTCTCTGCACTGACAGACACAGACCAACGGCAACATACGCATTAGTCGGATTGGTGTTACTCCTGTCTGTTGCCGCTCATGCAGCTCGAGTGCTGCATTAAAGACATCTAGAATGATGCTTGTAATTTACCACAAAGTGTTAGCCTCAGGATAATGTGAAGGACATTTCCTTGAAAACACGGTCCCCCACCCACAGGCACCCTTCCAGAGGCTTAATTTCCCACTGACTCCAGGCTGGGAACGCCAAGAAGTGGGCTTAACTCAGATGGGCTGAGCTGTTATGCAGCTCAATATGCACACCATATGGTTCTTTACTACAGACCACACCATCCCTGCTTACTTGTGTCAACATGACAAGAAAAAAAGCTCACCAAATTATTAAATGCATGTTATAGATGTTGTAAACAATTCATTCCTGCATGATTATTGTTTTTTTTTTTTATGTTTTGACCTCATAATGTTAAATCAAAATGTTACAATCTGACCGGTGAAAATAACAGACTTCTTTCTGGTGATGAAGGACTTCTCCAAACCCTAAGTCAGCTTAAATGTGCGGTATGCGATTTCTCAAAATCATTGTTGAACACTGTTGATATTGGAAATCAACCCAAACAAACACACCCTCCCCTTCAATCCTCCGCCCCCAAAATGCACGAACAAGGCATGCAAGAATGTCTCTTATCATAGCAGAAGCGAAGCAAAATAATACTTAAAAAATAAAGCAAAGATGACGGAAAAAAATGAACATGCAGTACACAAAAGTATATATAAGAAAGAGTTTGTTGTTAGTTGCCAGCAGCACACACTCAAAACCTTTGTTACTCACATATGGAGAAGAAACAACGCAACCCCCGTGTATGTTTTCAGGCCTTCTCGTTTAAGTCTCTCCAGCACTGGAAAGCTTTCCTAATATTATCGCAGGTCCTAAACTCTTGCCTGATCATAACCCTTTTATTTCCAGTGATATTCTTCTGAACTTTTCTCTTTTGTAATGTCTCTCAGCCATCTCTCTTTCTACAGTCTTTCTTCAAATCTCCCTCTTGCTCGCTCTCTCTCCTCCCCCATCATGTGTGGACACACCCCCTAATGCTGATTGGCTAAAAGTTTGTTGTGGTGCTCTGCTCCACTTTCAACAGCGTTTTTCAAAAATTGCCTACAGCACCTTTAAAGTAACAACATGTAACTTTTCAACCTTCATAATATATTTCCAAGACCCTTGTGATAGTACATCGACTTACAATAGGTTGAATGAGACGTCTGCCAGAGCATGACGGGGTCTGTATCGCTTTTACTGGCACTATGTAACTTCGGGGTGCAGGTAGTAACCAGCGCTCAAAAAGAACTACAAAATTCGACTGCTTTACGGCATACGTCACTTTGCCCACCACTTCCTCAAATGTGGCCAACCAGCGCGTTTGTTTTCGTCATGGCTGAAGCAGCAGCGAAACGTAAGAAGTCCAAGGTTTTGTCGGAGTAGAGTCGGAAGAGGAAAAGGGAGAGTGATAAACTGAAAGGCAGGACAAGGATCAATATTGGTCGAGCGTTTGCTCGCTGGCGTTAGCTTATGGAGGAGGAGAGTTACCAGACCGATGCTGACTTGGCCGTCATGCTGTTGAACTAGTAAGTAACTGTAAATTGCTTGCATACTATCTTTAGTTTTTCTAATCTGTTGTCTGCCTGGCTACGTTACGGAAACTATCTGGTCCTCCATTTATTTATCTTCATGAATCAGCTAGTAGATGAGCGAATTATCAATCTGGTAGCTAGTAAACACTAACATGGTAGTTTTAGATGGTTAGGATGCTATCGCTATCATTCTCGTTCAGATTTGAGCATTGCAATCGACATGCAAATCGCAAATGTTTGAGTTAAAATGTTTAGTCTACTAAACATGTATAAATGATGAAAGGGGAAAGATTAATAATATTATCATTGCCCATATGAAAAAAACCTGCATGCTTCATATACAGTAACCGTAAATCATTTTACGACAGCGGTAATGGACAATTCCGCTTCCAACCTGTAGGGCGACCGCAGAGGAAAAGTTCCATGTTGTTGCTTTAAAGCAGCACTAAGTAGCTTTGCCGATTTCTTTGCTGTTTTCTCGCTTTTTGCTCGCGGGTTTCTCTATAGAGCTCCCCCTACAGCTTCGGAATAGATATTTGACAACACTGTCGTCAAAACACTCTCCCCCCTCCCATCTTCTCCCGCTGGTCATGTGCATTTGTTTTCAAAGAGCCATGTCCACTGAGGTATGTATGATACACAGAAGGCTTAGCATATAAATGTTTAGATAGTGTATGTATGCAGTGCCGTAAAGCAATTCGTTACATCGCGAGACCTGATATCACGTGATACTTCCTGACACTCGCCGGCCCAAAGTTGCAAGGGTGGTTTTTCAGCTCACAGGCGCTGGGGGGGGTGCGAGACGACCACTATTCAACCCGAAAAAAGTAATATAAATGACTCCGAAGCTGTTCGGTTAAGGTAAAAAAGTTTTTAAAACCCGACCCAACAAGCTTGCATTTATCTGCCTCCATTTTTGAGTGCAACACACATCTCAAAATCCAAATCAACAACTGATGCGTAGAACCAGGTCCTCGCCCTACATTTCACAGACTGTGATGACGCCTTTCCACAGTCATTAACATGGTAAATCTAACAACAGCAATGTATATTTATAACACTACATTTTTTTATATTACCTTGGCATTAAACTGCATAAAACTAGTTAACGCTGCTGCGTGAGCATTTCTAATACAACTGACCAAGTTAATCAAACTCTCAATATTTTTTCCCTCTCTTTTAAAGTCTAAAAAAAATGTTTTTTTCCTTTTGCTATTGGAGCAAATGGGAATTGGGAACTCAAAATAAATTTGTTACAGTTTCTGTTCACCACTATAAAAGTTGACCCAACTTTAGCTTCTGAGAACACCAGGAAATGTGAAAAGGAATCGCAACTTTAATGGTGGCCAGAGCAAACAAGTAAAACGGATGTGATCTTAACAGAATCAATGTTTACTTTCATTCTGTTTGTAGAATAGCACAATCAAGGATGTTAGTGTAAAAGCTAAAGTAATTCACCCCCCAAAATTTTGTCATCATTTACTCAACCTGTTTGACCACTTTCTTCTGTGGAACTCAAAAGATGGTTTTAGGCAGAATGAATAGAGCACGTCTGAAGAGTGACTGAAGCTGTCATTGTGTCTACCCTTGTGTAAGTTAATGACAGAATTTTCATTTTGGGTGGATCCTCCTTAAAAACAAACAACTAAAGCAATACTGAACTTTTGACCATGTAGTTTAGAGCAGAAGTCACTTACTCCAGCCTCTGGCCAATTATTGTCAGCAAAATCATCAGAAAAAGACATTGGCCTGCAAAGGCCATTGTTTTCTTGGCCAAAGCATTAACAATTTAACAAATTACAAAATATATGTAAATCAAATAGAAACCGAAGTGATAACAAGCTCTGCTTTTTTTTGCACACAAAAGATTATCTGCAAAAGAAATTTGAACAAAGCTTTAGCATTTACACCATTCTGCATTGGATGCAATGTTCAAATTGGAAGTAAAAAATTAACATAAGGTGTCAGTATTTGGACAGACTGGTTTGGTTCTGTACTGACCACAACACTTTGTCTGATGGATAGATCTAATATAATTTAATTTATTTTACTTTCAACAATACACTGCACATTAGCTAAAGACAAAAACACTAGCATGTCTTGCTAGCTATAACACCACCAAAACATCAATGTCAGTTGCGTAAAGCCGTGTGACAGAATGTCCCATTATTTACTATCCTCTCATGTAAAAAAAATCTTCAAAGATCATGTTTTGTCTCTAAATCAGACAAGCATGTGGCTTCGCCACCATCCTGCTACAAGCTAACAGCTAGCTTAGCCAAGCATGAGCATAAGAGTTCCCACACATGACCAACAACCCCATATTATACTTTTATGGATACTTACTATAAGCGGAATGTGCAACGGTGATGCAGGAAATAATTAACTCCTGGAATAGGTTGTCTGACTAATTTCGTTTCTTGGGTTTAATAAGTTACATCTTAGAACTGTACACAAGCTAATGGCGCAAGCTGTTAGACTGTAACGTGAGAAACTGGTATTAAACACAACAACCAGTAGCCAATTATCGATCGCTGCGTCACGTCTCGACTCGGGAGGGATGTGCGTTCAGCCAATAGAAAACGTTTATACCTTTGCGCTTCCATTTGATTGGTTATTACGATACCTATAATAAGGTGCTTCAAAAGCTAGCGTTAAAGGTGCACGCAGTGATTTCACCATACTGAAAAAGTTTTACCCTGAACGAGGTTGAACTGCTACATTAGCATGAAGTGAAGAATCCGATCATAGCCTAGCGGAATACAGCCAAGGCACGCATGAAGTAGTTAGCTGCCAAGTTTTAGTTGGTTGAAGATGGTGTCCCCTGGTATAATTTGGTGTTTGTGAGGTCGATTGTTTTCCCAACATGGCCAGACTGAAGTTACACTGTGTACACACTAGTCTATTTGGTCATTCAGTCTGGGTTTGCTGACAGACTAATAACATACTATTTACGTAAGGCTATACAGTTGTACATTTGTTGTCGAAACCACGGTCTTAAACTTGTTTAAAAGTACCATCCATCAATTATACTCATTCACAGAGGGCAGCTGAAGTACTGTGCAGACAGCTAAACAACATTTTTACATGCTTTTATTCAATTTTGTGAGGAACTGCGAAAATAATACACCTTTTTGTTTTTATGAGCAATGATAATGAGGAACACAGCAGAGGGGAATATTATGAATCTATTTAGAATGTTTCTAGATTATAGCTGCGATTCATTTAAAAAATGTATAAGCATGCAATAAAGACTAC
Organism: Squalius cephalus; assembly: GCF_949319135.1. Classification (NCBI taxonomy): domain Eukaryota; kingdom Metazoa; phylum Chordata; class Actinopteri; order Cypriniformes; family Leuciscidae; genus Squalius; species Squalius cephalus. The sequence goes on along the minus strand of NC_137127.1, from coordinate 9,024,140 downwards.
AGAAGATATAAGATAAGATTTTGTAACGTATTTTATGATCATAAGGCAGACATTTTTATATATCATTGCCAGGCAAGTTTATTTATATACCAAATTTCATACACAATGGTAATTAAGTGCTTTACATAAAAATGAGAAAGAAAATAGGTTAAAACCTATTAAAGTAAGAAAGTAAGTAAGAACCAGAAATAAAATAATTTAAATTAGAATTGATTAGCAGGAGATAAAAAAGATAATTAAATGGGGTGCACATAATTAGTCAGAATGTGAGGCTAAATAGATGTGTTTTCAGTCTGAAATGTTTGGCAAATTTTGGATTACAATAATTAGGAACCATAGTTTCCACAAATCCCTTCACTCAATTGGGATGTTCTTTTTTATTCTGGACGGCAAGGGCAGTGACTGTAACATTGAGCGTATTTTGCAGTATTAATAAACACTAATTATACTGATTTCATCAGGCTCTGAAACTTCTTCAAAAAGAACACAAGAATGGCCTTCTCAGCTGCCATAGTTGCAACTCTCATCAGAACAGGGTGTTCAACGCACCACTGTGTCCGTTTAAAATTCAAGTTAAGTTAAGTTGAGTTAAGTTAAGTTCTCAAACTTTTTAGAGTATCATACCCCCTAAGGCTTTTAACATAACAACACCGTCTCCGGCACGGACACCAACAGACACCACAGTCTCCAGAACAGAAAACAACGACTCCAGCACGGACACCAACATCTCCAGCACAAATACCAATGTCTCCAGCACGGACACCGGCACGGACACCATCGTCTCCGGCACGGACACCAACGTCTTCGGCACAACCACCAATGTCTCTGGCACGGACACCACTGTCTCCGGTAAGGACACCGCCACGGACACCAACGTCTCCGGCACGGACACCGGCACGGACACCAACGTCTCCGACACGGACACCGGCACGGACACCAACGTCATGGACACCAACGTCTCCGACACGGACACCGGCACGGACACCAACGCCTCCAGAATGGACACCAACGTCTCCAGCACGGACAGCAACGTCTCCAGAACGGACACCAATGAATCTGGCACGGACACAAACATCTCTGGCACGGACACCAACGTCTCCGGCACAGACACCAACGTCTACGGCATGGACACCGCCGTCTCCGGAAAGGACACCAACGTCTCCGGAACGGACACCAAAGACTCCGTCACGGACACAAATGTCTCCAGCACGGACACCAACGTCTCCGGCAAGGACACCAACATCTCCGGCACGGACACCAATGTCTCCAGTACGGACACCAATGTCTCCAGCACGGACACCACCGTCTCTGATACGGACACCAACGTCTCCGGCACGGATACCAACGTTTCCGGCATGGACACAAACGTCTCTGGCACAAACGTCTCCGGCATGGACACCAACGTCTCCGGCACGGACACCACCGTCTCCGATACGGACACCGGCATGGACACCAACGTCTCCGGAACGGACACCAATGTCTCCGGCATGGATACCACCGTTTCCGGCACGGTCACCACCGTTTCCGGCACGGACACCACGTCTCCGGCACGGACACCACGGTCTCTGGCACAGACACCAACGACTCCGGCACGGGCATCAAAGTCTCCGGCACGGACACCACCGTCTCTGGAAAGGACACCACCGTCTCTGGCACAGACACCGGCATGGACACTACCGTCTCCGGAACGGACACCAACGTCTCCGGCACGGACATCACCGTCTCCGGCACGGACACCAACGTCTCCGGAACAGAAACCAACGACTCCGGCATGGACATCACCGTCTCCGGCACGGACATCACCATCTCCGGTACGGACAGCAACGTCTCAGGAAAGGACACCACTGTCTCCAGCACGGACACCAATGTCTCCGGCACGGATACCACCGTCTCCGGAAAGGACACCACCATCTCCGGCACGGACACGAATGTCTCCGCAAAGGACACCACCGTCTCCGGCACGGACACCAATGTCTCCGGCACGGACACCAATGTCTCCGGCACAGACACCAATGTCTCCGGCATAGACACCAACGTCTCCGGAATGGACACCGGCACGGACACCACCGTCTCCGGCACGGACACCAATGTCTCCGGCACAGACACCAACGTATCCAGAATGGACACCGGCACGGACACCAACGTCTCGAATTATGAAAATCTAATTATTGATATAAAAAATTAACATTGTTACTAGTAGCAATTCAACTGTTGATATCAAGAATAGACATTTCAACTAGTGACAATTGAATTCTTGATATCAAAAATAAAGGGTTTACTAGTAAGAATTGTATTTCTGATATGTGAAATTGGAATTTCAACTAGTAAGAAATCAATTGTTGATATCAACAATTGAATTTGAATGGCAGCCTATGGTGACATTTCACTAGTGAAAATACAATTACAGATATCAAGAATTATAGTTTTTACTAGTCGAAATTAATTTCCTTGTATCAAAAATTGCCATTGTTACTTGTTGAAATCCAATTCCAGATATCAATAATTATCATTTTAACTAGTGAACATTTTATTGTTGATATCAAGAATTCATAAGAATTCCTGGAAATTAATAAAAGTTAAAACGGCTTGCCATACTCCTTGACGATCACACTTTGACATGATTGGTTACATATGGCTCTGGTTACAAGGTAGTTTTTGACGTTAGAAACACCAGCGATTTCAAACCAATGCTGCGTCTCAATTCGCCTACTTATACTACGCCCTAAAAGTATGTACTCTTAAATATTATATAATCTATAATAGCATTAAACATGCTGATTCCATGTTTCCTCCAAATAATATTTTCTTAATTATCAAGACAGGCACATGAAAGGTCAATAAACAACATTTAGTAATTGTGTGTGGCAGAAACACATTTATTCAACAGAATCTCTGCTTGGAGAAAATTACCTTTTTGATTTTGGTCAAATTAAAGATCTGCATATGTGGTGCATACAGAATTGAACAGGTCACACAAACCTTTTAAATACATTTGACCTCGGGTTGAAGAAAACAGGAATATTTTGGATGGCAGCCTCTCAGTTTAGTACTTAAAATCAACAATTATTAAATATTTAAAGGTGAATCCAGTTTTTAAGGGAAGCTGATGTGCATTCTAAAATACAGAATAATTTGGAAAAAACCTTTTTGGATAAAACATTATTTTTCTTATACAATGGTTGAATGAAGATATTTTGAGGATGTTACCATCAGGGCCGTACGCAGGGTTTTATAAATACCGAGGTCAAAAAAAATGGTTGACAGTGGCTTTAAAAGCATGTCGGTGGGCAGTAGCATAAATGCTTTTGTCAAGCAGATGAGAATCAGTTTAAATGTCACAATGAATGATCCACACTACAAAATGGAAATGCCGAATATTTTTATGCTTATTGTTGACAATACACAATCACATATTTGAAACGGGAATGGCCTTAAATAAATTATTCAAGGATTATTTTGCATAGATGTTACATTTCAATCAAATGCCAATGCAATCCTTCTGTGTCCAGAGGAATATGAGCAATTAGTATGAGAATCAAAGATCAGTTTCAGCTAGCCTACTTTTTCTTTCCTAAATTAATAAAATGACATGAAGGGTTTTTTTTTTTTAAACGTTGCTACCTAAACATGTTGTTCTTTTCTAATTTAATTCTCTGAAATAATTTCAACTGCCAATTAATCCCCCCCCCCCCAAGCATTTTAAGAGTATCCTATTAATGAGTTGTTCTCCCCCTCCTTCTCACAACCCGTTTCATCACATGAAACTGTTGATGCTGGTAATGATAGAAATCCCTTCATTTTCCAATTTTTTTTAAACAATATGAACTGGAACGCCGTCCCCCTCGGAATTCAGTCCCTGGACTCCGTCCCCCCGCGTTACCCCCCATTTCCAGCCCTGTATATAAATATATATAAATATGTATTCAGTGTTCTAATGCTCTATGTGATTCTGTTCATCCCCATTGTTCTATAAATTAAATGTTGAAGTAACAGATTGTCTGGTCTGCATAGGACATTAAGGAAAGTGATGGGATAGTGTCCATTTACCTGCACTTCACTGATTTATTTATCTTATGCTACAGTAGCATGATGTTGCAAACGTCATAATGTTTAAAGGTTACACTGAAAAGCATGAGTCATTAAAATAACAGTTCATAAAATGGTTTTGAATAGACCTTTAAAATAGAGCAAAAGACTGAACATTGTGTGCTTATGTCTTCCATAAATATTTAAGCATTAAATAACAAAAACTTTTAAAATGTGATTTTTTTATTCAATGTCTTTAAAATTATTTACACCAGAAAAGTACGTATATATAATATATTGTCACTTTACAACGAGCACAAGAATAAAAATCAGCCAGTCTCTGCCATGAGGTAAGTTAACAATTTTACAATTCAGGAGAATAAGTCTTTTTAAACTTCCTAATAATACTCTTCTGTTACATCACCAGATCAGAGCCAAGCTGAGGTTTTAATACAACATTAAATCAGTCCTGTGTGCCTCAAACATGTCTAACATTGCTTGTTTGGTAAACCATGCATGCTCGAGTCTTCATTCTTCTCAGAGTGACAGGAGCCTCATTCCCGCCTCACTCCCCGTGCTCCAGTGGCAGTGACGTGACACACTTCTACATCAGCCCCGAGCTTACGCAGCTCATCCAGCCAGATCTGTTGCTTCTGTGACAGACGGTCATTAGGACCCTTCACTTCCACCAGCTAGAACAACACAACTCAAATAAGCAATGTTTTCAAGCATTTCCATTGTTTCATAACACCGTAATCGTATTAAATCAGTTACATAAGTTTCTTTCTGGAGTATTTAAAAGTTGAATACACTGTGAAATTCCTAACTGACTTACCTTGGACTTCTTGTTGGACATGCTCCAGACTACCAGATCTGGAAGTCCTCCTCTGCAGTGCCTGTAGTCCTTTGCCATTCTGAGGACCACACCGCTTAAGAAGTGGCCACCCAAACACTCTACTAGACTCTAAAACCAGACGAAGAAAATGAAGTACAAATTGCCTTAAGTGCCTTAAGTAAATTAAGTACAATGTGCTTGTTTACGGTAGTGAACAATCTGGCACACGCAGTATAATCAGTTCATATTTTAATGATGTCGAATGAAAATGTTAAAGTCACCATAAAATTAAAACTGATAATCCTTGTTTTTTTATGGAATATAAAATATTACATTATTTATTATAAATCTGTGCTCATCATTATGTTTGTTTTATGTGCTCTCGTAATCTTTAATCAATATAACTTCCCTTCCCACTTGCAGAAATTTCTCTTTTCTGATGACATGTTTACTGGCACGAGAAAGGGACAACCTGTCACTCATACGAGATCGAAGCTTATGCAAATGACAGCGATCCAAAGATCCAATCAATTCCCCGTGGGCAAAATCAAGTCCCAGGCTACATTTCTTCTTGTTCAGGAAGTTTCACTCAGATATGCATATTACAATAGGGAAGAAAAGACTATTGCACATGCTGACTTTAAATGTTAAAATACACTAAGAGAAGTATGCTTGTCTAAGAAAAAAAGAAAAAAATGAAACAATGTAAGTTTTATAGTAACACTAAGTAACTTTTGGCTCTCTAGTAGTCAAAAATAGATGATGCTTTACAATTAACTCTTCAATTTATCTCCTTGTCACTTTTACAATCACTCAGTTCTCTTTTTGCCAGCAGACTCTCCCCTGATCTGTGTGCTTTTTTTAAACGGGTGATTCGGAGGTTTGAGATTTTCGTTGTGACTACTAACCTACGCCACTCCCACACCACACACAAAGTAGCCAGAGCACCTTTGCTCTATTTACCAATATGACAAGACAAGCATATCACAAGAAAACCATTCCAACAGGTCTAAAATACAAACACTAATAAGGCTTACCATAGTGAATCAGGGTAAGACAAAAACATGTTTTGGAAAAAGGATTGATCATGCATTGACTCATTATTTAAAATTTTAATTAATGACGTTAAAGACACTTTGAGGAGTTGACAGACCACTAGTAGAAAAATGAATGGAAGCAATAGAAAAAGAGCCAATTGTCTTTTATATTGAGATGCTGTCTGTTTTTTTACTCTAAAACACAATTGAACATTAACTTGATTTTATTGCTCATTTGAAATATGGGTTTAGTAACACTTTAGTAACTAAATATGGGTAACACTTTAGTTTAGGGTCCATTTCTCACTATTGACTAATTGCTTATCAGCATGCATATTACTAGGATATTGGCTGTTAATTAGTACTATATAGACCATATTCTACATCCCTAAACGTAACAACTACTTATTAATAAGCAGTAATTAGGAGTTTATTGAGGCAAAAGTCATAGTTAATAGTTAGAATTGGATCCTAATCTAAAGTGTGACCGAAATATGTGACTGAAAAGTAATCTTTGCAAAAAGGTTCCCCATTCAAGTAGACCGGAGCTGCCGGAAAGCTATTACTAAAGATGGTATGTAAGAACGAACATGGCGTAAAGAATGTGTGATTACCTGTGCCTGCTGAAGAGAGGAGAAGCGCTCCCAGTTTATCAGCGCACACACTCTCCCCTCTTGTGCGGTCCACACATCAGCGAGCAGCTCCTGCAGCGTCTCTGCAGACGCCTCGCGCAACATCTCAGCGCGAGCCTCGATGGCTTCCCACCGGTTACCATAGAAACAATCAGTGTGCAAATCTAAAGGACAAGTCTGGGAAAGGGCATAGTGTCATTGATCACTGATCTCTAAGGGTGGTATGACCTGACAATAAAGCGTGAACCTGAACGAGTGAAGCACACAGCATTCCTTATTTAATTATTCTGTACCTGGTATGGGTTTCGGAAGACATCAGGAACCCCGTCGATAAAGATGATGTCCCACATGAGGAGTCCAAACAGAGTGGAAAATGTAGAGCCTTCTCCGTGAATACCTTAAAAGGGGAAAACAGGTTACAGCAACATAAAGAATGCAGAATGTATGCGCTAGTGCAGGGTTTCCCAAACTTGTGGTCGTGTGGCAACTGAAGGGGGTTTGTGAGTTGATTTAAAGCTAATAATTCATCATACAAATGTAAAATAAATCATTTCAAAATTGTATTGGCATAATTGCATGTAACCAAGGAGAACCGTGAACATGCAAACGTGTAAAATCTCAGGCAGTATTTTAAGTAAATATTTTAGGTCAAAGGGGTTAGGCTGACAAAAATTGTTTGGGAATCCTTGTATTTGCTAGCTTTAATTACAAATTTGAATGATTTTATGAAAATATATTTGATTCTTCTTAGCAAATGATTCTGAAACAATACATTTTTTAAAACACCAAAAAAATAATGTACTTTCCACACAATTACAATGAATGAGGACTGGAGCTTTCAAGCTTTTAAGGATCATAAAAGAGGTCTTTATCATTTATATTTGAATGCTTCTGAAGTCATATATTGCTTTTAAAGAGAGAGACTGAAATTTAAATAATTTTCATTGTAAATCTGTACATGACGTAAATAGCGATGTCAGATTTGTTTCAATGAAGTCAAATCGAATCACCTGATCTGGTTCAGAACCACTCTGAAAGTTTCAGACATCTGTACATCTCTGATGCACAAAGGAGAGCTAGGCTTGTAAAGTAGATGTCAAGATTTCATCTTCTGCCTCATTTATAACTGCAGGCTACATTCTTCAAAATTTCTCATTTTTTGTTCCACAGAAAAATAATGTCATTTCGAGGTTTGAAAATGACAATGAGGCTATGTAGATGATAACAGAACTTTCATTTCTGAGTGAATTATCCTTTAACCTTCATCTTGATTGTGCACAAACAAAATGTGATGCCAGACCTTGATCAAATCCAAGTGTTCTGTAGTGTTCCAGAGCCAGTTCCTCAACAGAACACATGACCATAGTCCCTCGTCCCTCTCTGGAACCTTCATCCTCACTGGCTGCTCTAAGGAACACTGATTTGCCCATTCCACCCTCATGAGGAAAGAGCTGGCCTCGAATTGTGACCTGTTAAAACACAGTTGTAAACTGTAAGTCAGTGTTGCTTTTAAAAAGATACAAATTTATTATTTAGTAATTCTGACCACAAAATATATACAGTGAATAACACTATATTATAATCAAAAATAAGGAAGAACTGAAGACTCACATGAGTGACATCCTGTACGTGCACAGTGGGCAGATCTCGGAGCAGCAGACGGTACTTCTTCAAGCTAGCAGATTCCTTCATTCGGGAAGCTCGCTGATGAAGTGACAATTTGTGGCCTGTTCGGACCAGGGGGTCATTCAGTCCATCCCGAATAGCACAGATGGCCTGGATACAAAAGGTGTCAAATTCATTCAGTCCTTTTAAAGAACATTTATGTATCCCATATAAAAAGTAAGATTAAAACAATATCTCTGTTTAGATTTATCTACAATCGAATAAGGTACCTGCTCATGTTGTTTAAGATGTTGCTGGAGATTGAGAGCAAGTCTGTCCCACCAGCGCCCCCTACTGGTTACACAATACACTGACTGGGACAGAAGATTCCTAAGCTCCTCCACAGATTCCTACAATGCAGAAATGCAAAGATAAATAATTGAATTAATGAACCCGTGTAAAATCAATATAAAGAATAAAGTGTTTACAATGGCATAATTCATTCCATGTATTATCCACCCACATCATAGCGGCGAAGTCTTTGTGAAATCTCAACTCCTCGGGACAGTATACGGGTGTAGGTCCAGCCCACAGTGAAACACCGCAGAAAAACAGGCAGTCGTTCTTGATGACTGCACACATATTGAAACTCAATCCATCTTACAACAGCAAGCAAATTAATTAAATGAAAGTTGCAATTTCTTTTTCAAACCTTATGTCACAGGAGTCTTTAATCTCCTGCCAAGTGGCCTTTGCTGTAGTATAGAGGTCATGGGCGTCCTCCCAACTGCCTGTCTGCATTGCAGCAATCACTTCCTGCAGTGTACGCATCGCAGTTTCGTACCTGTACAGAAGAATATGCACAGAATCAAACATTTTAGAATAATAACAGAGACAATAAAAAAATTTCTAGAACATAATGACAAATACTGCCATCTTCAAATGAAGGTTTCAGAAGCAAACCTCACAAAACCTGTACAAAAAACATAAAAATTAGGTTTAAATATTCTAAATATTAATTAATTTATAATATATGTATATATATATATATATATATATATATATATATATATATATTTATTTATTTATTATATTATATATATATTATATTATATATATATATTATATTATATATATATATATATATATATATATATATATATATATATATATATATATATATATATATATATATATATATATATATTAGGGCTGTCAAAAGATTAATCGCGAATCAGCGATTAATCGCATCCAAAATAAAAGTTTGTTTTTAATAATATATGTGTGTGTACTGTGTATAATTAAATTTGTATATATAAATACACACACATGCATGTATATATTTAAGAAAAATGTGTTATTTATATATAAAAAAAATTATATGTATATATAATATAAACTATATAAATATATATACAGTATATGTATGCAAATATTTCTTAAATATATACATGCATGTGTGTGTATTTATATATACAAAATAATTATACACAGTACACACACATATATTATGTAAACACAAACTTTTATTTTGGATGTGGTTAATCGCGATTAATCTTTTGACAGCCCATATATATATATATATACTCATCCTGGTAGTATCTGTTACTATAATTTATGTTTGTTTAATTTATTAATACATGTTTGTGTTACAGAATAGATTTTTTTAATTACTATACATAATTGTCATGAAAAAAAAAAAAAAAAAAAATCACAATTAAAAAATCATAATGGTCCTGAAATAGACAAATGTGAGTGTTTTGCAACGCAACATTAACAAAATAAGTACACTGTACCTAAAGTATATAGTAAAGACACCTAATAAAAAGGTGTCTTTTCTTTTCTTTTGATTTTGGAGTGAAATTACCACTTGATCAAAGTTTTGTTAAAAAAATAAATATAACACTGACCTGATGAGGTCATCCCTGTCCTGAAAGAGTCTGGCTGAGCGATGTACAGTGTACTCTGGGAAAGCTAGACGGCCAGAATTGACCAGCAGAATGGTGTAGAGCTGCCCCTGACCTCCAGCGGCCGTCTCCTCCTCCTCCAAAGAGTCTGTGAGGGAGAACAGGAGCAGGACGCGGGAGAACACAGCGCGGGACCTGCGGCACAGACGCACACAGGAACCTGCAGCCTGCTTGGCCCTGAAAAAGACAAGCTTTACTCGTAACAGGACATCTGTTTTGTACAGTTTATATTATACACTCGTGTTAAAAAGATCGGGGTCAGTAAGATTAACAGAAATGATGCTGTTTTTACTGTATTTTTGATCAAATAAATGCAGCCTTGCTTTTTTTTTTAATCAAAAATACAGTAAAAACAGCAATATTGTGAAATATTATTGCAATATAAATGAACTCTTTTCTGTTTTAATGTATTTTAAAATATAATTTATCCCTGTGATGCAAAGCTGAATTTTCAGCATCATTACTCCAGTCTTCAGTCACATGATCCTTCAGAAATCAGTGTAATATGTTGCTTTTGGTGCTCAAGAAACTTTTTATTATTATTATCAATGTTGAAAACAGTCCTGATATATATATCTTTGTTTTTTGTTGTTTTTTTAAACTGATTTCTTTGATTCTTGGATGAGTGGAAAGTCAAAAAAGACAGCATTTATTTGAAATAGAAATCTGAAATGTCTTGTAATGACGTAAAAGTCTTCACTGTCACTTTTGATCAATTTAATGCGTGCTTGCTGAAAAAAAGTATTAATTTCTTTAAAAAAACAATCTAACTGACCTAAATTTGAACGGCACTGTATAAGTCAGTGTCTGCTAAATCACCTTTTTAATTTAATGTCTATGACATTACCAAATACCATAACCTTTGGCCAACATCACTACTGGGATATAAGTACAGATGCTGCATGTATCTTGAACATCTCACCTCTTGAGAATGACTGCAGACGTATTATTTTGACTAACAAAGAGCGATCGCTGTTTCCCCAGCTGGAGCAGCCCTTCTACCAACTGCTGTTTCTGAGTCCCATTCCCTCCACGGCCAAGGTGAAATGTTTTGGCCAGGTTTCTGAGCTCTGGTGCAGGAAGCAGATCTAACACTTCTTGGATGTCTTGAAGCTCAGATTCTGTCATAGGGAAGAAGTCATGAGCTGCAGTTAAGTATGTTGCCTGATATTGGGTTCTAAACTGTTGATAAATCAAAAGAGTCGACAAATCTCACATCTAACCTGATTGTAAGAAGCCACATGCGACCAGTTCTTGAAAGACAGGTCTGAGGTCTGAGCTGATCTCTGTATATTCCACCTTACTGACCTGGAGCCATTTCAGCTTCCTTTGGAACAGACGGACATAAAGCATCTGACCAGGAACTATAGGAGAGAGAGAGAGGGAGAGAGAGAGATGTCTGCAAACATACACTACCATTCAAAAGTTTGGGGTTGGTAAGATTTTCTCTTTATTTCATATGTTTTTGAAAGAAGTCTCTTATGATCACCAAGGTTTCATTCATTTGATCAAATATACAGTAAATACAATAATATTGTGAAATATAATTACTATTTAAAATAAATTATTTCTATCTTAATTTATTTAAATGTGGAATTTATTCCTGTGATGCAAAGCTGAATTTTCAGCATCATTACTCCAGTCTTCAGTGTCACATGATCCTTTAGAAACGATTGAAATATGCTGATTTGGTGCTCAAGAAACATTTCTTATTATTATCAGTGATGAAAACAGTTGTGCTGCTTAATATTTTTGTGGATGCATTTTTTTTCAGGTTTCAGGATGATTTTTTTAAAGAAATATAAATCTTTTGTGATAAATCTTGATATTTATTGATCAATTTAATGCATCCTTGCTGAATAAAAGTATCAATTTCTTTAAAAAAAATCATACTGACCATAAGCTTTTTGAATGATAGTGTATGTTACATAACTTCCCTGGAGTGCATTGAGTTTTAAAAGACTATTGTTGCATATAAGCACTGAAGTGAGACTTCAAAGTGACTTTGAAGTAGTTCCTCTACCTGAAAGCTGCTGAAAAGTGTGAATTGCTGAGAAGTCATCTTCATTGAAGAGCAGCCTATCATCCTCATTTTCCAACACCGCCTCAAGGACACTCCGAAAGTTTTGCAGGTAATACGGTCGCCTGGTGTGCTGATGCTCTGAATCCTCGTTGGCTTTCTCTACGGCAAGCATTTTGGGTTCATTAGCTGGTGTTGTAGTCTCAATGTCCTCATACATGGTCTTGCTTTTGATTTGACTCTCTGATGATGAAACATCATAGACACTGGACGAGGCATCAGCTTGATCTGACTTGACATTAGTGTCCTGTCTGTTTTCAGTTTTACTTTGAATATATCTACTTTTCTTATGTATGATGGAGGTTTCTGTAGTGTTTGTGTCGTTTTTTGGCACCTCCTCTGACTTCCGCTTCATTATTCTGGATGAGGATGAACATTTCACTGACTGAACGTCAGCGCTGCTGCTAGATTCTGCCAGAACTGCCACAGATTTCTCAACGTTTTTCACTTGAGGTTGGATTGAAGCTGTTGGCTCTGTTGGTAGCGTGTCATCTGTATCCATGCCATCGGCTTTAGATTCAAAAGTTAAACTCCTCATGTAATTTTCCTTCTGTGAACTGCTCGATTCTGCATTACAGGCCTCTTCTTTTCCAGAGACATGAGTATTATCCGTCTCAGATTCCCCTGAAAGCCTAAGTGCTCTTCTAGACAGTTTAGAGGATAAACTCCCAAGACCAACTTTTTTAACCGCTTTAGTTTGTACATTTGTTTTGGATGATTCTTGCCTCATCACACAGTTCTTTTTAAAATATGGACTCGTATCAGCATCTTTCTCTCCTGGGCTTTTCTCTTTCCCGTTATTTCGAGTTACTGCAACATTAGAGGGTGTTTTGGTTATCTTCTCCTGCTTGTCCTCACTGACAGCCAATGCATCTTCATGATCCTCTCCAAGAAACCTCTGGCATTGAGAATCTATGTGTTCATTAATCTTGTAACGAGGTACAAGTTTGCCACACAGAGGACAGGCCAGTTTACAAGGCGGTGTATTCCTGAAAAATGAAGTTATGGAAGCAACCCCACCTCCATTGCTTGTTCTCTCTTTGATTGCACTGACTCTCTGGCTATTTTTCTTCGTGACTGAGAGTTTTCTGGCACTGCCTCTATTAGAAGAGCTGCCTTTCCCCATCCGAGACTCCATAACGGTCTGTTCATATGTTATCCCATCAACCAGCTAAACAACAACAGGCTGAATATTTGTTTCTGAACCTGAAAGTACATAAAAGACAAAATAGTCATAGGAGAGGGTGGCATTCATTAGACAGTGTCTGAATTATGTAAAGGAAGGCTGCTTCATTACATTCAAAGGTTACATTATTTTGCAATGAATTGATTTGTTCGTTTCAGACTCTCCAAGGCTGACACAGAATGCCATGCCACATAAAATAATCCCCCCCAAAAAAACATATTATGAAACGAAATATAATTTCAAATATAGATTAAGCTATAAATAAAACATATACTATACAATTATAAATAAATCTGCAAATAATTGTACATACCTGTCTTGTGCTGAAGTGAAATGTGAAGCTAGCTGCAAGAATTCATGGCGCCATTATTTTTTCTGCTATTTTTCAAAATAAAAGTCAGGTCCAGTGGAGTCCGCTATCTTTCGTTTGCTACAGCCTGGCAATTTAGTTATATTTTAAAACAAACTTTTTTTTTATTTATTTATTTATTTTTTATTATTATATTTTCTTGTTATAGCAACGTGCATTGTATAAAAAAAACCTGTGGCTTCAAAGTGCAACTTTGTTTGATGTTTGACTGTGTATAATTATAAAAGGAGAATATTTTTCTTCAAGTAATGTTGAAGGGATAGTTCACCCAAAAAATGAAAATTCTGCACATAAAAGAAGATATTTTGAGAAATGTATCAGTGTTTTGTTTTTCCATACAATGGAAGTCACTGGGCTCCAATTTGTTTGGTATACCCATTGTTTTTTAAAGTATAGGCCTATCTCTTTTTGTTGTTCTGCAGAAGAAAGTCATACAGATTTGGGATTACATGAGAGTGAGTAAATGATCCAAATATCCAAAGAATTTTAGATGGACTATCCCTTGACCACAAACCTTATTTTACTTATCTAACCTTATCGGAAACCACAGTTGGCCTAAAAATGTACGTCACAGCTGAACATCATGACTTGTGTATTTACCAATGAATCACTATTGTTTGTCTTCCTTTATAACAGACAATTAGACAGTTTTACAAACTCTACACAGCAGCCAAAAAATTTACACAATGTGAAAACATCTTGCTTCCTAGATATATGACTAACATGTCCTTTGTCTCATCCGTACTAAAGGAAAATTAATCATAGTTTATGTTGCACAAAAATAATATCCTCCTGAGACCCAGAATTTGTTTTTCCTTCATGTCATCACATTGTTTAGAGCATAAGAAACAAATAGTTAAATAAATAAAAAAAATGTAAATTATGTTTTATTCATGTTATATGTCCTCTGTAGTGGACACCAGGACTTGGTGAATAATTGGAGTAATAATTAGCAACATTTTAATTATAATATCTAATATTTCATAGGAATATTGATGTATTTATTTCCATATTCACTTGTTGTGTCTCCCAAAATGCCTGATAAACATGATTTAAGTCCTGATGTCCTCATATGAAGCTTATGAAATGTGAACTGTGAAATGTGAAGCTTATGAAATGTAATACTGTACATATGAAATCACTGCCCTGTTCTGTAACAGAAAGTCATTTTTTGTTTTGAAACCGCATAACGTTTTCCTGAGATGTTGGGTTATGAAATACAATTTGAAAAGTAGTCCGATTTAAATTATAAATACAATATATTATCATATTTCCATAAGAGTGCTACATTTGATCACTAAATTAATGTCTAGTGTATTTTAAAGACCAAGGATAAGTTGTTTTCATGGTGAAACCTCCAAACATTTGGTATCTCTGAAAAGTCTTGAATGTGCTCTTTACAGGACACCCAGATTGTGACGTGACATGTTTGGTGTCAGAGAAATTCACTAAAATATAATGTCCACTACAGTGGACAAAAGTCTATTCCTGGGTCCCAGGAGTGAGCCTTTGTTTTTTTATTTAATTGCAACATTTTACTAAATATTAATGATTACAAAAAAGCAATATTCTGTAATTGTTCATTAAAAATGGACAAAAAGGAACATGAGACAGTGTTGGACTGAACTCAACAAATGGACAACAGTTGCATTTTTATTTCAACTGAAGCTACAAACACACATTCCTTACATGAATGTTGGTGATACACTAAATTAAAAATATTTTTGCACTTTTAAGAGCATTTTCTTTACTAGTCTCAATTTGACGTGCACATATAAAATAGCTTTTTCCTTGAGAGAGAGAAAAATATTTGGGGTATAAAGGCATATACAAACAGTGGTTTTCCCAAAGTCA
The DNA here is from genome assembly GCF_949319135.1 of Squalius cephalus. Taxonomy (NCBI): domain Eukaryota; kingdom Metazoa; phylum Chordata; class Actinopteri; order Cypriniformes; family Leuciscidae; genus Squalius; species Squalius cephalus. The sequence goes on along the minus strand of NC_137127.1, from coordinate 9,008,548 downwards.
TTTTTGATGTTGATATTTTAATGGATACTACTAGATTAAAATGAACAAGTAATGTATGACAGCCTTAACACTCATGATTCATGAACCCTCAAGAAACTTTTAACTGATTCAAATTTCTAGTTATTTTCAAATTAAACTCAGACAAAAGAACCCAAGGTTTGTAGCTAATAAATGTAACCGAAATGAGGGAAATACATTTTCCGAAAGTCTGAGAAAAGTGAGAGAATGTGGAAGAAACCAAAAATGAGAATATTTCTGTAATCAAATAGTTATTCAAAAATAAAGTATCCAAAACCAATGTGGTTGCAATTTTTTTCAAAATATCATTCACTCGTTACATCAATTGTATAACAAATTCAAGGCACTTGCTGTGAAACGGGATACAACCCAGATACACAGATTACTTTTCCCTTTAATTTTTGATATATGATTTTATATATATATATATATATATATATATATATATATATATAAAACAAGGAACAGATTTAAGAACATATTTTAAAAAGTCTTCATTTCATCACAGTTTTAATACTAATTATTTTCATATGTCCGCTCTCACCAAACATTGCTCGATAATCCAGGCACACAGGAGTTTCTTTGGCACATTTCTGCTGCTTTCTGACAGAGGGGAGTGAGAGTGGAAAGGCTGCCAAAAGGCCTTCACGGTGGTTCAGTGCCTTGCTCAAGGCACAACAGCTGGTGACAGAGAAAGTAACCGGTTCTGATTCGGGGCTTCCCGATACTGGCCACCCATACACTGAGAGCGATCAATATCAGATAGTATGAATAATTACTACAACAGTAGAAGTCATGAATCACGGTGAGTTTCTTCACTGACCAAATTAAAGCCAAGTCTCTGAAAATCCTGATTACAGGGTGTATTTTCCGACAGGTATTAATGATTGCTATTACAATTAGGGTCCTTATTAGTAGGGTTGCAGAAACGGCCGGAAAAGGGTCAGTTATGTCTTATTCAGGATAAACAACAGACATATTGGGCAATGTAGATCCCTTTAATATTTTTGGACCAACTTAAAGCGATAGTTCACTGAAAGATTCTGCAATCATTTACTCACCCTCTTGTCATTCCGGACCTGTGTAACTTTATTTCTGCAGAACACAAAAGAAGATTTTTTATTTATTTATCCATGTTTTTTAGTCCATACGATGAAAGCCAATGAGGTCCAGTGTTGTTTTGGACCCCATTGACTTTCACTGTATGGGTAAAAGCAGTCATTTCGTGCTCCGCAGAAGTTACACAGGGTTTGGAAATGACACGAGGGTAAGTATATGAAGACAGAATTTTCATTTTTGGGTGAACTATCCCTTTAAGGCTCATAATTAAACAGCAGTGTGTATTATTATGAATGTGATTTGCGTGGTCACTTTCAAAGCAATCATCAACGGTCTGATTTTTACCTTTCCCTCATGTTCAAAGTGATGTCAAGGCACAATAAACTATAACTAGGTCATGTGATTTGTTGCAAATAATGAATAAACAGCACATTTCCCCTATCAGAAGAACAATCTTCTGGGTGGGTACCGTAACAAATAATTCACAGCAAAAATCAGGAAGGTGTATTCTTAGTCCTTCCAGCAACTTATGTAAAATTCTGTTCAACAGATACAATCAGGTAAAAGGCTGAATGAGATAATTTCCAAAGACAACATAAACATGACAATACACCAACAATAAATAAATAAAACTCACATAAACGAAAGAAAAACAGCAGAAAAATAGAAAGTGAATGAAAAGTTTAGAAGGAGGTTTTCTGCTAATTGGCTCTGTTGTGATGGAGCAGGAAGTTGACATCTAAGTTGAGGCACAATGTTGTTTTGCTCTCTCCAATGTTTGTCACATAGTCTTTACGTCGCCCTCAACCGTTACATTGCTGCTGGTACCGGCGGTTGAGTTCTCGCAGCTCTTTCTCGCGAACGCGCCGTGCCTTGCTGGACTTTGTGGAGCGGCTGGAGCGAGTGGACTGGGCCGATTTAGTGCTGTGGCAGCGTGAGGACGCTCTCTTCAGGAGGTTCTGGGAAATGGACCGCTGCAGGTTCTTCATAGAGGAGGAAGCTGCCATGCTGACAATCCAAGGGTGTTTGAGTGCCTGGCCCGCAGTGAGACGCTCATTTGGATCCACCGTGAGGACACGGTCAATGAAGTCCTTAGCAAGGTTGGAAACACTTGGCCATGGCTGTCAGAAAACAGAAAAGAAATAGAAAAATGGCATAAATAAAATTATTCAGACATTCTCAAAAGATTTTGAGACTTGTTCTGTATACACAACACCACATAACAACCTAGATAATTATAATATATCATACATTTTAATTATACTTGTATACTTAATACTTGTAATTATGCATAATTTGCTATCGTAGGTACATGTAACGTGCCCATAAAATTTATTTTTTTAAATGTTTTTGAAAGAAGTATCTTATGCTGACCAAAAATACAGCAAAAACATTAATAAAAACTGTAATAACTTCAGAAATCATTATAATATGCTGATTTGGTGTTCAAGAACATTTCTTCCCATCAATGTTGGAAACAGTTGTTCTGATTCATATTTTTTTGGAAACCGTGATGCATTTTTTTCAAGATTCTTCCTCTAAACAAAGTACAAATCCAAACATTACAATAACATTATGAATGTCTTTACTGCCACTTTTGATCAATTTAATGTGTCCTTGCTGAATAAAAGTATTAATTTCTTTCAGAAATGAAAAATCTTGCTGTACCTACCAACTTATATAGCCGATATTGGAGAGCATAATTCAAGTTCATTGAAAGAGAAAGCAAGGAGCAATGCAAAATATATTATACAAACTAGTTACTTTAAGTTAATTTTTCACTCTTCCTAGAACATCTTTAGATTAGTCGTGCATGTCCCGATATGTTATGACAACTGGCCAAACACTAGCTGCTCTATAAGCAAGAGAGAAAACCAAACATGGCTGAGTTTTTGTTGGTTAGCATGACTTCTCCAGGGCTTTTCCCTGTAAAAGTCCACATTGGTCTTGTCTGTGACTCACAGCAGCAGAGAGGCCCTGACGCACACACTCTGCCAGGAACTCTGTGGCCTTACATCACACGCTCATGCAGGGGGTTACTGCGGGATAACACATGATGACAGGACTGCGCTGGGTATTGTCCAGCTAACACAAACACACACACTCTCCCCAAAATACAAGCACATGCGAATTCACCAAAACTTGCATATAAATACTCATACGATAAATAGACGCATACAAATAAACATACTCAGAAATCCAAGGTCAACAGACAAAGACAAAATGGTTGGCAAAAGTTTAAAGTGTTTGAAAAGCACTTTGTGAAGAATAGAAACAGAGCACACTAGAGTCAAAAGACAGAAAGAGGCAGAACTATCACAGCCCGTTGTGTTCTGGTGGCTTTGTGGGGAATATTTCTATTTAGGAATGCAGATCTGAATGGACTGTATAAAAGCCTCAAGTAGATATATAGCTGGAGACAGACATTTTCAGTGGGGCACTGTCATTCTTATTCTAAAAGTTTGTGTAGTGCAGAATGAGTCATCAGTATTTTTGGACCGTTTTACCAGAAAGAAAGACTGAACATTTTAAATGTGTATCTGCTAATGGCTAATTTTGTCAAGTTATTAGAGAATATTAGCATATAGATGGCCTCAAAGCGAATAGGCCTAGGCATTGATTACACGCCTTTGCTCACCAGACTACGGACACCTCATATATGCTGCTAGATCTACATGATTAATCGTTAAAAGACTGCGATCTGGATTAAAACACCCATGTGATCTTATTCCGAAATGATGACGATACGGCTGTCTACTAAATTTTTGTCATTGTATCAATCATTCAAGAGATTAGTTTAAAAACGCTGATTAATCCAGAAATGAAACAAGTGAAGTCTATGTGATTAAGTCTATATGAGTGAGTCATTGAGTCAACCTTTTTTTTTTTTTATAATCAATTCAAATTAATTAAATATTTCTTAAAAATTTACATTTTGGCAGAACCTCCAGTAAATTACATGTTTAGTTGTCTATTCAGAATTGTGATTCTTAATTTATCCAAAATCATGCAGCTCTAATATGTGCCATGCCATGACTTTAGTTCCCAGCCAATGGATGAACTAATTAAAAAATATACCTTAAATGCAATCCAAGATGCTTCGGATAAAAGCATCTGCAAATGTACACGTGTAAATGTAATAAATGATATGTATTCCTCGCATTTAGAATTTGAATATATTTTGCAGTACAATTAAAAGTCAAAGTAAAAGCTGTTGTTTGCTTTATATGTCACTAGTGGCACCAAATGTTTTCACAAACCCTTCCCATTTATGATATTTTGCCATATAGCCACACGTCATTGTTCTTTACTTTCTCACTGTTGAAAAAATAAATAAATAATCCAACAAATTGCATTGTTACAATGGGCCAGTCTGGGGTCACTCATTGAGGTAAGACACATACTGAAGTGTTGCTCAAACATTATTAAACTGTACAGATGTACTGTAACTGAAATTCTGCCACATCTGTTTTGTAGCTCAAAAAGTAGTGCATAGCGCTAGCAATGTCAAGGTCATGGGTTCGATTCCCAGGCAAAGCTTAAATGCTATGTTGTTTTAAATAAAAGCATTTGCTAAATGCATAAATGCATAAATTCCTAAATTATTTATTTAAATGGGTTTATAATAATACAGTTTTATTTAAGCATTTAAAGACTTTAAACATTTTAATTCTGATTTATGTTTTATATATTCAGGAGATATTCTACGGAAAAACTGCAGGGGGTTTGTGAGGTCATGAAAAACGAATAATTAAATTCTAATGTTGGCACTGAAAAAGTGCAAAAATATGTTTCCTTAACGCTCAACGGACAAACAGGTAGTACCGCCCCAAACTCAAACCATTTGTTGAGTCAATGTTGCTATGTCAAGCCGCTCAAACAAACAGTGCAATGCTGAAAGCGCCACAGACCACAGTGCTTACGCTTTTCGGGGAAATCAACCTACGACTGGCTTACTTAAACTTGTCTCTGCACAAATGTAAGCAAGCGGGCATAAGAGAAAGAATTTTTACATAACAAAACAATTACACACATCAGCATTAAATTTGGGGTAGGTAAGAATTTAACATCAAATAATAACACTTCAGAGCACTTTAAGGAAATTTAAAGGGGGATACCACCACCCATTAACATGTACATATAAAGCATATATACTTCATAAGAGCTTGTTAGTTTGCAAGAGCAGTCAGCCAAAAACAAATAAATCATTAAGCATAGAACATTGCAAGCGAGCCCAAAAACATGGCACACAAATACTTCTGGGTTTAATAAAACCAAGTAACATTAGCATATGCTTTATAGCACTTCTATACCTAATCAAAAACATCTGCATTTCCAATCTCCCAGCAACTCTTGTTTTGCACACACATGATCCACACTGAAGTGACTTCTCATATAAATCTCATATATATATAGAGCACATTCATGCAGCTCAGAAATATACATAACTACAGCTAGAGCAAAAACAGGCATTATTAGGGTACATCATTTAAGAAGATTTTATCTCTGTTGATTATCCCTTTGGGGTATGACACGTCGAGTTTGGCTAAACCTTTATTAGAATCTTTAAAGTCACCATGAATTCAACATTTTTTTTAGAAAATTGCAGCATTTATTACACTTTTTTTTTTTTTCTAAGTCACATGCCCTCGTGATCTTTAGTAAAAATGACTTCACCTCCAACGGTGGCCCAGTAGTGCACAACGAAATTTAAAGGGATAGTTCACTTTGAAATAAAATTTTGGTATGTTTTAGCTTATACCTCAAGGGCATCCAAGATGTAGGTGTCTTCTTTTCCGCAGTAGTTTCAATTTTGATATTTTTAGGTCAAACCGTTCTTGTCTCTCAGTCAGATAATGCAGGTCTGTGGTCACTGTCTCAAAGAACATGCACAGAGTCCAAATTAAAACAATTCCCCATCGTCCAAATTAAACAATTCCCCATCGTAAGTACACATTGATCGCCTAAGACACGAAACGAGCGGTTTGTGTGAGAAAACGAACAGTATTTATATCGTTTTTACCTTTTGTACACAGCCACGTCCAAGTGATCTGAAGGCGCGGGCGCTTCCTATTGTGTGACGTGTGTGCAGACTGGTGCATAGACATATACACTAGATGTCGCCTCGTTCCAATGAACTGCCGTAGCCAAGGCGGCATCTATTGTGTGGTAAAAACAATATAAATACTGTTCGTTTTCTCACACAAACCGCTCGTTTCGTGTCTTAGGCCATCAATGTGTACTTACGATGGGGAATTGTTTAATTTGGACGATGGGGAATTGTTTTAATTTGGACTCTGTGCATGCTCTTTGAGACAGTCTGGAAAACTTTATAGCGCTCCAAGAGCCCTTTAGTGGCCGGGAGCATTACCGTTGTGTTGTGGCTTTATTTCGTTGTGTTGTACATTTTCCGTTGTGTTGTGGATTAATTTCGTTGTGTTGTGCACTACTGGGCCACCGTACCCCCCCTCTTGCAGTAACATCTCTTCTCTTCTCTGATGATATGTTTACTGGCATGAGGGCGGGACAACCTGTCACTCACATGAGATCACGACAATCGCAAACAACAAAGATCCAATCAATTCCTAGGGACAAAATCAAGACCACCCTACATTTTTTCTTGTTCGAGAAGCCGTTTCACTTGGACATACGTCATAATAAATCATAAATGGGGAAGAAACTACTATCGCAGCTTCCATTTCATGCTGACTTGAACTTGGTAAAAAGCTTTTCTAAAGCTTTTTCTATTTAAGACGTGAAGGCTTTTAGTGGTGTGTTAGGGAATTTTAAATATTGATTAATACCTTGATTATAATCACTCATTAGATATACATTGACGCAGCACTGGATTCCAGAATCAACTCCCTTCAGGTGTAACGTGTGTGACACAAGCACATTGTTGAAATAATACATATTTGACCATTTAATGAGGTTGATCTCAAATCTGTAAGCCCACAATTATCTATTTAATGCTTGGTAGTGTAGACTTGAGATCACACAAACATTATTAAAGACATTATTCAACACATGCAGTATAGGTTATGTACACTACAGTACATGCATATCATTCTGACATGACAATGAATGATTATTTTAAAGTGGTCGCATAGTCCTTACCTCGCCGGAGAAACTGTATTTCCCTTTGAGGATCTGTCGGTACAGGCGCATGCGATTGTCATCCTCAAAAGGCATGGTGCCACTGAGCAGTATGTAGGAGATGACTCCCAGCGCCCACATGTCCACTGCATTGGTGTACGGCTTACGAACGAGTATCTCAGGAGCGATGTACTCGGGCGTTCCACAGGTCGTCTTCATCAGGCATTCGTCGCCTTTCTTCCGCGTGCTGGCCAAGCCAAAGTCTGTGATCATTATCTTGGAGTCAGCACCAGGATGGTAGTAAAGCAAGTTTTCAGGTTTCAGGTCCCTGTGCGTGATGCCCAATGTGTGGAGGTACTTCACGCCATCGAGAACCATCTGCAACACCCGCGTGGCATCCCTTTCTGTGAAAGACCCACGGGCGATGATGCGGTCAAACAGTTCTCCGCCGGTGGCCAACTCCATCACCATGTAGACCCGCTCAGCTGTCTCGAACACCTCCATCAGTTGGATGATGTTAGTGTGGCGCACCCGTCGCAGGACGCAAAGTTCAGATTCACATACTTCTCTGCCTTCACGGTAGCGGGTCTCGATCATCTTGATGGCGTATGGCTGCCGTGTGCTCCTGTGTTCCACTCGTACTACCCGACTGAAACTGCCCCGACCTATCAAAGCTTTGATATCATACTTAGCAGTCACTCGAGGGTCAAATTTGGCCCTGTATTTTGCTACTTTTTTCCGGTGTGGGTCAGCGGGCTCTGTCTGGCTGTTAGCTGGTGGAGGGGACTGGCTCACCTTCGCAGCAGCCTGGCTTTGACCCTGAGGGGATGGCGAGCCTGTTTTCTCCCCGCCACCGTCACTTCTGATGAAGTTTTTATAGACATCGGTCTGATGCGGCTCTACCTTTTTGACTAGGTCAAGTTGGACGTCAGCGGGTGGCTCTGGGAGGACTTTGCTCGTCCTGCACCCCATCACATCAAAATCCTTCCTTCCTGGTGCCAGCAGCACATCCTCATCTCCTAGGCAACACGTCCAGTCCCACGCTCAGTTACCTCTTCAGTCAACACACCGGAATTGTGTGAATTCCAGTCGACGTGAAATGTTAATTTAATCAGATGTTAATCTGAAATAAAAAAAATAATAAAATACTTCATTTATTAAGACTAGTATATATGATTATGTATATTAAGTAAGTATATAACAAGTATGTTTTGCATGAAGTATGGGTAGTTACAATTTTGCTTATGTTTGATATCAAGTGTGAATTGTAACAGTTCATGCTGATATTGGAAAATACATTTTTTTTGTAAATTATACTGTAAATTATATAATAAAAACAAATTAGTTATATCATACCACATATATGGATGGATGGATGGATAAATAAGATAAAATAATATAATATAAATTATTATTATTTATGAAATGTACTATGTAAATTAGTGCTGTTAATAAGTGCTAAGGAATAGTGAATAAAAAAAATCAATATAATTGAATAAATGTTATATCACATCTATGGATGGATGGATGATAGATAGATAGATAGATAGATAGATAGATAGATAGATAGATAGATAGATAAAATATTATATAAATTGTTATTATTTATGAAATGTACTATGTAAATTTGTGCTGCTAATAAGTGCTAAGGAATAGTGAATAAAAAATTAATCAATATAATTGAATAAATGCTATCATATCACATCTATGGGTGGATGGATGGATGATAGATAGATAGATAGATAGATAGATAGATAGATAGATAGATAGATAGATAGATAAAATAATATTATATAAATTGTTATTATTTCTGAAATGTACTATGTAAATTAGTGCTGTTAATAAGTGCTAAGGAATAGTGAATAAAAAAATCATCAATATAATTGAATAAATGCTATCATATCACATCTATGGATGGATGGATGGATGGATAGATGTCCAACTAAAATAGGTTTATACAACGTTTACTCATAAAGGATATTTGTTCCGTTAACCATATATGTAGGCTAATCGTTATCGAGTTTAACCGTGTTATCACTAAAAGTCCGAAACTGATATTAGGGGCTGTTGTGAGAAAAGATGAGTCTGGGTAATAAAAATGAATAACTTTGACACCGCTATTCATATCAGTTGTGTCATAGCATATCAATTAAGCACTTTATGTTGTTAAACTAGTATAGTTAACTATAAACCGATCTTACAACTGAACTTTACCACAAAAATTCCACTGGCCCCCCACAAAGACTCAAACTCAGACACTTGTTCACTTTTTCATCGCTCAAAACAACTTGAAACACTTTTCTTCAACTTTTCGTTACCTGTTACAGGCCTTAACGGAGCCAGTTATGTTACAAAGTCGTTAATAAAACATTAATATAATTAAAAGTGAACGATACACCGGATATACGTTAACTTACCCCCCAAAATCACAAAAAACTCCCCGTCCAGCACAAAATCAATTGTTTTCTCGAGGCCTGGACCTAAAATCGAGCTTAATCGCTAAAGTTTCCGTAATGGTGTAGTTTTAACAACAATTGTATCAACTTAAGACCCAAACTGGAAACTTTAAAAGTCCAAATAGATGTGAAAATTACCTTAAGAGGGATTTTCTTACAGGCGATGGTGGGAGTAAGGCGAGATTCCCAGCGCCAGCCTCTTCACCCCAGTTTCAGCTCTTCTCTCCATTTTTCCGTATTCCTAAAACTTTAATCCTGCTAGAATGATAGCATCTCATTAGATTTTGCTAACATGAACATGCTGAGTCCAAAAATAAGGGTTGTTAACGTGTTTGTAACACTTTTAACGCGATGCGATATGAGAAGAAAAGTATGGAATAGAGACCGCCTGCTTGGAAACGGTGTTTTCGGAGTGGGACCACCTTTTTCCCTGTGTAGACCTTTCTTTCTTTCTCCCCCCCTCTCCGTTTTTTTTCTTTTCTTTTTTTTTTTTTTCTCCTTTTCTTTTGGGAAAGGAAAGACCTCCGCTTGCTTCGACCCCTGCAACAAATAACGTGAAGCCAGCCAGAATCATAAATTTGGCCGAGAAACAAACTACGGATAATGCCAATCGAGTGTTTTTAGGATAAACGTCAATGTATGCATCTGCATTCTGTACAAACAGTCTAATGACTGAATTGTAAAATTGTAAGATTATATTAATTTCTGGATTAAAATTTAGTATGTGAAATAATTTACAAAAGGTTGTGAAATATGTCTCATCAATGTAAGACGTTTGAAATTTGTAGTTTTTTTTTTTCTTGAAATTTTGTATCTTTTGAAATGCAAAATTTATTTTATTATCACAACTATTTTATTTTAAATGATTGTTTATTAATTTCATAGCTAGTTCTTTATGTATCCGAGTTTGCACAATTATTTTTTTAATCTACACATTGTTAAAACCAATATGTTTTGCGAAGTTTAATTATTCATACAAATAAACTATCTCTTGTAGCCTACTATTGTAAAGGTGTACGATTTAAATTAAGTATAAGTTTGCGCCATTTCTTAATTAAGGTGTCATTTTAAAGAAATTATTGTCGAATTTTAAAAATACAAAAGCGCGAATTCACTTTTAACAATTAATTAACGAATTAACATTTCACTTTACAAATTACTTTTCGCTTTCAGGACTATTCGGATGAAGGGACTTTTATATTGTACAAATATGTTTTATGTATCGTAGCTTGCTTCAATTTGACGACTACTTACATATGACGATCTACACTTTTAACACTAAGCTTTTTGTTTACTTTAGTTAATGAATTTATACCAGCCTGCCAATATATGTAATGCGTTGATAAATATTTCTCCATTAGTTTTTAGTTTTTTTATCCAAAAGCCTATATTTGCATTGAAATTATTATATTTGCATAATTAATTTAATGTAGGCTAGAATACTAAATAGGGCCTGAAACATCAACATTAGGAGGTCAACCTGTTTATTATATGAGCTGTTTTATTTCATGTTCTTTTTCAAATATATATATTTCATGTTAGATTACAGTTGAATGTCCATTCTCTTCTCATGCTGAGAAGGTTTTGACCTATGGTTTTGACACACAACACCTCGCAAAATATTCGATTCATCCACCAATAGATGGCGCTGTTCTTTAAATAATATCAACTCCAAATAGCAGCAAATTGTTGCTGTATTTCACTGGTTCAGGTTTTGTTATGTGCTGTTGTTGGTAGTGCTAAACTAAGAGAATGCATTTACAGACTTCATTAATACAAAAACACCTGAATGTATTTCTAAGACTAATCATTTCATTTCTATCATTGCCCTATCTGTAATATGACCCATGACAAGGGGCTGAACTCTTATTTCTTGACTTTTGTGATATTACCACTCTAAAAAAGCAATCGCTTTACAATTGCTCCAATAGGGCAAGATGATAATATAATGCGGTGTAACTTCTAATGCTCAGAGGAAATGCCAGTGGATTTGTGTCCCTGCAGTAAAAGGCTGGATCAGATCCATCCATTACCACAAAAGGGCACCAACTATCCGAATGAAAAAAATCAGACAAGCATATTGAGAAACTGTTGACACACAGTGTGATGGTAGCTGGGACAAGAGAGAGAGTAATCAAGAACGAGAAACGAAGGATAGATGTATGAAGTTTGCAGATCATCATGCCTTACAATGTGACTGCATTGCTTGTCACTCACAAGAGATCACAACAATAGCAAAACCACAACAATCCAATCAATTCTTAATAGACAAAATCAAGTCATGCCTTACATTTTTTCTTGTTTGAGAGGCCGTTGTATTCGGAAATATACGAAAGAATAGACTATCGCAACTTCTGTTTTATGTCAAATCAAAACAGACAAAATATCATGTAACATAATAGGAGGCTTTACAAAGAACCTCCTGTCGTCCATTATAAATAAACACCTTTGCAATGTCACACAATCAAACGGCTGTGATTCGGCAGCTCTTAGAAAACCAACACGATTGCGATAGGCTATTGCATTTATAGCCAGAACAGTTCAATACAAGAGAAGAGAGTAATGAGTGACACACGAAAATAGTTCCGAGCAGAATAGCAGAAAAGAAGAATTATTCATTGTGCATTTCTAAACAACACACTGCAGTGTTTTTGATCGGAATGGTTGAATGAATGATTCAGTGATTCAGTCATAAAGACAAGGGCTGCATCCAAAATCGCATACTTCCCTACTATATATTAGATGAAAAAAAGTATGTGAGTAGCATGTCTGAATTCGTAATATTCATAAAACAGTAGGCAAAAAGTACTCAGATGACCGACTATTTCTAGTGAGATTCTGAAGTGCGAACATTTTTCTATCCAATGAGGCCATGGGAGAGGATTTATGAATGGCAGCTGACAGGCCATTTGACAACGACAACATGAAGAATGTCAGAATGCATTCATGCTGGACACATTCATACTATATAGAATGTACTTTTTTAATGGTCACACATTACTTATTCAAGTGCCTCCAAGAAGGTCTTCCAGGTACTTTTCACCTACTGTTTAATGAATATTATGAATTCGGACATAGTACTCTTTTCACATACTTCTATATATTAGGGATGTATGCAATTTCAGATGCACCCTTTAGTGTGTTTTTTTTTTTAAAACAAATCCGTTGAATGAATCAAGACTTGTTTCGTTCCTGAATGAATCAAGTGATTTTAACTATTTGGTTAACACAAAGGAAGATATTTTTAAGAATTTCGGTATAACCATGCAGTTGATGGACCCCATTGACTTCCATAGTAGGGGGAAAAAAAATACTATGGAAGTCAATGGGGTCCATCAACTATCTGGTTACAGACATTCTTCAAAATATCTTCTTTTGTGTTCGAAGAAAGAAATTCATACAGGTTTGAAACAACTTGATGGTGAGTAAACGATGACAGAATTTTCATTTTTAAGTGTACCAGTCCTTTAAGGCTTTGTTGCTCTGCCTCCAAGTAAAGATGACTGATTTCTTTAATGTTAAATTGACTTTGTCACTCTATAATCTATGTTTGTTTGTTATTTTCATAACAATATGCAAAACAAATCAACAATATCAGCGTGATTGATTGCTTGGCCTTCAAGGCTGTCTCTCTCCGTCCCTCTCTCGCACACTCTTAATTCATTCTCATTCTTTCATCCGTTCTCTCAGTTTCTCTCTCTCTCTCCTCGTCTCACACCCCACTCACTATCTGCCCAAAAAGGTCAATATCATCCGTTAAATCCAAATATGCTGACTGCTGTGCATTATTTATCAGTATGAAGATAGAAACAGCTCTATTAAAAGCAGCACTGACTCTTCCTCTCTCTCAATTATTCTCATGATAATTAGTCTTACCCCGTGGGGCTGTCAGGGCTGGAGCGCCGGAACAGGCAAAATGGGCACTAAATTTGGCAGTCATCTGAGTGCAAAGTCCAGTTTGAGATCATTTAACATCCTTGGGTTTGTTGATAGCAGACATCCTCGATTATTTAATTCCCTTAGCTCATTACGCATGGAGATTAGACTGGATGTCCAAATATTTGGACGGTCGTGAAAGAACATCTTGACCAGACCGCTTTCCTGTTTGAAACCTTAAACTTTACACAGAAGAACCATGCAGTGATTTGGCAACGTAAAGACATAAAATTCTAGACACATTTTCTTGCAGATATGCTATTCTTGGTTCACACTCATACTTCTTAACTTCTAAGGTGGCCTGGGTTGCTCCCCAGACAAGAGAGTCAAACAGAGATATGGAGGAGCTTTCAGAAGAAAAGATTCTTTGGGAAAGAAAACCTCTCTGCCCTGGTTTTGCTTTCAGGCACTAATGGGATACAGTGAAGTCGTCAAAGTAATTCAATAACTGTTTGATGGGAGCAAAGTAAAATCTAATTTCAGAGTTTGGCACTGAAATACGTGACCCTTCCCTGAGTTTAAAGAACATTCTGTGTATAGTCAGAGTTGCACACGGTGGGCAGTTGACGAGCTTGAAGAGTGAAACTGTGGTTTATTCCAACAGATTGTGTTTCGTTGAAAATATTATGTCGAGATCTCGACTGATAAATGTGAACATGACAGGAATCCTTGCAGGCTTTCTAAAAGAAATTTAAACATGAAATGAATCTGACGACTATTAATTAATAAAAAGGAGTTTTATTTATTAATTGAAATGTCTGTCTTCATTATACACTTTCAAAAATTTAATTCCACAAATCTGAGTCAGAGAATTTTATCTGAGACATTCTTCTCATACCAAACACATACAATTTCCGGACTTATTAAAGGTGAATGGATGCCTCACAGGATGGGTTATTAAACATGAGGAATCTGACTATAATTCAAAAAGCTAACATCCAACATTCTTGCTCTATTTTTAGAATACAATTCTTTTCAGCTGAACCTCTTATAACTGTGGATTAATGGGGAGAGCGGGGCTAGTTGTCACATTGGGGAAATGACAATGGCTTTATCTTAGTAACTTTAAAGTTTTGTTGTCGTTGTTGAATTCTGCCTTCTGAACTAAGCTTTTAATATAAATAACGTTACTATATTTATAAGTAATTTTCACATTTTTATTAGTGCAAATTTCCATGCGTTTTAAATGTTATAGATTTATAAAATGTAATCTTTTCAGTATTGGTTGGATAAAACAATGGTTTGATATAAGGTAGGGTAGGCAATTTCAGAGTGGCTAGCAATAGCAAGCTAGCTTTGAAAGCATGATTCCACCCTCCCTTCAGAGCAGGCCCGCTCATTTCTTTACAGACAATGATGTCCTGTTTTTTATATTTATAACATAAGTCTATGATATATGAGTTATCACACAAGCAAGAGTGCTATCTTTCCAACATCTGCACGAGCGCAAATGTGGCATTGATTTAATACAACAGTTCAATACACAACAAGTTACTCATAGAAACATTCTGTTTTTGCTCCGTCAAAGAAAACAGAACAAACAGAGCCTGTCTTCAAGCTTTATTCGTCAAAGAATCAGCGAGAGGGACGATGATCTGCATTAGGAGGAGTTGTAGTTGCCGTTGTACTTGCTGATCCACAAGTGCTTCGGATCGTTCATGTAGCGTTCAAGCAGCAACTCTTTTTCTCTTCTCTCCTCCCTGATTATTTTCTTCTCCTCCTTTTTCTTGGCCTGCTCCTCTGCCTAGGTGAACAGAACAAGTGGCACTTTTCTTTTGCACTTTTTCTGGACATTAAAATTATGCTGGGTCTCACTCCTGGGACTGGCAGGAGAGATTGCACAGAAGAGCTAATATGAGAGATATCATCTGAATGGCCTTGAATGGCCTTGGAGTCTCCCATTTCACTGGGGTCACCTTCCTCTTCCTCAAATCCCTGGACCTCCACCACTCCGCTTGCACCTCGCTGTCCTTCTCCAACCAACCAAGCAACCATCTTTCTCGGTTTCATTTCAGCCTCCGGCATTTGAGGGCATTCAGACTTGAGTAAGTCACTGGCCCGGATGGTCTTCACTGTGTACCTCACATACTCGTTCTCCTTAACCTCCATGTCAACCAGCATGAGTTGTGGAGGTGGCTCAAACGGGGAAGAAGTGAACGGCCGAGGCTTCCGACTGGGAGGACGTCGCAGCGCAACAACTTCATCAGGTGAAGGAGTGGGGTACGGAGGAATTCGTTTGAGATGACACACTTGGGATGAAGAGCGTCAAATGGAAAACAGTTCATCAGGTGCTGGAGTGGGAAGCGGAGGAACAGCCAATGGAACCATCTGGGATGAAGAGCGTCGGAGGGAAACAACTTCATCTGGACATGGAGGGACTGCCAACAGTTTGGGAGGATCCACTTGAAGCGGAGAACACGGCAGGGATAACACATCCTCTGGTGCTGGAGCGAATGGTTCTGTCACTGGCGGAAAGGGTTTGAAGCCAGCAACTGAGGAGTCCAGAGACACTTGGAAGCATTAGTTCTCCCTCTATTGGCTTTAAGAAGGAAGATCTGACTGTAGTATGCAGAGGTTTGACCTCCACAAGAAGTGGCGTTGGCTCTGTGATCTTCCGTTCCTTCCTTTTTCTCCTTCCTTTTCTTTTCTCATGCAGCTTCCCTAAGCTCACTTCCTCCCTCCATCAACTTTTCCAGACTGTGCATCTCTCTTTTTATCTGGTGTAGATGTCCATCTTTTCAAGGCTGAGTCTTACTCAGCTGGTACTGGTACTTCTCAAGTCCCTCGCAGCATCTTTTCCTGCACTTCCAGTCATTGGCAGTGAAGACGAAGGCTTCACACTCCTGGACGTTTCTCTACTGCCGCTAATTCTTGCTGCTGTGCTCTCTGAGGTGTCTCCCTTCTGCGCAAGAAGTGAGCAAAACGCTCAAACAGTTGTCTAAATACACTGCTAAACAGCGCCATTATGGACACCGAATGCTTCAAGTGAATTCAAATTTTGTCGTCGATATCTGCAGAAAGCTTTGAAAGTCTTTCAGTCTATTCACTCCTAACACACCAACAGCAGACCAGAGTCAGAGCTGCAGTTTAGAGCCGCCAGAACTGAATCTCCACTGATGTCACAACAGTGAGCTCAAAACTGAGTGAGATCTCTGAACTCTCTGAGCAGCAAACACACACATTCACACTAGTGGCAAAATGAAATACTGACTGTTTCCCAAGCACTCCTCCACTCCCTGAATATTAAACTGAGATAGTGGAAATAAATTGAGTTACCTGGTTGTAGTTTCATATTTAAAAAGTAGCCTATCATTTCATTTTTTTCAATCCAATCCCTTAATATTTCTACATTAAAACTGTTATATTTAAAACATTAATCTCCTAACATAATTTATGCAAAGTGTTTGCAAAGGATGTTCAACGTTTCTTTAGAAAAAAAAGTTATTAATTACTAGCTACTAATTACATCTACAGGAGTGTAATTAGATTAATTACGCTCTCTCTAAAATTATTCCATTAATTATTACTAATTATATTCTAAATCCCATATCAACCTCGACCAGTTGAGCAATGCAAAGAATAGACATTAAACTGCTCTTTAAATTGTTCAAATAAATAATATAAAATTGCATAAACTGCTCTTGAACTGACCAAAGTATTTAAAGGGAGGATACATTACATTTGAACATAATGTAAAAATGTTGATGTTAAATCTATTGTTTTATATAGAATTGTTATATACTCTATACAGTATTTAATGGAATTACATTGGAAGTAGCTGTAATTAAATGAAATTAAACAAAAATTAAAAGTAATCCCTTTAACAGTAATTCATGAATTAGTTATGCATTACACCCAACACTGATTATGTAATTATAATTGCAGTGTAAATCTATTCATGCCGCATCTGAGCTGCATACAAAGATGGATTTTGTTGATACTGATACTGATTTTATTTGATTGGCAATAGCCATACTGTTTATCTCTGGCTTTATTGCTCAGTGTTATTTCAGGGGTTTTATCTTCTCTCAACTGAGAGAGCAAATCCTGTATTTGATTGTATTATAATATTTAATATCACGTCTAAACTTTGACTAGGCTAGGCATGTTGCATATTAATTGCTCTAGGAACTTCAAAACATATTTTAGTTTTTGTGTATTTTGTGCTCATAATGATGTTCTAGTTGAGGTCATTAGCATAGGTAGGGCCCCAACATTCAAGTCCAGGGGCCCCAAGCCCCCTCAGTCCTGCCCTGATTGTATTTATTTGTGCTATTGCTTGTAATTTGTTCAACTTACAGAGCTTGGATTTGTACCACCTGACTGCTGTAGTTTCATTTCGGTGTTGACAAATGCATAAATCCGTCACGGGTTGCCATCTCGTACAGTTACGCTGTTTGTTGTATGGAAATACATATTGACAGGTAGGTATAGGACATCGGACGAATGCAATGAGTGGACAAACCTTTTTTTTTTTTGGTCCTGAGACTTCCACAGAAGATATATGTACATGTTTTAATATTTAGACCACTTCTATTATTGATCGCTATCAGGATGTGAAGAGAGTTTCAACCAGTATAACAAAATGTGTTCATAAAACAAATTCCCTACCCTACCTTTAACATCTCACATCTTTTTACTGCTGTTTGAATTTTTTTTATTTTTTTATTTTTTATAATTGTTTAAAAAACTATAAACTAAAAACTGTTACATGGCAGGTTCCATTGTGGCAACTTATGCCATTTCCTATATTAATTAACAATATTTTAAGTAGTTTAGACTTTTTTCTTTTATCACAATTCTAAAGGGGTCAGAATTTCAGGGTTTAAAGTAACTCACAATTCTGAGGAAAAGATTTTTCTTCTCAGAATTGTGAGATATAAACTCGACATTACCGTGGCTTCAGACTGCTACTGCAGAGCTGACATTTTCTGCCACCAGGCGCCCACAAGAAACCGTTGGCCTTTTAATTAACATTTCCTCTGAGGAAAAATGATGTTTGTCACAATAATGTTTGCGCTTATATATGTTTCTGTAAAAAGTTGTATTGTTTTGAGCATTGTGGAAGCTAAAAATTGTCTGTGACAATATAGAAGAAAAACATAACTGTAAAAAGTAGGTTAATACCATTGGGATCAAATGTGTGTACAGAACAGGTCATTATAAAGCGATGTCAGTGAGAACTATCATATGTGAAATATGTAGGAATCACACTTCAGTGTGTGGTGATCGTCTCCATGTTTTCCCTCCTAACCAATATCCGTTTTAACCCGCCCCTCCTGTAGTGCCAATAGATTATTCATTACTCTTTTCCTGAGTGCAAAGCAATTGCAAGCCCACCACTGCCTCCTGTGATTTCCACAGGGACTCTTTCAGGGACCATTCTTAACTCAGCAGGGAATTAAAATATGGCAGCAGTGAAAAATGAATCACAGCTTTGTAAGCACTCATAAACACACACGCACGAACACACACACAAACAAACCGTAAAGGCAACCCCTTATTTTGGTTATCATTTTTGGTGACACTATGGTGATCATAATTATTTAATAATTAATAATTATTAAAACAAACATGTAGCTACCTTTTATCAGCATGAAATACAAGCAGAAGCAGACTCTCATCCGGCCAGGAGAATGGGCCCATAGGGAGACACAGAGCCAAGTGTGTAAGCAAGTATTGATTTAGGATATAGAGGCAAGTCAATCACTGTAAAGAGAAACCATTCTTTACTAGCATTATGAAAATGACATAGCAAAAAAGAAAGAAAGATGGGTTTGCATTGCAATTACCAATTAAGATTTCTTAACATGCATAAGAGGTCTATGCAGTGTTCCATTTAAATTAAATTAATCAATATAACACATTTTCTGCATTTTTATCTGCTCCATTACGCACCACCACTCTGTTTGTTGTTAGGATGACAACAAGTTTTAAAAGTTAAATTCTACCTCTGTCGTCAATCAAAATGAGATTCAAAACACATGGGAAATAATGTTAAGTGAATATTTTAAGTGAAGTGAAATATTATATTATAAAAGATAAACTAGTGTACACATGTTGTTATTTTTCAGCATTATAGTCTATGAATATGTAATTTGTACAGTGTAGCCTAATAAATAAACAAATCCTGACTATTTGCATTTGATACATGCCATAAATTTCACAGTTTCACAGAATTTGTAATGTGCAAGTTTTCATCTGCTAGTAATCTATGCTGATACATCTATTTCTTTTTACAACAGTTTCAATCTTATATCCATTCACTCTCTTTCCATATAAATTCCCTCTTTATCTCTTTAAACTATTTCCTTTTCCATCAGTCCCCTCGCCCATGTTGTCTCACATTTCATTGTATCTACCTCAACACATCAGATTTACCCTCGATTCTTTTCTGATAAATCTATCACAGAGAGAGGGAAAAGGAGAGAGAGGGCCGAACAAAAATGAAGGAATGCGAGGGAAAGAAGCTAATATACATTTTCTATCTCTAGCAATCTGCGTGAAGAGAAAGAGAATTCCAGAAAGTAAACTAGATTCAGCCCCTTGGGCAGAGTTTTAATATGGGAGTGTGTGCTAGTTTTGCTTGGAGCTGGAATGGGCAATATCAGGATTTCCTGAGTGATAAATTACCCTTTGTCTTCCTGAATTTAATGAGTGAACATGGAGAAGGAATTTAAGGGCTATTATCTATCATGGCACATTTGTTTCTGGGCGAGGGAAGAGCTGCTGATGTAACAATATTTTAAGTAAGACTGAAAGAATTCACTATTTTACACACCATTGAAGACAGATGCGCTGTGAATTAACTGATGAAATGTATACCTTGAATGCATTTATCATCTATCAAACGCATAATTGTCAACATCATGTATACTGACAACAGGGTCTGTTACATTTTTGACACAATATTGCAGTTACTTTGCTTCGACAAAAGTAGAAAAGCCGGATTACCATTGTGCACCTCTGTATCCGAGCAACACAGCAGTTGCGTTCCTGAAAGAATCATTGTTTTTGAACGAATCATTTGAGTATACAATTCAATTAATGGTTCCTGAATGAATGAAGTGTTTTGAGCGTATTGCTTGCCTTAATGATTCATTGAATCACAGAGTTTTTGAACAAAGCATTTGAGTGAATTATTCAGTTGCTCACTTACGTTTTTCGTTCCTAAATTAATTGCGAGTTTTTAGTGAATCGATTCAGTAAAAGATTCATAATAAATTAAAGGAGAAGTTCACTTTTAAAATGAAAATTCTGTCATCATATACTCACCCTCATGTTGTTTCAAACCTGTATGAATTTCTTTCTTCTGCTGAACAGAAAGGAAGATATTTAGAAGATTATCAGTAACCAGACAGTTTTTGGGTCCCATTGACTTCCATAGTATATTTTTTTCCTACTATGGAAGTCAATGGGACCCAAAAACTGTCTGGTTACTGATAATCTTCTAAATATCTTCTTTTCTGCTCAGCAGATGAAAGAAATTCATACAGGTTTGAAACAACATGAGGGTGAGTATATGATGACAGAATTTTCATTTTAAAAGTGAACTTCTCCTTTAAGTGTTTTGATCGAAGCGGTTGAATGAATGATTCAGTGAATCACTCCCATAACCAACACTTGTGTTTTTTTGCACTAATCGTATTTCCTGCATTTGTCCCAAATGTTCAAGTGGATGTGAAGACTGCAAGTCTGAAAGTCACTAGAAAATCAAAGTTAAAAATGGAATAGGATTTTACTAAGTTGGAGTCGGAGCAGGATTGAAGTGAACTTTATGCCTCTCATTCTTGCACCCTTCTTCAGAAGATTCATTAAATATCACCTGGTCCTCCCTAAAGTGGCTGTGTCAGATTAGAACAGCTGCCAAAAGCAGTGGAGAGAGGAAGGTGAGGGGTGAAGTGAAGGGCGGAATGTGATCAAACAGCTCATCCTCCCTCGATCAATCAGGAAGGGCTCTGATTAATGCAAGGAGTGTTATAGTTTGGCTTGAGTCTTAGGTGTGTGTGTCTTAGTTTGTGTCTGTGAGCTTTGTGTGACTATGCAACAGAGGGCAACTGTCCCAGCAGATCTCTCACCTGAATCAAGCACAAACTGTCTTCTGCACCATGAGTTGATTAATGGTCAGGACATCACCATTGAGATGCGAATGCTTTGGTTTCCAGTCACAAAATCACAGTGAATGGCATCATATGCATTACAATGTGATCACATTCTGTTTTATAATCAAATTATATTTGAGGTTCATTACTTAGTGAAGTCTTGTTTTGGAAAATCAAGCTTAAAGGGACAGTTCACCTAACAATAACAATAAAAACTCGTTTACTCACCCAAAACTAATTGTGTTGCTGGTTCTATGAGCTAGACACTATTTATCATCTTAAAGGATAACTCCGGTCAATTTTAACATTTTTTTTTGTAATTTTGGAGTGCTGTCAGTACAGAGAACAACTACAAAAATCGGTGTTGCCTACACCGTGTTATCCTCTTTTTAAAATTTGCACCCTGTTGACTTCAATGGGGCAAGTACTAAACCTGCTTTTAGCCTCTTAACATCCTTGATGTGTCATTACAAGTGCACAGCCATGTGAGTGATTCCTTCAGAGTGAACACGGGTGAATCTGACTGCAGTAGATGTGAAAGATATGAATAAAAATTAAGTTAATTCGGCCAGCGCACATACCTGTATTTATTTCCTGTTTTCGGTCGAAGTCCACAGTAGTCGATTGTCGAGTTCACGCGCATGATCATAGGTAACTAAGCAACAGTGGAGAACTCCATAATCGACTACTGTGGACTTCGACCGAAAACAGGAAGTAAATACAGGTATGAGCGCTGGCTGAATTAACTTCATTTTTATTCATATCTTTCACATCTACTGCAGTCAGATTCACCCGTGTTCACTCTGAAAGGAATCACTCACATGGCTGGGCACTTGTAATGTCACACCAAGGATGTTAAGAGGCTAAAAGCAGGTTTAAAACTTGCCCCATTGAAGTCAACAGGGTGCAAATTTTAAAAAGAGGATAACAAGGTGTAGGCAACACCGATTTTTGTCGTTGTTCTCTGTACTGACAGCACTCCAAATTTACAAAAAAAATGAGCTCAATGTTAAAATTGACCGGAGTTCTCCTTTAAAGGGATAGTCCATCCAAAAATGAAAATTCTGTCATAATTTACTCATCCTTATGACGTTCCAAACTTGTAGGACTTTCTTTCTTGTGTGTAAAAATATATATAGGCTACATTTTATTTATTTTTTGAAGAATGTTGGTAACCGAACAGTTTTAGTTTGCACTGGCTATACTTTCACACTGTCAGTTTTTGGGATTGACAACAGCATTTACTTACAGGTGTGAGTCTCGAAATGTCCAATATTATTGATCTGACCGCACTGACACCATTGTATGAGAACTGCACTGAGCTGGGCGATCACATCACTGTTTTCTCCAGAGCTGCTGTATAGATAAATGTTTTTATAATTTTTTTTTTTTTTTTTTTTTAACAACCGAAATGAATCAAGCCTGAACTTACTTAAGCTGGGTAATGACACTATTTTCTTCTAGAGCTGCTTTACAGCTGCTGAAAAAAAAAAAAACGCTGTAGCATTATTTTCCTGTTATCACTGTAAAGCTGCTTTGGAAGAATCTATATGCTATATAAATAAAGGTGACTTGACTTGACTATAGACAGAAATACAATGGAAGTCAATGGGAACTGAACCTATTTGGTTACCAACATTCTTTAAAATATCTTCTTTTGTGTTTCACAGAAGAAAAAAAATGCATACATGTTTGGAAGAACATGAGGGTGAGTAAATTATGACAGAATTTTCATTTTTGGGTGGACTATCTCTTTGAGCCGCATTTAGACAGATTTTTGTAAAGCTATTCTTATCAACCACAGTGTCCAAAATTTTTTGCTGTATGTATCCAGCCTATTAAAATTTACCTAAAGGAAGCAGAGAAATAGTTAGCGCTCTTGTAATTAAAACGCCCACATAAACATAATACATTACGAGCAATAAAACCATGGCGCATTATCATAACTCTTTAAACCGTTACTGGATTTCCATAATTCATCAGCACACCACAGAGTACACAGACAACATCGATAAGTATTCTAGCAGCCTTACAACAACACAGTGCAAAAGGATATCGAACCGCCAGTAAACTGAATTACACTGATTTTCCATGTTCTCTGTACATCTAGAATACAGAATTCATGATTTCAAGCTATACCCATAAAAATGGTTGCTCTCATAGCACTACTGAGAGTATTTATATGTATGTTCTAAGCAGGATTCAGCTGTGTTGGGAGGTAATCTCTATCTTGCTAACTGAAGGTGTGTCTGTGTTTACAGAGGCATCTGTGACACATGAAATATTCATATCTGGAAGAGGCAAAGGAATAAAAAAATGCCATCCAAAGTGAGAACAAGAGATTTACACACATTCTGCAGGAGAGCCCTCAGATATACTTGTAAAAAGTACCTGTCTTATAGTGTAAAGCAGGGGGAAATTTACTTTCAAGTTGACCAGCACATTTTAATTATGTAATAGCAATAGTTTTATTTATATAATGTATAGAATATACTGGTATGTAGCAAATAATTGTGTAGACAGACAGAAAAATTTCTCTTTCAGAGACCTTCAACAATGTGAGATCATTTTTTTAAAAAGACAATTAATAGTTTTTGTAATCTTTTTTTTTTTTTTTTGTATAAGCAGGGCACAGCTTAAAATGAGTGAGCGATCAGCAATATATAATCCGATTTTAAAATAAAAGGAGAAAACACTTCTTTTTTTTAACATGCGATTCATAAAATGCATCTGCCAAGCAAATTATATCTGCCTCCAATTTTTTTATAACGGCCAAAGATTATAAATAA